>NC_069793.1:21975673-23225673 GCF_027406575.1 Nycticebus coucang | reverse complement strand
CCCAGGGAAAACTACTATGTCCTTGTCGAGTAGAGACAAGGCAGGCTGCCCTGGGTTCCCTTTGTCTCATCTATACATACCCCCTGCTTGCCCTCATCTCCACTTACTGTTGATACCAGGAGTGTCTACCGTTTTGATGGCCCAGAAACTTTTGGACAGGTGTAAGTTTCCTTCTGGCCCAGGGCACAGTTCAGATCAAACATTTCTGCTCTTTTACTCCCTACATACCACCAACACAAAGACATGGATGCTTCAAAACCTTTGCTAAAACAAACAAAACTTCTTACTTTGAATTGCTATTATATTTTCCATTTATTGTGTTAATATTATGAACTAAATGTCTCTGTCTTCCCAAAATTCATGTTGCTCACCTTCAGTGTGATTGTATTCGGACCTGGGGCCTTTAGGGGGGTAATTAGGTCATAAGGGTAGAGGCTTCATAAACGAGACTAGTGCTCTCATAAAAAGAGAAAGAAGAGCTCATTCTCTCTTCCTCTCCCTCTCCCTTCCACTCTTCCCTGCTCTTTTCAGTATTTCAGAGACAATGGCTGTGCCAACCAGGAAGAAGAATACCCTCATCAG
Organism: Nycticebus coucang; assembly: GCF_027406575.1. Taxonomy (NCBI): domain Eukaryota; kingdom Metazoa; phylum Chordata; class Mammalia; order Primates; family Lorisidae; genus Nycticebus; species Nycticebus coucang. Next base: position 23,225,091 of record NC_069793.1, on the reverse strand, counting down.
ACTCCATGTCTACTGGAACCTTGAACTTTCCTGAACTGTAAGAAAAAAAAACTGTTTAAGCCACCCAGTCTAAGTTTATTTCTTATACATGTAGCAGCCAGATTGAGTAAAACAGTTGGCTATAATGGCCGAACTAATTTGGTGTCACTTGAACACATAGAGGGGTGCTTGAATCAGTGTCTCTCTCACAGGAAATTCCCTCCTTTTTAATCCTCTTCTCCTTAGTTGACAGATAGAACAAGCTAATCCTCCACAAAGCTGAAAAAGTTTCCTATCATCCCTCTGCCTCTGGGAAATACCCCAACAATGTACCTGCCTATCTATATATTTGAATCTATCCATATACTCCTATAACCATCTATCTCTTCTTCTTTCCAAATGTTTCGCTTTTCCATGTGTTGTTCAGGAACATAAACCTCACAGACTCAGTCTTTGAAAGTTCACATTGCTTCTTATGAAACTGCATCCAGCCCATATCATTTCTGAGGTTTTCAGAAGTTCTGCTTGTAAGTCAAAAGCCAAAGGCTTATGGGTAATGGTAACTGCCTCATTTAAAGTCCTTCCTACACCCTCCCTGTGAAACTCATAACATCAACAAAAATAATATGCCTTTATCATTACTAGAAGATTAAAAAAACAGCACAAGTGGTACATTAACTGTAAGTAGATTAAAATATTCCAATGGGACTTCCACACATTACTGCTAACTGGAGATTCAAAGGCTCAAGAGAATTCATGAGAGGAAGCCTGTGGAAGAGAGAGAAAAATCACAGACAAAAATCACCTGAGGTACTTTACTAAGTAGGATGTAAGGGTTCCTAATTCTAAATGAAATCTGCACATTGTACCCCATAAATGCATTAATGTATACATGATCTATGTATTTATGATTTAATACAAAAAATAATAATAATAAAAAAAATCACCTGAGATAGAGAAAGTCAAATATGAGGCTGGAAAAGGAAATATTTTTTAAAGTAGAAGGAATTACAAGACAGAAATTAAACAAGGCACATCACTATCCTCCCCCAACAATGACTCCATGCAGAAAGAAACTGCCCAGAACAGAGTGTGAAGGAGAGTAGAAGAAATTCTTGAATAAGAAGCTTGTTCACACAACGAATAGAAATAGCAAAAAGTCTGACTATATCCACAGAAAACTACAGAAATTAAAACAGAAAATATGAATCAAAGCATATTAGCTGGTAAAACTTCTTTCTTCCTCCCAGAAAAAAAAAAGAAAGAAAGAAAAAGAAAAAAGTATAACAACCTTAAAGCTGGGAATACTATGACACAATACTCAGAAATAAATTTAAAAATCTTCAAAAAAGTGTGGCACCTGTGACTCAAAGGAGTAGGGCGCCAGCACCATGTGCCGGAGGTGGCGGGTTCAAACCCAGCCCCGGCCAAAAACTGCAAAAAAAAAAAAACTTCAAACAAGCATTTGGAAATGTGAGGACAAACTTTGAATCAGAAAAGGACCGACAACACCAAGTATTAGCAAGAACGTGAAGCAGCAGAAAGTGTCATTGATTGATGGTGGGAATGCAAAACAGCCCAACCACTTGGGTAGACAGTTTGGCAGTGTCTTTCAAATCGAAATACAGACTTAACACACAAGTCAACAATTGCACCCCTAGGTATTTACCTAAATGAATTGAAAACTTATACCCACACAAAATCCTGAACAGGTATTTTTATGGGAGTTTTATCCATAATTGCCAAAAGAAAAAAAACCTGAAATAATCAAGATGCCTAGGTATTTATCCAACTGATTTAAAAACTTACATACTCACAGAAAGCCTGCATATGAACACTCATAACAACTTGATTCATAACTGCCAAAACTGGAAGCAATCAGGATATCTCTCAAAAAAAGAATAAACTAACAAACTGTGGCATGTCCATACAAGTAATAGCATTCATACATTAAAAGAAATTAGTGTAAAAAAGTAGCTGACATGCTACAAAAGGTTTGTAGTTTGTTATGATTTCAGTTTTCTATTTTTGCTTTGTTGCCTATACTCTTGGGGTCATATCAAAAAAAAAAAAATCATTGCAGAGACCAATGCCAAAGCTTTTCCACTATTTTTCTTTGAATAATCTTACTATTCAGATTTAATATTTAAGTTTAGATTTTTAGCTTACTTTGAGTTAATATTTATTTGTATGTGGTGTGAGATACCATTTTTCCTGCATGTGGGTATCAGATTTTCCCAGCTCCACTTATTGAAGACTGTCCTTTCCCCATTACTATTATTGGCATCTTTGTCAAAAATCCATTGATTGTAAATGTGTGGATTTGTTTCTGATCTATTATCTCCTATTGACTTATTTGCCTTTTATGCCAGTATCATGCTATTTTAATTATTTTAGCTTTGTATTAGATTTTCAAATCTGGTAGTGTAATGCCAGCTTTGTTCTTTTTGCTCCAGATTGCTTTAGTTATTCAGCATCTTTTGGGGTTTCATACAAATTCAGGACCTTTTTTTTTCATTTCTGTGAAAAATACCATGGGCATTTTAATAAAGATTGCATCTAATCAGTAGATCTCTTTTGATAGCATGGATATTTCAGCAATATTAATTCTTCCAATCTGTGAACACTGAATATCTTCTCATTTGTCTTCTTTCCTATCTCTCATCAATGCTTTATAGTTTTTAATGGTTAAATTTATTCCTGTGTATTTTATTTTGTAACTATTATATATGGCATTTCTTTATTAAACTTTTTTTTTTCTTACTAATACATAATATTTGTCATAGTCATTTCTGATTTTATTTGGGCTTTTTCTATTGTATCCTTGATTAACTTAGTGAGTGTTTTTTTTTTAATCAATTTTATTTAGGTTTGCAAAAAAACAAGTTAACATTTCATTGATCTTATCTTTTTTTTTTTTTTATTAAATCATAACTGTATACAATGATATGATTATGGGGCATCATACACTCACTTCATAAACCATTTGACACATTTTTATCACAGTGGTTAGCATAGCCTTTCCGGCGTTATCTCAGTTACTGTGCCAAAACATTTACATTCTACATTTACCAAGTTTCGCAAATACCCCTGTAATATGCACCACAGGTGTGATCCCACCGATTCCCCTCCCTCTACCCACCCCCCCTTCCCACTTCTCCCTATTGTTAAGTTGTAGCTGGGTTATAGCTTTCATGTGAGAGTCCCAAATTAGTTTCATAGTAGGGCTGTGTACATTGGGTATTTTTTCTTCCATTCTTGGGATACTTTACTAAGAAGAATATGTTCCAGCTCCATCCATGTAAACATGAAAGAGGTAAAGTCTCCATCTTTCTTTAAGGCTGCATAGTATTCCATGGTATACATATACCACAATTTATTAATCCATTCGTGGATCGATGGGCACTTGGGCTTTTTCCATGACTTAGCAGCCCAATTCATAATAGATCTTATCTTTTTAGTCTCTATGTTACTTAGTTCTGTTCTGATTTTTATTACTTCTGTCCTTCTATTAATTTTGGGTTTTGTTTGCTCTTGCCTTTCTAGTTTCTTGAGGGCATTGTTAGATTATGTAAAATCTTTCCCTTTTTTTATGTAGGTATTTATTGCTATAAACTTTTTCTCATGGGTATTCTTTGGTATTGGGGCATCATGATTCTAATTCCTCTTACCGGAAGTAAAGGCAATACGGCTACATATACTAAATCAGATATACATGTGCATCTATAGGTGAATGTGTTGAGAGTTTGAATGACACAATGTGCCGCACCCTCGGCATCAAGCCGCAGCGAGGTGGCGCTGTCCACGTTGTAAGACGCATGGGTAGGTGGTCTGTGCTCCCCGGAGCGAAGCCCCCAGCACCCCTAGTATGCGACAGCAGCGCAGAAGTTGCCTAGCATACTTTTTGTTGAACGTAATGACTCACGAGGTGCGGCATAAAAGCCTAAGAAACCTTTGCTCTAAAACCTGTCTGTTCAGTTGAATGCCTGATTGTCTTGAGAAACTAAGAATAAACATAATGACTTACTGATCCATAATTAAACATAGCAAAGAATGCCTGTGAAGACTCGATGTCTCCAGGGGGAACGATGTAAGAGCACGTTCCTATCATAAATGTCAGTGAATTGAGACAGTGCATTGAGACAATGCAGGAACGGCAAACAAGATGTTCCATCTAGATATGTGCTTACACCACCCACACCCACCCACGACTTAAAACTTTCCACATACTTTTAAATTTCATATATTTCCTAACACTATAATCACTTACATAATTTACACATATATGAAATCTTTTAATCACATTAGAAGTAAAGAATTTGTGAATTAGTACTAATACTAGTAGTTATAAAGAAAGAATTTTCACGTTTTAAAACTTTAGCCTTTGAAGCATTTACTTAGATAAGGGGAAGTGAAAGACACAACTGATAACCACCAACCTTTATTCCCCCTTGCGGGCAGAACCCCTTGCGGGCAGGACATTGTGCAAGTGGGATGGTTGAATACTCACATCTACAAGGTTAGATAATAACTTGTAAGACTCAGCAAGTTGTAAAAATACCTTTTGTAATTTGTAATGCTTTGTCAAAAATGTATAAATACCAACTCAAAATTCAGTAAAGTACAGCTGCTTCCTTCATCATTTTGTTGTGTGGCAGTCTGTCATTTATCCTGCGTCGACCTCTCAACCAACCTGTACCGTTTGCCCTGAGCACCCTCGGACTGAGGCCCATCGACCGGCGGTCCGCGGCAACAATGATTACAATGAATAACATTTCATAAATTAAAAATCAGTATTCCTGAGTCCACAGTGATTTAGTAAATAACTAAATAAGTAAAAGAGGTACAAAAAAAACATGATTGAATCCAATTAATCAATGTGAAAGGGAAGAGTACAAAGAAATGACCTTAGGTGAGTACCACAGTGCTAACTGTTGCTGACAAGATCTAGGATGGATGCTAAAATGAGTGTTAAAAATTTGAGGAAAAACGGGGTCAGTATAATCTCAAAGTATATCACCTGTGGGATTTATCATAAAGTAAAAGGTAATAACTTTACAACAGAGAAAGCTAGTAAAACTGCTTTTACCAAGAGCTAAGCATACAACATCATGCACTCCAGGATACCATACACTGAGGAGAATACAACATCATTTCTGAAGTATTTTTGTCAAAATGCAAAACCTTAGTGCACCAAAGTATGATTCATCAGAAAACCACAAATTGAGGGACCTTTGACAATGTAACTGATCAGTATTTCTCAAGAGTGTCAAAAAAATTATAAAAAGGTAAAACTAAGGAACTGTTACAGACTACAGGAGATTACGCAGAAATAACCACTGAATGTAATGTGGAATTCTAGATAGGGCTCTGAATGGGAATAAGAACTTCAGTGGACAAACCAGGAAAATGTGAATACATTTTGTGATTTAGTGAATAACGTTACATAAGGCTCATTTCCTGGTCTTGATAATTATATTAAAGTTGTATAAAATATTAATGTTAAGGGAAGCAGGATGAGACACAGAAACCTTTGTACTTCTGTAACTTTTTTATAGGGATATGATTAATCTGAAATAAACAAGTTAAAAATAAAAAAAATACTTTTTGTTTAAAAATTAAATACAGCAATTCATATAAAGCATTAATGACAACATTGACATAATTGTACATTAAAAGTAAGCATCATTTTCACTATTATCATTTTTGGCATTATCAATGTAATAAAATGGTATGAGGTACTAAATAAAATTTTTCTGTTTACCTGGATTGCCAACTAAAGGTCACAGCTGAGAACAAAAGTGATAAGTATAGAACATGGTAAGTTCGGGCCTATTAGCTATTCTGCTAACCACATCACCATATGTCTTACACAGATGCAGCATTTCAGCAGCTTAAGCAATCACCTTACCTCCTGTTACTCTAAGATTGTTAAAATGGCATTTGGGGTCAAGGGAGAAAGAGAGAGTCAGCAAGCATAAAGACACTTAAAGCTGGGGAATTTTTGAATATTTATAAAAAAAAAAAAAAAAACTCGCGGTCCAGTCGGAGGAGGATGGGATCACGTGATAGTTTTGCTTCTAAGAGCCACTGGTTAAATTTGGAATTGCCTAGCAGAAAAAGTATTGTGGGCTGAATTATGCTCCCCCCAAAAGATATGCTGATGTCCTAATCCCTAGTATTTCAGAATGTGATCTTATTTGTAATAAGAGCTTTTACAGATGTAGTTACTTAGATGGGGTCATCCTAAAGTAGAGGATAATCTCAAAGTATATCATGGGATTTATTATAAAGGAAAAGATAATAACTTTACAGTGGAGAAAGCTGGATTATACATCCTGAAGTAGAACCCTAAGTCCAATGCATCCTTATAAGAAAACAATGGGGAGACACAGGGAAAACACCATGATGGTGGGGCAGAGATTGGAGTGATGTGGTTGCAAGCCAATGGATGCCAAGGATCAAGAGCCAGCCCCAGGAGCTGGGAAGAGGCACAGAAGGATTCTACTTGGGAGTCTCAGAGAAAGCATGGCTTTGCCCACAACTTGTTCCCAGACTTGTAGCCTCCAGAACTGTGAGAGAATAAATTTCTGTTGTTTCAAGCCACCCAGTTTTGGTGCTTTGGTACGGCTATCATGGGTAACTAATAACAAGGCAGGAATGGCATTTATATCCCAGGCAGTTGTCTTTAGGGGGTTACCAGTTTGAGTGATATATCCAGTGCTCCTGGGAGGGGGAAAGAGCCTTGGGGAGGAACAAGACAGTGGCATAGACAGGTACAGAAGATACCTAGGTCCCACCGTTACAGAAGTGAGGCCGCATGGACAGGTAAGTTTGGGAGGCAGGCTTTTAGAGGGCCATGGAGCAGAGGTGGGGGCAAAGGAAGGTGGTGTGCTACCACCAGTGGGGCTTAGGGGCTGATCCTCACCAGGAAAGCCATGTCTGGTGGGGCTGCTTAGATTAGAGCGCCATCAGCCTGAGCTCTTTTAAGACCTCCACTATCCACATCAAGCCCATAACCAGCAAGGTAGGAAAACAGCCCAGCAGCCAAGAGAAAGACAAAACAACAACAACAAACATGTTTTTCTTGCTCTTTCCTCTCACCCCAGCACCAAGAGGTCACCATAGAGGCTGAGGGGTGAGTAGAGGAGTGCAGACCCCCTGCCTCACCTGAAGCTTAGCCCTGTCATGCAGGAGCAATGGAGGGAAGACGGGCAGATGCTGAAGGGTAGGGAGGGAAAAGAAGAGCTTTCCTTTGGAGAGGAGTTGGAAATTTTAAAAGTATGAAGAATGAATCTCAGGAACTAAAATAAAATGGTTTTGATAGACCAAGAAGACAAAAATGTTATGAAAACAGAAATGTCATGAAAGGTTCCTGCTTCCCTGTGGGAAAGTGTGAGATGAATTGAGAATTGCTGAAAGTTCTTATCTGAACAAACAAAACTTTTGTGTGTATACCTCAACCAGCCACGACTGATTAGTAATAATGACAATAATATAATAATTTTTACATCTTTACATCTCATCAGCAAAATGTTTCTTGTCTGTAAATAAGAGGAGGCTTCCCTTACTATTTTATTTGCCTGAGAGCAAAGTCTCTTTTGATCATAACACAGGACAAAGTGTTACTGGTAAGTGAAAGATTCAAAGGGACTAACTTCGTGAATTTGGCAAGGTTTATGGGTTTCTAAATGATGAACAGTTTAGCAAGTGAATGGTGGGGTTGAGGAGGTCTCTGGGGAGACTTGTGCCTTGGAATTTAATGAGTTTATTTGGGGAGTAATTCATTAGGAAATGAGAAAGCCAGTTGCTTTGTCAAGAGGAAGCTTTCAAAACTATTACTTTGTTTTACTCAGTAGGCTTGATTTTCCATTAAGAAACAAGAGAAAATGTTTTCTCTGGCCAGGCAACTCTTTCAACAGGATAATTTTGAATAAAGCAAAGTATTTAGAGGTCTAGCAATTGTCCTGCCTGAAAGGTTTGCAGAATTTCTGAGTCAGGAAAATATAATTTTATTATTATTATTATTGTTGTTGTTGTTGTTGTTATCATCATCATCATCATAACAGAAAGCTTCTGAGTTTATCTACCATTGTCTCACATTTTAGGGGTAGGTTTGTGACCTTGAGAAAATATCTCTGCCTCTCTAAGGTCAATTTTTCCCCCCTACAAATTAAAATAGCATATATCATATAGAAATATTTTTGAGTTTAAAATGCTATATTTAAAGTACTTAACAAAAAAGTGCTAATAAATAGCAGAGCCAGGATTTGAATCTCATGCTGCCAAACCACAAATTCCAAGTTCATCTTTACCCTCTCTTGCCTCCATGTTTATAGAGAATTGTCATGAAGATCACATAGCGATGCAAGAATAAAAGTATGAAGGTCAGCATAAATATAAATTTGAAAGCCTGTCAGGATAAACACATGACTTTACAATCAGAGCTAACAGCTTTCGGTAGAGATTTTAAAAAGAAAGTGCTTCATTAGAGCAGAAAAGGCATTCCTTTTGCTTATGGCTCTATCCTATCTCCAGCTCCATCATAACGCTGGCATATATATCTATATATTTGTTGAAAGGATGGCACACGACCAGACACGTAGCAAAGGTAAGATCACATCTGACAAACACTTCTTTCAAGACGAAGCCCTTTATAACGACGATGACTTCATTATCCTTGAAGATTTAGCACACTTGCAAAATATTTACACTTTCAGGAAACTTCTTTATAGATGTACATAATTTTTAATTTAGTGCAGTATGGGAATAACAGAAAAAATAATAATTAGAAAAGATGGTACAGCTTCACATGCAAAAATAACAGATGTGTCTAGAAAGAAATTATTCAGTTATCCCTCATCCTATCAGTTATATTAACTGTAAATACATTATAATTACACATGGAGCTACAAAATCATGTCTCTGCCATTCCTGAAGCCAAAAATAACTTCCCATCAATCTTAAGATAAAAGTTGAATGCTCCCCATGGTCCCCAAGGCCCTGCCCACTCCTCTGGACCCTCTGGCATCATTCTAGCTTCCTTCCTTGCTCTAGTTCTATTAACTCTTCCATTCTTCAAATGTGCCGTCCTCTTTTCCATCCATGGTTCTTATGTGTGCTGTTTCTTTCAATTAATCAGTCAGATTTCAACACACACATCGCTTCCTTAGGGAATCATCTCCTCTAACACATCAGATTAAATCATCTTGATATAATTTCTCAACTACAGTTTGTATTTAAAAAGTATTCATCACAGAAATTATATATTTTCATTCCTTTTTTCCCGCCTCACTGTTAATCTCTATGATATAAATAATATAGACATTTGCCACATCTTACCAATGCCTTTAATCAGCTTTATGTGAAAATTATTCTCTAATTCCCAACACAAATCCCTTTTTTATGTTGCTCATGTGTCTGCTCTTCTCCGTCCTCTTCCATTTTTATATCTTTTCTACCACACTTCTTAGGGTCTATGACCTATCAGGGAACAAGTGATACCTGCACAAACCATCTCTAACTCTTAGAAAAATAGTTTTCCTATTTGGCAGAGAAGCGAACTAAATTCTAGAAATCTGATCACTTAACTGAAGCAGCAGAGAGAGCAAGTGCTCAAGTAGAGTCTGGAGTGTGGGTATTGTCTCTTCAAATGACCTACACAGTACACTCTAGTCTCCACCCTGCATCAAGAAACCCTCAGAGAGTGGCTATTGTACAAGCTACTCCTCTGGGTGCCTGGGCTCTTTCTTAGATGCCTGTTTTATTTGGGGTAGGGGTTGTCATAAGGGAGAAAGACTGGGAAATGTGTCTTACAATTTTTAAGTGTTTTTCTCGTGAGCCAGAAGGGTGTTGAGCCAGAAGTGGGTGCTTGATGCATATGGTGCTAAAAAGTCACAAAATGTGGTAGCTGGAAGGAAACCTGGCAATGGGGGACAGCCCCTTATTAAGAAACCCAGCCTCAGATATGTTATTCTTCCATCCCAAGGGCACCAACTAAATCAGTAGCAGGGAACTTTAGACTTACAATGCTGAGGTCTCAATTTTCTGTTGCACTGTGGTGTGCATCTCTGTTTAGTGAATGAATGATAAAATAAAATAACTTACTTTCTAAAGTGAATGATGTCCTTTCTCAGACCATCCTACTTTTTTTGGAATGTCTAGCTCTGGGCAGGTGTTCTATTCCTGAGTAATGTCAAAGAGGATTCTAAGCACAAAGGATAAAAAGCAGATGAGTGGCGCAGGCTATCATTGCTTCCCCTAAAGATTGTTGTTTTGTCCTTCTTCTGGTTGAAAAGACCTGAAATACTGACAGGCTTGGAGTTGTGCTTACCAAGCAATATGAGAACACAGCATAGTCTGTCTTGGTACTAGTCCTTTGGAGTATTGCACACTGCTTATGTCACTAAAATGCTTCACAAAAGTAGACACATTCTATAGTTTTTACTTCAAGGATAAGTTTTATAGTTTGTAGATTTTCTAAATTTGTATTGTCTACAACCCATCAGGGAACTAATGATATCTTGAACATATCATTTCTAATGCTTAGAAAAATAAACCATTTAAGTTGATTATTAATTTTCCTACTTGACAGAGAAAGAAACTAAATTCTAGGAATCTGATCACTGAACTGAAGCAACAGAGAGAACAGGTGCTGACGTAGAGTCTGGAGTGTGGGGCTGCAGCTTCCAGCCCATCATATTGTCTCTCCAAACTCTCCACACTGTACACACTCTTGTGGCTACCATTTCATGTAAATTTATGTGATCAAAAAAATCCTACAAATAAATAGTGGGTCTCTGGAGAGAAGCTGCAATGGGTAAAGCCCAGAACATATTCTTCATGTTATATGTTAGGCCAATAGCAATCACTAAGATCTTGGATTTAATCCTAGCTGCCCTGCTCAGGGGTAAAGCATGGGGCAAGGTAAAGGTACCGTTAGTGTAGAAGGCACTGCCTCTATCATCTGCACTCCTGGGTCCCATTTTTCATCTAGAGGTGTCATTAGCTCAAGACCAGTGAGATTCTAACCACAACTTCTTCATCAGACTGGGGCGACTGTTTCATGAATTACTGAAAGCGTAAGAATTGAAGAAAAATAAAATAGGTGATCTTATTTAAGTAAATAAAAAAGTTCTTAGTAGTACATTCCAAAGATACTAGACATTTTAGTATCCCTTCAGAGAAAAGAATCAGTAGAATTTTATGTGCCCTGAAATTATTTTATAATTTTCTCAGACCTAAAAGTGAAATATAGACACAATTTGTAAACATACTTGTCGGCCAGGCATTATTGCTCCCTCCTGTAATCCTAGCACTCTGGGAGGCTGAGGCTGGTGGATTGCTTGAGCTCAGGAGTTCAAGAACAGCCTGAGCAAGAGTGTAACTCTGTCTCTACTAAAAAGAGAAAACTCAGCCAGGCTTTGTGGCACTACTTGTAGTCCCAGCTACTCAGGAGGCTGAGGCAGGAGGATCACTTGAACCCAGGAGTTTGAAGTTGCTGTGAGCTAGGCTGACACCATAGCACTCTGGCCTGTGCAATAGAGTGAGATTCTGTTTAAAAAAAAAAAAAAAGGAAAAGGTGTGAATATACATGTATTTGCATATAAATATATATGTGTATATGTAAATTAGGCTGATTTACATGTGTATACATGTGTATATCCAGAATATATAAAATATTCTACAAACACACACAAGTCCTTTGTGAATACCAGAAATAATAAAATAATGTATTTAAGTGATGCCACTGATTTGCATGATAAAAAGAGAAAATGAAAATTCGAAATGAATGCAGGAGGGAATGTTTCGTCTCACAAATAATCAAATAAATGCAAATTAAATCAATGAGGTTATGTTTCATTGCTATTGCACAGATAAACTTTTTTTTTTTTTTTTTTTTTTTTTTTTTTTTTAATTTTTTTATTAAATCATGTTTACATGGATGGAGCTGGAACATATTCTTCTTAGTAAAGTATCCCAAGAATGGAAGAAAAAATACCCAATGTACACAGCCCTACTATGAAACTAATTTGGGACTCTCAGATAAACTTTTAAAATAAATCACAGTTGCCAATGATGGTGAAGTTGTAGTAAAATTTATAAATGCAAACCATTTTTGGTGCAATTGCAATATAGGCCTGTCATTTTTTAAAGGTATATATCAAAGTACATCAGAGAGATAAAGATAGCTCAGCAATGCCCTTCTCATCCTTTCAATTAAAATGTTGACTGCGTTACCAGCTATCCTACAAAAATGAGGAATAAAAATGTCCAACACTATGTTATATCTATCATTGGCATGTTATACAGCTATTAAAACTATTTAACAAATTTGTAACAGCATGTAAAATATGTGATTTGAAATTTAAAAAGCAGAGTATAAAACTCTGTATTCATACTGATAATTAAGGCCCTGCACAAATATATTTGCTTAAATTTGCATGTAAATGTGACTTTATTATTTTAAACTGTTGGCATCAGGAATGTTTTCACTTTTTATTTTTTTAATATTATGCTATTTCCGCAGTCATAATGGTGAAAAGCAGACTGAGTCAGATTCTATCACCAGGCAATAAAGTCATTATCTTGTTGAAGAGTGTGTGCACATGGAAGTTAAGCAGCATAATTTCAGTAGTTGAAAAAACAGTGAGTTTGTGGCTGCTCCTTCCCTTGGAACCTGTGAGACCTTGAGCAAATAATTCCTATTCTCTGAGTGTCCGTTTCCTCTTCTATAGAATTGAGGCAATCATTTCTCCCAGCCACAGAGATTTGGTGAAATAAAGTCTTTATCATGTAGCAAAGATTCTGACATATTATAAACGTTCAAGAAAGAATAACGACTCTTTTTTTACATTTTGGCAGCAACCCATTGTGAGTCACAAAAATATTAACCGGTGAGTCATCTTAATGCGGATTGTCTCAGTAAAAAGTAAAGAAGCAAACAAGTAGAAAAACCTGTGCAGCATGCATCTGATAAAACTATCCCACTGGGGCCTCCCCAAGCAATGTATTTTATTGTGATTACAATATTTTTCCCTTTTTCTTTCAGGCATTTTGAATTTTGGAGTTTTTGGTTATTGCAACAGAAATGACTTTATAAAATTAAATTTTAATTCCTATCTACATTTTAAAGTGGCACCTAAAAATTATGTTAAGTAGATTTTCTATAAGAAATTAAATATCTGGGTAGCAAACAAATTAATTATACAGCTCTTCTTCCCTCCCTATTTCATGTCCTGTTGTGTGTATCTTGACTTAGTTCCCTGAAAGAGTTAACCTTCCCTCTCCCCACCCCTAACCAGCCTCACCAAAAGCCCGAGCAGTTCACTCTTCTTCCCAGGGAGGTCTGGCCTATTTCATGTGAGCACAATGGACACGTTCCAAAGGATCCCGCTGACTCCCGTATTATAGAGAGTTTCTAATACAAAGATTCATAGAGACAGCTTTTAGATTTTCAAATATACAGTTTTAACTTGAAAGCTGTGCACGTTTGGTCTAGGAGGGTATAACAATGGCTCCCCAACATTGTTCCTCTTTTCAATATAACCACACTTGAAAAGAATTCTGTTTCTTTAGCAATAAAAGTATCCCAAGGACACAAGGTCCTCAGTGGTCTCATCTCAGAAGGACTCCACGTGAGAAGAGCCACTGTAGTTTCTTTTGAATGTTCCATCGTTGCCTCTCAGCCCACCTCTCAGCATTGGGTGGAGGACAATGTTTCTAACTGGAGAGCTGGGGTGAGAGAGAGGAAAAAAAAAAAAGAAGAAGAAATAAAGAAATCAATGAGATTTATCACCTTCCCTTCATGATGTGCCTTGGCAGCAAAGTGACTCGGGCAGTTAAGAAGCATATTGCATGCATAAAAATTTAATGAGCTCTTGGAGACTCTGTTATCTCCAGTTAGGATTTCACTGGGAAATTTCTACATTTGATGTCTTTCATGGGTATATCTTTCCCTGAATCCCAGTGAAAGCTTGCAACATCTTTGAGAAGTAAATGTGAATTTACAATCAGGATTTCCTCTAGATGACTATTTTTTTTTCCCACAAAGGTAATTTCATCTTTTCTTTAAGAACAATGAATGGGTGAAAATATCTGGTGTATGAATTACATACCTTCAATGAAGAATTCATTTTTAAAAAATATACAATTGTGCATGAACTACATCTATTTCAAAAGATGCCTAGAAGAGATTCATTGGATCGTTACCCTATCCTTCTTTAATTTACTCACTCATTAATTAATGCTTTAATTTACTCACTCATTAATTAATTCTTAAGATACTTTAGGTAGGATAATGTTCTCCAAATCCATTTAGGTAAATATAAAAGATGCAAAATCTCCATCTTTTTATGGCTGAATAGTATTCCATGATATACATACAACCACAGTTTATTAATCCATTCATGAGTTGATGGGCACTTGGGTTGTTTCCACATCTTTGCGATTGTGAATTGAGCTGCAACAAACATTCAAGAACAAAAGTCTTATGATAAAATGATTTTTTTCTTCCAAGTCCATATTTACTAATGAGATTTCAGGATCAAATGGAACGTTTCCTTTTTGTTCTTTGAGGATCCTCCATACTTCTTTCCAAAGAAGTATTAGTATTGTATTATTTTGCAATCCCACCAGCAGAGCATAAGTGTTTCCCTCTCTCCACACCCACACCAGCATCTGCAGCTTTGGGACCTTTGTGCAAAGCTTTGAAAAAGATGGGAGATGTAGCAATGCATGCATTTGGGAGGTGAATACTGAAACAGAGAGGACAACCACTGTAAAGGCTCTAAACACAAGTATGCCTGATCTGTTCTGAGAATAGCAAGAAAGCTAGCGCATCCGCAGCCAAGTGAATAGAAAGGAAAGCAGACAGGCATGAGGTCAGGCAGGCCCAGGCCGGTGCAGTCACAAAGCCACTGTTAGAACTTTGCTTTTTTACTCTGAGAAAGTGAGGAGCCACGGAAAGTCCTGAGGTGGTGGAGGGATGTCATCAACTTCTAAAGTTAATACTATGGGTGTCTTGATGGAAATATTATCAAGTCCTGTATGTTCTAGGAAGCCTCCTCTGCCACTGCCCTCTCAAGGGGGCTGCCCCTTCAGCACATGTCTGACACATAGGTGTATTCATTCCTTCCACCACATTGACTCACGGCAGCCAGAAAGAGAGAAATACATAAGACCTTGTCATGTTTAGAATCCACAGAATTCAGAACTCCTGCTTGTTTTTTTTTTGGGGGGGGGGAGAAACCTTTATATAGGTCATTTGATGTGACACAGGGACTCACTTTCCCCTTGCAAAGAAAAGTAAATCAAACATATCATACTCAGGTACTGGGAGGGACTGTGACTTGTATGTGAATAAAGGTAATCTTAATTGTCTCTAACTAGAACTCTGACCTAACTCAGCCACCTGCTTAGAGAAGATAAACTGGCCCACCTAATTTCAATATGAATGATTACTGATTGTCTTTATTAATTTTATTTTTCACTAAATTCAAGTATTATTATCTGATCACGCCAGTGCTCAGTCTTTCTTTCTTCTTTCTCTCTCTTCATCTATCATTAAAATAGATCTAGGATGAACCCAGAAAAAAATACTTACGTTCCCCAGAAGGTTTCATCATGTCTTGATTTAGGAAAGGCAATCAGTGATCCTAAATGGTTTTTACTCAAAGTGGATTGTGGACGTTTTGTTTGTTTTGTGGATTCATTACTCTGTTTCTCTGGTCAGCCCTTGGTATAGCTAATCACCAGGCATCTTACACTGGTATCTACTAAAATGTGACAGGTTCTGCTTGGTCTTGTGGGAATGATGTTGACACCAGATGTTGATGGTGATGGTGGAGGTGGTGGTGATAGTCTACTACTGCCTCAGGCCTCAGGTGTCCTGGCCTTTTTCTTTTTTGTTCCAAGTACTTCTATATCTTGCAGAGGAACAAGAAGCATTTACCACTTTCTCTAAACCTGGTTGGAATGGGAGGGACAATAAGAAGCTGATTTCAAATCCATCCATTCAAGGACCTCCCTTAGACATTACTATTTTCTTATGGTGCCATTAGCAGAGCATTTGAGTTTTCAATGATTCTGCTGCTGTCCCAGACATATAAAAGTAGGCATGGAGTGCTTTCTGCCCTTAAGAAGCTCTAAGTCTGGTCTAAGTGTCTTCTACTTTCATTAGCACAGTTGTTCTCAAGCATACACAGGGGCTTTTTAAAAACACAGATTACTGAACCCCCTCTCTACAGATCTGATTCCACAGATCTGGGGTGGGGCCAAAAAATTAGCTCTCTCATTTGCATCTGATGACAGTGATGACACAGGTCCAGGAAGCATACTTAAGAACAATCGTGTCAGAGCATTCAAAATACTAGCTGTTTCAGGAGCCCGGTAAAATGTTTTCTGTCGATTACTACTACTTCCAGATGAAACACATCCAAAATATTAACCTTAGCTTATTGGTACTTCCATGTTCACAGTAATATAATGAAACTTATAATTCCTTATCTGGGTCATACATGTCCCTGGCATATTACATTTATAGACTGCTTTTCACCCTTACAATGAATCCATGATAGATTTGTTGATCAGTAATTAGTGCCTGATTTGAGAGCCTCAGAAAGGTCAGGAGTTGACAAAGCTCATATCGCTAGAGACAGAGCCAGGATTCCGACCTGCCCATGTTATTTCACGGCTAATGCGTTTGTCACTCTGCTTTACTGCTGAGCCCTGTTCCTTTGATGACGGTGGTTGGGAAGTGGAAGCCAGTGAGACAAGTGACTTGTTAAGTAAGTATCAAGAGGCCTCAATAAATTATTGATTGAATTTATTTTTTCCTCTTTTCTTCCTGCTCATAAAGGAAGCACCTTGTCTGTTACAGGACTATAGCTCGGGCAGTGCTAACAGGAAAAGAAAAGCCACCCTCTGGTTCCCTGGTGCCTGGGAAACTCTCTCTATAACACCTGGGTTCCTTCTGAATTTTAGCTTTCAGCCCCAGCCCCACCTGCATCCCACCACCCCCAACACAGCAGCCAAGGTGAAAGGCCATCAAGGAGGCTTCATGGTGGCCATGGGAAGAATTGTATGTCAGCAGCACCACCAGCAGGAAAGTGGGATCATGACCTCCCCCCCACGCCTCCCACCTAATCCTCATCCTGTGCTGGTTGTCATGGTGACAAGGGCACTGCTCCTGCAGGTGCTGTATTGTGACTGAGACACGTGTGACTCAAATGATGAAGAGAATTAAGGAGGATCTGCAGCTGGCTCCGAAGCTCCAGCAGGAGGGCTCTGAATCCTGCAGCGCTCTAAGCAGCAGTTAGAGAATTGAGAAGGATGGGGAAGTCTAGGAATCTAAGTCAGAATGTCTAGAGAGAACCCCCCAGGTAGTTTTGCCTAGCTGGAAGCTTCAAGAGACATAGTTTGTAGGTACACAGCCCAGATTTGTCATCAGTGATTAGAAAAGATGCTTCTCTAACCTCACAAAACCACATATGTTGTTTAAATCTCTCCCATACTTCACTTCCAACTCCTCCATTTGCAAGAAAAGCATGGTAGTGAGTTAGAAGGAGGAAGAGAATTCATGCAATCTTGCTCTACAAATCAATGTGAAGTGTCAAGAAATAGGGCAATGACGCCAAAAGAGTGTCTGTATTTTTGAGGCATGTATGTTGGGTGTTTTTCCTTAGAAGTCAGTTTAGGACTTGTCAAATACTTGGGAGTCATGATCCCAGTAGGATTTCAGGGTGGTTTGCCAGAGAAAGGTAAACCTGAATTGTGAAGTTGAAGGTAGCCTGACCTTCATATCCAACACTGATTGCCCTCCTGCCACCCTCTTTCCCACCAGCTCCACTAAATTCATGCCCCTCACCTTCCATTATCCATCTTTCCTTCAATTTTGTTAATGGGAGAAATGTTGACACCTGGTCCCAAGAAAATAAAAGGATAATGAAACTATATGATATTGAACATGTTAACTGTACTTGGCAGTTGATGAACACGTTCTCATTGCATCTATACAACATAGCACTTAAAATGCTATCACCTGCATTTTATAAGTAAGAATAACGAGCTTCAAAGAGTTCAAGCAATATGCCCTAGATAGGAGACAGAGAGCATGGATTCAAATTTAGGTCTTTATTCTCACCAAGTCTCAACTTTTTCCAACTATAATGCCTCATCACACTGTCCATCAGCAAACAAACAAAAAAACAAACAAACAAAAAATGTTCTTCATCTCTGGTAACTGCAAATGTAATTGGCAAGAAGCATCCTGTTTTTCTTGCCATTTTGCAGGACTTTTATTTCAGTCTTCATTATATTGTTATAAGTCAATATCTGTTGAATGATTTTACTCTGTTGTGGGTTGTATGCAGTGCATTTTATACCACTGTAATTTAGGGATTATGTAAAATATATTTATTTATATTATAGATGTAGAAATTTAGACTTAGAGTATTTCTTTAAATATGATCTCACTACCAATATAGGTCTGAGTCAGAATTTGAACTCAAATTCTGTTTCAAGATCAAGGCACTTATTTGTTATGCTGTGTCGAGGCATAGTCATTGTAAACTTTCTGGGGTCATGAAAAACCAGGAAAGAGATGTTATATTTTTTCTCTGGTTGGTTTCCATGGAAATAAAGCTAAACCATGTGGGTTCATGACTTAAGCAAGGACATTTTAAGAATGTAAGAGTCCTTCTCATTTTATCTTGTGTGTATGTGTTTAATTTCTGGAATGTTCTCAGCGTCTATTGTTTTTGGTTGGTTACTTAGGTATAGGTAACCTAAGTCTGCTACTGAAACGATTTTCACAAAAGCTTTCTTTCCATTATGTGCTTGATAGAGATCAATGCATTTAATATTCATTTCAAGCTAATTAGCTCAAGCAAGGGTCCCATGAGCACCAAGAGCCAGGAGAAGGGACAATTCAGGACACCTTTGTCTAATTCCTCTTTAAATGCTAATAGCTTCAAGATTATTCTATTAGTGCACAGTATCAGAAAAAGAATAAAAAGGCCTGTTTCATTTAATAAAAGGATCACCCAATGGCCTGGAATGTTTGTAGCAGCTTGAGTAATTATCTGCTAATTTGTGTCAACCTGCTGTGGGCATCAGGAAAACATAACTAAGAAGAACAACCTGATTTATGTACATCCTACAACGGAGCTTCATTAGGAAACGAGCCCTGATCCCTGTACTTCTATATCCCTGGAAAAAAAGAAATCAGCTCTTTATCAGGGAGTGAAGATTCCTTTCCATAGAATCCTAGAACTCTCAAACCTAACATTTATAGTACAACTAATAGAAGCCATGTTCAAACATAATACATGTTGGTACCTACAGAATGTGTTTGGGCAAGAAAACAAAGGAGTCTGAGTCTAGACACAAATAATCATCTAGAATATCAGAAAGACTTGTGTTCAAATCCTGATTTCTCTCTAGTAACTCCAAATATACTACTCACCCTAGGCTGTAAGAGTTTTCTGTTCATCAGAACTTTAATTATGTAAGTCTCCTAAATATTCCAAGTCTTTGTTTTCTCACTTATAAAATAAACAATCATATTATCAAGTTCATAAAAGTTGTATTAAAAATAAATAAGATAATATACATGTAAAGTGACAAGCCCATAGTAAATATTCAATAGATTTGCTTAATTGTTACTGGCTCAGCTATGGAGGCTGACTCTGCCAAAGCCACCTGAGCCAAGGGCATAGTGATTAGCCTAAGAGTTAATTAGCCTAAGAGACATTTATTATTCAAGAAGCAATAAAGCAGGTCCTGCCAAAGGAGATAGTCAACACCATGGACATATGTTTTTTGGCAAGAGGTGACATCAGTTTACTCATAGGCCTTTAATTTTTAGATATCATAGACATTAAACAAATGGAAAAACCATAGGGAGAAAGTCAGCAAAAGCTCACTGGGTATATATGTTCCAGTTGAACAGGCCAAAGCTCAAAAAGGTCTACAGTTCTAAAAGTTGTCATCATCATATGCTCTGCTCCTGTGCAGAGGATGAAGATCTCCAAAGAACTTCTTAAAAATGCAGATTCTAGGTCCTACCTCAGACTTGATGAATCAGGAACTCCAAGGTATAATGTCAAGGAATATGAATTTTCTAACATTTTCTTGGGACATTAAGCAATATATTCTAGGGGCTGGTGTTCAGAAACCAACAAGCCAAAGAAGTGGGTAAAACTCAGCTGTTCTTCTAGAATGTTGCGCTTGTGATGGGGACCTTTTTGAACACATCCTACCAGCTTATGCTCATGCCTCTTAGATATGTACCTGAGGCCAATTAACCTTCACCTCACAGAACACCAAGTGCCCGTGTGTCTTATTCCTGCTTTCCTTCAGGAAATGAAGGATGGTTCTTGATAAAAAACCTTTTTCTATCCTAGCAGACCTCCTTTGCCGTGACCTATGGCTTGCCTGAAGAAGGGAAAAATGCAGACAGTGGTAGCAAGGGCTATTAAGCAGATATACAAAATGTTATCTTGGGACGTAGCTATCATGGCCAGCAACTTAGGTATGATGGCTTGACTCTCACTGCAAATGGCCACTGCAGTATATTCATAAATCAACAATAAGGTAGAAATCTATGTTAGATGCTTTCTTAATATGTTTCCTAAAGGGAGCTTTAGAAGGTAGAAAATAAATATACCTAGGAGTAGAAATATTGGGTCATAAACCAGGTATATGATGAACTAAAGAAAATGAGGAAATTTACATTCCTTCGTACATGTATGAGAGTTCCTATTCTTTCACATCTTGGCCAACATATGGAATTTCAATTTCTTTAATTTTAGCCTTTCTGGGGAATGTTTAATTGAATCATGTTGTGGTTTTAATTACATTTCCCTGATGACTAATCATTTCACATGAAGGGCCTATTAGAGTATTTTGCCCATAACTCATCAATTTCATTCCAAAATGTATATCTAAGAGACATAAGTACAGATGTCCACCAAAAGACTTAAAAGCAGCTTTATTTATAACATCCCCAAACTGGAAACATTCCAAATATGTCTCAACCAGAGAATACATACTTAAACTGGAGTATATATTTATAAAATGTAATATACACAACAATAAAAATAATTACCAAAATACATATCATGTATGAATCTTTCAGATCTTATATTCAAAAACAAAAAAGACAGACACAAAAATTTTGTACCTGATTCTATGTATTTAAAGTTCACAAATATTAACTGACCTCAAGAGCAGTTAAAGTAATAGTTAATTCTGGTAGAAGAGAAATATAATCTGGGTAGGCTTTGTAGGTGCCTGACACTTAGAAATGCTTTGTGCTTAGTTTAAAGCTCTGCTTTCAGAGGGATCAGGCAAGATAAATACATAAATAACAAACAAATTGGAAAAGAGAAAGTCAAGCTACCTTGATTACTGACGGTACAATGTTAGACATATAAAACCTTAAAGATTCCTCCAAAAGACTACTAGAATTGATACATGAATTCAGTAAATTCTTGCTTATAAAATCAATGTACACAAATCAGTAGCATTTCTATACACTAATAACAATCAATCGGAGAATCAGATCAAGAATTCAGTCCCAGTTACAATTGCTGCACAAAAATGGAGCATACTTAACTAACGATGTTAAAGACCTCTGCAAGGGGGATTATAAAACACTGATGAAAGAAATCATAAGTAACATGAATAAATAGAAAATAATTCCATGCTCATATATTGGAAGAATGAAAATTGTTCAAAGGTCCATACTGCCCAAAGTAATTTAGAGATTGAATGTAATTCCAATCAAAATGCCAACATCATTTTTTTTCACAGAATTAGAAAAATCATAAAATTTATATGGAATCAAAGATGAGCAAGAGTAGCCAAAGCAATTGTAAGCAAAACGAACAAATCTGGAGGCATTCTGTTACCTAACTTCAAATACTACTACAAGGCAATAGTAACCAAAACAACATGGTGCTGCTGTAAATGTAGACACATAGACCAATGGAACAGAATAGAGATCTCAAGAATAAAGCCAAATACCTAAACCAACTGATTTATGAAAAAGCAGACAAAAGCATACCCTGAGGAAAGGACACTCTACTTATACATGCTGCTGGGAAAACTGGACAGCCTCATGCAGAACTGGATCTCTATCTGTCACTATAAATAAAAATTAACTTAAGATGGATTAAATACTTAAATGTAACACCTGAAACTATAAAAACATTTGAAGAAAATCTGGCAAAACTATCCTCTACATTGGTCTGAGTTAAGTATTTATGACTAAGACCTGAAGAGCAAATACAGCAAAAACAAAAATTTAAAAATGAGACTTAATTAATCTAGAACACTTCTGAACAGCAAAAGACATGATCAATAGAATAAGTTGACAATCTACAGAATGGGAAAAAATATATTTTCAAGCCATGTATCTGATAATCATTCAATATCCAGAGTCTGTAAGTAATTAAATAAGAGGAAAAAAAAAAAGAAACATTAAAAAGTGGCCAAAAGACATGGACAAACATCTTTCATAAGAAGACAGACAAATGGACAAGAAACATATGACAAAAATGCCCAACATTACTAATCATTAGGGATTTGCAAATTAAAACCACAATGAGGTACTACTTTATGCCTTTCAGAATGGTCATTACTAAAGACAAAAAAATAGTAGATATTGGTACAGATGCAGAGAATGCAGAGAGAAGGGGATGCTTATACACTGTTGGTTAGTATGTGAGTTATTACAGCCTCTAATGGAAAACATTATAGACGTTTATCAAAGAACTAAGAGTACATCTACCATTTTACTTAGCAATCTCAGTCCTGGGGGTCTGCCTAAAGGAACAGAAGTCACTTTATTTACAAAGACACTTGTACCTGTATGTTTACTGTAGCACAACTTACAATTGAAAAGATATGGAACAAACCTAAGTAGTGCTCACCAACTGACGAGTGGATAAAGAAAATGTAGTGTGTACACACACACACCATGGAATACTACTCAGCCATCAGAAAGAATGAAATACTATCTTTTGCAGAAACTTGAATTGAACTGGAGATCATTATTCTAAGTGAAGTAACCCAGAAACAAAATATCAAATTCTGCATATTCTCAATGTTCTCACTTATAAATGGGGACTAAGCAATGGGTACGCATGGTCAAGTGACTTACTGGATATTGGAGACTCAGGAGGAGGAGGTTGTGATGGGGGTGCAGGAAGAAAAATTACCTATTTGGTATAATGTACACCATTCAGGTGACAGGGATGTTAAAAGCCTAGACTTCTCCACTGTGCAATTCAGCCATGTAACAAAAGCCACTTGTACCTCTTAAATCTATTTAAATAAAAACTCACTAACTAAATAAATAAAACAAGCTCTGCTTTCAATGTCTTCAAATTCTTCATATTTTTTGAACAAAAGGCCCCGCAATTTTATTTTGGAATGTGAGCTTCCAATTGTGAAGCTAGGCCTGGGT
Organism: Nycticebus coucang; assembly: GCF_027406575.1. Lineage (NCBI taxonomy): Eukaryota > Metazoa > Chordata > Mammalia > Primates > Lorisidae > Nycticebus > Nycticebus coucang. Next base: position 23,201,639 of record NC_069793.1, on the reverse strand, counting down.
ATAACTGACTAGAAACTAGATACAGGGAAAGCTCCTAGGTGTTGGAAACATTTCATATCTTAATGGGGGTGGTATGCATATGTAATTCACTAGGCATTATGCATAAGATTTGTGTACTTTACTATATGTAAGTGACAACAGCAAATTAAAGTTCAACAAAAAGGTGAAAGAATAGATAGAACATGGGAGCCAGCCTTATCAGAATCGCCAGAGGCTCCCCTTCCTACATAGCCTGAGGGAGGATTCTACCTGTAAGTCACTCCAGGAGTAAGGAAAAAGAGAGGAATGGTGACTATTAATGTATGCTGCATATCTGTTTTGTGCCAGGCACTGAAAAAATCACTGTACATGTGCTGAATCACTGAATCTTCACAGCAATCCTATAAGATAGATATAATTAGCCTCCATTTTTAGATAAGGAAAAGAAGGTCCAGAAAGGTTAAACAACTTGATTAATGACAGACAGCATCTGAGTGGCTGAATAGCAAATGAAATTTCAAACTCAGGTCCACATACTTCATAGACACATCATGTCCAAACTATTATGCCTGTCACCTCAACTTGTAAAAAAAAAGTCTCCCGGTCATGTATTTGAGGAGATGAAAAAGTTGGCCATGTTCCCCAAATTTCAATATAACATAACAATTTAGAGGCTAGATGGGATGTGGAGAAATCCTTTCCTCGCCCTTGCCAGGCATGCTATGCCCTCTTGGGGTGTGAGATTCGATTTTACCCAGTGAACATAACTGCAGATATTAGTCTTGGAAATACAATTACCCATCTCAAGTATTTGACTCAAGGACTTGGTTCAGCCTCTGATTCTACAGCTTGCCGATGGACCGTAAGAAATAAGCATTGTTACGTGACCTTCAAAACATGACAGATGAGTAGCAAAATAAATGATTCATTTAATGGGCTTAGATATACAGGGCCTTCCCCTGCTTCAGCACTGAGGTCTTATTTATGGCTTGGTCTTAACTGAGTTTCTTTGTGTGGAAGCTTTGAACAGCCATTATGGTCAAAACCTTTCACAGGATTTATTATTAGAATGCTTTGAAAATTTCTATGCAGAAAACAGAAGCAGGGAATCTATTACATCTGTTGCATGAATTCATAAAAGAAAAAAACACACACACACTTCTGAATGTTTGACACTGAGAAAATAAAAATAGAAAATAATCTATACTTAATCTCGTTTAAAAATAGATTTCCTATGCCTTTTACATAATTGTTATTACATTATGTATTGCTTAATACATGCTAATTGAGCATTTTTATATATGTGACAGCATGCTAGAGATTTTAAGACGAGGAGATGGGTGAGACATATATTAGGTCCTCTGTAAGCTAAAGGTATATAATATTATGTAACATGATTTCTACATTTCCACAGTACAAAATTTGATAGAATACATCAAAGAATTGCAGCACCCTCAAGAGAAGTGATGGTGGAAGGAACAAGCCCATATTCTTTTATCTTGCTCAGAAAGAAACAGTGGTTGCCAGATGTGTCCTGGGATTGCCAAAATAATAAAATTATCCATGTGATAAGTTGTGGTTCCTATTATTATTATTTTTTTTACTGGCTGCATTAGAACTGATACATCTTCGCCATATTAACCAGTTATCTATTGAGAGATGCCATGACTGATGAAGTTGGAATGAGGTGGGAATGCTGTCTCTGGAAATGGTCCAGTTATAGATAAGGAAAGTGAAGCTGGATGGATCAAGTGATTACTGCCTCATTAGCAAATCTAGCTTATGAGACCTGAGATCCATGTGTGTCCCATATAACCACATCAACCTATCCTCCTGGTCTTAACTCCTCCATCTTTTCCCTCCTTACACCATCCCCAAGCCACATGGCCTGTCATACACACCAAGATGTCTACTACAATCCAACAAAAGATATGTGAACATGAAAGGAGAAAGGTCCTTAGATATGACCCAGGAAATCCTCTGCTCCTCAGGCTTGTTTAATATAGATGATGAGACTGAGGTCTAGAAAAGCAAGATTTGCCACAAACATACTTCTAGATGGTAATTGATAGGAGGCCAAATACTTGTTCCTCCTACTTCATTTTCTCTCTTGTATAAAACATCATCCCAGATACTCACTTTTATATGTAGCAGACTGTTTATCAACAATGACATGTATTAGACAATATTAATTTCTGGACAATCTCCCACCTTAGATGTTTTTCAATAATACTCAGAGCTACTCATGAAAAGCATGTTATGCTTATTTTTTCATAATACATCATCATTAAAACCTGTCGGAGTCCTGCCCCAGAGGCAGGGTCACTAAGACCTGTGGAAACCACTGAAGAAATAATAGAGTTAGAAACAATGGTAAAAAAAAAAAAAAAAAAAAAAAAAAGACACATGAGACATAGAGTAGAATTAAAAGTGGGAGCTCAGGGGGTTGTGGGATTCCAGCAATGACCCCAAGTGTTTGCTCCAGTCTGATTTTATTGAAGTCTGTTTGCCCAGAGAGTAAGATGAGGGAGGGAACAAAGACGCCAGCACTTTCTGAGTGAGCATATCACCTCCTATTGTTATTATTGTTAACCTTAAGGGTAGCCTTGAGAAATCTGAAATCTGAGCCTTGTATTGGGAGTCCTGCTTGAGATCACACACACAGATTTCTAGGGAGGTGTTAAACTCCTCTAGTTCTCTGTGGAGTAAAATGCCACTGGCATTAATGTCCTCTGAGGAATCAGCGGGAGGGAGGCATTTTCCTTCCATCCCCACCACAGAGGATCTTCCTCTGTGATAAGGGGTGTAAGCTTTCTGCCCATATGTCAGAGCTCCAGCTACTCCCTCGATCTCTGCCCCAGGGAAATCCAAATCTCCACAATGGGTATCTGCTTTGCCTGTTTACTAGGCAGGAGATGACCCAGTATCTTTGCAGGTCTTGTCATAGCCTCTTCTATGACCATTTTTCCCTCAGAGTGCTCACAGCCCCAGCAGGGGTGTTTGTAAGCTGCATCTCCAACAGGCTAGAATTTCAGAAAAGGCAGGAAGCTTGCTAGCAATGGCTAGCTTAAATGTAAACTAGCTGATCTTTCTTTATTCAGACTCACTCAGCTTGCTTTCAATTTTCCTCATTTTCTGGGGGGTGCTTTTCTTTGCCAAGAATGGGGTCTTCAGTTCCCATTCTCTCCACAAAAACCCAGATTTTCAAATTACTAACTCAGTGTGGTCTCTCCTCTACCATGGCTATCTTTCTATTGTTCAGTAAAAAGAGTATTCTTGATTAGACTCACTGAATTCAGATGAATTCTCTTCAATTTTAGTATAAACTGCATCCAAGTATCTATTAGCTATTACCACACACACCAATGTTAAATACTTCAAGATGTTTATCACATTTACACAAGCACATTGAGTGCTTGCTATATATTTGGTATATTATGTATGTGTGCATAAATTTGTATGTTTTGCACACGTATATATTCATATAGACACATAATGCATGCCTGTATAATATTTAAGAAATAAAATGTCTCATCATAAGCCCGTGTCATGTTATATGATCCCTTTACTTAAAACGGTTACATAAATTTAATAACATAAAAAAATCTTAATTGACATAGCTGACATAAAATATTTATGATAATACAAACTCTTAGCCAAAGTTGTCCGAGTAAATAATATTGGATATATTCCCCAAAGTTTTACTTAAACTATACTTACCCAAGTTTTTAATCCACTTTTATTTGTTATTCAAGACCAAAAGGTGACAACATTAAACTTGGTTTTCCCTATAAGTATTGTAAAAGCAAAGGAAAAAAAGTACAGAAAGGAAAACAGGAAGTTGTTCCAGACCTGAAAACTGAAAACTGGCAGAAAGAAGGCTGCCAACATCACACTCTCTCAAAAGAAGAGGCTAAGGGAGTGTTAGGGCAGTCTCAGGAGCCCTGAGCAATCCTTCCTTATTTGGAGAAACGAGAAACTAGCATTTCAAAAAAAAAAAAACATAATCAGCTCCTAATAAAGTCAGTAAACAAACCCAAAACATCCAAAGATGAGTCAAGTGTGGAACTGTTCCAGCATCATTTTGCTCAGCCTTTGAAAGAATAGCAGTTGACTTTTTTACACTTTAGAAAACTAGACATATCTCTGGCTGTAAATGCATGCTTGATGAGCATTCTTCTCCCTGTTTCTTCTGAAATGGTGCTTGCTAAATTTAAAAAAATCATATTCTTTTATCATTATGATAAAATGGCCTATGGTATTCTGTACTACTTTTATTAATTACCATTTGCTGCTAGCCTAGCACAAAACACCATAGAGCTCTTCATATAAACCTGCAATCATGGTGGATGCTTCGTGAGCATTATCAAAATTAATTCTCACAGAAGTTCCAACAGGTGAGTCATATTATGATCTCAATTTTACAAATTAATAAAAAATGCCAAGTTTAAGCAGGTCAACCCATTGCACAACCAACTAATATCCAATTACTTTCTGAATGAGCATATCACCTCCTATTGTTATTATTGTTAACCTTAAGAGTAGCCTTGAGAAATCTGAAATCTGAGCCTTGTATTGGGAGTCCTGCTTGAGATCACACACACAGATTTCTAGGGAGGTGTTAAACTCCTCTAGTTCTCTGTGGAGTAAAATGCCACTGACATTAATGTCCTCTGAGGAATCAGCAGGAGGGAGGCATTTTCATGCAGTGCCTTTACCAGCCACACTTCCTAAAGAAAACATTCAAAAGAGAAGCTTACAAATGCAGATTTCAATTAAACATGTGCAATAAATAAAACTGTCATGCAAGCCAATTTCTAGCTCTCTGAAAGAAGTTCTGTTTCTCTTTGGCTTTGAGCTTGAAGGAAGAGAGAATCCCTCAATCCCTTCTCAGCCATTGGATTGTTGGCCTTGCCTTTAAACCTGGCAATTGTACCTGCTCTTCAAAGCAGTCAGTTCAACCTTTGGGTGGTTACAAAAGAAAAGCTGAGCAAAAATAATCTCTATTTCTCTAGCTGCATTAAGGAACCCAATTTAAGTGGATTGAGGTGTCACAATTCATCATAATAATTCACCTCAGAAAAGGCCTTAAATGTCGATTTATCTTTGCAGTGAGAGTATCTTGGAGCAACAATTGAGAGAACATATCCCAGTGCAATAACCTCTCTTAGCTAAGAGCTCCTCTGAACCACTGTTAATGTCTCCTCATTTCACTGACACTAAAGACAAAATTAATTCAGCAGTCAGAGAGGATGCTATCTCTCCCCGCTGAAGGTGCTCAGCTTGTGCTAGTGTGATAGGACTGACATAACAAAATACTGTAGACTGCGTTACTAAAACAGAAATTTATCTTCTCACAATTCTGGAGGCTGAAATCCAAGATCATAGGCTGGATCATAAGGTTGACTTCTTACGAAGCCCCTCTCCTTGGCTTACATGTGGCAGTCTTCTCTCTGTGTCTTCATAGTGGCAGCCTCAGCTAGTGTATGCCTATACCCTAAACCCATTTTCTTATAAGGACGCCATTCATAAGGAAGTAAAATCACTATAGTTTACCTTAATTACCACTCCAAGACCCTACCCAAATACAGTTGTATTCTGAGCTATTGGGATTGAGGGCTTCAACATAGGAATTCGGGAGAACGCAATGCAGCCCATAAGCACTGCCCAATTGACATAAACCCCCAGCTGGTATTTTTATATGTCAGTACCTCTGCAAGATTCAGTTCTTATTTTACAGCCTATTATTGTCATTCTAAGGTCTTTCTCCTCAATGCTCAATCCCCATCTCTGCCTCAGAATCTAGTGATGAAATTTAGTGCAGTTTTGCACTCCCAGGCTATGGAGGTTAGTCCAGGGATTAATTAGTGTATGTGCCAAACAATGAAATGACCTGCAATATCATTTTCCCTTGTAGGCAAAGGCTTCTGTTCTTATCTCTTGAGGAGAAATCTATGAGGATATAAAACAAGGGCCAATGGAAGCCACTTTATAACAGAGCAGATCCAAAAGAATAAGAGCATAGGGTATTGGTGATATATTTTGAGGCTCTGGATCAAGCTATGTGTAAAGTCAGAATTATACCCAATCTTTCCCATCACTTAAATCAACAACATCCCCTTGCTTTCACTCTTTGAAATCAGGCTAATTATCATTCACAACAGAAAAAGTCCAAACTAGGAAAGTAGTCTCATATACAAAAAAGGGACAAATTTAGTCCAAGAATAGACTTCAAGAATAAATCAGTAAAGTTTCCAGTGCTTTTCATTATGCAGGCAGAGCTTTTGTGTTAAGTTTATAAAAGTCAAAGTTACTTATTTAATAATTGTCTATAGAATCCTTCCTAAGAAAAGGACTTGTATGATGGCCTACCTTCTTAACAGGAATAATATTGGCCAAATTGGAAAAAAAAATAGTTCTTCTGGAAATAGAAAAATCTTACTTTTTATGTATAAGCACAGTATTCATACAATGCATAAATATATATAGACTATGGATGGTACCAAAATTTAGTGAGGGTTAGGAAAGGGCAGTTAAGAGAAAATACTGTTCAAAAAGTCTATTCAGGAGGACAATAATGAAAAAGGGATTAATTTGCTACAGGAAGTACAGAGATATGCAGACATAAACAAATGTGTATGCTAGAGACATCATGATAGAAAAATATACAAGGTACACTAAAGAGCAAAAGAGAAGGCATTATAGTCCTATGGGGACAGAGGACTGAATAAAGAGTCAAAATAGTTAGATAGAAAAATATGCATTTTTTATCCTGAAAGGTGGGTGATCAAGAAGAAGCACAGCCTAGTCTGAGGGGCTGATCGAAGTAGAAGCCTAGAAGCATCAAAGAACCTAGCTCAGGATGTCTGGAATTTAGGGTTCACAGGGAAGGACAACAAGGCAGGCCGGTGTTTCAGGTAGGAATAGCACATCAACAGTGGAATAAACATATAAGGTTTTTTTCATCCTCTTGAATAGAATTCAAGAGATAGGAAACCAGATTCAATTCAGAAGCTCAAAGGTGTCAGCCTTGGCATCTCTGAAATTCTCTTTGCAATCTCTATGTTTGTCATTTCATCCTCATTAAGTATCTAGGGCAGCTCCAGACATTCATGTTTAAAACAGAAAGATGGAGAAATAATATTTATTTTATACATCTCCAAGATTTTATCAGAAAACTAAACGCTTTCCCCAAGAAATATCTCTCTCCCTACTCATTTGATCCATTGAATTAATATGGGTTACCCCCAGTCACGGGCAGACTGGGAAAATGTAGAATAAGATGTCAGACTGATTTAGACTAAGCATCCCAACACCCAGAGAGAGATGTTTTGCGTCTGCAGATTTAATCTTAGTACTGTTGAAAAGAAATATGTGGATGTAGATAACAGTGTCTACCTCCTCAAATATATATGTGTGTGTGTCTGTGTGTGTATAAGTAGAATCTTCATAGTCGACCACCTCCCTCCATTGACTGTGTCCTTAACGTTACTAAGTTTCATAGACTAAACATGCACCACATGTATGTGTCAGTACAGTAGGCTCAGTTTCTTATGTTGATCACCTTTGTATGTTGACCAGTTTATTACGGTCCCTTGGGTGGTCAACTTAGTGAGATTGTATTTTGTGTGTGTGTATCTATCTATATATAGCTTTAGGATAAGGAAGAAATGAACAAAGATCAAATTATTATTTAGCTTTATCTAGCTAAGACTAGATGTAGAATTCCAATGTACTTTAGAAATTTTTATTATAGAGGTAATAAAATTTTTTGTGATTTTATATTCCTCCTCCTATTTTTAAATTTCCTGTAGAAAATATGGATTAGTTATATATTCAAGAATTATATATATTTTAAATATTAGTTCTTTTTTTTTTTTTTTTGTAGAGACAGGGTCTCACTTCATAGCCCTCGGTAGACTGCCGTGGCCTCACACGGCTCACAGCAACCTCCAACTCCTGGGCTTAAGCGATTCTCTTGCCTCAGCCTCCCGAGTAGCTGGGACTACAGGCGCCCACCACAACGCCCGGCTATTTTTTGGTTGCAGTTTGGCCAGGGCCGGGTTTGAACTCATCACCCTCGGTATATGGGGCCGGCACCTTACCGACTGAGCCACAGGTGCCGCCCTAAATATTAGTTCTTAATAAAATGATTACCTAGCAGGCGTCTTCAAACTTTTTAAAAAGGGGGCCAGTTCACTGTCCCTCAGACCGTTGGAGGGCTGGACTATAGCTTAAAAAAAAAAAAAAAAAAACTCTGTGCTTCAATTGCCCAGGTGTCTTCCTCATGAAGTATTCTCCCAGGCCAATTTTCTCAAGCGTTTCCCCTGCACTCTCTCTAAGAATATTTATAGTTTCATGTCTTAAGTTTAAGTCCTCTAACCAGTGAGTCAATTTTTGTTAGAGGAGAAAGGTGTGGGTCCAGTTTCCGTCTTCTACAAGTTGCCAGCCAATTCATCCAGCACCATTTATTGAACAGGGAATCTTCCCCCCATTTATATTTTTAATAGGCTTATCAAAAATCAAATGATGATATGTGTCTGGGTTCACCTCTTGGTCTTCAATTCTGTTCCATACATCTAACCCTCTATTTTTGTGCCAGTAACATGCTGTTTTGATCACTGTCAATTTATAATATAGTCTGAAGTCTGGAAGAGTGATTCCTCCCCATTTGTTTTTATTTCTGAGTAATGTCTTGGCTCACACTTGCATATGAAAAATGAAACACAACTTTAGTCTATGATGAAGGAGGGAAGGGCGGGGCAAGGGATGAGGATGGTGTGGGAGGGATAGTAGGGGAGAGTAGGGGGACCACAACTGGAGCACATTCCAAGTACAAGTTGGTTCTACCATGTGTAGAACACAAATGTCCTTATGCTATAATTGGGTAAATGAGGTGAAAGCTATGCTGATTAGTATGATGTAAGCACTCCAGTTTGTACAAATAATCAACACACTGAAATGGGCATAAATGTATTTATGCTCTATGTACAAAAGACAATAAAAAATAATAAAATATCTGAAAAAAATAATAATAATAAAATAAAATAAACTCTGAACAAATTCCTATGCACACTGCACATATCTTATTTTGAATTAAAAAAACAAAACGGGAACAAATACAATCACACCACCTCATGTGGCCTGCGGGCCGCAGTTTGAGGACCCCTGACCTAGAGAATAAAAGTAGACCATTTTAAGAGCTAAGCTGGTGGATAAATGAAGTCCATTATGTTTATGTAATTATACCAAAGCACAAAGAAAATATGGAAAATAATTAGTGAGGCATCAGAGTAGAGAAAAATTAAGTGATTTTCTGAAGGCAGTTCATACCAGTTCCTGAGGCTTGATGCTATCATTTGTGTTAAGTCAAAATTGTTGTCAAACATAGCTCTTACTAAAAATTAAATTATATGCAGACTTACAGTTCATTAAGTAAAGACAAATAACTCAAAATCATCACTCTCTAATTATGTTACTATGTTTTACTGTTCTCTATGTTTGTGAGCTTATGCCTATTGTATGTATTAGTATTGTTAAATACTAGATAATAATGTGCTCTGAACATCTATTCCTAACCTTCTGTTCATTAATATAAAGTTGGTAGCCTTAAATAAGATATGGCCGGAGTATTCACACCTTAGAGTTGACATATACTACAAATCAGAAATTGACATTTTTTTTGATAGTGTAAACTTAAGAAAGTAACAGAAAATGTCAAAAGTTAAAATTAAATTGTATCTTGTCTACAAAAAAATGTATTGCAAATAATACAAAAATGTGAGAGTTTTATTTCATAAATATTATTGCAATAATCACTGTCTAACTGGTAAGACTTCTTTTCTTCCTATTCCTGTAAAAAAGCACGGTATCCAGTTTGATGAAAATATTTCAAATGGTATATAAAATCAGCACATGATACCCCACAATTGCATTAATGTACACAACTATGATGTAATTAAAAAAAAGCAAGGTATCTTCATTCTTAAAAAAACTAAACTTATAAACAGTTGAATACGAATGTCCTTACAATAAAATGATTTCCCCCCTCTGGTAAATAGATTCAAGGTTGGGCGGGGGAACAAGGGAGAGGGGTGGAAGGAGGCAGGTGGGGGTCACAGTGTATAGCACAGCTCTTGGGGACGGGACACAATTATAAAAGGGACCTTACCTAACAAATGCAAAGAGTGTAACTTAATTATTTGCACCCTCAATGAACCTGAACCAATAAATAAAACAAAAATAAAAAATAAAAAAATAAAAATTAAAAAAAAACCTAAACTTATAACAGCTATACGATCCTGCAATTGCACTCCTGGGCATTTATTATGGAAAAATGAACATATATGTTATACATAAACCTATACATGAATTACATCTTTGTTTGTAATATCTTCAATTTAGAAATAACAGGAATCATTGAACAGGTGAATGGTTAAACCAACAGCGATATACCCACACCATGCAATATTCTTCAGCAATAACAATGAGGAAACTATTGATATGCAACAATTGGGTAAATCTCCATCCAGAGAATTATGCAGAGAAAACCAAAAAGCTAATCCCCAAGGTTACACAAAGCATAATTCATTTCCATAGCATTCTAGAAATAACACTGTAGACATACGAATAGATTAGTGATTTCCAAGGGTTAAGGGGGAGGTGGGAATGGGGAGAAATGGGTGAGTGTATGTACATAGCTGAGGATAACATGAGAGACCCTCATGAGATAGGAGTGTCTGTATCCGACTGTATCAATACTGATTTTCTGGCTGTGATTATAGATGTGTAAGATGTTTTCATTGGCAGAGAACAGATAAAAGCTAAATGAGATCCCTCAATATTATTTCTTACTATTACATGAGAAGCTACAAATGTCTCAAAATAAAAAGTTTAATTAAAAATTAGGGTAGAAATCCCAATAGTTTATCTAGTGTATAATAATAAATAAGTTACACGTTGAAATGAAATTTTTAATTCATTTTCCCCCTTTGGGTGCTCTTCTCTTGCCTCTTCTTTTCTCATTTTCCTTATTCCTCTTTGTTTATATCATTTGTTCTGATATATCTGATTACCGCCTGTATGATAAAATTTCCTGAACATATAATCTCTCTTTTCTTGAAACTCTAAACTCTGCTACTGACTGTTTATATCTTTGATTATTACATATTCATTACAAACTGAGCATATCTAAACATTTTTTTAATTTTTATTTTTACATATACATGTGGTAATTAGGTTTCCATTTTTTTGTCTTCACAAAGTTAAAAAGACTTAAAATTTAATAACAATAACAATGTGTAAGATAAGGACTAGAAACAAAAACCTGGTAAACAACAAACATAAATACATTCAGAAAAGGAATCAGATAATTGCTACATCAACATATTAAGCAACAATAATAATAATAATGCAAAGAAAGTAACATTCACATTATACATTGTCAAATAAGGGTATGTCTATTATAGAATGTTTTGACTCTGAGATTCAGTCTAGTCATCAGTTAACTTCTTATTTTTTTTAAGTATCAAAAAATAGACAACTAATATTTATAAATAAAAGTAAAAGATGATTTCAAAAAACAGATTATGCTAAATCATATAGACAATAAAAAAAGAAGAAATACTTCAAAATTATTCTACTTTATCTGGGTACACCTGATATTAAAATTGGAGAAAATGTATTATTCTAAAGGAGAAATTACAAACATATGTCACTTTAAATGAGGATACAATATCCTAAACAACATATTAACAAGTTGAGTTAAAAAATTAATGTTTAAGTAATGTACTTTGGTCAAAATTAAAACCAATTTATGTGAAAATTGTTCTTTTTTTTTTCTTCTTTTCCTTTCTCTCACCCCTTCCCTCCTTCTCTGTCTGCTCTCCCATTCCCCCATGCCCCACCGTGTCATTAATTGTCATTAATTGTCTTCATATCAAAATTGAGTACATAGGATTCATACTTCTCCATTCCTATGATGCTTCACTAAGAATAATGTGTTCCTTCTCCAACCAGGTTAGTACAAACGCTGCAAAATCTCCCTTTCTTTTTATAGTGAATAATATTCCATGGTATACATGTACCACAGCTTACTGATCCATTCCTGGGGTGAAGGACATTTAGGTTGTTTCCACATTTTAGCAATTGTAAACTGGGCTGCGATAAACAGCCTAGTACAAGTGTCTTTATAATAAAAGGTTTTTTTTTTTTCCCCTTAGGATAGATGCCCAGTAATGGGATTGCAGGATCAAACAGGAGGTCTAGGTTGAGTTCTTTGAGGTTTCTCCATACTTTCTTCCAAAAAGGTTGTATTAGTTTGCAGTCCCACCAGCAGTGTAAAAGTGTTCCTTTCTCTCCACATCCGCACCAGCATCTGCAGTTTTGAGATTTTGTGATATAGGCCATTCTCATTGGGGTTAGGTGATATCTAAGGGTGGTTTTTATTTGCATTTCTCTAATAATTAGGGATGATGAACATTTTTTCATATGATTGCTAGCCATTCATCTGTCATCTTTGGAGAAGATTGTATTCATCTCTCTTCCCCATTGATGTATGAGATTGTTGGGTTTTTTTCTTGTGAATTAATTGAAGTTCTATATAGATCCTGGTTATTAAGTGTTTGTCTGATTTGAAAGATGCAAATATCCTTTCCCATTGTGTAGGTTGTCTATTTGCTTTGGTTGTTGTCTCCTTGGCTGTACAGAAACTTTTCAGTTTAATTAAATCCCATTTGTTTATTATTGCTGTTGTTGCTATTGCCATGGCAGTCTTCCTCATAAAATCTTTCCCCAGGCCGATATCTTCCTAACATGGAAGATATCAGCATATCTAAAATTTAATGTAAAAAAAAAAGTCCAGTGGAGTCTAGTATTTTCAACAAACTCTGTTTAGACAACTGAATTAACATATGCAAGAAATTTTAAAAAGGGAAGGAACTAAAGAAGGAAGGAAGGGAAGGAGAAATGGAGGGGGGATGAAAAGGAGGAAGGGGGGAGAAATCTGATCTGTAAATTTTATGTAAAAAATTTACTCAAATGGATCACTGACCAACATGGTACCTAAAACTGCAAAGCTTCTTGAAGAGAACATAAATAAATATTCTTGTAATAACTTTGGTTTAAGCAAATATTTCCAGTTCCAAAACCAAAAGTATGGACCAAAAAGAAAAAAAAATAATAAATTGGTCTCCATCAACATTAAAAACTACTGCTATGAAAAACATATTGATAGATGATTGGAAAGGCAAAACATCAACTGCAGGAATCTTTGTAAAACATGGATATGACAAAGAACCTGTATTTAAAATATATAAAGAATGCTCAAAACTTAGTAATAAGAGATCAAACAACCCAATTAAAAAATGAGGTTAAATATTTTAATAGAAACTTACTTGGCAGAAGAATTCAAGAAAAGATGCTCAGCACCATTAATCAATACAGAATAAATTGGGGGGTGGCGCCTGTGGCTCAAAGGAGTAGGGTGCTGGCCCCATATGCCGGAGGTGGCCAGTTCAAACCCAACCCTGGCCAGAAACTGCAAAAAAAAAAAAAAAATTTAAAAAATTAAACCATGTTGAGATATAAACCTACCCATCAGAAAGACATAAACTTGAAAAAATGACCATTCCAAGTTTTGACAAGGATGTAGAGATATTTGCAACTTTTTTTATATAATATATTCCTTATGGAAATACAAAATGATGAAACTGCTTTGAAAAACAGTTTGGCAGTTTCTTTAAAAATCACACATACAGCTCCATGTAGGTATTCCAATCCTAGGTATTTGCCAAGGGAGAAGAAAAGGTATATCTGTACAAAAATGTGTACAGGAATGTTTTGAGCAAGAGGAAGTCATCTTTGAAGAGTTCATAGGATATGTTTTCATTTACGTAACATTTACAAAAATGTAAACTAATATAAAGTCATAGAAAGTACATTAGTGGTAGCCTGAGACCTCAGGGTGGAACAGGTGAAATCCAGGGACAGGAGGAAAGGAGAGGTTACAAAGGGTGATTAGTATGTTCTCTATTTTGATTGTGCTGCAGATTTCACAGGTGAAAACATTGCACTGTGCTCTTTATATATGCAGCCTCTTATGTGTCAATTAAACCTAATTTAAAAAAAGAACAAGAAAATAAAAGTGATCAAAAAATGTGAGGTAGGTGGTGGAACTGAACAAAATTAGATAGAGATAAGAAAAAACTATTTTTCTTTCATTATCACAGGAGTAAAAGAGAATGTACTGACTGCAAACCTGGGTGGGTTTCGTGGCGACTGGTTAATAGAGTTTTCTTCTTAAGTTTTCTGTTCTCTGTGTAAGGTACAGTGTGAGATGCGCTAACTAAGGGAGTATGTGGAAAACATAGGAAGACATTTGAGAGAGGCATTATGGAAAATGGAATCAGGGGTGAAGGGGATTCTCCAGGGCGATCTTAGCAGATTTCTATGCCTATGACACATGCTTTTATAATGAGTGTTCAAATCATCTTCTAACGACCCTTGACAACATGTGTCCCTGGCACTGCTTTATATAGATCTGTGCATTTATTTTACATCTTTCTCACCCGCTAGACTAGATGGCAATCTCAGTGAAAGGAAAGACTATTTTTGCTAACTTCTGTGTTCCCAGTAGCGTCAGTGACTAGACAGGCCATAGGCCCTCGGTAAAAAGCTACAGAATGAGTGGTGGAGGAGACCTACAGGGATCCATCCAGCAACGCTGATGTACAGAAGACGGAAGGCCATGATTTCCCAGTAGTAGCTGTTTGAATGACTTTGTGCTTCATCAGCCTGAGGTGGATGGGCACCAAGAAGACAGACAGCTGGCTTGGAGTCATTATTGATTTCCAGGTGACTGTGAAGATGAAAATATTGGGCAAAGACTTGGACTTCAGATAGATTACAAATGTGTTTCCACAAAGAAATCACACTGAACTTTAACAACCATAATTTCATAAATAGATAAAGATATTCAACAAAAACAAGGCATTGAAAATCTTACAAGTGAACTGATTGGATATTGAATAATTGATTCCCCCTCTTACGGCAGTTGTGTTATTGAAAAATTCAAATATAGTCTATTCTTGAATACATAATTTTTTTCAGTCCCTCATTTCTTCAATAAATGTGGTAAAAATCACAGATGTAATAATACACTTTTTATAAAAATTATAATAATACAATTTTAATAAAAAAGTACAACTTGCTTTATTGGCAGAAAACACCATGAAGAGACCACACAGGGAAGTCATCTGTATTTTATCACCCTTTCAATTTGACCTTGAAGTTCCTACTATACAAAATAAGACTGCATTTTTTTGTCCTTTAAGTCTAAGTTAGAAGACGTGGCAGTTCTGGGATTAGGCATTGCACAGTTCCACTTTGTACACTCCTGCCTGAGCTAGCTTACTGGAAAATAACACATGCAGGAAATTCAACCCAGCTATGACCATCGAGATAAGTCATTTCCTTTTGTCTCTTATTGGTTTTTGGTGGGAGAAACAGTAGGAGAAATTATGCAGGACAGATAATCCCAGGGAATAAGGGCAGCGAGGATGGAGAGATCAGGAAATGGAGAAGCTCTTACCTTTAAACATTTTGCGATAAAATACAAGAAAACAATCTTACCTAACTCAGGGAACTATGATTACAAAGGTATACTTTCACCATAGTTTTTCAATGAATTTATTTTATGTTTCATATTTATAAATCATCATTCCGACATTATGATACTTTGGAAAATGGAAGATGTCTGACTAAAGGTTCGTAAATGTGTTTTTAAATACTAGGTATAATTTTACTACTTATGTTTAACATATTTTGCTTTGACCATGTGTTAAAGACACTTGTTATTTTTATCTGTTTGGAATCATCCTATTTTCTGGTAATAGATCTTCTACTTCCAGTGGAAAATTCATTCTTTAACATTAGACTGGAGATGAACCCTACAGGAGTGAACAAAAAACCAGGATGGACAAACCAGAATATTACATAAAATTAATTGGTTTAGGAATAGACATATGATGCAACCAATATAAAACAAGTCCTCCACAGAAGTTGGCTGTAGTATTTAGTGAGAAAGATGGTCGTTTTTCACTGGGTTACTATGCTGGTAAGATATGAGTTTGAGACAACTGGAGCTATCCTGTTTATTATTTGTGGGAAGCCTTTTACAAGAAATGGGAGGAAAGAGAGTGCCCTGATAATATCATTTAAAAAAGAGAATCGCGTAAGCCCGAGAGTTAGAGGTTGCTGTGAGCCGTGTGACGCCACAGCACTCTACCCGAGGGCGGTACAGTGAGACTCTGTCTCTACAAAAAAAAAAAAAAAATAAAAAATAAAAACTATCATGGCTGCAGGGTATGAACGACCACCCTATCCATCCTGTATAAATTAACCTTCCTGTTCAAGGAGCAACTGTAACTTTCCTAAGGTTACAAGCTCTAGGATCCATCTCTAGGGAAAACTATTGCACTTCCAGCCAAGCTTCTGAAATGGTTACACAGGAAAGCATGAGAGCTCATACATGCAAGAAATGTCTAGGAAAAAGAGAATAAACAAATACAACATGTACAAGATACAGAAAAAAACAAAGTCTGACAGCATTTCAACATAGGATGTGAAATGATTAACTCAATCAAGAAGCAGGAAGTGGGCTCAGTGTTGTGTGTATGTTCATGGGAATCAATGAAAGCTTGGGGGTTGCTAGTTAATGGGCATCCTACAAAGCCTGAAAATTCCAAAGAGAAGGATGAAAAGGAGAGAACGGGAGGACCTTTCTTTTCATAAAACAACAGTTGATGCATTTTTTCCCCATTTGCGCTCAGCACTTCCCTTATTGGACTGCACTGTGTACATTTCAAGTTATTGTCAGGCTTGGGTGCAGGGGCTGTGCCCAGGGTCTGTTCCCACTGTTTTAATCATTATTACATAAGGAAAAAAGCAAGAATCCCAGCACATCTCAGCACATCCTTTACCAGTCCTAGAACCCCCAGTCAGGCCATTTATGGAAATCACCTCCCCTCAATTACGTCCTGTTGCTTCAGTATAAGCCTGGCAGGGAGTCAACAAAATCTTTCTTGGTCACCGACTCAGTAGCAGAAGACACTTAACCTGTGGTGCTTGCCTCTTTGAAGAAAGGAGAGTAGCACCAAGTTACAGGCAAAGGTGCCTTCCTAGGAAAGTTTCTGGATAACACAGCTATTTCCATATCCCAGCAGGTGGCACACAGAATCAGTACCCTTAACAGAGTCCCTGCAGTGAATGAGTGTTCAAGAACAATTAGTTCCTAAAAAGAAAGTATCTGGATGGTATAACAGTAAGAAAGGAGCCTTTACAAAAGGCCTTACAATCCCATCCTACCTGAAGTTTTAAAAAGAAACTGACCTTTGGGGATATTAAACATCAAAACAGCCCTGGGAAGTACACAAGAAGAAAGATGTTGCTGTATCCATTTTATGGGTATGAAAACTAAAATGTAGAGAGGTGTATTTTACTTACTCAAGCCATATAGCAACTAAGTAACAGAGCCATTTTTCAAATATGTTTTTAAAAGATACTCACATGTTCACTGTTAATAAACCGTCACTGATCACCCATTAAGATTTTGCTATTTCTTAGGTGCTGAAGATACAAGTTTTGAACATATTCTTCTTAGCAATGTATCTCAAGAATGGAAGAAAAAGTATCCAATGTACTCAATACTAGTATGAGACCAACATATAATCACCTACCCATTCATGGGAATGATAAAACATAACTATAGTCCAGAGAGAAAGAGGGAAGAAAAGGGAGAGGGGAGGCAGGGAGGAGGAAGGCTGTTTGGTGGGACCTCACCTAATGTGCCTAATATAATGGTACATGTCAGAACTATTAAGAATAGAGTATAAATGTTTTACCACAACAAATAAGCGAGGTGATGTTTACATTAATCAGTTCGATGTAGCATTCCCCGTTGTTTATCAATTCAGCACATTGTACCCTATAAATGCATTAATGTACACAGTCATGATTTAATAAAGAAAAATAAATAAATATAATTATGTTATTTTTACCAGTTGGCATTCTGACATAATTCATTGAGCACAAGAAGAAAGGGTAAAGACAACATGTTGAAAATTGCTTAACACAATATGTTAGAATATGTCATGTGTGCAAAAATAAAAGAATACTAGAAGCAATCCACACATAAACAAGTAATCTAAAGGGAACAGCAAAAGTCCTAAAGGGATGAATAGCTAAGAAGATGGAGAACACATCTGTAAAAATAAACAAAGGTTTATGACTACCAAAAAATAAAAAAATATATAAAAAGAAAATTAAAAAAGGCTTCCCAGTATAGAGGGCATATGAGAGCCAGGCCTCGAAATATTACAAGAGTAGTGTGTGCAGGTGAGTGATGGTTCCAATGGTAAGAGGGAGGAGTGTGAGGAGACGTTGGGAGGTAGAAGAACTCAGACCTTCACGGAAATCTGTAAGGTCCTGGATGTGAGGGAGTGATGAATCAAAGAAAATTATTTTCAAGGACACAGTTTACTTCTTTATCTTAATACTATGATGGTGTCCCCGACCCTCGGAGGACTTTCCTTCGGTCCTTACAAATCAATTCTCTTCGTAACTCTTCCATTAATTTCTCTTTCTCTTCATCTCTGTCTTGAAGAGCAGGAAAATTCCAACCAAGAAATTCTACCTAACTTCTAAATTACTCATTATAATCTACTGTAGCAGATTATAATAATTTAGGAGGCCTGGTTAAGAAGAATAAATAGCCCTGAAGAGGGTGTGTTTGTGTATATTTGACATAAACGTAAGTATTATTTTCCTTTGCTAAAAAACTACTAAAAAATAAACTTAAGCTAAACCCACCCTTTGATTGTAAATATTGAATCGTGAAATACATTTTATTTTGAAGACCAAGGTCTGAATTTGCTCCTGTTTGCACTATGTATGCATGAGAATCTGATACCACTTTGGTAAATTTATAAAACTTCCCCTAATCATGCTTCATATATTCCCTTAGATTAACCAAATACCTTAACTTTTCAAACCATATTTTTACAGTAGCCAAGAAATTTTGTTATTCATTTAAGGATATTTTGAAAATATTTTATGTACAGGGATAAATGGAGACATCACCATGGTATAATTTCAAGCACCAAAAATGTAACACCTGTAACTGCTTATTAGCAATGATTAAAAATTCACTACTTTTATTAATGGTTATTAGTAAATTTCCTTCATCAAGTTATACATGGTCTCATGTCAGTGTAGTTTTTTTTTATGTCTATAATTTCCAAATCTCGTACCCTCTATATTCTTTTATATTTCTAAAAAATTGAGGATCCCTAAAAATATTTTATTTGTGTGAATTTCATCTACATACACTTATTATATTAAAGTTAAAAATAGAAATTTTTAAAGCATTTATAAATTCATTTAAAATAACAATAATAACCCCATTGCATGTTAATTACATATTTTAATGAAATTAATGTTTTTCTAAACAAAAAAGTAATTAGTATGAAAAGTGGCATTTTTTTCTTGTTTTGCATTCTAAATTAGTAGAAGCCAGTTTGATTCTCATATCTGCTTCAGTGCAATCTGTTGCAATAACACGTTATCATGTCACAGCTAGAAAACACCTCTGTTTACTTACGAGAGAATGAGAAAGGAAAGGCATATAATGTCTCAATATTATTATGAAAATATTTTTGATATCACGAATCCACCCTTAAAAAAGATGCCGGGGCTCTAGAAAGCCCCAAACCACATTTTGAGCACTGACATTTTAGATGCGAGGCCTAGACAGATTTCTGTTTGAAGCATGGAGAGGCACATTGCATTGAGGTTTCTGCTGCCTAAAGTTTTAATTTATCAGGAGTTACGAGGACGGTGTCAGCAAGGGTACACCAAACAACATGCTGGCTGGATGGAAAAATACAGAGGGACCTATTTCTGATAGTCCAGACTAACATTTCCTATTGCCCTTGCCTCCCAGCTGATCTGCTTCTGTCACTCTTGTCTCCTGCCAATCTGTTTTTTCACATACCTGATGAAATCTGATCATAGTTCTCCCTCTGCTTAAAAATCCTCCAATCGCTAACTTAAAGTCTTAGCAAAGGCTCACAAAGTTGGTAATAATTAACCCCTACTTTCCTCTCTAGCCCGAACACGCTTTCTTGCTTCCAGTAATATTATTGCTGTATTTTAATTCCTTCTATGTGGTTCTTAGTATGAGGCTTTTGCAAATTCTCTGCCTTTACCCCTGAATGCTCTCCCTTGCCCTCTTAGGCTCAACACTTACTTTTCTTTCAACTTTCCCCTTACTTTGTGATGCCTAAGGGCATTTACCTGAGTCACTCCCTCTCTAGATGATGTCAAATTCCTTAACCATATTTTCCTTTGTATAGTATTTATCATATTTCCATTTTAAAAATTCTTTTCCCTGATTCATTGGATCAATGATTCATTGACTAGAATATATGCTTTCTGAAGGTAGGAACTCTGTTATTTTCATTTTGTTTTTTTGTTTGTTTGTTATTATATTCTTAGTACCCAGCAGCAATGCCTTCAAAAAATAAATACTTGGAAAATACGGAATTAGTAAATAAATTCAAGTATAGGACAGCATTAGAGACAGGGGAATTGCAGTTGGCAGACTTGAGTTCAGGTCCTTTTTTTACCACTAATTAGCTAAGTTACCTTTGATACCACCCTCTTCTTCTCCAAGCCTGTTTTTTCATGCATAAAGAGGAAACATCAATAATTAATTAACCTATACAACAAATAACAATTAAATATCTCCACATTCCTAATACTGTTTTAGGAGGTGGGGTGTACACAGTGGTTACGGCTCCAGCCACATATACCAAGGCTGGTGGGTTTGAAACCAGCCCGGGGCAGCTAAACAACAATGACAACTGCAACAAAAACAGCCAGGAATTGTGGTGAGCGCCTGTAGTCTCAGCTACTTGGGAGACTGAGGCAAGAGGATCACTTGAGCCCAAGAGTTTGAAGTTGCTGTGAGCTGGGACACCATGGCACTCTCCCGAGGGCAATATAATGAAACTCCGTCTCAAAAAAAAAAAAAAAAAAAGTTAGGGGCGGCACCTGTGGCTCAGTGAGTAGGGCGCCAGCCCCATATGCCGAGGGTGGCGGGTTCAAACCCAGCCCCGACCAAACTGCAACAGAAAAATACTGGGCGTTGTGGCGGGCGCCTGTAGTCCCAGCTGCTCGGGAGGCTGAGGCAAGAGAATCGCGTAAGCCCAAGAGTTAGAGGTTGCTGTGAGCCGTGTGACGCCACGGCACTCTACCGAGGGCGGTACAGTGAGACTCTGTCTCTACAAAAAAAAAAAAAAAAAAAAGTCAGAAAAATCCATTCCCTCTTTGAACCTATGTGGACTCAGACAAAATTCAAGTAAATAGACAAATATAATAGTTACAAATTGTGATAAATGTGCTAGCTATGAAGTATCACACAAGAGACCAAGATAGAATGGTAAAGAATAACATCTCTGGTGAATAGGACTTTAAGCTGAGACTCAAAAGTGAGAATAATTTTTTTCGGCACAAGAATTCTAGGCAGAAGAAATTAATCCGTTGAGTGTGGCAAAAACTTTTAAGGCTCTAAAACAGGTTTAAAAAGTTTAAAACTTTTTAAACAGGAGGCCAATTCACTGTCCCTCAGACCGTTGGAGGGCTGGACTATACTTTAATAAAAAAGACTATGAACAAATTCCTATGCACACTGCACATATCTTATTTTGAAGTAAAAAGACAAAACAGGAACAAATACAATCACACTGCTTCATGTGGCTTGCGGGCCGCAGTTTGAGGATCCCTGCTCCAAAAGAAAACTGCAATATAGTGATTATGAGAATGTGGCACAAAGTGGGTTTGGAGAGAGAGTTAGAGACATGATTGTGCAGAACCTGTGTGCTTACCTGCTAAGGATATCACGAGAGTTAACTCAGAAAAAGTACACGAAAACACTTCAGGAGGGGAGTTGGCACATGAGACATGCCCCGTAAATGAAAAACTACTTTGAGATATCATCTAACTCCAGTGAGACTAGCCTATATCACAAAATCCCAAGACCAGAGATGTTGGCGTGGATGTGGAAAAAAGGGAACACTTTTGCACTGCTGGTGGAAATGCAAATTAATACATTCCTTTTGGAAAGAGATATGGAGAACACTTAGAGATCTAAAAATAGATCTGCCATTCAATCCTGTAATCCCCCTACTGGGCATATACCCAGAAGACCAAAAATCACACCATAACAAAGATATTTGTATCAGAATATTTATTGCAGCCCTATTCATAATTGCTAAGTTATGGAAAAAGCCCAAGTGCCCATCGATCCACGAATGGATCAATAAATTGTGGTATATGTACACCATGGAATATTATGCAGCCTTAAAGAAAGATGGAGACTTTACCTCTTTCATGTCTACATGGATGGAGCTGGAACATATTCTTCTTAGTAAAGTGTCTCAAGAATGGAAGAAAAAGTACCCAATGTACTCACCTTTATTATGAAACTAATGTAGGACCTTCACATGAAAGCTATAACCCAGTTACAACCTAAGAATAGGGAGAAAGGGGAAAGGGAGGAGGGGGGGGAGGGAGGGGGAAGGAGGGGAATTAATGGGATTACACCTGCGGTGCATCTTACAAGGGTATATGTGAATCCTAGTAAATGTGGAATGTAAAGGTCTTAGCAAAATAACTAAGAAAATTCTACAAAAGCTATGTTAACTAATGTGATGAAAATGTGTCAAACGATCTATGAACCAAGTGTATGGTGCCCCACGATCATACTAATGTACACAGCTATGGTTTAATAAAAATAAATAAATAAAAAAGAAAGTTATTAGCGTCACAACGATCTCTTCCTTAATAGTTCTGAGACAGCAAAGAGACAACCCAATAGCCTTGACATAATTCTACTGAATTAATTCTACTGACATAATTCTGAAGAAGTGTTTGGCCACTATTCAGAAACAATCTTGGTTTGTTGAAGTATGTAGAGAAATGAATTTTGCCCAAGTAACTTGTGATCTTTCTAGTTAAAGGTAATCCATGAACAAAAACAATTGCGGGAGGGGGATTACAATGCTCAAGTTGGCATCTCACAAACCTCACCTCTTTTCCCCAATACACTCACCTATACACATACAAACACAAACTCACGCAGGCTGAGATTTTATTTATGTTGCTGTTGTTGTTCGTTTGTTTTGTTTTAGATTAGAATCAGGAAGAAAGTCTGGGCCTCCACGGTCTGGGCTGCAGGTGCCTTCCCCTGCCAAGTGTAGTGTTTTAAAAATGGACACATTAAATATGCATTTGCTGTTGAGTTTCTCAGATTGCTGAGGGATTATTTCTTTTCAGAACAAATCATTTTCAACAGCATATTTAATATGAGACGAGGGTGTCTTCTTACTCACAGAGTAATACATTTTTTTTTTAAGTCTAGAATTATCTTGAGGGTATTCTCAGCTATATTCTTCTGTTAGGGGTATTTTATCAAGCTAGTGATTATTTTTCCTCTTGAGATGTTATGTTTGCATCCATGATAGTCTGCCTAGTTGCTGTGACAATGATTGTGTGACAGGTATACATCCATTGCATTATAATTGTCTTCACCTTTGGCTTTCACTCTTCCCTTCTTTCTAGTCATGGATAATAAATGTTAAGATAGACAAAGTTGTAGTAACAAATAACCCCCAAACATGAATTTTTTGCCATAGTAACAACCCCAGAATATAAATATTTTCAGTATTATCTCAACAGCTTACTTCTCAAGTTATATATCCCTCACAGGATGGCCGTCCTCTGTTTCCCGTTATCTCCACCCTAGAATTCCAGTTGTCTAGGCGGCCTTCATCTTGAACATTGCAGTACTTGCAGCAGAAGGTAAAAGAGCATGGGGATCATAACTTGCTTCTTAAAGATGCTGCTACTGACAGTTGTCACTTTCACTCACATTAATTGACCAAAACAAATTATATAGGCAGGACCAAAATTAATGGGGCAGGGAAGTATAATCCTCTTACAAAGAGGGGTAGTAAGTATCAGTGAGCAATAAAAGAGTATAGGACAGGCAGGCTTCAACCATATTTTTTGGAGAGAGAAGTTGCAAAAAGTCATGGTCTTTGGGATCAGTGAGACCCAGATTTTATTGCAGACTACTGTTCTACTTTTTAGCCCTCTGGTTTCCTCATCAAGAAATATGGTGATAATAACAGATTTCTTAATTGACCATTGCAAATAACAGGGACCATGTAAGGAAAGCCCAGCCTCTAATCTTTAGAAGAGTACACTGTATTTTAGGTTTCGTCTCTAATTGCTTGATCTATTTCCTCTATTCCAATGCTCTATAAAATCCATCACAACCTGAATTTTTCCCACCATTATTCCAATTCGTTTAAGAATATAAAGACTCCTTAACTGCCCAAAGGGTACTCCTTAGTCCTTCATCTTCTTGACTGACCACTTAGCACAATGACCAGGTGTGCTGAATTTTTTCCTCACCCTCCAAAGCTCTGCTATCTAATGCTCTACTTTCTACATCACCAATGTCTCTTCTTCCAGATCTTCTTTTTCCTTCCCATGAACTTAGGGCTGATTTTGCCTAAGGTTCAACCTGAACACTCTTCTCTCTGTACATCTCCCTTTTGTGACATGTACTTTTAGTAAGAGGTTGTCCTTGGACTTGATCTGAGCTCTAACATTAATTCTTACCATCATATGGTTGAAATTACCATTACTCTACCTACCTCAAAGAATTGTTGAAAATGGAATATTAAATGAGAAAATATACATGCAATATTTGGCCCTGTACTTGGAATATACAAGCATATAATACATTTCAGTTCCTTCTTCTGTGCATATCTGCCTTGAAAATCTCCTGTGAATAGCATTAGTTACTGTGGAAGGTACTCAAAATCCTAGCTACTGTCTTTCACTTCAGCGTTCCAAAAGGAATGTTTTTTAAATAAGTGATGTCAATGTTTGATGAAAATCCCACTATCTTGAGGCTACCTGTTATTTTGAAGCATTTATAGCTGCGATCTTATGTAGCACAAAAGCTGTTATCACTAACTATATATTTATCTCAGATTTTAATATAGCAAAATTGTCACATATTATGACCAGTTAAGAGTTTGGAATTTAGTGCTGAACTCTCTTGATTTTATTATTGAGTCACCACTTCCTAGTTTTGTAATACTGAATAAGTCAGTTAACTCCTCTTTATATAATTTTTCTCATCCATAAAATGGGAATAATAATGGTAGTCATCCCCTTGGCATATTGGGAGGATGCAGTTTGTTAATAGAAACAAAGTACTTAAAGAAGCAATTGACATTTAGTAAACATTTAATTAGCATTAGCTATCATCATTATTATCATCAATAGGAATTGTATTGCTGGAAGGAGAACTTTTGCATTGCTTATCAAAACATACCATATTGCTGCTCAATTAGGAGTTATCCTCATCCCTCAACAAGACTGCTATGTGCTACTGAACCTCCTTATCATTTTTTTTTCCTGACACTCCAGGATGGCAATGTATTCCCTCCTAGCCTCCTAAAAATATCAAGGATTCGTGAGATAACATCCGTAAAGCACTTTGAGCTCCCTGGAAGCAAGGTGTTTGATAAATAAAAGGTTATTACTATTGCCAGTGATATCTTACATTACTCTAGCCCTTTACAGCCCACAGGGATCCTGAAGTGGTTTGCAAAACTTGAAGCACAAATAAGAACCATTCAACAACAGCTGAGACAGAACAGATACTGCTCAGACAGCCATTGATTCTCAGGGCCTCTAGTGATCTAAAACTACTGGTTCCATCAAGGGCATGAACAGCACTTGAAAATTGGTTCAAAGGAAGATTTGAGATATCAAGTACTTAGGTGTCAGTTCATTTTATAGATCAGGGGAACACATTAGTTCAGACACTCAAAATTATGTGCAAAACCCAAATCAATGAGTAAAACCAGTCAGTCTGTTTCCAAACCAGACAAAGAGGGGACATGGTTTGAGATGAAATTCCCTTGCGGTTTCCTGGCCCATGTTCTTGCAATCCTATATTGAATGCAAGCTATGACTCTGAGACAGTCCATTTTTTTTTTAAAGGCTTCTAAACATTTACCTGGTCCTTCAAAATGAATTCTGCCACAGCACTTTAGTATTTTGTAAATCAATCCAAGGTACACTAACCTTGAACCCCAGCTTACCCACCTGGACTTCCCACTTGATTCTGGCTTTAACTATTACCATGCCCACTTATTCTGCAATGCCTAATGCAATGAGTCCCACCTATGCTGTCCTATTAACCAAACCTTGACCACACTTTCCCTCTCATTTCAGCCAGATGACATGACTCAGAAATACAGCCATCTCTTATGTGACTCTTGTCCTACCCATTGCCACTCAATGACTATAAGTCAACTTTCAGACCAACTGCTGAGTTACAGGCTTATCCTGCCTCTGTCTCCTGTGACCTGTAGGTAAGTCTTCGCCTGTGAACCATCATACATGAATATCCCTGCACAAAAGGCCTTAAAGCAGTCTGTAAATATCAAGTGGGAGTAAACCAAATGTTTGCAGCCAAATGTGCCTTAACTTGTATAATCAAAAGAATCGTTTTAAGAAAAAGAGTAAATTTTAACTTTTATGTCCTGATCCTATTTGCCTCATTAAACCTACATTATTATACCTACCATAAAGAATGTTTGTAAATAACCAAAAATACTGTAAGAGAAGCATAATAAACTAGTACTATCTCTACCAATTTAAAAATAGTGTATTAGAGTGATTTTAAAGTTTGGAAATAAAATACAATGAAACAGCAACAAATAGTGTCAAGGTATATTATATTTGGATGAAACTTAATATTTGAGGGAAAATTATTCAGATATTTGTGTGATACATTACACCAAAGATTTGTCCATAGGGATGTTAGACTTAGAAAAAGATAAAACCTTAAAAATACTAGAATAAAATATTAAATAATTATTTTATGATCTTAGGGTAGATATGGCCAATCTAAGCATGACATTAAGTCTAAAAGCTACATAGAAAACAATTCGTAAAATATAATAAAACCAGAAGCTATTAAAAATGTGAGAATAAAATGAAAAAACATGAAAACTTTGCAACGTATGTGAAAGATTAAAGTTTAGTATCATTATAGATAAAGAATTCCTACAATACAAGAAAAGCTATAAAATCCAAAAAGAAATAGACAAAAGCAAGGCAAAATAAATTTATATAAGATGAAATACAACGGAAACATAAGACCCTTAACCCCTTTGAAAATAAATTCTATGTAAATTAAAACAACAGTGAGGTATTATCCTTGAAGTGGGAAAAGGCATTAATATAAATACTTAGTAGTTGGTAAGAATACAAACTGGTATGATATTTTTTCAAGATAATTTCCCAGTATCAAAGTTTACATGTGTATATTATTTGCAATAGTGACTTCAATTCTATAATCTATTTTAAAGATATACACAAATACATAAGAATTTGGAAAATTTACTTATTAAAGCAAAGTTTATGACAGAGGAAAACTGAACATCTTTTTTAATGCTCATCATTACCTGTTAGAAATGATGCATAAAAGTATATATAGGAATCGATTGAAAATGTGAAATAAGCAAGGTGAAAATTGGTCTATTAATATAATCCCATTATTGAAAAAAATACACACACACATTTGTGTATATGTCTATTTCTCTGTGTGTGTGTGGTATATGTGTAAATGTATTATAAAAATATAAATCAAAATTGGATCTCAGAGAGCAACATTTTGGCACTTTTTGCTTTTGAGAGCTAATTTTATTCCTACTTTTTATTAGAAGCTTGTATATTTTTCTAAAAGCCATAAAAGATGCAAAATAAAGTTAAAGCAAATGAATTTGACCAAGTGATAGTGCAGTATAACATAATATTTCAACATGATAATATTTCTAACATGATAAAATTTGAAATAATAATATTTTACATATCTAAAATAATTAAATACTTTTAAAATCTCCATGGAAATACATTATTAGTAGTTAACTATGACTGGGGGGGGAGGTTATGGGGAAGTTTTGTCATTTTTCTAACAACATATTGTTGATATTTATTTTAAATATTGTCCCAGAGACCAATGGCAGCACTGTGTTGGCCACGATGACTGAAGAGTTTTGGGTGACCTACAGGCATCCCCTGACCTCTTCAGGCATCTCTCCTCTTTTCAAGATCAAGTTGCATTGGTCCAACTTAATGGTGAATTGGAAACAGTTTTTGACTTGTCCCAAATACAAGTACTATAAAAATATTAAAGGAACTTGCAACTGACGAGGAGGTGCAATAAAGCTAACCAATCTCCCGGCACATTTGAAATTCCCAGTTCTGCAGGATTGCATATTGCCTGATACAAGTAAATGTGATTTATTTTGACTTTTACTCAGTCACTAAAACTTAGGTGAGCTATCTCTACTCTGGAAAGCTGCCCTACTTTTCCTCTAGCCCACCCACCCACCTCATCTCAAGCCGGGTTAGATATCCCTCACATGCACTTTTTGAACTCGCACAGACCTGTCCTATTCACTGATGCATTTTGTTGGGCAAGTTTTCATTCCTTGAACACCTTTTCACTGAGTACTCTTATATAGGCTATTGAGAAACAACAGAGGATAGATAAGAGGCCCTGTCCTCTGGAGCTTACAGTCCAGTAGAGGAGGCCAGTATTAACAAAATGTACATTTATAAACAGCAGTAAATGTTATGGGGGAAAGATACACAGCACAACTAACAGAAGGAACTAAGTAGCGTATAACATAATGTAATTCTCTCTTTCACTAAACTGTAAGCTCCTAGGAGACAGAAATATATCTTTTGACCTTGCTTTTTAGCACCATGCTACCCTTGATCCATAATAAATGCTCAGTTTCTGATTGTTTAACTGAATTAAATTGATTTTTTTTTCTGTATATTCCTCATTGGCCCAGTAATATGAAAGGTGATTGAATCATAAGGTAATCACTATTTCAACTAGTACCCTAATTATCCATTTATAGTAAGGACCACTGATGCCTCAAATTGAGCACCTCTTCCTTCTTCACATTGGTTACTCTTCCAATATTAAGTTGTCATCAGCTACTATATTGAAAGTGGACAGTGTGGAGAAAGAAGTGGCGAAACAACAGGAAAAAGGAAAGATATCTTGGTAGTAGAATAACAAAAGTCATTAGTTTAGAATCCAAAACACCACGTGGTCTACGGTTACTTAAATAAATGGCATCATTTAAAACAGTGTATAACCCTATATTAATTGCAAACTGTCATGAACATGATAATGGCAAACTGCAAAATTTCTAATCTTTAAAAATGTCTCAGCTGGGCACGGTGGCTGCTGTCTGTATTCGTAGCACTTTGGGAGGCTGAGACGGTGGATTGCTTCACCGCAGTTCTAAGCCACCTTGAGCAAAGTGACACCCAGTCTCTACTAAAAAAACCAAAGATAGAAAAGCTAGCTGGGCATTGTGGTGGGTGCCTATAGTCCCAGCTACTTGTGAGGCTGAGATGAGATTGCTTAAGTCTGAGTTTGAGTTCACCATGAGCTATGATGACATCACCACACTCTATGCAGGGCAAGAGAGCGAGACTTTGCCTCAAACATAAATACATAAATAAATAAATAAACAAATGCCTCATGCCTCTAAATGATATAACTTCTCTATGAGTGCTAAGCAGTGAATATGCACAAATTATCTTCCTGGGGGGACTGGGACAGAGGTGAGTCCTCAGAAATGGATTCATGAGTCTCTTTAAGGAAGATTTTTGCTTATGTTTATTGGCACATTCATGTTCTCTGTTTTGGGGATGTGGGGATTTTTTTCAGGGAACGGATAATTTTAACTCTTAGATAGCACAGAGAGATTTACAAAAAACACTAGCCAACACATAATTGAAAAGCATCAGGAGATTCATTTCTAAGTCTTTTCTAAGACTAAGATTCCACGTGGAATATTGCAGCGATAGATATATTAGGTGAGAAGAAAAATTCCAAATGGAATTTGGCCTCTTTTCCTCTTCCTCAACTGTTTGCGATGCATTTATTGTGAGCCAAAGCATCCTGTTTAATTCTGATATGTGCCCAGAGACACTTAGAGCCACAGTGGTAAATGGAATAGAGTACCAGTCCATCTAGGTCCAGCTCTTTCAAGCAGAACCAGAACAAGCTGCATAATGGCAGAGAGCATTACTGGGAGAATCTAGATTTAGAATCCTGAGGCTCTAAGCACCAATTGTGACTGCTCGACTCACTATTTGTGTGTCTTTGAGTGAGTTGCTTAACTCCTCAAATAGTATTTTCTCATTTCCAACATAGGAGTAGTAACACCTACTTTCCTTCTGAGAATTAAATAATTTAAAATTAGGAAAGTGCCAGGTGTGGTGATTGACGCAAAGGAGACCACCCAAAATATTACCAATATTTTGGTAATAATATTTATTCATTTGTCCTACAATGCCCAAGACTTCCCTCCAACAAGAATTATCTGGCCCCAAAGGTCAATTGTGTGGAGGCTGAAGTATGCTGTTTTATTACCTAGTTTCTGAAATCCCCTAACTCCTGGTGTAAGATAGAAATTCAGAGGAAAATAAAGAGCACATTCTGACAGCACATAAAGACATTCAGATGCAATATAAAAAGATAAAAGTTGATATAATCAAATATATTATAGCTATAGGATTGAATGTGGTACAGATTTCAGTTCTTATGAAGCTTTTGGCATGATGTATCATTTAACACATCCAAGGATGCCATGTATAAAGGAATACTATCTTTGTGACAAATGGAAAAACTGAATTGGAAAAAGTATACCTCACCCCAAGTTCGGCAGAAACTAAGAGATGTGGCAGAATTTGAATCCATATCTTCTTGACAGTAAATGCATAATTGTCCTCATGCTGCCAATACAATACCGTAGGGTCTTTACTATAATTGATGCTTAGATAATTGACATAAGGAAAAGGCTCTCCACCACAGTGTTCCAGAATCTCTGAAAACCAGCTAGACTCCCTCTTCACTTCTCAAATATCCTGAAGTCCTCTATGCTTCTTCAACTGCTAAAAACCTCCTTTCTTGAATTCCCATATTTACTATTCAAATCATGGCCCTCTTTTGCCAAAGTACCTCCATGTCCCTTTCCCTATGAGCCACATCTAAAGTGACTATGTTCTCCCCTCTTCAAGGCTCCAGTATCTCTCTTTGTAATCTTTAAAATCTAAAATTGAACTGGGTTAAATTGCCTTTATACTCCACTTCCTTGGTACTTGCAAGTCCCTCTAATTCTCTCTAGCTCTGTTCTTTTTCTAATTTCTGCTGTCCACTAACTGGAGTCAATACAGAAGCCTTAATTTATTTGGTGTATCCAAATAACGCAATCATAGAAGTGGGCGTATAATCATTTTCAGCTATCCTGTTACAACTATAAAATTAATAAAATTGACATCTAATTAAAACTACCAAGCATAGTTTTATTAAAAGCAAAACAATAAAGAAAGCAGTGAGGATCGCATTACCCATGCTATGCAGTCTCCTGTAGGAATTGCTAGTCACCAGGGCTGTTGTTCAATGTCTCCACGTGAGGATACTGATGAGATGCTGAAATCATGGATGGTGTTCAGGTAGGTTCCAAGGGACAGGAAAGATGCCTCCACTGAATGGTTAAAACTAATAGCACTTCTATAATGTGCTAAGGAAAGAGTACTTAGGATTAAACAAAAGAAGCTGGGTCTGTTTTCAGTATTGAGAAATAATGAAGAAACCTCTATAAAAAGAGGCAGCCTTGGAGGACCGGGGGAGAGAAATTTAAGAATCAAGCAGAACGTGTGGGGCAAACTTTGAGAAGGAGATGGGAGGATCAGGACATCTGCTGTAATCGCTCAGGACTGTGTGGCTCAGGCCTGTGTCTCATAGGCCTGTGTCAAATAGATGTCTAGGCTTGTATTAAAATCATAATAATGTCAGAGCTAACAAAGGGAGACCCACCCTCACGTCAGGAGGGAACCTGAAGAGCTCCACCTCTTCCCTCCATGTCTAGGAAGGCACGTCGCTTAAACCACTGCAAAAGAAAAAAAAAAACAAACTAACAAAAACTTGATATCCTGGATTTTCAACAGGCCATGGTTTATGCATAAGAAAAGCAGGAAGGAAAACAGTGGCCCAGATTGAACACTTTACTTCAAAGGTCCATGTTCTGCTTCAAGGTACAACAAAATGCCAAGTTCCCCAGTAGTGGCCATGAGAAGAGCTACACAAGCTTCAAAGAATTGTCCCGGGCCTTGCCTCGTTTGATCCTTACCCAAACCCAGTGAGACCAGAGGTTCAAATGGTCATATTTGCAATTCAGTGAATGTAGAAACTGAGGTTCTGAGATGTGTAATGACTACAAGCCTCATGCTAAAAGCATAGGTAAAAATATAACTCCTAGACCTCCTAGCTGTTGAGGGCACAGGCTGAGGATCCACAGTACCTGTGTTCAAATCCAAGCACGCCCACTTGCTAAGTATAAGACCTCAGAAAAATTATTTTTTAGAGTGTGTGTGTCAGTTTATTCATTTGTAAAAAGGGCTTCATAATAAATAGTGTTTACCTCACAGGCTCGTGGTGGTGAGGATTTAAATAGTTATACCATGGACATGGAGAACCAGCTGCAGTATTATTTTATGTAAGTTAATTGAATTTGTGAATTTTGGTGTCCTCCAAAGTGTCCTGGAACCAATCCTCATGGAGACTGAGAGAATGGCTGGACATCAAAATACCTGAAGGTGTTTCTAAGGTATTCCTTATGAGATCTCAAGAAGGCTTAAGTTCTTTTTTTAAATTGTTTTATTTTGCTTTACTAGTACGAATTACTAAATCACACTCACATAACCCTCTATAGACAAGAAGTAAGTAAAATTATCCACAATTTATAAATGATATAAATAAGGATGCCAGGTACTCTTTTTGCATTAACCAACCCCAAAATGATAAAAAGAAACCATGTTAAATAGTTTAGGATCAGGATTTTGGATAGGGTACAGAAAGGACCTCTACTATGACCTCCACCTAGAGCTGCAGTCAGGAAGATTCAAAGGCAAGTGACTCAAAGTGGGAAGGTGGAATCATCTGGAAACACCCTAATCAGTGTGGCTGATGGATATTCCTGGCTGCCAGCTGGGACCTAAACTGAGTTATGGGCTGGGTCTCCTGCACATGGCCCTGCTCCATAGCCTGGCTTTCCCCGCAACAGGGCAGCCTCATAGGAGTGGGGCTTTCTCACATGGCAGTTCAGAGCTTCAGAGATCCAAGTGGAAGACGTGTCACCTTTTAGGACCTTCCCTTGAAAGTCTCACGGCATTATTCTCCCCCACTGTGTCTCTGGCAGCGGTGACATTCCAGAAGAGGGAAATTAGGCACCACCTCTTGGTGGGGGAGTAACAGGTTTTTAGAAAAGCATTGGAAATGGCAAATAGTATTGCAACCACCTATGGAAAATATCCCATATGGAGAAAGACAGAATTTGCCAAAAATATCCCCTCCCCCCCAAAAACCCCTAAGTGAATAAACCAGATTAAAAATGTGTGCTTTAGATCTTTTAAGTTCTGTTCCTTCCTTGATCTCTCAGACCCTCCTCTCCTTTGTAAAGAATGTCAATTAATCTTGCACCTTCCACAAGCAGGTACATCTGAGGATTTGGCCCTGCAGGGATGCCACTGAGGGCAGGCAGGTTGCCCTGGGAAAGCATCCAAATAAGTTCTATAAACTTGTAATGGAAATTTACTTTAGTCTTTTTTTTTTCTTCTCTCCCCATGGGTCCCTCTTTTCCTCTTTTAATCAACCCTCAAGAAGGAAAACCTCTAATCAAAATCGGTTGGATTGCAGGGCATTAAATTGGCTGTATCCTTTTACGAGTGGTTGAAGAACTATGTATGTTGCTCCCGGCCGGTCCTTCAACCCATATGGCTACCCTCACCTTTGCTGTCTTCTGTCTGGACCTTCTTTTCTGACCATTTCTCACCAGCTCCACTTCTATCAAACAGGTCAAAGCCACCGTTATCTCTTAACTCACCTCCCTGCATTTGTTCTCCTATCCCACTGCCTATTCTCAACACACCAGCCAGGGTGATCCCTCTGAAACCTAGAAAAAAATGACAGGGCTTCCCTCCTCTGATTCCAGGTCAGTTGGAGTAAAAGCCATAGTCCTGATGATGTCTGTCATGATCTGGATATCTCTTTGAGCTCATCTTCTGTAAAATTTCCTCTAGCTCACTCTGCTAGATCCACATTGGCTCCCTAATCAATAGACCAGGCAAGAGGCCTCATCAGAGTCTTTGCATTTGTGTGTCTGGGCCAGATTTCCGTTCCCTGTCTATTCACAAGACCTGTTCCAGCACTTCCTTCTGGTCTTTGCTCACAAGTCAGCCTCTCAGCAAGGATGTTCTGAACTCACTAAAAATGGTAAACACCTTCTCTGCAGTTTTCATCCCCATTTCCTATTTCCCCCTCACATTTACCAACATTCTACATATTTTGTACTTAAATTATCTACTAATTTATTGTGCCTTCTGCCACCCTGATGTACACCCTGGAATATGAGATATTGAGGGCAAGATTTATTTTGTCTGTTTTATCCACTGCCATATTTCCAGAAACTCGAGCAGTGTTATGATGTACTTGACATGCTCGAGTAACAGGTGCTCAGTGAGTACTCGTGAAATTAGTGAATAGCTGGGCGTGGGAAGGCTAGAGGCATGCTTGAACACAGGTTCAGTGGTAGGTAATTGAAGACAGAGAGGAATGCTTTGATCTAGAGCTACTTAGGACAAGTTAGCCAAAGAAAATGGGATGTTTTCCCATGACTCAACCCACTTGGTTGCAATACTGGTTGCTAAGGCCCAAGTACATCTTTAAAATTGTCTCTTGTTTCTCACTTGACGTTGTTTTAAAAGATAAGTGTAGTATCACTGGAAAACTCTGAGATATACAGGCTTAGATTTGGTGTGAGCAGGGTCTAGGGATTTGTTCTTTCCCTAGCGTCAATGCTATCTAATAATTCTCATGTCTTACTCTGATATGCAGAATAATGACCCCGAAGCTGTCCACATCTTATTCCCTGAAACCTATGAATATGTTTGGATACATAAAAAGACAAAAATTAAGGTTGTAGATGTAATTAAAA
This sequence comes from Nycticebus coucang, assembly GCF_027406575.1. Taxonomy (NCBI): domain Eukaryota; kingdom Metazoa; phylum Chordata; class Mammalia; order Primates; family Lorisidae; genus Nycticebus; species Nycticebus coucang. The sequence goes on along the minus strand of NC_069793.1, from coordinate 23,166,423 downwards.
CTGCTGAACAATTTGAGATAAGAGAGAGATTATTCTATATTATCCAGGTGATATCAATGTTATTACAAGAGTTCTTTCAAAATGTTATTACCATGCAGTGTAAAGAGGATGTTGGTTAGTGTTAAATATCTTGGAACCATCAGTGCAGACAAAACAGGGCAGTGAATTTTTGCTCTTTACCCAGGTTTTTGAATACCTAAGAAATCAAGAGTCATATTCAGAAATACATTGTTGGACGAACAAAACATAATGTGAAATACAATGAGTCCATATAAATGGGGAAGGGAAGGAGGACATTCAAGAGTTGGAAAAGTAGATGGGATGATAGAAGCAGAGGTCAGAGTGTTGTAAGTGCTGGCTCTGAAGAAAGAAGGAAGCCAGGAGCCAAAGACGGCAAGCAAACTATGCAACCAGGAAAGACAGGAAAATGGACTTTCCCCTAGAGTCCTCAGCAGAAAGATAACCATGTCTTCTTGATTTTAGCCCGGTAAGATCTATTTAGGACTTCTGAACACAAGAATTTTCAGATAACAAATCTGTGTTCTTTTAAGCCACCACATTGATAGTAATTTGTAAGGACGGAAGTTAGAGACTAATCCACCTACTGTAACTTCTAATACCTTCACTATCAAAATACAAAAGAGAATACAGACTGAAAGTGTGCGATTCTGCCACAGCATGTTGTAGAGCAGAGGGTAAGCTCTCTCGGGCTGCGGCCCTTCTTTCATCAAGTACATAGGAGCAAATGTTATCACCAGTCATGCAGCTCTGGTGCGAAACTTAATTTTTGTTAGTCCAAATGCCATCCAAATAACAACTCTAGTGAAAGCTGTTTTGTTTTCTTTACAGATATTTTCTAAAGACATGGTTAGAGTGATCAGTAAAAAAATAAGTATTCCCTCCCTTTTAGCAACTAACAAAACATGCTTTCTATTTTCACACCAAAATAAAAAGAAGAAATTAGATTAAAATGCATTTATTTTCCTTGAATAACGATGGGTTGAATTTTTTAATTTAGTCCAATTCAAGTAAATTCCTACCTATTGCTTCTAATTATACCACTTACCTCCTTTTTTTTTTTTTTTTTTTTTTTTATGAAGACTTAAGATCCAGTAAGAAAGAGCACTACAAGTTGATTTTTTTTAAGGAATCTGTTTTCTCAATTCAAAATGTGAAAGCCTTTCAGCAGCAGGTCTGTAGATTTTTGAAAATCCTAATTAGACCAAATTAAATGACTAAAATGCTACTAATTACTTTTTAATTTCAAGAGAGATGTTTACAAAGCACAGTATAATGAGTAATACAGCACTTCAAATGATTACTAATGTTGCTATTTTGTCTGACTTAATCTCAATTAGTATAAATCACATTGTCATCATTGTTAATTGCCATTTCTTTTCAAGTAAAATGGTAATTTCTCTTTACAATCTTACAATTGCTGTTTGTTTTCTTCAAAATATTCCATTTTAAAGGCCTAATAAAGAGAACATTTGTAGACCCTGTATTTTCTACAGTTTGAGGCCAACGCATGTCTTGTTACCTTATTTGAAGGGCAGTGGTAATTTCTACTTACTTTTTAATAAAATGAAAACTTAACTTTTAACTATATCATTATGCTAAATACTAATTCATGGGTAGCTATGGTTCCATGGAAGAATCTTTTTATTCAAATCCAGCTAGGTGGTATGCACCTGTCGTCCCAGCTATACAGGAGGCTGAGGCAGGAGGATCATTGGAACCCAGGAGTTAGAGGCTGCAGTGATCTATGATCACAGCATTGCACTCTAGCCTAGGTGAAAGAGAGAGATTCAATGTCAAAATAACTAATGATTGTTATTATTATTATTATAATAATTATGAGAGGGTTTGGGATTGTTCTTTTTTTCCCCTCCAACTTTTTCCATTGAACTGGCATTACAAAAGACTGGTAGAAGCTACAAGATTTCTCATGGTTTAATCTCAGATTTTTCAGAATGTCCCTTTCTCCACATTCCATTGGTCACTATCAAAAGGTCAGTGTAGATTCAGAGATAAGAATTATACTCTTTCTCAATAGGAGAGGTAGCTTAGAATGTATACCCATTTTTAATCTACCATTATGCATATAGCTTAAGTGCAAGTTAACAAAATTATCTATAATGACAATAGGTATTCATAAGAAATATTGAAAACATCCTTTCTCAGTGTAGTTCTCTGGTATTTTTTGAATTTTTATCTTCATGTTTAAAATTTAGTATGATTTACCTAATAAAATTATCCTTTGGATCTGGTAAGTTATGTTTAGCAGTTGTACAATTCTGTTGATGTTGGATTCTTCAATATCCATTTCTTCTTATTCTGTTGACAGCAAACTAATTTTTCTATAAGAATTTACACTTTCTCCCTTTGGATGCAGTATTCTGAGACTGTCAGCCAAAGTCTCCTGTGCTTTCTTTGGCCAATAAGTACACAGTTGGTCTAGGCCAATAAAATGCTTTAACTTTACAGTTTAAATCAGGAGAAGAGTGACAGGAAAATGAACCTTATTTGGTATTCATACTTCCTGATGCTGGTGCCCTGCAAATTCTGACACTTTCATCTTTTTCATAGGCATGACATGTATATTCTAAACTTTTCCCAAGAATGGTCATTTAGACCATTTGCCTTGATTCTGTGAGTGAATTTTCGTCCTCCAATATTCACTGTTGTTGCTTAAAATAGCTCCAGTTTCCTTTTCTGTAAAACAAAAGACAAAACTAAAAATCCTTCTTGGAAGTGTGCCATATACCCATACCTTGTACCCATTAGGTGGGGACTTACCAAGCCCCTTTCCCTTTCCACGCTTCCTGAATTTAATGAGTTTTTCCCTCATATTGATCTGCAGTTACTAATCTACTAGTTTCAACTTAGTATTGAATACACGGGAAGCTTTATTTTCCATTCTTGAGATACTTTACTTAGGGGAATGCTCTCCAAACCCAACCAGGTAAATATAAAAGATGCAAACTCTCCATCCTTTTTATGGCTGAATAGTATCCTGTGGTATACATCTATCAGTTTATTAATCCATTCATGGGTTGATGGGCACTTGGTTTGTTTCCACATCTTTGTAACTGTGAATTGAGCAGCTATAAACATTCTCATGTAAATATTCTTATAATAAAATATGTTTTTTCTTCTTCTGGGTAAATAGTAATGGGATTGCAGGATCAAATGGGAGATCTACTTTTAGCTCTTTGAGGATTCTCCATACTTCTTTCCATAGAGGCTAGACATGATCATATCTTAGACTTCACCTTTTAAACACAAGCAATGAATCGAATCATTTGTACCCTCATATCAATCTGAAATTTAAAAAATAATTAAAAATATAAAACTTAAAAGAAAAAAACCTTAATGGTTATGGAAATCAGCAAAATGAGTGGGGTCCCTCACAAACATTAGAATGTAAACTCAGTAAGAACAAGGATACAATGATCAGGAATATTTAGGTATTAGTATTAAAACTTCAAAATATATCAATCCAAAGCTGATAGACATTCAAAAGGAAAGTAACAAATATGTAGTGACAGTTGTAGATAAACACATCTCAATTTTCATTTTGGAAAAGGGAAAGAATAAGCCAGTACATAGATCATTTAAATTAATTCCTAAGATTTCATTTTTTCAGAGAATTTCACACGATTTTCTCCTTACCTTCTCTAACCTCATTTTAGCAAAGTAGCATGTGATTAGTAGAAGAGTTGGAACTGCTAAGGACAAATCTCCAGTCTTGAAATTATGTTCTTTTTGCTATTGTCTGAATGTGTTTTCCAAAATTTGTGTGTTGAAAACTTAATCTCTAATGCAATAGTGTTGAGGTGGGACCTAATGGGGCTTGTTTGGATCATGAGAGCTCAGCCCTGACCAATGAATGACTTCACCCTAACACAGGCTTAAGTGGGTGAGTTTACTCTCTTGCCTTTCTGCCTTTTGCTGTGTGAGGATGCAATATAAAGGCCATCATTGTATTCCAGCACATTAATCTTTGACTTTCCAGCCTCCAGTATGAGCGAGAATCAATTTATGTTCCTTACACATTGCTCAGTCTGTGATGTTCTACTACAGCAGCGCAAAACAGACTAAGACACTTTTTACTCTATTCCTAATGATATATTTATTTTTGGATGGCATCAGCAAGCTCACTAGTCTATGCTGATGGTCTGACATTTGGAAGAAGTAGAAACATTATCCTAAATGATGGTTAATTAGATGAGCTCACAGAAATAACAAATAAATAGTGGATAGAAGGTGTTTGGCCTAAACTCTGATCTATAGTGAACATTAAATAAATGAGAGCTGTTACTGATACTGAATGACATGTGATACTTTCAATAATTCCTCGGTTGAAACTATTTCTAACTTTACTTTTTCATTATCTCATTTCGTAAAGCAGTTATTTGTATCATTCAGATAATTTGCTGGTCTCAAAATACATTCTTCTAGATAAGATTTCAACTTCATAACCTTTCTATTAGAAGTAAGAACTTGGCATCCTCATTCATTAAAATAGTAAGTGAGATGGAGCAAGGGTCAAAACACATAGGGCAAACCTTCCACAGCAGGGCAGTAACTGTGTCTTTGAACTTCTCTTTTAAATGCTGTCATGAGGCTCTCTTTTTCTTTCATTTTGCTAAACTGGGATGAAAGAAAAGAAAATCCATCCGCACAGCACCACAGCATCTGAATTTTAGTAGAGGAGCTGAGTTTCCTTTGCAGACAGTACTAGTATGTACTTTGCAAAGTCTTTGATTCTTGAACCAGGTTGTTGTAGCAAGAGGTAACTCCCATAAAACCAGTGATATTTACTCCTTAATGCAGTTCCTCTTTCCAAGGTGTGCATTCTCTGAAGACTGATCACAGTTTTTTTGTTTTTTCATTGTGTGAGCTTGTAAAATGCAAAATGCTTAAAGGTGCTTCTATTTTTTTGAATCCCATCTCTGTCATTCCTTTAGTCAACAGCAGCAGAGTCCCGGCAGTTTCACAGACGCTTACATGAAAGGTCAAGTTTAGCCATCAGCACTGAAAAAAAAATCTTAAAGGGCAATGTTGCTGCATTGTAATGAGTTTGAGGAGCACCTTGGGGCAGACTGTAAGCTGAAGGACTTGTGATCTTTGAGAAAGGTCTGCGTTTTGCTTCTCTTCCCCAGCAGGAGCTTCACTAAACAGATGTATTTCCATATCATTATAGAGCATACAGAGGGAATTTCCTTTCAAGAGCCACAGCTTGGAGTCACTCTTTAAAGTATTTTTTTTTTTCCATTTTCTCGGGCTCCATTGCCTATTTCTTTGACATTCTAGGACACTTCTCAATTTTGGCTTCCACTTTGATTCACTCTCACTGCTTACTGGCTGCTAAGACATTTATCCTTCTTTTCTGACACTCAATTCTGCTCAATTTTATTGTATTGTGGGTAGAGTGATGGAAGGGAAATTGTGAAATGTGTGTCCTGCATAGTTTGTATTATAACATCAGGCAACAGGTTAATAGTTTTACTGAATGAGCTACTTTTACTCAAATGGCTTCAAATAAGCAAGGAATGAATATGACGCCCCAGGGTATGGTTCGTTAGATTTAAGAGATTCTATCTCTCCTCTGGGGAAGAAAGAAAACCTGTAAAGACTGTGAACCTGCCTTATGTGTCCTGAAGGACTAACCATCTACAGATGGTTGTTATCTGGGGTTGCCAGAAGCAAGCTTGGGCTATAGCATGACCACCACATGGTGTGAATTGGGTTAGGGCAAAGAATTCAAGTCATTAGAAGAAAATAAGATCAAGCCTCAAATCTGAGAAATAATTATGAAAGCACAAACATGATACAAAAACAGAAGTTAGAAGGTAGGAAATCAATTTTGTGAAACAGTTATTAGGATAAAAGAGAAGGTCATGTGTGCTACTGGTTCAAATCCTACAGAGCAATTGACTAAGATAGGCCATTAGGTAATTTCCTAAAGCAAGCCTCCATTTTATCATTCTTTTTTTTATTTTTTATTTACTTTTTATTTTTTTACTGTTAAATCATAGCTGTGTACATAAGTGCAATCAAGGGGTACAATGTGCTGGTTTCATATACAATCTGAAATATTCTCATCAAACTTTTCATCGTAGCCTTCGTGGCATTTTCTTAGTTATTGTATGTAGACATTTGTATTCTGCCTTTAGTAAGTTTCACCTGTACCCATTTTAAGATGCGCCATAGGTGTGGCCCCACCCATTATCCTCCCTCCACCCTAACCTCCCCACTCCCTTCCCCTTCCTTGGCCCTTTCCCCATAGTCTTGTGCTATAGTTGGGTTATAGCCTTCATGTGAAAGTTATAATTTAGCTTAATAGTAGGGCTGAGTACTGAGTTCAATGTTATCTTTCTCTAATGTGACAAGAATTAAATAAAATAATGGGCACTAATTTGTAAAGATATTGCTTAAAATACTAAATATGGAAATAAACGAAGACCAGCAAAAGAAAAACAACCACAAGCTTTCTATTCAGAGCTTGCTATGTCAAGAAAGTCAGTCACCATTACTCATGTTTGGCAAAGACATAAAGTCAGGCAGAGGAGTAGGGCAGTGCTGTAATGGGAGAAAAGAAGATTTCATCCATGCTCTAATTGGAAGCTGCTGCCATAGTGAAGCTGTAGACAGACTAACAAAAAGTAAGGCATTCTCTATGATTGGTTAGAAGTATATCTTTGCTTTTTTCCTATATTGAAAGTAGGTATGCAAGTTAGGTAACCTGTCAGTTATTAATCAAGTCCTGATCACTTTAGGCCAATTGTTAGAGAAACATTATCTGGTTTCTTGACTTTATTGCTCAGAGAGTTGTCTGATTTCCTACCCATCTAATTTATAGCAGGCCAAATTTCTGGGCTGGTGCCTACCATAGTAGAATAATTCCCTTGGCTAGTTGTTGCAGTTATTTTTATACACTGGCCACTGGCCATTTGTACATTTTTATACACTGGCCACTGTTCATTTGTACGTTCAATCTTACATACCTATATTTTTCAGTTCTATTTAGTAAATGATTACCTGAACCTCCTCCCCACAGAATCTCACAATGAGATTTAGTATCTCAAGGAGAAGATGGACAAAGGCTGAAACAATAAAAAAATTATTCAACATTTGTTTTTTGTTTTTTTTTTTTTTTAATTTTTTTATTAAATCATAACTGTATACAATGATATGATTATGGGGCATCATACACTCACTTCATAAACCATTTGACACATTTTTATCACAGTGGTTAACATAGCCTTTCCGGCGTTATCTCAGTTACTGTGCCAAAACATTTATATTCTACATTTACCAAGTTTCGCGAATACCCCTGTAATATGCACCACAGGTGTGATCCCACCAATTCCCCTCCCTCTACCCACCCCCCCTTTCCCACTTCCCCCTATTGTTAAGTTGTAGCTGGGTTATAGCTTTCATGTGAGAGTCCCAAATTAGTTTCATAGTAGGGCTGTGTACATTGGGTATTTTTTCTTCCATTCTTGGGATACTTTACTAAGAAGAATATGTTCCAGCTCCCTCCATGTAAACATGAAAGAGGTAAAGTCGCCATCTTTCTTTAAGGCTGCATAGTATTCCATGGTATACATATACCACAATTTATTAATCCATTCGTGGATCAATGGGCACTTCGGCTTTTTCCATGACTTAGCAATTATGAATTGGGCTGCAATAAACATTCTGGTACAAATATCTTTGTTATGTTGTGATTTTTGTTCTTCTGGGTATATGCCCAGCAGAGGAATTACAGGATTGAATGGCAGATCTATTTTTAGATCTCTGAGTGTTCTCCATATATCTTTCCAAAAGGAATGTATTAATTTGCATTCCCACCAGCAGTGCAGAAGTGTTCCCTTTTCTCCGCATCCACGCCAACATCTCTGGTCTTGAGATTTTGTGATATAGGCTAGTCTCACTGGAGTTAGATGATATCTCAAAGTAGTTTTGATTTGCATTTCTCTGATGATTAAAGATGATGAGCATTTTTTCATATGTCTGAAGGCCGTGCGCCTGTCTTCTTCAGAGAAGTTTCTCTTCAAATCCCTTGCCCAGCCTGCGATGGGATCCCTTGTTTTTTTCTTGCTGATGCGTTTGAGTTCTCTGTGGATTCTGGTTATTAAACCTTTGTCAGAGTTATACCCTGCAAATATCTTCTCCCATTCTGAGGGCTGTCTGCTTGCTCTGCTTACTGTGTTCTTAGCTGTGCAGAAGCTAGAAGATGAAATATTTGGGAATTTACCTAACAAAAGACGTGAAAGATCTCTATAAAGAGAACTATGAAACTCTAAGAAAAGAAATAGCTGAAAATGTTAACAAATGGAAAAACATACCATGCTCATGGCTAGGAAGAATCAACATTATCAAAATGTCCATACTACCCAAAGCAATATATAATTTCAACGCACCCCCTATTAAAGCTCCACTGTCATATTTTAAAGATCTTGAAAAAACATTACTTCGTTTTATATGGAATCAGAAAAAACCTCGAATAGCCAAGACATTACTCAGAAATAAAAACAAAACAGGAGGAATCACACTACCAGACCTCAGACTTTACTACAAATCGATAGTGATCAAAACAGCATGGTATTGGCACAAAAACAGAGAAGTAGATATCTGGAATAGAATAGAGAACCAAGAGATGAATCCAGCTACTTACCGCTATTTGATTTTTGACAAGCCAATTAAAAACATTCAGTGGGGAAAAGATTCCCTATTTAACAAATGGTGCTGGGTGAACTGGCTGGCAACCTGCAGAAGACTGACATTGGACCCACACCTTTCACCATTAACTAAGATAGACTCTCATTGGATTAAAGATTTAAACTTAAGACATGAAACTATAAAAATACTAGAGGAGAATGCAGGGAAAACCCTTGAAGAAATTGGTCTGGGTGAGTATTTCATGAGGAGAACCCCCCGGGCAATTGAAGCAGCTTCAAAAATACACTACTGGGACTTGATCAAACTCAACATTTGTTTTTAAATTAATGTTTTTACAAGTCCACAGAGAGATAACAGCCTCTAGAGTGTCAACTTTGTGCAAAGAGAAAAAACAGATCTCTAGGTCTTGAGAGAATTTTTTATATGGGGGGGGGTGATCCCAAATTATTTAGATCAAAGAAATCCTCATCTTCAAGTATGAAAAGTCCTTTTACATATTTCTGCAGAGGGAGTCAAATTTTGAAAAGAGAAGGGAGAAAGCTTTGTACCAAGATGGTTCAATGACGATTCGATGAGCTCTTCTATTTTCTATGGGCATTCTGGGGTCATGAACATGTTTACTGAACTGAAATCATATGATAGTTAATGGAAACCAGAGGAATCTTAGCTCCCAATATTGTTCCCAAACATGCCTAAAAGTCTATTATTAACACATTATCCTGTAATGGGATGCATTGCTTCTTTACTTCTTTTAAAAATGCCTGGTCTTTATTTTGTGCAGCCCTTTCTCTGTCTTACATTTAAAAATGTTTAAACAGTGGGTAAGAAGTCAGCCATGATGGTAAAGAGACACAAAGCTAGGCCGTAAAGAATGCCAGTAAGGGTTTCTCAACTTCAGCACCCTCAACCTTTTAGACTGAATAAATTTTTGCTGTGGGGCTGTATAATTTTGAAGGTCTAGTAGCATCCTTGGTTTCTACTCACTGGATGACAGTAGCACCCTGTACAAAACTACCCCATGTTGAGAACCACTTTGAAGCAAAAGACTTACATATATTTACAGAATCATCTGAAGAACTCGTCTGAAAGTACTGACTCCTGAAACCTACTGTGGTCATTATTAGTCAATAGAAACAGAAAGATGTATGTTTTAAATTTTTCTCAGATATATGATGATCAGCTAGTTTGGAAATTTGGGGATGGTTATTAACTATGGATAAGAAATGACTCAAAAGGGACTTAAAGCCATCTTCTAATATATAATGCCATCTTTATCTGCAAAAGAATAAAAAAAAGTTTATCTGGCCATAAAGGGAGTTCTGACCAAATTGCAAAATACAGAAAAATAAAAAGAATTCTAACAGAACAGCATATTTTTAAGTAATAAAGGCATTTAAAGAGAACTTTAAGAATCACCTGTGAAGGAAGTTGTAAATCATACATCAAGAAAGATGTTGAACTTATGACATTAAGGTCATATTCTAGTTATGAAGTAATCATTCTATGTAAATAATCCCTTAGTATGAAATAGAATGTAAGATCATTTTTAAACTAATAAAAGTAAAGTTAAAATGAATTAATGTTATTTACATCTAATCTTAGGTAGCTAGCAGAAGCACCTGTGAAGCTTTTAGAACATACAAATATTTGGGCCTGTGGGAGGCAGAAAACCATTAGATTATTCTTTGCTGGACTCTCCTCAGCTCAATTTGCAGACATGACTGTTTTGTGTTTACAGAGGAGAGAATTAAACATAAAAAGATACTCAATTTACTTGAGGCCATATGGCATCTAACTGGTAATACTAGAATCCAGTTCTCTCTGAATTCAAAGGTCAACACTGTTCATTATGGTTTCAAAGCAACTTTCCAAAGAGAAGAAAGGATGGGCATATATGTTTCATGGCTTCTGTCTGTTAGACCTTTTGCCTGCCACCTTGGGAAACATTAAAGTGACCTTCATTGTTTTGCCAATTTAATCTTCTGTTAACCAAAGGGCAGAACTAAGATAAGGATAACCAATAAATGCAGTTATTACTGAAAAGGGAGAAAAATATGTTAATTTTTTTCTCTTTTCTTTAATTTCCCAGGAAAGAATACGTTTTGAGAAAAGAAAAGTGTGTCATAAAGTAGTTGTGTAGGAATCTGTTCCCTGGCATGCTTCCTACAAATTCCTTCCACTGCTAAAAACCAGGATTCAAGTTTCACAGATGTAGGTCAAACTTCCTATCCTAAAATATAGTGCCAAAATATGAGTTTTAATCAAATTGAGGAATTAGTTAACATTTCTACATATGATGCTAAAATATGCTGATTTGTCACTTAGTACTGAAATGTATCTCATGATGGAGAAGAATACAGTTTCTATTTGATATGATTTATGTGGGACTTGGAGGAGATGTGTGGGGAGAAAAGAGGAAAAATTGAGTAGATAAATTAACACAAACTTAGGAAATAAAAGAAAAGCCAGAAATCAGATATAGTAATAATCAGTAACATGCTGATTATTAAGTGCTATAAAATATGTGAAGCACTTTGCTTGTATTTAGCACGATTAATCATTTGAAAATCTCTGCGATTTTACAATTCTATTTTATATCTATAGAAACAGAGTCAAGAAAAGATAAGTACTTGCCCAGTGTCACAAAGACAGTGTACAAAGACGCAAACCAAGTCTTTCTGCCTTCATTCAGCATGTGTACCTGCAAATACACACTTTACTCACAACCCACCCTCATTCTATTTTGCCCCTTTCTTCTTCAAGGGCCAGTAAATAATGGACCATGTGGAGGTGTCTATCATTCCAGTCAGGATCCTGCAGTTATATTCCATTCCCTTTCCACCTACTCTTTCAGATTTTGTTAGTGGAGTTCATCATCAAAAGCTAATTTGGATGCCCCAGTGACTTATCGAAACTTCTAATGAACACAATAAAAGTGGGGAAGCCATTTACATTCCAGGATGCCCTCAGTTCTCACATTCTGGTTGATTTGAGAGGATGAGTTCAGCTCCTTAGGGATCAGATTCAAAGGTCTTTAGCCTGAATACAGCTGAGCAAATGGGAAAACTCTCTGAGATACTGAGTTACTTTCAGCAAAAGTAAGGCAGCTGAAAAGTAGGAAGGGCTCTAACTGGACCCAAAGGTATTCCAATTTTCTGCTTGAGCATCCAGGCACAGTCAATGTTTACGAGGAACTCTAGAGAGCCCCCCAAATTCTAAGAACTGGTACCTACAGGCAGGGTAGCCAACCGAACACCCACAGGTGGAATTTCAAGACTGCTGGGAAAACAGGCCTCTAGTGGCCCATGTTTCCAATTGCTAAGGTGAAACCTTTACAGGTTATTGCTTTACTTTGAGGCTTATTTTCTCTTAAAATTCAAATTTCCATTTTTAAAGCTGTTAGCAAGAACCATTCAAGCCCCCAAAGTTCATTTCAGACCATCTTAACCATAATTCTTCCATGCTGACTCCAGACACTATAAAAAAGATGACTGTGGCTCCCCTGGTTGTTGTGTCCACCCTTCACTACCTACAATTCCGGCACCTTTTGAGGAGCACCTTGAATCCCACCACCCGTGCTTCTGGTTCTGTAGCTACCACACTCTACACCTTCCTTTGCTGACACTGGAGCATCACCTCTAAGGCTGTCTTTTGACCTCAACCCAAACCCTCCCTGCCCTTGTTACTTATGTAGAATGCCCTGGCTTAAATTTTTTCTTAATTTTTTTTCATTACTTCACTCTCACACTTGCCACTTCTTGCCTCCTAATAATTAGAAGATAGTAAACATAACATGAACCAGGAGGTGGAAATTCCACAAAGAATGGAGAAGCATGAATCCTATGTACTCAATTTTGATATGAGGACAATTAATGACAATTAAGGTTATGGGGGGGAGGAAAAGCAGAAAGAGGGACTGAGGGAGGGGGGTGGGGCCTTGGTGTGTGTCACACTTTATGGGGACAAGACATGATTGCAAGAGGGACTTTGCCTAACAATTGCAATCAGTGTAACCTGGCTTATTGTACCCTCAATGAATCCCCAACAATAAAAAAAAAAAAAAAAAAAAAAAGAGTAGAACATTTGAAACACAACATGAGCCAGGAGGTGGAAATTCTACAAAGAATAGAAAATAGCCTAAAACCTAGAGGCTAAGGTGTCAGCAACATTCTGGAATTGTCAGTCATGTATTTAGTGACTATTATAGACAGATTAAAATAGAAAAACAAAGCATAGTTAGCCCAACAAACTATGTTGGGTAAGGACAGCATATGTGTAAGTATCTCTTATAGATAATTTGTGCATTTGGCTATATATTAAACCTCACAATAGTGATTATATTAGGAACAAAACAAGCATTTTTCTTGATTTTACATAAACTACTTTCACTTCTGTGATCTTTTCCGGTTACTTGTTTAAACCTTTCAAAAATAGGGCTAAGTAGGGATTGTTATGCCCCTTTTATAGATTATGTTGTTGAGGCCCAGACAAATTACATAATTTAGTGAACAAAATTATAAAACACTGGAATCACAGCAGGAGTCTGGATCTACCTGACTCTTAATGGTATGCTTCTCAAAACATTTACTGTCCTTCTGTTTTGGTTTTTCCCTTTGGACACAGTTTGAATGACGATGATGACACTATTTACTCCCTCTCTCCCTGATGGGTAAGACTTAGAGAAGCAGAGCGTGGCATGAACCAGGGAGCCCAGCTGCCTGGGTGAGATTCCTCAGTTTCGTAGACTTTTCTGTGAGTTTGGTCAGGTGGCTAATTATTTCCCACATTAGTTTTGTATTCTTTCAAGTAATCATTGCATCATCCTCACAAAATGGTTGTGAGTATTAAAAGGATAATACATGCAGAGATCATGACTTGATAAGCAGAATTGCCTATTTAATGTTTTGTAATCTAATAGCCTAAATTTTTTAAACTTTCTATAATATGCATTTATTATTTTAACAATTTAAAAAAGAAACGTAAAAATAATTTTAAATACCCAGGTGAAGCATGTACATTTTTAAGCTAATCCAGGTTATTGCCTCCTTGATTTTCAAAGGGCTATTTTTAAATAAAATATCCTCTTGGTACCCATTAGACTCTGTAGAATAAATTCCCTGACATTTTGGTCATAGTTTCTCAAGATTAGTAAAGTTATTTCTAGTCTACCCAAAAATATAATTTTGATGAATTCTATGTTGGCTATATTAAAACACATCCTAACCAGTGTGTTCATGTTATTTCTTTCCACCTTTTAAAAATCTCTTTTGTTAGGGCGGCGCTTGTGGCTCAGTGAGTAGGGCGCCAGCCCCATATGCCGAGGGTGGTGGGTTCAAACCCAGCCCCGGCCAAACTGCAACAACAAAAAAATAGCTGGGCGTTGTGGCGGGTGCCTGTAGTCCCAGCTGCTCGGGAGGCTGAAGCAAGAGAATCACATAAGCCCAAGAGCTGGAGGTTGCTGTGAGCCGTGTGACGCCACGACACTCTACCGAGGGCAGTAAAGTGAAACTCTGTGTCTACCAAAAAAAAAAAAAAAAATCTCTTTTGTTGTGCCAATTCTTTTCAACATTTATAGCATTGCAATAAAATACACATAACATAAACTTTAGCACTTTAATCATTTTTAATGGCAAAGTGCAGAAGTATGTATTGCTGTATTAACTACCACCAAAATGGAAACTCTATACTCATTAAATAGTAACTCCCCATTACCTCTCACATGAGGCCCTGGAAACCACTATTCTATCTTTTGTTTCTATGAATTTGACTATTGTGGAGATGTATAATGCAGTATTTGTCTCATTGTGACTGCCCTATTTCACTTAGTAAAATGTTTGCAAAGTTCATCCATGATGCAGCACATGTCAGCATTTTCTTCCATTTAAGGCTGAATAATACCCCATTGTATATACAATAAATTTTATCATGGTAAAACATTATATATACCACATTTTATTTATAAATTCAAGTGTTGATGGACACTGGGTTGCTTTTATCTTTTAGCTACTGAGAATAGTGCTGCTATAAATGTACTAATTCTCTTCAAGACTGTTTTCAATTTGGGGAGTGTATACCCAGAAATAGAATTGTTGGGTCATGGGGTAATTCGATTTTTTATTTTTTTTAAGGAACTGCCATACTATTTTCCACAGCAACAATACATTCCCAGCAACAATGTGCAAGAATTAGAATTCCTCCACATCTTAGCCAACCTTTATTATTTTATGTTTTTTTTTTAATATAGTAGCCATCCTAATGAGTATTTGGTAAGATCTCATGCAGTTTTATTTGCATTTTCCTAACATTTAATCATGTTGACCATCTTTTTATGTGTTTATTAACCATTTGTATATTTCTTCTGTGGAGAAATACCTACTTAAATCTTTTCCTCATTTTCGCATAGGGTTTCTTTGTTTACTTTAAGTAGGTCACTGTGTATTCTGTACATCAGTTATCAGCAGAGGATTTGAAAGTATTTTCTCACATTCTATGTGTTTACTTTTCATTTTGTGGATAGTGTATTTTGATGCACAAATGTTTTTTAAGTTTTGGAAAGTCCAGTTTGTCTGTTTTTTTCTTTTGTTGTCTACAATTTTGGTGCTAGATTGTGCCTAACTTTGTCACGTCATGTTTCATTGCCGAATACACTTTTATTTCCCAGAAAGGTTGACTAATTTTAACCCTAAAGGACTGCTTTCATATATTTTGTTGTTGTGGTTTTTTGTTTTTCTTTTTTTTATTTCAAAGTTTTATGAGGTGCAATATTTTTGGTTTACATGGATAACTTTTATAATGCTTGATTTATGGTCATAAGTGTGCCTGCCACTCAGATAGGATTCATTATAAGTGTTAGGTAGGTTTTCACCTGTCTCCTCCTACCCAACCTCATTGACTTCCATTTTATTTTGCTTCCTTCTATGCACATGTGTTGAAGGGGCACAGTCCACTGCACCCTTTTAAGGAGAATCAGTCTCATTTGTGCTCCTTGAAGTCATGAAGCTCTGAGAAGGAACATTTCCAGTACTTGGGCTGCAGTCATGCCTTAAAAGAAAGAATGTGCTGGAGACTCTCACCAAGTGTAGCTGGAGACAGATCATTTGCCTGGGGCAATGGACCATTGCACTTAACCCCCTACCTCTATTTACACAAAAACTTTCAGTTAGTCATATAGGGAAGTAGGCAAACAGAACAGACAACCCAGCCCTTTGTGGTTCATCTCCATTGTTTATCACCAAACAAGATATTCTTGGTTTAGAAAGGTGTGTACGTTCTCTGCTATGTTAACGTTGATAACAGATCTTTACCTTTTGTCTTTCTTGTTCTTGGATTATTTTTATCTGATGAGTTTGGGTATGTAAGAAAGTGAGTAAAGACAGCTGATTGCTCCTGTGCCTGAGCAAGCACCAGCCATCCCTTAATAAATCATTCATTTTGTCTGCAGTGTCTGCCTCCATGTCACTGACTAGGCCAGCGGACAGCAACATGTGTGCTCATTGTTTCCAATTTAATAGGGAGTATATGTGGTGTTTGTTTTTCCATTCTTTAGGAGAAGGGTCTCCATTTCCATCCACCAAATTGTTGTAATAGGCATTAGGTTGATCCCTCTTTGTGGCTGAGCAGTATTCCATGGTAGGCATATACCATATTCCGTTAATTCACTCATGAATTGATGGACACGTGGGTTGATTCTACATATTTGCAATTTTGAATTATGCTGCAATAAACATTTGAGTGCAGGTGTCTTTTTGATAAAATGACTTATTTTCCTCTTGGTAAGTACCCAGTAGTGGGATTGCTGGTTCAAATGGCAGGTGGACCATTAGTTATTTGAGGGATCTCCATACTGTCTATCAGTTCCACCAACAGTGTAAAGTGTTTCTTTTTCTTTACACCCATACCAAAACCTACTGTTTTTGAACTTTTCAAGAGGGCCAATCTGACTGGGATAAGATATGTCATTGTGGTTTAATTTGTATTTCTCTGATGATTAGTGACATTGAACATTTTTCATATGTTTATTGTACATTTGTCTATCTTCCTTTAAAAAAATTCTGTTCATGTTTTTTGCCCATGTTTTCATGGGGTTGCTTGATTCTTTTCTAGCTGATTTGCCTGAGTTTTTTGTTGATTCTGATTGTTAGCCCTTTTTCTGATATTTAAATTACACAAATATTCTTTCTCTGTGGAGGTAGTCCGTTTTCTCTGTTAATTATTTCCTTGGCTATTCAGAAGTATTTTGATTTAATCAAGTACTATTTATTTATGTTTGTTGTTAATGTGATTGCTATTGGCGTCTTCTTCATATATTCTTTACTTAGGCTGATATCTAGAAGAGTTTTTCTAACATTTTCTTCTAGAATTCTTTTGGCTTGAGGGCTTACATTTAATTTCTTTATTCATTTTGTTTTACTTTTTATAAGTCATAAAAGATATGGATCTTGTTTTATTCTTCTGCATTAGGTTATTTAATATATCCAGCACTAGTTATTGAATAAAGATTTTTTTTCCCCATGTATATTGTTTCCTACTTTGTCAAATATCATATAGCTGTACGTGGATGGTTTTATATCTGGGTTTTCTGTTCTGTCCTATTGGTCTTTGTTTCTATTTCTGTGTTAATGTCATGATGTTTTGGTTACTATAAATCCGATAATGTGATACCTCTTGATTAGTTCATTTTGCTTAAGACTGGCTTTGGCTATTTGGGCCTTTTTATAGTTCCACATGAAATATAGAACCATTGTTTTCCAAATACATGACATACACTGTTTGTATTTTGATGGGTGTTGCATTGAATCTGTAAATCACTTTGGATAGTATGCACATTTTAATAATGTTGATTCTGTTGATCCATGGGCATGGTAAACTTTTCCACTTGTTTATATAATCTTTAATTTCTTCCCTCAGTGTTCTATAAATTTCTTTATGGAAATTTTTCACCACCTAGGTTAAGTATATTGCTACGTTATTTTCCTTGTATCAATTGTGAATGGCATTGAGTGACTGATTTGACTCTTAGCTTGACTGTCATTGGTATACAGGCAATCTCCAGGTTACAGAAAAGATAGGTTCTATAGGTTTGTTCTTAGGTTGAATTTGTATGTAAGTAAGAATAGATATATTTACCTATTACCTGTAATAGTCTCTGTTCTTAAATGTGAGTCATACATCAGTCAGATGTTTGTAACTTGAGGACTTAGTGTAATAGCTTTTATTTGTAAGTGTGAGTTGTACATAAGTCAGATATTTGTAACTCATTGACTGCCTGTATAGGAATACTACTGGTTTGTATACATTGATCTTGTAAACTGAGTTTTTGCTCATTCATTTAACAGTTCCAGGAATCTCTTGGTGTAATCTTTGGGGTTTTTTGGGTATAAGATCACATTGCCTGTAAAATCCAATAGTTTAATCTCTTCTACCCCATTTGGATATATTTAATTTCTTTCTCTTGCCTGATTTCTCTGGCTAGAACTTCTAGCACTATGTTGAGTAGTAGTGGTGATAGTCAGAAACCTTTTCTTGTTCAAGTGCTAAGTGGGAACGCTTTCATATTTTCCCCATTCAGTATAATGGTGGCTATAGGCTTGTCATATATGACTTTTAGAATTTTAAGATACATTCCTTCTATGCCTAGTTTGTTGAGACTATTCTTCATGAAAGGATGTTGAATTTTTCAAATGGCTTTTCTGCATCTATTGATCTTTGATGATCATATGATCTTTGTTTTTGCTTCTGTTTATAGGACCTGCTGCTAGATTAACCAAGAATAGAAGAAAAAGGACTCGTGCTAATTTAGAAATGAAAAAGGAGTTGTTACAACTGATACCACCAAAATACAACATCATCTGTGACCACTATGAAAATGTCTATATACATAAATTCAAATGTGTAGAGGAGATGGACACATTTATGGAAACACAATCTCTGAAACTCAATCGGGAAGAAATAAAACTCCTAAACTACCAGATAATGAGTAATGAGATTGAAGCAGCAAATAAGAAATCTAACAACCACCACAAAAAAGCACCAGACCAGAGGAATTCACAGCCACATTTTACCAGACCTACAAGGAAGTGTTGGTATGTATTCTAGAGAAATTCTACATGAAGGATGGAATCTTCCCCAAATCATTTTATGAAGCCAGTATCACCTTGATACCAAAGCCAGAAAAGAGCACACATACTCATACACAAAGTACAGACCCATATCCCTCATGAGTATGAATGCAAAAATCCTTAATAAAATGTTAGCAACAGCATATCAAAAATAAAAATAACCACCATGACCAAGTGGGCTTCATCCCAGAGATGAAAGGATGATTTAATATATATAAATTGCCAGTTACAGTGGCTCACGCCTATAGTCCTAGCACTCTGGGAGGCTGAGATGGGAAGATTGCTTAACCCACAGGAACTGTATTAAAGGGCTGCAGCATTAGGAAGTTTGAGAACAACTGGCTTAAGCCCAGGAGTTCAAGCCCCCGATTGCCTTGAGACCAGCGTGAGCAACAGTGAGACCCCTTCACTACTAAAAATAGAAAAAAATTACCTGGGAGTTGTTGCATCCCCTATAGTTCCAACTACTCAGGAAGCTGAAACAGGAGGATCATTTGACCTCGAGAGTTTGAAGTTACTGTGAGTTATGATGGTGCTAGAGCACTCAACCCCAGGGGTAAAGAGTGAGGCTCTATCTTAAAAAATATATACATAAATCAATAGATGTTTGTTTTCTTGTTTGTATTCCATTCATATGGTGAGCTTTAACCACGTTAAAATAGAGTGGCTTTCTTTCCTATGGACTCAAAAAGGACAGTTAGAACTTTCGTTAGGATCCGGGTTCTGTTAAGAGTATCATTTTATGTAATTAAATACCAACTGCCCCACTTAAGAGCTCTGTAACTATGGACAAACTGGTTAACGCTCTGAACTTTCATTTTTTCATATGTAAGTAGAGTCGTGGCAGTAGGTAATTCACACAGCTGTGTGAAGGTTAAATTAATTCAGTTAAGTAACGAAGCACAGTAACCATCTCCTTGTAAGTGTTTAGAAAACTGAAGAATCTGTAAAATTCTTTCTCCCTATTCAGTGTTAAGAGGTTTTGCCCAAATTGAATCCTCAGGATAAAGTTTTGGTATAGCTAAGTCAATGTCTTAATACTGATCTTCATGATATGCTGACATCCATAGCCATCAAAGCTAATATGGGAGCCAGAATTCCAAAGTCTCTGCAACCAGTCCAGGAAGTCATTTCT
Organism: Nycticebus coucang; assembly: GCF_027406575.1. Lineage (NCBI taxonomy): Eukaryota > Metazoa > Chordata > Mammalia > Primates > Lorisidae > Nycticebus > Nycticebus coucang. Next base: position 23,146,476 of record NC_069793.1, on the reverse strand, counting down.
TGACTAGTTCCTTTACCTTCATGAAACCTTAGAAAAGTGGAATCGTCACAGTAGTCACCAAATTTAGTATGTATGGACAGTGAATAAGGATAAGAAAAATGCCTTGTTTCATAGTATAGTAATGATATATGACAGGCTACTGCAAGCTACTCACTGTTGTTAGATATACAAAGTATCAGTGCACAAAGCAGCTTGAGTCCATATTCCCACAGAGTTTGTCTTCTGGGTTGTGGTAGAGAAAGATGATAGGCAGACAAACCCACACATGCATACACAAACACAGGTTTCTAAAGAGACCGCTGAATTAGGAGATAGGAGAAGTAACAATCTGGAAGTGTGTCATCTTAGATGGTCAGGGAAGGCATCTGATTTCTGAGAATAGGCTTGAGGCATTAGGACTGGCCCATACAGAAACCTGGAAGATGAACATTTAAAATAAAAGCAATGAGCACAAAAGGATCCAAAATTGATATTCCTTGTGTTGAAGCAATAACAAAGTTCCCAGAAGCTAGAGTGAAGTGGGGGCAAAAAATAGAAAGAATCCCAATTAAAATTGAATTATGTATATTACACATTAGTGCCTGTCTTCATCACTGAGATTTAAGATCCATGAGGCGAAGGGCCCTGTTGATTTTTTGTACTCCTTTATCCTCAGGGACTAACAAAATGGTTTACACAGAGTATAGAATCAATGTTTTATTTAATCGCAAGATGGAAGGAAGCAAAAAGAAATGAACAAATAAGGATGAGAGGGTGGCAAAGGTGTGAGAGTCTGGCTGGTCAGGGCTTCAGAAACTTCAGGACAGAAAATTCGAGGGAATTTATGTACAATATCGAAATAGGTACAGCCATGGATTCATCAGGCAAAGCAATAACACCTACCTTCACTGATTAAAATCATTTCCCAGAAAAATCCTGTTGCACACACTCAAGATGCCATAAAATGCACTATGGTAAATGGAAATGATGACACAAATTCCTCAGTCCTCTCTGGCTCTGTGCCCTGTGTGCAGAATGACCCAGGTGACCTCTTGATTTGAAGTCTGTCTATGTGATTTGCTTAGGCTGAGATGAAGAGGTAGAATTGACTATATGCCAATTCCAAACTTAAGCTTCAAGAAGACATGCCTGCTTCTGTTGCTCTTCTACACTTCTGCCGTCAATCGCCACGAAAATATCCCTAGGCTACTGGAGGATGAGAGACATAGCTGCCACCCCAGTCACCCCAGCAGAGACCACCGAAGAGCAGAACAAGATCACCGTTTTAATCCAGGATGAAGGCGTATACAAGTGCAATAAAAACTTATTTCTGTATTTTACTGAGAGTATGCCATGTATCATTCTATATAAGGAACCAACAGATAAATGTATCTTTTTAAATACCCTATAAAATGTTATTCAAGCTTACCTTTTCAACAAAACAGAAAACATAATATTATTGCATAGCAGGAAGATCATCCAGTCTGTAGAAAATTTTAGGACCAGCTTTCTCCCCCTACTGACACAGATGCCTTATTTACCAACCCTAATGGTCATGTTTCTGGCTCCCTCGCCATTTAAAATAGATTTGATTTTCTTCTAAACTGGCTCATATATGATAAGCTATTATTTCCTTTATGTTTCAAGGAAACTAAACTTATCTCTACCTATTATACCATGAAAATATATTTGAACAGAACAAAACAAGCATAATGACTAGAATACAAAGTACTTTTCCGACATAGCCTGAAACTTGTTATAATCAAACTCCCTGAAAGGCCTATAATATCCATTTCAGCAAAACCCTTTATATTTGTAGGTGTTTTCCACTGGCTATCTAGATGTTTAGTTGAACTCTGTACTAATAAAAAAAAATGATAATCAATACTTTTACATTTTTGACAATTTATTCTCTTTGAGAGCAACAAGAATGTAAGAGAGTATTATACTCTGTGCCGCCTATAAGCAAAGGAAACAGGTCATTACTGCTGCCTCCTGACCTTGAATATCTCTGTTGTGGCTGAAAGGAAATCACTACCTTCTTCTTACCACTCACTGCATCAACTCTGAGGACGGAACATGATTGACCAAACACAGATCGCGTGCTTACACCTAACTTTCTACTAGGGCAATTAACTGTTCCAGTTTTAGTGGGATTGTCGCTATTTAAACACTACAAATCATACAATTCAGAAAGCCCCTCAATACAAATAAAATCATGATAGTGGTTACTAAGAAGGCTGATAAAAATGAATATTTGGTCCTTTTACTTCTGAGGACAGTTCTTAAGTCCTTTTATGCCACTGAGACTGACTAATCAAAGATTTCCCCACATACACAAAGAATATTTTAAAAATGACAAATGTGTACAACACGTATACTATTTCATCAACCCTCAGGAAAAGTAAGCATGGGATTTCTAGGGCAGATATTATCATAACTATCTGATGCATAAACAACAGATTTTATTTTAATGCTCTAGGAGTTCTGTCAGTAATTCAGGATGCTTCTGAAAAAGACGAAATCCAGGATTGCATATTACAGTCAAAAAGTTTAGGTAAATCAGTTCATCATGTCAGATGGTAATATTTGCTATGAAGAAAAGTACAAGAAGCAACATGCCTGCCATGAGGTGGGGGAAATATAAAGATATCTCTTTTTAAAATAGCAATCAGCTGGGTTATAGCTTTCATGTGAGAGTCCCAAATTAGTTTCATAGTAGGGCTGTGTACATTGGGTATTTTTTCTTCCATTCTTGGGATACTTTACTAAGAAGAATATGTTCCAGCTCCAACTTAACAATAGGGGGAAGTGGGAAAGGGGGAGGGTGGGTAGAGGGAGGGGAATCGGTGGGATCACACCTGTGGTGCATATTATAGGGGTATTTGCGAAACTTGGTAAATGTAGAATGTAAATATTTTGGCACAGTAACTGAGATAACGCCGGAAAGGCTATGTTAACCACTGTGATAAAAATGTGTCAAATGGTTTATGAAGTGAGTGTATGATGCCCCATAATCATATCATTGTATACAGTTATGATTTAATAAAAAAAAATTAAAAAATAAAAAAATAAAATAGCAATCAGGGAAGCATGGTGTGAAGAAGACATCATTGCTGGGCAATTAACACTGATCCTTGAAAGAGACTCCTCAGGGAGAGGATAAACTGGACGTCTCCACCTGGTCTCTTTTACGCTGTATGTTATGTTCCTTTTACCTTTTCTGATTTTATATCCTCCCACTGTAATAAACTGTAATCATGGGTATAACACGTTTTCTGAGTTCTTTGAGTTGTAGTAAATCTTGGAATCCGAGGATGGTCTTAGGGACTACTGGCATACTTGTGCTATGAGAAACAAAATATTGAAGGGAATTCTTCAAGCAAGTGGAATATGATGCCCAAAGGAAACTTGGATCTAAGGAAAGAAGTAAAGAAGTTCCGTACAAGCGTACTCACTGCCCGTTGCCATATATTTCAAATTTGAAAACAGATAGCACTAAATTTTGGTTTCAGGAGTGAGAACGGAGATCACATCTGGGGACAGTATGGCTACGTGAATGCTGGTCATTTTCTATGTATTGGTTGGATGTTAGTTAAACATACATGCTCACCTTATAAAAATTTTTTGATCTATAGATATAATATTTGTGCATATTATGACAGGGGAGAGAGAGAATCATTTCGATAAAAATGTATAAAATATATTGCAGGTACAAAACTGGGGGGAGTTATCCATGAAGAAAAGTGTAGCTAAGAGAGTAAATAAGATTATTATGCTGGTAAGAAGAGTTTCTAAATTCCTAGATGATATACCCTGGTTCCCCGAAAATAAGACATCCTCTGAAAATAAGGCCTACTTACAGGAAAGATAAGACGTCCTCTGAAAATAAGACCCAGTGCATCTTTGGGAGCACACCTTAATTATTTTGGGGGAAACAGGGTAGTATCACAGCAAAATCAGAAATTGTAAGTCAAAAGAAACTCAATCTGTTTTTTACTGGCTAGCTAGCTAGGTGTTTTTAGGTAATTCTTTTTTTTTTTTTTTTTTTTTGCAGTTTTTGGCCAGGGCTGGGTTTGAACCTGCCACCTCCAGCATATGGGGCTGGGACTGCCCTTTAGGTAATTCTTTAATTTCTCCCAGAATCAGTTTCATCATCCAAAAAGTGGGGAAAATAATATTTATCTTTTAGTATTATGGTGAAAATCAAAGAAATAATATTTATAGGAAAATTCCATAAAGACTAGTACAAGTTTACAATTCACATAAGCCTTGTATGACTAACAAGGCTTATTAATAACAACCCTCATTAAACGTATCATAGAATCATAGGGAATAAAAGGAAAAGAAAGAGGATGAAGATACTGAGGACATTTCAATTTATCTAAAAACATGATCAGGTGATCTCTATATTACTGTAGAAACTAGCATCTGTACTCATACCTTCAGAAATGCCTTTTTAATTTTTTATTAATTTTGGTCCAAATTGAAAACATAGAATAATTATACAGCTAATAAATACGCTATGGTATGAATACATACCAAAATACGCTATGGTATGAATACATACTTTTCAGCCAAGTTGAAAAAAAAACAATGCTCAAGAAACTGGAACTGTATCCAGAGATTTTTAAAAATCATCTCATCTCAACATCTTACAAGTTATGATCATTGCCAAATATCACAAGATAATCACTATGTTCCTCCCAAGACACAAAGGAATGTGTGGCTGAATCTAGAGCTCCAGAGAAAAAACACGGTAACTCTCAGAATGTGGCAACTCCAGGCCTTTTGGAAATCAATGTCAATTGTCAAATTTTTCCCCTGTAGATTTATGCCATCCTTTGAGCTTTTGAAAATGGGGCTTCTTCATTGGTAAAGTATGGATTCAAATACCTGCTTTAAACTCACTGTTTCCTGGTTCCCATATATATTTCTTCGCACTCTGCTGTGCATTCTAATTCCGAATGAACACAATATGAGAACTCTAATAGAATTCTATAGGAAATAAAGGTAAAGAGTATAGACTAAATATTAAGAAGAAAATTTAATTTGGAAAGTATCGTGGGTAGCAAGTTCTGATATCTATGCCAGCATGATCTTGGAAAATTACTATGACCTGCTGTGAGTTAATGAGCTTCCATTTCTGGCATTTTAGTCATTTAATTTCTCAGTTGCAAGATACTTCAGAAATCATTCTTCTTAACACATGAGAAACCAGGCTCAGAAAGGGAAAGCGACTTGCTTGAACTTACATAGCTTGTGGGTAACCTGGGACTAGATGCAGTGGTTCTCAACCTTCCTAGTGCTGCGACCCTTTGATACAGTTCCTCATGTTGTGGTGACCCCCAACCACAAAATTACTTTCATTACAACAAAAAATAATTTTATCTGTACCTTAATACCAAAAAGTCTGCTTAATCATTTAACAGACTTTCTAAAGAAGCTACTTCTGTGGCTTAGAAAACGTGAAGTTTGTGTACGTGTCTATTTTTACGTGGTACTGTACATTAGAATCTATAGGCCTTTTGCTTAGATCATATCTTAATAGGGAGATATGGTAGAGGAAAAAGAAAATTAGTTTAGTGTCCATCAGAACTTGGGTTCAATCCTGCTTCTTTGTGAATTTAGCTACCCATACAAATCATTTAACCTCTTTGATTACATTTTTCTCTCAGATAAAATGGAGATGATGCTGACCTCATTCTCTTTTTTCTCACTTTTTAGTAAAGGAGAGGGAAAATAAATCTAAAAAGGCTAACAGTAAATCACTGTATTTTCTCAATCTAATTTAATCTAAGTTTGTTTATTTTACTGAGAAAAATAATCCTGACACATTTCGTGAGACCAGAGCAGAGGTGAAAATGCTAAAGCCAAGAGTTCCTTGTTCTTGGAGGCAAAGTGGGTGGGAATAACTTCTAAAAACTGCTAATGTAACAATAATGACTACCAAAGAGATATCCATGTGGAGAGTTTAAATTTAAATTTTGTTTTTCAGAATCTGCAAAGACTGCTCTTCCATGCCGCATGCTGCTGTCTCCCTTTGGCACGTGATACCAGTCTTTTTAATTGTTATTTGGATTCTGTATAAACAGAATGATATGATATGAAGGTCGAGGGAGAGGAGACAAATGGGGCCATATACACATATATGACCAATTTGATGACACAGTCTGCTTCTTAAAATCAAATAATACATACACTATGTACTATATTCATTATTTTTCAAAATGTGCATTGAAACTGGTGTCAAGTATTGAGCTGGATGCCAGAAATACAGACGTTAATGATACAGTCCAAATCCTCAGGGAGCTCTCAGTCTAGTGGGATACAAAGGTAATGGAAAAGACAGTAACACTACAACATGCTAAGAGAAACAGAATGTGAGACTAAGGAAAAGTCCCTCTCAAAGTTGCACCTTAACTGGTTCCTAAACCACATGAAGGAAAAGAGACTAGGGGTAGAGGCTATACACGAAGATAAGAGGAAACATGACACTCTGGCACATAACAAATAGTTTGATGTGTCTGTAGAACTAAAGTAAGGAGGGAAGTTTGGAAACAGAAGAGGCCAACCTGGGGCCAATTACAACAGTCCTTTTATATTAAATAGTTTGAATTTACTTTTAGAAGAGCAGATAGAAAAGCATCTAAATATATATACATATATATTATTGTACATTAATATATCTAAATATATCTAAAGCACCTAAATATACGTATATTATTATTGTACATAAATTAATATATATTTTATATATATTTAAATTATGTGTGCATATATATTTAGAAGTAGAATTATGGGATCAACTTTACTTTTTGGTAAAGGATAGCTCAAAGCCAATGGTCTTTACGACCATCCTCCAAAATCCAAGAACAAATGCTGAAATAGAAATGAGTGATGAAAGAGGGATGGAGGGAGGAGGGTGGGGCCTTAGTGTGTGTCACACTTTATGGGGGCAAGACATGATTGCAAGAGGGACTTTACCTAACAATTGGAATCAGTGTAACTGGCTTATTGTACCCTCAATGAATCCCCAACAATAAAAAAAAAAAAAAAAAAAAGAAATGAGTGATGAACATAGGAAGCTAAGAAGGTAAAATTATCCATAAACAGGTGATTAGTAAGACAAGGAAATGAAACAAAGACCCAAGCACAGGAATTATTCAGCTCACCTCCTCCTCTGATTAATTCAACACATCTTTCCACCATGCCATACAACACAATTTGTATTAAGTTATTTTGCAATATAGCTTTTGCTAGATAATTAAGCTATTGTTTTGGCTATTCTTTAAGCATACCAAACACCTTCATACCTCAGGCACATTGAATTTGATAGAGGAATAAGTTTTCCCAAAATCATTATAAAATTAACCCAATAATGTAATTGGGATTTCCACTGTTACCATATCAGATAGAAATTTCTGGATTATTTAATCTAAAATAAATTCTCTTACCTACTCACTCTCTTTCTCTATCATATATGTATTTTACTCTTTACTGCTTTGCTAACACCAAAAAATTAAATCATATAATTATCTGTTAGCTTATTTAGTGGCTTTCTCCCTACCAGAGAGTCAGGAGCTTTTCATCCTTTGGAACTATATTAACTATATTGCCAGCACTGAGAATAAAACCCATCACAAGTCGTAGGCACTCCATACATAATAAAAGCATGAAGTATTTACATGCTCTATGTCCTTATAATCAGTACAAAACTCCTTAACATTCCATAATTTTTGAATCAGATTTGCCATTGGAAGAAATATAGATAATCTGTCTTATTTTTAAGACAGTAAAATTATGTCCTAGAAAAGGTCTATTGTTTCTCCAAAGTCTAAAAGCTGATAAATGGTAAAATCCATGATTTGTTATTTCTACTATAGGTTTCTTCCCCTTTGGTCATTTTTTTCTCTCCACTGGGGTTAGAAACCACACCTTCTATTTTGCCTGTTTTTTCCTCCTCCCCAGGACATATCACCATAGTAGGTGTACTAAATGCTTACTTCTTAATGAACAAATGAATATATTCGCTATCTCTTAATGTCAATAATGCAATTAACTCACCAATCTCAATTCCACTTGAAATTCTGACCTTTTTCTCAATTGTATTTCAATTACAAGAACAGAATTGCCTTTTCTTAAACACAAATTATTCTAGAATCATCTCTACTAACTTGGGTGGCTTTGGAGTTCATCTAGGAAGTATTGTTGGTAGAAAAGTCAGGCTGTAGTTCTTCCTGAGTAGAAAGAACTTTAGAGTGTAATTGATTCAAACTCTTCAAGAATAAAAGTGGTAAAAGATAATTTACCTATGAAGCTCCAGTTTTATGAAAGGATACTAGAATAAAAAGACTTTTATAGATACTATTTGACCTCTCAACAAACAGTTGCATTTAACTTCCTAGCTATCAAATATTCACAGCTATTTTTCTCACACCAGTTAACCTCTTAATTTTAACTTAATATATCACCCCAGAGTTTAACATACTGCCCCCCAAAATACACAAAAAAGGTATTGCGATTATCATAATCAATGAAATGATAGTGGACAGAGTGCTAGACAATAATATGTAAAGATATTTCAGCCAGGTTTTAAAAGCTGTTAGAAGTAATATTATTTCATAGGTTTACCATGTATACAGCATCAATCCCACTATGAACACCGGCTAAGTTAGACGTATGACCTCTGTGTGTTTAGATCTACCGGTTGATGATAATTTTTTAATTAAGTCGTGTTTTGAAAAAAAATACTATGTAGAAAACAACACAAGTCTGAATTGAGGACCCTTAATCTAGGTTCTTCAAAGTACTTCATGACAGTTTGAATTGTTCAGCAACTCTTTGCTCCCCTGCTTCCACTGTGAAAGCAGTGTACTTCTATAGCCCATTAATGCAGACCTGGGACACAGGTCTTGCTTCAGCCAATAAAATATTAGTGGACAGAGTGTAAGCAGAGCCTAGACATGTACTCTCCTGGTTCGACTAGCCTTCTGAAATTCCAGAAGAGAACACCAGGACGGTGAAAAGAGCTTCCCCCAGGTAGCTTCTGACACTCTAGCCTGGCCTCTAGAGTAAAACAAGCAGAGCAGAGCTGAATTCTACTCCGAACCCAAAGCACAACTTTCCCAGATGACTCCCACATTACGAGTAATGAAAATAAATAGTTGTTTTGTCAGCTTGAGATACTGTGGTTGTTTTTATAGATCACATCCTTTATCTCCTGCTGACATTCAAAACCATTCACATGATGCTTATCATGATGTACTGATTGGTGAGAAGAATCCAAGAATACAGTCTAATAGTCATTTAGTTTCTGCCTTGGTCACTTAGAAATACTGTAAACTTAAGCAACCCACTTTACTTTGCATATTTTAGTTCCTTATCTATTAAATGAGGTTAATATTATAATATTTTCCCCACTATTAGTTATAATGCATGTTAAATAAGATAAACTGTACAAATAAACTAGCACACTTCTTGCTCAAAATAGTGCTATGTAATTGGGAAGTTTATCTGTATCCAAATCATGGATTTTACACCAACTGGCTGGGAGTAGAAGACTTTGAAGTGTAGAATTTTTTTCACCATCCACAGGCATTCCTCCATTCTATCTCTTCTCATTAAATAGTCCTGCATACCAGTGAGAACATATTTCATATAGTTCACATGAAGGTGATTCCTCTCCAGTGAAATTTCAGAGGTGAGTATATAAATAAGGCCTATCAAATCAAAGCACTACACTACTTGTACACAGTAGTGGTTCATGGATGGGCACATAGCCAAAGCCTGGCCAATTAGAGTCCTTCTCAAGACCTCTCTGAAGCATCAGAGAATAAGGTATTCTTTCTTTTCTCCTAACTGCATGCTTAAAGTGCCATATAGTCTTAGAGCTAAATTGGACACAATTGATAATATATTAAAGTGTCTACTTTAAAATGAATCCAATACAGAGAAAATCAGAGAAAAATGTAGATAAAAAATAAAGTCTGATTACACTATCTAAGCCTCTGAACTCATCTTGGACTGCAGACAGGTCCACAAATAGACATTTCAGCGGGGTGAGGCAATGCACTTCAACCTGCTTAGGCCAATTTGAGAAAGTATGACCTTGGAAAATCTGGTTTATTTCTTTGAATTAATGTTTCCTAATACGAGAAATAAAAATGAAACTCACATTGCCTCATAGTATCAAGATTTGTTGCCGCCGTAGAAATTAAGATATATCTCACCTATAATATGTAGCCATAAAATTTATCCATTACCATTATCACCATCTTCATCACCGTCATCACAGTCATGATTACCACCTCCTCCTAACTTGCACCTGCCTCAAAAAATGTCACAGACTGATAAGCCAATAAGAACACACTTCTTCACTTCACTCTCTATTGGGTGTGGACAGATGGGAGGGTCTATATTAATGTTTTAAGGAGGGAGAAGTGGATAGTAGAGAAAGAGGAGAAAGGAGCAAAGTGGAACATGTCAAAGATATAGAGAACAAGAATTCAGAAGTGTAGTTTAAAAATAAAAGGCTGGACAACTTCAGGAAGGGCTAACCAGGTGAGAGCATGGGGAGCATCTGAAAGTAAAACAACCCACAATTCCTGAGATAATGGACTTAACACCCAGTGAGTGAGCAACAGGAAGAACCTATTTATTGGAGAAGGGTAAAAAGCGAATACAAAGGAAGCCTGCTTATATCTGTTTTGGTATTTTTTTCTCATGCCCTCAGCCTGTGAGAGATTAAAAAGTCACCTAGTGACTGTCAGCAGCAGGCTTACAGAGCTGCAAAGCCCCGCCAGCCATCCGTGAATGACAGAAACCAGTGTTCCTGCAGCCATTAAGGCAGCAATAATCACTTGTCATCCCTTGCATCAGAAGAAATTGGTAGCCTCTTCTGAGTAATCTTTCTTGCAGATTCTTTAGTAAGTGCTTCTTTCCAGAAGACTCACAGACCTATTGGCAGACAAGGCCTTTCTGCACACATTGCTCTATTGGGAGACTCCCACTTTGTGGTTTGTCAAAACCTCTCGCTTCCCCGACCACCCCCACCCCACCTTTGAGTACAACAGCCCACCCAGCATATTCCCTTCAGGAGGTCCTTGTCCTAAGACAAACACTTTCTTCCTAATCACATCCACCCTTTCTCAGCCACAGTATGCCTACAAGTCAAGACCAGCAGAGTTAAAAGCCTTCCACTGGCCTTCTCTCCCTAATCATATAACTTTTACCTTTGCGGCACTTTTTACTCCTTCCCTCTCATCTCAGAGGAAATGATCCAGTATTTCCGTTCATTTCCAAGGAAAATTCATTCCTATAACACTGGTATCAACTCCTCTCATCTCTCCGATGGTTATTTTCATTCTCTTGTTTTCTCATTTGGCTCCTCTTTCCTCTTTGTTCTCTGATTGCAGCCTATTCCTGTCCCTAACAGCTCATCAAACCCACCCACTACTTGATTTTTTGAAACTGAATTATATTACCTAATTAAAGCTGCATAATGCAAGATATTAATAATAGGGAAAATTGGGGAGAAGATATATTGGAATTATTTGTACTTTCTGCTCAATTTTTCTGTAAACCTAAAATATCTAAAGAACCCCTCATAACTATAAAAACTTATGAAAAGATTTTCATCATGCATAACATGGTATATTCCTGATAAAGGCAAGTTAACATTAAAGTCAACTGAGATTCTGAGGCATAGGAAAAAATTATACTTGAAAGTAACCGCTGATTTCCTGAACACCGACTCTAATGAGTGCTTATTCATCTTCTTCCTTTAACTTCTATTCTTTTGGACCCTATTAACCTATTTTCCAACTACCTGGGATATAGCAGCTGGATCTCTCTTTCACAATATTGTCTTTATAATAAAACTAATAGCAAAATATTCAGGCAGCAGATAAGAAAACGATGGTTCAAGTAAATCATAGCACTAATAAGTTGTAGTAAATTAGTGGATAAGCATAAAAACTTTGTCCCAATTGATTACTCTTTCCCTTCCAACAAATGGACACTCTTAATCCTGAAATTCACCCCCCTTCCTGACTTGCCTATATCTATTAAAGCCTCTGCCATTTCCCTCCTCACCCAATGGCAAAATCTCAAGCATTTTAATTCATACATGGATCCAAAGGTTCCTTCCTATAACCACAGATCCTAAGAGGCTGGAATTCACTGCTACTCTAGACTAACTTCTTTCTTTTCTCAGAGACAAAAGCTGAATCTTGAGGGAAAGGAAGCGATAGAGAGAGTGTCCATAATGTTATAGTTTGTAACCATGTGTTTTGGAACTAGAACTCTAGTCTCTTAATTTGTCCTTACCTTGTCAAACTGTAACTCAGAAGGAGATGAAACTGTTGAGTATATTGTGGGTGGCAACCTCCTAGAGAATGTGAATCAATTTTTTAGTGAACTCACTGTCCTGGAAATTGTTTGTTTATAATCACTTGGCTCCCATCATTTACAGTAATGGGCATCTTCGCACTTGCTACCTCCCAAGTTAATAATGATCTAGTTTTTCCAGGGCTCCGGTATACTGCCCACATTTGGGTGTATCAACCTTCAGTCAATTTGTAGATATTGGCATGACCACTCATTTCTTCCAAATAATCCCCCAAATGACATCCATTCAATGGGTGTTATGATCCCAAAATATATGCGCACCTGTTGTCTGAAGTAATCGGTGTGGCTTATGCCTGGACAAAGCTAATTCCTCATGAAAAATGGGACAACATAGAGAAGTCACAAAGGGCATCCCTAGAATAATAAGATCAATGGAGAAAATTCAATTAATTTTATACTCATTTTTAAATGACTAGTGTATACTCAGTTTTCATAAAAACTGTAACTCAAATAGTTATTCATACAATTTCAAAAGTTGGAAGGCTCTTACAAATTTTACGCAATTCTCTTATTCTATAAATAAGAAAATAGAACTTCTTAGACAAGCATTTCACAAGGTCAAACCACCACATATAAGAGGCAATAGGCACCCTACATTATGACAGTCTGGCTTGATTTTATGAAATTATGTGTTTATAAGATTAAAAAATGTAACAGAATAGCTACACACAGAAACTCATATATATATACATATACACCACAGGACAGTTTTAAATTACTTAGACACTTTCTCGGGTGACTATTTTCCCCCTTTGTTTTGCCTTCCCACATAGCTGAACCATTCAGTCTGTACGATGTCACTCCTCTCTCATTCTGTAAGTTGAAACATTCTCAATTTAGTATCATCTAAGAGCATAATTAAAGTGCCTTTTTTCTTTTTTTATGTAATATGAAATGATGAAAGTGGGAAAGTTGAAAACGCCTAAATACAGTTGGTTTTCTCTTCAAATTTCTTCTTAAAGTACCACAAAGAACATAGTTGTAGTGTCCTGCATCATTCTGATATTCTTTTGAAATTGGCAAAAATATAAATCCAAGGCAAGGCAGTGTCCTGCAAAATAGAAACTTTATTTGGCAGAGGCGAAAGGTAAAATGCGGAAGATGCACTGCCAAAAGCACACAGAGGAAGACATAGTCAAATTCACATATAAAGTCTCGGGCCTAGAGACATCAACCTCACCTCCCTTGGAAGTCAAGTTCTTAAAACCCATGGGAGGTGAGAGAGGGAGGGTGGCAAATGGACTTGGTTAAAATGCTAATGTAGGGAGAAAAAGTAATGTCCTTAAAATAAAAATCACATCAAGTTTGAGAAGAGTGAAGAGCTGTTGCTTATTTTTTGCACTGAGTTTGCGTTTTCCTTTTCTTTTTTTTTTTATTTTTTATTGAATCATAACTGTATATATTGATATGATCATGGGGCATCATACACTCGCTTCATAGACCATTTGACACATTTTCATCACAATGGTTAACATAGCCTTCCTGGCATTATCTCAGAAACTCTAAGAAAAGAAATAGCTGAAAATGTTAACAAGTGTTTTCCTTTTCCACTCCAAGTTGACTTTTCAGATATTTCATTATTCCTTTCTTTCCTTCCTTTCACTGAACTGATTTAGTGTTCAGTTGTGATCATTCTATTTTGTAAACCTCTTGACTACTTTTAACAATTAAAAAGTTAGGTAGATAAACTCTGGCTACATCTTCTCATAACTCCTCTCTTAATGAGATTAAAGTATAACGGACTGTGGAGATTATGGCACTGATGTTCACTTCCATAATGAGCAAGAATCTCACAGGAAATCAGCCTAAACCAGGTCACCCTGAGAGGAAAACATTACCCATTCTAGTGAAATTTAAATGGGATGACATAGAGTAGTCATAGAAGCATTCCCATGATGGGTGAGAACATCGGTAGAGAGAAAGCTAAAACAACACAATCACTCTAGGTTGTTTGGTAATTCCTAAGATGATTTTATATTTCAGGAAAGACAATGCTAATAAAGGAGTAATTTCTCAAAGTAGAAATCACCTATTTCCTTTTGGACAAGATTAATAATATAGTGAATATATGAGGTGAAAGCAATGTTGATCAGTAGGATGTAAGCACTCCAATTTGTACAAATAATAAACACATCAAATCCCATAATGGCATAAATGTATTTATGATCTATGTACAAATGACTTAATAAAAAAAAGAAGATTCTTAGAAGATTCTCAGATGACAATTGCCTAACTGTATGGAGGTCCATAGGTATATATGCATTCCTCTGACAGTTCGTGATTTTTGAGGAAAATGATTTCCACCCAGGACTTTTAAGAAGGTTCATTCAGTAATGTTTGGATAATGGTGGTAGTCCTATGACAGGTAAGTTTCTCAATGGAATGCAATTCAAGTTTAAATGCCATCCAGGCAATCACTGTTTTCTTCAAGAACAAGATCTTAAAGATAATTGTGAGGCAAAAATCCCATGGGAAACAAAGATCAGCTCCTTTATTTTTTATCAATTTTAAATACAGGTAACAGAAAGTTAATAAAATCCTGAAGAGATAAGTACATTAGTCCTCACTTATGCCTGGGGGCTATCTTGCAGGACCACCAGCAGATGCCTGAAACCATTGATAGTACCAACTCTTATATATACTATGTCTGCTCCAACCCACACATACCTATGATAAAGTTTAATTTATAAATTAGACACAGTAAGTGGTTAACAATAACAAATACAAAAATAATAATTATCATTATATTCCGTAAAAAAAGTTAAATGAATGTTTTCTGTTTCTCTCTCTTTCTCTCAAAATATCGTACTGCACTGTACTCATCTATTTGTGGTCTATGGTTAACCACAGGTAACTGAAACTACCAGACAGTGAAACCAAAGATAATAGTTTTTTTATTATTATTATTTTTTTGGTACTTTTATGGTATATAAGTGTATCCACAGAACCTAATCCTTCCACCCCATTCAGGAATGGCTATCATCTGCTCTATTCTCTTTAGTTTTATGTTAAGAGTTATGGAGCAGCAGGTGGCTCTTAAGTATTCCTAAAATAGGTTGACAATTTGAGAAGTGATAATGTAAGTCATAAATGTTAGTCTATGCCTAACCTCCTTTTTTAAAGAGGGATATTTCAACAATAGATCAGGACCTTAGAGGCAACCAATGTACAACATAAGACCTACCCAGGAGTTTGTTTTAACCCACTCCTTTAATCAAATCTTTAATAGAAAGCTTTGTTGATAGCTGGTGCTACTTGGCACTTCTGGGAAGCTCCAGGTTGTCAGAGGAAATCAAGTGAGAAGTGTCATATCTTAAGTTCTAGAACACTTCACTCTGCGTGAGTTTAAAGTAGATGGATTTGAACATGTTAATATGCTGCTCAATATTAATATTTATAGTTATTTAAGAAGTGAGTTTTGATGCTAGGAACAATGAGAAATAGTCATTAATTGATTTCTAGATAACTTTTAAAAAGCAGATTTTGATTAATAGTTAATATATAAATAAATATGTAGATGTTTACATTTATTTATCTACTTACGTTTGACTTTGTTTGACTTTGGCATTTTACTTACTCCTTGAGTGACCTAGTACACATTCTGGGAAGGGCAAAATAATTACTATTTATGTCATTTCAGAAATGAAGTTAAGGGCCAAATACCATGACTACATTCAATAATTACTTTTGGTTATTGCTTTCTTTATTTGATATTTTTGTGAGGTAGCTCCCTCACAAAAAAATCAAGATTTAATATTAATATCTTTGACTCTCAGTCTAATCACTCCTCAATTCTATAATAAGTGTTTGCCTCATTTTATCTTCTTGCTGGGACTTAAATCTTGATCTGAAACTTAGAATTTCTTGAATTAGTATTTGACTTACCTAATCCACAAAAATAAACATTTTTACTGGGCCAATTTAGTAAGTTTGGTTTAAAACCATTCAATTTCTCACCACAATGTACTAATCATAATATAAATTTCTAGAGGGTAGAATGGGTGACTTTTCATTTACTGTAGTGAAATATTCTCAGAGATATAGGAAATAATCTATGCTATTCATATTATGACTCATATAAGTTTGAGAATTTTTCACTGATGAAATTTCCCCCTGCCTCAGAATACAGCAAACTCAAAACCAGTAAAATAATATTACTTTAGATTCATAGGATTGACAGAGCTGAGTCCAAAAAATTTTTCATCAATAAAACACATCACAACCCTTGTTGTAGGTAAAGAAAAATCTCCTGAGGTAGAAGAGTCTGAAAAACAATAAATTGAAGTGTATAAACACATTTGTAAGAAGAATCTTATATATTTGGTTTTAAACTTCATAGCAGAAAAATAAAAAAGAATGAAACATGGCCAATTACAAAATTTATAAGTTAAAAACTCATATATTCTTCAGATTAAACACTGGCTGTTGCTTACTTGTTCCCTCTTATTAATTTTTCTTGGGTTTCCTGAGTCAGATATTTCCCTTGGAGTCTCATATGTACAAGTCACCTCATGGCCTATGTTTTTATTAATATTCCTATAAAAAGGGAACAAGAAAGTGGCACCTGTGGCTCAAAGGAATAGGGCACCATCCCCATATACAAGAGGTGGCAGGTTCAAACCCAGCCCCGACCAAAAAAAAAAAAAAAGGAATAAGAATTATATGACTATTTTTCTGGTTTAGCTATTAATGGAAGCTGAGGCAAATGTTAAACACCATCCATTACCAAAATTACTCTAATTTATCAGCTCTTCCATGTCTAGAATAAAATGTCTACAATCAATAAATGAGAAATAAATGAGCACTATATTGTTTAGGCAAATGTCCATTAATATTAATTCTTACAAATGAGTCTTGAATAACTTTAAGGCAGAGGAAAGACCATGAGTTCCATAGAGTACACACACACCAAAAAAAATAATATATATATATATTGAAAGTGTAATAGAGAAGGGAGGTGAAAGATGAATAAAAGGTATCTTCCTACCAAACACCTCTCTAAATTGTTCACATTCTAACTGAACTATGGTTTCTCAATTTATGACATTAAAGAATTTCAAGTGGACTAGAACCGAATGATCTATGAATATAATAATAAACTGGACCTACATTTTAGCTTCTCGACCTCACAACTGGTGGGAGAGATACATATGTCAGTGAATATAATACATGGTAATACGTATCATTACAGATAAGAGAAAGATATTTTTAATTGAAGAATCCCTTTCCTCCAAGACCATGACTCTGCCTTATGATGCAGTAAAAGAAGGAAGGGAGTCAACTCATGCAAATACTGGGCACAGTGCCTACCTGAAAAACAGTACTCAATAAATGCTACCTAGCAAAATTTGTGGTTAATAGTAGCTACAGCAGATATGATGAACTTTTATTTAAACCTTACTTTCTTGACATTATAGTAAGCACTTTACACGTATTAATGTAATCCTTGTATACATTCTTTGAGGTAGGTATTTTATAGATAAAGAAATTTGTGCAATGTACAAAGTTACAAAGGTTATGTATGAATTCAAATCTAGACAAAGTCCAGAATCTGCAATCTGAAATATTACGCTGTACTACTAGAACCACAAGGCCAAATTTCAAGGAAAATCAGAGGATTTTTGTGTCAAATAATTGTTCTTTTTTTAACTTGATTTTTATTAAAACATAATTGTATACATTTATGGGGTACAATGTGATGATTTGAAATGTGGAATGTTTAAATCAAATTAATTAGCATAACCATCACCTCTCTTATTTTTATATGAAAACATTTACAATATACTCTTATTTGTTTTGAAATGTACCTTTGCTTTACATTAAGTAAATGTACATTACATACCTTGTGTACATTAGGTGAGATCCCTCCTAATGTGATCTGAAAAATGATGTAAGGCTTTATCAACTTATATATTTATATGCTGTTATTATATGTTATTATATGACCCTTTTCTCTAGCATATAGACTTGAAGACTTCTCACCACTAACTCAGCTAAAAGGCTTAATTCCTAGTTTAGGGGTTTGCATTGTACCAAGTTCTACATATTACTTCAATGCATAGAACAATTCAAGAACCACTGAAATGAAGAGCTGTGCTAAAAGGGAATGCAAAAAAGGCTTACAAGAAATTGTGCTTGGGTGGTGCCTGTGGCTCAAAGGGGTAGGGTGCCGGCCCATATGCTGGAGGTGGCGGGTTCAAACCCAGCCCTGGCCAAAAACTGCAAAAAAAAAAAAAAAAAAAATGAAATTGTGCTTGTTAGTTTAGGTCCTCCAAGAAGCATACAGCTAGGAAGGATTAAATGAGTGAATGTTTTATTAAGAGAAATTCTTGTGATATACTAAGAAGAGAGAGCCAAATGAGAATGCTGAACTTTACATAAGGCAGATGTTCCTCCTACACAGTCAAGACCAAGAAAACTACCCATTCACTTTTGTGTTCCAGAAAATGGCTTACCATGTATAGAGAAACACCCTTCCACCTTGACTTAGACAAGACTGGTGTATAGACCCCTTGTTTATACAGAACAAAGCCAGATGCAAACCACAAATTACCATTCTTTGTTTCATCAACTATTAGCTGTTTGCCATCCTGTCCAATTGGATGAAATGCTCTACAACTCAACCAAACTTCAGAAAGACTTCACTTCCTCTGAGACCCTGAACTTTAGTCCACTCTTGAACACTGAAGTGCAGAACAACCCCTTCATAGTGCCCACCCCCCCAAGAATCACCTGTTTTTAGGGGAAATATCACTCATTAATTCTCTTATCCCTGATCAATTTTTTGCTTATTCCAGTTATTTCCCCCACTTTCTCACATTTGCTCCTTTCCAGGCTTATTTACTCTTTACTGTAGAAGTAAAACCTTTTCTGCCTGACTTTGCAGCTGCATGGCCAGAGAACTCTTCCTATGTGAAATAGCTCCCTTTCTCTTTATTTTAACAGTCTTTTTGAATAAAGTACAGTAGCACCTCCATAGTTGACCACCTCCCTACATTGATCAGCTCTTTAAGTTGACCTAATGTTCATAGACTACACATGCACCACATGTACATATCAGTACAGGAGGCCTGGTTCTGTATGTTGGGTACTTCCATGTGTTGACCAGTTTGTTACAGTCACTTGGGTAGTCAACTTACAGAGGTTCTACTCTATCTCCTTATCGTGAGTCTGAATTTATATCTCATTTGACATAATTAAGATTGGGACAGCTAGCTGTCCCAATAATGATGGGATGGAAATCTGCCCAAAGTGAAAGAGAAGGGAAGAAGGAGTTGAACTTACCTAGCTTTCCTTCCCTTCAGCCCAAGAAAGGTTTGGTAAGGCTGTCAAGCCAAAGTTTGCCATCAGAGGAAGCCATGTCTCCCAGGAACAAGGCTGCTTTAGTATCCATGCTGTACTAAACTCCTGGAACACCAAACACTGATGGATTTCTGAGTGGGGCCCTTGGTCAATTATACTCCCTGAATCTATCAAATGCATGCACATGGCTGCTAAAAGGTGTTTCCCACTTAAATCCCTAGCCATTCAGGACTCCCCCACCCATAATCTCCAATGCAATAACAGCAATGAGCTATTGTTAGAAATGGGTGTGCTGTCAAATGTTTTCAGCTGGAGAAAAGAGAGGGTCCCTTAGGCATGAGTACTTGCTTACACAAATCTGTGAATACAATTGTGAGAATGTCAGATAGCAACAAACTCTGTGTTTCTAAAGAAGAAATATTAGACAGATGCTTTTAGTAAGTTTTATATATTTCCTGAGGCACAGAATCCTAATAGAGAAAGAGATGTTTGTTTGAACCTCTGTTGTGCTCACTCTAAGGAAAGTAGACATGAGGAAACAAGGTATCACAGGACAGGTGGTGACATGGTTGGATCCAGCTTCTGTAAACTTGGACAGCTCATGTTGCCTCATTGGGTATCTTTAGATGAAAAATAGTACATATTTAAGTTATGCCTCAAAGACATGTTGAAAAACAGCATGACATGCCTATGAAATATTTAAGTTTTCTCGGGGAAATTGCAGAACCTAGATGCAGTTTTTAAGTCGGCTTTAGTTTTTGCAGAGCTGAAGGAAAGATAATGTCTTTGGTTTTGAGGCCCTGATTCACAGGTGGCAGATACTGTAGGCTCTTTTTGAGGTATTCTATGAAGTTGAAGCTTTAAATAAAACCTCTAGAAAGGAAAGGATTATAGAAGAAAAAGAGAAGGGGAAACGATGCAAAAGAAAGAAGACAATCCGATCTGTTAACTTCCTACACTAGTGTCTGGAACTCTGCTAAGTACAAACTCCATCATACATAATGACTGTTCAGTTAAAGAATGAGCCTTATCTTGAAAAGTCGTACTGCTTTTTGGAAACTGACTGTCTTTGTTGTCAGTGTGATGATCTGTTTTTCCGCCCCCCCCCCCAACCACATTAAACAAATGTAATATAGAAAATAATATTTCAACATTGTATTTTCAGGCAATGACATACCAGTTTACATGACACCAAAATTTTTTAGTTAGAGAATAACATAAATAATAAATAGAATTGAGTTACAGTTTGAATGAACTTAAATGGCTTTGTTTTACATATAGATGCCAAGTGAGATGACAGGTGGTATTGCCCAAGACTCTTCAGTCTGCTTTACGTGTGTGCTGTTCCCATGTGTTTCAGAGTATTACTGTTGTAGCTTTTATTTAGTATAAAAAGATTTCTCTGTGCTATAAGTTTACTTATCATGGCTTAAGGCAAAGATAACTATAAACCCCAAAATGTTGAAAATGTGTGGAAGAGCATAGTCTAAATATAATACATTGCTAAAGAACAATTCTTTGTACCCTTATTCACATTATCCATCTTTTCCTTATTCCTTCAGTGAATAAGTAAAACTTCGCTATGTCAAATTTTACATATAAGCTGTATTAATTTATCTTCAAATAGATGTTTATTCCTCATATGGAATGTTTTCATTATGCAAGTGATACATATTTTGTCTTTGAAACTTGTCTTCCTTTGATTGGGATAAAAAGCATCATGATTTTTCAATTAAAATTAATAGAGCCATGATTATATTCAATGGCTTTTAGTCAGAAGCAGGGTTATCAGGAATGAATTAAGGTCATTAAGAAAATGACCTTTCAGGAAAATACTTTCATTTAAATATCATAGAAACCCTACGGGTATGTATTATCGTCATTATCATCATCAGTATTATCATCACCACCATAATTGCTTTAACTTTATAGATTTTCTCATAAGAAAACGGAAGCATAAATTAGTTCTAGGACTAGCCTAAGATCACATGGTTAATAAATGGCAGAGCCTTGATTCTATCCCCAAACTTTCTGACTTCAAGACCAAAACTGACAGCATTAACATTACTATGAGTAACACTTAATAATAAACCAAGACCTCAAGTTTCTTTAACTTTTTCTTATATTCACAATAAAAATTTTCCTTATCTTTTCTTTATTATCTCAGAATATTATGAGATACAAATGGAGGTACAAATGCTTTTGTTACATGGATTGCTTTTGTACTTCTTGAGTCAAAGTTATAAATGTTCCCAACCCCCATATTGTACATTGTACCCATTAAGAGTTCACCCATCCACTCCTCTCCTTCCCACCTGCTTCATTTATGTTGTGTTTGTCTTCCATCTGTGCACAAAAGTGTGCATCAGTTCCTTCCATTTCAATAGTGGGTACATGTGCTATTTGTTTTTCTACTCTTGTAATACTTCATTTGGAAAAATGGTCTCCAATTCCATCTAGACCATTGTTAAAAGTATCAATTCTTTTTCTAATGCCTAAGTAATACTCCATGGTGTGTGTATGTATGTGTGTGTGTGTGTTTTATTAATCCACTTATTTATTGATGGGTACTTGGGGGTGATTCCTCATCTTGGCAATTGTGAATAGTGCTGCAATAAACATTCTAGTACAAGTGTCTTTTTGATAAAATGACATTTTTTGCTTTAGGTAAATACCTAGTAGTGGGATTGCTGAATCAAATGGTAGATCTACTTTCGGTTCTTCACACTTTTGACCACAGATGTTGTGCTAGTTTACAGTGCCACCAACAGTGTACACACGTTCCTTTCTCCACACATCCATTCTAGCATATATTATGTTGAGACATTTCGATAAAAGCAATTCTCCCAGGGGTTAGGTGATATCTCCTTGTGGTTTTCATTTGCATTTGTCTGATGATTAGTGATGTTGAGCATTTTTTCATATGTTTATTGGACAGTAGTCTATCCTCTTTTGAAAAGCTTCTGTTCATGTCTTTTGCCCAGTTTTTGATATTTTCTTGCTGATTTGCTTGACTTCTGTATAGATTCTGGTTATTGGCTCTTTATTAAATGTATAGAATTTTCACCCATTCTGTAGGTTGTCTATCCCCTCTGTTGATTGTTTCCTTGGCAAGGAAGGAAGCTTTTTAATTTAACCAAGCCCAGTTAATTTTTGTGGTTGTTGTGATTGATCTTGGGGTCTTCTTCATAAATTCTTTGCTTAGGCTGATATCTAGAAGAGTGTCTTCAACATTTTCTTCTAGAATTCTTATGGTTTCATGTCTTAGACTTAAGTCTATTATCCATCTTGATTTAATTTTGGTGAGAGGTGAGAGATATGGATCCTGTTTTAATCTTCTACATGTGGCTATCTAATTTTTCCTATACCATTTATTGAATAGGGATTCATTTCCCCAATGTATATTGCTGTCTACTTTGTCAAAGATCTGTGAATTGTTTTATCTATGGGTTCTCATTTCTGGTTCTCTTTTCTCTATTTTTTTTTTTTTTGGCCAGTATTATGCTATTTGGATTACTATGGCTTTGCAGTATAGTTTAAAGTCTGATAAAGTGAATCCTCCAGATTTCTTCCATATGCTTAAGGTTCCTTTAGCTACTTAGCCTTTTTTTCTGTTTCTTAACAAAGTGTAGAATTATAGATGGAACATATCCTAAAAGGCACATATTACCAACCCACAGACAATATCATACCGAAGTGGTAAAAGTCAAAAGCATTCCCAGTTAGAACTGAAACAAGACAAGGATGCTTAATTCCACCGCTTCTACTCAGTATAGTGCTGGAAGCCCAGGCCAGAGTTATCAGGCAAAAGAAAGAAATTACACATATCCAAATGGAGAAAGAAGAAGTAAAATTATTGATCTTTAAACTTAGTAAATGTAGAATGTAAATGTCTTAACACAATGACTAAGAAAATGCCAGGAAGGCTATGCTAATCAGTGTGATGAAAATGTGTCAAATGGTCTATAAAACCCGTGTATGGTGCCCCTTGATCACATTAATGTACACAGCTATGATTTAATAAAAAAAAATTATTGCTCTTTGCTGATGATATGATCTTATATCTAGAAAAACCCCAAAGATTTCACCAAGAGACTTACAGAACTGATAAATAAATACAACAAAACCTCAGGTTACAACATCAGTGTACATGAATCAGTAGCATTTCTATACACCAACAACAGTGAAGCTGAAATTCAAATCAACAAGTCAATAGCTTTCACAATAACTACAAAGAAAATAAAATATCTAGGAATATATTTAACCTAAGGGGTAAAATATCTCTATAAAGAAAACAAAGAAAATAAAATACCTAGGAATGTATTTAACCTGAGGGGTGAAAGATCTCTGTAAAGAAAACTATAAGTCACAGAGGAAGGAAATTGCAGATGATGCAAACAAATGGAAAAATATACAATGCTCATGGATCAGTAGAATCAACATTGTCTAAATGTCTATAGTCCTCAAAATGATTTACAGATTCAGTGTAATCCCCATAAAATATCATTGTCATTTTTTCAAAGATAAAAACCTCTAGTTTCTAACTCTCTCAGAAAAAGTTAAATGGTATAACTTATACCTTAATATAGTCACAACAGTTAATGCAAAAATTAAGAAATAAAACTTTGGGTAGCTCTCTCTGTTTTGTGAAGGAAGTGAAAAGGACATTGAACAGTAACAATGCAAACCTATACCTACCTTTAATCAAAGAACTTTTTGTGTGTGTTTCATATATTGGGATTTTTTGCATACTTTACCTTGGGTAAAAAAAAAAAAAAAAAACCCAGAAAAATCACTGTTCTTAATAAACTCTGAGAGCCACATATCAGTTATGAGTTGAAAGTCTGTGCTTCTCTAATTCTATGTTGACTGTAGAGCAATAATTTTCAACCTTGGCATATACACACTGGTAACTACCAATCAACTGTGAGGTGTGACGTTAAATTACTTACAAATTTATTATAGCCACTCCTTACTAGAGAGATCCTTCATGAAAATTATAAATTAGTAATTTTAATTCAATCTAATGAAGATGCTTACCTTCTATCTGTTGGGAATTTTCTTAATATAGTTACAAAAGAACAAGACATTCAATTGCCACCATGCCACAGAGTTTAATGCTGTAGTACTACTTCTGAAATCATTATAAACTCTAAACATTTTCCCCATGGAGTTCACCAAATCATTGCTTAATATACTATAGACAAAGATCTGTTTGGCCAAGGTAGATGCTGAACAGTCAAGAAGAAAACATAAAATGTCCTTCATCTGCTAGTTGAAATTTTCACATGTACATTTCATTTTATACTTACAATAATCTACTGTGATTAACATGAACAAAAAAAAAAACCCTGAGTTGTTAAGAATAAACATGTATAATATTACAGAGATATTATTTGACCAATTCATGATTTGAATCCATATACCTTTGACTGCAAAGCCTGTAATTTTTGGAAAATTTCACAAAGTGAAACATGTTTCTTGAGTTCCACTTGTGTGACTTAGAATTTCCATTATATTTTTTATTTCTTGGAAGCAGATAAAAGCTGTTCTATCAATATCTTCCTGATTGTCTAAACTTCAGGGTAAGAACTATTTTCTTAATTAATGATGTATTCTTTAAATTATATCTTTAGTTATTAAATAAATATATAAATCTAATCCAAAAGCAAAAATAAAGAATTATATTTCTCTCCTTTTTTATTCAATTATATTTTTTAATATGGTCAGAAAGGTCAAGTAAGTATATAGTAAAAGTGGCTCCAAAACCTGAATTCATTAGGGCCTAAAGGGAAGAAAAAATGTCTAGGGAAGTAGCAAAAAAGAGACAATATGATTGGAAGAGCTGAATGAGAAACTAAAACATAAGAAGATAAAGAAGTTCACTGCCACAATCAAAGAGGAAGGTTACCAACAGGTGAAAACTCTTTCTAGGGTGACGCCTATGGCTCAGTGAGTAGGATCCCGGCTCCATATGCCAAGGGTGGTGGGTTCGAACCTGACCCTGGCCAAACTGCAACAACAACAACAAAACTCTTCCTAAACATTTAAAAAATGTTTTCAACAAAAAGGGGATGTCACAGAACTTTGAAGTAATAAACCTCAAATAAAATTGTTAGCACTGATAAGGTATAGGATTAGGTATAACAAAGACTAAACTGTATAGAATTTACAAGCTACTTGGTCTGGAGAAGGTGACCCTGAATCATACAGAACTCATTTAACAAACTTAACAAATCACAAGCAATTAATTTTAATAAGGTAGCTAGATACACAGCAAAAAAGGAAAAGGAGGTATCACACTAACACCTACCTACATACTTAAAGGATATAGTTTATATACTATTCATAAGAATATGATAGACCATCAGCAATGAAGTGGTAATACAAAAAACATCAGACTGAGATACATTATCATATTTCATAATAATATATACCTACAGATTTTTCCTGGGAGAAATAATACATTTTTTAAATATAAAATATTGTGTACCCTTATGCCATGGCAATTTCTTTCATGTATCATTAAAGAGATCCAGATGCCGCTACTCTATAGGCATGAAGAGACAAGTAAATGGAATTCTATATCATTCCCAGAATGGCTTCATCCAACTCATCCCAAGAAAAATTGTGACTTTACAATTTACCTTAGGATTTTTACTCTATTGTTCCCATATGTGGGCACGTATTTCTCATAGTGCTTGGGAAGACATTCCTTTGTGGTACTCTTTGGAATTAAATCTTGGATAGAATTTCAACTTAATCACTTTACATGCCTGAGACCTTGCGTTAAGTTACTTAACTTTTTATATTTTTGTTTGTTTGGTTGTTGTTGTTGTTTTTATATTTAACAATAGTGGGGACCATTATGGCCTACATCATAAGACTGGTGAAGGATTTTATGATACATCACATGTAAAATCTTATCTACAGAGATTTTTCTGGACTTAGGGAAAGACTGCAGGCTAGGATCCAAAAGATGTGGGTTTGGGTCTTTGTTATATACCATGTAAATTAGCCTCACGGTACTCTTTTCTAACATGGAAATGACAGTGACAACCTTACAGACTAGGTTGATAATATACTTAAATTAAGTTGTGGAAGCACTTTGTAAATAGCAAAATTATTAAACATAAACTCAAGAAAGCTTATTCATGCAAAGCACAGCGACTATTCAGCTGACATATTTCAGAGCTTGTGTTTTGACCAGCATTTCAATGATTACCTCTCTACACTTACTCTACTCTGACTAACGTTTTGTTTATTTTTAAGTAGAATTTTGGTTCTCTGCTGCTTATGACATCACAGTAAACCAATAAGACAAATCCTATAACAATATCTCAGAACTTACAATGTTAGTCATTATTATGTTCTAACATATGGAGAAACTGAGGCTCAGAGATTAATATACTGAACAGAGAAAGGTGAAGAATTGAATCAGAAATCCCTATCTTGGGCAGCACCTGTGGCTCAGTGAGTAGGGCACTG
This sequence comes from Nycticebus coucang, assembly GCF_027406575.1. NCBI lineage: Eukaryota > Metazoa > Chordata > Mammalia > Primates > Lorisidae > Nycticebus > Nycticebus coucang. The sequence continues at coordinate 23,119,296 of NC_069793.1, read as the reverse complement.
GCCCCATATACTGAAGGTGGCGGGTTCAAACCCAGCCCCGGCCAAACTGCAACAAAAAATAGCCAGGCATTGTGGTGGGTGCCTATAGTCCCAGCTAATCGGGAGGCTGAGGCAAGAGAATCACCTAAGCCCAATTGCTGTGAGCTGTGACACCACAGCACACTACCAAGGGCAACAAAATGAAACTCTGTGTCTTAAAAAAAAAAAGAAGAAGAAGAAATCCCGATCTTCTATCAACTCTCACCACCACTGTCACTGTTCAAAATCTTTTTTTTTGGGGGGGTTACTTTTTTTTCCTATGGGGCTCTTACAGTATGAAATACACCTTAAAAAATAAGACAGGACTTAAAGAGTAATCTTTGGAAATGGAAAAGAAAAACTCTGTAAGATTAATATATTTAGTAATGGGACTTGCTCTGTACTGAGGTGCATTTAATCTTTCCTCTGGGGATGACTTGCTTTCCTCACTCCAGTTAGTTAGCCTTTTGAGCTAATTTTGTTGCATCTGAGGTTACTATTTTCATTTTCCAATTTGTAAGTCCCTTTCCATTTTCCAGATCATTACCATTTAAGATGTTCTGATCATTCTTCTTGAGAGTTCCTAGAATAATTAAAAGAAGTCTTCCTGAAGGGCTCCTGACCTTTGGCAGTCCCCTTCAAAGCTGGGACTACAGTGAGGCTCCAAGGCCCTATATATATATATCCCCTCCACCACAGGGTTTCATAAGGCACGCTCTCAGTTATTTATTCAACAGAAATTTATTAGATGCCAGCACTGTGTCAAGCACTGTGTTCATCACTGTGTTAACTTTCTACTCAGGGAAAGAAAAACAATTCCAGTATGTTCTGATAAGTGCTGTGATAAAAGTATTTACAGGATTGTGGGTGAGCCCAACAGAACAGGGTGGGACAAGGGTTCTCTGCAAAAGAGTGTTACATTTATAGAGCACATCAAGCGTAAATCATAGAGGACTGTTCAGCATCTATGTAATGTTTCATGTGCTCACAGAAAACATGCATGTCACCTGTGGTCAATAAAATACTAAATCCCTTTTATTCTACTTCCAAAATATACTTAAAATCCAACCACTTCTCTTGTCTAATGCTACCGTCATGCAAACCATCATCATCTCTCACCTGCATTATTATTTTACTTAGCAATTAGAGAACTAATTCTTCTCTATTCTTTCACTCTTGCTCACCACATTCATTTTTTTTCTGGCATGCAGAGTTATTTGTTGAAAAGCAAATCAGATTGTTTAACCCCTTCATTGGCTTTCTGCTGAACTATTTAGAATAAAATTTCTATTATTTTACATGACCTACCAGGTCCTGTCATCTAGCACCTCCCTATCTCTCCAATCGTTTCCTCATACTTTTCTCTCCCTTGTTCTCTATGCTTGCATTAATGGGCTTAATCAATTTTTAATACACTAAAAAAAAGCTTTTTTTCCCACCTTAAGGACTTTATACTTGTTATGAGAACTTCTTGCTTAAAACATTCAAGTCATATGTCACCTTCTCAATGAATCCTTCCCTTGCAATCAGTCCAATACTACCTACTCAGATTATGCCACATTACATTGGTATCACTATGTGAATTCATTTATTAATTCACATACTAATTGTTTCATTGTACTAGAATACAAGCTCTAAGAACAGGGAACATTACATTGCCACCACTGTTTGTGAAATGCCTAGAAAGCATGTAACGAAAAGAAAGTCATCAATAGGAGGCGGAGCAAGATGGTGGCCGAGTAACAGCTTCCTTGCATCTGGGCACCGTGAGTCTGGGGAGATAGGACTCCAGGCATCTCTGGCTGGTGGGATCTGCCTATCATCACCCCTGTGAGGATACAGGGAGTCAGCGAGAGACTTCTGGACCCCAAGAGGAGGACTAAAACAGTGGAAAAACAGCAAGTGCTCGCGTATGTTCAATCCGTCTAAACCCGCCCGCACCTGTAAGTTCAGTAGCAGCGAGACGGCAAACCAGAAAGGCTTTACCTGTGATCTGTTTTGGTGTCTTTGGACTTGGCACTCAGTTGAACTGCCTTGGGGAGAGTCTGAGCGGGAGTTCGGAGAACTTTGGCCGTTGTCTAGGGCCCCAGTCTGAGCCGCTGAGCCAGACGGAGCTAATGGTGTTTGGCGTTGGGTCACAGGGAGCCAAAGTGAGCGATCTGCCCCGGCAAGCTCCGCCCTCAGGGTCGCAGAGCTAGAATCGGGTGGGAGCTGTTAATCCAGTGACCAAGTAGCCTAAGGGTGGGGTTTAAGCCGCCTTGTAGCCCTAACCCTAAGGGGCAGAGTAAGACCAGTTTTGGCACACTGGGTAAGTGGATAGCCACTTCAGTGGTGATTCCAGCTACAAGCACTTTCCTGGGAAAGCTTCTGCTCAGCAAGTTTACAAGTTCAAAGTGCCTTTTAAGTGGGCCCAAGAGAGATTTAGGGTGTGGGGATTGAGAAATCAGCAGCCTCCAGTCGTATCAGAACTGTGATTAACATCTCATACTCCAGAAGACCACGTGTTGCCCAGATAATATTCAATAACATATACATACTGCTTTGTTTTTGGTTGTGTTTTTTTTTTTTTTTTTTTTGGTTTGGTTGTATTTTTTTGTTTATTTTGATGTTGTTGATGTTGTTTTGCTTTTTAATTTCAACCTTTTCCATACAGATCCTTTTTCTTTCTCAATTTTTCTAGATTAATTATAATTTCCCATAGCTGCCTTTTTCAATAACTAGAACTTCATTTTTGCTAGTGTTTCTATTGCTATTATTTGGTTTTTCACCCAATTTTATCATGAAAAGTTTTCTGTTTGTTTGTTTTGGTTTGATTTATAGCATTTTTGTCTTTCCTCTCTACTTGGTGGAGGTGGGGTAATGTGTCTGATCAGGTTAGCAAAGACCTGCTGACCTCAAGGGAACCACCCAAATGGGCACCCCCAGAAGGTGGGTTTTTTTTTAAGGTTGTGTCAAAGTACCCTACTGTACACCTATATTGCTCTGTCTCCCTCTTTCTGTGCCTCTCTTCTTTTTGTAAATATTCCTTTTACCCACCCCCTCTCCTTTCTCTATTTTTTTTTTCTTTCTTATCACTCGGTCCTCCTTTCTTTCATCCCTTTTTTGCTCTTCAACCTTCTCACCCTTCTGGTCCTGTAACCCTTAGTCCACAGGCACGAGAACTTAAAGAGCAAGAGGAAGTGAAAGGAAAATTAGGGCAAGGAAACAGATAAAAGAAATCACTCATGAGGAAGAATCAGCAGAAAACTCCAGGCAACATGAAGAACCACTCCAGAACAACCCCGCCAAGGGACTATGAGGTAGCTATTGCAGATGATTCCACATATAAAGAAATGTTTGGAATGACAGAAAGGGAATTTAGAATACACATGTTGAAAACAATGAAAGAAATGATGGAAACAATGAAGGAAACTGCTAATACAGTGGAAAATACCCAAAAGGAAATCCAAAAACAGAATCAAATAAGAGATGAACGATATGAAGAATATAAAAAGGATATAGCAGAGCTGAAGGAACTGAAACAGTCAATTGGGGAACTTAAAGATGCAATGGAAAGTATCAGCAACAGGTTAGACCATGCAGAAGAAAGAATTTCAGAGGTAGAAGACAAAGTTCTTGAGATAACTCAGATAGTAAAAGAGGCAGAAAAGAAGAGAGAGAAAGCAGAACATTCACTGTCAGAATTATGGGACTTTATGAAGCGTTCCAACATACGAGTTACAGGAATCCAGAAGGGAAAGAAGAATGCCCCAGAGGAATGGAAGCCATACTAGAGAATATTATAAAAGAAAATTTCCCAAATATCACCAAAGATTCTGACACACTGCTTTCAGAGGGCTATCGGACCCCAGGTCGCCTCAACTCTAACCGAGCTTCTCCAAGACACATTGTGATGAACCTGTCCAAAGTCAAGACAAAAGAAAAGATTCTGCAAGCTGCCAGGAGTAAGCGCCAGTTGACCTACAGGGGCAAATCCATCAGAGTGACCGCAGACTTCTCTAATGAAACTTTCCAAGCAAGAAGACAATGGTCATCTACCTTTAATCTACTTAAACAGAACAATTTCCAGCCCAGAATACTGTACCCTGCTAAGCTAAGCTTCAAAATGGATGGAGAAATCAAATCATTTACGGACATACAAACATTGAGGAAATTTGCCACAACAAGACCAGCCCTACAGGAAATACTTAAACCTGTTCTGCACACTGACCACCACAATGGATCAGCAGCAAAGTAAGAACTCAGAAATTAAAGGACAGGACCTAACCTCCACACTGATGCAAAAGATAAAACAAAGCAATGGACTCTCACAAAATAAGATGAATAGAATACTACCACACTTATCAATTATCTCAATAAATGTTAATGGCTTGAATTCCCCACTGAAGAGACATAGATTGGCTGACTGGATTAAAAAACACAAGCCATCCATTTGCTGTCTGCAAGAAACACACCTGGCTTCAAAAGACAAATTAAAGCTCTGAGTCAAGGGTTGGAAGACAATTTTTCAGGTAAATGGAATTCAGAAGAAAAGAGGAGTTGCAATCTTATTTTCAGATACATGTGGATTTAGAGCATCTAAAGTCAAAAAAGACAAAGATGGTCACTTTATCTTGGTCAAGGGAAAAATACAACAAGAAGACACTTCAATTCTAAATATTTAAGCACCCAATTTAAATGCTCCCAGATTCTTAAAACAGACCTTACTCAGTCTGAGCAATATGATAACTGATAATACCATCATAACAGGGGACTTTAACACTCCTCTTACAGAGCTGGACAGATCCTCTAAACAGAAATTAAACAAAGATATAAGAGATTTAAATAAGACCCTAGAACAACTGTGCTTGATAGATGCATATAGAACACTCCACTCCAAAGATAAAGAATATACATTCTTCTCATCACCCCATGGAACATTCTCCAAAATTGATCATATCCTGGGACACAAAACAAAGATCAACAGAATCAAAAGAGTTGAAATTTTACCTTGTATCTTCTCAGACCATAAGGCACTAAAGGTGGAACTCAACTCTTAACAAAAATGCTCGACCCCACCCTAAGGCATGGAAATTAAACAATCTTCTGTTGAATAACAGATGGGTGCAGGAAGAAATAAAACAGGAAATCATTAGCTTCCTTTAGCATAACAACAATGAAGACACAAGCTACCAAAACCTGTGGGATACTGCAAAAGCAGTTTTGAGACGAAAATTCATTGCTTTAGATGCCTACATTCGAAAAACAGAAAGAGCACATCAACAATCTCACAAGCTATCTTATGGAATTGGAAAAAGAAGAATAATCTAAGCCTAAACTTAGTAGAAGAAAAGAAATATGCAAAATCAAATCAGAGATCAATGAAATTGAAAACAAAAGAATCATTCAGAAAATTAATGAAACAAGGAGTTGGTTTTTTGAAAAAATAAATAAAATAGATAAACCATTGGCCAGACTAATGAGGAATAGAAAAGTAAAATCTCTAGTAACCTCAATCAGAAATGATAAAGGGGAAATAACAACTGATCCCACAGAGATTCAAGAGATCATCTCTGAATACTACCAGAAACTCTACACCCAGAAATTTGACAATGTGAAGGAAATGGATCAATATTTGGAATCACACCCTCTCCCTAGACTCAGCCAGGAAGAAATAGAGCTCCTGAACAGACCAATTTCAAGCACTGAGATCAGAGAAACAATAAAAAATCTTCCAACCAAAAAATGCCCTGGTCCAGATGGCTTCACTCCAGAATTCTATCAAACATTCAAGGAAGAGCTTATTCCTGGACTTCAGAAATTATTCCAAAAAATTGAGGAAGAAGGAATCTTCCCCAACACATTCTGTGAAGCAAACATCACCCTGATACCAAAACCAGGAAAAGACCCAAACAAAAAGGAGAATTTCAGACCAATGTCACTCATGAATATAGACGCAAAAATTCTCAACAAAATCCGAGCCAATAGATTACAGCTTATCATCAAAAAAGTCATTCATCATGATCAAGTAGGATTCATAATGGTTTAACATACACAAGTTCATAAACGTTATCCACCATATTAACAGAAGCAAAAATAAAGATCACATGATCCTCTCAATAGATGCAGAAAAAGCATTTGATAAAATCCAGCATCCTTTTCTAATTAGAACACTGAAGAGTATAGGCATAGGTGGCACATTTCTAAAACTGATTGAAGCTATCTATGACAAACCCACAGCCAATATTTTACTGAATGGAGTAAAACTGAAAGCTTTTCCTCTTAGAACTGGAACCAGACAAGGTTGTCCTCTGTCACCTTTACTATTCAACGTAGTGCTGGAAGTTCTAGCCAATACAATTAGGCAAGACAAGGAAATAAAGGGAATCCAAATGGGAGCAGAGGAGGTCAAACTCTCCCTCTTTGCTGACGACATGATCTTATACTTAGAGAACCCCACAGACTCAACCACAAGACTCCTAGAAGTCATCAAAAAATACAGTAATGTTTCAGGATATAAAACCAATGTCCACAAGTCAGTAGCCTTTGTATACACCAATAACAGTCAAGATGAGAAGCTAATTAAGGACACAACTCCCTTCACCATAGTTTCAAAGAAAATGAAATACCTAGGAATATACCTAACGAAGGAGGTGAAGGACCTCTATAAAGAAAACTATGAAATCCTCAGAAAGGAAATAGCAGAGGATATTAACAAATGAAAGAACATACCATGCTCATGGACGGGAACAATCAACATTGTTAAAATGTCTATACTTCCCAAAGTAATCTACCTATTCAATGCCATTCTTATCAAAATACCAACATCGTACTTTCAAGATTTGGAGAAAATGATTCTGCGTTTTGTATGGAACCGGAAAAAAACCCATATAGCTAAGGCAGTTCTTAGTAATAAAAATAAAGCTGGGGGCATCAGCATACCAGATTTTAGTCTGTACTACAAAGCCATAGTGGTCAAGACAACATGGTACTGGCACAAAAACAGAGACATAGACACTTGGAATCGAATTGAAAACCAAGAAATGAAACTAACATCTTACAACCACCTAATCTTCGATAAACCAAACAAGAACATACCTTGGGGGAAAGACTCCCTATTCAATAAATGGTGTTGGGAGAACTGGATGTCTACATGCAAAAGACTGAAACTGGACCCACACCTTTCCCCACTCACAAAAATTGATTCAAGATGGATAAAGACTTAAACTTAAGGCATGAAACAATAAAAATCCTCCAAGAAAGCATAGGAAAAACACTGGAAGATATTGGCCTGGGGAAAGACTTCATCAAGAAGACTGCCATGGCAATTGCAACAACAACAAAAATAAACAAATGGGACTTCATTAAACTGAAAAGCTTCTGTACAGCTAAGGAGATAATAACCAAAGCAAAGAGACAACCTACACAATGGGAAAGGATATTTGCATATTTTCAATCAGACAAAAGCTTGATAACTAGGATCTATAGAGAACTCAAATTAATCCACATGAAAAAAGCCAACAATCCCTTATATCAATGGGCAAGAGACATGAATAGAACTTTCTCTAAAGATGACAGACGAATGGCTAACAAACACATGAAAAAAATGTTCATCATCTCTATATATTAGAGAAATGCAAATCAAAACAACCCTGAGATATCATCTAGCCCCAGTGAGAATGGCCCACATCACAAAATCTCAAAACTGCAGATGCTGGCGTGGATGTGGAGAGAAGGGAACACTTTTACACTGCTGGTGGGACTGCAAACTAGTACAACCTTTCTGGAAGGAAGTATGGAGAAACCTCAAAGCACTCAAGCTAGACCTCCCATTTGATCCTGCAATCCCATTACTGGGCATCTACCCAGAAGGAAAGAAATCCTTTTATCATAAGGACACTTGTACTAGACTGTTTATTGCAGCTCAATTTACAATCGCCAAAATGTGGAAACAGCCTAAATGCCCACCAACCCAGGAATGGATTAACAAGCTGTGGTATATGTATACCATGGAATACTATTCAGCCATTAAAAAAAAAATGGAGACTTTACATCCTTCGTATTAACCTGGATGGAAGTGGAAGACATTATTCTTAGTAAAGCATCACAAGAATGGAAAGCATGAATCCTATGTACTCAATTTTGATATGAGGACAATTAATGACAATTAAGGTTATGGTGGGGGAAGCAGAAAGAGGGATGGAGGGAGGGGGGTGGGGCCTTGGTGTGTGTCACAGTTTATGGGGGCAAGACATGATTACAAGAGGGACTTTACCTAACAATTGCAATCAGTGTAACCTGGCTTATTGTACCCTCAATGAATCCCCAACAATAAAAAAAAAAAAAAAAAAGACCTTAAAAAAAAAAAAAAGAAAGTCATCAATAAATAACTTTTTGGTCAAATAAGGGTGCAGAAGTAGGTGAGCTCTAGATAAAAACCCTGGTACATGCTGTGGCCATTCTGATACATAGGATGGACCCAGGGCCAATAAACCTGATGTAGGATTGATGATGCCACACTCCACATTCAAGGGTATGAATGTTTTCATTACTTTCAAATGAGACTTTTGAGTGAGAACAGGGAAGCCATCCCAAATGGCTGGATAGATAAATAAAAGGAGACTGGTTTGATGTTTCACCAAGGTTAGGGTATGGGACAAAGGAAAGGAGGATTCGTGTACACAAATAGCAGCCTGCATGATTGGAATCTCACATCACAAAAGAAGGAACAGGAAGAGAAGATAGAGAGATGAGCTCAAACTTAGTAATCAAATGTCAAAAAATGAACAAGAGATCTATAACTAGCCAACAAGCATATTTTATAAAATGCTCAACATCACCAACAATCAGAAGAAATTCAAATTAATACCACGATGACCTTACTCCAGTCAAAATGGGTTAAAATGAGTAAAAAAAAAAAAAAAAAAAACAGTCAATGTTGGTGTGCATGTAGTGAAAATGGAACACTTATACATTCTTGGTAGGAATGTAAGTTAGTTCATACGCTATGGGAAACAATTCAGAGATCCTTAAAGAACTAAAAGTAGACCTACCATTTGATACATCAATCCCACTACTGGGTATCATACCAGAGGAAAAAAAGTCATTATATCAAAAAGACATTTGTACCTGAATGTTTATTGCAACACAATTCACAATTGCAAAGACATGGAACTAACCTAAATGCTCATCAACTGATGAGTGGAAAAGACAATGTAGTCTATATATGTACCATAGAGCACTATTCTGCCACAAAAAGGAATGAAATAATGTCTTTTATAGCAACTTGGATAAAACGGGAGACCATTATCCTAAATGAAGTATCTCAAAAACAGAATAATAAATACCATATGTTCTCACTTATAAGTGGGAGCTAAATGATGGACATATATGGTTCCTCAGAGGTGTAAGAGACACTGTAAACTGAGAAGCCGGGAGGGTAAAAGGGAAGTAAGGGATAAAATTTTACCTGCTGGATACAATATATACTATTCTGATGACAGGCACAATTAAAGATCCGACTTCAACAGGATATAATTCATCCATACGACAAAAAACACTTGTACTACCTAAATTTATTGAAATTTTAAAAAATGAAATCAGCTTCTTTATTATAGAATGCTACCCCAAACGTGTGCATGGAAGATTATTTAAGTATTTTAAGCATGATGAGGTTTTACATTTTAGAAAGTTTGTTCTGGCTGTGCTTCTAAAAAAGTATTAGAGGGATAAGACAGAAAATCAGGAGGACATGGAGGATGCTATTACAATGACCTGTGTGCAAGATAATGGAAACCACAAAATAGAGATTCTTGGAAGCTATGAAGAAATAGGATAGAGAGATTCAAACAAATTTGAGAGACAAAAGAATAAAATTGCATTACCAGATTATCTTTCTTCAGCATCTTAACTGATTTAGATTCTGACAAAATGACAAGTTTAACAATTTTCACCATCTACTTAAGGTAGTTTTAAAATTAAATGACCCCTCAACATGGAAAACACTGAGCTTCATGGGGCACTTTTGGAAATTGATCCCATAAGTGGATCATTCCAAGAAAAACACAATGTTGTAGGGAAATAACTTGCAGGTTGTAGGGAAAGAACTCATAATTCAGATAAAATCTTGAACAGACTCCAGATAACTTTTGATATTTGTTATTAATGTTGGGCTGATATTTGAGATGCTTAGGTTCTATTTTGCTCTGCTTCCTATTGACTTCAAATCTTAGACTGCTCCATGATACATGCAGAGTTGTCCCTGAATTAGCAATGGGAGCTGGTGAAATCTTGATTCAGACCTTCAGGAATTTGGCAAGGGAACAGCACTCTGTTGATTTTACCATAGTAATATGCTTTGTCAAAGAAGATAGGGGCAAGGATGTTCCAAAGACAAAGCTTTATACCTAAGCATCACATGCTTTATTTTCTGGGATTTTCAGCTTGTCCCTTTTTCTTTACACCTACTGTTAATGAGTTGATTTCCTTCTTCTGGACCATCCCTATAGCACTCACGTCCCTGTTGCCAGAAAAAGTGCATGTGCTTTGAAATTAGCTGATCTTTTTCTTTACTGTAAAGTCATTTTGTAAAATACATGGGGCTATACTGTGATGGTCTTTTTCTTTACCGTAAAGTCATTTTGTAAAATACATGGGGCTGTACTGTGATGATGATAACAGTAAAGAATCGGTGAAGATTACTAGAAATCATATCTGTCCTTAAGGCAGGCTATATCTGGTTAGGATAACTCTTCCCCAAGTGTACCATTAAGGACCTATAAAGGATGGTTCCTTCATAGCTCTCACTGTGTTCTGTGAAATAATGCAGGAGTCAGTGGAAAGAAACATATAATGATCACAAGTCAGTGGGAGGTATAAGGAGCCAGTTTGATCTTGCTGTCAATAAGTGTATTTTTCACAAAATACTTGAACTTATTTCACAGATGTGTTACAGACACAAGTCATTTCACTATTCTGCCTTTCTTGCTTCTGTCATCAAATGAGTCATTTGTATTAGACCAGTAATTTCTAAACACTTTACAGTCAAGGATGGCTTTTGTTGAATCCATCATCATCTCTATATTTTGAACCTATTAGGAAAACTTCATGTGTTGAATAATTATCTCATTTTATAATTTTTTCCATCTAAATTGTATGTGTTCTCTCAAAATGAGAACTTCTGACAAGCTTCATAGTGTTTTCTTCTTAGTAAATGTTTCAAAACACAAAAGCTCTAAAGTTACACAGGAAAAGAACTTATGTACCATGTAAAACAATGGCCTCTGTGTACGTGTATGTACAGGAAAAGTAACAAAAAATCATACGTATGTTAGGCTACAGAAAATCTGCAACATATATAATAGAGACATAATTATCATTCCATCTATCCATACTGATCAGAAAACAAGGAAAAAACAAGTGGACAAGTAAAAAAAATTTTTTAATTCACAAAAGGAAAACTTCCAGCTGTCGATAAACATAAAAGAAAATATTAACATTCAACTGCAATAGTCATCAGAGCACAAAGGGATAATGAAATTATATTTTAAAAAGAAACACAATGTTAAATCTTTGAGAACATGGAGAAATGGGGACTCTGATATATTGCTGGTATTAAAATGAATTCCTACAACCTCTTGAAGAGTATCTGGTGGCACTCATAAAAATGTAAACTAGATATGACCTTTGGTACAGAAATAACAGTTTTAAGACTCTATCTTATTTAAATAAAAGTGTAAGTTGAGAAGCCATGGTATAAAAGAAAGTTATTGGATCATTGTTTGCAAAGTTGAAAAACTGAATAACATCAAAAAATGAATAGTTATATACATTTTGGTACTTTTTTTGCTGTGAAATAATATGCATCTACTTGAAATAAATACTTTGGAGCTATCGTTACTGACTTGGAGTTATAGCCATGGCTTAGCATTAAGAAGGAAAATCAAGGTTCAAAGTAGTATGTAAAACAGGATTCTATTTTATGAAGAGAAATGACCCTTATCTGTCTCTATATATTTACATATCTTTCTATCATCAGGGGAGAAAATGAAAATGGTTTGGGGAAGATTGTACATTTTGTTTACTTATGCTTTTATGCTAGATCAGTAGTTGCAGTAAACACAAGTTTGTTGTTGATGTTGTTGCTATTTTTTTCTTTTACTGTAGAAGATAAATTTAATATAATAAAAATATGATCAAAAAGAAGAAAAGAACATCATTCACAGAAAAACTTTCTCCCCATGTCTGAGATTCTGATTAGTAGGGGAACTGCTGGACTAGCTGATCCTGTTCAATAAAATTCAACTTCACATGATTATTAGTTTAGTTTATTATTTGTATAACATCACTTCTTACCTAAAAGCATCACATGCCTTATGGTCTGGGATTTTGCAGATTCTCAAAATTCCTCGGATTAGTACCATCAAACCACAATTGCTCCATGTTTTTAGCAATCCTTCTATGCAGTTCAATTGACTGTGCCTCTCCTATAAATGCATGCTCCTCTCAATTTTCATTTAATCTTTCTTGGAAAACACAAACTCTGTGATTATGTTTCACGTAGAGGATATATTGATCAATCTGAACAGTACCTGCTTTTAAGGGAAATTCAAGATTCAGTCCATTTGGCTTCCATGGAAGCAGAATTTATTTTATTATTATTATTTTTTTTTTTTTTTGAGGCAGAGTCTCACTCTGCCATCTTGGGTAGAAAAGCAGAAGTTTTTGTACAATATCAGCCCATCACTGATTCTGATACCCCAATCTGACCCCTAACTAGAATGATAAGCCCTGTCCTATAGACATATGAGGTTTGACAATTGAATTCGTCCTAGAAAAAGTGTTTCAGATCTCATTGCTGAATAGCGCTCTGGTCACCTTTGATGTACTCCCCTTGGGAAGCTATGCACCCATGCCAGCACCTAGTCCACCCTTCAGAGTAATTTTGGAACTCTTTAGCTGGAATACTGATCAGAGCTATCATCTTATTACACTTGATGTCCTGAATGTCATCAAAAGATCATCCTTTCAATATTTCCTTTGTCTCTGGGTAAAGAAGAAAGTCACTGGAGGCCTGGTCAGGTGGGTAGGGAGGGTGTTCCAATACAGTTATTTGTTTATTGCTTAAAAATTATCTCATAGATAGAACTGTGTGATCTGGTGCACTGTTGTGACACAAGAGTCATGAGTTATTGGCCAAAATTTTGAGTTAAGATTTTCCTGTTTCTCTATCAATGTTTACTTGGTCTGCTATACTTCTCACAGTCAGTCGATGATTTTGACACCCAATTTGACAAATTTTTGCAATGATTTGTCAGTTCTGCTTATTAACTGTCACCATGACCTCTCTTCATCAGTGACGCTTTCTCTCCCTTCAGAAAAATGTTTGACCATTTGTACACTTCCGCTTTCTTCAGAGCATTATACCCAGAAACTTGTACTAACATGTCCCTGATTTCACTTCCACTCTTGCCAAGTTCATCAAGAAATTTATTGCTCTAACTCAAGCTTCAGCATTCTCACCATGGCATACAAAAACACACAACAATGTTAATGAATACCACTCAACAAGACACCGTTATAGGTTGACATGAACACAGCTGTGAGACACCTATATACCATGATAATGAAACTTTACTGAGAAGTTTATATAGTACTTCCAATGTAAGTGTGTGGTGGTAACTTCAGACCTCATATAGCATTTGTGCCAAAGATACCATCAGAATAGTCTCCTTTCAGTAATCATAACATAAAATTTGTGAGTTGCTGATAGCTAGATTTCCTACCATGTGAACAAAGCAAAACTGCAGGGAAAGAAAATGAAGTGCACCTCCCAAGAAAGGTGAAACTGAAAGATAGAGGGTCCTAATGGTATTGGAATCCCTGATTGAGATATTTCTAAGGCTTAACACCACTATATGCAATAAGCAGATTATTTAACCTTTTAGGTTTGATAATCAATTCAAGTTGAGTTGCTATCACTTACAATTAAGGAAGCATCAACAAATACAGATCACATTTTTATTTCCCTGGGAATGTTCCCCAAAGCCTAAGACAGAGTTTCGTACACAGAAGGTATCTAAACCATATTGGCCTCAAATAACCTAATATGGACAGGGTGGAAAGGCAGAGTTTACAAAACCTAATACCTAATTTGAAAAAGAATTCAGGAAGTGGGCAAAGAAAGTTCCATATGAAAATAAAATGAACAGGAAGATGAAGAACAACAGTAAGATAAAGGGAATATAAGATGCACAGGAAAAAATATAGCAAAGAAATCTGATATTCCATACAAAAACAAAAATTAAAATATTACAGAAAAAATAACCTATTTCTCAGTAGGATGGACTAATTTATTATGTCAAAAAGTTCTAAGGAAGCAAAGATTTTGGAGAATTAGTTATAGTGGGTTTGATACAGTATTTATCCTGGGTTATATCTGCCTAGTTTCATAGATACTATTTCTTATCTGCTAAAAATAAATCTAACTTTTGGGGGGCGCCAGTGGCTCAAAGGAGTAGAGTGCTGGCTCCATATGCCAGAGGTGGTGGTTCGAACCCAGCACTGGCCAAAACCACAAAAAATAAAATAAATAAATAAATCCAACTTTTTTCTACAGTGAGTTTGGATCAAGGTTTAATTGTATATTTTCAAAGAGATAGAGAATATGTGATTCTATTCTTCAGTAAATAATAATATGTAGACATAGATCTATTTATATATTCACTCAACAAATACTGATTAAGCACTTATTCTGTGAAGAAATTGTTCTAGTTATTACTTGGGATATAATTGGGAACCAAACAAAAATTTCTTCCCTAAGGGAACTTTCTTCTAACAGATGGAGATGAAAAACAAGCAATAAACATAATGAATGACTATAATGGATAGCATGTTAAATTCTAAGCATTTCTGAAAAATGAGAAAAGTTGAGCAGAGTCAGGAAAATCAAGAGGGTCTGGTGTGTGGACAGCAGGAAAGTTCCAATTTTAAATAAGGTGGGCAGAGTTGGTTTCACTGAGAAGGTGTCATTTAAGGAAAGATCTTTAAAAAGAAAATGAATGGGTGAGGCCAATCTCTAAGGCAAAACGTTTCTGGAAATTACGTATCCTGCCATGGAGTTTTACCTGGAGGTTTTACAAAGAGGGTAGTGACCAAAAGGAATTAAACAGGTCAGAAAGGTAATAAATATGTAGAAAGCTATTATAAGAAATTTGGCTTATCCTTTGATCTTTGAGCAGAGGAGTGACAAGATGGTTGCCTTATGTTTTTGGAAGATTTCTTTGGCTGTCCTATAAATAGATTGTAGAAGGCATAGCAAAGATATGATGAGTGAGACTGATTATAAAGATACAATGATTTGGAAGGCAGAGATAATAGCTCAGAGAATACCGAAGCAAAAAGAAGGAGACAGAGACAGAAAGAGGGAGATAACAGACTCATATAGATTTCAGAAGAGAGTTCTTTGGGAGTCATGAGTATCACTAGTTTAAGTAAGTCTAGATGAAATCATTAAAAGGAGAGTAGAAAGAAGAGACAAGAAATAAAGTTTCATTAGGAGCAAGGACAATGAAGAAAATGTTCAAAGGACAGACTGAAAAACTAGGAGATTTTCCTGAGAATGGACTACAAATTCCAAAAGGCAGAATGGAAAAGATTCACCAGTTAAGGAAGGAAGAAAGGGAAAGAACAGAGGATATAAGGTAAAGGGGAATCCATTCGTCTGGGGCCTCTAGTTATGACTGGCATAAAAAGAGGCAAAGTGTAAAATGAAATTAGTGCTGGTCAGTTGAAAGAAGGTGGTAGTGGGAAGACTGAGAGTATTTGAGGTAGACAGGAGTAGATATCTGGGGGTTTCTATTGATCTATTCTATAAGGGTAGGAGGTCTGGGGAAGTAGGCTTAGTTCCATCCCATGGAATTACACCTGATCTCTGATCATGGAGGCCAGAAACCTAAAAGAGACATAATGTCAGAGGTTGTGTAAGACTATGTGTTAGTGTCAAAGTACCGTGATGAAACAACATGAAAATCAGCTAAGCAGCCTCCAAATTAGAATAAGGGTCGGCTGATATGGCCTACAATGGTGCTCCATGAAAAAATAATGCCAGCTGTTTTATTAAGCTTCTTACATAGAAATACTTAACACAGACTGACTTTGGCTCTCTATATCAGTTTCCCCTATTTGTAAAATGTAAGTAAAAATACACCTACTACAAATCATCATTGGGGTTATTAATTGGTATTTTAAAGGAGTCTAGCACAGAGCCAATAAAATAAAAAGGTATTAACATATGTTAATATTGTTGATATTACATATGACATCAAAATGCTTTTTAAACTCCACTTTTCCAAGTCTCTCTACTTCTGCTGGATCATTCTGGTCCTGGCCACCATTATCCCTCATCCGAATTTCTGCAATTGTTTCTGAATTGGTTTTTTTGCATTTATCTTCTTCCCTCTCCAAGCATATCCATGAAACATATAAAGTAACTTTTTTTTTTTTTCATAACAGCTTTCAGATACAATTCAAGTAACATAAAAGCTACTATTTTAAGTGATACAATTGCCTGGTTTTAGTATATTCACAGAGTTGCTCAGCCACTATAATTTTAGAACGTTTTCATCACCTCGAAAAGAAGCCCCATGCCCATTCGTAGTCACTGCCCATTGCCCTTCCAACAGCCCCTGGAAACCAAAAACCTACTTTCTGTATCTATTGATTTGTTGATCACGGATTAAATGAAGTCGTACAATATGTGTGTGTGGGGCTGTGTGGCTTCTATAACACATTGTTTTCAAGGTTCATCCATATGTCAGTACTTCACTGATTTTTGTTTTAGAATAATATTCTCTAATATGGCTAAGTTACACGTTGATTCATCAGTTGATGATATTTAAGTTTTTATCCTTGCTTAGTTAGTCTGTATAATGGCTGTATGACACTCATCTACAAGTTTCCGTATGGACATATGTTTTTCTTTATCTTAGGTCAAAAAAAGTGGAGTTGCACAGTGATGTAACTTTGTTTAGCATGCTAATGTACTATCAAACTGTTTTTCAAAGCACCTGCACCATTTTCCAATGCCATCAAAAATGTTTGAGGGCTCCAATTTTCCCACATTGTCATCCTAATATGTGTGAAGTGATATCTCATTGTGGATTTGTGTTACATTAATGACCAAGTGATATTGACCCTCTTTTTATAAGTGCATTGAATACTTGTATATCATTTTTAGAGAAATGTGCTATTTAAAGCTTTTGCCAGTTTTTAATTGGATAAACTGTGTTTTATTATTGAATTATGAATACACTTTATGTATTCTAGATCAGAATCCCTTCTCAGATATATGATTTGCAAATATTTTTTACCATTTTTATGGGTGATCTTTTTTACCTTCTTGATGGTGCCCCTTAATTTTTAATTTGGAGGACATCCAATTTGCCTGTTTGTTCTGTTATGTGATAATTTGAAAAACAATGCCTAACTAAAGATCATGAAGATTTACTCCAGTATCTTTTTCTAGAGTTGTATGGTTTTAGTTCAAAGATTCATTTAATTAATGAGGTACATGGTATAAGGTACAGACTTAACTTCATGCTTTTGTGTGTGCATATCCTATTGTTCAGCATTATTTGTCCAAAAAACTCTCATTTCACCTTTGAATTTCCAAAAATCAATTTACAATACAAGTAATGGCCTATTTTTGGACTCTCGATTTTATTCCATAGATCTATACATCTAACCTTAAACCAGAACCACACTCTCCTCATTAATGTTACTTTGTAGTAAGTTTTCAAATTGAAAAGTTTACATTCTCCAATTTTGTTCTTTTTCAATTTTGAGAGGATATTCTGAATCTCTTGCATTTCCTTATGAATTATAGGGTCACCTTAATTTCAGCATAAAACCCTGCTAGGATTTTGATAAATATTGTATTGAAAACATAGATCAATTTGTGGACTCTTGCCATCTTCATACTGTTAATTCCTCTAACTCATCATCATGGAATGTCTGTTCATTAATTTAGTTCATATTTAATTTTAACACTCCTTTGTAGGTTTCAGACAACACATTTTGCACTTCTCTAGTAAAATTTATTCCCCCAGTATTTCATTATTTTTGATGCTATTAAAGGGAAGTCTTTTATTTCATGTTTAGATTTTTCACACCTAGTTTACAGATTGCAAATGAGTTCTGTATATTGATTCAGCATCTTCCAACTTTGTAGACTCATTTTTTAGTTCTACTAGTTTTTTAGTGGATTCATTCAAATGTTCCATACATAAAATTAAACTGTAATTTGTGAATAAGACTAGTTTTATTTCTTCTTCTTTAATCTGGATGCCTCGTTTATTTATTCATTTATTTATTTTTATTGTTAATTGCCATAACTAGAACATGTAGCACAATGTTAAATATATGTGGTAAGAGTTTATATCTTGTGTTGTTCCTAATCTTAAGAGAAAAATATTCAATCTTTTACTATTAAGTGTGATGTTAGCTATGGGATGTCATCCTTCATTGGGTTGAAGAAATTCCCTACTCTTCCTAGTTTTTCAAATTTGGGGGGGATATTGGATTTTGTCAAATGCTTTTTTCTGCATATATTAATATGGCCATATAGTCTAGTATTTTATTTTTTTAATATACATGTTAAATTACTTACTTTGCAGGTTTTAAACCAATCTTTTATTATGAGGATAAATCCCACTTCATTGTGGTATGAATATTTTTGCTTGATTTTGTTATCTAGTTCTTTTCTTTAAGATTTTTATATTGATACTACTAAGAAACATTTATCTATCACAGGGATGAGGAATTGTTTCATGTTGGAAGTCCACATTAATTAAGCCGTAATCATATAAGGTCACACTGAAGAAACTTCAATTGGATATACTTTTAAAAATACATTATTTTGTAAAAATATAACTACATTGCACTTAATAATATCAAAAAATGAAAACTGTTAATTTTATTTTATTATTTTTTAGAGACAGAGTCTCCCTTAGTCCCCTTGGTAGAGTGTTGTGGCATCACAGCTCACAGCAAACTCCAACTTCAACAAAGTTGAAGCAATTCTTCAACTGAGGCAATTCTTTTTAATGACTTTGTCATGTCTACTTTTTCTTGGAAAGCATTTGAATGTTTGCTCGCAGCGTGGAGGTCCTTAGTTTCAGCTGATCCTCTAGATGGCCATCAGTCATTTGTGATCTTACCAGCATCTTGATTTCAGTTATGTAGTAGAAAGAAGATTCATAGCAATAAATGGTTGAAAAATAACAAAACATCTTTTCAGCCATGTTGCCAAAAGTGCATTTTTCCATATTTCAATTGGATCTTTCTTAGCATCAAACAATGACTTCAAAATGTCCCTTTCTGAGAGCTCAATCAATTCCATCTGTAGTTCTTTAGGTATCTTGGTCATATCAACTAGGTGAAACTGAAAAGCCAATTTGAATATGATGTCATGATTCTCAAAGTCAGGGAAACTTTCATTGTATTTTCCAATTAATATGGTTATAACAACATGTATTCCTCAAATGATTCACATGTCACTCTGCTTATTAATTGGGGAAAATGTTCATCCAACATTTTTGTTTTAAAAAATACAGCTTTTCTGGAATTGAATTTTTGCCACATGTCATACATAGTTTTATTTCCCAAATACTCATTGTTTTGATTGACATGATATCACATGCTGCATTCCTATTTCAATAATCACTGCTGATTCTGTTCTTCATAAAATTTAACTATCTTTTCTCGCAGAGATAAAATTTTGCTAAGACCTGTCCCTGCAATAGCCCTTGCACTTTAGAATGATAGGGCTGAACACATCTTCATTCAACTTTAGCATGTTGTGAAACTGATGATGCTGTGCTGTATTTACATGAATATATTAACAGTACTTATAACATTTGCAAAGCATCAACTAAAATAGTAGCTTTAGCACAAGGATTTTGCTGATCCAAGGTACAATGAAAAGAAATGAGAACATCTGGATCTACTAATACTTCTTCTTCTTTTTTTTTAACCTGTGCAATAAATCCTTCATGTTTCCTGGTCATAAAAGGTGTGCTGTCTGTACATACATTCACCACATTTACCAAATTCAGTCCAATTCACAACTTTATCTTGAAAGGTGTTGGAGACATTTAGTCCCTGTGTTTTGTTCACAAGAGTGCCCCAAATGAGTAACTCTTTGTAACAAAAAAAAAAAAAAGTCTTCTATTGTGATTTGAATGAAGTATAAAACCTGCTCTGAGTCAGTAATATCAGTTAATTATCCAAAGCAATTAAATAACATATATTTTCTTTTTGAACTGTTGCATGAATTTGTTTTCTTTTTTTCTTTTTCTTTTTTTTTTTTGCAATTTTTGGCCAGGGCTGGGTTTGAACCTGCCACCCCCAACACATGGGGCCAGTGCCCTACCCCTTTGAGCCACAGGCACCACCCTTGAATTTGTTTTCTTAAGTTGAAGGCTAATGAATTATTGAAATAGGAATGCAGTTGACCACCTCCCTACACTGACCGCATCCGTAAGTTGACCTAATTTTCATAGACCGGACATGCACCACATGTATGTATCAGTACAGCAGGCCTAGATCCTTATGTTCACCACCTCCTTTATATTGAACACTTTGTTACAGTCTCTTGGTTGGTCAACTTACAGAGCTTCCACTGTATTACTATTTGTGATCCTTATGAGAGTTTTAATGCTGATGAACACTAAATTCCTTTAAGGTTGACATTATAGTTTCACAGAGCAAGCAAACCATGCAGTTTTTATCAGAAATAAGATAATATTGCAATTCTCAATCCTCGATAAAAATTCTATTTTCTATCTTTAGTGTTCTCTTGGTTTTCTTTGGCATGATGGGTTATGAAGCCAACAGAATTTAAAAAAAGAAAAAAAGACTGCCAATCTATGCAACTATTCACAAATTCCATTCAAACACAGAGCACTGAAATAAAAAGCTGATAACAGACTTGTGTACTAGACCCCCATAAACTCTGACCAACCATCCTTGCACAGTGGCAGGCCAGTTAGGTGAAGGAAGTTAGAACTAAATCATGAGCACTGCAGCCATCAATTTAGATTTTATGGCTTACTAATGTTCTAAGTGTGTAGGTCATTCTGGAAGGATTATTTTGTTAAATTTGTTGAAATTTATTATATTCATTAGTATTTTAAATACATTTGTTTTGAAAATAAAATTTTAAAAAGGCAAATAATAGTGTATTAATAAAAATGAAAAGATTGCTTCAGTAAAGTTTGTATTCAGTCAAAAGGTTACACTTAGGGACTCACAAGGCCATATGTGGCTGCAAGGCTACAGGTTTTCTATTCCTGATGTATAGTTTTCTTCTCTGAGACACTTTCATCACATTTTAGTGTTAGGGTGATACTGATCTCATAGAATGAGTTTCAAAGTGTTTTCTCCTATTTTATTTTTGGAAGAGTGTCTAAAGAATTAGTTTTAATTCCAGGAAAGTCATCTCAATATGGTCAAAATAGGCTTTCATTGTAGGAAGTTTGGTGGTGTTGTTTTGCGTTTTGTTTTTTTTTTAATTACTAAATCAGTTTACTTTCATGTGAAAACCCTAAATTAGTTTCATAGTAGGGCTGAGTACATTGGGTACTTTTTCTTCCATTCTTGAGATACTTTACTAAGAACAATATGTTCCAGCTCCATCAATGTAAACATGAAAGAGGTAAAGTCTCCATTTTTCTTTAAGGCTGCATAATATTCCATGGTGTACATATGCCACAATTTATTAATCCATTCGTGGATCCATGGGCACTTGGGCTTTTTCCATGACTTAGCAATTGTGAATTGGGCCGCAATAAACATTCTGGTACAAATATCTTTATTATGATGTGATTTTTGGTCTTCTGGGTATACGCCCAGTAGAGGGATTATAGGATTGAATGGCAGATTGGTGGGATTATACCAGCGGTGCATCTTACAAGGGCATATGTGAAACTTGGTAAACGGTCTGTGAAGCTAGTGAATGATGCCCAATGATTATATCAATGTACGCAGCTATGATTTAATAAAAAAAAAGAAAGAAAGAAAGAAAGAAAAGAAATTTGAATCTTCATCTAGGAAAAGTTTGGAGTATTTCATATGCATATTATTTCATACTGCACAGAATAGTTGTATCATGTAGGTGTGTGTGTATATATATATATGTATATATTAACATATATACCGACAAAAACATTCATGTTAAAATAAAGAAGGAAAAATTATATTCCTGGTTTCTGCAACTGGTCACACACACAAAAATAAATAAATAAATAAATCAGTTTACTTACATTTTATAGGTCTACTCAGATTTTTTATATATGCTGGAGTCAGTTTTGGTAGTGCGTACCATCCTAGGAATTTTGTTTTGGAATTTCTCTTGTCAAAAGGAATTTATCTTCCTTTTGTCATTTATGGACAAATGACATGAATGAGTTACCTAATTTGTTGACACCCTATTGTTGATAGTGTTCTCCTACATACTAATGAGAATGTGATTCTTGATTTTAGTAATTTGAGTGGCCTCTAATTTTTTCTATTGCTTTCCTATTCTCCATTTCATTTCTTTCTATTCTTGTCTTTATCAGTTCTTTCCTTAGTTCTCCCCAACTCAATTTCTTAAATTAGCTAGAGTATTGATTTGAGATCTTTCTTCATTTATTAATATCGTATTTTTCAGATATAAATTTTCCTCTGAGCATGTTTCAGCTGCATATCAATGTTTTGGTATGTTGTGTTCCCTTCCCTCCATATCCATGCCAATATCTGCGGCTTTGGGACTTTGTGATACGAGCTGTTCTCATGGGGGTTAGGTGATATCTCAAGGTTTTGATTTGCATTTCTCTGATGCTTAGGGACGATAAGCATTTTTGCATGGGTTTGTTGGCCAGTATTGTAATGTCCATACTGCCCAATGCAATCTACAGACTTAAAGCAATCCCCATCAAAGCATCAGGGTCATATTTCAAAGAATATGAAAAAATAGTATTTCATTTCGCATGGAACCAGAAAAAATAAATCCAAAAGCAATTTTAAGAAATAAAAACGAATCTGGAGACATCACGTTACCAGACTTGAGGTTAGTCTACAGAAATGAAAACAGCATGGTGCTGGCACAAAAATAAAAATTCAGATCTATGGAATAGAGAATCTAGAGATGAAACCAGCTCCATATTGCTATCTGATAAAAATATAAACCAAACAAAACCTTACACCAGGGAAAAGAAAACCTAGTTAATAAATCATACTGGTTAGCCACATAGAAGACTGAAACTGGACTTGCACTTCTCACCACTTAAAAAATTTGACTCATGCTTGATAAAAGATTTAAATTTAGGACGTGAAATGATATAAATCCTAGAAGAATGTGTGGGAAAAACCCTTGGCTATAGTGCCCTGTTATTTGATGAAGAAGATCCCCTTGGCAATCAGAACAACATCAAAAATAAATAAATAAGGCATGAGCAACCTATGTGTGTTTTTAAATTTAAAGAAAACATATGGTTGAATCATGGCATTTTTTTATTTCCAGATATTCAGAGGGTACAAATAATTTTATTACATAGACAGCTTTTATAATTTTTAAGTCAAAGCTATCAATGTGCCCATCACCCAAGTAGTGTTCATTATTACTCTTAGGTAGGTTTTTACCCTCTCTTCCACTGCCCTCCCCTCTTCTTGATTTTCAATGCCATGTATTTATTTCTGCGCACATGTGTGCCCATCAATTAGTTCCAAATTATTAGATATGGCATTAGATGTGGTGTTGGTATTTCCATTTCTAAGATACTACGGGTAATGTTCTCCAGTTCCATCCAAATTGCTACAAAAGACATAAATTCACTCCTTTTTATGGCTAACACTCCAGGATATGTGTGTGTGTGTGTGTGTGTGTGTGTGTGTGTGTGTGTGTGTGTGTGTGTGTGAGAGAGAGAGAGAGAGAGAATCACATTTTAGTAATCCACTCATGAATTGATGGGCACTTAGATTGATTCCACATCTTTGTGAATGTTAATTGTGCTGCAGTAAACATTTGAGTTCAGGTGTCTTTTTGATAAAATGACTTTTTTGGTGGGGGTAAATATACAGTAGTTGAATCGCAAGACTGAATGGTTGCTCTACTTTTATTTCTTGGAGGAATCACCATACTGTTTTCCATACACATTGTACTAATTTGCAGTCTCACCAAGAGTGCATAAGTGTATAAGTGTTTCTATCTCTGCATCCATGCCAGCATCTATTATTTTTTAAATTTTTTACTAATAGCCATTCTGACATAGGTAAGGGCATATCGCACTGTGGCTTTAAATTGTATTTTTTTTGATGATTTGGATCATAGCATTTTTATTTTGTTTTTTATTGTTCTTTTCTAATGTCTACCTTTTCATTGGAACATTAATCTATTTACATTTACTATACTGATTACTTAAAATTAATGTATGCTATTTTACTATTTATTTTTATATGTCTTGTCTCTTTGTTCCTAAATTTATCCACTAATGCCTTCTTTAGTGTTTTGCAGGTGTTGCTAATGTATCAATTATTGCTTTATGCTGTTACCTTTTAAATTAAGCATACCAAGAAAGGATTTAAAAACTAAAACACATTTAAACTGGCATTTACATTTACCTTCATAGTCACCATTACATGTGTACTTTATTTCTTCATGCAGATTTAAGATAGTGTTTAACGTCTTTTTATTTTAGCTGGGAGGATGCTCTTTAATGTTTCTTATACAGCAGGTTTGCTGGCATCAAATTCTCTCATCTGGAAATGTCTTAACTTCACCTTCATTTCTGAAGGATAGTTTTCACGGATGTAGGATTTGTGATTGGCATTGTTTTTCCTCAGATTTTGAATACATCATTCTACTGCTTTTTGGCTTTTTCTGATTTCTGATGAGAAGTCATTAATTTTATCCAGGATCCTTTGTATGCAGTAACTGATGTGGATTTGTTTCAGCATATCCTAACTCGAGCTCACTGAACATTTTTAATGTGAAAATTAATTTTTATCAAATTTAGAACATTTCTGGCCATTATTTTTTTTTTAAATAATGTTTTCTTGCCCATCCATTTGTCTCTCTGACCTCTCCTCCTCAAAATCCTTTAACCCAAGATTTTGCTAGATGTGGTTCCAGTTACACAGAGTCAACTTGAGTCTTAAAACACTAAATGGAAAATTCCGGAAGGAAACAGCTCATACGTGTTAAATTATTTCTGTTCTGAGTAGCATGAGGAAATCTCACACCATCCTGCTCCATTCTGCCTGGAATGTGAACCATCTCTCTGCCCAGTGTATCCGTCATGTAGAAGCTCCCTATCCATTAACCACTTAGTAGCTGTCTCAGTTATGAGACTGTCCTCATGACATCACAGTGCCTGCGTGCATGTACCCCTTATTTTACTTATTAATGGTCCTAAAGCGCAATAGTGATGGTGGGCATATTCAGATAGGCCAAAGAGAATCCCTAAGGTATGTGTGTGTGGGGGAGGGGGTGTTAAGTGAATAGGTGAAAGTACTCCACTATCTGAACTTTCTGAGGAAAGTGGAAGAGGTGTAAAAACCTATCTAATGATGAAAAAACACGGCATAGTACATATAGAACATGGTACTCTCCATGATTCGAGGCACCTACTGAGAATCTTGGAATATCCCTTGTGGATAGTGGATAAGGGCAAACATGGGTATGCTTGATAATATTTTTCTTCATTCTTTTTTTCTCTTTGATCTTCCGAATGCATAATCTCAATTGACCTACCTTCAACTTCACTGATTTTTTTCTTCAATCAACTCAGTTTTGCTGCTAAGACGCACTAGTGACTTTTTTTCCTCTTCAATTATTTCACTTTTCCCTCTAGAAATCCTACTTGGTTCTTTTATATTGTTTCTATCTCTTTGTTGCTATTTTCTAGTTCGAGAGACATTTCTTACATTTTCCTTTATTGTTTTAGTTTTCCTTTTGATTCTTTCAACATATTTATAGTAGCTGATTTGAAATCTTTGTAGTAAGTCAAACAACTGAATCTCTTCCCTCCCAGCTTCTATTGGTTATTATTTCCCCCATGTAGAGGCCACGCTTTATTTCTTGGCATATCTTTGACATTTAAAGTTTAAAAATGGATGTTTTAATTAATATGCCAGGGCACTCTGGAACATCAGACCTCCCCTATCCTGTAGGGCTTTTTGTTGTTGCTGTTGCTGTTACTGCTGCTGCTATTCAGTTAGGGGATTTTTTTCCAATTCTGCAAATTCTGTATTCTTTGTTATGTTTGACGCACCCCACCCCCTGCCCACAGCCAAGGTCTTGTTAGATCAGAGGTTTGCTAATGATCGGACAGTGATTTTCTTAAATATGCTAAATCAATATATCTCCCATCTTTTGCTATGGGGCTGTGTGTGTGCAGAGTGGGGGCACATATACAACACTCTGAATGCTTACAAATCTGCTCTAGATTTTATGCACAGACCTTCAAGGACAGACCTTCAAGGACAACCAGAGGTGAAAGACTGGTGCCTCGTCAGGTACTTTTTTAAATCATAGGTACTGGAAGTCAAATGCACAGGGCTACACATGCATGCATCCTTTTATATCCCCAGGAACATGTCAGACCTTTCAGATGCACCATATAAGCCTCTCTTTTCCAAGATTTTCCTTTAATTTTGTTGGTTAGTCTCCTGTTTGCCTCAACTGGCATCACCACCTTAGTTAGGTATTTGTGATGTTAAAGAGTTGCCAATGAATGTCAACAAATGCCCTGGGAACAAAACCTTTTCCCATTGACTGGTCTCTGAGTCAGGTCAAACACAGACAAGCCCTGTAAAAGAGACTTTTCCAGGGAGCTGTCAGGTAGGTCAAATAGTGACAACTCCCTGGGGATAGGGCTTTTTGTGAAACCAAACCCTTTCTGACCCATCCAGTTGCTGTTTAGCTTCTGGATTTTACAGCTACTATCACTGTCAAGCTGCTAGTTTTGAAGACTACTGGGGTCTGGGGTGTGGGAGATTAGAATAGGACAATTCAAAACACCATAAACTCACTGTTCTTACAGATCTCCAGCCATTGTTCTTAAATAATTAGTTTTGAGATTCTTGTAAGCCTTTGGTTAATTTCCAGAATTCTAAAAAAAAAGATTTTAACAATTGTTGCCCCTGTGCACTTTATAAGGTAGTACTTTTAGACGTCCTTACTTTGCCATTTCTGAAAATGTTTTCCATAGATGATATTTTTTAAAGCACTAGTCTAAACATTTAACTCTTCTTTGGAGAATTATACAATAGCTTCTCTTTAATTTTTAGATAAAGTAAAAAAATGGCTTTGAAAGCCTCATGTAATCTGTCTCTACCTACCTGTTAGCATTGTTCAGGTTCAAAAAATGATACCCCAAAGTATGGCATTGGCTTGCAGACTTCTTTGAACTGAAGGACCTTGGAAAGGCCTCAGAGAAAAGTCTCTTTCTGATGTTTTCCTGCCCTTCTTTCTTCTGCTGACCTTCCTTTCCCAAGACAGGCCATAGAAATTGGAATTCCTCTTCTCCAACGTGGATCACAGAAACTGGAACCTCTCTCCCAAAAGCCAGCCATAAAACCAGAGATGTACTATTACTCTTATGTTCCCCTGCTTTCCTGCATAAGAGCTGGCCATAAAGAACTTTCCCAGTTATCTTGTCTGATAGTAGATCATAAGACTTTCATTCTAGAGGGGTCCTGTCCCAAAGCTGAGAGGAAGGAATGCCCCCAGAGAAAGGCAGAGAAGCCTCCAACCAGATAGGCCTTGCTGGCTTTCCGCACTCGGTCTTTTGCTATTAGATCATTCCCTTTTTGTTCAATGTAACGGTCCATTTTTTATAAGACCTAAGCATAGAAATAAAGTTTTGCCTTGTGTCTTTGGATCTTCATTTCTGAAAGTTGTGTGTCACGTAAAACTTGGATTAATTAAATCTATTATGCTCTTCTCTTGTTAACCTGTCTTTTGTTATAGGAATGTCAGCCATAACCCTCATGAAGGGGAGGAAAGTTATTATACCCTTTCTGCCCCTACAGTTTCAAGCTCTAGCATTCTCCCACTAGGCATCCTTCTAATACTTATAATCAGCCACCTTCCTGCTGGCCTTTTGCACAGATTGTTCTTTTGCCTATAACCCTATCCCCCTCTCCATCCAACCCCCCGCAAAGCTAATTCCTATCAACTCTCAGGTCCCCCTGTAAATATTACTTCCTGCAGAGTGTTTTCTGACTCACAGGCAGGATGCAGTCTCTGCATCAAATGTTCTCATGGCACCCTGTGTTTCTTTTCCATAGCACTTATCGTAACTGTAATGAAATGCAATTTGTGCAAGGATTTGTTGAATATTAAGAACCATGATAGCAGAGATTTAATCTGGCACAGAGAAAAATGTTCAATAAATGCTTGTTGAAATGAATAAATAAATGAATGAATAGAAGAAAAGAAGTAATGCATTATGCAAATATCTGACCCCTGAAACTGTTCTGTCTTGGGGAGAGACGGTAAGGAGAAGAACAGGCCACATCATCAAAGTACCCCTAAAACTCTATACAGGTGTTACTACCTCAGGCAATGTATCTCCTTAAAATATTTAATTTTGGAAACTAAAGAGGATTATATATTATTGAACAAAACAACAACAAGAAACTACTTACCTAAGTCACTCATTTTATAAATGAGCATACCAGCTAGGTGTAAGCAAGGTAACTTTGTAGCAATTGTCAATCCAGGCTGTAAATTGCATGGGAAAACTTTCAGCTATCCATGCCCTGAATTTCCTGAGTCCCTGAAATTCAGTCATAATTTGCCTTTGATGCAGCCCAGGAGCATGGATGTTTTGAAAATCTTTCTAAATAGGGCGGCGCCTGTGGCTCAGTCGGTAAGGCGCCGGCCCCATATACCAAGGGTGGTGGGTTCAAATCCGGCCCCAGCCCCGGCCAAACTGCAACCAAAAAATAGCCGGACTTTGTGGCAGGCGCCTGTAGTCCCAGCTGCTCGGGAGGCTGAGGCAAGAGAATCGCCTAAGCCCAGGAGTTGGAGGTTGCCGTGAGCTGTGTGAGGCCACAGCACTCTACCAAGGGCCATAAAGTGAGACTCTGTCTCTACAAAAAAAAAAAGAAAAAAGAAAATCTTTCTAAATAATTCTCATACGCAGCCAAGTTTAAGAACCACTGTGGGCATCTTCTGCCTAGTTTGTTTCTGTCAGCCTTCCACTCAGGGTTCTCAAGTCCTTACAGCAAGGACATACAATAAGATTTTGGAAAGGTCTGATAAATGATCACCTTAGAAAGGGAGAAGAATAAATAGCGACCTGGGTGTGTCTCTCAAGCCAAAAAAAAAAAAAACAAAAAACTAAAGCATAGGTAAGAGAAAAAAGGTGGTCTCTGGAGAAGAGGTGTTCTGTTTTCTACCAATAAACTGCAGGGTGGCTTTGCAGCTGCCTTGATTAATTGGTGACAATGAAATAACCGGTCCTCAGGGATACATGAGACAGCAGAGGATCGTAAGTGACAATTTGCTGTTAAAATTCATTGGTCCCAGCAAAGTGCCTGGATTAATGAAGTCACTGTGCCTGTTTCGAAGCTGAGGAAGGGGCCGCTGTGGGAGGGAAGGGAAAACAAATTTGCAAGGATGCTCTTGCTAAAGAGGTTGGACACCCGGTTGCGTTTAATCTATCTACTGTTGCATTAGGCAAGTACCTTCCTCCTCTCAACTGTTCACTGGGGCTGCCATTAATCACAGACTACTGTAAAGAAAAGGAAAGGAGGGAGGAAGGAGGAGAGTCAGAACTCTCCCTCCCAGCCCTCTCAGCTGGTAGCTGGGGAGAATGATTGGTAAGCAGGGGACCCAGGAGGGGAACTGCTGGGTTATGACCAACCGGAGGAACTTAAAACAGGATTTGCAGAGTTAAGCCTCAGCAGGCCACAGCTGGATGTTCTTCTGCCTGCCACAGCCTCTATGCAGGAGGTTCTTGGTGCACCATCGCCATCTATAGCTGATTGTGAGAACTGCTCTGAAAGAGTCACAGAGCTTCAGAAACTGCCCTCAAATCAGATGACTGTTACCCAGTGGTTTTGCAGGTCAGCACACTAGCCTGGGAGGTAGGACATGGCACATGCAGGTTTCCCTGGCACATGATGTTAAGCTAGTGCCAATGTGAGTACGCCACAAAGAATAGATTTCCACAAAATTTCATCAATGACCCCTTTGTCCCTGAGGAAAAATCAACAGCACTCCCACGAATTAGCAGTTCACATTCACCCAGTCACAGAAGTCTGCTGCAATACACTGGGCTTCTCTTTGAAAGAGTCCTACAGGGTTTCTATGAGATGCTCTTCTAAAATCAGTGTTAAAATCTTTCCGTGTTGCTATACTCAATATAAAGAAATCCCAGGATTAATGTTCTGTGATCATATTCTTCAAGTGGCTTTTGTGTAACATCTGGATGCTTTATCATACCTGATAAATGACAACCCAGAATTGATAGCTCAAAATTCTAACATGTCAGTAATGGAAGGGTCTATTAGGAGTCTCCATACTTTTGGAAGCTTTCTGCAGTGTCCTAAGGATTTACAAACATAATCTGGTTTAATACTCACAAGAATCTGTGTAGGTAGTACTGATATCCTCATTTTCCCCATTTTATAGATGACAATAGTTCAGAAGAGAAGCCTTCAGGACTATCGAAATAGTTCTTCCAAAGTCCCATGCCTCAACCTTTTGTTATTAGCCTCAACCTTTAGTCAGCCTCAACCTTTTGTTCTATCAATGAAAATCACTGTGTCCTCCCAGCCTCCATGAATCCTGCTTTTCTTCTATGAGGACAGTGGGGCCAATTCACCAGCACAGGGTGTCATTTTGGTTCTGCTGATATGAGCTGTGTGATTTTGAAAAGGTCACTTGACTTCTCAGGGCCTTTTTTTTTTATCTGTACACTGATGAGATTTGATGATCCAGTTTTCAGATGCTTGAATAGACTTTGAAAACAAAGAGATGTTGAAGCTTGAAGTCTCTTAGCTCACAAATTGAAAGTGACTTAGTTGCAAAATGGCATTCAAGGCAACTGAACTAATGTGCTGTCTGTGACAACATGGTGAACCAGTCATTATGGACTCCCCTGCACGACTGGTTTCTGTCCTGTGCTTTGGGCAGGAGACCAATAATTGACAGATGGAAGTATTTTTACACTCTTGCCTTTGATGTGCAGTAGTGAAGACAGCGTGGGTTTTAAATTGATATGGTACAGAGCCTGCCTGCCTTCCTACCTCACTGGCATTCAAAGAAAGCGACCCCACACAAGTGCCTGTTGTCAGCACACAGCTCTCTTCTAAGAAGGTTACGCATCGGGACTACCACACAAGGAGCAAATACTCCCCAGAAACGCTTAAGCAAAGGAGAAAAGGTGTATTCCAGGAATATTAAATAAGAATTTTTTTTTTTTTACAATATCTTTAATAAAGCCACTTTGGAATAGAACATGGTTGACAGCATTTCCCCAGACACAGTGTTAAATACAGCACTCAAACCAGAAAATTACTCATTGATTTTGCCCTGTGAACAGATAAACGTCTATTCAACTCTGTTCTATCTCAGCACAGGTCTTATTGTTTTCTCTAGCAAAACGATCTGAGCAAGTCTTCCTAATGAAGCAACACAGCATGTAAACGCGGCCAGCACATGGCACAGCAGAAGACAGGAGCCTTTGCCAGCCAGGCATGGTGCTCCGGAAGGCCACCCATGGCTCCTTGGAAGCAGGGTGTGCCTGTCAGCTCAACAAGGTGTTCACACCACCCCAACAGCAGCAGAATAACAGCAGACGCACGACCCAGGAGCAAATACACATGGCAAATGAAAACCTGGGCTAGGGAGGGAGCAGGGGTCATAGCTTATCATTCACTGCCTCAAGAGCCTCTAAACTGGTTCAGCTCTGGTTTACAGACAGTTTTTATAATGACAGGTGACTGCCATCTGTAAGACCCTGCCAGACCACATATGCCTAATAATCCCCCCCCCCCATTTTAATCCAGTGTTTTACAGCTCACATAGGGACACTGTGCCCTGGCTCATATTATTCTCTTAACAAGCCTATTTAACAGGTGGTGCAGGAACCCACCCCACTGCACTGAATACACTTTGTTTTTAAGAGGGATGCTGCCAATATTACTGAACGTGTATGCACATTCACTCAACAGCATATATGGAGGGCTCATCTGTTCTAGGCACCGGGAGGGGATAGAGGAGCCCAGGGAAGTAAAGGAGAAAACGGAAGGTTGAATGTGATCTACATACCAATATTTTCAAGGAATTTATAAATCTCAGTGGAAAGCAAATGGGAAAACAGATAACGCCAAGCCAGTCTGGACAGGGCCCAGAGGGAGGGATTCACAATTCCCGGAGGAAGTGTAAGGGAGTGGTAACCTGATTGCAAAGAGATTTCTGAATTGTAAGAGGAACTGTTTAATTGTACTTTTCATTCTGATCCTTAGGAAAAAAGTATTATGTAACAATTATGAAATGATATGCACTTTTGGGTTGTAGACAAGTTGAGATATTCTTTACAATAACAATAAAACCTCTAGGGTAAGACAAACAGGCACTTTTATTCTTATTTTACTGAAGCACACAGAAGTTGAGTGACCGGTTTAAAGTAACCTACTAGGAATTAGAATTTACTAGGGAATTGTTCCATGATAAACTCTAGTCTGAATCCAGTTCCTCTCAAATTTAATGTCCATACCAACTACTTGAGGATCTTGTTAAATTCCAGGCTCAGGTTTAGCAGGCCCGGAGTGGGGTCTGAGAACCAGCAGTTCTGACAGCTGCGGGGACAGCAATGCTGTTGGCCCACAGATCTCACCTTGAGTGGCAGAGCTCCAGAGTGATGCCTTGGCCTTAAAAGTGTGTATTATCAAACAGGGGGTAAAAGTTGGAGTCAATGAATGTCAGCAATGGTGAATTCATTTATTAGAAACTAAGAGGAGAAACATAGAAAATTAGGTAAAAACAGCCTTCAAATATAAAGCTAGGCCCAGGGTTTCAAAGACCTACTATAGCTGAAGGGGCCTAGGGTGGTGCCTGTGGCTTAAGGAGTAGGGTGCCGGTCCCATATGCCGGAGGTGGCGGGTTCAAACCCAGCCCCAGCCAAAAACCACAAAAAAAAAAAAAAAAAAGTCCAACGAGGGTTGTGAAAACTGTAGTTTCAAATTTCTAGGGATCCAAGACAGCCTCAAGGAGGGATCTTGAGTTATTTTACATCTTAAAAAAATAGCTAATGAAAATGAAATGTCTATACAAGGCCCCATTTATTAATGAAAACATGGACTCATTAACCAGATTTACTACTGCTTCGTCTCTAGTTAGTCATTCTATTGCTTAGTACTTGTCTGTGCTGCATGCTTTTGTATATATAAATCTTTGACTAATTAAAATAGGAAAACAAATTAAGTATTAATAAATGCAGTCCAAGTAGTAGAAAGAAACTAAGGAGAAAAATACTCGCTAGTGAAAAAGTTGGGGACTTATTCAAACCTCCTTATTCTGGGAGGTTGCTTTTCTTTGTTGTTTTGTCTTATGTTTGAGTTTTTCACTTGTTTGGTGAATTGGTTTACATTAGATTACGCCTATAAATACTAAGTACGTAAGCAAAGTTTTAAGAGTAAGCTAACAGAAGAACCAGAAACAGGTCCCACGGATCTAACTTTAATAATACTAGTTACCATTCCTAAACAACCAATTACATGCCAATTGCTCGTATTAATTATCACATTACATCATCAAATGAACAAAAAAAGAAAGTAAATTTATATCAGCATTATATAGAGGAGGAATCTGAGCCTCAAGACATGCAGTAATCAGCCCAGAAAAACACAGCAGGTAAAGTGCTTGTCCAGCACTGGAGCCTGAACCTTACGCTTGTAATCAGAATCCAGGTTTCAGTTCTTTCAAGTTAGTGTTAGATTCCAGGGTCTTCATACTATGTATGTGACCACAGTATGAAGATTCTAGATTTCGTACTAGGATTTACTTATTTGAACCTAGATTCTTTCCAAAAATGTTTATGAAGACGAGAGAATACATAAATGGAGAGCCCCAGTGATCTCCTCAACGTCACTAATGTGTTGCCATTTCTCCTAAAAACCCTGTCATTTTCACCGCTACAGACATACACAGGGGAAAGGCACTAACCTCGTAAGGGTAATGGTAAAAATCAAACTGATTTCTCTCCCTTTTGCCATAGAACAAATACAAGTTTAGAGATCATATAAATCCAGATTTAAATCTGCTCCTCATGTACTGACTTGGTATCCTCAACATTCACTGGCCTCTCTGAGCCATTTTTATTATCAGATAAAGACGGACAATGCTTCATTTTTCACTGGATGGTGGTGAGGGTTAAATAAACAGATAGAGTAGGTAAAGCCTCTGGCACATGTCAAACACCAAACAAATCTATCAGTAGCCCTCCTCGGGTTGGGTAGTCACCAACTTACAGGACATGATTTACTTTTGGCTTGTTCAACCAAATCAGAGGCTGCCAACAGGACTTGTCCTCTTGGATCTAGAAGATTCAACATGAAAACCTGAACATTTTTTTATTTGACCCTATTTCAGTATTCTGCAATACTGAAGCTGAGTGACCACAGATTAAAGACACGGAAGATAAATGCTCCTTTGCAAAGACCACTAATATAGCCAGAGCAGAATTGATGTGACCAACCAAAGGATGATGTCCATTTCTCAGGGAGTCAGATGGGACATATCCGAATTTGAATTTCATTTTCCATTTCTTTTTAGGAGGGTTAGAAGGTGAGTCTGGCAAAGTCATTCCCTTTTGCCCAGTCATGCCTTGCTAACCTTACTTTCCTTGTTAAAGAAAAACAACAACAACAACAAATGAATAAGCAACATCCATTTTCCCAGCCAGTTTATACTGCGAATGGAAAGAGCATAAGGCCCTTCTAATGCCAGACTGATTACAATGTGACATCTTGGAGGGTGGAAAAAGGGTAGAAGGTGAAACACAGCAATATATGTATAGACCAACTCTGTCTTTACTAACTAAAAACAAGGGTTTGTGTACAGAGAACTAAAAAGGTAAAAAAAAAAACACAGAAAGGAAAAGAAAATGGGGCATTGTAAACACACAACTTTAATTTTTAAAGACTCTCAGTGCTCAGTGAACCCAATTGATGCCTCTGATTCTTTTACTCTATTCGGATTTGCCTTGCACAGCCAGCATCAGACCTCCCATATTCAAACAGCCTGACAAATATTGATTTTTAACACCACCAGCTAGGGACTTCTTATTTTGCTCCCAGAGAACACATGTGGGAAATGAGTTTTGCAAGTTGACTCAAGTCAGTCCCAGCTGGGTCCTTTCTCCTGCTGAAAAAAGCAAGCCCAAAGAGGCAGCCTGGCTTCCAGCAAAGAGCAATCTGCCATCCAGTGTAGCCATCCCATTGCTCTCTGAGAATACCATACATTTCCTAAGACTCAAGTTGCTCTGCAGAGTCGGGAAAAGAACTAGGCCTAAACAAAAAGGTACTTAGGTTGAAGAAGATGAGCCGTGGCAAAATCAAATCTTCCTTGCCAAAGCTGTGAAGAATTGGGAGGTCTTAGCTCACTTCTCCGGCCTCATGACAGCATTTCCTCGCACTTGAAGCTCCAGCCCAAAGTATTACCCATTTATTGTTCTTGAACTAGCCATGAACTAGCCATTAGTTCTCACCCTACAGGTTTGCTTAAAGATGACATCTTCAAAATACATTCCTTATACCATCACTTACTTATATTTTTGCATGGTAAATGCCTGCTAACTTACCAGTATTTTACATGTATGATGAATTACTATGTCTCCATTTTACATGTATGATAAATTACTATGTCTTTTTACCTTTGTGCCTTTAGTGTCTAACCAAAGGCATTTGTTAATATTCTTGATGAAATAATAAGTGCATACATAAACAAAGGAATGAAAAAAGGCAAGAGACTATTTCCAGCCTTTTGTATCATTGGTAGGCTATTGTAAACATACTAAGCTATATCATTAAATGAGTTCACACAAATTTCCTTTGCATCTTCACACTACCATTGTGAGATAATAAAAATTATTAGTCCCCTTTCAGGGAAAGAAAATAATTAGAAGCTCCAGAAATAGATAAATTTACATAAGTCCACACTTTTAGAAATTAACATGGCCAAGATTTATACCATGATGTGCTCAAGATTTGAACAAATTTTAGAAACTCTGAAGGTACTAAGTATTTAGATTCCTCAGTTGGAGTCATTCTTTATGTCATTCATTCATCATTCCATCATTTTCTCATCCATTTAATAAGAATTTATTTAGAACCTACTTTAAAGCAGATTCTATACTAGGCTCCAGAGCATGCAAAAATGAACACCATTCCTTATTTTCAAAGAGCTTATAGTTTAACTGAACAGGTGATAACACAGAGAGCCATGATATAAATTATATCCCTCAAGACCTCTGAAATGTAATAGAAATTAAAGCAAAAACAATGGTCACCATTACAGCAATTCCTAAACCAAAGTTTTAGTGTCTTTCTATCTGCCAAATAGCACCCTACTCTCCTTCACAGGCAGCAATACCAGGAAGTAGTCTATTATTTCATCGCTTACAAATGTATTTTGATCATGGTGCTGGCTGCTGAAAACATTCAGTGATTTCTCGTTGTCAAGCAAAAACCTCTAAACTTCTCATTAACATTCTATAAACACTTCCAGGTTTATCTTCTATACATCTTTTAAATTCCTCACTGGTTGCCCACAATATTTTCTAAATCTATCCTGCACCCTCTCTGCATCTTTGTTCCAGCTAAGTCTATTAGGGTTAGATTTACTCTTTCTATTTAGGCCTTTCTGCCAACTATGTTCTTTCTTTTCCTGGATACTTCTAAAACATTTTGCTTCATAAAAGTATCTCCTTTCTTTTACAGCTTTGTCAGAAAACAGTGAATTACTCTAGGTTGAAATGAACCGTTTATGTGTCAGCCTCCTGCTCTGGTCTGTGAACGTATGAGTGGCCACAGCAGTTTCTTCCTCATTCTTATATACTCTGTCTAATGCAAAGCCATGTGCTGTGTACTCAGAGAAGGACTGCTGACAGGAGGGGGCTGACCAGCCTTGTGTAATGTTTACCTGTCAAACATCCTATCTCCCATTACATTGGCAAGCTCTGTGAGGGCTGAAACTATGAATGTCATTGTATCTTTCACCATCATCTCACCATAGTTCCCAGTACAGTCTTTGGATACATTAAGTACCCCGCACGTATCTGTTAATGAATTTAAAAAGTTGTAATTTTCATGGTAGGAGTGATCTTATTTTATGTATTTTATTTATTGCTGTGTTTATTTTTTAATTAGAAATGGTGGCTACCCAGTAAGTGACTATCATTTAAATAGAAACCAATTTCCAAATGTCTAGCCGTGGAATGTAATGGACATACTGTTTTGCCCGACCTGCTTTTCTGACCCCATCTCCACTTGCCACAGTGCAAGCAACAGAAGTAGCTTATTTATAAAGTGTGATTTTCTGTCAGATGAGAATTGATAGGTCCAAAGTTGAGAAACCATAAACTGCTAATCATAACTCTGTCCTAGGATTTTTGAGACAATGAATTAAGTTGATTAGCCAGAGTTTTTGGATAAAGAAACTGAGGTACAGGGTAATCATGATGATCCCTTAGGCTCTGATTACAATCATCCATTAAGTTCCGTTCCGGACCGTCATTTCCATGACATAGCTGTGCTGTGTGATATCTACTGCATGTCCCTTCTGCTTAAGCTTGTTCAAGATGGATTTTTTTAAACTTTGTTTCCAAAAAAGTCTTCATGATTGCAAAGACATCCTGATAAAAGACAAAAGTGATGATAGAGGCTTGGGACAATAAGGAGAAATAACACTAAATTCCAAAATTGAGCTATAGGCATTTACCTAGCACCTCTCCAAAGGAAAGATATAAAGACTCAAACACTAAGAAAACTCTTTAATAGCTTGTCTAACCAAATAAGACCCTGCATAACAGTTTCAGAAGAAATTACTAGACCTAAAGGGAAGAAAACCAGGCCAGGCCATATTAGTGATATTCAAATGAGTGATGAACAGGAGCAGCCCATCTAGACTTAGAGAAGAACAGAATAAAGTAGGAGAAAACACTGGGAGCTTGGCTATGAGCCTACCGTGTCACAAACAAACACTTGCTTTTCTCTTTGCTTCCATCCTTTAGCAGTGTGTGTGTGTCCATGTGTGTGTGCTATCAATTATGTCCCCAGCATCTGATTTAATGCTGAAGTTACAGAGAAAAAAGGCAATCTCTTCCATTCAAGAATCTTCCTTACATTAGGGAGATTACAGTCTGTTATGAAAGGCAGAGTATATTGTGACAGGTACCGAGTACTATGTCCTAGACTAGCATCGTGAGGGTGTAGATTAAAGGAACCTAGCCAGAGTGAAGGCTCCACAGAAAGTTTTGCTGAGAATGCAAGGCTTGAGAAGCCCCCAAAGATGAAGAATATTCACTGTGCCAAGAAGAGTGCTGCCTGTAGCAAAGGGCATTCTTTGATAAGGAAACAGCACGTGCAAAGACTTGGAGACTGGATAAAGCATGGCACATCCAGGAGGGGCGATGATACTTCCCAGCTTAGGTTTTAATGGGATAGGTAGACAAGTAAATCAACTATTGCAATGATAAGTCCTTTGACAGAAATGAGCATATGTTCCTCTGTGAAAACAAGTAAGGGAAACCAACATGGTCTGTTGAAGTGGTTGAGATTACAGAAGACTTCCTGGGGGAGGTGACACGTGAGTGAGTCCTGAATGATCAACAAGACATATTCACGTAGAGAAAGGGTGATAAGGGAGGATTTTTCTGTAAAATGAACAGTACCTGAAAAAGCATTAAAAAGCTTTGCTTCAGCCAGGCACAGTGTCCCATGCCTCTAATCCTAGTACTTTGGAAAGCCTGAGACAGGAGAACTGCTTGAAGCCAGGGGTTCAAGATCAGCTTGAGCAAGAGTGAGACCCTATCTCTACAAAAAATAGAAAAATTAGCAGGATGGGTGGCTCCTGTGGCTCAAAGGAGTAGGGTACCAATCCCATATGCCAGAGGTGGTGAGTTCAAACCCAGCCCTGGCCAAAAAAAAAAAAAAAAAAGAAGAAGAAGAAAAATTAGCTGGATGTGGTGCATATGCCTGTAGTCCCAGCTACTTGGGAGGCTGAAAGGAGGATCTCTTGAGTTCAGAAGTTTGAGATTGCAGAAATCTATGATGAGGCCACCGTACTCTAGACGAGGTGACATTATGAGACTCTGTCCAAAAAAGAAAAGCCTGAGTTATTTAATAACAAGTGTGTATAATCTATTCTCCCTGTTCTAGAAATAATGGGGAAGTAAAAGAGTCTAATTTTATTCACAGAACTAATATTGACTTCCTAGTAAAACTGTCTAAAGAGGAGATAGATTCAATATATAAAACAAAATACCGGATCAAAAGAGGGAAACAGGCAAGATAAAAGAAATGAGAACTAGCACTTGATCATCATGCTGAGAATCTAAGGAGTGGTGAGGACAGTGGCAAAGTGGAGAGTATAGGGCCCACCTAGATGTACAGTACTCTTCAGTTTCAAACAATCACCATGCAGAACTATGGCCTCAAAGTTTCTACTTTTCTTATTGCCGAACAAATCTAGATCATGTGTGTGTTTGTGTACATGTGTGTGTATGTAAGAAATCTTCTAATGCCAATTTAACACTCTGTGGGATGACCTCTGAAAGTCAAAGGCAGACCAGAATCCTACAACTTATGATACTTGAATTAAAACTTTGATGCCAGGCTCAGTGCCTGTAGCTCAAGTGGCTAGTGTGTCAGCCACATACTCCAGAGCTGGCAGGTTCGAATCCAGCCTGGGCCTGCCAAACAACAATAACAACTATAACCAAAAAATACCCGGGCATTGTGGTGGGTGCCTATAGTTCCAGCTACTTGGGAGGCTGAGGCAAGAGAATCTATTAAACCCACGACTTTGAGGTTGCTGTGAGCTGTGATGCCACAGCTCTCCACCCAGGGTGACAGCTTAAGACTCTGTCTCAAAAAAAAAAACCTTTGATGCCAGACATGTTAAAAATGTCTGTACTTCAATAATCTGCCACATAATTTTTCCCTCTCAGTTTGAATTAAACTTCATAATCAATTAGGATATGGCATAATAATATTTGATCTTTTTTTATCTAAAAGAAATGCCATAAAACTTAATTCCCCCCATTTCTCTATGTCCTAAAATTTGGACTGGACTAAGACTTACCTGGTAATTGAACATTAGTATCAACTAACATGTGCTAAAACAATTATCTATCTTTTCCTTTTTTTTTTTTTTTGGCCAGGGCTAGGTTTGAACCCACCACCTCTGGCATATGGGACCAGCGCCCTACTCCTTGAGCCACAGGCACCACCCTATCTATCTTTTCTTAAAAGGAAAAGTCATAAAAGTTTATTTTTTCCATTTCCCAAGGTCCTAAGACTTGCGCTAAGCCTTCTATCAGCCCCTTGAGCAATGATGGAAGCATTCAGCAGCGTCATTTGGCAATGTATGCTAGTATGCCTAATTATGTGTAGTTTGAGGGAGCACAGCAGGGGACAGAGGAGGAATCCTGGCAAGCACCTTCTTCCTGCTCTGTCTCTCTGCTCATGCTCACCTCTCCTGCTCCCTG
The DNA here is from genome assembly GCF_027406575.1 of Nycticebus coucang. Classification (NCBI taxonomy): domain Eukaryota; kingdom Metazoa; phylum Chordata; class Mammalia; order Primates; family Lorisidae; genus Nycticebus; species Nycticebus coucang. The sequence goes on along the minus strand of NC_069793.1, from coordinate 23,078,533 downwards.
TGCAGTCTTACACTCATTGCCACTAAATTCCATCCACATAGCAGGCAGTATTTGTCACCACCAGCTCCCTCCATGGAACACATACATATTTCACCTTATTGTGTTAAAAAATAGTGATTAAATAAAACAAATGTTATATCTATAAAAACTGAGTCTCAGAAAAATTAGCAATAACAATATCTATCACTTATACCATGCTTTTAATTCTGTGTGTGACTTTATAGACCTTCATGTGATATATATGATAATATTTTTTTAAATGGGGCAGATATTACCATCCTTATCATGCAGATGAAAAAGCTGAGGTTTCAAAGCACATCACTGCTCTCCTATAAGTTACTCTTTGTCTGTATACCTCAACTTTAACTTTGAAATAGGAAAAAGAATAGAACATATGTAATTAAGTTACTGTTTTGAAGATCATAAGAGATGGTTCATGATGGCCCGATGCCTGTCTTAATGTGAGAGCATGGACATGTCAGCTGTCTTTACACTCATTGTCGCTATTAAGATGCTAGGTTAATTTAACTACTACGACAGATAAATTTAAGAATCTTAGTGGCTGTCTCACTTATATAGAAAGTCTAGTCAGCAAGCGAAGGGCAGTGGAAGAAGGAGAGAAAAATGCCCTTTGTTTCAGTCAGGGATCAAGGTCATCCAACAGCCTCTAGTGTTTGGGGGTCGCTGGGACGAACCTCTGTACTTGATCTATGGAAGAGAAAAGAGAGAATGAAATGAGATTTTTATAGTCCAGGCCTTCAAGTGACTTCATTTCTTCCATCTTTATTCCATTAATCAGCACTTAACCACTTGGCCAAACCAACTTCAAAGAAGACTGGGGAATGCCATCTGTGTCCTGAGGAAGAACAGAGAATGGGTTTGCATGAACACAAAGCCATCTATGTCTTACGCTAATAGACTTGGCTTAGGCCCATGTAGCTAATAACTGTGAAAGTTAAAGCTTAAAAGTGAACAGTCTGACTGGGGTTCTCAGCTTTCCCTTCTACAACTGCCCAAAGTCATACGTGCAAACAGAAACCAGTTGTCCTGATTTTGAGTTCTGGGGTCTTTTCTCCCACACTTATAGTTTAGGAACTATAAATGGCTGCCTTCTTTCCAGCACTTCACTGTGCCACATCACAAGTAGCACATCCACTAAACTAGAAACCTAATCTCTTCTTTGATAGTTGAAACAGTAGACCCCACACTTATAGTTTAGGAACTATAAATGGCTGCCTTCTTTCCAGCACTTCACTGTGCCACATCACAAGTAGCACATCCACTAAACTAGAAACCTAATCTCTTCTTTGATAGTTGAAACAGTAGAGAAGGATCTTCCTCTGTGATCTTACTCTTACTTCGCCTCCCTGAGGTGAAGGATAGACTAATTATTAGTTTCTCATAGATGAGAGCAATTTAGAGCAATAACTAATTAAATAGGGAGTGTTTATGCATACGGGGTTCATGCTATGAAGTCACATCAATGCATCATTACTTGGCATGCTGAAATTGATAACAATTGAGCTATTTTTCAAAGGCAATGGGGTATGGTTTTACCGAGAGGCAACAGCCACATCTAGAGTCTTCCTTCCTTGCTCTAAGTCCTGGTATAGGTGCTTTCTCTACCTTTGAATAACATCGGGTTATTGACTGCTGGGAGGTGGATTTAGATCGATGCTGAAAGAAGACATTGTGGGACCCTCACTGTAAACCCAAAGCATGAGCATGGCCCACAGTCTAGGCCAGAGGATGTCCAGCATAAGCAGAGTTGTTGTGGGCTATTGGTGTCATGCTTGCTGTCACTTAACAAGGCCGAGCATACCAGGGCTGCCCCAGAGACACAGCTACGCCTTCCCAGGCAAAGTCTCCAATTCCAGGAACTTTTCCTGAGTAAGCTGCCAAGCTAGTTCGTAAGTTGCTCCTTCTCCTTAAATCTTGGAAACTGAGAAACCACCATCTAGCAGAATATATTTGTGTGTCTCCCTGATCTCAAAACTTTTTAAGAGTACAGTAGAGATTTGGTTCTAAAGGCAGGCAAAACTGGTTTCAAATACTGGTTTGAACTCATGGTCACTACAGAGGAGAGGTTAGCTTAAACGTAGGGACCTAATCTAGCCTCAGCTATTCTTGAAAATAAACATTTATTGGAAATCAGTCACACTCACTCGTTTATAAATTGTCTGCGGCTGCTTGCACACCGCAGCTGCAGAACTGAGCCGTTCCAGCAGAAGCTGTCTGTGATCTGCTGAGCCATCAATATTTATTGGTTAGTGTTTTACAGAAATTGCATGGGACTTCAATTTCTTGCCCTGTTAAATGCAGGTAATTATGTCTAACCCAAAACTGTGGTGAGATTTAAAAAAAAACAAACTAGTGCACAAAGCATCTAGAAGCCAGACACAGGTATTCATGCCTGTAATCCCAGCACTCTGGGAGGCTGAGACGGGAAGATCCCTTGAGCTCAGTAGTTACAGATGAGCCTGAGCAAGTGTGAGACCCAGTCCATACTAAAAATTAAAAAAAAAAAAAAATTAACCAGGCACGGTAGCATGCCTGTAGTCCCAGGTACTTGGGAAGCTAATGAAGGAGGACTGCTCGAACCCTGGGGTTTGCTGTGAGCTAGGCTGATGCCATGGCACCCTACCCTGAGCAACAGAGTGAGACTGTCTGGAAAAAAAAAATCCATGCAGGGTAATTCACAACATGAAATAGATTCTCAGTAAGTAGTAGCTTCCTTTCCTACAGTTACTTTGTATTGAGGTGCATTTGGGTGGCTGCAGCACAGAGGCTCAGTGACAAAGTCAATATGACAGGTGTGAGAGTACTGCTCCACCACAGACAGCCCTCCTCTCGAGAACTTTCAGTGGAGCCCAGTCATTCAGCTTCCAGACCGAAAGGACAAAAGAGACAACATGTGCACACTTTCTACTTTCAGCCACATTCCTACAGAGGGTGAAGAGATCAGACAGGGGCCGTTCATGATCCTGATAACACTGTTACAATGAAAATCAGCCAGTTCCAATTATTTTTTTTTTCAAAGAAAGAAGTAAATAATCATGTTATTCTTGTCCAGGGTACTCTTTTAAACTTGTCCCAAACAACCTGTCTTACTCTGAAAAGTGCCATATGCATTCTTACTTGCGTAGAGAACTAAATAATGTCTTCCGTAATTCAGAGGAAAGTTTAGTTAGCATTCTTAGTGTTTTAAGACCATATATTAGTAACAAATTGTATGTTACTCTAGATTAAACAATGTGATGATATGATGGAGGCTCCTTCTCTCAACAACTCTTTGAGACAGATGTTATCATTCTGGACTTACAGGTGATGAAACGGGAAGACAAAACAACCTTCCAAGTTTATGAGACCAGTAATTGGCATAGTTAAAATTCGAAGCCAATCTGGCCTTCCTCTGAGTCTGTCTAATCTTTTAAAAAGGTGACAATGTCAGAAATTACAAAAGGACTGGATTTTTAACCTTACCAAAGAAATATTGTTGGTAAGCCTGAACAGCTGGCAAGAGGAAAGAAGAAAACAAATTATACAAATAGAGTCTGAACAACTATAAATATTTGTAATCCCTTCTATAGGAGTTTTATATCTTACACATGTCTCAATGGAAAGCCTCATGGAAAAGATTTGGATTAGAAGTGAAAAATTCTGGCCTCTGGTCTTACACAGGCCATTTACTTTCTCTCAACTTTTGTACTTTTAAATGAGAAACTTGAATGATATTTGAAGTCACTTAATCTGAAAGTCTATGACACTTTCCAGAGAGCAAGTGTTGGTCATTTGGTCACTAGGACTAATGCCCCAAATACACGATATCCAACCATGAACACGGCCCAGAGTCCCTGTTGGTGGGAAACACACACACACGTACACACATACAAACAGGACATGCACACACACATACATGCACAAACACGACATGTACACACCCACACGCACATACATGCACCTTTTTTCCTTAGTGTTTGATTTAAAACAAATAAAATTTAAATGAGAGTGAGAAAAGTAAGCTTCAGAAAAGTACAAAGCTCGACGGTGATCAAGGAAGAAAAGAGAAACAAGATGTTTACATAGTTTCTGACATTGATTTGGAATAAAATATACATAAAAAGATAGTAAAAGTGAAAGTACATCCATTGATAAAAGCAAAGCTTAATTAAAGTAGGTACTTGTGAATATACACACACACATGCACTCGCTCTTTGAGCAGTGGCTGACAGAAAAATGACAATTCCATGTAATTGCTGATTCCAAGGAGGGAAGTGAAGGAGACAGTGGGCATGGGCATGGCTAATACTGATTGAGCAACTATCTCATCCCAGACCTTGGCCATATCCTACTTTCATGATAGAATTTGCATAGCAGCCTATCTCACCTTCTTAGAGCCTTTATGAAAAATGCATGATTATTTCCAGTTTAGAGAAGCAGACGTTGCTTACAGAGGCAAACTGTTTTGCCCAAGATCACCCCGCTAGTTAGTTGTTAAATCAGGCATTAAATCCACATCCAACGCCTAAGTTTTTCCTCTAACACTTTACGATTGCAAAGCAATCTCAACCTTCATCACCTTATTGTATCCTAATTTTAAACTAGTTAAGAAAGAGGAGGGTGGATAATAACTTTTCTGTTTTTTATAAAGGAATAAGGTAATGCTTACATAAATTTAGCAGTTTGTCTAAATTTACATGCCAGGCACAGGGATGACATGAATTTAGCTACTCTGACTGGTAAATCAGTTCCTTGGTTACTCCGGTCTGCTGACACTCTTGACTAATCAGTAACATTAGCCTTTTATTACTGAGAGGCTTAGAGCTCATGGTTCAGAGAAAAGTTGCTGGAGTTGCATGAATTTGTGTGCAAATCTAGGCTGCAACATTTACTAGCTATTTGTGAAAATTGATTAATTAGTTTTTAATGAGGTTAATTTGTTCTGACATTTACGACAAAGGAATTTGAGGGAATTCAATAATTTAATAGGACTGGCCTGCAGCATAGTCATAGGTGGGGATCTTGAGAAGCAAATCGTGAAAACAAAGGTGTGTACTACCAGGATAGAAGGAGGAGAGGGTGAGGCAGCCACATAGGAGAGGGGAGGAGCCAGGCACAGGTGCACTTGCAGGAAAAATCCCAGCTTCAGCCTGCTCCTTCAGAAGAATAAATTATACTGCAGTTTGCTATTCCCCCCACCCAACACACCCCCTTAAGTCAAGGAAGGGAAATGAGCATTCACACTTCTGCACCACTTAGTCGTTGAATAAAAACCACAGCAGGAGTGGTAAGAGAAGAGAGGCTGCAAAAGTCTAAGACCTTCTGGCTCTGTACACCTTCCGGCAAAGCGGTGGCAGTATCCTCAGGGCAGAGAAACGGGAAAAGACTTGGGAGGCAGGAAGAGAACAAATATTAATAGCAGGTCCTTGGGGGACCTGGGGGGAACAGTCAGCATATGCAGTAGAGGAATTATTTTGCTATGATGACTTTTCATTATTATAGAATGTGAATGTCACGTTTCTTCATGGGCCACATTTCTAGGAATATTGGAGAAAACCCATATATTCTCCTTGAGTCTAAGCTGTAATTCAGGTCAAGGCCAGAAAAAGATATCAGTTCGGGAGAAGATATACATTCCGGATCAAGATCAAAAATGGAAGCTCTAAGCTGAAAGCTTTATTAGACCATCTACAGTATCCGTTTCAGGCACTATTCGCAGCCGAGGGACCAGGTCTCAGCCCCTGTGATTTATTAGAGAGGAGAGGCCCTCAGGCAATGCAGCAAATGGAGACTGAGCGAGATGGTACTTTTTGTTTTTTTTAATCACAGTAATACATCCATCCTCCCAGAACCATTTAAACTTTTTTTTTAATTCTTCACCCACCCCTTCCCTAATACAATGAAGGCCTTAATTAATTACACACAGGGTAAACAAACAGGTGCATGGCTTCACAGAGACTCGGAGGGGGATCTAGGTTACCTCCCTGCATACTGTGTAGCAAATACAACTCCATCCCAGAAAGAAGGCATTGGGCATCACTGAAAAACATTATTCTGCTCCCAGATTTTCTGGTTTCAGCTGGTCTCCTTTAATAATTCTTATAAAAAATGTTTACTTGTTTATACTCTAGATTTTTCTTTGAACAGCTATCCTAAAGAAGAATAGCTCATTGAATATTAAGTAAGCAGACCGACACATGCAAAGTTTTTTCCAAGGTAGTAATTCAGAGGCGTCACTCTATCATGATAAAAGTGATAAAAGCAAATCTAACCCTGATTTAAGGAAGCAAAAGTCCATGTCTTTGATTTTGGGTGCTTTAGTCATGGCAATGGATTCTCTTAAATGTGAACAGCTTAGATTTATTATAGATACCACTGATTCAGGGTGGTGGAAAGTAAAAAAAAATAAAAGGCGTAATTTAAAGCTGTTGTAAACTCTCAATGACAACAGCAGAGCTAAGTAGCCACAACCCTCCCACAGCAGGGAAGCAATGTTTATAGTAAAAATAGATCTAGTCTTGAATTCCAGATCTGACCTTGACTAGCTGGATTATTTCTAAGTTATTCAAAGTCTGTGAATCTCCATTTCCTTATCTGTGCTATAAGGAACTGATGTCACTTATAGTTTTATAGTGAGGATCAAGTGGGATGATTTATGAAGGTAATCTGGGAAGTGCCAACCATAGGCGCTGTCATTTACCTTATCGTATGAGTCAGCTTTCAGTCTTGAAGACTTGGAAAATTCACCTGATGTACCACACGAACTTAATAGTGACGACGCTGAGTGAGTCTGAAAAGTAACCAGCTGGAAAGGCTCCTTGATGGCAATGTAACACCACTTGAAAGGGCAGTTGTGGAGAAATGGTGTGACAGATTGTCCAGTTGGAATGTATATTAGTTTTCTACTGCTGCATAACAAATTTTCATCAATGTTGCACCTTAAAGCAACACACATTTATTATCTCACAGTTGTTGTGGGTTGTAAGTCTGGTCATGATTTCACTGAATCCTCTCCTTAGTGTGCTGAGGTTGTAATGGAGGTGTTGGTTGGGCCATGTTTTCACCTGGAGTCCCAACTGGGGAAGAATCCACCTTTGAGATCATTCACATTGTTGGTAGAATTCATGTGCATAATGCAATGATACATTTCAAAACTATTACAAATAGAGTATAAATGTCTTGCCACAACAAATTCGTAAGCAAGGAGATGATTATGTTAATGAGTTAGATACAGGCATTCCACACTGTGAATCAAATCAGCACATTGTACCCCATAAATGCATTAATGTACACAGTCATGATTTAATAAAGAATAATTAAAAAAAAAAAGAATTCACTTCTTTGTGACAAAGGATGCAGGAACTTGGACTGTCACTGTCTGTTGGCTGCAGACTGCCATCCAGTTCTGGAGACTTCCTGCAGTTTGTAGAGGCTGCCCATAGTTCCCTGCCATGTGGTCTTCTCTAACCTGGCCGCAACGTGCTACAGTAGAATCTTATTCAATGTAACATAACACAAGAATGGTTTTTAAGGAGACCATTCATTACCTTTGCCATAATAATCTATTGGATGAAAACATCACAGATCCCACTGGCACTGGATGAGATGGGATTAGACAGGATATGTGTGTGAAAGACTCTTGCTTCTAACAGATTTTTAGCCTCACCTCCCTTTGCCCCCTGAGCTCCATATCTGATCAAGCTGATGAGAAAGTCTGTGAGTTCCCTCATTTGCCACCAGCAGGAGAGTCAAACCACTGCCGTGGTAAAGCTTATGTTCTCTTGGATTGTGTGTCTGTGTTGCCAACAGTCTCGAGACTGAACCGAAATCCGAGTGGTGGACCATTCCATTCTGCATGGTGACTATAACTGTGTGGATGTCACTAGTAGAGGCCTGTCAGCCTCCTGAACCGTGGTTATTGATAATATGGACAGGCATCCAAAGCTTTCTAAATGATCATTCTTCAATTATATCAAGCAAGTTATCATAGGCCGTCAGTTACCTAAACTCATTGGATCTACTTGAAAAGGGTTTTAAACAAACTTTTTCACTGATAAAGGGATTAGTCTACTTTTTCTGTTCACTCATTCATACTTTTACCCATCTATTCATTCTAGAAGGATTTATTGAGACTGTTAAATAACAGTCCTGTACTCGATGCTGAAGATACAGCAGTACATGAGACAGATAATATCGTTAGTTTTATATGTTTCCCAAATAGGTGGGAAACACAGACAAGGAAACAGGCAATCATATTGTGAAGGAATGAGAACTACAATGGATAAAGCGAAGCGATGGGAACACCGAGGAGAAAGTTCTGCTCCACTGAAATGTGGTGATTCCACCTGAGGACTGAAGAATCATTAGAAATAAGATGATCAAAATGTCTAAGAATGAGGGGGGTTGCATGGAAGACCAAATGGTCCAAAATGATAGGAAGCATGTGAAAAGGTCCAGTAGCAAAAATAAATAAATAAGCAAATAAAATATTGAGAGAACTGAGAGTTCCCGCAATGATTTCAATCACGTAAGGTAATGACAGAACGTGCCTGTTATTTTGATCTCTGCAGAGCCAACATGGAAATCACAGAACATCCAATATTATAACTAAAATCATCAACTTTCTTTTTTTTTTTGTAGAGACAGAGTCTCACTGTACCGCCCTCCATAGAGTGCCGTGTCATCACACGGCTCACAGCAACCTCTAACTCTTGGGCTTACGCGATTCTCTTGCCTCAGCCTCCCAAGCAGCTGGGACTACAGGCGCCTGCCACAACGCCCAGCTATTTTTTGTTGCAGTTTGGCCGGGGCTGGGTTTGAACCCGCCACCCTCGGCATATGGGGCCGGCGCCCTACTCACTGAGCCACAGGCGCCGCCCAAAATCATCAACTTTCATATTCACAAAGGACGTCTTTCTTTAAGTTTCCTAGTGTACAAAAGGCAGGTCTAGAAATTTTGAATTAGAAACTTTTTGAAACAATGTTACTATTAATAAGGAGTTCCTAACACACATCTTCTTGGATATGTTGTGTTGCTTTTAAGATGAGTTTATCTCTGCAATTTTCTTTAGAGTTACCCCAGTGCAACAAGGAACAAGCACACCCAGGTCCTCCCAAGGAATGCTCCCTGTGTCTGGTCTATGCTTTAGCACCAACACGTAAGAGCTGTGTAGTCTGGGGGTTTCTTCGGACCCTAGTTTCTTCATTTGTGAATAGGCAACAATAATATTTGCAGAGATTTCACCTATGAGAATATGAGATCTCCTTAATTACGTGAACTTTTTCTGTGTTCCATAACCCAGAGCTATCATTATAACTCACTCCACAGTTGGAAAGAGATAGCAAACCTCCTCAGAGAGAAAAATCTCTGATCCAAATTTGGCTTCACAATGAAGGCCCCTCCAGTTTGAGCAGGGAAAGCTTGCCATTGTTGATTCACTTGGTGTCAGTGCCCGAGAAACTTACTGACTTGTGTTTATATTTATGCTGGCATGTGGAGTCTCAGGAGGTGTGATTGAGGTATAAAAAAAGACAGGAGAAAGCAGAACGTTGTAAAAGCCAGAGCAAGCACAAGAGTTTGTCTCTTCACTTTGAGTTGACTTTTAAATAACTTTTTGAGGCCTCTTTCTGCATAACACCACTAAGGAGAGAGATCTTGACTATAACAGAGGAAGAGAGAGAAAGGAGGGACAGCAATGGCTATAAGTACTGTACTGTAATTACAAATCATATGCATTAAATATGTGTGAAGAATTACTTGGTTAAAATACTATTGACTTTTTTTATGCTAGAAAAAGATCAGTGCAGAGTAAAATTTTACCTATAAAAAATTTAGAGGCAGGAGACTCAGGGTATGACAAAACTATGCTTCTATTAGAACCTGATTCCGTGATGACACATATCATCTGAGATTAGCTGAAAACAGGAGGACAGCCCATCTAGGCTAACAAAGTAGAGCAAATCAATACACCACTCTCATCTTTCACCTGGACTCAAACGGCCTGCAGGAAGACATTTGTGTTCTTATACGCAATCGTATGTGTACACATGCATGCCAACAAATCTTTATGTGCCTTTCTCCAAAGACAGGAGCCTAGACAACAAAACAGCTTCTTTTGCACATACAGGGATTCTATGTTTCCTGGTCGGCTTAAGGAAGAAGGACTTAGTGGGTGAAGCAAGGGCTCCTCAGGTTAAAGGAAGCTGCAGTTAGAATACCAGCCTTCCATTTTACTGCACAGGCATCCAATTCAGGGTGGAAGAGTATTACTCCCTTTGTTCTATTTCCCTTAATCCACATGTTGCTTATTGTTATTCAGTATGATAATTACATATCCCACACCAATTTCTAAAATTACTCACTTGCAAACCAATGATGAACCTATCCCACAGAGTGACACTAACGGCCCCTAGAACCAAGCCCATTCTGCCATTTTATGAAAGAACAAAACACTGATTCTTAAAAGGTTACTCAGCAGGCCCTGAAATTTGGTAAAATGCTTTTCAAAAAGCATTATAGCAAGGTTCATCTATAATAACAGAGTTGTAAAGTTAACCTAATTGTCTAAAACCAGGGGATCAATTTCATAAAGAATGCTATAATCTTAGAACAAAGTTCCATGGAGCCATTATAGTCGAATAATAAAAGCATATTTGATGGCCTGGGGAAATGCTCCTTCTTTGTTACAGAACACAACGTGCAAAAATATGATTCTACTTTTACAGTATGTCAGTGTGTATGTGCCTAGAATGCCTGTACCATCTCTCTCCTGCCTTTGCCCCTGCTCTCTCCCTCTTTCCCTCCCTCCCCCGTGCACTTGTGTGTGTGTAGAAGGTGCTCACTTGCCTCCTTCAGATCACACTCCCAAGTCACTTTCTCACTGAGGTCTTCCCTGGACACGCCATCCAAAGTGCCAAGCTCTTTTCAAAACCTTCAATCTCCATTTCCTTGTTAGCTTTTTCTTCATAGTATTTATAACGTTGTAACATACTAAACATCATCTGGTCCTGGACAGAAACATATGGCACACAGACTATAGTCATTGCGAAGAGTTTAACGGTGCTGCCACTTACAAGAGTGTGTGAGCAGGGGAAAGAAAAATCAGCAAGAGATTATAAAATAGGCCAAGATGAGCAACACTAAGATGGCCAATATGACCACTGGGAACCAAGGGTAGAGAAGAAACAGCAAGTCGCTAGAACTCAGGAGAAAGTTGTAGCCCTAGATGCCAGAGGGTTGTGCCAAGGAACCAAGCCACTGTGACTCCCCAGCCCAGCAGGAGTAAATACTCGGCTTCTCTCTCCTTCCTCATCTGGACTCCTCTGGGGGCCTCCCCCTTTTCTGAGTCCAACTACAAGTCAGAGCACACAAAAGCTTGTCCTTAAAGTTCCTTCTCCCAGGACAAAGAGCAATGTGGAAATATCCAGGTTGATAATAACCAACAAGTGCAAAGTTTACTTAACATTTTTTTATCAACTCTCTGCCACTAAAACATAATCTCCAAGATAATAGAGATTTTTTTTTCAACTGTGTGATCCACTAATATATTTCCAGGAGATGGAAATATCTGTGTGTGATAGAAGCTTCAGTAAATATTTGATAAATAAATGAATATTGAATGATAGTTATAAAATGTTTGTATTTGGGTAGTACATTTATGGATGATTTTAATTTCTTTACGTGACTTTCTATATTTTCCAAATTTCCTCAGTAAACATATACTTTTGCTTACAATCAGGAAATAGTATATAAATATATATATTGTGGTGTATGTATGTATGTTTAGTCTGGAGTCTGGCAAGTAAGCAGGGGAAAGAAGCTGATTATTTACTTGAAATTTATAAAGTAATAAAACAGGTGCCGTGTTCCCCAGCCATGGACCATGCAGATGTAGTTATGTCTAGAAAGCTCTGATCAATATTACCTTTCCAGACGGTACAAATACTCCAGACCAATTGTCTGCCTGTATATTATTTATGCTGTCAAAATAATATTTAAGCAATACATATTTAAAAAACAGCTGGCTCTGGAGACACAACTAGAACATTGATCATGAAAGAACTCTGCCTTATTTTGATGAATTGAAGGAAAGACATCTTTCGGGATTTGACAACTATTTTTAATAAAACCAGACAAGCAGCTTGGCAGCTCCTGTTCCTGGCAGAGGCCCCTAACCTTTAGCAATGTATACCCCACGTGAATAGCATTACTTACACTCTTATCTATTTACCTGTAAGTTATAGTTACCTGTATTACAAACCTAATTCAATCATCAGTCTCTAACACAAGGACAACGGTGATTTCTAGCAACATGTTTCCCAAGGCAGAAGTTATTCTGTCAGCAGCAAAAATAATGATTGGATGATATGAAATTGTATTTTATTACTTGAGTCAAAACATATATAGTAAAATCTTGCTAAAAGTGCCTTATTGCAACCAAGTTTTACTTGCCCTTGATACAAGGTGCTCCATCATACTGCTGTCATGATAACACCAAATGCCTATGGCAGAGTTGTTATCTAATACATTCACACCATCATTATAATAGGGGCTGCCAGCATTTTGAATGGAATGTAACAGATATTGATTTGCACACCCCGGTGTTATTATTGTACTTTGCCTTTACCACCTTCTAGCTTGGAAATAAATGAGCTTCTATTTCTGTTCACTGTTGTTCTTTTCCTCATTCCAGATGTTGTTCCTTGCTTTTCAGAATGATAATTGCACAACTAAAAGCTAGAGACTCCCTGAATGCTGTAAAAAGCACCAGATTGTATGAAAGTGCATTGTCAGTCAATAAAGAGGAAAGGAAAAACCTTAGATATAGCTCATATATCATATGAGCTCATATAAATTGATAATATCATTAATTCAATGTAGGGTTTAAGTTAACTTCTTTATACCTAAGTTATATAATTGTTTAATCATGTATATGTGTACTTATAAACTATATGTTATATGTATACGTACATATATACCTATATATACACACACACATACTGTTTTTTTTTCTCACATCTATCATGAAATTTCATAAAAATAAACATTTACTATAAGAATAGTTCCTGATAATGTCAGTGGAAATAAAATTATAAAACAAAGCATTATATTGAGGTGATGGTAGGAAATAAAAGCTATTTCCAGCTGATGTTTCTTGGCACACCAGTTACTACACTCAGGGTCTTGGACTAATGATCATCTTTAGCGAATGCCCTAAGCTTTCATGGATTCTGGCCAGGGCATCCTTGGATCAACAGATATAATGGTAAGAGGAAGAACATTGGCACCTTTGATTGGCGTGATAAATTTGTTAATAAATGGTTACCAAATTTATACAGTGGATAATGACTAACTTTATACTCAATTCATTAGTGATATATCTTTGTGTGGGATTAGCAATGGTAGCCTCAAGGAAATAGAAAGGTAAGGGGTAAAAAGGAAATAACAGCAACCAAGGCAAGTGCTAAGCAAATTACTTAACCTCCATAAGCCTTAGTATTCTTATGAGGAGAAAACAGATAATAGTAGCACCCTTCTCATGGGGTACTGGCACATAATGGATTTTTCAAAATCAATAAATTCCATCCTAAATATTATTCAACATTATTACTATTATTGGAACTCATTGATTCATGGTTCTTTGGTTCATCCTTTAAAGATAATTTCCATTTAGCTTACTCTTTACATTCATTTCTGGAAAGAAATTGGCCACGTCATAGGGAAGATGAATGTTCACTACAGACTATCACAGAGACAGTAGGATGGCAAAATAGTGCTACATCATCTTTGATCTTAGGATGGCCGGGTCATTGGATTTGTCTACTGGTCCGTTGGGTAACCTCTGGTCTTGAGGTAGCTATGGGAATATGCAGATGCTGAGGGTCCAATAAAACCTTTTGTGTTCAACTCACTGCTAGAACATTCACCTCAAGGACACAGCTCAGCAATTTCCAGCTAGGTTCAAACGGGTTTCATCATGGCACAGTGGTTTTCATCTTTTCTTTAACTTTATATATTGTTTTAAAATTTCAGATTAACATAAGGGTACATATGATAGGTTATATTGTTCGTGTTTGTTAGAAAAAGTCCAAGTTGCATTTGAGCCCTTCACCCAGGACATGTGTCATATACCCTGACACTGTACCCATTAGGTGGGGCTTGCTGAGCTTGTTCCCCCCACCACTTCTTGAATTTAATTGTTTTTTTTCTCTCCTGTGGATGCTTGTTTTTTCATTCTTGAGATATTTTACTAAGGAGAATAGTCTTCAACTCCATACATGTAAATACAAAAGATGTACAATCTCCATCTTTCTTTATGACTGGACAGTTCCATGGTATACATATACCACAGTTTATTAATCCATTCCTGGGTTCATCCATATCTTTGCAATTGTGAACTGAGCTGCTATAAACATTCAAGTGCAAATGTCCTTATGGTAAAATGATTTTTTTTTTTTTCAGATACTAGGTATCTGAGTAGATACCTAGTAATGGGATTGCAGAATCAAATGGAAGGTCTACTTTTAGCTCTTTGGGGATTCTCAATACTTCTTTCCAAACAGGTGGGATTAATTTGCCATCCCACCAAAAGTGTATAAGTGTTCTCTTCTCTACACACCTTTGCCAACATCTGAAGTTTTGGGACTTTGTGATGTGGGCTATTCTCACTGGGGTTAGGCATTTTCTAACATCTGCTTTAAAATCTGACATTTTCTAACATCTGCTTTATATTTTGAAGTTTAAAATTCCTAAAGTTCTCTCTCAAGGTGTTTTTGATTTGCACTTTTCTGAAGCTTAAGGATGATGAGCATTTTTTGTGTGTGTGTTTCTTGGCCATTCTTCTGTCTTCTTGGGAGGAGTTTCTGTTCATTTCTCTTGTCCAGTGATTAACTGGGTTGTTTCCTCTTTTCTTGTTGATTTGCTTGAATTCTCCCTAGATTCTGCTTATTAGTTCTTTGTCAGATTGATAACATGCAAATGCCATTCTGAAGGTTGTCTATTTGCTTTGTTTATTGTGTCCTTAGCTGTGTAGAAGCTTTTAAACTTTATCAGGTCCCATTTGTTTATTTTTGATGCTACTGCAATTGCCAATGGAGTCTCTTCTTCATAAACATCTTCCCCCCAGGCCTAAATTTGGAGGCATCATGATACTAGACATCAGGTTATACTACAAGTCCATACTAATCAAAGCAATATGATATTAGCTTAAAAATAGAGACATAGATCTATGGAACAAAATAGAGAACCTAGAGATGAAACCAGCCTCATAGCAGCATCTGATCTTCAATAAACCAAACCAAAGCATACTGAGGAAAAGAATCCCTATTTAATAAATGGTGCTGGGAGAACTGGTGTGCCACATGTAAAAGGCTGAAACTGAACCTGCACCTCTTACCACTTAGAAAGATTGACCCACTCTGTATAAGAGACTTAAATCCAAGACACACAACAATAACAACTCTAGAGGAAAGCATGGACACAGTGGTTTTAAATGGACCAAATCACACAGGATAGAAAGCAAAGAAAAAGAGATTCTACTTTGGTTTTTTAACCACATATACTATCTTTTTGTCCCAGTTGCTACAGTGAAAATTGATCATCAAAATCCAATAAAGCTTCTATTGACCAAGAGTATAAAGGGGCTTGATTTATTCCAGCACTTGGCAGAACAAAAAAAAAAAAAAAAAGAATACAGGTGTGTCCTCTGTCATAAATAATGCAGATATACTCTCGGCAAATTTCGTAACTTCAAGAATGCTGGAAAAACACTGACTTAAGTGTGTCAGGCAGACACTATGCTGGCAATCAATTGTCTGCAGAATTGACATTTTCTAACATCTGCTTTAATATTTTGAAATTTAAAATTCCTATTTTTCATTGTCCATACTGACATTTTCAACAAACCCTCCTTAGCTGAACTGGTATCTTGACTTGTTTAATCCAAAAAGCAGAGGTAGGTCGTCAAAGTTTCTGAGGACAGTGTAAAGAGCAGTGTGTAGCACACACCCTCCATTAAGAAACAGCAGGTAGCTGTCCTGTTATGGGAAGGCTGACATTCAGAACGTGGGTCAAACATTTGGTTTGAAATTTATTTTTGTGAGTGCTGCCAAGTCAGAATATTGTTTATTTAAAAATAAATTTTGAAAAGTCTTAGGTCCTGCAGTGTATGTAGATAATGTGAGACATGATTGGTTCAAAATTAGAAAATGATTGAAACTATTGCTTTGTTTATTATTGGAGTTCAAGGCCAAGAAGCATAGAAATTCTGTTGTCAAAAATGCTCTGGACTTTTGTAAAACATTTAATAAATATCATCATATGATTTCTTTTTGCAAACGAAATAGGAAAAAATGACAATATTAAGAGCAACATGAAACCAAATCTGGCTAAATAAAGGCATCCCAGAAAAACTCATGTGTATCGAATTTGATGAAGATTACCATTGATACAAATAAACACTATATTTAGAACTGTATTAAAAAAATGAAAATATAAAGAGACTTTGCTTGGAGAACTGTGAATATCAAAACTTGAGGGAACAACATAAATTATACGATAAATCAACATTTAAAGTGATCTTCGTGCAACTGAAATAATACACCAGAAGCATAAAGGGGAAAGAAAGCAAAATAAAAATTAGTAATCCCACCAATCATGATCACATTAATGTACACAGCTATGATTTAATAATAAAAAAATTAGTATACATTTATGTATATGTTTTATAAAAATGATATTTAATTTTTTCAACAATCCTCATTTTATATATCAAGAAGGCTTATAAAAGATCAATTATAGAGCTAGCTATTGGATAGCAAGGGAATGAGCTACAGAGGCAAAATTCAAGGCTAATTTTTTTCTTACTATCTAATCTTTTCACCATGTAATATGAAAAAAACATAAAATTCTGAATGGTAGCTCAAACACTGAGATAGACATAGACCAGACTTAAAATGTGTTCATATTGAAAGAAAGATTAAGAATTATTTTAACAAGAATATAAGTGACAGCTCATAGTGTAACATTATTGCCAAAACATTAATCCTAGATGAATTAACGTGAATTCATAAGGTCACAAGAAGTAAAGTGGTGATCTTATCCACCTTGAATTGAACATACTAGTCTGTGGTAGTTAATTCAGTTTTGAGCAATATGTTTACGACCTTGAGCATGTCTATAAAAAGACAAAAAACGAAGTTATTTAAAACCCATTACATTTATTATTATACTTATCAACTATCTATTGTTGCTTTCAAATTTCCATTACCGTATTTTCTAATTCTGGCATTTATTTAGTCTTTATTATGCTTTGGCTACCTGTCTGAATACTTTGCACCTGTTACTTCATCCAAATCAAACACAGTTTTTCCTTGCATCACATTCTACTCCTATATATAATTGGTGCAGAAGCAGCAATCGCATTGTGCATATAAGCACAACACCTCACCCCAGGCACAATGTGCAACAGAAATCTCCCCTAATCCCTCTATGTGAGATGCATGATGGAACACAGAAGTGGGAAAGAGTTAGAAGCCTATGGCCAGTGTGAGATGGGAGTTAGAGGACAAGCATTCCCCTCTTCCTTGAAGAATAAAATTCTGAGGAGTGTTTAGTGGGGCCTCTGATGAAATCAATTCCCAGTTGCCTTCAGTAAGCATGGACAAGGTAACTTACCTGGAACTGGCATTTCCTCTCTCCTTGCCTTATAATCACTTTTGAAAATAATCTGCACACGTATCTTTGTCTGAGGCTCTATTTTTAGGGAAAACATGGACTAAGACACTATCTAATCTTCATGTCAACTTTATAAGGTATGTATTAACATGTTTACTGTATAGATGAGAAATCTCAAATTCTAGATTAAGTGACTTATCCAAGGTCATTCATATTATAGGAAACAAAGATTGGTTTTGACTTCTCATTTATCTCCTTCAAAAGCCATGTTCTTAGCTATCACCCCACAGATTTCCCATAAGGCCCAAATGATGAAGCTGGTCATATATAAAAGAAAAGAATAAGGAAAGACAGGCCTTCAAATAACTGAAGAATTTTCATGTGGAATAACAAAATAAACATTCTGATTCAGGGGCCACAAAAAGGTATCAAATGACTTCTACTGATGGGGCCAAGGAGACTTCAGGGTAGTTTTTTAATCCTGTAATAAGTAAGCTATGTGCACATAGATAAGGAATCTGGGCCTCTGCGTTTAACTATTAGGTCAAGTACATGTATTTGTTGCCTTATCTAGTAGTCAAAAAACGTCCATGGGATTATTTCTTTATGTCAACTTGACTAGGCTACAGCTGCAGTTATTCCACCAAACACAGATATAGGCATTGCTGTGAAGATATTCAGTAGGTGTGACTAAGGAGATGATTCTAGTGGGCCTCATGTAATTGAAAGCCCTTGAGAATAAGGCTGAAGCTTTCTGGTGAAGAAATTCTGCCATTGCACAACTTCAACACGGCCCTTGCTGGCTGCCTGTCCCACAATTTTGAACCCTCCTAGCCACTCTCGATAATCACAGAAATCAATTCGTTGCAATAAATCTCTCAATTATATCTCCTACTGGTTCTCTTTCTCTAGGTTAAACCCCATCTGTAAAAAAAAAAAAAGACCTCTGATGCACTTAGATATCAGCAATCTCATATGGTTCAATCTGATTGAAGGACGTTTGGCAAAAAAAAAAAAAATGTTACATATGAGAAAAAAGTGAAGTTCACTGAAAATAAGAAAATGATCTTATACTTAGTATAAGGAAGTGATTATGGTGTGGTTGAATATTACCTTTGTTGTACACAATGCTCTTAACATGTTGTACTTCCTTATATTTGTTATTTTGACACAAATATGTGTATATGTATAATGAACATAAGCCATGATGAAAACTTTATTTTATTGATTATTTATAATTTGATAAGCCTCAATCTATTTCACTATCTGGTTAATTGTAATGAAATGGGATAAAGGACACATAAATTGTGTTAAGAAGGGTATGAAAAAGTTCCAACCATTTCAGAATTGCTTGAGAAAGAGAAACCTTGGCTGAGTATTTCGGTGTGTAGGATAATGGAAATGTGTTATTGCTGTGTCTAGCTTAACCACGTGTATAGTTTTGATGAGAGGTACTATCGCTGGTCCAGTTTCTCTGCTTCTTCACATCAATGCTTTAACCATAAACAAGTGTGAAAGCAGAAAATATAAATATGTGAAGGTCCATTATTTTTGTCATCTTGCACAAAATTATTATTATTACCACTCTCCTCAAAACTCACTGGAGTCAAATATAGTCATGGGGATGCAGACGAAAGCCTGGCCCTGGCTGCAGTAGAGAAAAGTAAACTAGAATCATAAATGGATTCAACTAACATGATCAGTAATATGAGCCGCACAGGTAAATAAGGCTGTTAAGTTGATACTTCACAATGCAATGGACTCCCCTTAAATGAAAATTTATTATCCTGCAAACACAGGACATTTTAAAGGGGACCTACAAGCAGAGAAGACTCATGAAGAGAAATGCTAATGGCAAACTGTTTGGACAGCAATGGCCCGTAAAGATCCATCCCCCTTGAATCACTAACATGTTCTGTATTTCATGGGAGATTGCTCTCTGACACTATAAATCTAGAAAATGGTATTTTGGTTATTTACCAAGTGATTAAACTGTAGTAATTTATTCTACTTTTATATCCACATTTTTCCCCTAGGATCCTAAAAGATTTTACTGCTTCCCATAAAGCACTTTCACTCTAATCAATATTGATTGAACTATGTCCTATTATTTTTTTAGATTTATTTTCCTATTTTGCATGAAATTCTAACCTCCACACGGTTTATAAAAAGATAAAGTAGCATGCTTCCATGCTTTTTTTCCTGGCTACCCACTCTGGGGATGCTACATTTGACAACACTCCTAAAGTGAATTTACTCTGTTGCTCCTCTATACACATTTGTAGAAAGGAAAAGGATAAAATGGATATACGACATTAAAAATAAAAATCCATATAAAAAGGTAAAATCCCAGGCCTCTAAGCAAGTATTTAAGGCAACTGAGCTATCCAACCAGAATACCTGATAAGACAATGTTTCTCATTATGCCTTGCTCATACTTCTGAGCAGTAGTGGATATGAGGGCGCTGGAAGGTATCTGCAATAAAAGTAAGAGAAACTACTGCATAGCTAATACAATGTCCTGGACAATCGCTTTTAGGGAAATATTCTATATGGCACCAGTAGGAACTGCATTACAGTAAATATGGATGGTTATTCTCTATTAATAGATTATCAAATTACATATTGTATTATATAGTTTATCACTGTATATCCCAAAATAAAATGTGAAATTGTGATGGGAATTATAAGATATTCACAACATTTTTTTTAACAAGTAGGCTTAGGTATGTTGTCAGATATCATTAGCATTCTCTTTTAAGTTGGTCAACCAATTTTTTCCATTTTTCTCCCCTTCATCCTGTTTAGAAATATATGTTCACTTTCCTCTTTATTTAAGGGTACTTCAGTTAGAAAATTTGAGAAGTGTTATGCTAGGGGTACTGATCCCGGGGAAAGGTATTTCAGCATTTCGAGCAGGAGAGAGCCTGGTTACTTAGAAGAGTGAACTCTCAGCTGCTCACAGAAAGTTGAATTCCTCTTGTGGAAGCCTGAGCAAACGGCCAGGCTGATGAAGGGAAGGAGCCACAAGCAGGAGATTAAGTAGTCCAGCTTCAAAGATGCTTGACCCAGGGATCTCTAGTGGAGGTCCAAGGCAGTAATTACTACCAGAGTGCTTCTGTTGACATTTAATACAGAAAACAGTCATAAATGGGCAAACTCTTCTGAAGTTGAAAGGCTTCTGTTGGTCTCCAATCTGTGTACTTTATTGACAGCATCTGGTGGAGACACATCTTTAGCACAGTACACTAGCCTCAAATAAAATGCAAAGAACATGGAAAATTGGAACCAAATGCTTCAACTTCCCTGTATGTGGAAAACAGCTACAAACCTCTGCGGAATAGACAAGGACTCTGACATGAGATCAGCCCAGTCTTCACCTCCTGTTCACTAGAAAGTTTTCATGAGAGAAACGTCATTTTTCTGCCATCAAAATACCATATATCCACGAAAGCTGCTTAGAAATACCATATAGCAGCAGTTCTCAACCTGTGGGTCGCAGCCCACAGGAACGTATTAAAGGGCTGCAGCATTAGGAAGGTTGAAAACCACTGCCATAGAGGAAAAAAGGAATGCTGTCCAGTGTGAATGAATTTCCACTGAAATGTCAGGTTTTCTATTTCTCTTCAACTCCAAACTATGTGTTTTCATTCTTTCTTCCTGCCTCTAGTTCCCTCAGTTACTAAAATGGAAGACATGACCCAACCAAACTCCATTGAGATAAGTGGTTGGTACTTTCCAAAAGGCAATTTAAAAACAACATTTATATGTCTATTTTATAGACACTTAAAGGACGTTTCTTCAAAATAAATTGTATATAATGCAACTAAGAACATTCAGTATGTTCACTAGAATGAGGCTGATAGCCTTATTATGCAATTTTTTTAATATGTTAATTAAATGAATACATTTAAACAATTCATAAAGAATGATTTTAATGAATATCAACTGAGATCAAATTCCCCTGGTGTACATTAAGATGTGATGTTCAGGAACACCTTCAATATATAAAAATAAAACTTATTTATTGAATTTTGCCTTGATTCACTATCAAAAGTATAACATTTCAGTTCAAATAGGCAAATGATTAGAATTGATTTAAAAACTTACTCATCCTTTACCTCTAGTTTCTATTTTCTAGTTATGACTGATGTCCAAAGATAGAGTTTAACTCCAAATAAACAGTTAACTCATATAAGCTGTTCAGCTCACGTGGTTTCTCTCCTTTTGTACAAAAGAATAATGTACCTTAATTTGAGACATTTATGTGCATTTCTCATAGACAATTTTAGCATCGTAAATTATAAATTTTGATATTGGTTTGTTTCTCAGTTGCTTAGCCCCACTTCAATATCCCAGGTTAAATAAATCAGATATTAACTTTACTCTTTCCTTTGCAAACAAAATGTAGCTCTATGAACTGAACTCCCCACCAATAAGATACTACAATTTCAAAGCATTCTTTTCACAGTAAGCCGTTAAATTTCCCAGCATTTGCTCAAAGAGTGCTACACACACCACATACCCCCACCCCTACTACTCCATATTCTGACCTTAGATAGTCACACAGGCAGACAGATACACACACCCCTATCCTTCATTAACAATACTACCCTTAAGTAGCCCAGTGTTCACATACAAGGCTCTTTCTTACACACACCTGATAATCTTATTTTATGAGCTAGAAGCAACAAAAGAAATTTAGCACTTATGCTCTTATCTAATTCATATTTACTACACAGATGTCAGAAATGATCAGACGGAAGAAAAAGAAGATATATTTCTCTGGAAACTAGAAGAAAGGATTTAGACTTGGGTTTGGATTTTAATGCTCGTTTTGTATCCTGGAAATATAAATGCAATGATGCTGGCACAAAATGATCTGGCTGCTTTTTCCAATAAATAGCAAGATTCTTAGCCAGCCATTTCACAGGCTTATCCTAAAGCTGAAAAAAAAGAGGCATTACAAACAACAGCAACAATGATCTGACAGCTCTATTGCACCTTTCTTCAGAGACTCTTAAAACATTCTGGGAATTATGATCCAAATACTATGTTCGGCACCTAACCTTTCTCCCTTGGTCTTCTCAATGAGAGATATTAGTACACAACAGTGAATAAAAATGACTCTCTGAAAAAAGACAGTTTATCATTCTCTCATGAAATACAACTATTTTGGACATATACACACAACTCAAAAAACCAAGGGTGTTTAAAACCTAAAAATTCCTTCCTGGGAGTTTTAGGCTCTTGCCTGTCCTGAACACACACCAGCTGAATGCAATTCATAGATATTTGCTTAGCCTGTTAAACGTTTGAATTATTAGAAAAAATCATAAAAAGGCTGAATTTCCAGCTCTCTTGAAATAACTGGAGTCCTATTACTATAACCCTTTTCCCCTAGGGTAATTAATCTTCAGACCATGGTTATAATCTGCATAGACACACCACCATCCTTATACAGGCTGATTTTCTCCAGGTGCTTCATAATTATACTTTAAAATTCAGTTATTGAGATGACAGTTCCTATTACAATCCGGTTTTACTTAATTATTTCAGTAGATGTTTGTTATCTATGCAAGGAAAATGTCTGGGAACTGGAAAATGTATGGAAATGTATCAAACAAGATGCTTTTTTTCACTTTTTTTTTTTTTTTTGAGACACAGTCTCACCCTTTTACCCCAGGCTAGAGTGCCATGATGTCAGCCTAGCTCACAGCAATCTTAAACTCCTGGGCTCAAGTGATGCTCCTGCCTCAGCCTCCTAAGTATCTGGGACCTCAGGCACAATGCCAAGCTAATTTTTCTATTTTTAGTAGAGATTGGGTCTTGCTCTTACTCAGGCTGGTCTCAAATTCCTGAGCTCAAGTGATCCTCCCACTTTGGCCTCCCAAAGTGTTAGGATTACAGGCATGAGCCACCACCATGCCCGGCCAACATCTTGTTTTGGGGAAAGCCAGGAGTCTAGTAAAGAAGACAAAACACAAATAGAAATTTCAAGGCACAAACATGCCAACTCTGTTGAGGTATCTCAACTACCTCTCTTGAGGAATCTAATAGGGTTACAGGATTTCTGGAAAAGGAAATCTGATTGCCACTGGGAGTGGGTGAGGGGGGACTTTGTGAGTATTTCTTACATTCCCTTCCTCTTCCTCAGGAAATAACAGACTCTGAGATGGTGCTTAGCTGATAGGCGGCTTATTGAGGATGTTTCTAGTATCAAGACCTAAGATTAAGGAAGTGAAAGAAATAGGACTTTATAGAGGATTAAACATCATACTTACTACAACAGCCACCAATCTCATAACTCATCTGAGGAATTACTGAGAACAAGACGTTCTCCTGGCAAGCCTGGAAATCTCCTGTAACTTGGAAGGAAGGCAAGCCACCAAGTAACTCAGTAATCCTGGAGGAGCAAAGTTCAGACTTGCAGTAATAAGGCTAATGCTAAACATTAAGCATTTTATAGCAGTTCCTTGAAGGATTAGTGGAGAAAATTGCATATAGTATTTTTGGAGATCATTTCCCCTACTAACCTTGAAGATCATTTCCTTGAGTACATCCTCTTCTGGCACCTATGAGATGATTTCCCTGAGCACGCAGCCCCTGCATGTCTTTGCTTAGTAATCTTTCCACCTATTATGTGTCTTCTCAATAAAAGGACTCTGCAAGAAGTGCTCGGGGCTATCCTGCACCTATGGTTAACCTCACCTCTTGCAGCATGTACTGTTAATCCATGTCTCACGTGATCATTTATGCGGTCACATCTGGCGCTGTGGGCAGGACCTGAACCAGGCCACAGACCAAAGGGCAATAAACACTCTGGGGTAAGTGAAGTCATGACAGGACTTGGCAGAGGGAAATGTTGAACCAGCATGCAGTCACAACAAAAGTCTCCAGCAGACCCCCTGGGAGCTTTGGAATGGGGATGAATTTCAGAGCTGTTTCAAATTAGAGCAAGTGAGCAAGGCCTTTATAACTCACACTTAACAATCAGTGTATGTGTTTACAAATGGATGAAGATTCTGCCTCCCATAACCCCTCTTCTTTCCTTTTTCTAGGCAGGTATTACCAACCCTCCTTTTTATCTTGCTCCTATACAGTGAGCATACAAGGCTGGACCTCCTTGGTACTTATTCTTGGTTCTGGCTCTGACTGTGTAGATGCTGGTGGTTTTACCAGTCCTTGGCCTTAGCTTTTTCTTTACACCACACCGCTTCTAACAAGACTAAACTGACTATTGAGTGATTACTGCATGCAAAGTTCTTTACATATATTACCTGAGTGTTTACCACAATCCCATGATATTTATTATTGCCTCCTTTTCCCACATGGAAAATAAGGCTAGGGAAAGTAACTTTCTAAGGATCAATCAGTTGGTAAGTGGATATGCCATGAGTCAGTCATAAGGCTGACTGTTCCTTGAGCCTGAATCCCTGCCATTCTGCCTCAGGGTCTTTCTCCTTGGTGAGGAAATAGAGAGCTCAGAACGTCATATAGGCATTTGCATACATGTCTACAGTCTGGGTAAAATGCAAAATCAGCCATTATTTTGTTAATGGAATCAAGTCCAAATGTCATGGACCTTCTGAAAAGACACCACAGAGTGCTTCAGTCGGATGCTTTCTGCTTTCTGCCTTTGGTCAAACACCAGAATCCAGCAGTGAAGTCTAGATATTCTGCCTGGTGAGCTCTGTGTCACCACTGATTAAGTCAAGTCTGTCTAAGATAGTCTCTCTTTCCTAGTAACTCAAAGTAAGGCTGATTATGGGCCCTTATCACATCTATGAAACTCCCTCACCTTTGCCACAGAATGAAATCTGTGAATCATGGGAATGACATTCATCATATTCCCAAGCCCCTCCCACAAGAGGAAGAGGTTTTATTGGTTATATAGACTAGGCAGCAAAAGAATCTTGGGGACTGTCTTAAAACTCTGCCTGCAACATCTAGCAATCTATGTTGCACATGTAACCTCCTCTGTAAATGATTTCACACATACCTAGGACTGAGTTATCGTATGCTTTTCTGCATTGCTATGAATTTGACTCTATTATACAATAAACTGCACAGCAAAGTCCAGAACAAAACTAAGTCTTATTTTTAGACATAGATATTATAGAACAGTGTCTACCAGAATGGACTTGTGTTCAAGACAGATTTTTCATTTACTAGCTCTGAGAACTTGAGCAACTATTAAAAGCTTTCAGAGCCTTAATTGTCCATTTTAAATTCAGAGAAATAAAAGTACCTACATCATAGGAAGAAATTTGGCATAATAGTTAAGGGCCCAGGCTCTAGAACGAGATTGTGTTTCACTGCTGCTCTACCATTTATAAGGCTGAGTATATCAGTTGGAGAAATTTATGCCGGAGTAACAAGCAAATATTTCAATAACCTGAAATGGTAAAGATTTCTCTCTCACTTATGCTACCTGTTCAACTAAAATTAGCTAGAACACTATTTCTGTATTATCTTTAGTTCAAAAGCCAGCCTCAAATAGACGCCACTCTCTGGAGCGTGTCAGGTAACTTTGAAGAAAATGGGAGCTCTCTGAGTCTTGCAGCAACAGTTAAATGCTTGGATAGTCATTGGCCATATGTTTTTCTGTGGTTCCCAAGACATAATTCTACCATGTGAGTGAAAGGAAGAAAAGTGAACATTTTTTAGGAGTCAGTGCTGAGATAACTACATTGGGGATCCCTAATCGTTATACTTTATTCACTAGCAAAGTGGGGATATTAATAATAATACCTATTTCCTGGATTTGTTATGTTAATTATCTGAGGTAAAGTATATGTAATACGTTTGGAACATTGCCAGGTAGGAGAAGGCATCAGTTAATGTGAAATTATCATCATTGAACTTTTGTACATAAACAGAAAAGGTATATAAAATTCTTGGCATAGTACTTAGCAGAGAGTAAACACTTATTAATATTAGACCTTATTGTATACTGTATAATATTATAATTATTATCTTTATTATTCTTTTTTTTTTTTTCTGAGACAGTTTCACTATGTCGCTCTGGGTAGAGTGCTATGGCGTCACAGCTCACAGCAACCTCCAACTCTTGGCTTAAGCGATTCTCTTGCCTTAGCCTCCCAGGTAGCTGGGACTATATGCACCCACCACAATGCCCAGCTATTTTTTGGTTGCAGTTGTCATTGTTGTTTAGCAGGCCCGGGTCGAGCTCGAACCTGCCAGTTTCAGTGTATGTGGCTGGCGCCCTACTCACTGAGTTACAGGCACTGAGCCATCTTTATTACTCTTATCTCCTCCATTTTGGGGCCAAACACATACTAGTGTGATTCAATGGGACAACAGACACCTGCCACAATGCCTGGCTATTTTTTTAGAGACAGGGTCTCTCTCTTGCTCAAGCTGGTCTTGAACTCCTAAGCTCAAGCAATCCACCTGTCTTGGCCTCCCAGGGTGCTAGGATTACAAGTGTGAGCCACTGCACCCACCCCTAAAAGGAATCTTTAAAAGACACATATTCTATCTTTAAAAGACATATATTAAAAATATAAAAATAAATCAAGACAAACTAAGATTTTATCAAAAACCACCATTTAAAATCTATTTCTAAAGTTCAATACACACTTCGTCTGATTTAAAATTGGGTTTTCTATTTCAGATCTTTAGTTAAGGTTACTTGAAAATCTGAAATCACAAAAGGAAATCAATATACCACCGTTTACCAAGGCTGGGTTCAATAATACTTCGCACATTGAGTGCAGCGAGGGAAAACAACATTCATTAGTCATACTGCATATAATAACTATGAGGCCTCTCACTTACCTCAGAAATTCCTCCAAGGACCACAGCCATTTCCCATGTATTTATTTGCTACAGATTGTCACCACCTGCCAAGAGACAGAACAAGGAAATGAGTGATAACCAAGGGTGAAAACAGAGACAGCAGCAGAAGTGGAGAACCCTGCACAGTTCCGTGGCTACGGTGGCAGATGGGCATACTATTTTTCAACTTGTAGCTCCCTGTCATGAGTGTCTAATTCATGACTCTAAGCTGATCATACATATAAGAGCTGGAATCCCATTTGCTCACCTTAGTCCTGTGTCAAAGGGATTTGAAAAGAGATTATTATAATGAGAATTCCATCTTTATCATTATCATCTTATAGCACATACACTAATGTGTAATCCTAGCTCGCTATTTTTTACAATGAAGGATTATTATAGGTAAGATTCATTTCCATCATCTGGAACTCTCTTCAGAGTAATCAAGATTCCCAGGTGACCCCCTAGATACCAAGGACAGGCAGAGTCAGGGTCTTTTAACGTGAGCTCTGAGCATTCTACACATATTGGCTCATATGTAATTTTCAAAACAATCTCATAGGGAAGGTACTTTCATTATTACCTACATTTTGCAAATTAGAAATGGAGGGATGAAAGAGCTCAAGAAGCTATGTAAGGTCACACAGTTACGAAATGTTGAAGGGGAACTCGAACCAAGCAAGTCTGGCTTTTGAGTGCTTACTCATCATTAAGTAAGCAAGCTGCTTTCTTAAAAGAGGAAAGCTGTTTCAAAACAGAACATTTTGACCTAGATTGACACCATTCTCAGAGATCCTTCATATCCAAAGTGCAGTAGGAGTAGGATTTCTGATGACTATCATTCCCTACTCCTATATTTTTTTACCCCAACAATGACAAATACTATCAATTTAGATTTTCCAGAGGTCATAATATTTATCAAGCTTTTGAGATCAAAAATTGCTTCAATATGTACCCAAATGGATTCTGCATACTATTAATGTCTTTAAAATCTTATGTTTAATCATTTACTTATTCAGTGTAAGTACTGAATACTCTGTCTATGCCTACTACTGTTCTAGGCATTGGGGATACCACATAAACCAAACAGGCTAAGTCCTCACTCTTTTATTGTTCTATTCAGATTCAGAGCTTTTCAAGATCAGCTGCTAGGGGACATTTGGGGGCAGATAATTCTTTGTAGTAGGGAACTACTCAAGCCATTCGAGATGTTTAGCATCCCTCACAGTACGATAACTAATATGTCTCCAGATATTACTAAATGTTACCTAGGGTTGGGAACAAAACCACTCTGAAGAACTACTTTGAATCAGTCTGAAAATAAATGAAGAAGTCAATAAATGAGAAAAAGTATCAAATGTTGAAAAAATGTTCTGCAAAATCTTAGAAGGTAATGATATATTAGGAAACAACTTCAGGGTTGCTTTATTTTTGATCGTAGGGATAGCCACTTTGAAAAGCTGGCATCTAAACTGAGATCCGAATGTTAAGAATGAAGATTATGAAAAACGGCATTCTAAGTATAGGCTGAATACAGGGCAAAGGCACTGAAAACATTATGAGTTTAATTTGTTCCAGGGTCAGAAGGGAAGACCAATGTAGACTGGACAGGGCGAAAACAGGAGAGTAGTTTAAGGTGAGGTTATAGAAAAAAAAAACAACAGAGAGCTGATTAGGCAAAGCAGGATAGGAATTCTGATCTAATATCCTTCTGTGGACAGTACAGAAGGCCTCAAACAAAGGAGCTGCATGACCTTATCTACTAAGTACAGGGTGAGTAGATAAGAGTAAAAGCAAAAAAATTAGAAAGGATCCCGGTGTAGAATTCTAATAAAAAATAATAGTGTTTTAGATTAAGATGGTACCAGTGGGAATGGAGAGAAATAAATTATTTGTATGAGTTAATGAATGATACGCTAATATGTTTAACAAAACTTGCTGATGGATTGGATGTGATAAGGAAAAGAGATATAAAGATAATCTCTCTTCTTTATTTTTTTTTAATTTTTTAGTCTAGAACAACTGAATTATTGGTTAGTTTAGAAGACAGAATGAACTAAAGGGAAGGAGCTCAGAACTAACAGTTTAATTTTGAGCATGTTAAATGTGAGACGCCTACTAGACATTCATGTAAAGATATCACATGGGCATCTGAAATTAGGGATGGAATTTGGGAATAGTGGCTTAGTTAGTAGATGATATTTAAGGTGTAAGTCTGGATTAATTCATCTATGGAGACTCTGTTGAAATAGAAAGTAAAGGGACAGAATAGAATATTAGGCAAGGCTCCCTAACATCTAGAGTTTGAGCCTAGCAGATGAAGAAATGAGTAAAGATGGAGAGGAGGAACCAGCAATAGATACTGAGAACGAATGACAAGAATTATATCCTTCATATGATTCTCAGGGACCCTCTAAAATAAATTGATAAACTTAAGGAAGTTACGAAAGGAAATATTTACACGGGTATCTCGTGTAAATATTGAAACAATTCTGCCTTAGGATAACTAGTAAATCCTCAACTTCAGAACATAAATGAAGGTGAATCCTAGTGTGTGCTTGCTGGCCCATAATGTTTGTGTCAACTTGCTTAAAATTGTGGCTGGTTAGCCTTAATATAAGTTAATAGAATACTTAGTATGTAGAAGCATTACACTAAGTGCTTTTTAATCAATAGTCACTTACAGTTCTTTCAACTAGCCTAGAAGAACGAATATATTAAAAATAAACATGGATACTGAGCTTACTACAAGCCCGGTTCTGTTCTAAACACTTCACATAAATTAATGCATGTCACTCTCATAACAAATGATTATCTTCATTTCACAGATAAGAAAACCGAGACAGTGAAAATCTAAGTAGACTGTCCAAGATCATGTCGCTAGTAAGAGGTAGATCCAGAGATTGAACCCAGCAATCTGGCTCCATTCTGTATAATTGACCTTTTTCAAATTACTGCTTCTGTATAGCATTCTGCTATAGGCATTTTACAAATGCCATTAACAACTACACTAAGTTAACTCTACAGGTAAGAAAACTAAGCTTTGAAAAGGTTAGATGATTTTACCAACATCACTTTGATACTGAGTGGCACATCTGGGTTTTGAACTCAGTTCTCTCAAACACTAGTGCCCTCATTCTTGAATATTAAAAGCAAGTACCACACTGTGCAAGATACAGGGAGAAAAATAAAGTTATAAGAGAAAATAATCTTCTGATCATCTCTCCCTAAATTAATGGCAGAAGTATACACAGAACTCTGATGAAGTCTTTAGCTAAAACAAAGTATCTTAGTCAATTTGTGCTGCTACAACAAACTACCTGAGGTTGGCTAATTTACAAAGAACAGAGATTTATTCACACAGCTCTGAAGGCTGGGAAATCCAAGATCAAGGCCTTCTAATGAAGGCCTTTCTGTTACGTCCTCACATGGTGGAAAGCAGAAGAGAACCTACTCCTACAAGCCCTTTCTATAGCAGCATTAATCCATCCATGAGGTCAGAATTCTCATGACCTACACGCCTTTCCAAGGCCCCTCCTCCCAACACTGTTACATTGGGGATTAAGTTTCCAACCCAAGAATTTTGGAGGACACATTTATACCACAACAGAAAGTATGACACTAATCTTAAGGCAAACGCCAATTTTTCTTCTTTAGCCCTGGGAACAAAGCCCTGGCATGGTAAGTTTTTGTTCCACAAGTATGCATGTGCCCCTCCTCCATCAGAATACTTACTAAGTACATCTAAGAAGCAACCTGGAATCAGATGTAGGTCCTTACCATTCTTTACACCCAATACTCGGTTATGTTTCCAGGGAAATCGTGTCATTGTTGAAATGGACCACTCTCCATTCCTTCACCTTTAGTGCTCTCTCATTTTGCATCATTCATCCCTATAATAAGACATCCACCTTCCAGGTGGGCATGGTAGCTCACGACTATAATCCCAGAACTTTGGGAGGCCCAGGAGGAAAGATCGCTGGAGGCCAGGAGTTCAAGACCACCCCAGGCAAAATAGAGAGAAACCAATTCTACAAAAAATAAAAATAATCAGGCATAGTGGCACACACCAGTAGTCCTAGCTACTCAGGAAGCTAAGGAAGAAGGATTGCTTGAGTCCAAGACTTTGAGGCTCTCGTGAGCTATAATCACCTCATTACACTTCAGCCTGGAGGACACATCAAGATTCTACTTCTAAAATATAAATAAATAAACAAATATCATTTCTCAAATACATTTCCCTTGATTAAATAAACAAACGAATGCTAGATTTGTTGTATGGATCAAATTAGGTACTACCTACAGAGTACTTAGTTCTCTATCCAAAACATAGTGACTATGTAATAAATGGTAGCTGCTGCTACTGTTCTTATTATTCTTATTGCCATTACTGCTATTGCTTTTATTGCTATTTATGAAAGGAGAGAACTAAATATCTAGATACACAGCACAGCTTCAAATATAAGCCTAATTTCTAGAAAGAATTCATATAGGACAAAGGAGATGATCATTTTCTGTCATTGCTAGCAGGGTGACCAGTAGAGCTCAGAGAGGAAGAGTACAACTCAGTGTGTTATATCTTCTATTCAGTATCTCCTAAGTGTGATTTATATTAATTATCAGCATTGCATTGGTTTGTATGCAAATCAATTTAGGGAAAAGCAAAGATTCACTTTAAGTAGTAATTCAGTAACATTACTATTTTTATTATTTCAACTACATAGCTCTAAAATAGCCATTTATTATTTTAATTACAATAGATGATTATGGAAACTTAAGAAAATTCAATCCTGTACACCTTTATTTAGTATTAAATAATTTTATGATTTATATATAAATAATATTGTTTTCATACATATATGTAAAAACATATACATGCAGTTTAATATTTCTAAACTACTTTTAAATTCCTTTTAGGAGACAATAAACCAGTAGAACCTCCATAGTTGACAGCCTCCTTCTACCATCCACCTCTTTAAGTTGACCTAATTTTCATAGACCAGGCACGCACCACATGTACTAAGGCCTAGTTCCCTATGCTGACCAACTCCCCATGTTGACCAGTTAATTACAGTCCCTTAGATGGTCAACTTATAGAGGCTGTACTCAGTGTGTATGTGTATTTTTTCAGAATCTTCCTTAGAAATAAGTCTTTGTACTTTCTCTCCCCACTATGTACACACATACATTTACAAATATATTCACATATCCTACTTTTAGAGTTCATGCTTTTGTTACACTTAATAACTATTTCCAAGGAACCCCCAAATGGGTCCTTGGATCCTCTCTATTAGGCAAGCATCTGATCCACACTAAAAAGTATCAGGATCTGTAGAACATTCTAAGGTGCATTTGTTTTTTTTCTGATTGACTCCCACCTTTTCCTTACTTTCAGTGGATGGACTTTTAGGTGAGGGAATCATTTCTGTTTCCACATAGGGAACACATTACCCATTCCCAGCCAATCAATAATTCCCTTGCAACTGTAATTGAGTTCAGGAATGTTGGACATATAAGCCATTTTTGTCTAATTAGAGTGCATTTAACGACTAGTGCAGTAGTCCCCTCTGTTGTGTTAGACTCTTTTGCTGCCATATGGACCTGCAAATAAAACTAACACAGGGGTAAGTTTTGCTGAAAGATGGTGAAAAATTCCAAGAATTGATGGTAACTTTGAAGCCCCTGAGTAAGTTTGAACTCAGACTTCAATTACATAAACAAATAAATTCTTGTTCTTTATCTAGTATAAGCAAAGTTTTGCTTATGTGCAACAGAAATACTAATTTTAATAAAGACAAATCGTAAAAGCAACACTTGAGTTTTAGTCCCAAAGTCTTCTTTCTTGAACAGAAATTACTTTTCATTATAAATCAAATGGGCATAGAGAGTCAGCATACTCGGATTTAGGTCAGCCAAGAACACATGGCCCATTAGAACAAATCATCCCATCTGTTTCCTGTTGGAAAGGCTTGTCTATCTGTACATTACAAATACTCTCTGTATTTGGGGTCTTTAAATGTCAACCATTGGTCTAATTCCTCAACTCAATAAGCAAACAGAAACTATAAAATTTTGATGAACATCAATCAGAAAAGAAAATCTTTCAAACAGATTATAAAATTGCACTCATAAGGTGGTTGCATTTGGAAGACAGGTTTTTGATTTGATATACCAAAAAATTATTTCCCTGCCTGTTCTTATCAAACTTAATGAATACCTTACACATAAAACAATCCCTTTTGTTAACACATTCTATGTCCTGGCAGGGCTCAGATATCTCTAACACATTAAAACAGTACCTTCTAGGCAAAAATACAACAATAATCT
Organism: Nycticebus coucang; assembly: GCF_027406575.1. Classification (NCBI taxonomy): domain Eukaryota; kingdom Metazoa; phylum Chordata; class Mammalia; order Primates; family Lorisidae; genus Nycticebus; species Nycticebus coucang. Next base: position 23,044,728 of record NC_069793.1, on the reverse strand, counting down.
CTGGGAATCACTGCCATGAGCCAGTATGTCAAAGTGTTCCCCAGATGAAAAGACGGATCAAGGCGGAGCGTGATGGCGGACAGGACGGACATGTAGCCCACCTCTCCCAAGCCATCAGGTGAGAGGAAGTGGGCGTCTGGACCTTTTCCCTGAGTGGATTATTGCTGTAGACAGACAGCTGGAGTTGCGCAGCGAATTGGTGGATTGCTGTATTTGAGGTGTAATTTAAAACCACAGACTCTGTTGTAGAGATTCTCCCTGTTCAGCTGTGCTGGCCGGCAGGCCCCTCCCTCACAAGGACAGTAGTGTGCAATTCCTGGCAAAACCAATTTGAGAAAATTTATTCCTGAGCCAAGTTTAGCAACCCGAAAAGGGCCCCGTTCAGAGCTACAAGGGACTAAGCAACCCGATGGAAAATTGAAGGGAAGGGATCTCTCCCAGGAAACATTTTGAATTGTCCCAAACGGCAGGCACCTTCCCCCAGAACAACAGGAGTGATTAAATAGACCAGACCATTCCGGGTGGGGAATACTGGTGTGGGCTGGCAGTTCAGGCTGTGCAGCGAACTGGCGGGTGGCTGGACTCAAATCTCCAGACTCAAAAGTGAGACCCTGAGCCACATAAACTGAGCAGAAGGTTTCCATGTGCTGCAGCCGCACAGCCCGCAGCCAGCCCCTCTTCCACAGCCGATTGCATTTGCAAGTTTGCCGGAGAATGTGGGAGCAGAGTGGAAAGATTTGTGAAGTGTGGACTCCTGCATAGAGTTGGGAGTTTAGATAGGAGTGCTGTCTGGAACAGAACAGCTGAGGTTGCACAACAATTAGGTAAAAAATCTTTTACAGAAACTCCAAAATGGCAATCGGCCAGGCAGCGTGCTTACCATGGTAACAGTATAAACTGTGAATCAGGTATAAGCCTGGGAACCACTCAGAGCGCCACCTGGTGTCCAGAAAGTATATTGCAATATAAATACATTATAAATAGGAAAGTTGATCCCTACGTCATACTTATAGATGTATATTTCTACATATATACAAGAATAATATTTTTGTGGTTGGTGCCTGTTTTTTTTTCTTTTCTCTCTTCATTATCTTGGAGGAACTATCATTAATTTTTATTACTTTTATATATATTTTTTATTTATATTTTTTCCATTTTTAATTTTTTCCTTCTTCTTTTTTAATGTTTTTATGAACACTTTTTTTTCTTTCCCTTCTCTCTTCCTCTTCTTCCCTTCTTATGGTTTCTGAGAGGGCTAACAGCAGATTTCTAGAGGGTTTTTTTGTTTGTTCATTTTCTTTGTATGTTTTTTAACTTTTTTCTTTTTTTTCTTTTTCTCAATTATTCTATGGTTATCATAGTTTTTATGTAGTTGTTTGTTGTTGTTGTTGTCTGTATGTCTACGTGTTTATGATTGATTGTGCATCTGTGGGCTTGTGTGTCTGGTAGCCTTTTTACGTGTTTTTTTGCTCATTTGGTCTCAATAAGTTGGGTGTTTCAACCTGCAATTCTGAGCTCTCAGCACTCCCCTCCATTCTTACTCTGAGGTCTGGAGGCCTGTCCCCCAGGAGTCCAGATTCTTGAGTGATTTCTCGTGGGGTGTGGACAGGGCCTGGACTGCAGCTGGTCAGTGTGGATTTTGTGGCACAGGAGTGAGGAGACGACAGTCGTCTGAGAGGGAGCGGCAATGCCCTGAGGCATAGAGCAGCAGCTGTGCTTGGCAACAATAGGGCCCACCCCCAGATATTCGGAAGCCACAACCCCTGTCTTCCTGGGCAACCAGAGGAGGCCGGGCATCTTCTCAGATGGCAACCACTGCAGAACAGATCTGGGAAACACAGGCCTCGTGAGTAAAGGCTTTGTCTGAGGTGGTACCAGCCTGGGTGGAGTGCGGGGACTAGAAAATGCACACGCGCAGACCCAGGAAATTCCCAGGGTGGGGCTGACCCAGAGGACCGCTTTACTGAGTCTAAGACACACTCGGCCCTCAAGGTATCATCAGCCCATAGAAAAAGGAAGGCAGGAGGCTAGAGCTGACCACACTATGAATACAAACCTGCAGGAGTAAAGACAGGACCTGAGGTACAGGTTCTGGGAACTCAAAACAGTTTCTCTTCTGCAGAAGAATTTAGCAGGGAAAAGAAACAAATTCCCACAAAGTTGTTTTGTTCTGTCAGTAACATCAATCAGAGGTGGGGCTGGAACTGAGTGAACACACCCCAGCCTCCATCAAGCACCTGAGGTCAGGCCTCACAACACCCCTGCTGGATAAAGGCAGAGAGCAGTGGCCTGGCTTAGCAGAAACAGATTTCCTTGTGATTCAGGCAGGTATAAACCCCTGGAGTATCTGCTCACTGGAGGCAACTGAGTCACGGTCCTGCAGGTGTATCAGTGACTGGGTGTAACACAGGTGCAAGGTGGGAAAGGAGGCATCAACCTTCCCAGACTACTTTATTTGCTGGGCGGGTCCTCCAGACTTCACGAAGCACCGGAGCAAGTCATATTTGAGTTGTCACCAGAGCCCTGCAATCCCGTTCCCAGAGACCTTTAAAACTCTCACAGCTGAGACAGGTGCTGACTGAGACAATTGATTTGGACCTTTTGAACTGAGCCAATTGCCTGAGGACTATTCAAGTGGTGCCCTGGGTGTGTGGTTGTAGGAAGGTTTGATTTTCCTTTTCCAATTGTTGCCTGTGGTGGGCGGGGTGACTTAATTGCTGGTATTTCTCCACAACTGAGACTTCAACCCAGAGTAATTGTTTCACTAGAGTCGAACAGAGACCAGCTGAAAACAAGACAGAACCACTTAGCCCCACCACACCAAATAGGTCCCCAGTCTCTCAGGCCTTAGCGTTGTATGGGTCCTCAACAAAGCTTCGGGGGAAAAGTCAAATGGTGTAAAATAATCATGGGGTGGAATCAGCAGAAAAACTCTGGTAGCACGAATAACCAGAATAGATCAACCCCCCCAAGGAAAGATATGGCAGATGTAACTGAAGATCCCATTCATAAACAGCTGGCTGAGATGTCAGAAATTGAATTATGAATTTGGATTGCAAACAAAATTAATAGAATGGAGGAAAATTTGGAATTAGAAATTTGAAGAGTAATTCGAAAGTCAAAATTAGAAATTCGAGGAGAAATTCAAAAGTTGTCTCAAGAATTTAATGAATTTAAAGACAAAGATTTCGATGACCAAAGATTTCGATGACCTGAAGCAAGAATTTGCAGCCCACAAAGATCTGAAAAATACAGTAGAATCCCTCAGTAACAGAGTGGAGCAAGCAGAAGAAAGGATTTCTGACATTAAAGAAGAAGCTTTTGAATGCTCCCAAACTCTTAAAGAGGAAGAGAAATGGAGAGCAAAAACAGATCATTCTCTCAGAGAGCTTTGGGATAATTCAAAGAAAGCTAAGATTCGCCTCATTGGAATCCCTGAAACTGATGAAGTGGCCTTGCAAGGCACAGAGACCCTTCTCCATGTAACTACGAAAGAGAATTTTCCATACACGCCAAGAGATTCTGAAATTTGGATAGCAGACAGTTTCAGAACCCCAGCATGACTCAATCTGAATAAGACATCCCCCAGGCATATCATAATTAACTTCAGTAATGTAAATATGAAAGAGAAAATTCTGAAACTAGCCAGATGTAAAAAATCCATTACCTACAAAAGGAAGAATATTAGAATGACTGCAGATCTCTCTGCTGAAACTTTTCAAGCCAGAAGAGGGTGGTCATCAACTTTTAATCTCATAAAACAAAATAACTTTCAACCCCGGATCCTGTACCCAGCTAAACTGAGTTTCATTTATGATGGAGAAATTAAATACTTTAATGACATTCATATGTTGAAGAAATTTGCCATAACCAAACCAGCTCTTCAGGATATTCTCAGAACTATCCTCCATAATGACCAGCCCAATCCTCTGCCACAAAAATAAAATCACTTAGAAACTTTTGATCAAACTCCAACTTCCACAGAGGTGAAAGAATTAAAAATGTCCACTGGAATTTCAAAAAACTCGATACCCAAAATTTCACCAGACTTATCAACATTCTCCATTAATGTAAATGGCTTAAACTGTCCTCTAAAGAGGCACAGGTTAGTTGACTGGATACAAAAACTCAGGCCAGATATTTGCTGCATACAAGAGTTACATCTCACCTTAAAAGATAAATATAGACTCAGGGTGAAAGGATGGACATCCATATTTCAGGCAAACAGTAGCCAGAAAAAAGCAGGCATTGCAATTCTATTTACAGACACAATAAACCAACAAAAGTAAGGAAGGACAAAAATGGTCACTTCATATTTGTTAAGGGTAATACTCAATATGATGAGATTTCAATTATTAATATTCATGGATCCAACTAGAATGCGCCTCAATTCATAAGAGAAACTCTAACAGACATGAGCAACTTGATTTCCTCCAGCTTCATAATAGTCAGAGATTTCAACACTCCTTTGGCAGTGTTGGATAGATCCTCCAATAAGAAGCTGAACAAAGAAATCTTAGATTTAAACCTAACCGTCCAACATTTGGATTTAGCAGACATCTAAACAGAACATTTAGCAGAACATTTCATCCCAACGAAAGTGAATACACATACTTCTCATCAGCCCATGGAACATACTCCAAAATCAATCACATCTTAGGTCACGAGTCTAACCTCAGTAAATTTAAAGGAATAGAAATTATTCCTTGCATCCTCTCGGACCACCATGAAATAAAAGTTTAACTGTGTAATAACAGGAACCTGCACACTCATACAAAAACATGGAAGCTAAATAACCTCATGCTGAATGATAGCTGGGTCAGAGATGAGATCAAGAAGTAAATTACCAAATTGACAAAATGACAATGAAGACATGAATTATCAGAACCTCTGGGATACAGCAAAGGCAGTCGTAAGAGGGAAATTTATAGCACTGCAAGCCTTTCTCAAGAGAACGAAAAGAGAGGAAGTTAACAACTTAATGGGACATCTCAAGTAGAACCCCAAGCCAAGTAGAAGAAAAGAAATAACCAAAATTAGAGCACAATTAAATGAAATTGGAAACAAAAGAACTATACAACAGATCAATAAATTAAAAAGTTGGTTTTTAGAAAAGGTCAATAAAATAGATAAACCTTTGGCTAACATAACCAGGAAAACAAGAGTAAAATCTCTAATCTCATCCATCAGAAATGACAACGACAAAATAACAACAGACTCCTCAGAAATTCAAAAAATCCTTAATGAATATTACAAGAAACTTTATTCTCAGAAATACGAGAATCTGAAGGAAATGGACCAATACTTAGAAGCATGTCACGTTCCAAGACTTAGCCAGAATCAAGTGGAAAAGTTGAACAGGCCAATATCAAGTCCTGAAATAGCCTTAACTGTACAAAATCTCTCTAAAAAGAAAAGCCCGGGAACAGATGGCTTCACATCAGACTTCTACCAAACCTTTAAAGAGGAACTAGTACCTATATTACTCAACCTGTTCCAAAATGTAGAAAAAGAAGGAAGACTACCCAACACGTTCTTTGAAGCAAACATCACCCTGATCCCAAAACCAGGAAAAGACCCAACAAGAAAAGAAAATTATAGACCAATATCACTAATGAATATACATGCAAAAATATTCAACAAGATCCTAACAAACAGAATCCAGCAATACATCAGACAAATTATACATTATGACCAAGTCGGTTTTATCCCAGGGTCTCAAGACTGGTTCAATATTCCTAAATGTTTAAGTATAATTCAGCACATAAACAAATTAAATAACAAAGACCATACGATTCTCTCAATTTATGCAGAAAATGCTTTTGATAATATCCAGCAATGCTTCATGAGCAGAACACTTAAGAAAATTGGTATAGAAGGCACATTTCTTAAACTGATAGAGGCCATCTACAGCACACCCACAGCCAATATGGTATTGAATAGAATTAAATCAAAACCATTTCCACTCAGATCAGGAACCAGACAAGGCTGCCCATTGTCTCCACTGCTCTTTAACATTGTAATGGAAGTTTTAGCCTCCGCAATTAGGGAAGAAAAGGCGATCAAGGGTATTCATATAGGGTCAGAAGAGATCAAACTTTCGCTCTTCGCAGATGATATGATTGTGTATCTGGAAAACACAAGGGATTCTAATGCAAAACTCTTAGAAGTGATCAAGGAATACAGCAGAGTCTCAGGTTACAAAATCAACACCAATAAATCGGTAGCCTTTATATAAACCAATAATAGTCAAGCTGAGAAAACAGTTAAGGACTCTATTCCATTCACAGTAGTGCCAAAGGAGATGAAATACTTAGGAGTTTCTCTAACAAAGGACGTGAAAGATCTCTATAAAGAGAATTATGAAACTCTAAGAAAAGAAATAGCTGAAAACATTAACAAATGGAAAAACATCCCATGCTTTCGCTGGGAAGAATCAACATTGCTAAAATGTCCATACTACCCAAAGCAATATACAATTTTAACGCAATCCCCATTAAAAGCTCCACTGTCACACTTTAAAGATCTTGAAAAAATAATACTTCATTTTATATGGAATCAGAAAAAACCTCGAATAGCCAAGACATTACTCAGAAATAAAAACAAAGCAGGAGGAATGACGCTACCAGACCTCAGACTATACTATAAATCGATAGTGATCAAAACAGCATGGTACTGGCACTAAAACAGAGAAGTAGATGTCTGGAACAGAATAGAGAACCAAGAGATAAGTCCAGCTACTTACCGTTATTTAATCTTTGACAAGCCAATTAGAAACATTCAATGGGGAAAAGATTCCCTATTTAACAAATAGTGCTGAGTAAACTGGCTGGCAACCTGTAGAAGACTGAAACTGGACCCACACCTTTCACCATTAACTAAGATAGACTCTCACTGGGTAAAGATTTAAACTTAAGACAGGAAACTATAAAAATACTAGAAGAGAGTGCAGGGAAAACCCTTGAAGAAATCACTCTGGGCAAGTATTTTATGAGGAGGAACCCCCGGGCAATTAAAGCAGCTTCAAAAATACATTACTGGGACCTGATCAAACTAAAAAGCTTCTGCACAGCCAAGAACACAGTAATTAAAGCAAGCAAACAGCCCTCAGAATGGGAGAAGATATTTGTAGGTAATGTCTCTGACAAAGGTTTAATAACCAGAATCCACAGAGAACTCAAACGTATAAGCAAGAAAAGAAAAAGTGATCCCATCTCAGGCTGAGCAAGGGACTTAAAGAGAAACTTCTCTGAAGAAGACAGGCACACAGCCTTCAAACATATGAAAAAATGCTCATCATCTTTAATCATCAGAGAAATGCAAATCAAAACTAACATGAGATACCATCTAACTCCAGTAAGATTAGCCCATATCACAAAATCCCAAGACCAGAGATGTTGGAGTGGATGTGGAGAAAAGGGAACACTTCTACACTGCTGGTGGGAATCCAAATTAATACATTCCTTTTGGAAAGATGTTTGTAGAGCACTTAGAGATCTAAAAATAGATGTACCATTCAATCCTATAATTCCTCTACTAGGTATATACCCAGAAGACCAAAAATCACTTTATAACAGAGATATTTGTACCAGAATTTTATTGCAGCCCAATTCACAATTGCTAAGTCATGGAAAAAGTCCAAGTGCCCATCGATCCACGAATAGATCAATAAATTGTGGTATATGTACACCATGGAATATCATGCAGCCTTAAAGAAAGATGGAGACTTTACCTCTTCCATGTTTACATGGATGGAGCTGGAACATATTCTTCTTAGTAAAGTATCTCAAGAATGGAGGAAAAGGTATCCAATGTACTCAGCCCTACTATGAAACTAATTTATGGCTTTCATAGGAAAGCTATAACCCAGTTATAACCTAAGAACATGGGGAAAGGGGAGAGGGAGGAGAGTGAGGGGAGAGGTTGGGCAGAGGGAGGGTGATTGGTGGGATTACACCTGCGGTGCATTTTACAAGGGTACGTGTGAAACTTAGTGAATGCAGAATATGATTGTCTTAACACAATATCTAAGAAAATGCCAGGAATGCTACGTTAAACAGTGTGATGATAATGTGTCGAACTGCATATAAAACCAGCGTATGGTGCCCCATGATCGCATTACTGTACACAGCTATGATCTAATACTAAATAAATAAATAAATAAATAAATAAATACAAACAAACAAAAAAAGAAAAGATGGATTTTGTGTCACATAAAATCATCACTAAACTGTTTTGGGAAACTAAAAATAATGCAGTCGGAGATATTCAAGAGGCACACTAAACAAATACACACAGTTTTACAGTATTTACATTTCTAAAGGAACACTTCATAACTATGTTAAAACGTTGTTATGTTCTGCAATCTCCCTAGGCTCTCACATCCATAGCAATTTGTCTGCACCTTTCTTGTGGAATTTATCATTTGCTACTTTTATTATTTTTATATGTGGATAAGTCTTATCTTTTCTACAAGAATGTGGGCTCCTTGAGGGGAGGGATTTTGTTTATCTTATCTCAGGCACAACATAGCACAGTAGCTTACAGATATCGGGCCTTCCATAAATAGATGTTTAAGTGTGTTTTTAAAAGCAGAAAAGCCGAGCAAACCTGGATGGAACCTGGGTTAGAAGAAAAGTGTAAAAGTTGATAAGGAGTTGTAGCTCAGATGTCAATGAAGAAATATATTCCTCATACAACTCCATTATTCTTTCTTACATATAAACTCATTAATAGTTATTGATTAAATAACATTCATAAAAGTTATTGATTAAATTAAGAATAGAAGAAAAATTAGAGCCAGTTAATTCTATGGAGAGGAAAAATTTCTCCCACTATTTTTTCGGATCTTGTCAGTGACATCATGTATTTTTGTTTTGTTTTGTTTTCCTCTCATTCTGTTTGTTCAATTAGGATATGAGAAAAATTTTAGGATACTACCCAGAAGGTAGTATAAGACTCGATTTTCAAATTAAAAGAATCTTTTACCCTAGCAAGTTACAGAAAGGAAATTAGCAGTTTTATTGTCTGTTTTTGTGTGTGTTTGGTTTTCTTGGGAAAGGAATTGAAATCTAGAGAAGAAAAGGCGAGAGAGAGAGAGAGCGCGCGCGCGCGCGAGCTTGTGTGAAACTCCAAATTCCCAAAGAATAAGAGACAGAAGTATGTGTGAACCTTAGAAAGCCTTCTGAGCTGAGATGAAAAGACACCATGCTGGCAAAAAAAAAAAAAAAAATCCTTTTAAGCCTGTATTAAAACCTGAATTAAGAACAATAAAAACTTAGTGAGGTAAGAATAGCAAGTTGTACCCTGTTCATGGTTTTCATTTAAACCTAGCTCTCAAGAAGATAAATACCTTAATGCATTATATCTTCAAAGTCAATATTGTCTACTTGAAAATATGGTAGTAATTGTTAATTTACCTTATTCACACTCAAAAACAAATTATAAGAGCCAGATACAATGAAATTATTAAAATAAAGGCAAAAACAGGAGGCCCATAATGGTTAAAGACAGTAAGATATTCTAAAACATTAGGTTATGAGTAGTTATTAATGTCACTGTTATATTCGCTTTTTTTGCATTTGTCCCCATTCATATAAATGAATATTACAAAATCACATACACCCCAGTAAAGTATAAAGAGTAAAGATATTTATTGTTAAACAAGGAGAATTCTTAGTTCTCTAAATGGCAGATAAATGCATTTTGTTCAACAAATAACTGTATTTAAATTCATTCTCATAAGAAAAGAACATAAAGCATTTTCTTCCATTTCTCTGTGTAGATTATATGTTAGTACACAGTTCACACATAGAAATATTTTTTCTCTATAGAAGCATAATTTATCTTTCAAGACCTGGATGGTATCTTGAAATCTTAGGCAATGTGATGTTTTTTCTCTCTCCTTCCCGGGTAAGCTTCCAAGTTCTAATGAGGGTTTGTACAGTCTACATCACTTAAGATGAGGGACTGTTCCTCCAGGGAATTTCTCTGTGTAGACATCTAATGATAGGTCCGTTATCCTGTTTGATCTTTGGTCGCTGGTACACACAGGTAGCAACAGAGACACACCCCAATCCCATGCACATGAGCCTGACAGGGGCTCATGTCTTTGCTGCTTTTGTTCAATGCTTGGTGTTAGAGAAATCCCTCAGCTTCGGGACTTTCTGGAATACTCTCTGAGGCTTTGCAAGGATCAGCAGGCAGCCTTTTCTGGGAAAATTTCTGCTTCTTAGAGTTCAATTTAGGTGACTCTATTCTAAAAATCATGGTCATTGTAATAGAAAAGGTGGGTTGCAGAATGTTCAAGGCCAAGCAGGGGAAATGGAACACTTTTCCTCTATCTCACATTTCTCCAAACATTTTTGTCTATGCTTAGAGCTCTCTCAATTACTCTTAAGTGCTTTAGGCTTTAAACCAAAGCCAGGAAGAGATTGGCAGGCTATTTTCTTCTTTCTAGCTTGCCAATCCCTCTTCCAAGGCAATGGCCCAGGATGCCCTAGCTATTTAAATAAGGAAGTTCAGAAGAATGAAATTATCAGGAGGGATGAAAAAACACATTATTTAATATTTCAAAACTTTCCCAGGAAATAGGAAAAATGTCTATGAGGTTATATTGAAGAAAATTAGCATAAAGTTGAGGTTAGGTGGAAGAAATTAGCATAAATTAGAATAAAGAACTCTTGATTTTGCTCATCTCTTTGCCTACAAGCAATCCTATAGAACTGAACTTTAAATCTCTTTCAAAGAGAGAAATTGGTGGCAAAGGCATTGTTTCCTACTGCATATTTTTTTCTTGACTTTATGGTATACCCTGAAATATCTCTAGGGATAAATCATTGTTTTCTTCAACACATCTCACTATTAAAAGTTGAACATTTCCCTCTATGAAATACAGCACATACCAATAACTGATCATTGTGGCCTTGACCTTGGATGCCTTGCTAAGTCATGCATCTAAATTTTCTTTTCTTTTTTTTTTTCAAATTCCTTTAAAAGTTAATTCTTTCTATTCCAATATAATATAGTCAGTGCCATTTTCCATTATAGCTTCTAAATTCCTCCACAAAGAAAATGTCACTAAAGTCAGACAGTGTCTGCTTGTGTCACTTGCATCATGCAATACCAGAAGCTTCTTATTGATAGGTAATATTATTTTACATTCATTATAATAAAAATCCAAATTTGTACTAGCCTGGGAGAATTATGAACAACTTCATGTCTTATGTCTGAACATAGTTCAAGCATATCAAGAGCCCATAAGCCTCTAATACTGTATACAAGTTGCTCACCTGGACCGTCTGTACATAGTAAACATGCATCAGCTTGCCTTGAACATTCCCTACATGTTGGTCATTTTCTACTTTTAGGAAGTCTGTCATTCCAATGTTAGGTAGAGAGGACGCAGACAAGTGGCAAGGTAAATATAGGAAATGGCCATGGTTAGAGAGACATAATCAATGAAAATGCAGAAAAGCAACCACAATATCAAACATTTGTAGCTAGAGACTTTTCCCTGGGTGGAGCCTGAGCAATAAGGAGCTCCTAGTGACCTTAACTGACTTGGCGCTCATTACTATCTAAACAGCAGTATGGTTTTGACCCCCAGTGGGTTTTTCATGAAGGATTTGAGAAGGCTTGTGTGTAGAAAGGAAACTGTTATATAATCATAACCTCTTGTATAGTCCCAACCTGTCAATCACCAAGGGTGGGAAATGGGAATCAATCCCACTCAAGAGAGAGGTGGAACCAACTAGTGAGCATATAAAAGACTGTGGGTACTAAGTCTTCGGGGTCTTTTCCACTCACCCAGAGTGACCATCTCACCCTCCAAGACGTTCTTTCACTTAGCAATAAATGCTGCATGAGTGAGATTGCTTTGTATTTGTGATCACTCCATCATCAGCTCAATTCAGTACTGCTAACTCATTCCTGACACTGGGAACCAAGGAGCAGAGAACATTGAGATAGATCTAACCCCAAAATTGGTCTGGAGAAATCATATCACCAGACACTTCTGCTAACAGGGTGCAAATATGTGACAGAAACTCTGCCACTCATGTACGTGAGCACACTTAGGTTCTGAAGAAGGTGACAGACACACCCTTCTGAGAATGTGGTAACTGATAAGTGATATCCTGGCAGTTATGAAGGGGGAGGTACCTCATTTCTTGCAGGTACCAATGACAGATCTTCTGGTCTCCAGAATTAAGTATCATAAAAGCCAAACAGTAATGCAGTACCATTTCCCCTGCAGCAAGCCCTTGGGTGGGACCAAAAATTCTTCCCAAATCAGTGGCTCAGGAGTCGGGTTCTCACACCCTCCTGGAGAACCATAAATTATAAGTAACATTTCACAAATTTCTTTATTAGTTAAAGTAAATTCTGTTTGCTATGCAAAGCACTTTTAGAGTTATTGAACAAATAAATGATTAATAATATTTATGTGCAAAATAAATTAATCTTATTCATTTTTTAATGCTAACATTATCACTGAAAAATAAAAAACCTTAAGCATTAGGCATTATTTATATATTCTACAGAATGACATGACCCAATCTGAGTATGCTAATGGATTTTCTCATCCTTTTCCCATATTTATACTCTCAGTGCATGTATTTTTCAGTTGTTAAAAAGAGGATGTGTTTACAGGTATAGTTTTATTACTGGTATTTCATTTTAATAAAGTGCAATGAAAATGCAACTGGGTGGCCTAATACAATTACCCTGTACACGAGGCATTCATTCTGTGAGCAATTACTGAATACTTTCTATGTACAATGGGTAGCAGAGATGCAATCCATGAAATAATAGGAGAGAGCATCAATTTTCAGGTTCTTACTAACGTTTCCTTGGAATACTAATGGTATACAAACTAGAAAAGTCTTCCTTATACCTCCATCATTTCTATTCATTTCTCAAATCAATTGTTTTTTCCATAGAAAGTAATTATTGCTAAGGCTATCCAAGGAAAATAACCTATTCTACACCTGTAGACCTCACTGTTAGTATTGAGAACCATTGCGTTTTGTTTCAAAATAATATCACTAGAATTCTTCCATGACCATATTAATGTAACAAATGCCCTTTGGGAGAACAACAAGATAAATCACTTATATATTTCCAACCATGACCATGTTTGTTACAAGACTCCTAGAGCCAGCCACCCATCTACTCTCATTCTAACAAAACCCTCCTTTGTGGTATCAATAACTAATTACATTAAAGTTCTGCCTCAGTAACATTGATTGATAGTTTCATTATAACATTTAATTAGAATTGTTTTTAATTTATCAGGTAAAAATGGTGTAATTGGTGAAAGAATAGCTGTTGTAGGTCACATGGAAAGAAAATGATTGTATAACAGAAAACGGCAAACTTTGCTAGGAAAGCCAAATGGCACTTAAGTCTATGGGATTGTGTTGTGTGGAAGGAAAGGAAGTCAACCATCTGTCATATTTCATCTAATCGATGCCTCTGAACTTTATCACTAATGTTACCTATGTGGCATGTGCAGGCAAGAGGAAGAAGAAATATTTGCAGAACCTGGGTCTGATCTGGCTCAACCAATTCTATTTCCACCTAACATAGCATTGTTTTACTTTTAGGTATATGAAAATCTTTGATCCCTTAACATAGCTCTTGGAGAGCAAATTCTAATCTTCATATATTGTCAAAACTTGTAAAAGGTGTGTTTATTTTATTAAAGTGATAACTGGAGTTAGATTTCTGCTATGTTCTATCTTGATGCTAAACTGATTTGTTTTTCTCTTTAAGGATGAACCCCTGATGTGTATCGATCAATGCACTGAGGAAAAACAGAACTAAAATAATATATATTAGAATATATTTATGTGTGTGTAAACACAAAAACACATATTTTATATTTATGTATATAAAAATATGCACATAATTAAAGAGTCTGCTCATGCAGTTGTGAGGACTGGCAAGTCTAAACCTATAGGGGAGGCAGGCAGGCTGGAAACTCAGGCAGTATTCCGATATTACGTCTTGGTTCAGAATTTCTTCTCTAGAAAACCTATTTTTACCCTTAGGACCTTTGACTGATGGAAGCAAGCCTACCCACATTATCATGGATAATCCCCTTCACTTAAAGTCAACTGACTGTAGATGTCAATGACCTCTAAAAGATATCTTAACAGCAACATCTAGATTAGCAATACATTGGGCACAACAGCCTTGCCAAATTGACATAAAATTTAAGATCACACTTAATGACAAAAGAATCTCCCAAGGTTTTGGTTTCAGACGGTTACATTCATCCCTCTTGGGCAAGAAAGGCATGTGCCTGCCTGAATGTCATATACCTGCACACAATGCATGTCATTGTTCATTATGGTACTCCTTTCCCCTGAGTACAGAAATACTTCTTAACCCAGTGCTACAAAATGCCACTTCCATTTTACAGAGCTGGCATGCATTTTAAAATGTATTGATGCTCCTTTCCTAAGCAATTTAGTCACCTTGTGCTTTTAGCCTTTGTTTCTCTACTGATTGTTTCAATGCAGTTGAAAGCTAGATATTGAATATATAAAAATAGTTCAAAAAAGGCTGTAGTCACACATGAATGTGGAAAAAAAAATTATGGAACTTGAAGACCCAATGCTCATATAGTAGGAGTAGAAGAGCCAAGTGATCATTGGCTGCAAATCAAATAACACATAGGGCGGCTCAAGCCAGTGGGGGCCAGTAGAAGAGCCACAAGTTTCTCCAGCTAATGACAAGTGGAAAGAGCTGATATTTCACGGGCCAAGGGGACCAGGCTGTTTCAAAAGAGGGTTTCCATGGCAACCCCCTAATGAGTGTTTGGATGGTGAAGATGTTCTGAGTATGTTAAGGAACCATCCTGGATTTTAAAACTGTGTTCTGTCCAGTAAGAGCCACTACAGTGGTTGGCAGAATGGAACAACCAATGCCTCATAAACCTTGGCTGTCCCAGTCTTCACAGCTCTGCCTGGACAGATGTTGACCTTGGTTTGGGGGCTTCCTGGTCAAGGTGGTGAGTACCATGATACAGTCTTGCTGCCAATACAAAGTTCAATCAAGGGTCCTCTGGAAAGCACTATGAGATTAATATGTGATTAATATGTGATTCCCAAACTATGGCTCACATGGTCAGTTTTCCTAACACACTGCATGAAATTTTCATTAGGCTTAGTAGATATTTTAATCAATCATATACAATCCTATTCTTTATCCTCATGTTCATATTTTTCCTTATTTCTCCTTATGATGCGCATTATCACCAGTCTAATTCTATCAAAGTGCCTGGGTATTATTTGCTCCAGAATCTCCCTCATCCTTCTCCATTCTCTTCCTTTGTCACATATCCACTCTGTTCATTTATTGTCTTTCACTATAAAGATCTCTTTAGAGACTGCCTTCCCTTCCATCTCTGCAATTCTGATATATATGTTCCCTTTCCAAAAGTAAGAACCCTTGAAACTTGATTCTAGCAGTATTATTTATTTCATCAGAGTATTTTTATGAGTCCCCTAATCCTATAGAGTTAGATTCAAATTCCTTAACTTTGCATTAGTGTCTTCCATAATTTACACACAGTCTATCTTTCCAACGTTGTCCTCCACTACACTTTTACTGTGCACACTACAGTTCAGGAGATTGTACTACGGGCCAATTCCAGAAAATGCCCTTCATGTTTCCATTTGCATGTCCTTCCACGTGTATTCTGTCTGCTAATTTAGTTTCTATTTTTCTGTTTGTCCATTCCTCAAACCCCAGCTATAAAGCTACCTCCTTTATAAAAATCTCCCCAATCTCTTACTACAAGGAATTCTCTCTTTTTAATGAACCACTACACAACTTACAACAAATAACATTCTATTATAATTTCCTAAGAACAGACTGTATCCTCTTACTGTATAAATTCCTTGATGGTGAGAATCATTTTTTTTACTCATTTCTCTTTTGCCAGGAGTGTCTTTCACACATTAGATGTATATTGTATATTTGGTAAACGGAATTATACATCAAAGAATGAATCAAATGTTGGAGCAAGTTTATTCTTGAGTCATCTCTCCTAACCCATGTGAATGAAAAACCTGGTTAGCAGAGATAATTGCAATCTCAAGAAAATCCCTCCCCTTCACAGTATATACCTCTCTCACAAATCTTTTTTCTGAAGCAATTTACAAGTAGCAAAAACTTCAAAGAGAGTTATTTCCTTCATGCCCTGCATCAGTCGCATTTAATCTTATATTCTTTTTATTCAACAAACATTTGCTGTGTTTTTAATATACGCCATCCTGATGCCAGGTGTTAGAACTATAGAGAACATAATTCCTACCTTCAAGGGGCTTTATACAGGGGGTAAAAGAAAATTGCACTTTATTATAATCATAGCACATCACGGCAAGTGTTCTGGCAGAGAAATACAGGTAGCTTTGGAAGGCAAAGGAGCAATAGCTAAGCCAGATGAAGATTCAGTAAAGATTTCACCCAGATAGTAATGTCTGAACTGAGTCTTTAACTTTAACTTTAAACCAGAGTGTTTAAATGAATCCCTGTGGAGGAGGTAGTTCCACAGGGAGAATTCATATGTGAGGGCACAGAAGCAAGGACAGGAAGTATGGGCTCTAGGACGTGTAAGCAGTGGACTCAAAGAAAACAACACTAGAGTGGTGTGTTAGTTTCTTATGGCTATTGCAACAAATTCCTAGAAACTCAGTGGCTTGATACAGCATAAATTTATTCTCTCATAACTCTGGAGACCAGAGTTAGAAATAGTTTCAATGGGCTGCAGTCATGGTGTGGTGTCAGCAGAGCCACGCTCTGTGTGGAGACTCTGGAGGAGCGCCTACTCCTCACCTCCTCTATCTCCAGATGCCTATCCCCATTCTTTGACCAGCATCTGCCTCATTCCAGCGTCTGCTTCCCTGGGCACACTGCCACCTCCTTTTCCTCTGTGTGATAACCGAATCTTGCTCTACGTCTTTCCTAGAAGGTCATTTGTGGTGATAGTTAGGGCCCACCTTCAAAATCTAGTTGATCTCCCCTCTGAAGATCCTTCACTTAATCTGCAAAGAACTCCTCTACCTTTTTTTCAAACATCTTAATACCTGACATGCTTCCAAACATATGGAACCACGGGTAAATGCTCCCATTGAAATACTACTTGTCCTACAACACTGTGATTATAATAAAGTTAACTTTTCTATTCCCTCCTGCAGAAAGCCACTTGAAGGTAGGAATTATGTTCTCTGTTGTTCTAACATCTAGCATCAAGATGTCATATATTAAAAACACAGTAAATGAATCACTTGACTCAGGCCCTGGATTCCAGGACAGAAAATAATGGTAAGGTTGTATCTCACAGGACTAGGTAAAGTGCTCACATTCCTCTAAAGAAGAATTAACTGAATTTGGGGCAATACCTCTGTATATTGGAATAAAAAAAAAAAGCTCCTGAATGTCTGATCAGAAAAATTTTCTTTAGACATTGGGAAAAAGAGACAATGTATCTGATGCTTCAGACAAAGAAGGGAAGATGCAAGAAGAGAAATAACAGTACAATAGGCACAAGAGTAAAAATCCAGGATTAGAGTAAAGTCTGTGTCCTCAGTGCAGAGGCCGAAAGTGATATAGGAACACCATTTACCTAAGGAATTAGACTTTAGACAATTGTGTCAGGGCTGAGGATGTGAATGTTTGAAAGAGCTGAGTGGGAAGATTAGGGAAGCCTTAATCAACCATTCTGTGTGAGGTACTGATGAGGCTAGATGAGAAGGGTCCAAGCCTGTGTAGCTCCTGAAGTGAGACCATAAAGATGGAGCTTATGTGTAAGTTTGTGGGCCTGTTGGTTTTAGAAGAAGCTTTGTGATTGCACAGTGACCTTGTCACTGGGCTCACAGATACTGGCCTGGTGTAGGTTTGGCACCACCGGTGTCTACAGAGCCAACAATTGAGTAAACAAGCTAGATGTGCCAGAAAAGTGAAGACAAGCTGTGGTGCTCAGGGAACCTCTTTGTACACCAGTCACCATGTGCTCAGCGTGCTTTTTGCTTAGACTGGGATACCTTAGACTAGGTAATTTATCAAGAAAAGAGATTTATTTGGCTCATAGTTCTAGAGGCGAGGGGGTCCACACGTATGGCTGTGGCATCTGTTGAAGGTCACCCCATGGCAGAAGGCATCAGATGATGAAGGAGGAGGTGAAACAGAGATAGAAAATCAAGCCAAAGTCATCTTTTTTTTTTTTTTTTTTATCATAAACCTACTCTCAACAATAACTAACCCACTCCTGGGATAATGGCCTTAAACCTTCCATGAGGGCGCTGCCTAATCGCCTAATCACCTCTTTAAGATCTCATCTTTTAATATTGTTACAATTGTAAATATATTCCAAAATGCATTTTAAAAGAATCATTTAAACCCAAGTACCCTCTGACTATAACCTGACTATAACCTTTTAAGAGCAATGATTTCAATTTCGGCTTCAACTCCATCATGCAAGTTTTTCTTTAGGCAAACTCTTATTTTATTTGTTTTCTTTACCTAATAACATAAAAGGGTTTGTTTCTTTGCTTCATTGGGTTGATCATAGCTGAAGTTAGATTCTCAGTCTTATCTAAACTGACATAATGTGTTCCAGTGAAGCCTATAAGATATAAAAAAGGAACCCAAATCTTCAATGAAGTCCAAATCCACAAACAGTTCCTTACAGTTCAACTTTTGTGCAACTCAAGAGAAGGGCTGATTTCACATCTGGGTCAACATAGGAAGGCACAGAACAGTATTCATGAACAAGGCAGGAGACAGCAAAAAGATGAGAATAAAACCCCTTCCCCCAGGTTCATGGACTGCTCAAAGAGCTTTCACAGGTCACAGGAGACCAAGCCAATTCACCTTAATCTTGACAAAGTGGCTCCCCTCCGACACGGGGAATTTATCCAGTTCTAAAAGTTAGGGTTTGAGGAGAGATATTCAACATGATTTTAAACATTCACAGCATTAAATCTGTAGAAATAATTCCCCAGATCTTTTTCTCCTTATTTGATACATTTATTTTCTCTTTACTTAATAAAAAAAAAAAAAAAAAAAAAAAAAAACAAGAAATAACCTTTGGATGTTTCTTTTTTTCACTGAGTCAATGTGTTAATCTAGCATTAAGAACTAGAACTCAGAACTCTAGATTATCTGCTTTCAGAGATTCACAGGCCAAATCTTGTTTTTGCCTCCTAATGGGGTGAGAAAATCTTGTCTAAGCTCACATAAAGAAAGATCAGGTAATTAATTCCTAGTCTTTGCTGTTACAGTTTATGCTGCAGGGACCAGTTCCAGACAGTGTGTTAACCTTGTCCTTGTTCATTTAGGGGCTTGGCTGGTATCCTTGAGAACCCTGGACTGTTAAAGCCTGTTTGAATTCCTGCAAGGGCCACATGACCTTCAGATTCCTGGTCACCTGCAGAGGCACCTTCCTGTGTGAGACAACTTCTTCCGGTTAACACAGATCTGGTCTGAGTTCCATGAGGGTGAACTCATGGGCAATTGTGACATGAATAATCTCACCCTATTATGATGCTAAAAAAATATTGATAACATTTTCTTAGCAAATGATATTTTACAAGGTGCTTTTGCAAACATTTGTGTTTCACACAGTGCTTCAGAGTAGAGAGGGTAAAAATGTTATTCCTATATTAAGGTTAAGAAAACTGGGGAATTGAAAGGTGTGGTTTCTTCTGTAAGTTAGTATAGCCAATGAGTCCCAGAGAAAAACTTTAGTTATTTCCAATCCACATTTGAGTGGACATACCTATCCTTCAACAAGCTGAAAAGAGATTGTCAGGAAACACCACGTCCCATTTCACAGTGCTACTGGGAGGAGAAAAACAAGGGAAGATATTTCTCTTTCACTATAAATAGAAAAACTAAGTCCCTGGAGGTTAAGTGCCCAAAGATATCCAGCCAGTGAGATGCTGATATGTAAAACTCCAGAACTTCACATGTGAGTTCTTTCTCAGACCCTTATTCCTTATTATATAGCAAAGAAAATATTATGGAAGCCCTTCATTCCAAAGTAAGCCCTTTATACCCTGACTCTGGGGACTGAAGCCCTATCATTCCAAAGTAAGCCCTTTATACCCTGACTCTGGGGACTGAATCTGTCCTCTTAACTTTAATTTATAACTTAAAAGTCCTAGTCAATCAAATGACTTTGATTTTATTGCAAATTCCAAGATACTGTAATGATAATTAACCTTCTAGAAAACAATAAAGCCTCCTGTATCTCCAAAGAAGCAACAAGGTAAGTTTGTGTTTGGTGAATTATGACCAGTAGGTTTCACAACCTCCAATGTGCTACTACTATATTTATTTGAGTTTTAGACAGATTAATAAAGTTCTTAATGATTAATATGATTTTAATACCCAATAGGTCAGGAGGGTAATAATGTAGAGCTAAGGAAGGAGGAAAATGCAAAATTATCATCACTATTGGTGATTCATTGCTTTTGTATAATGCTAAAGATATGTTTTATTACATGATTTTCACTTTGTAATTCATAAGAGAAAATAACCTAAATGAGTCAGAAAATGGGGAGTGGCTAAATCTCCTTTTTTTCCCCATATATTATTCAATGAAATTGAAATTCAAGGGTATTTCAATCATCCAGGGAGCAGAGTTTATTCACCAAATGTTTATTGAGCACCTACTATGTGCAGGGTTCCTGACTGAGCATCCAAGCTCTACAACTCCCTTTCCTCAGGCATTCTCAATTTGATTGGGAGTCAGATGGGAAAAGTATAAACTACACTGTGCTATGTGGTACCACACAGGGGAGGGTCAACCTGGGAAAGCTCACAGAAAAGATGAAAGCAATTCCCCTACATCAAAAGGCAAGGAAAGAGAAGTAGATGGGAACTCATGTGCCTGGTTAGAAGATGCATGCAGGCAGGAGGCCTGTCTGTCCGGATCACTGCGGTAGCACCTGCCCAACATACTGTTGTCACTCTTTTTTGGTCAGTTAGAAAAACTCTTGGTACAAGGGTAACAGGATGTGAGATGTGCTATTATCCCAACTCATGCTTGACCATAATTTTGCATCTGTCTGCTTTTGATTCAGATCCATAGTCCATTATTAGCAATACCAAAATATAAAAACTTATGAAAACCAAAAGTATTTTCCTAACTCAGTTAGTGTCAAAATGGGACCTAACTTGATCTCATTTAGTGGAAAAACCTGACCTAGACTGACACAAGCCTATTTTTAATCTTTATTTACTCTAATTAGTGTGAAAATTTATCCACTCTGCTGAGTAATGATGTGTTGGTAATGTGGTGATGCCCTAGACCTCCCCGAGGGCATATTATATAATATGCACTATGTGTACTTTAGCGCCTTTCTAAAATCTGAAAAATGTTGAATTCCAAAACACATTTGCCCCCAGAGTTTTAGAAAGAGCATTGTAGTCTTATAAAACATTATAATTAGCCCGACAAAATTCACAGATCTTAGCAACTTTTGCTTCTTCACCTCCTTCTGGCTTATTGCCCAGAATTTGTCTTATACAAAGCACAGTGCAGGCTGATGTGTGGCCTTATTGTGACCCTGAGTGTCACTGCCCCTTGAATGTGCTCTGCTCTAGTGAAATCCCCACTGGTGGCTGACCTATCCAGGGGCCCAGTATTGTCCAAAAGCACCTCTTACACCTGACCCTGCTGCAGTGTCACTATTTCAGTGATCATAAATTGTATAATTCCTCTTTAGCAGTAAACGAAAGCAAGAGTCACCAAATGGAAAGAGAGAAGTAAGAAATTCCTTTCAGTTTCATGTGAACAGACTATTTGGGGGGTACCTCAGAAACCGAAAAGCTTGATACAATAAAAGGAAAAAGTACAAGGAGCAAGAAAACCAAGTCAAAGACAAACACTGTCTACTGTGAATCTTGCCAAAAATAAACACTGAACAGAAATAAGAGCCTAACATGTATTCTACACTGCAGCTGACGATTTGTTGTCACATTTAGTCCATACAATTACCTAGAGAGATCCCTTTGGATACCTTTATTTTACAGAGAAGGAGAAAAGACATACTAAGTGAATCATCTTCTCCTGCACCTTGCAAGGTGAGCATTATAATCCCTGAGATTCAGAGAACTAGAGTTCCTCTGCTAGTAGGTGGAAAATAAGGGGCTTAAATGCACAGTTATCTAGATCTAAAATGCACGCTCTTTCCACGCATCCTGCTGCAACACTTTGAAATACAAAGATACTGTTCGTATTGAATCCTAAGAGCGGTCTCTTCTTCACAACACGTACCCTTGAGCCATTATTGAAGGAAAATAGGAGGCTCATAGCACCACCACATTTCCCCTCTCTTAGGAAAGAAAAGACACAAAGCACATGTGGAATGTGGAACGCCCTAGAATGGCCACCTGTGACTCATCTAGTTCTGAGAATGCAATCCCACTTCAGAAAAGAAGACACCAAAACTATTTGTATCATTATAGTGTAAGCCATTCCTTCTTCACAGGCATAAGAAATCTATCCATGAATGGCTTGAATTCAGCCAGTTCTCCCACCTGGACACCACTGGGCCCAGGCCACACTGAGCTAGGGACAGGCCACCAGTGATTTTTCAAGTGATGTAACTGTGATTTTCCAAACCTTGCTCGCCTGTTAGATGACAGGGTGAGTGACAGACCACACAGACTTACAAAAATTTCTCCTACTCTTCTCCTATGGGAAGTTTGTAGCAAGACTACTCTTCTCCAGCTATAGTGTAGCATGGAATTTAAAAAGAGGAATGCTCTTAGCTCAGTGCTCTGGACCTGCAATTCCCAAGCTCTATTTTCAATGACACATGAATGCCTTTTCATTGCATCCCCCACCCACCCCCCAACCCCATACCTAAGAACTGGATGATGCAATGATTCTCAACTATAGAGACACTGTCCTTCCTCACACTTGGATATTGCTGTTGATGGTGGTGATGAAAATGTGTGTGGGATATGAGAAGTTCTATTATTTTCATATGGATCAGAAAGATGGTCTGTCTTTTAATAGGAGGGGACCAGGAATCTAAACGTAATATATGATACTTCCCCACAAAATATCAAGTGCCCATTTCCTCTAAATAGAATATGGCCATAGAACAGCTATTTGGTCTCAAGCCTATGATTGAATTCTAATACCAAATTACCTCTTTTGTCCCCCAATCTCCAAACCATTACATCCCTCTAATACAAAACATGTTATTAAAGATCAGCATCACCTCAGATATTAATACTAAGTAGCTATTCTCTAGAAAGGTACCATCTCTTAAAAATTTAGCCAAAAAAGACAATGGCTGGAAAAAAGGTAAATGGGGGAAATAATACAGGAATTATTAATCAAAGTTACAGATATCACATTTATTGATTTGAAAGATAACTTAAAAAAAAGAAATTAACCTAGACTGATTCATCATACAGAAAATATTGTTTACCATTGTCCCACAGTTATCTCCTTTGCATGCTTCCCTAATTTTACATCTTACCTTCAATTCTAAATTGAAATGATGATGGAAATTGATGGTTAGGGTATGATTATCTGGTTCTGCATTAATTGTGGTACATTTGGCTGAGTGTGTGAATCTATAATGTACTGCAGGTGTTACCATCCTAGGTCTGCTGACCAAATTCAGCCATGGCCTGTATTTGTATGACCTACAAGCTAATGGGGTTGTTAAAAAGGAAGAAGAGGATGATAAAAAGAAGAAAAAGGAGGAGGAAAGTATTTCACAGAATTTGTATGTGGCCTAGAACCTAAAATATTTACTATCTGGACCTTACCAGAAAAAATAAATAAATAAATAAATAAACAGGCAAACAAACAAACAAAAACGACTTCTAACTCCTGTATAACAATTTTTGCTTTGAGCATTTTGAGACCAGGATGGTAACTGGGACTCTCCTTAGAAAACACTGGTCAGTCACAGCACCATGCAAATAGGCCCCTAACTCAGGATATATTTTTACTAATGAAGATGTAGAAAAGCTAGCTTCTAACTTGTCAATACTGTATGTGGTCTTATGCAGATATCAAACATAAAGCCCCATGCACCTTAGCAAAGGATCAAGTCTTGCTCCGTATACAAAAGAACACTTTCATTTTGGCTTTAGATTATTACCAATAGACCTCTCCTCCTCCACACCTTTATTTCTGTATTAGTGATCCAGGGGCTCAAATAGTTATTCTGAGCTTCATCACTCCTACCTCAGTTTCCATCAATTCTTTGCTATTGAGTAACAATAGATTAAGCACATATTGCCACACAGGGGATTATAACTAACAAAAGATTATAATTAACAAAGGAGACAGTTGGAGGATTTATAGGGAAGGCTGATCCCAGTCCGGTATCTGTGGGAAAGAGCATCATCTCGATCTCATTTGCCTGTAATTAGCTCTGCCTTTATTGGATTGTAAATACTGCTTTAATTACCATGCTCCTTAGTTTAGAAGATGGAACTCAGTATCCTTATTGGATTTAATGTTCTGGCAATTCTTCCTCATCCTTCTCCGAGCCTTTGCTGTGCACAATAGATGGATGCAAATACAACTGGCAAAAGCAACATGGAAGAATTACAGGAATGGAGATGAACAATATGAGTCAGGCATGCTTCTGGAGATGAAGCTGTCTGCCCCTCCCTCATTACCATCCTGCTCTCACTGGGGAATCTCAGGAGGAATTAACTAACATAGATAAGGCAATTCTGTTGTGATGACTATTAAAAGGACCTAACTGGGAGGAGGCGGAGCATGATGGTGGACAGGACGGATGTGTAGCCTACCTCTCCCAAGCCACCAGGTGAGAGGAAAGGTGGTCTGGACCTTCCCTGTGTGTGGATTATTGGAGTGGACAGACAGCTGGAGACGCCCAGTGAACTGGCGTTTTGCTATATATGAGGGGTAATTTAAAATCACAGACTCTGTTGTAGGGATTCTTCCCTGCTCGGCCATGCTGGCCAGTAGGCCCCTCCCCTACGGAGGTCAGCAGCTTGTAAATGCTGACAAAATCCAATTGACAAATAATTAATCCTGAACTGAGGGAGGCATACGAAAGGAGAGCCACTCAAAACCATGGGGAGCTGGGCAAACTATTGGACAATTGAACGGAAGGGATCCTGCCCGGGAAACAGACATTTTGAACTACCCAAAAGGGCGGGCACCTTTCCCCCAAGTGTTGCAGGGTGCTGGCGGTTCAGGCTGCGCGAGGAACTGGTGGGCGCCCATCCAAAAGGGAAACTCTAAACCATAAAACTCAGAATAAGTCCCCCAAGCGCTCCAACCACGGGAACCAGCTTGAAGCCTAGGACCTGGCTTTGGCTTCTGGAGCCGTGAAGCTACTGAAGCCGCGGACCGGCTTTGCCTGCTGAAGCCGCAGGAACCAGCTACAGGAGATAGAGCTGCGGGACAGCACGAACTCAGCACTGCTCCCCTTATGGCCGATTTGCGGGGGAACATGGGAACAGAGTGGAGGGACTTAGGAAGTGTGGACACCTGCACTGAGTGGGAAGGTCGGTTGCAAGTGCTGTCTGGAAAAGAACAGCCGAGGTTGCACAATTCTTAGGCAACAAACTTTTATGGAAACTCCAAAATGGCGATCGGCCATGAGAGGTGGTTACCATGGTAACAGTATAAACTGTAAATCAGGTATGTCTTGGAACCACTCACAGCACCACCTGGTGTCCAGAAAGTCTATTGCAGTATGAATATATTCCTACGAAAGTTGATCCCTACAGCAGACATATAGATAAATATAGGTATATTTCTACACACAAGAATATTTTTGTAGTTGGTGCCTTTTTTTTAATTTTGTTTTGTTTTGGTTTTCGTGGGTTTTTTTTTGTTGTTGTTGTTGTTGTTTTTGTCTGTTTTTTCCTCACCATTTTCTTAGAGATTTTGATAATTTATTATTACTTTTTATATAGATATATTTTTTATTTCTGTCTTCTAATTTTAATTTCTTCTTTCTTCTCATTTAACATTCCTTCTAACACCACTTTTTTCTGTCTTTTTTTTTCCCTTCTTTCAATTATTTTACGATTATCACTATTTTTATTGCAGTTGTTCTTATATTGCTGTTGTCGTGGCTGTTGCCTGTATGTCTATGTGTTTCCGTCTGTCTCTGTATCGAGCCCACGTGCCTGGTAACCTTTGTACCTGTTTATTTGTTCATTTGGTCTCAATGAGCTTGGTGTTATGACCTGCAACTCTGAGCTCCTAACACTTCCCTCCATTCTCACTCCATGATCTGGAGATCTGCCCCCCCAGAAGTCCAGATTCTTGGGTGAACTCTCGAGAGGTGTAGACAGGACCTGGACTGCAGCTGGCCAGTGCTGACTCTGTAGCAAAGGAGCGAGAAGACGACGGTCGGCTGAGAGGGAATTACACTGGAGCGGTGGTGCCCCAAGGTGCAGAGCAATAGCCGTCTTCAGCAATAACAAGGCCCACCCCCAGATATCCCATAGCCTCTCCTCCTGTCTTCCTGGGCAACTAGATGAGGCCGAGCATCTTCTCAGATGGCAAACACCATGGAATAGACCTGGGACTGAAACATAGGCCCCGTGAGTAAACGGTTTTCCTGAGACGGTACTGACCTGGGTGGAACACGGGGACTAGAAAACACACCTGCAGAGCCGGGAAACTCCCAGGGTGGGGCTGATCCAGAGGACCACTCTACTGAGCCTAAGACGCACCTGGCCCTTAGGGGATCATCAGCCTATAGACAAAGGAGGCCAAGAGGCTACAGCCAACAACTGATTGTGCTGCGAATACAAACCTGCAGGACTAAAGACAGGGCCTGAGGCACAGGTTCTGGGAACTCAAATCAGCCTCTCCTCTGCAGAAGAATCTGGCAAGGTCAGAAACAAACTCCCACAGGGTTGTTCCCTTCACCCTGTGGAACTGAGTGAACACCTCCAGCCTCCATCAAGTGCCCGAGGTTGACAGGCCACACCACCCCCTGCTGGATAAAGACAGAGAATAGCAGCCTAGTCGAGCAGACATAGACTACCCTGTGACTTAGGCAGGTGCAAACCCCTGGAGTATCTGCTTACTGCAGACAACTGACTGGGTCACAGCCCTGTGGGGCTAACAGCGACTGGGTGTGACAGAACTGCAAGGTGGGAAAGGAGGCATCAATCTTCCCAGACTGATCTATTTACTGGTGGCTCTTCCTGACTCCACGCAGCACTGGAGCAAGCCATTTTAGAGCAGTCACCAGATCCCTGTGATCTAGTTTAAGGGACCTCTTGAACTCTCCCACCCGAGGCAGCTGCTGACTGAGACAATTGACTTAGACCTTTTGAACTGAGTCATTCACCTGCAGACTATCAAGGTGGTGCCCTGGGTGTGTGGTTGTAGGAAGGTTTGATTTTCCTTTTCCATTTGTTGCCTGTGGTGTGTGGAGTGACTTAATTGCTGGTATTTCTCCACAGCTGAGACTTCAACCCAGAGTAACTGTTTCACTGGGGTCACATAGAAACCAGCTGAAAACAAGACAGAACCACTTAGCCCCTCTACACCAAACAGAGCCCCAGTTTCTCAGGCCACAACACTGTACGGGTCCTCGACAAAACACCAGAGGAAAATCAAAGGCAGTAAAACAATCATGGGGTGGAATCAGCAGAAAAACTCTGGTAACCTGAATAACCAGAATAGATCAACCCCCCCCCCAAGGAAAGATACGGCAGATGTAATTGAAGATCCCATTCACAAACAACTGGCTGAGATGTCAGAAATTGAATTCAGAATTTGGATGGCACACAAGATTAACAAAATGGAATTAGGAATTCATGGAGAAATTCAAAATCTGTCTCAAGAATTTAATGAATTTAAAGACAAAACCACCAAAGACTTAGACACACTGAAACAAGAATTTGCAGCCCTCAAAGATATGAAAAATACAGTAGAATCCCTTAGCAACAGAATGGACCAAGCAGAAGAAAGGATCTCTGACATCGAAGATAAACCCTTTGAACACACCCAAACTCTCAAAGAGCAAGAGAAACGGAGAGCAAAAATGAATCACTCACTCAGAGAGCTCTGGGATAACTCGAAGAAGGCTAATATCCGACTTATAGGATTCCTGAAACAGATGAAGCGGCCTCACTGGGCGCAGAGACTCTTCTGTATGAAATGATGAAAGAGAATTTTCCAGACATGCCTAGAGAACCTGAAATTCAGATAGCAGATAGCTTCAGAACCCCAGCACGACTCAACCCCAATAAGACATCCCCCAGGCATATCATAATTAACTTCACTAAAGTTAATATGAAGGAGAAAATCCTCAAAGTGGCCAGGCGAAAGAAATCTATTACCTTCAAAGGGAAGAACAGTAGAATGACTGCAGATCTCTCTACTGAAACTTTTCAAGCCAGAAGAGGGGGGTCATCAACGTTTAATCTCCTCAAGCAAAATAACTTTCAACCCCGGATCCAGCTAAACTGAGTTTCATTTATGATGGAGAAATTAAATACTTTAATGACATACATATGCTAAAGAAATTTGCCATAACCAAACCAGCTCTTCAGGATATTCTCAGACCTATCTTCCATAATAACCAACCCAATTCTCTACTACAATAGTAAACTCACTCAGAAACTTCTGATCAAACTCCAACTTCCACAATCGCAAAAGGATTAAAAATGCCCACTGAACTTTCAAAAAACTCAATACCCCAAATTTCACCAAACTTATCAATACTCTCCATTAATATGAATGCCTTAAACTGCCCTCTAAAGAGACATAGGTTAGCTGACTGGATACAAAAACTCAGGCCAGACATTTGTTGCATAAAAGAGTCACATCTTAACTTAAAAGACAAATACAGACTCAGGGTGAAAGGATGGTCATCCATATTTCAGGCAAATGGTAACCAGAAAAAAGCAGGAGTTGCAATTTTATTTGCAGATACAATGGGCTTTAAACCAACAAAAGTAAGGAAGGACAAAAATGGTCACTTCATATTTGTTAAGGGTAAGACTAAACACGATAAGATTTCAATTATTAATATCTATGCACCCAACCAGAATGCACCTCAATTCATAAGAGAAACTCTAACAGACATGAGCAACTTGATTTCCTCCAACTCTATGATAGTTGGAGATTTTAACACTCCTTTGGCAGTGATGGATCGATCCTCCAACAAAAAGCTGAGTAAAGAAATTCTAGATTTAAATCTAACCATCCAGCATTTAGATTTAGCAGACATCTACAGAACATTTCATCCCAACGAAACTGAATACACATACTTCTCATCAGCCCACAGAACTTACTCCAGAATCGGTCACATCTTAGGTCACAAGTCTAACCTCAGTAAATTTACAGGAATAGAAATTATTCCATGCATCTTCTCGGACCATCATGGAATAAAACTTGAGATGAGTAACAACAGGAATCTGCATACACATACAAAAACATGGAAGTTAAATAACCTTATGCTGAATGATAGCTGGGTCAGACATGAGATCAAGAAGGAAATTACCAAATTTCTGGAACAAAACGACAATGAAGACACGAACTATCAGAACCTCTGGGACACAGCAAAGGCAGTTCTATGAGGGAAATTTATAGCACTGCAAGCCTTCCTCAGGAGAACGGAAAGACAGGAAGTTAACAACTTAATGGGACATCTCACAAGACTGGAAATGGAAGAACACTCCAACCCCAAATCCAGTAGAAGAAAAGAAATAACCAAAATCAGAGCAGAACTAAATAAAATTGAAAACAAAAGAATAATACAACAGATCAATAAATCAAAAAGCTGGTTTTTTGAAAAGGTCAACAAAATAGATAAACCTTTGGCCAACCTAATCAGGAAAAAAGGAGTAAAATCTCTAATCTCATTAATCAGAAATAACAAAGACGAAATAACAACAGACTACTCAGAAATCCAAAAAATCCTTAATGAATATTATAAGAACCTTTACTCTCAGAAATACGAAAATCTGAAGGAAATTGACTGTTACTTGGAAGCATGTCACCTTCCAAGACTTAACCAAAATCAAGTGGAAATGTTGAACAAGCCCATATCAAGTTCCCAAATAACATCAACCATACAAAATCTCCCCAAAAAGAAAAGCCCGGGACCAGATGGTTTTACGTCAGAATTCTACCAAACCTTTAAAGAGGAATTAGTACCTATATTACTCAACCTGTTCCAAAAGGTAGAAAAAGAAGGAAGACTACCCAACATGTTCTATGAAACAAACATCACCCTGATCCCCAAACCAGGAAAAGACCCAACAAGAAAAGAAAATTATAGACCAATATCACTAATGAATATAGATGCAAAAATATTCAACAAGATTCTAACAAACAGAATCCAGCAACATATCAAACAAATCATACATCATGACCAAGTCGGTTTTATCCCAGGATCTCAAGGCTGGTTCAATATACGTAAATCTATAAATGTAATTCAGCACATAAACAAATTAAAAAACAAAGACCATATGATCCTCTCAATCGATGCAGAAAAAGCTTTTGATAACATCCAACATCCATTCATGATCAGAACACTTAAGAAAATTGGCATGGAAGGGACAATTCTTAAACTGATAGAGACCATCTACAGCAAACCCACAGCCAATATCATATTGAATGGAGTTAAATTGGAATCATTTCCACTCAGATCAGGAACCAGACAAGGCTGCATTGTCTCCATTGCTCTTTAACATTGTAATAGAAGTTTTAGCCACCGCAATTAGGGAAGAAAAGGCGATCAAGGGTATCCACATAGGGTCAGAAGAGATCAAACTTTCGCTCTTTGCAGATGATATGATTGTATATCTGGAAAATACTAGGGACTCTACTACAAAACTCTTAGAAGCGATCAAGGAATACAGCAGTGTCTCAGGTTACAAAATCAACATTCATAAATCGGTAGCCTTTATATATACCAACAACAGTCAAGCTGAAAAAACAGTTAAGGACTCTATCCCATTCACAGTAGTGCCAAAGAAGATGAAATACTTGGGAGTTTATCTAACAAAGGACATGAAAGATCTATATAAAGAGAACTATGAAACTCTAAGAAAAGAGATAGCTGAGAATGTTAACAAATGGAAAAATATACCATGCTCATGGTTGGGAAGAATAAACATTGTTAAAATGTCCATACTACTCAAAGCAATATATAATTTCAACGCAATCCCCATTAAAGCTCCACTGTCATACTTTAAAGATCTTGAAAAAACAATACTTCGTTTTATATGGAATCAGAAAATACCTCGAATAGCCAAGACATTACTCAAAAATAAAAACAAAGCAGGAGGAATCACTCTACCAGACCTCAGACTATACTACAAATCGATAGTGATCAAAACAGCATGGTACTGAAACAAAAACAGAGAAGTAGATGTCTGGAGCAGAATAGAGAACCAAGAGATGAATCCAGCTACTTACCGTTATTTAATCTTTGACAAGCCAATTAAAAACATTCAGTGGGGAAAAGATTCCCTATTTAATAAATGGTGCTGGGTGAACTGGCTGGCAACCTGTAGAAGACTGAAACTGGACCCACACCTCTCACCATTAACCAAGATAGATTCTCACTGGATTAAAGATTTAAACCTAAGACATGAAACTATAAAAATACTAGAAGAGAGTGCAGGGAAAACCCTTGAAGAAATTGGTCTGGGCGAGTTTTTTATGAGAAGGACCCCCCGGGCAACTGAAGCTGCTTCAAAAATACACTATTGGAACTTGATCAAACTAAAAAGCTTCTGCACAGCCAAGAACACAGTAAGTAAAGCAAGCAAACAGCCCTCAGAATGGGAGAAGATATTTGCAGGTTATGTCTCCGACAAAGGTTTAATAACCAGAATCCACAGAGAACTCAAATGCATTAGCAAGAAAAGAACAAGGGATCCAATCGCAGGCTGGGCAAGGGACTTGAAGAGAAACTTCTCTGAAGAAGACAGGCACACAGCCTTCAGACATGAAAAAATGCTCATCATTTTTAATCATCAGAGAAATGCAAATCAAAACTACTTTGAGATATCATCTAACTCCAGTGAGACTAGCCTATATCACAAAATCCCAAGACCAGCGATGTTGACGTGGATGTGGAGAAAAGGGAACACTTTTCCACTGCTGGTGGGAATGCAAATTAATACATTCCTTTTGGAAAGCAATATGGAGAATACTTAGAGATCTAAAAATAGATCTGCCATTCAATCCTGTAATCCCTCTACTGGGCATATACCCAGAAGACCAAAAATCACACCGTAACAAAGATATTTGTATCAGAATATTTATTGCAGCCCTATTCATAATTGCTAAGTCATGGAAAAAGCCCAAGTGCCCATTGATCCACGAATGGATTAAAAAATTGTGGTATATGTACACCATGGAATATTATGCAGCCTTAAAAAAGATAGAGACTTTACCTCTTTCATGTTTACATGGATGGAGCTGGAACAAATTCTTCCTAGTAAAGTGTCTCAAGAATGGAAGAAAAAGTACCCAATGTACTCACCTTTATTATGAAACTAATGTAGGACCTTCACATGAAAACTATAACCCAATTACAACCTAAGAATAGGGAGAAGGGGGAAAGGGAGGGGAGGGTGGGGGGACGTAGGTGGAAGGAGGGGGATTAATGGGATTACACCGCGGTGCATCTTACAAGAGTATATGTGAATCCTAGTAAATGTGGAATGTAAAGGTCTTAGCAAAATAACTAAGAAAATGCTACGAAAGCTATGTTAACTAGTGTGATGAAAATGTGTCAAACGATCTATGAACCAAATGTATGGTGCCCCATGATCATACTAATGTACACAGCTATGATTTAATAAAAAAAAATAAAAAAACAAATAAAAGGACCTAACTGAACCAGTGCACACCCAAGCTACAGAAAGGAAGTGGTCATTAATCAGACATTAATAGCATCAGGTATGAACTGGGCCACAAGGTACAGTGGCCATAGCCAGAGGATCTGGACGCCCAGTTCATCCACTGACCCACTATGGGGCCTGGGTAAATCACTTCTCTTTTGTGACTTCAACTTCTACCACTGGAAAATGGGGAATGACATTAAATGGCTGTAATGTGTCCCCAGATCAAAAATTGTATGATTTAGAAGTTTTGTATTGAAGAGCATTTTAAAATGCAGCTATTTTAATTCCATGGGGCATATTTCACTGGTGCCACATCACACTTACTCTTTGATTTCAGCTGCACCTATGGGGTATGCTTCCTTCACATTGTCAAGGGCCCATCTCAAGTACACACGTTGTTCCAGGGTCAGCTGTCTGAGCATCATCATGTGAGTGGAGCTTTCCCTCCACAAACAAGGGGCATGAATAAATGGACAATTGTACAAGACTCCCATCTTTAATTCTGGGAAACATCTAGTATGCTGCTCGGGAGTCCCAGAGAAATTGAACCCTGTGGCCTATAGGAGTGACTTCAGTAATGTACCTTATATTGTCTTTTCTTCCTTCCTTGCTTATTCATATCTGCTTCCTAGGTTTATCTTCTAAAGAATTTCTTCCAGTCAAGTACTTGTCTCAGGCTCTGCCTTCAGAGAGCAAAATCTAAGACAGTTTCTTTGTTTATACACAAAGAAATTAAAATGAAAAGACAACGCAGTAGAACTTCCGTCCTTGACCACCTCCCTAATTTGACCTAATTTTCATAGGTCAGACATGTACCACACGTACGTATCAGTACTCTAGGCCTAGTCCTTATGCTGACTACCTCTGCCTGTTGACCAATTTCTAACAGTCCATTGGGTGGTCAACTCACAGAGGTTCTACTGTACAACTAGACCAAGGTCAGTGCTTAATCTAGTGCTTTTTCCATTGCCCTGTTTATGACTGGACAGCCCAGCCAGTTGCAAAATATACCTAGAAAAGACCTAATATGCTTCCTTGTTAACATATTATCAAAAAAGATACAGAAAATACTCAGAAATAAAGAAATATTAACCACACTGATTACCTAAAAGGTAGAACTATCACAGAAAAAGGAAATTGTCAGCAACAAGAAGAAAATAAGAGCACATGCTCTGATCTTGAAGGGACCTGGGTTTGAACTCTCTCCCTGTCTTTAGTAACTGCAAGATTTTATTATATAGATGTTCTGCACCTTATTTTGCTTACCCATTAGATGTCATTAATATTTACACCTCAAATACAGTGACCTCTCAATAATTATATTATCTTTGTTATTACCATTAAAACAAAAAATATAATGATCAATGCTGCAAATGGTAACCTTACTCAAAACTCGAGGTTTAGCTACCCTGTGCCTTTTTTGTTGTTGTTGTTGAAACAGTCTCACTATGTCACCCTTGGTAGAGTGCCATGGCATTACAGCTCACGGCAACCTCAAACTCTTGGGCTTAAGCAATTGATTCTCTTGCCTCAGCCTTCCCAGTAGCTGGGACTATAAGCACAATGCCCAGCTATTTTGTTGTTGTTGTTGTTGTTGTCATTGTTGTTTAGCTGGCCTGGGCCAGATTCAAATGCACCAGTGGCCCTCTAACCACTGAGCTCTGGGTGCCAAGCCCCTGTGCCCTTTCAAAACAACATTGAGATAATGTTTTTTCTTCTTTTCTGATTATTGTGATACCAAGACATAGAAAAACCCAAGTGAAAATGAGTAGGATAAATCATCTACGCTTCCTACCATCATCAAAGACTGTGACAGAGGCTCATTGATGACATTTGGCACTAATAGTCCTCAGCCCTTTGTGCTGTAGACTGACATTTGCAGAGTTGATGAAGACTGAGACAGAGGTCCACCCTTCCTGGCTCTCCATTTTTCTAAGCCACCTGTGCCAACTGTTAGAGAACTTATCCAGATCCTGCAGAAGTAGCAGGCAAGCATTCAGTGATGAACAGACAGGAATACAAAGCCATGTCAGAAAACCATCCAGTCTCAAGGACCCTAAATGTCATCTGATCCCTACTACAGCAGCCCTGCCAAGTGGTTATCCTGAGTCTCCAGAATATCGCCATGCTCCAAGACAGCCCATTCCATACGTAGACAGCTCTTTTAGAATTTTTTTCTTTACATTCATCCAAAATATTTTCCCTGTGGCTTACATTCATCATCTGTCATAATTCTAATCTAGTAAATCATTTAGAACAAAAGCCAATCCTCTTACCATATGGCAACCCTTGTAAGAAACTGGAAATCATAATCACATATTCTCTCGGTTGCCACTCTTTCTCATTACTCAATCCTATATCTTTCCTCGGCACTTGACTTATTTTCTATCACCCAAGGAAAGCAGGGAAATAACTTAAAAATCTAAATTATTAAAGGCCTTTGAAATTAAAAGAAAAAAGATAATAGTATGACTTAAATTCTAAATAAGTGATTCAGAGTTGATAGTACTACCAAATAGAGTCCATAACTACATTTCACCTAAAAGTCAAATGGCCAGGTACACATAAGAAGAACATGGACTCTGGATCCAGGCAAACTTGATTTGAACCCCGGCTCTGCCACTTATTAACTGAGTGGCCTTAAATGGTTTACTTAAACTTGCTGAGCCTTGGTTTCTTTAACTGTAAAAGGGACTTAAAATTCCTGTCTCAGAGATTTGTTGTGGAGACTAAATGAGAGAAATAATGGGGACGTGCTCAGAATGTAGCTTGGGCATGCAGTGCAATAGAAAGAACATGAATTTGAAGCGAGACAGAAAAGTTGGAATCCTGGCTTATCTATGAAAATGTGTACAAGTAACCCAGAAAATCCTAGCCTCCTTGTCCTCATTTCTCAAATGAAAAATAATGATAAATTTAAAATTGGTATTGTATAGATTAGGAATATTATTTTCAAAATGACTGGCACAGAGTCTATTTCTTAAGTTATTTTTAT
Organism: Nycticebus coucang; assembly: GCF_027406575.1. Taxonomy (NCBI): domain Eukaryota; kingdom Metazoa; phylum Chordata; class Mammalia; order Primates; family Lorisidae; genus Nycticebus; species Nycticebus coucang. Next base: position 23,008,865 of record NC_069793.1, on the reverse strand, counting down.
TCTTACAAACTCAAAAAAGTTTCTTTCCCTGGCTTGATAGCTCACACCTATAAACCTAGCACTCTGGGAGGCCTCGGCAGGTAGATTGCTTGAGCTCAGGAGTTTGAGACCAGCCTGAGCAAGAGCAAGACCCCATCTCTACTAGAAATTGAAAAATTAGTCAGGCATTATGGTAGGTACCTATGGTCCCAGCTACTTGAGAGGCTAAGGCAGGAGGATCACTTGAGCCCAGGAATTTGAGTTTGTTGTGAATGAGGCTGATGCCATGGCACTCTTGCCCAGGAGACAGAGTAAGACCCTATCTCCAAAAAAAAAAAGTTCCTATTTCCCTTCACCTCCGTGGAATCTTATTAGAAAATACAAACTACTGTGATGTCCTAGTTTTTACCTCAGTACAAACTTTAAATTAGAGAATTTTAAATTTTAATTAGGTGACAGTGGGGAAAATGAGCATTAGAAAAAATGCCAAGCATATATTTACAAAATATAACTTAAAGTACAGAAGATTCCTCTAGGACAGTAGTTCTCAGCCTGTGATCATGACCCACAGGAACTGTATTAAAGAGCTGCAGCATTAGGAAGGTTAAGAACAACTGCTCTAGGAAGTAAAGAGTTTATAAAAAATAATTAAAACAATACCAAGACAGATACATTCTGATTTCCTTATATGCTAATGTTCAGAAAGAGATCAAGCATATCATGCTATGATAAAATAGGACACCCATGATTATATGATATTTTGAGTGCAAAAGATCAGCAAAGAAATTCATGTGGATGAAGCCAGATAAGTATTTGGGCCAGTGGGAAGAATGCCATATGTCTAGATTGTGCTTAGTAAAGACATACAGATCACCACAGAGCATCTACCGAGGGGACACCTTTCATGAGGTGCAGCCCTGCTCATTAGTCTTAATGGAAAGAGGATTACAGTGGGCTCAGTGCCAATCCATCATTGCCCCCTGCAAAATATGCCCAAAGTGCACATTCTCTCAAGTAGAACTGTATGAAGGCATAAAACCCATATTAAAAAGTAGCAACCTACAGGCTAAGTACACTGACTCCCAAGCCTAAAGTTGAACGCAATTCTGAAAACAAGCAGTGGAAACAGCATCAGATGTCACTTCTGGACTGTCCTTTACTTTGTTTTGAAGCCTGAACAAATCACTTCTCTATCACTCCACACTTAGGTTTACCATCTGTAAGATGGAATGAGGCCCCTTTCAGTATCAACACATGTTGTGTTTCTTTCTGTCAAAGGTATTCAAGATTGATTTGTACCAAGAGATGGATAGTTGGATGGATAGTTGGCTCCTAGCATAGAGCCTGGAATAAGAGAGGTTGAATTTTAAAAATCCTTAGAAATGCATTACTTGCTCAAGTAATGTATTTCAAGAGCCCCACTTGCTCAAAGTGGTTAGTTAACCTCCAGTTACGTGAAATATAAGATCACTTTGAAGATAGTGACTTTCACTCATTGGAACCATCCAGACTGAAGCCTGGCTTTGGAAACCCTTGCGTTAAACTAGCGCATAACTTCCTCAAGAAGAGTAATGAAGTTGCCCTCCCTTCTTTTAAAAGAAGATTTGCTGAGAGTCTGAAAGGTGGTAATAAGAGCTTCTATCCTGTGTGCCCACAAAGAAGTCAACATGTCCTCTCTCATACACATACTGACATCCTTTCCCTCTCTTTCTAGTACCAGCTGAGCACCTGTTCGTGGTGAAGCAGAGACTACACACATTCAGGGCTGTGCCCTGTTCAGATAACAAAGACAAGTGTTAGTGGAGAGGTGGCATTTTGACGCCTTCTGGACATGAAAATCATACCACCCCCACATCAACTGATCATTTTCTATTTAGATATGAGGAAAACTTTTAAATGCAGTCCCTATATAAAAGTGCAATACTCTTAGAAATATGTCCCTTCTGTAAATACAGCCCTAAATGTTCTATATTAATAACATAATTGCATAATTATTACATGCAATGATAATAATGATATAATCATTATGGTCACTTACTGGAACATAAGAATTCTCATCTAAGCACATGCACATATCATGCTGTCATTATGGACATTATAAATTGCTTCTTCATGGGTTATTTCCTCACAGAAATGAGGATGCTTTGACACTTTGCCCTCCTGGCCATCTCTAGGGAACTTGGTTGTTCTGATGAGCAGCAAGAGAAGCTGATTTCTGAGCCCCATAGCACATACCACCTACCTTCTAGCTTATATTCTTTATCCCCTTCATTAAATATCTTTCCCATTCCTTTCCAGTAACAGAAGGCTGGGGTGGGCCAGCCGGATGGCATGATGCTGAAATCACTCCCCATAAAAACGTGCCTGCAATGTTACAACAGCTTTGATGCTATTGTAATGCACCCATAAAATCAAGGAACATATGCAGAGGCAGCTGCTGGTGGCAGTGAAGGAATGTAAAAAATATGGGGCTGTTGAAAAACTTTGATAGATTTTACTGCTTGCCAAGTATGGTTTTTTTTTTTTTTTTAATGTTCTGCTCTATGAACCTACAAAAAATACCATGCTTTCTGTAGTGTGTTTATTCATTGTATCATTTACAAGTTCTTGAGACGAACTAAAGACCAGATGATTAATCTTCAAATCAGTGGTCTTTGTTTAGTCTTAAGAAAGCTCATAGAGAATGGAAAGGCTTTTAACAACTGATCCTTAGAAGGCAGCGGAGAAGCTGTAGTTATCACAAAGAGATTTAATGTCACTCCAAACCATTTCCCTATATCACGCCATCTGGATGCATCAGGACCCTCAGAGGATGACTGTCCAATTTCTGTGACCTGGCATGAGTTTTGTAGCAACTAAGTGATGGTCAGGCAGGAACGTGATAATTAGTGGGGCAAGAATCAGACTACCTAATCCTAGGGGTAATAGTAATGTACAAGCAATATAAGTTCGCACAAGATAAATCAACAGGACATGGAAAGAAAATATTAGAACTACAATTATACCAATTTGTTTGTAAAATAATACAGAAGAAAGTATTATGGTAATTGTTAGTATGTGCTCAATGAGAGTTCTTCTATCGCTAGCAGGTCAATGCACGTGAGGACTCAATACAAAATTCATGTACTGAATATTCATATGTTGGGATAAATACTCCAAGTTTTTTCATGTGTGATCAAAAGTTTGGAGATTGCTAAATGAATAGTATAAAACTCTTACCTAACACTACAAGAAAATGTCAACTATTCCAGAAACATATAATTCTTCGATAATGTAATCTGTTTCAGAGCATGGATGATATAGAAAATTTATTTGTCTAGAAGACATTTCCTATGTTTGGTTGGTTGGCTTTTGTTTGTTTTGACTTTCCATGTAATTATTCTGTGGTTTGCATGATTATGCAATTTTTTTCTTATGGTTTTTATTCCACTGGCACTTTATTGGGTGTCTGAAAGAGTTAAGATGCATATGGCACATTGCCCCCTTTACACTTCCCACTACAGCAGGTGATTCTCTTTGCTGCAAGGCATAGTCAGGTTCAAAAAATTAATAAAATATCAAGAGTGATGTGGATGGCTAGAGCAACAGCCATGATTATGGCTTTTAATAACAGAGGATTTGGCATAGTTAAATAAAAATAAGCATGGGTTTCAGAATAGAACAGAGTTCATATTCTAGATTTGCCATAAATGTTTGTACAGTAGAACCTCCATAGTTGACTACTGCCCTACATTGACCACCTCCTTAAGTTGTTCTCATTTTAATAGACCGGACATGCACCACATGTACAGTAGGCCTAATTTTATGGTGACCATCTTTGTATGTTGACCAATTTGTTTTAGTTCCTCAGCTGTTCAACTTACAAAGCTTCTAGTGTCTATATTATAGATGTTGTATATAAAATACGTATATACACATATACATATATACATGCCAATAGAGAAAGAAAAAGAGAGCTTTGTGTGTGTTAAGTGGACAAGTTCCATACTCTCAAACACATTATAATTACTGATAAATGCAGATACTTTACAGGTATCTTTATAGATTGTTGGTACATAATAAATGTACATAATAAATGGAAACTATTGTCATGAATATTGTTTCCTACAGCATCTTTCCACTGAAGCAATTAAGTCAAAAGATCTAGCATTATTATGGTGAAATTGAGAAAGAAACAAAAATAAGAGTACTTTGAGTGAAGAATGAAAATGAAGGTATTTAAAACATGGCCTAATGAATCTCTTTTAGAGACCTACTAAGCACTGCAAGACAAAGGGGTTTGCACAATCTTAAGTAGCCAGGGATTGTTCTCCTTGGTGACAGACTGCTTGGTCTTCAATATTTATTCTTGGCAACACAGGAACCATGAACAAGTATATTTGCATTCCTGACTTGTAGAGTTTAGGTGAAAAATCTATTAATATGCATAAAAGGCCAGATGGACTGGCCAAGGCCTGCAGCACAGAGGTTACTTTTAGAGGAACCATCTGGGGCTGCTTCTTCTGCCTTAGTGAAAAAGCCAGTGAGAGGCCAGAACACAATACAACCAATTAGGAAGGCAGTAGCTGGAGGCCTGCTGGCTCTGTCAGCCTTTCACTGCTACAGAAAAATGCTTATTTGGAGAAGGGAAAAATTATCAGTTATTTTTTTTCTTTCTTTTTTAATTTTCAAAAACAACTGGAAATGTTTTGGTAGTTAAGAAAGTGGCAAAGAAATTAGGACTCATCGGGTAGATATTGTCCAGCTTCATGGAAGATTCCAGAACAGTCTTTTCATGGCAACATCTGATAACTTGTTCCCATGGAAGGGCAGGAGAGAGGCCACTCTGACATTGACAGAGCACTCATCGACATCAAGTCCAAAGTATGCAGCAGAGTTTACCAAATACCCTCACAATTTGATTCCAATCATTATTACTCACCTTTCTAGAGAGTTCCTAATAAAAGCTCAGCAATGCTATGTTCCTGGTATACATAAACACCTCCATTATCATAATACTGGGTCAGGTTTAGGTGTCAAACAGAATGGTTTTATATGTCAGCTCTTTAATTGCTAGCCATTTGATTTCAAATAGGTTACTTAACCACTCTGAGCTGCCATTTCTTCCTGCTGAATGATGTTAATAATAAAATTTCTTCCTGTTGACAAATAAATAATGAACTAATTTATGTTAGAAAGTTAGCACAGTTCACTCTTTGTTTTCAAAGATTCATACATTTTCATGTATTCATGTTTTCATGTATTCATGTTGTTGACATGTGTCTACTGAGCACCAACTTAGTGCCAAGCACTCCTGACATCACACTGAAAAGATACATGCTATAGTAGCTTATGATATGTAACAAAATAAAAAAATCAGGTATTTAAAAAATAAAATTATATAAATTTGGGAAATAGAAAAAGAAATGTTATTTTTAAGAACCCATTAACTCCACTGGCCATATAAATTTAGAAAATGCTTTCTGCTAATTTTATACTTTTCATATGTTCATACATGTACAGGGGGTGACAAAAAAGTATACACATTTTAAGAAAGGAAAAAACTGTACTAAAATTATAACACTCAATATATACCAATAACATTTGCTATCTTATATATTATATCTTGTGTGGAGAGCAGGCGGTGAGGCGGCAGGGCCCCCACAGCCTGGACAACATTCAGGGAATGAACCCCCAACTGCTTCTCCTTTCCCAAAACAACCATATTCCTTTCTTCATGCTCCCTCTGCCAGAAGTCACATAGCTCTTTCTTTGTATAGTTAATTTTTAGGAACTAATGAAAGCTCAGCAATACTATGTTGCAGAAATCCTTGTGATCCTTCCCTTTTTACTTCTTATCATATGTTAACAAAGTTGAATAGAAACCATTAACAGGATGGTTTGTCTTTATTAAAGTCATTTACATTTTCCAATCATACTGTAAGACCATAGATGTGTCTTTTGTCTAAGCTACTTCCCCATATTGTCTATGCTACTTCCCTGTAGACAACCCTGTCGAGATACTATAAAATAAAGCTGATTTTGTGTTTTGGTGCTGGCTGCAGCCATCAGCTCAGTCAGACCTCCCAAACCCTTCTTTCATCTCTGTGTCTTCTCTTGTGTTATAATTTTCCTAAATCCACATCACTTCCACTCTGGTTCATTCCCCTTCCCCGTGCAGGCTCATAATTTTGTATCTCTTGTAATTGTGGAAATCAAATATGACTTCAATATTACAATTTTAATACAGTTTTTCCCTTTCCTAAAATATGTATGCATTATGGGCACTTTCTGTAGATACATATTGAAAATTTTAGAATATAAGACTATGTCAGTTTTTTTTTTTTTTTTGTAGAGACGGAGTCTCACTGTACCACCCTCAGGTAGAGCGCTATGGCATCACACGGCTCACAGCAACCTCCAACTCTTGGGATTACGCGATTCTCTTGCCTCAGCCTCCCGAGCAGGTGGGACTACAGGCGCCGCCACAACACCCGGCTACTTTTTTTTTGTTGCAGTTTGGCCAGGGCTGGGTTTGAACCCACCACCCTTGGCATATGGGGCTGGCGCCCTACTCACTGAGCCACAGGTGCCACCCGACTATGTCAATATTATAATAAATAAGGCAAAGATGTTATGACAAAATGAATTAGAAGCAGAGAGAGTTCTTTTGAATCTATGCTCTGCCTCTAACTAGCTGTGTGATCTTAGAAGAATCTACTTCTAAGATTTATTTTTCTTATTTTTAAATTCCGTTTAATTATACTATGTATAATTCAGTTATTACCAATATCTAACAGAATATGAACTTTTGACCTTTTATGAAATTAATAAATGGCTGTTTTAAATCTTGTGGTAGCTTTATGACAACTTTCTAGATGAAATTTTAAAGTACGTGCTTAGACCTAGACAGTCAGTGAGAAAAATACGTTATTTTAAATAACTTTATATTGACAACAAAATTACAACATAGAGCAGTGTAAATTTAACTACTGCAGAACTTCTTATCTGTTCCGAAATTCTACTTTCAGGTGTAATTGAATTGAAACTGAGTGGTATTGAAGCCTTTTTAAAAATAACAAATGGGAATATTTCTGTGAAATTTTGATTATGAAAAGGATTCAAGTCATAGGAATGAGAGACTAATTTTTATATTTGTTTGTCATTTGGCTGTATTATTAATCAATGCAGTTGTCAGAATTTTTCCAACCTCTATACTAGTGTCAAAGTAAAGGATTCCTTGGCTTTAATAAAGTAAGGAATGGGGTATAGGTAAATGGGGAAGTATGCTAAATACTCAATGTAAGGGATAATGTTCAGTCATAAAGAGAAGCAACTTATTAACGAAAGGTGTTTTGGAAGAAGCCTACTTCATGTTTTCTCTTTGAGACAGGCATAGCAATAATAAAATAGAGACAACAGAGATAAACAGAAATAGTCATGCCCAAATATTGCCTCTATCTAAATGTCCTTTCTTCCTATTGCCAAAGGGTTTATGGTTTTTGAACCTAGGACAGTATATACATTTTCTGCTCAGTCATATACTAGGATATCTTGGGCTCCTTTCAATTATATGTTAGCAAGAATTCTAAAACAAATAAACAAAATGAACAAAAACTTTAAAGTACACATTTTGTCCTCCATAGACCAGAATGTTCCCCCTCAGAATTCTAGCCATCATCTCCCAGAGTCTACTTTTGTATTCCTAGAATTCAATTTGCCTCTTGATTTTAAATAATCGCGATTTGGTGCTCTAAATTGTGTCTTCCCAAATAAAGTATTTATGCCTTGAGGGAAGGACTTTATCTGTCTCTCTCCTGCCTCCCTTGGTACCCAGCATCAAGTATCTTTGATAACGTGGAAGTAGGGTTATGAGATTCCCCCAGGGCGAGGAGGAGCTGGACTGTTATGGTACACATTCACATACTACAAAGACGGAAACTGGGCCTTCCATCTGCAATTCCTAACATGCTAGAAAATAATTCATGTCAACATTCTTTAATGTCATAAAGTAAATCTGTTAGAAAAAGTGATATAACTAGCAAAGTGAGACTCATTTCCTGCTTGAAGAGCCACCAAATCACCCCTCAGTTCTTACCAATGACTATTGTACAGTCTCGTAAACTTTCATTTTTCCATGAGTCTCATGGCTTGTTACTAATAAGCATCGAAGTCAGGTTTCAAGAACTATAAGTTCCAAAAGCTAAAATCAATGTTTAAATTTACTGAAGACTTTAATTAAATATTCTATTAAAAAAAAAATAAGGAAAAACAATGCTAGCCCCCAATTGGCAAAGAATCAACCATGTGTACCCTCATTTCGGGGAGTACTTACAAGTACTTTATTGGAATCCCACTTAAATGTGGTATTGACTGGTCTGAGTCCTGAACCCCCCTTGAGCATCTTAAGCATAAAAAATAAAAGAAAGAAAAATATTATAATGATGAAAGAAAAGATACATCTATATTCTAGTTTGTATCAAAATCTTTGGAAAGATGCTCATGCCAACATCATTCCTGACCCATGAAAAAAATAGCTATAAACCAAATAATATTAGTGTTGGAAATAACACAGAAAAATTAAAAGCATCACATACATTTCCACTACTGTTGGAAATGTAAAATGGCATAACCACTCTGAAAATCCATTTGGCAGTTTCTTAAAAATGTTAAGTGTGGGAAGAGGCAGAGCAAGAAGGCCAAAGAGAACCCTTCAATGATTACCCCCTGCAGGAACAACAAATTGAACAACTATCCAAGCAAAAAAGCACCTTCATAAGAACCAGAAAATCAGGTTAGCAATCACAGTATCTGGTTTTAATATCATGTCAGGGAAAGAGCCACAGAAGAGAGTAAGAAAGATCAGTCTTGCGTTGCCTGTGCCACCCCTACTCCACGTTCCATTATCTCCACACGGAGGGATAATCTGTATGCATGGGGGAGGGTGGGCAAAGTGAATGTAGGACTTAGTATTAGAACTCAGTGATGCCCTGTCACAGTGGAAAACAATGTGCACCAGAATTCTGCTGGTGCCCACAAAGGGAGAGTTCAGACAAACCCTGGCCAAGGGAGAGTCTCAGCCCTAATAGGAGGGATTCAGATGCAAGCTGGTTCCACTACCAGCACATCAAAGTGGTCTGGGGTCTGAAATAAATTTGAGAGGCAGTCAGGCCACAACAACTGCAGTACTGGGGCAAGGTTTAGCCTTGCATCACTCCTCCCCCAAATTCAGGCAGCACAGCTTGAAAGTAAAGGAGAGGGGAAACTACAGAGTAACTTTATCTTCCAAATTGTGTACTTGCTCTGCTATGGTAAAGTAAAGCACCAAGCAGATCTTGAAGGTCCTGATCCTTGGCGTTAGCTTATAGATGGTGCTTTTTTCTTTCTTTCTTTTTTCTTTTTTTCTTTTCTTTTTGAGACAGCGTCTCACTTTGTCACCCTCAGTAGAGTGTTGTGGCATCACAGCTCACAGCAACCTCTAACTCTTGGGCTTAAGCAATTCTCTTGCCTCAGCCTCCAAGTAGCTGGGACTACAGGTTCCGGCCACAATGCCTGGCTATTTTTTGTTGCAATTCTCATTGCTGTTTTAACTGGCTGGGGCCAGGTTCAAACTCGCCACCTTTGGTATATGAGGCCAGTGCCCTATCCACTTAGCAACAGGTGCCACCCCTAGATGGTGCTTTTATTCTCCCTCTATGCTACCCATAAAGAATAGACCCAGTTCCAGCATAATTTATCATCTGCTGACTAAAGTCCCCTTTGGCCTTCAATAAACATCAACTGTAGCCAGGCAGTAGTCACCTTAGGTGATAACCAGTACTATAGTGGTTTCAGGTGTGACTTGGTACAGTCCCAGTGGTAGTGGTCTCAGAAATACTCATTCATCCTTCCACCAACTCTAGGCAGCTCAGTAAAGAAAGAATCCTTCTGACTGGAGAAAAATGAAGAAAAAGAAACAAAGACTTTGCCTGGTAGGCCATGGAATGGTCCCTGATCTTGCCATGTCAGAATTTTTAATGCCAACTTGCAACTGGTCCTAATAGCACATTTTGCTGCTCTGTTTTTGGTCACTTGTTATATTGGATAAGATGAAAGGAAGGACAAAACTTAGTCACTGCAAATCAAGTCCAACGGCCAATATCAGGATCAGAACAGGTGCCAGCAATCTCCTGACTAATGTGTAATATATTTGGAGTCTGTGACAATAAACAGGGAGTGAATAGTGTTTTACATTGAAGTAACTGTAAGATGGAATGACGAATGCTAAACTTGAAATTGTCAGCATCTGAATTTGAGTTCTCTGTGTCCATGCAAGAACAAATTATATAATGATGCAAATTTTATTTTCTACCCTTCTCTTTCCACTTACAAAGTTTATACATCAACTTGACATAAAAGTCTTCAAAGCTGGATTTTGTGAAAGTTGAAAATGAGAGTTGTTTTCTTTTCTCCCTCCCACCCCCCAAACTGGCCATTATGCATGATGGATCAAAAGAGTAATATAAATAATTTCCACTGCAGGAAATAAGACTACCATTCAAGAATCAAGATGCCTATTTCCACACTAGATATTATAAAGAAGAAGTTTAACCATAATTTTCTCTTCTATAATTAGTGGTTTCAGGATGAAATTGGGCTTAGTTTGAGAAGACAAATTACAACATTCCTCTTGCTTGTCCACAAGGAAACCAGCTCCTTTGATTAATTAATCTAGCATCCGATGTTTTTTACATACTGCTTCTCAAACACCAGGTAGTCATGACTCTTACTTGGATAGCAGGAATCAGGTGTAGGTTTTGCTGTCTTAGCTAGATAATTCTGGGAAAGATGCGTACTAAACTCCAGTTTCACCACTTATAATAACAACAGAGGGGGCACCAAAAGTTGACCTCAAAGTCACAATATGTGGGGAAAATGTGAAATTGTAGCTAAATGTACCTTTATTTACAAAGTATTCATTACAAAATTTTATGAAATATTTACAAAATATTCTCTATGTGTTGGCCACTTCTTTATAAAATTGTGTAAATAAAGGTACATTTAGCTACCATTTCCCATTTTCTCCACATATGGAGACTTTCAGGGAGACTTCTGGGGAACCCTATAGTTACTATTTCATCATGTTGTGGAAGATTAAATAAGGCAGTGCTCAAAAAGCAAATTTTAGCTATAATTATTGAAGAAGAGAAGGTTAAAGGCATTCAGAACTTCAAGCTTGGTTGAAAGGGTCATTTTAGCAATTTTATTTTATGGATCATAAACAGCCACCATATAACTCTATCAAAAATAGAAATAATTCATTATATCAAACTTTTGCTAAAATTTCCAGTGTGGCTAATGCTTGACTCTGTGACACAGAAAGGATTTTCTGATACCTCAGCAGAAACACCATGAGGTCTAGGTCATAGCAATGGAAAATTTGAGATACAATACATAAGCAACCTTCTATGCCCACTGTCAGCACTCTAACAATGCCCCGGCACCTGCCTTTTAGTCTTCCACTCTTTCTCATGTTCACATATCATCACATCTAAGAGGGACAGAGCCTTGTAAATTGTGAAGTACTACAGACATAGGAACCATTTAGAATACTTACACATATCCCTTTACCACATATCTTTTTCGAGAAATTACTCAGGTATGGGTTTACAGTTTGCACTCTTCTTTCTCTGACAAATTCTGTCTCCTCAAACCAATTCTGCTTACTTACTCCACATCATTATGCTTTGGGAGATATTCTATTGAGAACAGAGTCAAGACCATCAAAGATGAAAGGAAAAAAATATCATTTTCAACAAATTAAAGAAAAACACCAATGGGTTCTGCTAATTTGTGTGTATGTGTCTGTGTGTGGCATGCACGCATACATCTGTCCGTCATTCTCCTGGGAAAAAAACAAGTAATGAAAGGTTAACCGTTTTCCTCCTTATTACTTTTCCTGTAAAATTCATACAGTTCATAACAAAATATTAGCAAACTAAGTCCAGCAAAATATAAAAAGGATAATATAAATGATTGAGTAGAATATCTTAGTTTGTTCAGGCTATGACAAAATGCCTTAGACTGGGTAATTTATAAACAAGAGAAGTTTATTGCTTACAGTTCTGGAAGCTGGGAAGTCCAGTTCAAGATCAAGGCACTAGCAGATTTAGTGTCTGAAGAGGGCTGTTTCCTCAGAGATGGCACTTCTATGCGTCCTCACAAGGTGGAAACATCAAACAGGCTACTCACACCTCATTTTATAAGTACACTACTCCCATTCATGAGAGCAGAGCCCTTGTGATCTAATCACCTCTCAAAAGCCCTATCTCTTAACATTATCACATTGGGTGTTAGGCTCCAACATATAAGTTTGTGGGGAACATCAGTTTTCAGCAGCTAGTAAAGATCTACCAGGCTTTAGACCAGAATTAGGGGTTGGTGTAACATGAAAATCATCTAATATGATAAGTTATACCAATATAATAAAGAACAAATACACATGATTATCTCAATAAATGTACAAAAAGCATTTTAAATGTCCCACACTTCTTCCTGATAAAAACACATGATAAGCTGGGGATAGAAGAATATTTCTATATATTGAGAAAGGAGAACTATGAAAAACTCAGGGCTAGCATCATGTTTAGTGTCAAAAGACTAAATGCTTTCCCTTTAAGAGCAGGATCATGGTAATGATGTTGTTTATCACCACTTCTATTTGACACTGTTTTGGACATTACAGCCAGGGCAATTAGGAAAGAATAAAATAAAAGGCACAGAAATTGGAAAGGAAAAAGTAAAAATTACCTTGATATTCAGATAATACAATTTTGTATATACAAAAATTCTAAAAAATCTATTAAAAATCTTTTAGAACTAATAAAAATAATCAACAAGGTGGCAGGGTAACAGATCAATATATACAAATTAATTGTATTTCTATACATTAGCAATGAGTAATCTGAAAATGAAATTTTAAAATGGTTTCATTTATAAATAGAATGGCATCAAAAAGAATATGGGAACAAATTTAACAAAAAGAATAAAAAAATTATTTTCTGCAAACTACAAAACACTACTAAAATAAAAGACCTACATAAATGGGAAAACATTCTATGTTCACAAATCTGAAGACTGAATACTGTTAACATAGCAGTATTCACTCAAATTGAGCTACAGATTTAACATAATTCCTACCAAAACTCAGCTGAATTATTATTGAGGAATTGATAAGCTTATCCTAAAATCCATGTGCAACTGGAAAAGACCTAGAATAGTCAAAACAATCCTTGAGGAAAAAATAATTAAAAAGTTGATGGCTCACATTTCTCTATTTCAAAACTTACTAGGAATCTACAGTAATCAAGATAATGATGTGGTACTAGAATACAGGTTGCTCACATATTTCACTAGAATAGGACTGAGAATCCAAAAATAAATTCTCACAAATATGATTTACAATTATAGTTAGTGATTTTTGACAGGAGTATCAAGACAGCTCAATGAGGAAAGAAGAGTATTTTCAAGAAGTGGTATAGGGACCACTATATAGACACATGAAAAAAAAATTATTTTGAACCTCTACCTCATACCAAACTTGAAAATTAATTTCAAATGAATCAGAGATACTGCTGTGAAAGATAAAATTATAAAACTCTCAGGAAAAATATGAGGTATTTCTTCATTATCTTAAGTTAGCCAAAGCTTTTATAGTTATACAAGCAAAAGCAAAAATGACAAAAGAAAAAAAAGGTAAATTAGACTCTATCAAAATAGGAAACTTTTTCACTCAAAAGGACATCTCCAATAAATATATACAACACAAAAAAGTGAAAATATAATCTATAAAAAATAGGACATGTTTGTAAACTGTATGCCTTATAAGAAACTCGTATGTGGAATACATAACTCTTACAGCTTAATAAAACATGTAAAAGAGAAACAACTTAATTTATATAAATGAGAAAAAGAACTTAATGGACATTTTGTTAGAGAAGATATATATACAAATGCCAATAAACACATAAAAATATGCTCAATATCATTAGCTATTGGAAAAGTACAAATGAAAACCTCAGTTAGCTATCAGATCACATTTACTAGGACAGCTATGATCAAAAAAAGAAAACAAGTAATAAATATTGATTATTATGTAGAGAACTTGAACCTGAAGGCACTTTGGAAAATAGTCTAGAAGTTTCTTAAAATATTAAATATTGAGTTAATACACAACTCGCCAATTCTACTCCTAAATATAAGCCTACCACAAATTAAAATATATATACATAAAAAAATTGTATACTAATTTTTATTCATAACAGCTAAAAGCTAGAAACAACCTAGAATTTGTAAACTAATGAAGTAAATAAAATGTGGCATATCCACATATTATTTAGGAATAAAAATGAATGAAGTATATTGGTACATGCTACAACATGGATTAACCTTAAAGATAGTATTCAAAGTGAAAAATCCCAAAGAACCACATATTGAATAATTTCATTTATATGAAATGTCCAAAATAGGCAAAAATCACAGAGATATAAAGTATATTAATAATTGTCTAGGGCTGAAGAAAAAGAGGAAATAAGAAGTGATGCTAATGAGTAAGATGTTTCTTTTTGGGGTGATAAAAATGTTCAAAAAATTATTTTAGCAATGGTTGCACAAGTCTGTGAATATATTAAAAGGTATTAGATTTTTGTGGTATGTAATTTATATCTAATTAAATTTGTGAAAAAAAATCAGGCATGAGTCTTTGATTTATCAACCTCCAGGATGAGACAAGAGGCCATTCTCTCCCTTACATTGTTATGCAATATTTGCACCTCACATCTGAAGACACGAATGGTATTTCCCAATGGGGAAATTTATTCCTCTCACTCAACATAATGTCAATGGAAAAAAAAAAACTCTGGGGCAGCACCTGTGGCTCAAAGGAGCAGGGCGCCAGCCCCATATACTGGACGTGGTGGGTTCAAACTGGCCCTGGCCAAAACTGCAAAAAAAAAAAATCAACTCTGTAAAATGACTTAAGGAAGTTTATCCCAAGCCAATTTGAGTGACTACAACCTAGCAACCATAGTCTCAAGAGATCTTAAGAAAACACTGTGTTACTATTTGGTTTTATACATTTTAGGGAGACAGGAATTGCAGGTAAAATCATAAATCATCAATACATAGAAGATATCCATTTTTTTAAAATGGCCAGAAAAGACAGGGTATCTTAAAGTGGGGACTTACAGATTACGGATTGATTTAGAGAGTCTTTAATTGAAAACTAGTTATAGGGAATAAAGCTTTGTCTAAAAGCTTTGAGTCAGTAGAAACGAGTATTTTAAGTGAAGATAAGGAAGTCTATTAATCACAGAACAAGCCACCATATACTGACTAAAAGGGATCTATTAAACAAATTGAAGGCCTATATGCATGGCTTAACCTTTGCCCTACATGGACTTTAGTATCTTATTCTTTCAAAGAGTCTATTTTGTTAGTCTTATGATCTCTAAAAACTGATATTAGTCAGTTGTTGTGTCTAAATTCCAACAGAAAGTGGGTATGAATAGGCATATCCAACCTCCCTTCCCTTCATGGCCAGGAACTCAGTTTTAAGTTTTCTCTTGGGGTTTCCTTAGACTGGGCAGAGACTATTCAGTCAGCAGAGGTGGGGGGCTTAAGATTTTTTTTTTAGTTTACAATAGAAACAACATCTCTGACTATCTTGTTCTTCAAGTAGTACTAAGGCTAAAGAATAAACTGAGTCAACTGATTTGCTACTCAAGAGCTATTTTTCTGTATCAGTATTTTCCTTTTGTGGCTGTTAAATCACAGCAAATGCAGCAGGATATGAAAGTTCAACCTTTTCTCTGACATGAAAACCCCAAGGTTAGGCTTGTCCATGACGCATGATAGGAAATCATTAGGTAGGTTCTGTTGAAGAAGGCCACCTTTGCTAGAATAGAATGAAAACACTCCCTCCTCTCAGACAATAAAAAGGAGGTTGTGATGGTTAATGTTAGTTGTCAACTTGATTGGATTGAGAAATGCCTAGAGAAGTGGTCAAGAATTACTTCTGAGTGTTTCTATGAAACTGTATCCAGAGGAGATTATTGTGTGACTCAGTGGACTGAGTGTGAAAAATGCACCCTCAATGTGGCCAGGCACCATACAATCAGAATAGACAATGAAGGGAGAGAAAAGGATTCCCTCCTTCTCTTTCCTGGAGCTGGACTTTCTTCTCCTCCTGCTCTTAGGCATCAGAACTGAAGTTTCTTTGGCCTGGGGACTCCAAAACTTGTTCCAGCATCTACCTCTTACTCCTCAAGTTCTCAGGTTTTTGGCCTTCATCTGTGAATTAATTACACCATCAACCTCCCTTGTTCTGAGGCCTTCAGAATTGGACTGAGCCAGGCCACCTGCATCCCTGGGTCTTCAGCTTGCAGATGGCCTGATCTGGGACTTCTCAGCCCCTATACCCACATGAGCCAATGTCCTTAGTAAATCTCCTCTTATACAGCTAGGGGTATACCTATTATTTACCAAAGATAGATGATAGATAGATAGATAGATGATAGATAGATAGATAGATAGATAGATAGATAGATAGATAGATAGATAGACAGATGATACATAGATGGATATTCATTGGTTCTATCTCTCTGGAGAACTCTAATTCAATAGTCATCATATTTCAAAACTGACCCTGGAATAAAGGAGGCCAATTTGTCCTGTGGTTGATAATTTGAACTCAGAAATTTTTTGGTTGCACATTAAGTTACTATGAAAGGAAAAAGAGAAAAGGTAATTGAGTAAAAAAATTGAGAGAAGCTTGGGAGATAGGCAAACTTTTGATGTGAAGAGTTAAAGGCAGTATGTATGAGAAGCTAAGGGAATTTGAAAAAGGTGGGCAGAAGAGAAAGTCTTGGAAGAACAGAGCAGGAAATGTGATCCAAGAAGGGAAATTCTGGTAAGAGTATGTGGCTACTTAGTGTTCTTAGAAGCCAGCTAGATAAGCTTGCACCTGTGTCCGGACATTCTTTGTGGAAGAATTTTTCTCCGCCCACAGCAAGTACTCATCCATTAGTCACCCTCCACCAAAAGCAATACCCAGTCCACATTGAGGGATAATTCTGCCACTATTTTGATGCCTCCCTGAAGTGCCCTGAGGGCAATCATAAACCCAAAGATAGTCTAAAAGAGGAGATGTGGGTCAATGTGAGGATAACGAAATGCTTCAATATACATAAGGAAAGAACAGCCATCAGTAATCATATCCTCAAAGTAAATCCTGTTACATAAGCAAATGAGTGTTATACAGATCAAGCGCTCATGGTGCATACTTTTTTAATATGGTTGTGTGTAGGACAAAACTTTTGAAGGAGGATTTTTATTTTACAGTTGAGTCTGGTACTTGAGGTAGGATTAAGAATAAATAAAATATTTCATGAGGCAATCCTATCATTTATTAAAACACCTATTGAATGCCAAGCACTTTGGGTTCTTGCTCTGTGAGGTAAATGTCATTTCCATTTTATAAGTAAGTAAACTTAGTCTCTGAAAGAGCAAACGTCTGGCGCAGAATCCTTGCTGATGATGACAGAGAAAATCGCACATTTTCATCTTCAAACTTATAAAACTGGGCTTGTGAAACATACCGTGATACTATTCTTTCTTAGTGGTTGATACATTGCTTCTGAACAGTGAACAAGAAGTAAAGTCAACCAACAGAAAAAAAGTGCAAGACATGATTTTACAAGTAACAACATTAATTTAGGTCATAATAGGTATAAAATATGTATCAAAGATAATCGGACACACAGCTGTATAGAAAACTACTGATCAGCCTGAATTTTGTAATCAGAAGCCTTTTTCAGCTACAAAAATAACTTGGAATCCCCATCTCCTTGCTAATAATATGATTACATCCTTCTGTCATGGTATCTAATCATAGAAATACCCTACAGATAAGCCAATTCCCGAGAACACCTAAGGTGAAATTCTATCACTAGTTTCACTAATAATGAAAGCTATATATCATGGCTATAAATTGCCAGGGCCCCTAGGGAAGGCTGGGAGTAGATATTTTAATAGCCTTAGGTAATTACCAAGCACAGATATTTGCCATAATAGGAAACAGAAGCAGCTGGATCTTAGTTATACTCAGTAAGAGGGCTGACCCTTCTTTCTTAAAGGCATCTGCCAGCAATTTAGACAGTATCACAGAATGCACTAGCAAATCAAATCATCTTTGTCAAAAAAACCCAAGTTGTAAGGCTGAGTGAAGTTGAATATTAGAATAAACTGAAGGTTCATATTGTGCCAAAGGAAAAATAAATGACTGCATTTTTCTCCACTAATTCATTTAATAAACAT
The DNA here is from genome assembly GCF_027406575.1 of Nycticebus coucang. NCBI lineage: Eukaryota > Metazoa > Chordata > Mammalia > Primates > Lorisidae > Nycticebus > Nycticebus coucang. The sequence continues at coordinate 22,990,553 of NC_069793.1, read as the reverse complement.
AATTACCAAAATAGCCATTTGACACTATGAGTACTAAAAGCAACTGATTTGAGAGGACTTACGGGAGATATCTTAACTCCTTAAATGAGACTCAAAAGCATCTTATCTGGAATTGCACACACAGGCCATATCTTTAAATAAAAAAATATGATTAATTTTTAAAAATTCCTCAGTTTCTCCAGGATAAGATACGGAATGTGATATGAACACTGTCGTTCATGAGTGAGCTCCCATGGGTTAATTCTCATTCCTGTACCTAGTCTGGCTGGGTACTTCTTCTGATACTGTGCCCTATTTCTGTGTCCAAGCACTTAGTTCAGTGTATCCACCTGGTGTCCACTACAGAACAGGGGGAAGGTCAGCTTCCTTTCCAAATAAAATCAGCTCTCAGTTCATTTAGTGTAAAGGTCACCAAAGACCTTCATGTTTTTAAATGCAATGGGCAGATCCTGGTCCTTAAAACATATTTTTCACTTGACTTCCAGGATCCCACACCACTTGGTTTTCCTCCTACCTCTCTGGCTTTCAGAATTCTTTAAAGACATCCCCTCATCAGCTTTATCTCTAAATTTTGAAGTATTCTAGGTCTCATCTGTTCAGCTTATCTTTTCTATTTGCATTTATTCCCGTGGTGATCTCATCTAGTCTCATGGTTTTCAATGCCATTTATATGTTGATAGCTCACAGACGGATTTCTCCAATCCTGGTCTGTGAACTTCAGACTCAATTATCCTACTACCTACTAAACATCTTCATTTGGAGGACTAATAGGCATCTGTAGATATCTGCATATCTACATCCAGTGCTCTGTCTGTTCATCTATTTCTGGGAACGTGCCATCTTCCACTCTCAATCTGCTCCTTCTGACTGTTGTATTTGCATTTTCCTTTTAATTCATTAATAATTTCACTGCTTTGTGGTTTTCTCTTCTCAAGGAATCTCTTAGCCCTTTGTGCTTTGGGAGGCTGTCCCAGGTCACACATACAGTAAGTACTCAGTCTTCAAAGTGCCCTTTTTTGAAACTCATCTAGCCCAAACCCCACAACTCAATTAAAAGCATCCGTCAAAGCCCTAAGCTGGGTAGCGAGAACACACGTGCACTAAGTTTCTGTCCTTATATAATCCCATGTCCCAGAAAAGACAAAAGAATAGTCATAGCTCATAGACATTAATAGATCTGCTGAATCATCGTGTTGGCATAAGGCAATAGCCAGGTTCACAAATGCTCTACCTTCCCCTAGATCTTCCTTCAGCATTTCTGTTCCCTGGGCAGATGTGTGTCTTACACCATGGCTTTGCCAGGACACCCACGTCTCTCAGAGGAGACATAAGGACTTTACAGATTTCAACATATCTTCATGGGCTGCAGCTCATGCTTGTAGATTCCATCTTGTTCTTCCTCTACCCCTTCATAGACAATTTCCCTTCCCAAGTATTTGTACTGTGCATTTCAAAGTATAGAATTAGAAACAAAGACAATAACCTTTCAGAGACTACTCAACTGGATTCCACAGTTGCATAAAGTCAAATCTTTGCAATATATATATACACACACACACAATGTGTACATATATATGTGTGTATATATATATTCAGCATGACATTCTTAATATTAAAAGTGCTTTGTCTTAATATTTATATCTTTCTTCTTTTTTCTTATTATTAAATCATAGCTGTGTACATTAATGCAATCATGGGGCGCCATACACCGGTTTTATAGACCGTTTGACACATTTTCATCACACTGGTTAACATAGCCTTCCTGGCATTTTCTTAGTTATTGTGTTAAGACATTTATATTCTGGGCGGCGCCTGTGGCTCAAGAAGTAGGGTGCCAGTCCCATATGCTGCAGGTGGTGGGTTCAAACCAAGCCCCGGCCAAAAAAAAAAACAAAAAAACAAAAACAAAAACAAACAAAAAAAAAAGACATTTATATTCTACATTTACTAAGTTTCACATGTACCCTTGTAAGATGCACCACAGGTGTAATCCCACCAATCACCCTCCCTCTGCCCATCCTTCCCCCTCCCTCCCCTCTCTCTCCTCCTTCCCCCTAATCTTAGGTTATAACTGGGTTATAGCTTTCATGTGAAAGCCATAAATTAGTTTCATAGTAGGGCTGAGTACACTGGATACTTTTTCTTCCATTCTTGAGATACTTTACTAAGAAGAATATGTTCCAACTCCATCCATGTAAATATGAAAGAGGAAAAGTCTCCATCTTTCTTTAAAGCTGCATAATATTCCATGGTGTACATATACCACAATTTATTAATCTATTCGTGGATCGATGGGCACTTGGGCTTTTTCCATGACTTAGCAATTATGAATTCGGCTGCAATAAACATTCTGGTACAAATATCTTTGCTATAATGTGATTTTTGGTCTTCTGGGTATATACCTAGTAGAGGAATTATAGGATTGAATGGCAGATCTATTTTTAGATCTCTAAGTTTTCTCCATACATCTTTCCAAAAGGAATGTATTAATTTGCATTCCCAGCAGCAGTGTAGAAGTGTTCCCTTTTCTCAACATCCACGCCAACATCTCTGGTCTTGGGATTTTGTGGTATGGGCTAATCTTACTGGAGTTAGATAATATCTCAAAGTAGTTTTGATTTGCATTTCTCTGATGATTAAAGATGATGAGCATTTTTTCATATGTCTGTAGGCCGTGCGCCTATCTTCTTCAGAGAAGTTTCTCTTCAAGTCCCTTGCCCAGCCTGCGATGGGATCACTTGTTATTTTCTTGCTTGTAATTTGAGTTCTCTGTGGATTCTGGTTATTAAACCTTTGTCAGAGATATAACCTGCAAATTACTTCTCCCATTCTGAGGGCTGTTTGCTTGCTTTACTTACCGTGTTCTTGGCTGTGCAGAAGCTTTTTAGTTTGATCAGGTCCCAGTAGTGTATTTTTGAAGCTGCTTTAATTGCCCAGGGGATCCTCCTCATAAAATACTTGCCCAGACTGATTTCTTCAAGGGTTTTCCCTGCACTCTCTTCTAGTATTTTTATAGTTTCATGTCTTAAGTTTAAATCTTTTATCCAGTGAGAGTCTATCTTAGTTAATGGTGAAAGGTGTGGGTCCAGTTTCAGTCTTCTACAGTTTGCCAGCCAGTTCACCCAGCACAATTTGTTAAATAGGGAATCTTTTCCCCACTGAATGTTTTTAATTGGCTTGTCAAAGAATAACAGTAAGTAGCTGGATTCATCTCTTGGTTCTCTATTCTGCTGCATACATCTGCCTCTTTGTTTTTGTTCCAGTACCATGCTGTTTTGATCACTATCGATTTATAGTATTGTCTGAGGTCTGGTAGCGTGATTCCTCCTGCTTTGTTTTTATTGCTCAGTAATTTTTTGGCTATTCGAGGTTTTTTTCTGATTCCAAATAAAACGAAGTATTATTTTTTCAAGATCTTTAAAGTATGACAGTAGAGCTTTAATAGGGATTGCATTAAAATTGTATATTGCTTTGGGTAGTACGGACATTTTGACAATGTTAATTCTTCCCAGCCATGAGCATGGTATGTTTTTCCATTTGTTGACATTTTCAGCTATTTCTTTTCTTAGAGGTTCATAGTTATCTTTATAGAGATCTTTCATGTCCTTTGTTAGATAAACTCCCAAAAATTTCACCTTCTTTGGCACTACTGTGAACGGAATAGAGTCCTGAACTGTTTTTTCAGCTTGACTATTGTGGGTATATGTAAAAGCTACTGATTTATGAAGGTTGATTTTGTAAGCTGAGATGCCACTATATTCCTTGATCACTTCTAAGTGTTTTGTAGTAGAATCCCTGGTGTTTTCCAGATATACAATCATATCATCTGCGAAGAGCCAAAGTTTGATCTCTTCTGACCCTATATGGATACCCTTGATCGCCTTTTCTTCCCTAATTGCAGAGGCTACAACCTCCATTACAATGTTAAAGAGCAGTGGAGACAATGGGCACCCTTGTCTGGTTCCTGATCTGAATGGAAATTATTTCAATTTAACTCCATTCAATACAATATTGGTTGTGGGTTTGCTGTAGGTGGACTCTATCAGTTTAAGAAATGTCCCTTCTATACCAATTTTCTTAAGTGTTCTGATCATGAAGGGATGCTGGATATTATCAAAAGATTTTTCGGCATCAATTGAGAAAATCATATGGTCTTTGTTTTTTAATTTGTTTATGTGCTGAATTATACTTGTAGATTTACACATATTGAACCAGCCTTTAGACCCTGGGATAAAACCAACTTGGTCATGATGTATAATTTGTTTGATGTGTTGCTGGATTCTGTTTGTTAGGATCTTGTTGAATATTTTTGCATGTATATTCATTGATGATATTGGTCTATAATTTTCTTTTCTTGTTGGGTCTTTTCCTGGTTTTGGGATCAGAGTGACGTTTGCTTCATAGAACGTGTTGGGTAGTCTTCCTTCTTTTTGTACATTTTGGAACAGGTTGAGTAATATAGGTACTAATTCCTCTTTAAAGGTTTGGTAGAATTCTGACGTGAAGCCATCTGGTCCCGGGCTTTTCTTTTTAGGGAGATTCTGTATGGTTGATGCTATTTCAGAACTTGATATTGGCCTGTTCAAAATTTCCACTTGATTCTGGCTAAGTCTTGGAAGGTGATGTGCTTCCAAGTATTGGTCAATTTCCTTCAGATTTTCATATTTCTGAGAATAAAATTTCTTGTAATATTCATCAAGGATTTTTTAAATTTCTGAGGAGTCTGTTGTTATTTCATCTCTGTCATTTCTGATGGATGAGATTAGAGATTTTACTTTTTTTTTCCTGGTTAGGTTAGCCAAAGGTTTATCTATTTTATTGACCTTTTCAAAAAACCAACTTTTTGATTTATTGCTCTGTTGTATAATTATTTTGTTTTCAATTTCACTTAATTCTCCTCTAATTTTGGTTATTTCTTTTCTTCTACTTGGTTTGGGGTTGGAACGTTCTTCCTTTTTCAGTTGCTTGAGATGTCTCATTAAGTTGTTAACTTCCTCTCTTTCAGTTCTCTTGAGGAAGGCTTGCAATGCTATAAATTTCCCTCTTAGGACTGCCTTTGTGGTATCCCCGAGGTACTGATAGTTTGTGTATTCATTGTCGTGTTGTTCCAAAAATTTGGCAATTTCCTTCTTAATCTCTTCTCTGACCCAGGTATTTTTCAACATAAGGTTATTTAACATCCATGTTTTTGTATGAGTATGCAGATTCCTGTTGTTACTCAGCTCAAGTTTTATTCCATGGTGGTCCAAGAAGATGCAAGGAATAATTTCTATTCCTTTAAATTTACTGAGGTTAGACTTGTGACCTAAGATGTGATCGATTTTGGAGTAGGTTCCGTGGGCTGATGAGAAGTATGTGTATTCAGTTTTGTTGGGATGCAATGTTCTGTAGATGTCTGCTAAATCCAAATGTTGGATGGTTAAGTTTAAATTTAAAATTCCTTTGCTCAGCTCCTTATTGGAGGATGTATCCAACACTGCCAAAGGAGGGTTGAAATCTCTGACTATTATGGAGCTGGAAGAAATCAAGTTGCTCATGTCTGTTAGATTTTCTCTTATAAATTGAGGTGCATTCTGGTTGGGTGCATAAATATTAATAATTGAAATCTCATCATATTGAGTATTACCCTTAACAAATATGAAGTGATGATTCTTATCCTTCCTTACTTTTGTTGTTTTAAAGCCTATTGTATCTGCAAATAGAATTGCAACACCTGCTTTTTTCTGATTACCATTTGCCTGAAATATGGACGACCATCCTTTCACCCTGAGTCTGTATTTATCTTTTAAGGTAAGATTTGACTTTTGTATGTAGCAAATATCTGGCCTGAGTTTTTGTATCCAGTCAGCTAACCCGTCCCTCTTTAGAGCACAGTTTAAGCTGTTCACATTAATGGAGATTATTGACAAGTCTGGTAAAATTTTGGGTATCGAAAGTCCAGTGGACATTTTTAATCCTTTCGCCACTGTGCAAGTTGGAGTTCAATCAAAAGTTTCTGAGTGAGTTTACTTTTGTGGTAGAGGATTGGGCTTGTCACTATGGAGGATAGGTCTGAGAATATCATGAAGAGCTGGTTTGGTTATGGCAAATTTCTTCAACATATTAATGTCATTAAAGTATTTCATTTCTCAATTATAAATGAAACTCAGTTTAGCTGGATCCAGGATCTGGGGTTGAAAGTTATTTTGCTTTAGGAGATTAAAAGTCAATGACCACTCTCTTCTGGCTTGAACAGTTTCATCAGAGAGATCTGCAGTCATTCTAATATTCTTCCCTTTGTAGGTAATGGATTTCTTAGATCTGGCTGCTTTCAGAATTTTCCCTTTCATATTAACTTTAGTGAAGTTAATTATGATATGCCTGGGGTATGTCTTATTCGGATTGAGTCATGCTGGGATTCTGAAACTGTCTGCCTCTGAATTTCAGAATCTCTTGGCATGTCTGGAAAATTCTCTTTCATCATTTCATGGAGAAAGGCCTTTGTGCCTTGTGAGGCCAATTCATCACTTTCAGGGATTCCAACGAGGTGGATTTTATCCTTCTTCTAATTATCCCAGAGCTCTCTCAGAGAATGATCCATTTTTGCTCTCCATTTCTCTTCCTCTCTTTGAGCATTTGGGAGCATTCAAAGGCTTTGTCTTCAATGTCAGAAATCCTTTCTTCTGCTTGCTCCACTCGGTTACCGAGGGATTCTACTGTATTTTTCAGATCTATGAGGGCTGCAAATTCTTGCTTCAGTGCATCAAAATCTTTGGTGGTTTTGTCTTTAAATTCATTACATTCTTGAGACAACTTTTGAATTGCTCCTTGAATTTCTAATTCCGACTTCTGAATTGCTCCTCAAATTTCTAATTCCAAATTCTCCTCCATTCTATTAATCTTGTTTGCAATCCAAATTCTGAATTCGATTTCTGACATCTTGGCCAGCTGTTTATAAATGGGATCTTCAGTTACATATGCCATATCTTTCCTTGGGGGGGGCTCATTATTCAAATTACCAGAGTTTTTCTGCTGATTCTGCCCCATGATTGTTTTATACCATTTGATTTTCCCCCTGAGCTTTGTCGAGGACCCATACAGTGCTATGGCCTGAGAAACTGGGGACCTGTTTGGTGTGGTGGGCCTAAGTGGTTCTGTCTTGTTTTCAGCTGGTCTCTATTCAACCCTAGTGAAATAGTTCCTCTGGGTTGAAGTCTCAGCTGTAGAGAAATACCAGCAATTAAGTCACCCAGCCCCCCACAGGCAACAATTGGAAAAGGAAAATCAAATCTTCCTACAACTACACACCCCAACCAGGGCACCACCTGAATAGTCCTTGGGTGATTGGCTCAGTTCAAAAAGTCCAAACCAATTGTCTTAGTCAGCACCTGTCTCAGGTGGGAAAGTTTAAAAGGTCTCTGGTAACTGGATTGCAGGGGTCTGGTGACTACTCAGATATGGCTTGCTCCCGTGCTCCGTGGAGTCAGGTGGACCCACCCAGCAAATATATCAGTCTGGGAAGGTTGATGCCTCCTTCCCCACCTTGCACCTCTGTCACACCCAGTCACTTATAGACCCACAGGGCTGTGACTCAGTTATCTCTAGTGAACAGATGCTCCAGGTGTTTGCACCTGCCTGAATCACAAGGAAATCTATTTCTGCTCAGCCAGGCCACTGCTCTCTTTCTCTATCCAGCAGGGGAGGTGAGGCCTGAGAACCTCGGGTGCTTGATGGAGGCTTGGGGGTGTTCACTCAGTTCTGGCCCTGCCCCTGATTGATGTTACTGACAGAACAGAACAACTTTGCGGGAATTTGTTTCTGATGCTGCTAAATTCCCCTGCAGAAGAGAAGCTGTTTTGAGCTCCCACAGCCTGCACCTCAGGCCCTGTCTTTGGTCCTGCAGGTTTGTATTCAGTTAGCTGTCAGTTCTAGCCTCCTGCCTTCGTCTGTAGGCTAACGATCCCCTGAGGGCCGGGTGTGTTTTAGGCTCAGTAAAGTGGTCCTCTGGGTCAGCCCGCCCTGGGAATGTCCTGGCTCTGTGTGTGTGTTTTCTCATCCACACGCTCCACCCAGGCCAGTACTGCCTCAGGCAAACCCTTTTCTCATGGGGCCTGAGTTTCTGTCCCAGATCTGTTCTGTGGCGCTTGCCATCTGAGAAGATGCCCAGCCTCCTCTGGTTGCCCAGGGAGACAGGGGGTGTGGCTTCAGAATATCTGGGAGTGAGCTCTATTCTTGTCAAACACAGCTTGTGCTCTGTGCCTCAGGGCACCACCGCTCCGGTGTGGTTCCCTCTCAGCCAGCTGTCCTCACTCCTGTGCTACAGGATCAGCACTGACCAGCTGCAGTCTAGGCCCTGTCCACACCCCATGAGAAATCACCCAAGTATCTGAACTCCTGGGGAACAGGCCTCCAGACCTCAGAGTGAGAGTGGAGGGGAGTGGTGGGAGCTCAGAATTGCAGGTAGAGAATATATACAGTTCTATACAGTTTTCTGCCTGGTAGGAGAACACCGTGGCACCCTAGTAGGGGAGGTAGGTCCAGTTTTTAGAGGGTCTCTCCCATGGAGTGTAGTGAGAGGACCTTTGAAATCTACTCATTTGTTTTTGGGGAACTCCGAGCCGTTTTCATGGGGTAGGGGACTCCCGTCCACTTGGTGATGGATTTTGTATTTTTTGTTTGTATCCTTGGAGTCGCAGCTCGCCTCAGCGGGGTTGATGTGTGTTCTTCAACCTTCTCTCGGTGCAGCTCTAATGTACCAGGTTACTTGCTAAATTTCTGTCCTTTAACTCTCCTTCTGGATGGGAGCCTCTGTGGAACACTGGCTTCAGTTAGCCACCTTGTCTCCACCCTCTATACCCTTCTTATTATGCCTCTCTGAATGAAGCCTCACATATGGCTATTATTAATGTTATCAACATTGAAGCCTAACCATTGAGAAACCTCCTTGAGAGTGTACTCTGTCTTTCTTCCAGAAGGCTGATTAGAAAGTCTGAGGTCATATAAGAACATGAAAAGGTGATTTATCTGTTAATATGTAATAGCTTTAAATATATCCATACATGTCAAAAGTCGTAGTGAGGCTAAGGTGTCATTAAGATTATATGAAGATAATATTTCATCATAGAAATGAGGAATTTCAAATTCTACTCTTAACCACAACAGCCTTTTCAAAGCAAGACAAAGTAATATTTAATGGGTTATAGACTTCACAACTCTATTGTGATGATGCATAGATGGGGGACGTGTGGTACATGGTGAAGAGTGGTATACACAATAAATCAATTTCATTTTTCATTATGGGAATTCAACAGACCATGTTCAAAATTTAAAAATTAACAAATGCCAAAATAAGCATATTAATTACAGATAGAGAATGAAATTCCAAAAATAAATAAATAAATAAATAAAAGTACAACAATATTAAGTGGCTGCCTCCAGGGAGAGAAAACTTACAGTAATGAGGGAAAGGGGTAAGGGTAAAATGTTTTGGGATTTTTGTATTTTCTTGTTTTTAAATATGCCTTATACAAATATTTGACTCTTTAGAACATGTACATGTATAACTTTGATTAAAATTTTTAAAAATAATTTTAAAAGATGTAGATACAAAGATGCTCCTCAAAGTTGTTTTAAAAAATAAAATTAACATTATCTAAAAATCCATGCTCACAGAATGAATAAATTACTATATGCTGCCTAATGGAATATACTGCTCATGAAATAATCTCTAGCAAGGATTTTAGTAGACAAATGCTTATGATACATTAACAGCGGGCTTCAAAAAGGTATAATAGACATCATCTCAAATGTATGGTAAAAGAGAAATTAACTAAATGATGGAAATATCTGGAAGAATAAATGATAAAGTATAAAAATTTTTCTTGATGTTTTTAATGTGTATATGCATTTTTTTAATTGTTAAAATAAATATACATTGTGTGGGAGGAAGAAGGCAGGGAAGGCAGAAGAGAAAGATGAAAGAAGAGAGGAGGAAGAGGAGGAAGGAAGGATGGGTGGGGAGGAGGAAGGAGGACACCACACCTCCATGAGCAGGAGCAGGACCCACTGGGTATGAGCTATAACCTCTTTTTTCTATCCTACATGTCAAGTATATATATAGAAGCTTGGGGGATAGAAATTTGGTGCCCTTGGATTGTTCTGATGTTGTATAATTACACATACTGTTCTACGTTCCCTTTTCTTCTTTTTTAAAGTAAAATTTACAAACAATAAAGTGCATTTATATAAGTGAAACTTTGATGAGTTTTGACCAACATATATACCTTTGCAAACATCGCACCAGTCAAGACATACAGCATTTCCATCATCCGCAGAAAGGTCCCTTGCGCCCCTTTCTCAGTTAATCCACTACTTCTCTCGGAAACCACTGTAGTTAAATTACTATATACTGCATAATAGAATATACTGCTAATGAAATAATCTTTAGAAAGGATTTCTCTGTCATCTTCATTCATTTCTGGCATAGAACTTCATACAAATGGAAATGCATAAAAATTAAGCAAAGGGAACCAACACTTGCTGAGTGTTTCTGTTTTCCAGGCACTTCATTAAGCATTTTATGAACATTGTGTCAATTAATACTATTATCAACACTATGAAATAGCTGTTTGAATTCCATCATATGAATAAGAAAACTAAGATTTTACCACAGTTATTTGGCCAGTGAATGGTAGATGCAAGATTTGAATCCACGTCTGGCCTAAATTGAAAGCCAGAGTCCTTTCTCATATTTCAGGTAGCTATTTGCAAAAGTTATCTGAAGCATAATCCATTACGAGGCCAGGAAGATAGACGAAGAGTCTTCTCATTTATTCTTGAGCTACCACATCATTTAATTATTACAGTTTTCTTCTTCTTTTTTTTTTTTTTTTTTCTAAATTCACTGGTGCATTTCTGAGTTTTAGGCTAAGTTTCAAATAATAAAATGTCCTAAAAGTCACTCCGTTATTAACCAATCCTGTGAATATTCCAAGCAACATGTGTAAGTAAACTCAAGTACAAGAGAAAATATAGCTTTGATATATTTCCAATGGAATTTGAAAAATAAATATATTTACCTCATAGTAAATGTACTTGGTGACAACCTACAAATTTGCTTTTAATTACTTCCTTTCCCATTCATGTGCACATACACCTTTGAAACTAATTATTACAGGATTCCCTTGACAGCATTTTACTTGCCCATGGCATAAATAATCACTGTCAGCTGTAAACAATAATAAAAAGCACATGCCAGTTTTACATTGTACAATAGAGTTAAAGTCGTTTGTACTAATGTGAAAGAAATAAGGAAGACAAATCCAAACAATCACAAGAGTTTAGGGTGTCCAAGTAAAGTCTCTTCTGTTAATTTGACAAAGTGAGTTATTGCTTTTCTATCTCTCTTGCTACATTTTAGAGACTGGTGAGTGTTATCTGGGAAGGGCTATATGCAGCCAGGCATACATTTATTATAGCACAAAAGGTAATTAGTATGTTTACAAAATTATGTCTCTTTTATTATACTCCAATGGGCAAGTTTTAGGGACCATATACTGGTTTTTAGCAGCCCAGCATGTCCTTGGGTACCTATTATCTTTCAGCTCCAGGAATGAATACAAAACCAATTACCTACATCATAGTTCTTGGTTAAGGATGGGTAGTTAACTTCCTGCCTAGGATATTTGCTGAAAGTCAAAGCATAATAAGCATTATCCTTTTAAAATGATAGCACTACAGAAATGTCAGCTGGCTGCTGCAATGAGTACTCTTTGTTACCAACTAACAAGAGCATACAACTGTTTGAAGTCAATGAAGGGAAACTCCAGAGCTGAGAGACAGTGAGATAGTGTGCTGACATAAATTGAACTTTGGATTCATCCATATCTAAGTCAAATTAGGTTTCTATGTCTTGCAACAAAAGGATTCTTGATACATATTCCACGTAAATTCATGAGTAGAAATACCATGCAGGATGCTGGCATGAAATGATGTACAAGCACCAGAAATGTCGAGCAACGTGAGCAGCTAAACAGACTTGAGGGGCCAGAAAAGGACAGCTTGATGATCACGCCAGCTACTAACACAACGTTTTCTGAGGATGGTTTTACTGGGGTTGAACCTAATACCAAAGGACAGACAGAAGAAAAAGAGACAGATTCTCTCTGGTTTGTAGGAAGCATCAAGTAAAGGAGACACAGGTATTTTTCTGGCACACATCTGCCCACTTACTTGGCACTTCGTCATTTGTACTGCCTGTGACATTCTTTGTATATCTTGTGCTATTATGCAGGATTTCATGTGAACTTGCCCGGAGTACCCTACTACATTTTTAACTCTGACAAAAAGTACTCATAATGTGTGATGCTATTTTAAGTTCTTGACAATGCTTAGTACAGTACTTCATATATAGTATATTCTCAATAAATACTTACTGACTAAATGGAGGAATGAAAAAATTGGCTGAAAAATGATATATAAGAGTAAGGGTCATTTATGGACATCTATCTACACTTTCTTGAGAAAAAAAAAGCCACAAACATATGAGTTTACATTTAATAACTCATTTGGGGCCAGGCACAATGGCTCACAACTGTAATCCTAGCACTCAGGGAGGTCCAGGATGGTGGCTTGCTTGAATTCGCAAGTTCAAAACCAGGCTGAGAAAGGGTGAGACCCCACCTCTACTAAAAATAGAAAAACTGGCCAGGCATTGTGGTGGGTGCCTATACTCTCAGCTACTCAGGAGGCAGAGGCAGAAGGATCATTTGAACCCAGAAATTTGAGGTTGCTGTGAGCTGTGATGTCAGGACACTCTACTCTGGGGCAACAGAGTGAGACTGGTTCAAAATAATAATAATAATTATAATAATAACTCTTTTTGATGTTGGTGAGACATCAAACTTTGTGGGATGGAAAACCTTTGGGAAATTTCCCTTATGGAGTCTGAGGCCCCTGAAAGTACCATGTAATGATTTTTCCTTCTCCCAAGAATAGATATATTTGATAACTGTACCTTTTTAATGTAAGATATACTATATTCTCTGAACCTCTTCTAAGATCAGAGTTATATATCTGCCACATGTAGAAAAACATGTGTAATCTATTTCCTGTCTTATAGTTTCCCTGTGTATAGAGTCATGTGTGCCTGACTTGCATGTTTCTATTCAAGATGAGAAAACACTTTGTCCCATGGTATTCCAAGTAAGATAGAGTATTGTGATGCAAATGCATTATAGTCCGTAATTTCTGTTCTGGAAAAGAAATAAAAAAGTGTTAGAAGAACTCTCCGCTTCAAAAAAAAAATCCCTCCGGTATTAGCCACGGATGTGGTACGGCAATCCTCTAATACCACCCTTATCGCCATGGTAGTGCTGGTGCCCAGCCCCGTACAATTAGAGAATACCATCTCTTCTAGAAGAGCATTACAAAGTAGGTAATACTTGAACATCTTTCGTTACTACAGTAATTTAGTACTACATTTATAAATAAAAACGAGTGCATATTCCTAGATAATGTCCACTTCATTGTGATTTTGAAAAATAAATAAAATTATCAGCATTTGGTTCAGGAAAGGCAACCAGCTCTTAAAACATCCTGACTGTAGAAGATAGGGATAAGACGGGCCATATCATATCATCAATAACTTTAAATAAAATAAGCTCATAAAAATTTAAAACTACTAAATCATTAGAAATAATTTAATGGCTGCCAAATCTATCTGACCATATAAATTATATCAGACTTGCCGAATCAGAAATTTCAGGTGACAGAGTCCAATAATGCATATTGATTTTTTTTTCTTGCCTCCTCTTTTTTTTTTTTTTATTGTTGGGGATTCATTGAGGGTATAAGAAACCAGGTTACACTGATTGCATTTGTTAGGTAAAGTCTCTATCGCAATCATGTCTTGCCCCCAAAAGGTGTGGCACACACCAAGGCCCCACCCCCTGCCCTCCTTCCCTCTCTCTGCTCTCCCCTTCCCCCACCCCATGTCCTTGTCATTAATTGTCCTCATATCAAAATTGAGTACATAGGATTCATGCTTCTCCATTCTTGTGATGCTTTACTAAGAATAATGTGTTTCACTTCCATCCAGATTAATACAAAGGATGTAAAGTCTCCATTATTTTAATGGCTGAATAGTATTCCATGGTGTACATATACCAAAGTTTGTTAATCCATTCCTGGGTTGGTGGGCATTTAGGCTGTTTCCACATTTTGGCAATTGTAAATTGAGCTGCAATAAACAGTCTAGTGCAAGTGTACTTATGATAAAAGGATTTTTTTTCCTTCTGGGTAGATGCCCAGTAATGGGATTGCATGATCAAATGGGAGGTCTAGCTTGAGTGCTTTGAGCTTTCTCCATACTTCCTTACAAAAACGTTGTACTAGTTTGCAATCCCACCAGCAGTGTAAAAGTACTCCCTTCTCTCCACATCCACACCAGCATCTGCAGTTCTGAGATTTTGGGATATGGGCCATTCTTACTGGGGTTAGATGGTATCTCAGGGTGGTTTTGATTTGCATTTCTCTAATAATTAGGGATGCTGAGTATTTTTTTTATATGTTTGTTACCCATTCACCTGTCTTCTTTAGAGAAGGTTCTATTCATGTCTCTTGCCCATTGATATATGGGATGGTTGGCTTTTTTCATGTGGATTAATTTGAGTTCTCTATAGATCCTAGTTACCAAGCTTTTGTCTGATTCAAAATATGCAAATATCCTTTCCCATTGTGTAGGTTGTCTATTTGCTTTGGTTGTTGTCTCCTTAGCTGTACAGAAGCTTTTCAGTTTAACGAAGTCCCATTTGTTTATTTTTGTTGTTGCAATTGCCATGGTAGGGCAGTCTTCTTCATGAAGTCCTTCCCCAGGCCAATATCTTCCAGTGTTTTTCCTGTGCTTTGAGGATTTTTATTGTTTCATGCCTTAAATTTAAGTCCTTTATCCATCTTTAATCAATTTTTGTGAGTGGAGAAAGGTGTGGGTCCAGTTTCAGTCTTTTACATGTGGATGTCCAGTTCTCCCAACACCATTTATTGAATAGGGAGTCTTTCCCCCAAGGTATGTTCTTGTTTGGTTTGTCAAAGATTGGGTGGTTGTGAGATATTAGTTTCAGTTCCTGGTTTTCTATATGATTCAAATGTCTATGTCTCTATTTTTGTGCCAGTACCAGGCTGTCTTGACCACAATGGCTTTGTAGTATAGCCTAAAATCTGGTATGGTGATGATGCCCCCAGCTTTATTTTTATTACTAAGCACTGCCTTAGCTATAGAGGGGATTTTTCTGGTTCCATACAAAATGTAGAATCATTTTTTCCAAATCTTGAAAGTACAATGTTGGTATTTTAATAGGAATGGCATTGAATAGGTGGATTGCTTTGGGAAGTATAGACATTTTAACAATTTTGATTCTTCCCAGCCATGAGCATGGTATGTTCTCCCATTTGTTAATATCCTCTGCTATTTCCTTTCTGAGGATTTCATGATTTTCTTTATAGAGATCCTTTACCTCCTTTGTTAGGTATATTCCTAGGTATTTCATTTTCTTTGAAACTATGGTGAAGAGAGTTGTGTCCTTAATTAGCTTCTTATCTTGACTGTTATTGACGTATACAAAGGCTACTGACTTGTGGATATTGATTTTATATCCTGAGACATTACTGTATTTTTTGATGACTTCCAGCAGTCTTGTGGTTGAGTCTTTGGGATTCTCTAAGTATAAGACCATGTTGTTTGACCTCCTCTGCTCCCATTTGGATTCCCTTTATTTTCTTGTCTTGCCTAATTGTATTGCCTAATTGTATTGGCTGTAGAACTTCCAGCACTACGTTGAATAGTAAAGGTGACAAAGGACAAGCTTGTCTTGTTCCAGTTCTAAGAGGAAAAGCTTTCAGTTTTACTTTTCTCAGTAAAATATTAGCTGTGAGTTTGTCATAGATAACTTCAATCAGTTTCAGAAATGTGCCTCTTATGCCTATACTCCTCAGTGTTCTAATTAGAAAAGGATGCTGGAGTTTATCAAATGCTTTTTCTGCATCTACTGAGAAGATCATATGGTCTTTATTTTTGCTTCTATTAATATGGTGGATAACATTTATGGACTTGCGTATGTTAAACACATATTGATTTTTTTTAAGTTCCCAAATGCAGCAGAGATCATCCAGATACATGAAAATCAAATGATTGATTAGGGGATCAAATGATTTGTTGAAAGTTGCATATCATATCAACAGCAAAAGCAGTCTTTGACACTAAATGGCAAAGTCTCAGAATTGGAAAGTCTCCTAGAAAGTCGTTATTGCATAACTCTGTAAGACTGGTCCTTAGAATGTCAAAGAGTTTCCAAGGGAACTCAGATTCCAGTCCTCACCAAAGACATTGTCAAATGCTAATTCTGAGAAAAAAACCCAGACAGAAGTTAAGTCTAAGATGAAGCCCAGAAATATGCATTTTTAATGGGGCCCTAGTTGATTCTGAAGGACACCTACAGGCCACAGCTGAGGAAATTCTGCATCATCAGCTGTTTGATCACTTACGCTGTTCCCTCCCTTTTGTTTAAATTCATTTTAATTATGAAGAACTTAACACCACTATAGCATTTTCCTTTCTAGTAGGTCTGTTATATTTTTTTTTCCCCAGGAAACTGTTCCTGAAACTCTCTCCTAGAAGAATTTAATTCTGCCTTCCTGGGCTATACAAAAATCTTGCTGCCAAGGCAGTATGTTAGCTTGTGGAGTACTCATAAACTTTCCAAGACAGCTATACTGGGGGAGAATGAAGATTAAAAATTTCTCTAGTTCAGCTCCCACTCCCATCACTCTCCAACTTCTCTCACTGTGGCCAAAATTCCTCTGACACTAAAAAAAAAAAAAATTTTTAAATCACTGGCTGAAGCAGCTTCTTGCCTCTGGCTCACAGCCATAAGCCTTCTGCAAGCAGCTGGGTCTGGTCCTGCGACGGGAAAGGCTCGGCCGCAGAGGAACAGAGCCAAACCTGTTTTTCCAACAATTAATTTTTCTCAACCATAGTAATTCCCTGAAAAGTCATAGGCAGAGTGGCTTCCTTCCTCCCCGGCTTCCTGCCTAAATGGTGACAACCCAGGTCCAGTGGGCATCCCTGGGATAGTCAAGTGGCCAAGTGCTGCACTGCTCCTCTTTTCCCTACTCAATTTTAACTGACACATCTACAGTGCTCCCAGTCTCCACTAAGCACCTCTTTATATTCACTTCTTTTCCTACTCTTGTTCACTCTTTTCTATTTTTTGTTTGTTTGGAACAAAGTGTTTTCTTCCATATGGGGTGGACACTTCTCAGGGACCGCAGAGAGAGACAAAGAGAGACGCAGAGCACTTAATTAAAGTTGAAAACATTCAAGGGCATGTGCAAATTGCCTGAAAAACTGTGATTATTTTTTCTAAGGACTTTGAAGTTATTTTAGGATATAGGCTTAGAATGAAGGGAACAAGGAAATAAAAGGAAGGAGAAAGCACTGAAAATTCATGGTGAAAAAGACCCCAAAGACACCGGCCTTGACTATACAAATGCACAAAGCCTTCCTCAAAAGTAGTTTCCCCTTCTGCTTACCAGCCTATTCCTGGCCTACCTTATATGAAGAGGCAGTAAGCGCGGCGATGTGCATTCACCATACAGGCTCTGAAAAGTCAGGCAGGCATGACTTGGTGATTCCTTATTTTTGTCTACAGGGATACAACTTTCTTAACTTTCTGCCCTTAAGTTTCATCAGCTAGTAATAATTCATGTCTACTTATACTATGATGGGGCTAGGTTCATGCTAAATTGTGTGGCTGCAATCCCACCAGGTCAGGAGTTGCACCACCAAAATTGTATTTCCTGCTGAAGCTGCGTGTTCCATCTACACCAGTTGGCAGGAGCGCTATTATCCGCAATCACTTCCTATTCTTGCAGCCAGGAAGACAAGGGTTTCTGCTATTGCCACAGAAGAGAGAGTCTTCGGGGTGTGCTGGGCTTCACACAGCCTCTGCTAGGAAGTAAAGTGTGTCCCTTCTGTTTATGTGTCATTGTCCAGAAATGGCATGTAAGCTTACAACCTCTTTCAGCTACAGGCTGAGAAGTATAGTCTTCTGTAGGCCTAAATAATAAGATGTTGACAAACCTCAGCAACATTTACCACAGGGAGGAATAAGGCTGTTGTGAAGATTAAATAACAAAATGCCTATAATGAAGACAGTGCAATTCCTGGCCTGGCATGAAAGATGTGTTCAAAAGAGCAGCTATTACTACTCAATACCCCAATACCTATTGCCAACATCACTTTCTTGCTTTGAGAGTTACTCAGATTTTGGTATTCACCTAACACCCATGAAGCACCTCACCCAGAGTTGAAACACATCCCCAAGAATATCACATCCCAGGATCTATCATTCTCTAGAAGAAATACTGGACTAGAGAGCAGGAAATAGGGATCACAGTCTCCAGCCTCGTGAACCCTGTCAAGTCACTGAATGTACCTGGGCCAGTGTAAAGAAATCACTACTTAATATCAAGAAAGTGGTGAACTGGAAAAGTTTTCCTTTGAATGTCAGTTACAACCCTGCAATTTGGAAATAAAACCCTGGGGAAAGTCATTACATCTTTCTGGAATTGGGTTTCCTCATCTATGAAAGAGTGGCTTAGGCCAGATTATCTAAGGTGCCGTAAACTAAGAAAGTCAATGATTACAAATAATATTTGTTTAAAAATGGCACCTCTAGCCATTGAAAATAGGAGTTGTCAATTATCTATCCAACCCTACAGTCCCAAGCCCTAACCCCTATCCAGTTAAGCCCTCCCAGAATCCTCAACAACTTCACTCATGTCACACTGGGTAACAGTGACACAGTAACAGAAGCAACTCTTTGATGCCCCAGCAAACAGGGGAATGCACCAGCGTTGACAGTATATGTTGTGAGTGCCTTTAATTCTTCCTAAGGGACTCAATTATTAATTCATGTCCAATCAAATCACGTAACTCTTCCCCCTCATAAAAGGAACATAACCTCTCTTAGGAAGGCAGCAGAGAATGAAAGGAGAAAGAGCCCTAGATCTGAGTGCAGAGACAAGCAAGTAGAAACACGAACTAAGGAAGGTTAAACTATTCCTCCATGTGAGCAGAATAATAGGTCCCCAAAGATGTTCATGCCCTGCTCTCCAGAAACTGTGAACATGTTACACTACATAGAAAGGGACAACTAAGGTTGTGGATGGAACTGAGATTGATAATGATCCCTCTCTAAAATAAAGACATTGTCATAGTTCACCCATTTGGTCCCAATTTAATCAAAAGCATCATTTGAAATTGAAGGGGGAGGCAGAAGAGTCCCTGTGAGGCAGCATGAGGAAGACTCGGCCAGCCTTCATTGACTTTGGATGAAAGGGGCCATGAGCTAAGGACTGTGGACAACCTGCAGAAGATGGGAAGGGAAAGGAGATTCTCTTCTAAGACTTCCAGAAGGAATACAGACCTGTCATTACCTTGATTTTAACCCAGGGAGACCCATTTCAGGCTTATGACCTCCAGAACTGTAGGTAATAGGTTTATGCTGGGGTATTTTTGGTTGTTTGTTTTTTTGTTTGTTTTCAAGTATATCCTAACTTACTGTTGATTAAAGTCACTTTGTTGTATTATTAAATAGAACTGTATTTTTTGCATCCATTAACCATCCTCACTTTAGATTTGTGGTATTTTAACCACTAAATTTGTGGTAGTTTATTATAGCAGCAATAGTAAATGAATGCACTCCACAATGAATAATTAGCAGCAGACATTTAGCAGAGGAGGGTACAAATTTTCATAGAAATCTGTTGATAAGTATAATACTGATGGGTAGCTTGGAGCAAATTCATGTACAATAACTTAAAGTTTTCAGTAAGCTATAAAAAGCACACTAAAAGTGTGCCAGGGATTCTAATGCTGACGATATAAAGACAAGGATGATATAGGCAGTTTTTCTAGAGAAGCAACCAATTCAGAACCATATTGAATATCATTTAAGGTTTCTATGTTCTGAGCTAGTAACATTCTATGCTTAAAGGCATAGGTGCTAAGACTAGAAGAGTTGGCTCTGTCACTTGTTTTACTGAATTTGGGCATAACTACTCAAAGCTCGGGTTTACTTACTTAAAAAAAAGAGATAATAGTATCTACTTTATGGAGTGATGAAAATTAAATGGGCTAATGCAATATAAAACACTTATCACAGTATTTGGTATATAATGAGTTCAATAAAGGTCATCTATTTTTGTTACACAAACTTTCTTACATCAATAGAATTCTCATTTCAAATGTTGGCACTTTAAACTCATCATTTTCTCAGTTTCATAAAGACCCAATTAAACAATTGCTCCCAGAATGCTGTAATGCTAGGATGGTGTAGCTTCAGTGCAATAATCACAGTCAATATCCAGGTATCAAAACAGTTGAAAAGCCAGGTAAGCATCACTGCTGGCAGAATTTTGTCTTAATGAGGGTTATTTCTGCCTGGGGGAGGCACACATTACAGCAGCATCTGAAGCTAGTCTCTGCACCCAGCAGGTGTCTCCGGGCACCAATGAATCCCATTCCCACTATGACAGAGAAAAGAGCTGAAATCAACTGCAAAGGTTTCAGAAACACCCACAGTTCTTGGCACCACAAAGCCTAAAGAATAGCTAAGTTGCTTACCAAGACAGCATCACAGATGCTAGTCACTTACACCTGTGTTTATATGTGTAGGGGTGGAGGGACAGAAACAGGAACATGGAGGGAAAAGGAAGACTCCTTCCCAGAAGTACAGTCACTTACAGACCATCACTCACAGCTGTTGAATATAGCCATGTGGGATGTCGTCTTCATTGTTGAGTCCTTCTTCATCGTTACGAGATGAACTGAGAGGGTTAAATATTATAAAATATAAAATTATAAAATTTATGGCAGGATAATTTATTAATATATGATGTATTTTTCTACTGCAGAAGAATGAGAAAAAATAGATATATAACACTCATCCAGGGTGTATGGGGGTATGTACACACACACACGCGCGCGCGCGTGTACGCGCAATATGTTTAAAAAGTTACCTTTAAAAATGAAGTTACAAAACTCCCACTTCCTGCTCGTGCTTCACCAGATGATTTAATGATTTCTTCCTGGGAACAACAGGCCCCACCCTTCTTTTGAACAAAGTCATAAACATTGTGCCTAGATCTGGCTTCTGAGATACTGGAGAAGCTGTGATGTTCAAAGAAACACTCTGGCTCATAAAAAGTTTCCCCTCTTAGGAAAACTCTCACAAGGGGTCTATTCCAGCACACATAATGATTTTGTTAGATGTTAAAAGACTGCAACATTCTCTGAGAAAAAAAAAAAAAAAAAAAAAAAAAACAAAGAAAGAAAGAAACCATCACATCTCTCCTTGATTTCCACAACATCTAGTCACTGAAGGCTCAGAAGTTAGAAATGGCTTGGTAAGTGTCTATGGGAAAGTTTCTTTTGTTTGCTGCTGCTGTTGTTGTTCAATATTTATCATTTCCAATGCTCTTTACTTCCTATGACTTCCAGACTTATGCTTGCCCCCAAATCTTCCTATAAGAACGTTCTCCTATATACTCAGTAAAATCATCAAAATCAGAAAATTAATACAGATATGTTACTAGCATCTAATCTTCAGACTCCATTCAAGTTAGTTGTTCCAATAAATTCCTTTTATAGCAAAAAGAAGCAGTTGCAGAATCATTTTGTTGCATTTTGTCCCGTAGCTTTTTAAAACTCTTTCAATCTGAAACAGTTCCTCAGCTTTTCCATGTTGTCTTTGACACTTTTGGAGATAATGGGCCAATTCTTTTTTTTTGTTTGTTTTTTGGAGTTTCTGGCCAGGGCTGGGTTTGAACCTGCCACCTCCGACATATAGGGCTGGTGCCCTACTCCTTTGAGCCACAGGCGCCGCCCACCAATTCTTTTCTTAATTGTGGTTTAAAAAAAAACATGTAACATTAAGTTTATCATATGATAAAGTATTTTTAATAAGTTTTCCAGTTTCCTAAATTGAAATGTCCCTGGTTTGAGCTTTCATGCCTTATTTCTCCATCTTTTATGCCTAATAAGGTGCCTGGAATGTGATGAGTTCTTGGTAAACACTCATTGAATAAATAAATGTTATAAAACCCAATTTAGAGGCGGAAGTTAGTCATTGGGAGCTAGGGGAAGACAATTTTTCTATTTTCTAAATTTGTTCCTTTATTCATTCCTCAGAAAATGTTCCTTGACTAACTGCTTCTATGAAGACTTTGTCAATAAGACATGGTTTTTAATCAGAGGGTGAAGCTATATGTAAACCAACAGCTGTAAGATATGCAGGGGAGAGCTGATAACCAAACAACTTTGTGCCTAGCCCAGAAAAGTGACTGATTCACTCTACATAAAGGAATTAGGAACAGTATCTCAGAGAAGGTAACAACTGATATGACTCTCGAGGGATGAGTCAGTTTTTGAAATCAATGGTAAGGACAGAAAGCTTGAAAACCAATTTATTTTCATATTATCTGGCACAATCCTATGCCTTCAATATTACTGACTGATGAATAAGACTGAAATGACTAATCTGGAACTTTGTTTAAAGAAAGTGAATCCCAGGTCTTGTGTATTCCACCCTGATTCAGTTAATTTGGAGACCTGCGATTTTCTTCTGCAAGGAACATATTTCATGAGACCAGATCCTTGCAAAGCATAAAAGCTGACTCATATGCTTTGTTTGAGTCCTAACATCTGTGGTTTTATTTAATTCTACTATAATCTTCCAAAGTGAGATTTCTTTGTAATGATCATATAGTCTGTAACAATGCTTGAATAGACTTCTTGCCTTAAGAGTAGGTTTGATTTTATCGATTTTCTTCTAATGCTTGTAATTGTTCCAGTTTGCTGGAGCTTTATTCTTTCCTTTCTTTTGTATTTTCTAATTGCTTTATCTCTCACAGAAAAGATCTGTTTGTGGTTTGTTGATCTTTTCCTTCATTAAGAACTTATATTACAAGATAGCTTGGCATAGAAAGGCAAAACTCTATTATCAAAAATTTCATTATGCCCTCTGATATATGTTTCTCTCTCATAAAAATGCTATGAAAGGCCTTTGTCCTTCACTTCATGAATAATTACATTCTTTGGAAGAGGAAAAAATAACCTGTTATGTTTAGTGCTTTCATTCAAATGTTAAGTTATTAGTGTTTGGGAAAAATACATTTTAACTTGGCTATTTGATCTTCTTTGTCCTCCTTGGTATCTCTGCATTATCATCTGTGTTTTTTTTAAATGAAATGAGAAGCCATCCAAGGTCAACAGCAACAACCACGAGGAGCATCCCTTCCTATCCACGCATCTGTTCAGCAGACATTCATTGAACACACACTAAATGCCAAGTGTGTTGTCAATTACTAGGAATACAGAGAAAATAAAATCCAGCTTTCCTAATGCTAAAGCTGAGGGAAATTGCAGAGGAGAATGAGGCCCATCAGAGCTTTCAGTTGTGACACTGCACACAGCATTAGGTTCTGATCAGGAGCTCTGGAATCACACAAGTGAGAGTTCAAGTCTAAGTTTTACTATGAGGTGAGTGTCATAGGGAAAATTACCTGTCCTTTTTGAATCTTCATTTATCTATTCAGCAATTTCCAGTAAGCCCAGTTCCTTCCTCAAGACTTTCATGACAATTAGATGAAACACTCACCTAAAGTGCTAACCAGAATGCCAGCTATACAGTCAGTGCTCAATAAATTTTATCCCTAGATACATAGCGATTCTGACTGAATTGCATTAACCTACTAAAAATGTAAAAGGTGCCTAATAAATGTTCTTTGACTTGCCAGTATAAATATCCCACCCACCATACACTAAAACAATGTACCAGCACACATTAAATTGGGTTTTCCCAGTCTGAAACCGCGAATTCAAGAGTATTTGGCAGCAGGTGGGTGGGGGTATGAATGTGTAACTTCTCCTTTGCAGTCCAAACCCTCACATTCACACCAACCTCAAATTATTTCTATTCATATAAAGTTAACATAATAATTAAGCAATCTAAAAATGCATTAATATTCCACAATTCCAATTTCTGGTTAGAGAAAGTACACCATGCATGATGAATTAGAATGAGCTCCTAGTGAAAAGAATTGCATCTTCAACTATTTAGGCCCATGTTTGGCCCTTGCCCTTCCAGAAAAATGAGCAAACCTTTAATGTTATAATATAATATAATCTACACAAAGTGCTTATCTACATGAGGTTTCCTCCACAACCCTGTGGAAAAATCTTTCCATTCATTTAATAAGTATAAAAATATATAGTTCCAAGGGAAGGGAGAATACCATCAATCTATAATGAAAAACTCGCAAAACAAATTAGTAACATCTTAAAAACAATCATTTCAAAAAGTAGCCAAAATCCTTGCAAGAGAAGAATAGCCAATTCTAAAAAGTTATCAGTAGCTACCCTGTTTCCCCTAAAATAAAACAGTGTCTTATTTTAAGGTGTGCTCCCAAAGATGCGCTAGGTCTTATTTTCAGGGGACATCTTATCTTTCCTGTAAGTAGGTCTTATTTTCAGAGGATGTCTTATTTTCGGGGAAACGGGGTAATGATTGAGCCCCTTATATGCTATCAGTACTTTACAAAAGATTATCTAAGTGTAATCTTAGAAGTTCTCTGTCCATGTAGGTAATAACTGGACAGGTACCACATACAAAGAATGGAGTACTCTGAACTCTACTGAACTGAATTACCAAAAAATATAACTAATGTTACATAGTAGTAAGGCTTTAGAATAAGACACAAAGAAATGTTATAGCCAAAATCTCTAGGGAGGTCTAGAATAAATTTGCTTAAGGAGATATAATTAAAGCATTAGCTGTCAAAAGCAGGAGACCCAAAATTTAAGTGCTGATTGTGGTTCATGGAATTCTCCTTTTTTGAA
This sequence comes from Nycticebus coucang, assembly GCF_027406575.1. Lineage (NCBI taxonomy): Eukaryota > Metazoa > Chordata > Mammalia > Primates > Lorisidae > Nycticebus > Nycticebus coucang. The sequence continues at coordinate 22,965,616 of NC_069793.1, read as the reverse complement.
GGTTGGTATTTACCATCATCCAGATAAATGCCTCTTTATAGTCCATTCGTTCCTGTTGGCCCGTATCTCCCACCTCTGGTATTTATTGCAAAGAGGAATGTTTCTCAGCCTCTTCACAGATAAATCTCTTCATTGACAGAGAGTTTTCCTGCTGCCTATTATATGACTATCTAGCCTCAGCCAAAAATTTATTACCAGTGCAAAAAGAAGGCAATAAGGTAAAAGACTGGATTGTTTTTACTGCTGTGTCTATATTTCTTAAAGAGTAAAACCCTTTATAAAAGAAATTCATCCTGGAACCACATGAGCCATCATCATTCATTTGGAGTAAAGGGAACTTGTTATAAAATATTGAAAACAGAATCAAATTCTATGAGGCTGTCATTCTGTTTTACTACCAGGAACTATTTCAATCCCTATCCAGTTACTTTCTGTCTCTTAACAACTACAGTAATGCTGTGAGCCTATAAATATGGGTTCTTTGTACACCACGAATACTGGCTAGAATCAACACCTGACATTAGAATATAGGGTCTAGCACCATTGTCATTCATGAAAAATCCCCTTTACCTTCGATGATGTATGAATTTTTATTTGACTTTAAGAATCACAGAAGGGTGTAGAGGTAAGACTATTAGAAGAAGAGTCAGAAACTTCAATTTAATTTCAAAACATATGAGGTAGCATACTCTTTTATCTTGTACACGTGATTTTAATTCTCTGCATCTCATTTTCCTAATGGTTATGCTGAGGGTTTAGACTAGATGACCTCCAAGATCCCTTTGTCTAGGTTCTACATTATTTGAGGATGTATTTATCAACTAGCAGATACCTCTAGATATACCTTTTCAAGACCACATCCACACTATCGAGTACCATCCATCTTTTAAATATTGCCTGCATATGCACTTTGATAAGCATTCTCCAAAGCAAGATAAGCAACATAAATCTATTGAACAACACCTATTTGGGAGCATAAAGTTTTCACTGTGACAAAACGTGACTTCACAAATAGCCATTTAAATTCAGCTGGATGAGCAATGAGTAATGGGTTGTTCTCCAATTGCTGGAAAAATAACCAGAACTTCAGCAAAAATCAATGCATTTTTTCCTTCTTCCAATCCACTGTATAACTGTTAAGATAAAGCTAATGCCTTCTATCTCAAAGCACTGATTCTAATGTTGTCAAAATGTCAAACTGCAAGGTGAGCAGACTTCAGTATCTGGTAGAAACCCATCAATAGATAAACATGTTTATCCTTGACTCAAAAAAAAAAAAATAAATAAATAAAGCAAAAAAAATTTTTTTAAAAAGGACAAGGAAGGAAAGGTAAGGCAAAGCAAATGGAATCTATCATTCTTCCTACTGTTCTGGCCTGCACAATTCCTGACTCTTTGGTTTTCCGAGAGATGCATTAGCAGGCACTAGCTGATTTTGTTTGGCACTGGAGAACCAAAGGGTGTGGTCCACTGTCACTGCATATTCCTGCAATAAGACATATGTGGCCCAAACACAGTCCCTGAGGCAGAGACAGAGTATCTGACAAAAAGGAATATCTCTGGGAAACAGACTAGCTGTGTGTGCATGGATATGATTATGGGAGTATCCATTAGCCTTGTTAGACCCTGTCTCATAAGTTTAAAGCCTAAGATATCATAGCAGCAAAATTTCCTGGTATACTGACATCTATAAGAAGGTATGTGATAGACATTGGGTCTTCTACATCTATGGCAGACAATAATTTAACAATTAAAAATATTATTCAGCTTTATTGAAGTATAATTTTAAGTCATGAAATTGACCAGCTGTAAGTATGCAACTTGATGAGCATTGAAAATTTGAAAATGTATGCCTTAGTGCAACCACCACTATAATCAAATTTTGGAACACTTTCATCACCCTAAAAATGTCCCTTGTTCCTCTTTATAGATAATTCTCACCTTCCATACCCAGGAAACCAATAATCTATTGTCACTGTGGTTTGCCTTTTCTACAATTTCTGATAACCGAAATCATCATACAATATTCAGCATTTATGTCTTCTTTCACTTAGCATAATGTTTTGGAGATTAATCAATGCTATGGTGTGAAAATTAATGGTCTCATTGATTTCATTACTGGGAAAAATTCTATAACATGGCAATGCCAACGTTTATCATTTGCCAGTTGAGGGGATTTAAATAAAATGTGGTATATGTACATCATGCAACACTATTCAGTCATAAAAAAAAAAGATGAAAAAGATTAATACCTTTTGCAACATTCTGGACATAAGTGGAGACCATCCTAAGTAAATTATCTCAAGAATGGAAATAAAAAACACCACCTGTATTCACTATTACACTGGAACTAATCCATCTGGGCACACAGCTGCACCGCGGGAAGTATACTTCTTAGGGCTTATGTATATTTTTCCCTGTTACCTATAAAGAAAGAGAGATTGTCTTCTTCCTTTCCAATATATATGCCTTTTTCTGCTTTTTTTTTTTTTTTTTTTTTTATCGTTTTGCACTGGCAAAGTTCTCCAGGACAATGTTCAATAAAAGCAGTACGAGTGAGTACTCTGTCTTGTTCTTGATATTAAGAGGAAAGCATTCAGTCTCCCACCATTCATTGGGGTAGGTTTCTTGTATCCTTTCCACATTTCCTCTATCTACAAGCTTTCCTATATAATCTTACATCACACTATCACTCTGACTCTCAACCTGGCTTAGGGACTTACTTTGGCCAGACATGACGTGCAAGTTTAAATAGATACAATCCAAAAACAGCTTGAAGAAAGTGCGTGTGCATTTCCACTGTTCTCTTTGCTCTCCTCCATTTCTATAAAAATGTGTCTGAGCTAGCCTGCTAAAAAATGAGATGTGGAACAAAGCCAAGTCGCCTCAGTCATTCTAGCCATGTCCATCATGCAATGACCTGCGGACATAGGCGAGCCTGGCCAAAAACAGCAAAACCACCCAGTCAAGCCCAGCTGAGATTACCTGAGCCAAGTCAGAGCAGCTGAAGCTTGTGAGTATGTTTATTGTGTATGTTGCTGAAATTTTATGATTGTTTGTTAGGCAGCATTGTGGTGCTTGATAACTAAGGCAGTAGATTAGAAGCAGCTTGTATAAATCCTGTCTTATTCAACCCAAAAATACCAATTAGTTATCTGAAATATGTCCATCCTTTCAAAGCATCAAAGGCAACCTTGTTCTTTCTGTTCCCGATTCAAGGAAAAGGCATGAGCTATTAACATCTAATTTTAAAGGAATATTTTTGTGCTCAGAGGCTACTTGCAATGATATTTACAGTGCCCTTGAAATAGCATTAATGTGTGTGGGGTAGGGAGTAGGTGATTGAGGAAAATCAGGATTTTATAATACCGAATAAATAGAGCCTATTGATACATGCCAGCATTGCTTGTCACCTGCCATGTCTCTTTTTCCATCTCCAAAAGCAGTCTCTCCTGTGCTCCATCATGAGAGAAATCTTGGCCGTGGAAATGCAACATCCCTCTTGCAATTCCAATTTCACAGTTGAATAAGGAACAAGCATGAGCAGAAAGTAGTCTAAGAAAGGCATGAGAAGCATGGCAGATGGGGAAGACCAGTCATCCATTCTGCATCCATCTTTCTTCCCATGTTCCTTTCACTTTGTACAAAAAAAAAAAAAAAGAGAGAGAGAGCGAGAGAGCGGGCTTTGAGTCCTGATGAAAATTCAGGCTTTTCCTTCTCCAAATGACTAGATTCCAATCAGGCAGAAACACGAGGCTTGTGTCTATCAATCTCTGATTGTGCTTCTGCTTTAAGGTTTATTTCAACAAAAAAATTTCTCCTCCAAGTCTGTGCGATTGAAGGATAGAGGGAAGAAAGGACAATGAAAGTGACATCTGTTGGCTAGCAGTAATTAAGCAGAGATGTGTGGAGTTTCAGGGCTCTAAATGGTCCCGTTAAAGTGTTGATGAGCAGTGAAATGTCTGATTAAATTTTAAGCAGGGATAAATGGGCCAGCCCCACCACAGGATAAAGCTAATGGAGTTGTAGACTGAGCAAATTAAATGAATAATGTGTCAGGGCTAGCGAACAGACAAGCTGGTACAAATATGCCTCTTCTAAAGTCTAAACATAGCTTCCTTTATGTGATCACAAAGAATAGGTCTTCTTCAAGATTTCCCTGAGCTTCAGAATAGGTCACTGTAATGGAAAAATCCATCAATTTAAAGAATAGGACATTGGAGTTCCAGTTCCACTTTGACACTGTCTAAATGACCAAAGGCAAATCCCATAATTTCTTTGGGCTTCAGTTTTCTCATGTGTGCAACCAAGAGGTTAGTTCACAGATAGTCTCAAAACCTAAGAAGCTATTATTTTTCTTTTTTTTTACCCTGACCACCCCTTACATTTTTTTAAATGACTTAAGAACAAAAATGCCATCTTTATGACATCATAAACAGTTGATGGAGGGAGCCACAGAGTGCACGCTGTAAAGCTGTAAGTGTCATGGAGCTAACTGGAGGTGTGAGGTGAAAGTCCATTTGTCAGGGCGTGGGATCCCATCCATTACTGACACCAGCAGGTTTTTGTTCATTTGTTTTAAGTTTTGGGTTCCATGCACATTTTTTGTAACAGGCAAATATTCTGATAATAAGCAATTTAAAATCACTAGATTAATATTTTTTTCCGACTTTTTTCACACATTTCAGAAAACGAGGTAAATTTAAAGAGGATACAGGGGTAAGAATAGAGGAATAGACTATCGACTGGTGCACTGAAGATCTCCAAGGCAATGCACTCCTCTGCCTACTGAGTCAGAGAGACCGCTAACAGAGAGCCCCACTGCTCCTAGTTAAGAGATTTCAGAATTTGCAAAGACACAGGAGATGTCACTATAGAGGAGGAAAATTCACAGATCTTTGCTTCAACTCCTACTGACTAGAAGATATTCACATGTCCACTAGTTTTGAAGGGCAGGATTATTCAAAAAATTAAAATTTTAAATTCTAGAAACTGGCTTTACATAGAATGAAGCTTGTGGTGTGAAAGCGAGGTCTTACCAGAAATCATGGCTCGGCAATACGGAGGGTAGAATGTGAGCAAGTTTGTTCAGCTGATAGAAGGTGAAAGACAAAGCCAGGCTTACCACGTTCTGGACAGGAACAGCAATAAAGGAGGAGGGGAAGCAGTGAAATGCACTGTCTCTCCATTCTGGCTCAAAATCATGGGTGAATAATGCTGCTTAAAATAATCACAAAATTTGAGCAAAATACAGCTCATTTCATACTTATCTGCCCATAGACTAGGACAATTTCAGTTTTATTTGAAGAAAAGCCACATCTATCCAATAAGACAGGCTAAAAAATGCAGAAGGATAGTTCTAAAAGAAATAATCAAATATAATCCCACTAGAATCTCTCTCAGCATTCACTTGCATGATAGTATCTAGAAGTTCCTATATACTTCCAGCAAAGAAAACAGAAGGTAGGTGAGTCGTGAATTATTCCTACAGTAGAACTTCAAGTGTGACATCCCTTCAAGTGTGGCATGGGTGGAATGGAACATGCTGCCAAGATGTAGACTTATCTGTTGTGCCAGCCAGAGTGAGAGTTGGGGACAGGCATGAGCCCTAACAATGCCATGATAAAAGACTTTGTATTTCACTACAGAAAACTTCAACACCAGATTCTATCAGGATGTCCAATGACCAGATGGAGTAAAGGACATTTTTGTGGAATTTCACCAAGCATCCTCATTGCCATAATGAATTATATATGTATCAGCAGCTCCTTTCCTATGTATGGTCATGAGAATACATATGTACCCACCTACACAAAGACAACAGCTTGTCTAGAAGAAAACTAAATTGTGGTTAGACTTCTGGAAATTCAACACATCTCTCTAATGCTTTCCATTCTCATATAGCCAGCTACTAACTTGACATCTGTGTTTGTGTAACCCAAAGCCATCTTAAATTTAACATATCCAAATACAAACTGTTGATTTTCCTCATCTGTTTCACTCCACCTTCAGATTTCAACTTCTCATTAAATCATCAGTCCCCAAACTGTTTGGTGCCAGGGACTAGTTTCACGGAAGACAATTTTTCCATAGACAAAAGGATGAGGGGGTGGAAGATGGGGCGGGGGCAGGCTGTGGAACTTAGGTGTTGATATGAGTTGCCTGAAATGGGGGGTGACTGTAAATACAGATGAAAATTTATTCCCTTGCCCACAGCTTACCTCCTGCTGTGCAGTCCTGCCATCTGAGATGGTTTCGTGGAAGACAATTTTTTCATAGGGTGGAGAGGGGTAATGGGATGGGAGGCACAGCTCAGGTGATACTGCTTTGCCCTGGTTTTGTTGGAAGACATTTGAAGACAATGGAAGGCAATTTGTCCACAGGGAGGAGGGGTAGGTTGGGGACCACAACATTAAATGACAAATGACACCCTATTAACCCATCCATTCAGGCACTTGTGAGGCATTCCCAACACCTCCTTCTTTCCTGTTCTGGAGAGCTCACAAGTCAATCCACTTTTCTCCACATCTATTGCCACTGCTCTGATACAAGCCAACATCACCAGTCACCTGGGCTATCTGTCTTCAACTATGTACTTAGGGAGTTTTATCCAGTTTAAATATGAATTATGGAATATCTGGATAGATGTGGTGAAATTTTTAAAAAATGTGTGCACTGCTTTCCTCTCTTCAAACCTATCTGAAGTGAGAGCTGAGCAATAAAAAGTTATGAATAAGAAATAACCAATTTTAAGAAGATGGGAATATGTTAGAAGAGCACATAGATCAGAGAAAGGCAGTTAACCAGCGTGGGCAGACAAGGATGTTGAATAGAGACAAATCTATTCAACAATTTGCACTGTCCACTCCCCTGAAATGCTCAGGAGTAACAGGTAGCAGGAGAGGCATGCTGGTAAACATTTAACAACTGGCTCTCCTAGAAAAACAAATAAACAAAAGCACCAATTTGTAGAGTTTTCTGACATCCCAGGTACAAATATACTCCAGTCAATTTCAAGTTACTAATGTAACGTTGCTTAACGCGAGGTTTGAAAGAAATGTACACAATCTGTTAAAAAATTCCCCAATAATACCCGTAACTCACACAACATTTATGATTCATGCACTTTTGCCCAAGAAGATCCTCAGACATTTGTTCCACCCAGATGAGGTAGCAAATCATGAACAAGAATCCTGAGAACAGTGGTTCCAATTATGGTTGGAAGAGACGGGAAGTCCCAGGAAAAGAGCTAGGTAGCAGATGTAAGGACAAGTCACGGTAAAGCAGAAAGTCAGAGGACTCTAGGAGGGAGGGTTTGGGAAAAAATAAATAGAAAACTAACAGATTCTTCCTTCCTTTAATTCATATTTAAAGTAACTATAAAATTTTGGGGGGGGAATTAAGCTTAAAAAAATAATTTGTGACAGAGATAGAAAATTAAAAAATAAGGTACTAATTAACTATAGCTAACATAAATAGCCATGATCTAGAAGGAAATGTAGTCAGTGAGCACCACTGATGTATTATAATAATAATAAACAGTTATTTTTGCCACCTGTGATACTGGGAAAAAAACATTGAAGATGGGCTGGTGATGGTGACATCATCCTCCAGAGCTGAAACATAATATATGATGTTAAGAATTGAAAAATAAAAAATATTATTTAGAATAAAAAGGTAAGTACCCAGAAGAAAAAAAAAAACAAAACACCAAAGTAATTGAAAGAAGTTGGTTCTTCAAGGATGCCAGGTAGTGGACCCCAAGTTTGCTATTTGGATATGACTGAGATTTTTGTAGGCCATAAAATGCTGGGATTTATACAGGTTCTGATATTAAATTACTTGGATTTAATTTATTACACTGACCCCTGGCTGCTATGTAACCTGCATGAGTTTCTTAGGCACCATGAGACTCAGTTTCTTCATCTGTATAATGGGGGAAACCACTATCCCCACACAATCACATTTATGGGCTTTTATTCATATGCATAGGATTACCATGTACATGCAGTAACTTTACTACATACTGTTTGTTATTATTTTTTAAAATAGCTTTATCATACTGCTTTGGGTTGTCATGCCACAAGTCTTTTAGTCCATCCCATATAAAAATATTTAATTTATTTCAAACTGTTGTATTCTTATAATTCTAAAATGAACATCTTATATATAAATTTTAAATATGTTTTAAATCTTATCCTTAGCATGCTAAAAAAATGGTTAACTTATTAGAATGCAAAAGTGAATATAGTCTACAAAATTATGCAATTCACCAATATATAAAAAGTACTCTTATATTTAATCAATCAACATTTATGTACCAATTACCTATTCTGTTTTTGTAGTGCTAGATATTATACTAAGAACACTAGTGCATGCTACATTCGGCTCCGTCAGTAGCTTTATTTTACCAATACTCTACAAGCAAATATATTCTGGGTTTTCCTGATCACTTGTTACATAGAAGTCATACAAAAATGCTTCTCATTTCATATCTCTTTGGTCCTGCCATTTTATCTCTTATGTTTGTCTAAAGTTTAATGAGCCAATAAGCACCTGGGTTGGCACTCATATTCCTGGCTACTGCAAAGCACACCCAGGAGCTTTGAAGTGTGTCCTATGAATAGATCAATTTCTAGGTCCTGTCTTTTCATCTCCATTTTCAGCTATTTGGTCAGGAATTCTGGAAAAGTGTGCTAGACACTGTCTTACCCTTATCATGTAGTGACAAGCAGTGCCATGAGTAACAAATGAGCCCATTATTGCTTTATAGTCAAGGAGACAGGTTAACCCTTTGTCAAATCACTGAGCACAGTGTCCTCTGCCTTGTTCCAATTACCCAGGAAGTGATGGCACTTTCTCATCCGCAGCCTTTCAACACCTGCTGACATGTATTTAGGACATTGCTGGGTCTGTGAGTCTTAACCATACTAAGCTCAGAAATTCTCATGGAAAATAAAAGAAAGACACACAATTGAACGGATCTAATACTTTCTAGACTCAGATAATGCCCATTTAAAAACCAAAGGAAGCACCAAGCAAGATAGGAAGAAAAAGACACACTCAAAATATTTATTTAAAGTCAGAAATAAAATAATTACTGAACTAAGACTGGACACAGTCCCGTTAAATGACATCTTGATTTTACTAATGAAGTAGTTGATTCCCTAAGGGAAAGAAATGCAGTCATTTGCCTAAGCTAGTTTGTGGCACGATCCTTAAGATAATTATGCTTTGAAACATCATTTGCCTTTTTTCATCATTCATTATTCAGACTCCCTCATTTGTTTTTCAAGGACTTCATTTTTTTTTATTCAACAAATAATTTTGGAGTATCTTCCATAAAATTACTGACTACAGTAGGCACTAGAGATTCAGCTGAAGTTGAAATGTAGTGATGCCAGGAATATAAAACCAAAAGTCACAGTCTAGCTAGGAGGTAAACTTGTAGATGAATAATAAAAGGGCAAGACTGTGAGCAAAATCAAAACAAAGTGGAAATGTAAGGAGCGTGGTCCAAAGTCCACCTGTGGAACTCATGTAATTTCCCCAAAGAGATGGCTCTTGAACTGACTTTAAGGAGTAATGAGCGTTTACAAGGAATGAAATGGAGCTGTACACAGGAGGCAGAATGTAATGAGATAGAATACTTAGCAAGCTACATCAGCTACCTCAGTGACAAATGTCCTTGTTTTTAGTGTCCATGGCACCTTGTTATTTCTTTGCTTAGCTGCTGGTGTTCCTATGGGCTTCATCAAGGGTCCTTTCTTCTCAATATTCTCCCCCTTGACTCCCATAGCTTTCTACATACCTCCCAGATCGCTCTCCTTAAATTCAAATTGATAATACATGTACAGTTGTGTGATGGGAATATTCACTTAGATATAAAATAAATACCTGACACACTGAATGTCTGAATGTACTTTCAACATGCTGTCTTCTCCTATCTATGTATAATCTTAAGAAATGGCACAACCACCGATACAGTTACCCAAGGAAGAAACTGCAAAATCACTCCTGTTTTCTTTCCCTCACTCCTCATATCCAAATCAGCCAAAATTCCTCCAGACATTTGCACCACTGGCCTGAATCAAGCCAGTAATATAGCTCATGTGTACTACAGTAAGCAATTTAACTGGCCTCTATGCTTTTCGTTTTACACCCCCCCACCTCAAAACTATATCTACAAACCATCTTAATTTCTGAGAAATAAAACTAAGCATGCCATTCACTCCCAAATACTTGAAACTCTTTGGTAGGCTTCTAATTACCTTACTCTCAATTCCAACTTCTGTGATGTGGCTTCCAACTACATCTCCTACTTTGTTTCTTAAAATTACCTCCTCACCTATGTTGGTCTACGGTTGGTCTAACCTACTTACTCTAATCTATCATGCCAGCTCACAACACATACTTCTCCCAGAGTCTGGAAATGTATTTTCTGTACTTTTCCCTCTCTGCATGATTGAGACATTCTTTTACTTTAAGTTTCAGATTAACTATAACTTCCCAAAATAGTTCCTTCCTGACCCCTATCTTAACGTGCCTTCTCATATCATACTACTTATTAGATTTTGTTATTTCATCCCATTTACAGACTTTATGCCTCATTCACAGGCAACCTATGCTCTGCTTTCTGTCCCTTTGCATTTTCTGAAATGTTATATACCCAGCTGCTCGGGAGGCTGAGGCAAGAGAATTGCATAAGCCCAAGAGTTAGAGGTTGCTGTGAGCCGTGTGACGCAACGAAACCCTACCCGAGGGCAGTACAGTGAGACTTTGTCTCTACAAAAAAAAGAAAAAAAAAAGAAATGTTATATAGATAGATCAAAATAGTAGGTGTTCCTTTTAGTCTGGCTTTCTTCCTTCAGCATAATTATTTTAAGATTTTCTCATGCTGTTTCCTGGCATCCATTAACTCATACTAATAAACAGGATCAAGGGGAAAAAATATACACAATGGAAACAAACTCTCAGGTGATGCAAGTATTTGTGCTAAACACAAACCAACTATAAAATTAATCCTATTAACATAATCAAGAAAAGAATGAAGACGTTAACCAGAGAAGTGAAAATAATTTTTTTTCAAAACTTCAGCTGAAGTTTAAAGATCTAAAATATACTTTATTTTAAAAATTAGCAGTTTGAAATAGCTTAGTATGACTGGCCTAATTAATGTTTTTAAAATCTACAGAAAACATCAAGATTAAAGAGGAAAAGAAAGCCCAGAAAGGAAGAAAAGAGATATATGGGATACAAGAAAAAAAAAAAAAAAACTTTAACATAGATGTAGTTGGAATTTGATAAGGAGTGGGTTTTAAGAAAAGGCATGAAATAATATTTGGAAAGACAATAGCCAAGAATTACAAAAAATCCATGAAAGATATCACATCACAAATTAAAGAACCACTAGTAAAATCAAACAGAATAAATATAAATAAAACTACAGGCAGACAAATCATAACTGCTGAAAACTAAAGCAATTCATTTAACTCAGCAGTTCTCAACCTGTGGGTTGCGACCCCTTTTTAACAATGAAAATACATTGTGGCTTTAGGAAGGTTGAGAACCACTGCATTGTAACTAAAACATAGGTACTTCCATAATATTCTGAAATAACAATAAAAATGAAATAAAAACAAAAAGAAAATCTTAAAGGAAATTAGAGATAAATACACACTACCTACATAGAAGCAACAACGATAATTACAGATCACTTAGAAATAATGCAATCAAGAAGACAATTATTAAAATATTGAAGGAACATAAGTGTCAACCTAGAATAATTCTATACCCAATGAAAATTTCCTTCAAAAAGCAAGAACAAGGCTCGGTGCCTATAGCTCAAGTGGCTATGGCACCAGCCACATATACCGGAGCTGGCGGGTTCGAATCCAGCCTGGGCCTGCCAAACAATAATGACAACTACCACCAAAAAATAGCCAGACATTGTGGTGGGCACCTGTAGTCCCAGCTACTTCGGAAGCTAAGGCAAGAGAATCGCTTAAGCCTAAGAGTTGGAGGTTGCTGGGAGCTGTAACGCCACAGCCCTCTACCCAGGGTGACAGCTTGAGACTAAGTCTAAAAAAAAAAAAACAAGCAAGAACAAAATGAAAACATTCAAAAGCAATAAAACAAAGACTGATGGAATTACTTACTAGTAGTCTCTCCCTAACAGAAATTCTAACTAGTTTTTTTTTTTTCCAGACAGAAAGAAAATGACGTCACGTGGAAGGGAATATAAGGACTCAAAAGAAATGTAAAGAATAAATATGCAGATAAATATACGTGACATTACAATACAGAAAAATAATAATACTGTTATGTGGGATCTAAAGTATGTATAGAATTAAAGTGCAGAATGACAATCCACATATAGCAGAAGAAAGTAAACGTAATTAAAGATTTATTAGATTTAGCTGTTGACTGGGAAATAGTAAAAATATTAACTTACGTTAAATTCTAAATCAGTAAAGGATTCATATTTTAATATCTTTAAAGCAAACATAAAAACATAAGAATTTATAATTAAAAATACAATATAGGAAAATTTAAATATTAAAATAATCTATCAGTTTCATAGTAGAAAGCATAAAGATAAAGAATTCTAAACACAGAATAAATACTAAACGGTAGAATGTTTTGTTTATTTTTTTGAGATAGAGTATCACTCTGTTGCTCTGGGTAGAGTGCTGGGTAGAGCGCAATGAGGCATCATCATAGCTCACAGAAACCTCAAACTTCTGGGATCAAGAGATCCTCTCGCCTCAGCCTCCTGAGTAGCTCGGACTACAGGCACCCACCAGGAGGCCCAGCTAGTTTTTCTATTTTTAGCAGGAGGGAGGTCTTGCTCTTGCTCAGGTTGGTTTCAAACTCCTGAGCTCAAGCAATCCAACTGCCTCAGCCTCCCACAGTGCTAGGATTATAGGCATGAGCCACTATGCTTAATGTGCCAGTAATTACATATCATGCAAATAAATGAATCTCTCAATTAAAAGACTGGTTTAGAAACCCTCCGACTGTGAAACTTGATTTAAAAAGAAAAAGCAACTTTATCTTGCTTAGCAGAGATTCGTCTTAAAAATAAATTGACAGAGAGCAAAAAGAATAATATACTATGTAAATACTAACTGGAATAAAGCTGATACAACCTTATTAGCATAAAATGAAAGAGACTTCATTTATGAAAAAAATATTATTAAATATGAAGAACATGTTACAAGAATAAATGGATAAACCTACCAATAAGCTGTAAGATTTCTTAATATATGTGTAACAACATGACGTTAGCATATATAAGGCAAAAACTGACAAAACTAAAATGAAAAATGAGGCCATAGTTTGACCTTCTCTTCTCCATTTAGATACCCTTAATTTCCTTCTCTTGCCTGATTGCTCTGGCTAGAACTTCTAGCACTGTGTGGAATAGAAGTGGAGATGGGGGCAACTTTGGTTCTCGTTCCATGTGGAAATGCTTCCATATTCCCCATCTAATATGATTTTGGCTATGGGTTCATGATAGCTGGCTTTTATGATTTTGAGGTATGTCCATCTGTGCCTATTTTGCTAAATGTTCTTATCATAAAAGTAGGCTGAATTTTGTCAAATGCTTTTTCTGCATCTATTGAAAGGATCATGTAGTCTTTGTTTTCATCTCTATTTATGTGGCAAGTTACATTTATAGATTTGAACATGTTTAACCAGCTTTATCTCTGGGATAAAGCCCACTTAGCTGTGATGAATTTTTTTTTTTTTTTATGTACAGCTGAATTTAGTTTTCTGCTAACGATATGATCTTATATCCAGACAACACCAAAGATTCAACCAAGAGACTCCTGGTCTTGAAAAATAAATTCTGCAATCAGGTTACAAAATCAATGCACACAAATCAGTAGCTTTCTTATATGCCAACAACAGTTAAGATGATAATCAAATCAAAGACACTATGTTTCACAGTAGCAACAGAGGAAAAAAAAATACTTGGGATTATATACCCTGTTTCCCTGAAAATAAGACAGTGTCTTATTTTAAGGTGTGCTCCCAAAGATGCGCTAGGTCTTATTTTCAGGGGATGTCTTATCGTTCCTGTGAGTAGGTCTTATTTTCGGAGGATGTCTTATTTTTGGGAAAACAGGGTAGTAGAATCTCCATAGTTCACCACCTCCTTACATAGACCATCTCCTTAACTAGACCTAATTTACATAGCTCAGACATGCACCACATGTACATATCAGTACGACAGGCCTAGTTCTTTATGTTAACTACCTTTGTATGTTGACCAGTTTGTTTAGTGCCTTGGGTGGTCAACTTACAGAAGTTCTATTATACTTAACCAACGAGGTGAAAGACCTCTATAGAGAGAACTATGAAACACTGAGAAATGAAATCACACAGGATGTAAATAGATGAGAAAATATATCATGCTCATAGATCAGCATCAACATTATTAAAACAGCTATACTACCCAAAGTGATTTACAGATTCATTGGAATCTCCATTAAAACACAAATAACATTTTTCTCAGATCTAGAAAAAATGGTTCTACACTTCATTTGGAACCAAAAAAGACATCAAATTGCCAGTGCAACCTTATAAGAACAAAGTGGGAGGCATAACTTTATCAGACTACAAGCTATATACTACAAGGCTATAGTAACCAACACAGCATTGTACTGACACAAAAAGACATAGAAATATGGATCATAACAGAGATCCCAGATGAAATCATCCTCATATTCCCATCTGATTTTGGATAAAGCAGATAAAAACATATACTGGGGGAAAGAATCCCTATTCAATAAATGGTGCTGGGAAAACTGAATAGCCACGTGAAAAAGACTGAAACAGGATCCAAACTTCTCACCACTCGGAAAAATTAATCCATGATGGATAAAAGACTTAAACCTAAGGCATGAAACTATAAGAATTCTAGAATGCAAAATTCAAGGAGGAACGCCTTCTCAGGAACTGACGCTGTACATATACGGGCTTAAGAAATAGGTGCCTCCTTAAATTTTCTTCCCTAGGTGCCTTGTTGTTCACCATAGTCCAAGCCCCGGGTACAACTTTCTAGGTATGTGCATGCAAAGTGATTCCTGTCAGCTGAGAGCAGATTTCCAAAGAATGAAGCCTGTGTGAGCCATTAGCAGCCAATAATCCCCAGAAGAAGGAAATGGCTGTATCACCTCAATAAAGGAGAACTGGGTAGGGCACTAAAGGCATCAACCTACTGCACCTTTTGCACTGGTCAAAGTCAAGTTTATCTTACATTAAGTTTACTACATTCAGAATACATTGTCCAGTATTCTGGCTGGCCACAGTTCTGGGGAGATTTATAAGCAAGGGATCAGTGGAATGAACTCCAGCTCTAACTAATGCAGGTTGTCCTGAGGTCAGAACTAAACAATACTTATCAACTTCCACCACATGAAGATCCCCATCACCTCTGCCACTGGCTTGCCTGAAGAGGTGTCCGGGACCTTCATCCTTGAGGAATCTGCATACTTATTATGCCCAGCAGACCATGGTTGCTAAATACGGCAATTTACAGTTAAAAATGGTCCTTGTCATGCCAGGCATATGCCAAATATATTCTTCCCCAACAGCCTTACATCATCTTGTGATTAGGGCCAAGTACCCCTTCCATTCTGGCAACTCTTTCCTGTTCCTGCTGATCTGTTAGCATGAGAAGCCCAAAGTGATCAGCCAATAGCCACAAGGTTAAGTCTAGTGAGACTTTCCTTTTCAGATTAATATAAGGGTATATACAATCAGGTTCCCTTGTTTGTGTTTGTTAGGTAAAGTCTAAGTTGCAGTTGAACCCTTCCGCTAGGAAGTATGCCATACACCTCTACACTGTACACAAGAGGCGAGAGCTTACCACACCCCTTCTCCTCAATTCTTAATTGCAGTGTGTTTTTCTCTCATGTGGATGTGGTTGTTATTAATATGATACTAGTTTAATATTAATATTGAGGACACTGGATGTTTGTTTTTCCATTTTGTAATACTTAATGAGGATGTTCTCCAAATCCTTCTAGGTAAAAACAACAGATGTGTGGTCTCTCACCTTTCTTTATGGATGAATAGTATTTATGGCATACACATACCAGAGTTTATTTATCTTTTCATAGGTTTACGGGCCATTGGGTTGTTTATACATCTTTGCAATTGTGAATTGAACTCCTATAAACATTCCAGTGCAATTTTCCTTATGGGAAAATGTTTTTTTTTTTTCTTCTGAGTAGATAGCTAGTAATTGGATTGTGGATCAAATGGAAGGTCTATTTTTACCTCTTCCAGGATTCTTAGTTTGCAATCTCTCCAAAAGTTTATGTGTTCCCTTCTCTCCATACCCACTCCAGCGTCCATGGCTTTGGGATGTGGGCCGTTCTTGCTCGGGTTCAAGGTTGTTTCGATTTGAATTTCTCTAATGATTAGGAATGATGAGCATTTTTTTCATGTGTTTGTTAGCCATTTGTCTGTCTTCTTGAGAGAATGTTCTGATCATGTCACTTGCCCAATGATAAATGGGATTGTCTGCTCTTTTCTTGATTATTTTGAGTTCTCCGTAGATGCTGGTTATTAGGCCTTTGTCAGATTTGTAACATATGTAACACATGAATATCTTTTCCCATTCTGAAGGCTGTCTGTTTGCTTAAGTTGTTGTGCCCTTAGATGTGCAGAAGGCTTTTAGCTTGATCATGTCTCACATATTTACTTTCGGTGTTGCTGCAATTGCCAAGGTATCTTCTTCATAAAATCTTTTCCCAGGCCAATAGCATCAAGAGTTTAAATTTTTTCTCAGGCCAATAGCATCAAGAGTTTTTCCCAAGGTTTAAATCTTTTATTCAGCATGAGTAAACTTTTGTAAGCAGGGAGAGGTGCAGGTCTTAGTCTTCTACAGGCTAGCCAGTTCTCTCAGCATTATTTATCAAGTAGGGATTCTTTTCCCCAATGTAAGCTTTTATTTTGTTTATTGACAATCAGATGGCAATATGAGACTGGTTTCATCTCTAGGTTCTCTATTCTGTTCCATAGATCTATGCCTTAATTTTTGTGCCAATATCATACTGTTTTGATTACTGTAGACTTGAAGTGTAACCTGAATTCTGGTAATGTGATGCCTCCAGATTTGTTTTTATTTCTTAGAATTGCATTGGCTATTCAGATTTTCTTTGGTTCCACGTGAAACGAAGAACTGTTTTTCAAGTTCTTTAAAGCATGACGTTGGTACTTTAATGAGGATTGCATTAAATCTAAAAAAACTCTAGTGAGACTCTTAATTAGTCTCCTGCAGGGAAAATCTCCCCACAAAAACTCAGTAACTCCTGAGTCCAAAGTTATGAGAATGGAGAACATGAATTCCCTAAGTCAATCCTGGGAGTGATAGCAAACAGGACACTTACCTACCTCCTTCCATTTCTTAACTTGTATATTTTACATATTATGGACACACTCATACAGAGACTACTGGCTGGAAGGTACACATTACATATTGAAGTGCCTCGTTTTTACAGGGTGCTCTCTCCAAGTTGGCACCATAACTGTACCTTCAAGCAGCTATTCCACTGCTCTGTCAGGGCAGTAGTTTCTGGATGGTTTGTCATGGAGTAGGTCCAGCGTGTCTGGATCCACTGTCATGTGCTCCCTGGTGTACCTTCATAGCTATAAAGTAGGTCCCTTGGTTCAAGAAGAATTATACAGGAGCCCATGTTGGAAACAGTTTGGAAATAGTACTACAACTCGAAAAAGCAAAAAATCATTGGAAAATGTGTCACTCCAAATCTGGGTGAATTGTTACTTTCATTTAGAATGGAATAAGATCTACTGTACTTAACTGTACACCAAGTACATGGCTAACCTCCTGCAGGTAAACTCCAGTATTAAAGGGCTAGTATTATTCTCTTTACTGGGAAGTTGGCATGTTCAGCAATGGCTCTTAATAGATTAGCCTTGGTAAGAAGAAATCCAAACTGTCACCTGACATAGCCTTCATCTCTACCACTGTAGCTTTTTCTTTCATTAGTCCAGTATGCAAAAAAGGGTCACTAAGTATAGAGACTAGCTAACATATACTGGCCAAGTTATCCTATACACTAGATTACCAAAAAAAAAAAAAAAAACTCTTGTGCAACAGATGTTCTGTGGTAAGCACTCATATGCAATGCAAGGATTACCCTACTTAATATCTATTCCATCGGTCCACCCACCTCATTCTCCTTAAGACCCCCCTGTCAGAGATCTTTCAGTGTTTCTCCTTTCAAGCTCCTGTCGAACCAGTAAAGAAATTTGCCATTATACCTGAGTCTGTGTAACTCAGGACACCTTCTGTCCATACAAAGTAGATGCCCAAACAAATCAGTAAAAATTCTTTCAGTTCTTCTCAACAGGAGGATTGCTACTTACTCCTGTTTTAGAAGGCCACTTATGGGTAGGGCTTTAGTGCAACCATACTCTGTTGCAACCTACCAGTGTATCTGAGCTAACTCCTACACAACCAAGCACAGTTTTATTTTTGTTTGTTGTTTCCCCCTCTTTCAGCTGACCATAAGGTTCTCCCCATGAGACCACAGATGTGGACCTAGAGAAGGTCATCAGGGCAGCAAAGGTGAGTGACATGAGGGTCAGGGAGTCACCTATCCAGGTAGCTTACTTGTGATCTCTGAACCTACTCAGACTCAATTTCAGAAGTACCAATACCACCTTGCAATCAAGTGCTGCTTTACGTCAGATGCCGCACTGGACCTACTTACATGCCAAACCATCCAGAAAGTCCACTAAAACTTGCTACTTGGTGGGTCTGATAGCATCAAGTTCATAATTAGCACTGCTGGCTACGCATACACTTTATACTCTGTGGTTGCATAAACACATTATACCAGGACCCAGCATCCTGCCAATAGCTACTTTTTGAATTGTGTATGGTTCATTTTTGCAGATGGCATGGCCTTGCTCCAGAACCTCAGGGATATGTGCTATAACTCTACTACTGGGGCTTGCCAGAGACACCACATGGCGTCTTTGCTCACTACAAATACCTCTAGTAACATGGGATCCGCTGAGCCAGATGGTTTGAGTGGGAAAGCAGCAGCCTGTACCTACTTTTCTTGCTCTGAGCCTCACTCAAAACAAGTAGTCCTCCCCATCACCTAATAAATTGGCATGAGGAGTAGTCACAATTATGAAACACACAGGTTCCAAAACCCAGGTAATCCTAACCATCAATTCAGATCATCCTCCAGCTTCAGGAGACAACATCTCTTTAAGAAGCTTCTCAGTGAGAGTCATGTTTAATGTTAAATAAATACATACATTCAAATGAACAGAAATTAGTTTCCTGGGAGGCCTTCTGAATTTCATACTTTGCTTTAAATTGTTAATTAATAGATCCAAATTTGTAATTTTCTCTCTTCAGTGTGTCAACTGTGCTTTGAACCACTACCTAATATCACAATCCCTTTAATTATTATTCCAATAAAATTCTGAGAATAGTACATGAACTACTGTATCCTGTTCCACCTGTATCTCATCTCCATTCATTACAGTTACAGCCTAAGCAATCTTGCTGCTTTAGCATCCTGCTAGGGACCATCAATTCTCCACCTACCATCAGCCCTGGGTTCTTCATTGCCATTTATCAGCAAATGATCCAACTCCAGAACCCCAGTTTTTAAAGTCAGCCTTCTGGTCACTCTAGTTTTTATCTCAGAACCCCAGAAGCAGCATCTGAGATGGGACTTTCACGCAAGTGATTTGTTGAGAGAATAGTCTCCAAATAAAATTGTAAAAGAGACAGGAAAGTATGACAGAGCAGGGAAGAAATTAAGCCAAGATATGATTTTGCTGAAATCTAGAAAACAGACTAATCCCTTGAAAAGATCTAGAACACATAGAGCTCTGCACAGTTGTCTCACCTTAAAGTTCAGGCTTTTGAACACTTGTGTTTGTCAAGTGTTGTTTGTGGACCACAACTTAGAAGATGAGCATCATCTCCCAGACACTTCTAAATAAAGAAACTCATGTCAGTTAAGAAAAGGCCTTAGGAAATGGATGCATGTGTGAGGTATTAACTGCCCACGTTTTCAATACCTGGGGGATGGGTGCACCAGTCTGGTAAAGGGTGTCTGAACGTGATACCAAGAGAGTCTACTACTAGTAATACGGGTTCTGAGGAGCCCATCACTGTACTCTGCCCATGAGTAAAGTAATTAACTACCTGGCTACCTGCCTGGGCTGCCACACATCTCCTCTACCGAATACCTCCTAAACATTACCCCTGCCGGCATTGTTGGATTCTCCCCGCTCTCGACTGTCCTCAGAACCTGCTGCAAGCAGAGAGCATGTCTCATCAGCCAGCAGGCTGCACGAGTATGAATCATAGGAGTTCGCCACAAAAAGACTTCATTTTGTAGCTCTCTCCCTTCTAAATGTGTTCAATGGAAAGCACTTTTCTATTTCTTCTAAATACAAATTCAGGTGGATCCTGTGATTTTTCTCATCCTTCTTAGATACTAGAAATTAAAATACCCAACTCAACAGTGAAAAATTAGCAACTTGCTGTAAAGTTCAAGACTCTCCCCTTCCTTGAGTTATGCCCTAAATTTGGGAGGAAAATCTTCATTGGTTTCTCTTCCCAAGTTGGTGCTGATGTGTGTGGCTCCTGCCAGGCCTCCGAGTAGACAGGATTGTTCCTGGGTTATAGCAGAGCAGCCAAGAGATTTGGACTCTAAGGTTTGGCCTGAGGTCGGTGGGCTTACCACTGGGACTGAGATGGGGTCTCCAGCCAGAATTCTGGGTGAGCAAGAATGCCCCCAGACCAAAGAATGTGAGACAAGTCAACAGTACAAGTGGCTAGGGCCACAGTCAGCAGATATGCCACACAGGGCTGTTTCTTGAGGTGGCCCTCCTCAGTCTCAAGCTCCACTAGGATTTTTCAGTCTCCTACATTAGGAGTCATCAAACTTTTTAAACAGGGGGCCAGTTCACTGTCCCTCAGACTATAGTTGGAGGGCCAGACTATAGTTTAACAAAAAAAAAAACTCTGAACAAATTCCTATGCACACTGCACATATCTTATTTTGAAGTAAAAAAGCAAAATGGGAACAAATACAATCACACCGCTGCATGTGGCCCACGGGCCACAGTTTGAGAACCCTGTCCTACATCATTCGATGGCTACCAAAGCATATGGGGGATGTCATGAGATGAAAACCTACTATTCTGCCATCTCGCTGACATCCCTATCTGCAGCTTTCTTGATGTTCACAAACAGATCTCAGTTTAGCTGATCACTTACTCCTTTGTTAGTTCCTGTGAATCTAGTGATATCATCACTTTCTGTTGGCTGAAGAATATTCAGGTGTCTGTGTGTTCCTAACATGAATTGGAATCCTATTCTTTCCCCTGCCTCTGGCCCATGGGAAACACTCATTTTTATCCCAAATACTGAGAATGTAGGATGTCTCCCATGCTGCAGCCACACTCTGCTCCCCCACCAGAAGCAGGTAGCCAGTCAGACTCCTGCCCTTAGATTTCTCAAGCGGTTTTTAGAAGCAGGCCACTGTGCCCTCCAATTCAAAGAGAAACCTGTCATTAAGCTTGAGTTACAGGGAAGGGGCTTCCCCACCTTACTTGCAGTTCACGATGAGATTCGCAGTACACTGAAAGCTTTTTCCAGAATCCCACATTACAAAATGTCTCTCCATCTTCACTCTTTCTGCCTTATTTCTGTCTTTAACATGGGTGGGAGAGGGGGCAAGAGTGTTATAATAAACTTGTTACCTAAGTCTATTTTGTAAAGGCATCAGCATCCTGTACTTCTTAAGTGTCCACTGCTTCTCAGCACTCCTGTAACACTTCCACTTTAACGTCTTATTACACCAACTTTTTAGTTTCCCGTCTGACTTCTTTATCCCTCTCTCTGTCTCAAAACTGAGAATTTAGAAGTATGCCCTTTCCCAGTTCTCTAAAAGCACTTTTCCATCCAATTATTTCACCTCTCTTGAGCCCAATCCTAAATAATCTTATTAAATAGCCAGCTATGTTCAGCAGATGATGTATTTGCCCCCATTTAAAGCTCGATTGATCTAAGATGAAACCCTAGCTCTGTCATTTATTGGTTGTGTGATCTTAGGTAAGTTACTTAGCCTCTCTTAGCCTCATCTATAAAACACCTGCCTTGGAGAATTATTGAGATGATTAAATAACACATAACAGTTATAAATTTCCAGGTACAAAGTAGAGGCTCCATAAATATTAGGACCCGTTATCTCTGCCCATATTTTTCCTACAGATTGTTAGTTAAAAGTTATACCACAAGACTCCAGTCAAATTCCAGAATTCTTTCTCTCTCACAGGGTAAATGGAAATCAATATCTTAATTCCAAGGAGAGAGCAGTGGCCCTAGGATTTGAAACCATATGCAAAACGCTCAGAATTTTAGGTGCATAAATATTTGAGGGTCACTGAAGCAGGACCAGCTACATCATTTGCAAAGCCCAGTGCAAACTGAAAACACAAAGCCCTTTGTTCAAAAACTGTTAAGAACTAAAACCCATCAACAGCAGAATATCAAACTAAACGCAGGGTCCTTCTGAAGCCGGCCTTGCACAGAGATCTAAACTGTGTGATTGGATGCTGGCTTTCTATTTCTATTCTCTGTGTACTAGCAAAGTGACATAGACAAATAAGCTTTTTCCAGACTCAACTTAATCAAAGGTGATTAGGCAAAAAGAAAGAGATAATGAAAGAGAGAATGAACCAACCCTCTGCTCTTTTGCAGATAGAGAGAGTGAGTGACATGGTTACACGATAGGCCCCATTTAGAGGACAGGTAGAAGCAGAAGGCGAACTCTTTGCAGACCTTGCTCCTGGGTAAACATCCCTATCAAATTCCAGGTAGCGTATAACTGGAACAACTTGAGGTCTCTGTTGTTGAAAAAGGAAGGAAGGAAATAAAAGGAGAGAGAGAAGAAAGAGGAAGAGGCAGGCAGATAATAGGCCTCTCTTAAATCCAAGCTGGAACTCCTAAAAAGTCATGTCCTAACTACATGAGAATTCTCTGACTTCATCAGCTGGTGTCAAAACCTTAGAGACTCCTGGATCTTTCCATCTTGGCTGCTGCCTACAGATCATGTATCAAGTCATGATAGTTTATAGGCTGTTCTCTCAGTTAAAGGCAAATAAGCATGACAAACCCCCAGGCCCTATGCTCGCTCTTAATACTTAGATGGGAGGACTTTTGTTAAAGACCGCTTCTGGCCTTTACTGATTTTTTTTTTTTTTTTTTTTTGCAGTTTTTGGCCAGGGCTGGGTTTGAACCCACCACCTCCAGCATATGGGGCCAGCACCCTACTCCTCTGAGGCACAGGCGCCACCCTGTCTTTACTGATTTTTTGGAGAACAAATTACTGATCTACTCTGTCAACTCTGAATATTCTGTGGTGTGGTATATTTCTTATAAACAAGAACATTTTCCAACAGGTCCTCAATATAATCATCAAAAGCACGTGTTCTACAACATGTGGGAGACTATAATCCTATATGGGGGAAAACAGGGCCTACACCAGATTTATATGTCAAAATTAGATGGGATCTTTGAAGTCATCCAGGATGAGGCTAATCTTTTGGTAATTGTGAACCACAAACACATTATTTTGCAGTCCCTAAAAGTTATAGAGTCTACAAAAACATCCAAACCTCCAAACAACTCACACGACAAAATCTATAGACTTAGAATCCCTCCTGTAGTATAATCTCCCTAAGTTTTCTCATTAGGAAAATAGAGCTAATAATGGTACCTACCTTACAGTCCTCATTGTGAGGACTGAATGAGATAGCCTAGGAAAAGTGCTTAAAACGCACCTGTCACATGGTAGGTACTAAATGTATTAGATATACAAGTATCATGCAAGTGTAACTGTGGTCCTCCCAGCCTTGGGAGCTTGTTCAAGTTGCTGAATTGCAGGCCCGACCATGGCCTCCTGCATCAGAGTCTGCATTTTAACAAGTTCTCCAGGCAATTCCTTTGTGCATTCAAGTTTAAGAATAGCTGTTGCTGTAGTAAATGTAATTTTTTGTTGTTGTTGAGAAATCTAATATTATTTTCATATTATTATTAGGATTAATCCCAGAATGTAGCATCAGAATTGCCAGCACCATGTTGCACATATAGTAACTATCACACTCCCCCAGCTGCCTGATTTCTGATTTTCTTCTGGAAATGATGCCTCTTAGGTTGGGGCTGATACTCATCTAAGTGAAGATCCAGGTAGTCTTAGCGGTTAAAATTTGTCTTTACCATTTCATTGAATTCTCTTTCAAGTGCTCAGGCAGTCTGCTCAGTTAGCTGGAGCAAAACTGACCCAGACCAGTAACAAAGAGTCATTGTTCCATAGTCCCAAAACTAACTCCTAATGGCCTCATGACTTTCCTGTAATTTAGATCTGATGGCAGTAGAGAGAGGAAAGGAGGAATGAATGTGAGGGAAGGGAGGGAGAAGCGGCCCTACAGATGACCTTGGAGCAGTGTGAACGATGTCTAATGTTCAGCAGTTATGGGCTATCAGACGCTAATATACTCTCTGGGCCGAACCGAATAGGCCCATTACTCTCAACTGCAATTCGCCATCTGTGAAGTGAGCCAGTGGCTTCAGACAAGACTACAAATTGCACTTGATACCAAGAGAGACAGGAAGGGGATTGTGATGTAAAACCAAGGGAAGAGCAGACAGGGACCTAGATAGACCAAAGACTATATAAGGATAAGAAGAAATAAAACTTAGCCTTCAGAACACCCCCAGGGTGACCCCAGCCATTCACAATATTGAATTCACAGATCTTAACAGACTGTATGAAAGTTTCCGAGATCAAAGGTTTGGTGTCATTAGGAGAGATGTGCCCAGCTGAAGCCGACCATAACCTCCCACTACAATAAGGCAGGCCCTTTCAGTGTGTTGTCACAATTCATTAGTTCCTTCTGACATTTGCGTGACATAGCAGATTTTAGGAAAGGGAAAGAAAAGACAGAGCTCTTAGGAAAAAATAATGTCTGTAGATGCAGTGCAGTGCATTGGTTTTGAACAAAGATAATGAGAATGCTAATGATAACCTGTGATGGTGACCTGCAACATGTTATCTTCTCATCAGGAGCTATGCCATCCTGGACGTGTGGCTTTACAATTGAACATAAAATTGCATTTAGATCCTGATGCCAGCACTTAGAAGCAGCTGTTATGGCCCCAAATTCATATGTTATATCCCTAAACTCCAGTGTGACTGTATTTGAAGACAGAGCCTTTGAGGAGATATTAAGGTTAAAGAAGATCATAAGTGTGGAGCCTTAATTTGATAGGACTGGTATAAGAAAAAGCAGCAGCAGAGAGATCGCCTTTCCTGTGTGCAAGAAGAAAAAAGGCCATGTGAGCCCACAGCAGGAAGGCAGCCTTCTGCAAGTCAAGGAGAGAGGCCTCAGCAGAAACCAACCCTGCTGGCACTTTGATCTTGGACTCCCAACCTCCAGAACTGTGATAAAAATAAGTGTTTGTGGTCTAAGCCACACAGGCAGTGGTATCTTTTTATGGCAGTCTGAACAGACTAATAACAGGAATGATAGCTCAGGTGAGGTGTAATGATACTTTGCACAGTTCAGGGGTATATTCCATATTTATGGATATTGAAGGCATGCTAAGCATGGTGGTTGGTACAGTGTCAGGGCCTGGGAGATCTCAGCATCTTCTCAGTGACTTTCCAAACAAATACACTATGTTGAAGGTGTGTAAACCTTGATCTTCTGGCTAAATTAAAGTTGCTGGACATGAGGAACTTTTGAAACTGGGAGTTTTCAATCTACTTTAAGAAATGGGAAGAAGAGCTCAGTGAAGTGACGGAGTCTGCCCGAGAACCCATAATGAAGCAATAGAGACAGGTACTCCCAGACTAGGCTCCATGTAGCAAGCAGAAGAAAGCAGTCTAATTAAATAAAACATGCTCCATCAAGTCCTGGGGAGAGCTTACAGCCATCTCTTCTATGAATACCTAACGGTATGGAAAAAGTATTATTGATAAATAAAAGCAGCACACACAACTTTGGAAAAATATTATTCCAAGTGTGTTTTTACATATATATTTTTAATAAATTTACCTGACATCCAATACACCCCACAGTATGTGTTTATATATAGATACATTCCTACCTATAAAAGAACAGAAGGAAATACACCAAAATGCTCATTTTTATGGGGCAATTTTATTTCTCTTCATATTTTCAGTGTTTTCTATAATTTTAAAATAATTGTATATTACTTCCATAATTCGCTGAAATTCATATATTTATCAGTTTTCTTTGGCTCATCCCTAACTGTCTTTTTCAGTCCTGGAATCTCATCCAGGATACTATTAATACCTTCAGAAGTCATGTCTTAGGATCCTCTTGGTTGTAACAGTTTCTAAGGCTTCCCTTGTTTTAGAGAGCTTAACAGTTTAGAAGAGCATTGTGCAAGTATTTTGCGGAATGTTCCACCATAGGGATTTGTCTGATGTTTCCTCCTGATTAGACTGGGAGGAAGATCTCTGAGGAAAAGTGCCACTTTTATCACGTCATAACCAGGAATATACTAGCAACATAATGCACCGTCAATTTTGAGGTAGTATGTGTCAAATTTCTCCATGATAGAGTTCCTCCCCCCAGCACCCTCCCAGGAACACGCACACACTGAACGCTACGAGAGGAAGCTGCTGTGACAGCTTGCCCTTAGGGAGTAGGAGAGGTTTTGCTCCATCTCCTGGAGGGCAGAGTATAAATTATTTGCAATTCTGCATTCTGCGTTGTGCTCTGTTCTGCCGCTTTTATTTATTTATTTACTCATTTATATCCCTATGCACTCAAAAATATTTATTTCCTACTTTGAAATACAATCCAACACTACATTATTTTCTTGGTGCAATTCTTCCAGTTTTGGCCACTGGGAGCTCTTCAGTCATTTCCTGTGTCCCCTTGACATATTACATTATTGTGGGCATTTTGGTTTTCATTGTTTAGAGCGATAATTTATTTTCTGACGCTAAAATTTGCTTAGCCTCATCTTGTACAGTCCTACACCATCAGCTGTTTTTATCACTCTGACAGTCTCTTTAAAGTATAATATTTAAGCCACTCATACTTAAATGATTATTGATATAGCTGATTTAATACCCACCATATTTATAATTGTTTTCTATTTATTGCATTTATTCTTTCTTTCCCCAGGCCCTCTTCTCTCTTCTGTGGTTTTAATGAAGGACTTTGTATGATTCCATTTTATCTCCTCTCTTAGAATATCAATTATACTTCCTTCTTAAAGATTTTTGTGGTCCCTATAGAGTTTTCAGTATACATTTTTAGCTTATCTAAGTTCACCTTAAAATACTACTATACCACTTCACATGTAGTGCAAGAATCTTATAACAGAGCATTCCTAATTCTTCCCTCTCATTCCTTATGATGTTGCTGGCATTTATTTCACTTATTCATATGCAATAATCACCCAATTCATTGTTACTATAATTAATATTAAACAGTGTAAACTTTAATTTTTTATTAATTTATAATGTTGGTCATAAGCCTTTTACAAGTTTGAATTCACACATGCACACACACACACACACACATTTTCTTGGAACAGTGACCAATCCATCTTATCAGAAATAAAAATATCATTTACTTTGCCAACAAATCATCCCAAGATGCTAATTTAGCATCTTTGATAGACTGCTTTTTGGCCCTTCTTTGGTTAGAATTTCCTTTCATGAGTCCAAAGGCAACCATTTGCCAAGCACCCAGCTATCATATCCATGGAGTCAAGAGCATGAAAGAGATAAACAAAACAAAAAAAAGATAATGTGAACTAAAAATAAGTCACTAGGATGTCCACTGAATCTCGCAGCAGGCCTGGCATAAAGGCAAAAGATGATAGACCTAGAGGATTTTTCAACTCACTTTTTCTGGCCCATTTCTCAACATCAGAGACACCCCCCCCACACAATCTCTCCAAATGCTTCCTTAATGCCGCCAAAGAAACGGGAGCCTGTCTATGAGCCTTCGATTTCAATTTCTCATGCACCATATGCTGAACCTTCCAAATAAACAAGAAGTTAAGAAGTTCCAAGTTCATTAGGAAGTCATGTTGCCGTTGACAATTGTATGAAGAGCTCAGTGGTGCAGAAGCAATTCCACAGGTAATGCATGTGGTCCCTTCACTTAGAAATGAGCCCCCAGGTTGTGTTAGTTATGATCCAGGAGCAGAAAAAGGTAATGATATGAGGAAATAGCTCTCCTGTTACTGTCCAGGGATACTTCCTGTTACATAAACACTATCTTTGTTATTTTGGGAAGGGGAAAGAGAGAAACAGAAAAAAAAGGATTTGAAATAGTATTAAGGCATGCCTGTAATCCTAGCACTCTGGGAGGCTGGAGCAGGGGGATTGCCTGAGCCAGAGCAAGACAGAGGGAGTTGTGGTGGGTGTCTGTAGTCCCAGCTACTTGGGAGGCTGAGGCAAGAGAATCGTTTGAGCCTAAGAGTTTGAGGTTGCTGTGAGCTATGACATCAGAGCACTCTACCAAAGGCGACAAAGTGAGACTCTGTCTCCAATAAATAAATAAAGAGATAGATAGCATTAAGGCAAGACCACAGGTTTACAGGCAGGGATTGGTTCAGCTGGAGTGTTAATCATCTGAAAATGAGGAGTATCTTTTAGATTAAAAAATGTCTAGGCATTAAAATTAGGCTGTTCTCCTAATTTTTCAGCTCCCAAACTAGCTGCATATCATCTGGAGAGATTCACAAAAGCTCTCATTCTAGAGGTTCAGAGTTCAGTGAACAAAGTTTTTACATTATCCTCATCTATATTATTAAAAGCCCTGTACATTACACACATTTGAGTCCTGCCCAGATGAACTTTATTCTTTTGCACATTAAAAAAACCTCAATCCCTTAGTGTCTATTTGGTCCATTCTGCTACATACTCATTCCCCAGGGTTTGATAACTGAAGAACTGCTTTTTATTTCCCTTTGATTGTGTAATTAATCTGCAATAAATGAAGGCTCCAAGTGTTTTATGGCACTTCAATTTCCCATTCCCCTCTGACATTTGGAGGGAAAATGGAACACACAGCAAGACCTTTGAACAAGAAGTAATAGCTGTTAAATTGAAACACGATGCAAGGTTTTCCTAACCATGAGTTCATAATATGTGTGTTCATGGAAAGTGATGTGCTTGTTGCCTGCAGCAAAACCAGATGCTCTCTGTTTTCAGCTGATCAATGTCGCTATGAGGCAGTAGGACAATGTCTGGATTCAAGGAAGAGAATTAAAAGGGCCATATTGTAATTTGCTCTCCAGATGTCCCACAAGAATGATGGTGAGCTAACATGCAGGTGTCTGGGGTTCCATTCAGTGCAGTCTAACACAGAGTCATGAAAAATAAGATCCCAAGTTTGCTACTTCCCAGCTATGGGAAATTAGGAAAGAAGAGTAACAAGCAAAAGAGTAGCAAAACTGTGACACTTAAAAAAATTAATGTTCATAGAGATATTGCCCAGTAACTATTCAACAGAAATTGTTTATTGAAGAAAATTGCAAAATAAATGTTATAGTATCATATTCAAATATCACATTTATGTTTTGTACACAGAAATCATATTAGTCTGCTGGGTTTGCCATTAACAAGATTGAAGCCATGGACTAGGTGGCTAAACAACAGAAATTGATTTCTTAAAGTCCTGGAGTCTGGAAGTCCAAGCTCAAGGTGCCAGCAGGTTTGGTGTCTCCCAAGGGCTCTTTCCCCTGCTTGTAGATGGCTGTCCTATTGCGGTGTCCTCGCACGGCCTTTCGTCTTGCACATATGCTTCTCTGGTGTCTCTTTTTATAAGGACATCAGTCATATTGGAATTGGATTAGATCCCATCCCTACCTTTATGACCTCCTTTAACCTGAATCACCTCTCTAAAGGCCTTATCTCCAAATACAGTCACAGTTAGGGCTTTAACACATGAATGTTGGGAGGACATATGGTTCATATGCTACCTCTGTATTATAAATAGACATATTCAATATCACTTGTAGGGTAATTATAAATTATTATAAATAGCACTTGATATGGTAATATTAGAAATATCACTTCACTTCCCCCCCTCCCCTAGGACCAGCTTTTATTTGATCAAGGTTAAGTCACTTTACATTTTTATAAAATAAAAACTTTATATATTGGACGGCACCTAAAAAACTTTATATATTGCTCAAAGGAGTAGGGCGCCGGCCCCATATACCACAGGTGGTGGGTTCAAACCCAGCCCCGGCCCCCCCTCCAAAAAAAAGAAAAAAAATTTATATATATTTAGGAGAAAGTCACTCAAAAACATCTAATCTAGCTTGTCTCTGAATAATAGTAAGCCACTTTTTTGCTCCCAATCTCCATTTCTACAAAGTAAACACCATTTTTTATTTCTAAGACACTTAGATATCAGCTCTTCTGATTGGCTTTGTGAACCATTCTAGAAATAAGTAAGTTGACTAGATATCCTCTTATTGGAGCTAGAGTTGTAATCATTCCTTTTTTTAATGTCTTGCCATTAAACTAAGAATTGAAGGGCAGAAAGACAATCAGTGCTAAGTTCAAATACTGGGAAAATGTTGACAGGATTAATAAAAACAACTTTCATTATGATCGACGAGTGATCTGGTGATTCTTTTATATCTCATTCACTGCTACAATTACTCTCTCATATTCCACAAATGGAAAGAATAATTCTATTATCTGGAATAGATACATAATCAACATGAAGTTGTTTCTGATACGCATATAGGTATAGATGCAGTTTTCCACTTAACCTCATTCTCTCTCCATCTCATCAATTGCATTTATATTTGCTGAAGTAAGAATAAGCATTGTTCAGTATCACTTTTATCATTCCACTTCTCCCATACACACCTCAAGATCAAGAACCTATTAGGGTTTGCTCTTATTTGTACTACTAAATTATTCACTGATATCTCAGGATGGCCCCTGAGACATTTCCTCAAATATAAATATATAAATATATTTATACAAATATATAAACATATACAAATATATCATTTTTTATTCCCTCAGTCGATTCCCCCACTACAAGACAGAGTATATGTTTAGGTGTTCTCTCTGCAGGGCACAAAATTCCAGGTACAAACATACCTTGGACCAGATTCCTGCTTGCTCAAGGACTTTGATTTTTCATTTTTGATTTCTTCAGGTCTCCCAGGGTAAGGCCTAGTACAGGCATCCTCAAACTGCGGCCCGCAGACCACATGAAGCGGTGTGAATTGTATTTGTTCCCGTTTTCTTTTTTACTTCAAAATAAGATGTGTGCAGTGTGCATAGGAATTTGTTCATAGTTTTTTGTTTTAAACTATAGTCCGTCCCTCCAATGGTCTGAGAGACAGTGAATTGGCTCCCTGTTTAAAAAGTTTGCGGACGCCTGGCCTAGTATATAAAAGATACATAAAAAAAGAGAGAGAATGTTGTCTTGTTTCTTTCTGCCCATTTTAAATCTGATTCTGAATTCTCCCCCTCCAGGAGCTATCTGAAGAAAAACCCACCTGATTAGCCTTTCATTATGTGTTGGACCACTTTGATGAGCTTTTGGTAACAAGCACAAATTGAGTTGCTTTGAGAATGTTACTTCATTAGAATGTCATTTCACAGAAGTGCTGCATGTCATCCATAAGGTAGAATGAGCCTTTATATGTAGTAAATTCAAGTGTCATTTTTTTTTTTTTTTTTTTTTTTTTTGTAGAGACAGAGTCTCACTTTATGGCCCTCGGTAGAGTGTCGTGGCCTCACACAGCTCACAGCAACCTCCAACTCCTGGGCTTAAGCGATTCTCTTGCCTCAGCCTCCCGAGTAGCTGGGACTACAGGCGCCCGCCACAACGCCCGGCTATTTTTTGGTTGCAGTTCAGCCGGGGCTGGGTTTGAACCCGCCACCCTCGGTATATGGGGCCGGCGCCTTACCGACTGAGCCACAGGCGCCGCCCACAAGTGTCATTTTTTAATCAACAAATTAAACCGATATTCCACTCATTTTAAAGCTCATACCACCTTGTATTTATTAAGATGCAAACAAAGCTAGTAGTTACAGCAATTTATCATCAAATGGCATTTTTATTTTTTAACTTCAGATTAATGTGAGAGTACAGTTACGTTACAATGTTTTCACTTGTTAGGTAGAATCCCTCTTGTAGTTGTGTCCCTCACCCAGAGGTGTGGCATATACCCTTACATTGTGCCATTGAGTGGGAGCATACCAATCCCCTCCTGACAATAACATTCTTAAATACTTACTTCCTGCCAAGAATTGGTCTGAGAAGTAGGCATGCATGATTTCTCATGATTCTTACACAAAGCTTTGAAGGAAACTGAGATTAAACTAGCTTGCCCACTAATCCAAGGTCCCAGAGTACATAAACCACAAAGTCAGGATTCAAATACAAACCAGAGTCCCGCGTTTATCCTCCTATGTTTTTGGTGCCTTTAAAATTAGATTGTCTATTTATTCCTATGCCAAAGAAAGATCCTGCAAGATGTTTCTCCTTCACACATTCTACAAGGAAAGAAATCGATACACAGAGATACACTTACATCCTTTCTCCCTAAACACAGATAACTTTGAAGAAGAAAGAGAATCCTATTTAATTAAGTCAACTTGGTTTGGTTAAAATTGAAAGAGATGCAAAAAGGTCATCCAGGTGCATCCCTCTGCTACCAAATAAAAACATACCTTAAACATCCAAGATGAATTATTGATCACCTTCAGACCATCAGGAAAGATGCTAAAGTACTGACCCAACAGACCTTCGTGTCCCTT
This sequence comes from Nycticebus coucang, assembly GCF_027406575.1. Taxonomy (NCBI): domain Eukaryota; kingdom Metazoa; phylum Chordata; class Mammalia; order Primates; family Lorisidae; genus Nycticebus; species Nycticebus coucang. The sequence goes on along the minus strand of NC_069793.1, from coordinate 22,932,740 downwards.
AATGGGTCAGTGTGGAACTACATGGTGCTTTAGCAATTTTTGCAGAATTCTCTAGCATTCAATTTAAAAAAGACATGTAGATATGTGGAGCTTTTTATTGTTTGGGTCTCTCTCTTTATTTTTTTTAAGTCAAGCTAAATGTGTTTCAAGACATTAATTACAGATTTCTTCAATCTTTGTCCTGCCAAAATGAAAAAAATTAAAAGTCACATGTGAATATAAGAAGAGATGCTTTCAAAAGATACAAGGTTTATTCTTCAAGAAAGATCCAGAGAATGAAAAGAAATGTTTTCAAATGCATCTGAAACCAAGAGGCTTTCCTATGCTTGTGTTTTGATTGAAGTCTGCTTGGATGTTATTACAGGGAATTCTTGATTCCACAGATGAGTTTTAATCCTGTTGGCAGAGGGAGACAGGGGTGTGTACTTGCTAAGTTGATTTTGTATGTAGATCTTCTCACTGTGTTTTGATTCAAACGATATAGGGTATTTTCTGCTTGGAATGAGTAGAAGTTGGAAAGAAAATATATTCTGAGTTTTGAGACCCTTGAGTAGTAGTAGCTCCCGGGGACATCCAGCTACTGCTGGAAAACTGAAATAGCATTGCAAAGAATAGAAATGTCTCTTTATAGATTTTGTGCCTGTGGTGGTTTTATTGAAATTTTGCTTTTGAGGGCTGACTGCAAAAGTCCCCATCAAGCCATATTCAAAGATCAGGACTTTAATTGAGAAAAATTTCAAATTTAAAGTCTAGGGAGGGGGTGCTACAAGAATGGGAGAAACTAATACACTCCACAAAATGCCAGCTTGACATTTTTGGTCATACCAGTTTGGAAAGGTAAATCAAAAATCAGGAATTATCAAGCAAGATATTATTACCCTCTGCATGTGAGTGTGCAGCCCTGTCCCTCCCTCTTAGAGCTGTAGTGAACTTCCCTATCCCTTTGGGACGTGACTTGCTTTGGCCAGGGGCATGTTAGCAGGTGCTACACAGGCAGAAGCTTGAAATGTGCTCGCTGGGCAGGGCTTTCACTCTTGAGCTTCTGCCACCACCGTTACAAAAAGAGGCTGACTAGACTCACAGGGACAAGTGACACAAGGAGCATATCCGACCTGAAGCCATGACCTGCAGCAGAGGTCAACCAGCTAAGCCCAGTGGGGATCAGCAGAATCACTCTGCCTGAACACAAGCTTGTGAGAGAGAATAAGTGATGCCAGTTTAAGCCCTTGGGTTTGGAATGGTTTCTTATATGTAATTTTGTGAGATAGTTAACTAATGGAGGGTTTAACTAGATTTTTGCCCTAATACTTCTTTGAGAATATGATAAAACTAGTGGGCATTTTTACTAGTGAAAGCATATGCATACATGTAAAATCATGCATCAAGTTCAGAGGATTCACTGAATCCCTCCAGACAGTCCATGGAGAGCTGGTTATGAAGAACACTTGCTTTTTCATATGTCTAAATACAATTTTGTCTGAGAAAACTGGTAGTTCAGCTTTGAATAATATGTAGAGAAGAGCATAAATGTATCCATTTACCGGTTTCTTTAAGTGTGGCCTCTTTTCCCTTGGCACTCACATTCAATCCACCAGCAAGTCCTGACAGCAGCATCTCTAAAGCAGAGTTTGAAACCTTCCACTTCTCTTTGCATCCACAGCTACTACCCTAGTACAAATAACCACCGTCCCCATCAGAATGATTGAATAGCCTTCTAACCAGCTTCTTTCCCTCCTTTCTTTCCCCTAGTTAGTCTATCTGTCACCAAAAGCCAAAATTTGCTTCAAAAATTTCCTTTGGCAATATTTTGTTATTCGAATCTGAAGGATAGCATGTGCTTATATCAAGAAATCACTTTACAACTTGGTTAAGAAATAAAGTTACATTCAGCATAAATAATGGGGGGGAAGGCATAATGCTTTAAAAATAGAGAACCTATCTCTTCGTTCTTGTGCCTAGTATAGTTTATATAAAAATAAATATTTTGTCAGTAAAGAATTTTACATAATGGTAAGCAGAATGGTTACTGTATCCACTTGTGTGTAGAAGCAAAAGAAATTTTAACAAAACATTATAAATCAAGTGTAAGTGCAGAATAATTTTATAAAATAGATATGGAACCTGACATTAATTGGTTAAAGCCATTAATACCTTTCTAGTTACATAGATACAAACCCATAAAGACACACACACAATTGAGGTTATCACCAAAATTGAAAGATATATTTATTAAGAAAGCATTAGAAAAAAATGTAGCAAATTTGTCTACATTTCTGATTTCTGAGGTTTTATTCATGGGAATAGAAACCAAATGTAAAAAATATAATTAGAAAACACAAATTTTTCTGACATCTATAATTCTCATTCTTCTAGAAGCAGAGTACTAATAACTGTTTCTCTTCCTTTCTGTATTTTGACAAATACAGGCCTTTCTGTATTTTACAAATTATAGCAGCCAACAAGCCTATCTGGACTAGATTGTGGAAAAACCAACTGTAATACAGAAATCATAGAAATTACGCAATTATAAAAGAGAAATTATGCAATTATAAATGGGAATTTACCTAACAAATGAAATTAATTTAATCTGGTTCTTTGTGCCTTCAATGAATCCCCAACAATAATAAAAAAAAAAAGAAAGAAAGAAAGAAATCTGAGAGAGTGGGTTACTAGGAAATTTTGAAAGTTAAATCATCTAACTAACGAATGAAAGATAATGACATTGTCAAACATATAACCTACAAGTTAGGTAGGCATATTTTTAAGATATCAAAGGAAAAATATATGATCGTCAGTCAAAAACTCTCAAGAAGAAAATTATCCACAAAGGTAAGAGCATGTACCAAATGACCATCTTGCTACACCGTAGTTACAACTAGAGAAATAAGGGTTTCTAGAAATGACCACACTAAGTGCCACTTGTTTAAGTCAAAAATAAATAATTTTACTTAATCTTTCATTTTTCTCATTATAGCACATAATGAGCTTCAGTCTTTCTCATATTCTTAGTGTTTTATATGACTCTTTTTTGATGTCATTGAGAATGGGACCATCCTGCCACCTTTGTACAAAGTTCTCAAATATCTGAGCTTATTAAAAATGTTAAAAGATAGTATTCAACACATTTAACTTATAGTTATGTTTACATAAATAAAAAAAGAAAGAAGCACTGCTCATCTACTTGAGGAAGATAGGGTAATAACAGACAGCATAAAAAAAAATTCAACAAATGCTCTTTATACACCTGCTTTGTGTCAGGCATTTGTTAGGCTCTGAGGATATAGCAGTAACAGAAACAGTTGTCATATGTCACTATCTAGTAAAGAGAACTATTTTAATTTTGGTGGTTAAGGCAGACCTTTCTGATAAATGATACTTGAACTACAGTTTGAAATGGAAGATAAGCATATCTCATGAAGAATTATAATCAGGAAGTCCACAGCCTATGGAATGAATGACATAGGCATGGTTTAGGAAGAGTTTGAGATGATAAATATCTGAGGAATGATGAGTAAGGGGTATGAATGAATGAAATTAAGTTAGAGACATAGACAGGGCCAGCTCATGTAGAAATGTCCATGGCTCAAAGTGTTAGGGCGCTGGTCCCATATGCTGGAGGTGGCGGGTTCAAATCCAGCCCCAGCCAAAAACCACCAAAAATAAAAATTAAAAAAAAAAAACTGTCCATGGTAAAGAATTTGGATTTTATTCCTAAGTCACTAAGTAATTTTAAGCAAGGAAGTGAGTGACATATACAACTTGCATTTTGGAACGATGACTCTGCTATTGTGTGAGGAACTGATACTATAGGAGCAAGAGGGTGGGGCAAGGAGACCAATAAGTCAGTCACTACAATAAATCCGAAGAAAGATGAAAATAAGTTCAATTATCTTGGTAACAATAAAAATGAGTAATGTCAACAGATTTTCGATGTGATCTGAGGTACCTCTACGAGGTCTTAATGATGTGTTAGATTTAGGACTTTAAAAAAAAGAAAAAACTTAAGAATAATGTGGAGGATTTTTCTTGAGAAGCTGGGTGGATTATGGCCTTCCAGCATTCAAACTGAATTCTTTCCTTTCTTCCTTTTTTCCTTCCTTGGTAGGTCTTCATGGTGGGGGACTGTGATGGCAGGGCCAGTGAGTGACTGGTGGTGACTCAGCAAAGGCTTTCAAAGGGGTGGAGGGAGCAGTCAGTGACAGCCTGGTCCACAGTGTCAAAGCCTGGAGGTGACGAACCCAAGCAAAGTGTAAAAGGCATAACCATGGAGTGAGAAGCCTGTTGCCTGGTATAGGGTATAGAAATTCAAGTGATGTGGGGTGGGTGTTTGAAGAACAGGTCAAGAGCAGTGATGAGAGATCGATTACACAGAAGAAATGAATCCAATAAGTAAATACAGTGAAGTTAACATGAGTCAGAGTTCTTACTCTCAAAGAAGGGAGTTATAAGCAAGGAAAGAAAAAAAAAAAAAACAGAACAAATACTGTGCTGTTGGATTTGAACTGAGGTACTGGTATGAACATGTGGCATGTGGTATGGATAGACAGAGAAATAAACATAGACATACATATGTAAAATACATAAGCACACATAGGCATATATGTTTATACATAAATAAGTCCATGTGTGTGAGTTTATATTCCCTAGTGCTGCTTACTTGGAAGGCTAGGAGTAGCGTTGATCCCATAGCCGCAAGTACAGCTAGTGCTAAAATCCTAGTTTCTAACACCTTTTCTCACTAAATGAAAACAGACCTTCCAGGAGATATGATTGATCCCAGTGATGGGGCAGAGAAGAACAAGATGGACCTGAAACATCTTATATCCATAAGTAAAGAAATATCAAAGAATTATGGACATATGTCCAAATGACATGGAAGCCACCAAAAAGGAGGCAATTTGGAGGCAATTGCCTCGAACTTGAGGCAATTTCACTGTCAAAAATAAATATTCATAATAGCAAATGATAGCAAATTAAATAAAATGAGATCTGTGGGTTAAAATAGATCTAGGTGAAATATTTACTAATAGTGGCATGCCAGCTAATAAATGTTGAAGTAAAGAAAATTATCTATTGGCAACCATCATAGTCATAATGTAGCCACAGAACATCAGTAGATGCTATGATACATGGGTGAAAGCTGAACACAGATGGAATATATATATAACATCACACTCTCTCTCAAAAATACAGAATCCCTTGAAAGAAAAGGGAACTGGCAAATGATATCTCAATCAGGTGATCAAAATTAAAATCACTAGTCACTACACAAGCTGAAACTGTGCCACCTGACAGAATGCAATAAAAATATCACATTAACATTGCATAACATCAAATTAATCATGAGAAGCATAATAAAAATTTAAACTAAGGAATACATAAAATAATTGGCTTAAAATCTATAAAAATATCAAGTTTTTAAAAAATGATAAACTGAAGAAAATTTTGCACGTTAAAAAAGATTAGTGAATATGACAAATAATTTATTAATAACACACGATTTTGGATGAGGTCCTTTTGCTATGAAAAACATTATTGGTGTAAATCTTTTTTCAGTGTCTGGTAGTGTTCCAGTCCTAGGCTTTGTTAGGAAATAGTGTTTGTTTTTGATTACTGATTCAAGATTCTTACTTGTAATTGGTTCAGATTTTCTCTCGTCATGATTCAGTCTTGGTAATGGTATGTTCCTAGGAATTTATTCACTTTCTCTTGGTTATCCAATTCCAATTTTACATGTATAATTATTCATAGTATTACAGTTTCTTTCTCAGGACTTTTTTGATGTTATGTTGGTTGTAATGCTTCCTCTCTACTCCTGAAGTTATTTCAGTCTTCTCTCGTTTTTTCTTAGTTAACCTAGCTAAAAGCTTACCAATTTAATCTTTTTCAAAAATCAACTTAGTTTAATTGATCTTTTCTATTATTTATCTACTGCTTTATCCATTTTTTCTCTGATCTTTGTTATTTTCTTTCTTCTATTAATTTAGGGCTTAGCTTGTTTTTTTTTTTTTTTATTATTTCCTGAAAGTATAAAGTATTTATTGGAGGTTTATCTTTTTTCTTAACATAGACATTTATTGCTATAAATTTCCATCTTAAAACTGTTTTGCTGGGCAGTGCCTGTGGCTCAAAGGAGTAGGGCACCAACCCCATATGCCGGAGGTGGTGGGTTCAAACCCGGCCCCAGCCAAAAAAAACTGTTTTGCTGCATCCCATACATTTTGGTATGTTGTTTCCTTTTTTTTTTTTTTTTGAGACAGAGCCTCAAGCCAATGCCCTGGGAAGAGTGCTGTAGCATCACAGCTCACAGTACCCTCCAACTCCTGGGCTTAAGTGATTCTCTTGCCTCAGCCTTCCAAGTAGCTGGGACTACAGGCGCCCACCACAACGCCCAGCTATTTTTTGGTTGTAGTTATCATTGCTGTTTGGGCAGGCCCGGGGCTGGATTGAAACCCTCAAGTCTGGTGTATGTGGCTGGCGCCGTAGTGCTTGTTGTTTACATTTTTCTCTGTTACAAGATATATTTGATTTGGCTTTTGATTTTTTTTCTCTGATTCGTTAATTGTCTGGCAGTACATATTGTTTAATTTCTACATATCTGTGAATTTTCCAGCTTTTCTCTCACTATTGATTTCTCATTTCATACCACAATCAGGAGAGATGTGGATATCAATCCTCCTCGAACTCTTTTGAAAAATTAAAGAGAAGGGAATACTTTCCAACCTCATTTTACAAGGCCAGCATTACCCTGATATCAAAGCCTGACAAGTACACTACAAGAAAATTACAGACCAATCTCTCTGATGAACACAGATAGAAAACTTCTCAGCGAAATACTATCAACACAAATTCAACAGCACATTAAAAGGATTATACACTATAATCACATTGTGTCCCTGAGATGCAAGATTGGTCCAACATATGAAAATCTATAAATGCAATACACCCACATTAACAGAATGAAGGACAAAAGGTACATAATCATTCCAACAGTTACTGAAAAAAAAAAAAGTCCTTTGACAAAACTCAACATCCTTTCATGATAAAAACTTTTCAAAAATTAAGTACAGAAAAAATGTACCTCAATATAAAAGAAGTCATAGATGACCAGCTCACGGCCAATATCATCCTCAATAGTGAAAAGCTGAAAGCCTTTCCTCAATCTTACTACCCAAAGTGCTCTCCAGATTCTGAGCAATACTTATCAAAATTCTAATTGCTATCACTAATCAACACAGAAATTGAAATTACAATGCAATATAACTTCAGACCTACTAGAATGGTTATTGTCAAAAAGAAAATAAGTGTTGGTAAAGAGATGGAGAAAATGGGATGCTGTCAGGGAGAATGTAAAGTGGCACAGCCATTATGAAAAACAACATGGAGTTTCTTAATTAAAAATAGAACAACAGGGCTGTGCCTGTGGCCCAGTGAGTAAGGCATCAGCCGCATAAGCCAAGGGTGGCGTGTTCAAACTCAGCCATGGCCAAACGGCAACCAAAAAAAATAGCCGGGCATTGTGGCGGGCACCTGTAGTCCCTGCTATTTGGGAGGCTGAGGCAAGAGAATCCCCTAAACCCAAGAGCTAGAGGTTGCTGTGAGCTGTGACACCACAGCACTCTACCAAGGACAACAAAGTGAGAAAAAAAAAAAAAAAAGAACAATATGATCCAGCAATCCGAGACATACGGGACTGTCTGGAAAGTATTTAGCCCTTGTTAATCCTATTTTTCCTATATATTCATATAGGAATATGCCTTCATATATTCAAAGGAAAGAAAATCAGTATCTCTCCAGGAGCAGTGGCTCATGCCTGTAATCCCAGAACTCTGGGAGATGGAAATGGGAGGATCGCTTGAGGCCTGGTCAAACCCAGCCAGGGTAATATAGCAAGACTGCATTTCTACAAAACATAACAACAACAACAAAAAAATTAGGCAGGGTAGCAGGTGCATAACTCCAGCTATTCGGGAGGCTGACATGGGAGCACAGCCTGAGCCCAGGAGTTTAAGGCGGCAGTGACTATAATTGCACCACTACACTCTACGTGACAGAATGAGACCCCATTTCTTTAAAAAAAATTAAAAAGCATCTCAAAAAGATATCTACACTCTCATGTTCACTGTAGGATCATTCACAAGATATGGAAACAACCTAAGTGCCCATTTATCCTCATACTTTCATCAAAAAAATATCTACACTCTCATGTTCACTGTAGGATCATTCACAAGATATGGAAACAACCTAAGTGCCCATTTATAGACTAATGCCTAAAGAAAATGTAAAGTACAAATTAAAATACACACACATGCACACACATACAGAGAACAGTATGTGATTCAGCCTTCAAATAGAAGGAAATTCTGTCATTTGAAAAAACGCAGGTGAACATGGAAAACATGTTAAGTGGAGTAAGCCATAAACAAAAAGATAAATAACACACAATATCGTTTATAGGTAGAATCTAAAAATTTCAAACTCATAAAAACAGAGGAGAATGTTGGCAACCATGGGCTGGGAAATGAGAAATGGGTGAAATGTGCGTTAAAGATATAAACTTTCGGTTATAAGACAGGTAAGTTTGGAGCCCTAACGTATAGCATGGTGACTAGAGTTAATAAAAATGAATTTTATACTTGAAATTCACTGTGAGTAGATTGTTTCTCACCACAGGGATAAAATGGGTAATTACATGAGATGATGGATATGTTAATTAGCTTGATTGTGGTAATTATTTTACAATGTATAAATACTTCACATCATCACTTTGTACACCTTAAATACATGTATGGAATTTTTCTTTGTCAATCACACCACAATAGACCTGAGGGAGTATAAGAACATTATCAGAATAATTAGAAAAACCTGAATGAGGTTTATGGATTTGATGCTGCTATCCAGGTTAATTTTCTGATTTTGATAACTGCATTGAAGTTATGTAACAAAGTATTTTTGTTAGTAGAGATTACACATTAAAATATTCAAGGATACTGAGGCATCATGAGAGCAACTTACTCCCAAGCGATTCAGGAAAAAAAAAAAATCTTTGAACTGTTCTTGCAACTTTATGAATGTTTGAAAGCATTTAATGAGGAAAAAAAGCTGAATAATCATAATTTCATTTAACTTGCAAGATTTTTAGGGTTTTTGTTGTTTATTTATTTGTTTTGGTAAAGATAATTGCCATTAAACTGAATTGATAAAAACACAGTTAATATAGATGAAAAGGTGTTCAGAGTCTCTGGGGTGGAATGAATTAGAACACAGAGTGCTGAGACCCAGATGTATTAGCAGAGTCACTAAGTGAAATTTCTGAAAATTCACAGAGAATTCGAGAGATGCCAGAAGTTTACAGATGAGGAAATTCCCTCTTCTTCTCCCAATTTGGAAAGTATAAACCTGTTAAGTGCAAGCAATATTTTGGAACAGGTTATTAAGTCTGTGGTGTTCGGAAATGACTGTGGTGATCATTTGGAGCCACTTGTACTAACCAAAACCAAGTCATTCTTTCCTTTTCCTTTTTTTCCTTAGAGATGTGCTTTTAGGTTGACAGATCATAGTATCTTTGCAGTTTTCATATACTCTTTGAGGACATGAATATGTTTTCTTTATTGTGCACTCTCAGAGACTAAGACTGGGCAGAGATAAAGCAAGGGAGGGAGACAAGAAGGGAGGCAAGGAAGGAAAGAGGAAAGAAAAGGTAGGCGTGGGATATGTGAATTTTTTAAAGCATTTGGTAGTCTCCTTAGAGGAACAATAAATGGCCAAATAACCATACTTAAAACAACTTCATGAAATAATGTAAACCTGCTCAAGAATTAGCATTTGCATCTTCTATTGCCTCCAAGCCTTCGTTCAATCTTAATTCTTCTGGAAGCTACCAGGTCTTCTCTGTCCAATAGTTTGAGATCATAGTCCATCATTCAATTCCACTTTGACTTCCACTGGGCTTCCTCAGTATATGGGAATCTACCTTCAGCTCCATCGTTCTATAAAAATTTCTCCTTTATTGGGCACAAATGCTATTATTAATTTATAAATACAAAAGTATATTTTTAGTACAATCTCACAGAAGACAGCTTTCCAAGATCATTCCTACCACCCCGTGACTTCAAGCTCCTTCCATCGTATGTGTGCCCATATTTAAGAAAGACTTCTTTATAGCATGTAGGAGCTGTTGTTAATCATGTTTATGCCAATTTTTTAACTTGAAGAAATTTAGCTTTTCCAAGAGCTTTTAAAATACATTCTGCACGTGGCGTATGATTTAAGAGACTCTGAGAAGGGGAATAATAAGAGGCAATGAGATAAAGATATATGAAATAATGAGACTGACATAAAAAAAATCTAATGGTGTGATCCGATTAACTGTGTCCCGTAATACAAAACTATGACAGCATTTAGATCAAAGGAAAGTGATCTCTACATAATATAAAATTAATCTATGGAACCCTGAATCAAGGGGTATTATTGAGGCAAATCACCCGGCAAGTTTAAAGCTGGAAATGAATAACATTTTAGACAAGGAAAAATTGCAGAGTCCATTCCAGAGGCTGAGATTTTTTAAATCATCTCAGTTCCCCATGATAGAAGGCAGAGATAATCACCCTCTAAATGTCTTATAGTCTATTGTAGCTAGAGCTGTCAGCATGCAAAACAGAAGTTCTTTGTTTTGATAATGTCCAGTTAATTGTACATATTTGTGTGAATATACACATACCTAACACAAAAACCCAACAGAACCCTGTTATAAAGAAACAAAGCAGTACATAAATAAAAGCAAACTTGAAATGACTTAAATTATATTATCTAATATTTTTATTGAAGAAAAAGAAACATGGCTGATCATTTGAATATCCTTTCTATAAAACCACGTTCATTAAAATACCAATACGATACAGTTCTGATTCTTTTCCTAATGGTCAATTTTATAAAATTTACTGTCAACTAGAGTTATTTGCTGGCAAAATAACCTTATTGATTAGATTACTAGCTTGGGAAAGAGTCAAGACTCCAAGGTCCAAGTTTAAGGTATGTTTTTAATTAGTTATGAGACATCAAGCACCAGGATGTGATGGGAGAATTAATAGCTTTGAAGCCAGACAGCACTGAGTTTGAACTGTGAGAGTGGGATGTCTTCACCAGTCGTGGAACTATTTAGTTATTTAAATTCTGACTCTGCATTTTGTGTCTTTAACCATGGAAACTCACTGTAAGAGGTACTAAAAATTCCCTTTACATTATCAGTACCCAATGAATATAATTTCTTGTTTCTTCATTGACCAGCCTAGAGTTTTAGTTTCCACATCTGTAAATTGAAGATAATAATCATTGACCAATATATCTTAAAGGGTTATTGAGAAGATGAAATAAGACTGTATATACAAAAATACTTTGCAAAGTGAAAATTAACCACAAACATCCATGTAGAATCCTGTCTTTACTATGCATTACTGCCTTTTGTACGGAGATGTCAATCGTAGATGATGTATAAAGGATTATGAGAACCCAAAGGCCAAATGAAGCATTTTTAGTTTTCTTTCTTATTTGCTTACAGATAGCTCCTATTTATGAAGATTATATAATAATAATAATGGTTACCTTTAAAAATATTGGTATGATGAATAAAATGCTGAATATCTATATTGCCATTCCTACCCATATGGCATTAGGGTAAGTCACTTAAAGGTCAATTCTGTCTTAGGCAACATACTAGATGTGTTACAAAGATTTCATTTACATCTCATAACAAGGCTGGGTACAGTAGCTCGCGCCAGTAATCCTAGTACTAGCAGAGGTGAGCTTGTTTAAGACCAGACTGAGCAAGAGTGAGACCCATGTCTCTACTAAAAATAGAAAAATTAACCAGACTTTGTGGTAGATGTCTATAGTCCTACCTATGCAGGAGGCTGAGGCAGAAGGATCACTTGAACCCAGGAGTTTGAGTTTGCCAAGAGTTAGGTTGACACCACAACAATTTTAGCCTAGGCAACAGAGTAAGATTCTATTAAAAAAAAAAAAAAAGTAACAAAAGAAACATGTATTGTTGCTTCTGTATCCTCATACTTTCATACTTCCTGGGTATAGATCGCAGCTAATATATAAACCACTGAGCACAATACATGATAAGCATTCTGTAAACAATCACTGTAGTTACTATTGCCATTATGGTCCCATGAATGAAAGAGTGATTTCATTTTTTTTCCAGATGGAAAAGCTCTGAATCAAAGAGGCTGAATGTTTACATGTAGTTAGAAAGCTATATATAAAAGAAGATATACTTATTCAAATGAAGAATATAGGCTGCCTCATGGGCCTTTTTAGATGTATTATTTACTCGTCTAAAAACCATCCCCAAACACCAGAAAACCTGTATTCTACCTAAAAAAACTGAAATAACCAGTTTGAAGAGAAAAGAGGAGATGTTATTTTTATCTACAATCATGAGACCTCAGGAAGAAAAAAAAAAAACAAAAACAAACAAACAAACAAAAGTCCCGTTCTGAAGTGGACTCCAGGACTGAATTTTCCTTTAGCAGGTCTTATTGAAATGATGTTCCCAGAGAAAGCTGTGGAATGGAATCAGACAAAAGCCTTTCTGTGTTGTTTCCAACTTGGAGCACTACCACCACTCTGGGGCATTTCCCAGAATCCCATTCCTATATGGTTCTAAGTCAGAGTTTGCCATTGCAAGAATCACAACTGGAAATCTGGAAAGTAGAAATGAAGCAGAGGTCATTAATCTTAGGGGGTCATGAGGTTCGGTGAAGTCACCTTGTCTTGACTCAGCAATTTTCCCGACCCCCGTAGAGGCCCCCATTCTGTAGTTATGGCAGCTCTGCAGGATTTGCCATGGACTCCTTCTCTGCAGTAGCTAGACTTAAGTCATTTCTCAAACTTCCTCAAAAGTTCTCCTGGTTCTACACATGCCCATGCTCTGAGCTGAAGTGGTTTGTGACTGTTTCTCCAGTCTTCTAACTACAGACTTCCCTCCCCAGCTCCTCTCACATGTGCATATGTCCTAATACCTATCTTAAACCCTTATGTCTAATATTTTGGTAGTGACTGTGTTCCCTGACCAAACAAGACTATTGCAAACTCTCTTTAGAAGTGCACTTTGAATTAAGCCCAATCAGCTTAGCTGTCTGTGTAACAAGGTTGAAAAGGCATACTGTGTAAATCAGAGGTAAGAAAACATTTTTCCCATTTTCTAACACTTGTCTCATCAAGAGCTTAACCTCAATTCTAATTGCCCACATGACAGATTACCTGAAAGTCTTAATGTCCTGATGATGCCTCAGGCAAAAGGGGATGTCACTCATGATGGCATTTATCCTGGTGTCCCATGCAGAAAAGTAATTATAATCCAGAATATTTCACTGGAAAGTATGGAACCACTGGCAAAATCTTAAATCCCAAGGTTGTCAGAGTGAATAAGGAAGGGGCAAGAGTTGACAGGGAACTTCTGTGCTCAGCTGAGATATGGGGCAAGTGGTTTCATCTGATTCCCCAAATTGGAAGATAAGAAGACCTCCTGGGAATCAGATCCTGAGGGCGGAAGTAGGACAGGGTGGGGAGTCTGTCAAACAAAAAGGTGATATGAGTCTAGTTACAAAGAGCCACATATATAGGAGATTGCCAGAAAATAGTGATGATGCCCCCCGAAAATAAAGAAAACCAGGAAATAAAGATAAATAAAACTTTATCTCCAAAAATTAGTTGATTTTAAAAGCTTTCCTAAACATTAATTTATTTTTGGATAAGATATAAATTTTACTTTATCCACACAGGCATATCTTGCTCAAGAAAAATATTTTTGGAGGACTGAAACAGACATACATTTGTTCTCCAGAGAGTGAAAGTATGATCTCCCATAAATAGGAATTATGTCAGAGTGCATATAATGGAGAGTCTGCGATTCTTTTCACACAAGGTATTTTCAAAGGGCCTTACTTGATATTTAAATTTTAAATCAGGGTCAATGAAGACTCATAAGTATGAACTGTCCCTCTTCCACTCATTCAATTTCCCCCCATCTATCCCGTGTTTATATGTACAAAAAAAACAGTAAACACACACGGACCACCACCACTCCCTCAGGATGATACTGAGTCAACCTGCTAGTAAAACAGATCACGGTCAATAAAAAAGTATTGTTTTTGACTTTCTCTCTCTATTTGTCATAATGGTCACTTGAATAGATGAATATTTTGAATCAATGTGTCTTTGTTGTATCTTTACAAATCAAATTAAAACCCCCTCCATATACCACGTGTCTCGGGATATTTCTAGCCTGACTGGAGCCGGAGGAACTGCTGTGAGATGGAATTTAGACGTGTGGTGTTCATTTAATCATTCATCCTGTATTTTCTGATAGTGTGTTATATTCCTGGGCCTGAAGCAAGCAGTCTGGAGAGGAAAGGAGAAATGCCGGAGAAGATACCCAGTTGCCTCCTGATTCTAATCACGAGAGCCAAAGAGAAAAGAAGAGACGCACAGAGTGCACTGTGAACAAGTGTCTCAGAACTTGTAACTTACATGCTAAAGTAAGCCAAGCACAAGACGAGTCCCTTCAGTCCTCCCTTAAGGTGGGAGACAAGCTCTTGGAAACTGGGCCATTAAGATGTATATATACAAGGAATCCATTTTTTTTTCCTCATGAATCTTATAAGGATATGACATTATTTGAGGATGTACTGTTTCACTTAAAGTCCCCCATCAATAATAGTAAGTGAGGACTTACTATACTCTAAAAAGCCATAGGAATTCACTGGAGAAAATGACCAAGCTGTGGCATATGGATGTGGAAGGGTGGGTAGGGTGATGTGAAAGGCGTTACCATAAAAGCAAGGAGGCAAGCAAAGGCTGAGCAGAACAAAGCTGATGTGTGGAGACAGCAGTGAGCAGATCAGCCTCAACCTCCCATTTCTTCTCGCTCTCACCTCTAGATCTTTACACCTGGTAGTCATTCTCCTTTCGTTAGTTTACACCTCTCTTCAGCATAATTCTGGAGAACAATTCCTAACTTTAACTAGGTTAAGTCTTTTTCTCTTTTGTCCTAGGTTTCCCTGGTCATTGAACTCACTATTCTCAACTGTAATCTCCCATCCACTTGCAGTGTTTCCCATTAGCCTTTGTATGGTTTAAGAGCAAGGACTCTATAGTGGGCTGAATAATTACCACATTCTAGTCCCCAGGAGCTATGAATGTGTTACCTTACATAGGTACAGGGACTTTGAAGATGGGATTAAGTTGAGGATCTTGAGATTGGGAGATGACCCTAGAATATCCAGTAAACCCAATGTGATCACATGAGCAGTTACAAGAGGGACAGTGGGATTAAGAGTCAGAAAAGAGAGTAGTGAAAGGAGACATTATAGAGGAGAGAAGATACTAAGCTCATAGCTTTGAAAATGGAGGAGGAAAGCATGAGCCAAAGAATGCAGGCAGCCTCTGGATAGAAGCTGGACAAGGCAAGGAAGGAGATTCTCCTGTAGAGCCTCCAGGAGGAACACAGCCCTACCAACACTGATTTTTAACCCAGGGAAATTGATTTTGAACTTTTGACCTCTAGAACTATCATACAATAAATTTGTGTTGTCTTAACTCAAGTTTAGGGTCATTTGTTACAGCAGCAATAGAAGACCAACATAGACTGTATCTTCTGCCTTTTTTCCCCCAACACCTAACCCAAGGGTTTGCACAAAATATATGTCAAATTAATAAAATGATTATATGACAGAAAAATATGCTGTCTGAAATACAGAGATTGGACTTTAAGACAGGAGTCATGGAGATGCAGGCAATATCTTAAGGGATCTTGAATGATCTTCAGATGGAACCTCATATGAGCTGCTGCAGGAAAAGTGACCCTAACAAGCTGTGGTATATGTGTACCATGGAATACTATTCAGCTATTTAAAAAAATGAACACTTTACATCCTTCGTATCAACCTGGATGGAAGTGGAAGACATTATTCTTAGTAAAGCATCACAAGAATGGAGAAGCATGAATCCTATGTACTCAATTTTGATATGAGGACAATTAATGAAAATTAAGGTCATGGGGGGGAAGCAGAGAGAGGGAAGGAGGGAGGGGTGCGGGGCTTTGGTGCATGCCACACCTTCTGGAGGCAAGATACGATTGCAAGAGGGACTTTACCTAACAAATGCAATCAGTGTAACCTGGCTTATTGTATCCTCAATGAATCCCCAACAATAAAAAAAACAAAGTATAAAGAGAAGGATGAGTTGCCAATGACTAGACATCTTCTGCCACAAAGGTTAGAATGTGTCAGGAAAAATCTAGAAAAGGATTTAAAATGTGACTAGCCAAGCCTTCTTCTTGTTCTCAGCGTATTTAAAATGGGAGTTTTCATGTGAAAAAATTTAACTATGAATTTGTGCTCCAAACAATCAGGTCTGGGGATAAATTAACAAAAACCAGAAATGACATCCTGCCTCTTACTTATTTTACTTGAAATGACTTCAAATATTAAGTATTAATTGATCTAGATCAGACTTTGTAACCTCATTTTCAGAGGTTAACCACATTCTTCATTTCTTACTCTACTATCACTGTTGGCGCATAAGATTTCTTCCTCGTATAATTTATTTTCATTTATCCCAAATCTCTTTTCTAATATATTTGATGTTTACCCTTTTATTTTTTTGGTCTCTTGTAAAAACATGTGTTATTGTTTTCTCTCCGTGCGTTTTTTATGTAGTGTTATGCTATAGAACTCAATTTACGTCTTACATTTTATAAAATCTGGTGCTGCATTTTTTTTCAGATTTACCCAGCTTGCTCTAACATGTGTTTGACTGCTACTGAGTGCTGCATATGGCTCGTTGGTGGAGCCTATAACACTGTACCTATTTATTTCTCCAGTGGTGGAGATTCATTTCATCCAGATTGCTTCTAAATCTTTACAAACAATGCCACTATAAATAGCCCCACACATGTCCCCTCACTACTAGTTCATGTGAGCCTGTGTTTGAATGTATGTCCAGATGACTTGCTGGATCATAGGACACATGTACCCATAATTGTAGCAAATCCTGTAAAATTTCTTCCCAGAATATTTATCTGCACAAGTTTTCATTTCCATCAGGAATTTATCACATGCTTATACTGCCACAGGACAGAGGTGAAACGGAGGAGTAAACGGTTCAGGTGTGCAATAGCAGAGGGAGATTAGGGATTTGTCTTAGTTAAAGCCAGTCACAGCCCTGAAGCTAGGGTTTTCCTGGCCAGATAAGAGAACAATCCCTCCAAATAGAGCTGGTGATAAAAATAAATAATAAACATAAAAAAATTGAAAAAATATTAACAAAGAACATGTTTTTATTTTTGTTTGCCATCCTCCCTAAATTCAGAGTTTCCACCTTTACCCCCCTTTCCTCTGTGAGGAGCAAAAGACTCTCAGGCTCCCAGGTACCGGGTGGCAGGGATGTATGAAAGAGGACAAACCAAGGACAGAGCTCTGGCCACTCTGGATTTTCTCTCTCTCAGGTGACTTTTCTCTGAACACCTCCTGTTCCCTTTGGCAGCCTCAGATAGTGTTTGGGTGTCAAAAGTGTCCTCCACCAAGGGAGAGCCCAAACTGTAGAACTCAAAACAGGGTCAAGACCCTCTCATGCTGTGACACAAAGGAAGGATCAGAGCAACACAACCAGAGATCTGTTTATTCAAGCTCCATACCAGATGCCTAAAAAATCTGCTAGCTATCTCCAGGCCTCCTTTGAAGCCAGAGGCTGGGGCTGCTATTCCAGATGTGACTTCACTGCTCACTCAGACGGCACCCACCTGGAAAGATTTCAAAACTCCAAGCCAGGGAGTCCAGATGCTCAGCCTCTTCCACAGTGAGATTCATGAAGACCAAGAGGATGACTCACCAACACCTCATTGACATTGCCCACCTGAGCTTACCACCCAATCTGTCCTTCATGTAACAAGGGGCAGGTTACAGAACATGAAGAAACAGCTATTAGGGCAGTCACAGATGTATTCTTGGACTGAATTCTACCCTGAGTGCCTAAATAATGCAGATTTTGGAAGACATGGTGTGGCAAGCCAGGGAAGCATTTTGTACTCTCTTGTCTGAGAGGAGTGTTGGAACAAGCTTGGGGAGCCCCTGCCAGCACACACTCCGTGCCACCAACCTCAGCTTCTTCCCTGTGTGAGGAGAGAGGCAGGCAGGGATCCAGATCCTGCTGGAAAGAGCTCCCCAAATTGGCAGGTGGGACCAAATCAAATGGTATCTTTTCCACAAAGCTTTGCCTCTCCTCTATGCTAGCTTAATAATAATAGTAATAATAACATTTAGCATTTGCAACCTTCACTGAAGGATTATCCCACCTTCCACATAGTTAAATAAGGCTCAAAATGTTTGACAGTCATCTTAGCTCTTTCTAACAGTTGAGCCACGGTTTGGGCCCACATATCTTTGATCCTGGAAATTACTCTCTTAAGCATTAAACCCTTCTCTCTTATATTTTTATAGTTCTGCTTGTCATCCTGAATCATTATCATTTATTCATGTTAGTCTGAGAGCTTGAGGGCAGGGATGATGTCTTACTTTGGCACCCCTCCCACTTCATAAGAACCAAGCAAAAAGTAACAGCAAACATTTACAGAGTGCTTACTATGCACCAGGCACTATTTTAAGAACTTCACATGGATTTAAATCATTTAGTTGTTTCAATGACTCTATGATGTAAGCTCTATAATGTGCCCCATTCTATGGATAAGGAAACTGCAACATACAAAATTAACCAACTGGTACAGGGTCACATAACTAGTAAGTGGTGGCCCCGGGCTCCCTGGGTTCAGAGTTTGTCCTTTTAACCCAAATATTACTCTGCCTTTGAAAGCAATAAATGTCTGTAGGGTGCATTTTTAACCCTGTCAGGTCAGCAGAATTTCATAGCTCTGTTTTACCAAAATGTGCCCTTTTCAGGGTACACAGATTCAGGCATAAGCCAGGTTCTGCACATTCAGGCCAGAAAGGAAAAGCTCACACCTTGTACTCGGTGCCTCTGTCTCTGATCTGTCAGCAGATAAGCATTCATCTTTGTCAGCAATTCTTGGGCAATTCTTGGGCTTTTGACAATAATGCTTAATATTATCATGTGCATTTCTATAATAATGGAACTTCAATTATTCAGAATATCATTTGCCAACTCCTAGGTGCCAGAGAACAAAATGTTACCCAAGGGCATATCTGATACTTACATTAATATTTTAATTATAAATATTTCCATGTAATACATGGAATACAGAAAGTCCCAGAGTATATTATCTAAAATACTGCTTTGAGGACACTATAATAGATACTACACTTCTATATGAGATTCTTTGATCTGATAACTTGGAAAAAGCCAGATTCTTTCCTGCAAACTTCTCTGAGCCTTTAGCACTCTTTGATACAGACTGGAGTTCTGCTAGACTGGCCTATGGAAAATAGCTCTTCACCAACAGATCAGAAGGAAATGGGCACACTGTATTTGAAATAAGACGTCTGACTACAGTCTCATATGGAAAAAAAATGAGAAATCATGTTAGACCACTGAAAAAAGGACAATATAACCTACTGCTCATATCTGATTGGGACTTAACCCTGAACCCTGGGACCTTATCAATGCAGACAGTGAGTGGGCAGCATCCAGGTTAACACTGCTAAAGGACAGACGTAGACACAGGGCAGTTGAGGAGAAATGATACTGGGTAGGGAAGAATAGGTCAAGAAGCTGAAGACGCTGAACCTAACATCTAAATCATCTCCATCACCTGGTCTGAGACTGGTGAACAGGGCTTGATCTGCAGGAGGCAAGCAAATTATTTTCCCATATTTTAGATCACATTCAGAATGCTTAGGAAAGGCATAATGGTTGATAACAAATCCTGTTTTCCACAGATCTCAGATGGTTACCTCCCCTTTGCCAAATCAACCCTCCCTCAATACATTGTAAGTTATAACAAATTCAGCTTTCTGAAATAAAAATGTCATGATATTTTCCTTATATGAATTCCTTTAAGGATTTCTCACTGCATTTTGTCTAAAATCCAAACTTCTTAGCTTGACATTCAAGGTCTTTCATCTGACAATCTACACCTTTTCTACTTTGCAAGGATGCTTGTAGGTGGCTGCTACTCTGCTGTTGAGCCTCCCTCCCCAGCCGCTCATTGTTCCCCAGGTCACATTGCTTCCTTAGACCTCAGTTCTCTCTCACAAGTGGACTTTCTGCCTAGATACACCAGTCTGTCCCCTCACTTTCTGCTCAGAGTTAGACACGACATTTCTATTCCAGGAAATGTTGGGGCTTTACTTGACCATGCCCCAAGGTCTCAGGTTCACCTTTTTATTCCTCATGGCACATTGAATGAGTTTACCATTTCCTTCAGTATATGTCCCACTCACCTCCACATCCTCAATGGCCAGCCTAGCATTGTGTGGCACACAGCCAGGGCTCGATGTCAGTGAAGGGTCCCACTTCACAAATGGGGTGGAAACAGTGGCTTCCACTCAATGCTCCTACCTGCCCAGAGGAGCAGGAAATCTCCTCTCCCAATGCAGCACTCGTCTCCTCTGTGCCCAGAGTCTCCCCAACTTGAAAACACCAGGTCAGTTTTCTTTTGCCTCCATTCTGGAGCCCCCTTGTGGCTAGCACATCCTGCAACAACTCCAGCACAGGAAAGAACTGTGGCCCTGGGGAGCCTGTCTCAACTGAAGCACCAGTGTTGAGACCAGATCTCCTGCTCTAGTCCCTGTTATTTACCCACCTCTCTAATGAGAATGCAAGTGTTCTTTAAAGTGTGACAAAAAAGAATCTCCTCCTTTGTAATGGAGAGTCAAATTTGATCCACTCCGAAACAGACCCAGTTTCTAGCATCACAACTCTTGAACAGGCTCCTCTATGTCTTAAGGGCACAAATTTGCCATTAAAGTTGGATAAAGATGGGGGGGGGAGGCAAGAAATCATTTGGTCTAAGACTTTCCGTCTCACTTTGCCCTTAATGGACTCAGTACAGGAGCCACTTTATTATCTGGTCCACTCTTTTCTCTTGCCATGGATTTCATAACAGAAAATTAGGACCAATTCCTGCCCCCAGGGATTTGGTCAGGGCTAACCTGGTCCATCCCAAGAGGTTCCGGTAACTTCTAATCTTAAAATGAAAAGTTAAGGATCTCCATTCTCTTAATTCCTTATACAAATGGGTTCGTATTTCTTAAACTAATCTTTCAATGTACAGCAATAGTTCCTCTCTGTGTGTATATATATAATATATACCTTTATATTTTATTATATATATAAACATATATATTTATATTTTTTTTTTACTCACTTAAAAAAGAAATATATATATTTAAGTGGGGGAGAAATCCAACAGATCTGCGCTATGCATCCTACCAAAAAAGAGGACAGAAAAATTGCAGGTAAATGCCTCCCCATCTACTCACACACCACCACTTCCTCAGGAAAGGCTTCTTTGCCTCATGCTATGGTTGGAATGTCCTTTGCAGACCTCATCTTGAAACTTAATCCCTAAGGCGGGTATACTGACAGGGTATATTGGAGACTTTAGGAGGGTTATTCATGGATTGACAAACTATTATGGGAGAAGAACTGGTGGCTTCATAAGAGGAGGAAGAGAGACCTGAGCTGGCACATTAGCACTCTCAGCCCCCTTGCCATGTGATGCCCTGAGTCATCTCAGATTCTGCAGAGAGTTTCCATCAACAACAAGGCTCTCATCAGATATGGCCCCTCAATCTGGAACTTTTCAGCCAATGTAACTATAAGAAATAAATTCTTTTTCTTTATAAATTACCCACTTTCACGTATTTTGCCATAAGCAAAAAATAACAGACTGCAACACCCCCAAATCTGTCCAAGAGGGTGAAGAGTTGATCCAGGCTTCTGTGCCCTGAGCCAGCCAGTCCTCACACAATCAAGCCAAAGGTGTCCCACCGGGTTTCCATGGCCCCTTTATTGTTTCATTATAGCAACTCATTGACATTTCTATTTCTTATTAATCAGCTTTTACACGTTTTATAAATTGTCCTGGTAGCACAATCACTAATTCTCTAGTCTTGTATAATAGAACTCACCTCACTTCCTAAATATCACATTTGGCAGAACATGTGTCATTTTCTATAAATATTGAAAAATCAATAATTGCTGCCAGAAATCCCATATTTGTTCAAATCCCAGCAAGATAAATGAATAGAAATACCATTCTCTTTTAACATTCAAAAATAAGGCAGATCTGATTGCTTATTCTTTTAATGCTTCTGTGATGTGCCTGGTTTCAATAATCAGAGACCCAGGCTGCCTCCCTTACTTGTGCTACTGCTATGCTTTTCTCATTTTTCATCTTTCTCTAAATGAACATTTAGATTTAGCACACCATCCTCACCATGAAGGGCTGAGAGGCACAAGCCTAGGTGGGAGCAGCTACAGATCCCCAACGGGGTTGGGAAGAAAAGTAGAGTCGAGTAAAAGCCCAGTCTCCCAAAGTGATACCTTCACAAAATTTAGTGTAATATATAGCATGACAATTGTCAGTCCGGTGGTCTTTAATTTTAACAAGGACTAACAACAGTACAAGATTTAGAATCTCTCTCTTTCCGCATCTATTTTTCTGTGTGTGTGTGTGTGTATATAAATTATATGCATTCACAAAATACTGTCAAATGTACAGTAGATATATTAGAAAAGTTTATTTAAATACCTTAAAGAAAATAAGAAACATATAAGTCAAAATACATTTTGTGTGTTCCCAGTGGGTTAACTTGTATACCACTCACTAAACAAGCCCCTCCAAAGATCACTATTTTAAAATGTTTACTGTAAAAAACCAGAAAGCTCTTTCTATAAATGGACAGATAGTAATCATTTTAGTTTTCTGGGCTGTACAGTCTCTATCACAACTAAGCCTTCATTGTAGCAAGAAAGCCGCCAGAGACAACACACAAATGAACAAGTGTGGCTGTGTTCCAATAAAACTTTACTTACAAAAACAGGTAGTAGGCTACATAAGGCCACTGGCTGGCCAGGGTTTGTAAATCTCTAGAATGTGAATAAAAGATGATTAAAGAAGATGTGTGTGTGTGGAAGGCGGAGCAAGATGGCAGCCGAGTAACAGCTTTCTTGCATCTGGGCACCATGAGTCTGGGGAGATAGGACTCCAGGCATCTCTGGCTGGTGGGATCTGCCTATCATCACCCCTGCGAGGATACAGAGAGTCAGCGAGAGACTTCTGGACCCCAAGAGGAGGACTAAAACAGTGGAAAACCAGCAAGTGGTCACATGTGTTCAATCCGTCTAAACCCGCCCGCAACTGTAAGTTCAGTAGCAGTGAGACTACAAACCAGAAAGGCCTTACCTGTGAACTGTTTTGGTGTCTTTGGACTTGGCACTCAGCTGAACTGCCTTGGGGAGAGCCTGAGCGGGAGTGCGGAGAACTTTGGCCTTTGTCTAGGGCCCCAGTCTGAGCCGCTGAGCCAGACGGAGCTAATGGTGTTTGGCATTGGGTCACAGGGAGCCATTGTGAGCAATCTGCCCCGGCAAGCTCCGCCCTCAGGGTTGCAGAGCTAGAATTGGGTGGGAGCTGGTAACCCAGCGACCAAGTAGCCTAAGGGCGGGGTCTGAGATGCCCTGCAGCCCTAACCCTCGGGGGCACAGGGAGACCAGTTTTGGCACAGAGGGTAAGTGGATAGCCACTTCAGCAGTGATTCCAGCGACAAGCACTTCCCTGGGAAAGCTTCTGCTCAGCAAGTGAACAAGTTCAAAGTGCCTTTTAAGTGGGTTGAAGAGAGATTTAGGGTGTCTACCTGCTGGGGTTTGAGAAATTAGCAGCCTCCAGTCATATCAGAACTGTGATTAACGTCTCATACCCCAGAAGACCACGTATTGCCCAGACAATATTCAATAACATATACATACTGCTTTGTTTTTGGTTGTGTTTTTTTTTTTTTTTTTTTGGTTTGGTTGGGTTTTTTTTGTTGTTTATTTTGATGTTGTTGATGTTGTTTTGTTTTTTAAGTTCAAACTTTTCCATACAGATCCTTTTTCTTTCTCAATTTTTCTAGTTTAATTATAATTTCCCATTGCTGCCTATTTCAATAATTAGAACTTCATTTTTGTTAGTGTTTCTACTGCTATTATTTGGTTTTCCACCCAATTTTATCCCGTAAAGTTTTCTGTTTGCTTGTTTTGGTTTGATTTATAGCATTTTTGTCTTTCCTCTCTACTTGGTGGAGGTGGGGTACCGTGTCTGATCAGGTTAGCAAAGAGCTGCTGACCTCAAGGGAACCACCCAACTGGGCACCCCCAGAAGGTGGTTTTTTTTTAAGGTTGTATCAAAGTACCCTACTGTACACCTATATTGCTCTATCTCCCTCTTTCTGTGCCTCTCTTCTTTTTGTCAATATTCCTTTTACCCACCCCCTCTTCTTTCTCTATTTTTCTTTTTTTTCTTATCACTCGGTCCTCCTTTCTTTCATCACTTTTTTTACTCTTCAACCTTCTCCCCCTTCTGGTCCTGTAACCCTTAGTCCCCAGGCACAAGAACTTAAAGAGCAAGAGGAAGTGAAAGGAAAATTAGGGCAAGGAAACAGATAAAAGAAATAACTCATGAAGAATCAGCAGAAAACTCCAGGCAACATGAAGAACCAGTCCAGAGCAACCTCGCCAAGGGACCATGAGGTAGCTACTGCAGACAATTCCACCTATACAGAAATGTTAGGAATGACAGAAAGGGAATTTAGAATACACATGTTGAAAACAATGAAAGAAATGATGGAAACAATGAAGGAAACTGCTAATAAAGTGGAAAATAACCAAAAGGAAATTCAAAAACAGAATCAAATAAGAGATGAACGATATGAAGAATATAAAAAGGATATAGCAGAGATGAAGGAAATGAAACAGTCAATTAGGGATCTTAAAGATGCAATGGAAAGTATCAGCAACAGGTTAGACCATGCAGAAGAAAGAATTTCAGAGGTAGAAGACAAAGTTTTTGAGATAACTCAGATAGTAAAAGAGGCAGAAGAGAGAGAAAGCAGAACGTTCACTGTCAGAATTATGGGACTTTATGAAGCATTCCAACATACGAGTTATAGGAATTCCAGAAGGGGAAGAAGAATGCCCCAGAGCAATGGAAGCCATACTAGAGAATATTATAAAAGAAAATTTCCCAAATATCACCAAAGATTCTGACACACTGCTTTCAGAGGGATATCGGACCCCAGGTGGCCTCAACTCTAACTGAGTTTCTCCAAGACACATTGTGATGAACCTGTCCAAAGTCAAGACAAAAGAAAAGATTCTGCAAGCTGTCAGGAGTAAGTGCCAGTTGACCTACAGGGGCAAATCCATCAGAGTGACCGCAGACTTCTCTAATGAAACTTTCCAAGCAAGACGACAATGGTCATCTACCTTTAATCTACTTAAACAGAACAATTTCCAGCCCAGAATTCTGTACCCTGCTAAGCTAAGCTTCCAAATTGACGGAGAAATCAAATCATTTACAGATATACAAACATTGAGGAAATTCGCCACAACAAGACCAGCTCTACAGGAAATACTTCAACCTGTTCTGCACACTGACCACCACAATGGATCAGCAGCAAAGTAAGAACTCAGAAATTAAAGGACAGAACCTAACCTCCACACTGATGCAAAAGATAAAACTAAGCAATGGACTCTTACAAAATAAGATGAATAGAATACTACCACACTTATCAATTATCTCAATAAATGTTAATGGCTTGAATTCCCCACTGAAGAGACATAGATTGGTTGACTGGATTAAAAAACACAAGCCATCCATTTGCTGTCTGCAAGAAACACACCTGGCTTCAAAAGACAAATTAAAGCTCCGAGTCAAGGGTTGGAAGACAATTTTTCAGGCAAATGGAATTCAGAAAAAAAGAGGAGTTGCAATCTTATTTTCAGATACATGTGGATTTAAAGCAACTAAAGTCAAAAAAGACAAAATGGTCACTTTATATTGGTCAAGGGAAAACTACAACAAGAAGACATTTCAATTCTAAATATTTATGCACCCAATTTAAATGCTCCCAGATTCTTGAAACAGACTTTACTCAGTCTGAGCAATATGATATCTGATAATACCATAATAAGAGGGGACCTTATACACTCCTCTTACAGAGCTGGACAGATCCTCTAAACAGAAATTAAACAAGGATATAAGTGATTTAAATGAGACCCTAGAACAACCGTGCTTGATAGATGCATATAGAACACTCCATCCCAAAGATAAAGAATATACGTTCTTCTCATCACCGCATGGAACATTCTCCAAAATTGATCATATCCTGGGACACAAAACAAATATCAACATAATCAAAAGAATTGAAATTTTACCTTGTATCTTCTCAGACCATAAGGCACTAAAGGTGGAACTCAACTCTTAACAAAAATGCTCGACCCCACCGAAAGGCATGGAAATTAAACAATCTTCTGTTGAATAACAGATGGGTGCAGGAAGAAATAAAACAGGAAATCATTAACTTCCTTGATCATAACAGCAATGAAGACACAAGCTACCAAAACCTGTGGGATACTGCAAAAGCAGTTTTGAGACGAAAATTCATCACTTTAGATGCCTACATTCGAAAAACAGAAAGAGAGCACATCAACAATTTCACAAGAGATCTTATGTAATTGGAAAAAGAAGAACAATCTAAGCCTAAACTCAGTAGAAGAAAAGAAATATCCAAAATCAAATCAGAGATCAATGAAATTGAAAACAAAAGAATCATTCAGAAAATTAATGAAACAAGGAGTTGGTTTTTTGAAAAAATAAATAAAATAGATAAACCATTGGCCAGACAAACGAGGAATAGAAAAGTAAAATCTCTAGTAACCTCAATCAGAAATGATAAAGGGGAAATAACAACTGATCCCACAGAGATACAAGAGATCATCTCTGAATACTACCAGAAACTCTATGCCCAGAAATTTGACAATGTGAAAGAAATGGATGAATATTTGGAATCACACCCTCTCCCTAGACTCAGCCAGGAAGAAACAGAGCTCCTGAACAGACCAATTTCAAGCACTGAGATCAAAGAAACAATAAAAAAGCTTCCAACCAAAAAATGCCCTGGTCCAGATGGCTTCACTCCAGAATTCTATCAAACCTTCAAGGAAGAGCTTATTCCTGTACTGCAGAAATTATTCCAAAAAATTGAGGAAGAAGGAATCTTCCCCAACACATTCTATGAAGCAATCATCACCCTGATACCAAAACCAGGAAAAGACCCAAACAAAAAGGAGAATTTCACACCAATCTCACTCATGAATATAGACGCAAAAATTCTCAACAAAATCCTAGCCAATAGATTACAGCTTATCATCAAAAAAGTCATTCATCATGATCAAGTAGGCTTCATCCCAGGGATGCAAGGCTGGTTTAACATACACAAGTCTATAAACGTTATCCACCATATTAACAGAGGCAAAAATAAAGATCACATGATCCTCTCAATAGATGCAGAAAAAGCATTTGATAAAATCCAGCATCCTTTTCTAATTAGAACACTGAAGAGTACAGGCATAGGTGGCACATTTCTAAAACTGATTGAAGCTATCTATGACAAACCCACAGCCAATATTTTACTGAATGGAGTAAAACTGAAAGCTTTTCCTCTTAGAACTGGAACCAGACAAGGTTGTCCTCTGTCACCTTTACTATTCAACATAGTGCTGGAAGTTCTAGCCAATACAATTAGGCAAGACAAGGAAATAAAGGGAATCCAAATGGGAGCAGAGGAGGTCAAACTCTCCCTCTTTGTTGATGACATGATCTTATAGTTAGAGAACCCCAAAGACTCAACCACAAGACTCCTAGAAGTCATCAAAAAATACAGTAATGTTTCAGGATATAAAATCAATGTCCACAAGTCAGTAGCCTTTGTGTACACCAATAACAGTCAAGATGAGAAGCTAATTAAGGACACAACTCCCTTCACCATAGTCTCAAAGAAAATGAAATACCTAGGAATATACCTAACAAAGGAGGTGAAGGACCTCTATAAAGAAAACTATGAAATCCTCAGAAAGGAAATAGCAGAGGATATTAACAAATGGAAGAACATACCATGCTCATGGATGGGAAGAATCAACATTGTTAAAATGTCTATAGTTCCCAAAGCAATCTACCTATTCAATGCCATTCCTATCAAAATACCAACATTGTACTTTCAAGATTTGGAAAAAATGATTCTGCATTTTGTATGGAACCGGAAAAAACCCCGTATAGCTAAGGCAGTTCTCAGTAACAAAAATAAAGCTGGGGGCATCAGCATACCAGATTTTAGTCTGTACTACAAAGCCATAGTGCTCAAGACAGTATGGTACTGAAACAAAAACAGAGACATAGACACTTGGAATCGAATTGAAAACCAAGAAATGAAACTAACATTTTACAACCACCTAATCTTTGATAAACCAAACAAGAACATACCTTGGGGGAAAGACTCCCTATTCAATAAATGGTGTTGGGAGAACTGGATGTCTACATGTAAAAGACTGAAACTGGACCCACACCTTTCCCCACTCACAAAAATTGATTCAAGATGGCTAAAGGACTTAAATTTAAGGCATGAAACAATAAAAATCCTCCAAGAAAGCATAGGAAAAACACTGGAATATATTGGCCTGGGGAAAGACTTCATCAAGAAGACTGCCATGGCAATTGCAACAACAAAAATAAACAAATGGGACTTCATTAAACTGAAAAGCTTCTGTACAGCTAAGGAGACAATAACCAAAGCAAAGAGACAACCTACACAATGGGAAAGGATATTTGCATATTTTCAATCAGACAAAAGCTTGATAACTAGGATCTATAGAGAACTCAAATTAATCCACATGAAAAAAGCCAACAATCCCATATATCAATGGGCAAGAGACATGAATAGAACTTTCTCTAAAGACGACAGACGAATGGCTAACAAACACATGAAAAAATGTTCATCATCTCTATATATTAGAGAAATGCAAATCAAAACAACCCTGAGATATCATCTAACCCCAGTGAGAATGGCCCACATCACAAAATCTCAAAACTGCAGATGCTTGCGTGGATGTGGAGAGAAGGGAACACTTTTGCACTGCTGGTGGGACTGCAAACTAGTACAACCTTTCTGGAAGGAAGTATGGAGAAACCTCAAAGCACTCAAGCTAGACCTCCCATTCGATCCTGCAATCCCATTACTGGGCATCTACCCAGAAGGAAAAAAATCCTTTTATCATAAGGACACTTTTACTAGACTGTTTATTGCAGCTCAATTTACAATCGCCAAAATGTGGAAATAGCCTAAATGCCCACCAACCCAGGAATGGATTAACAAGCTGTGGTATATGTATACCATGGAATACTATTCAGCCATTAAAAAAAATGGAGACTTTACATCCTTCGTATTAACCTGGATGGAAGTGGAAGACATTATTCTTAGTAAAGCATCACAAGAATGGAGAAGCATGAATCCTATGTACTCAATTTTGATATGAGGACAATTAATGACAATTATGGTTATGGGGGGGGAAGCAGAAAGAGGGATGGAGGGAGGGGGGTGGGGCCTTAGTGTGTGTCACACTTTATGGGGGCAAGACATGATTGCAAGAGGGACTTTACCTAACAAATGCAATCAGTGTAACCTGGCTTATTGTACCCTCAATGAATCCCCAACAATAAAAGAAAAAAAAAAAAGAAGATGTGTGAAGGCAAGTCCATGAGAACTGTTGAAAAAGTAGTCAAACCTTATTTAAACTGCCATTTTTCCCCTGTTTATTCCCCCCCCCAAAAAAAAAACCGAACCCTGAAATGTCCCTTTCTTCTCTTCATCCCTTAACCTGTTACCCCTGATTTAGAATCTGGATCTGAAAAGGAGAAATGAATATCAACACACATCACTTACAAAGAGCAGAAAGAAGGTCCTAGCATATGAGTCCCTGGATCCAGTTAGCTCTAAAATCAATAAAACTATAGATGTACTTCGTAGATAAGCCTCTAAATTCCCTTCTAGATTTACATAGTTTGGGTTGAACTTATGTCACTTGAAAACTATAATGATTGATATGTCCTCATTAATAATACATGGTTTTATTTAATCCTAACATAATTCTGCGGAAGAAATTCCTTCCTCATTTTACCATGCAGAGAAGCAAGTTGCCAGAATACCTGCTTCTAAGAGACATTAGGGCCTAGTTATGAGCTTTGATGGGGGCTGAGCTGACCCAGTGATATGATGGATCTTCTGCAAACTCATAAATCTGGATACAGGCTTCAGAAAAGAATAAATACACCAAATTGGTTCCAAAAGCCACCACTTGTGTCGCTGAGTTAAATTCCTATTTAACTAAGAGAAAATGGGTATCGACCACAGTTGGCTTGCTTGCAAATGTCAGGCTCTTTGAATTATTAGGAACAGCAATGGAAAATTGATTACATTTAAAACATCCTGTGAAAAGTTTTACAATTGCACATTAAGAAAGGGAGGTGAGTAAATAAGAACTAATTGTTCTCAGCTGCACTGGTAATAGCCCTGTCTACCTTCCCAGGACAATGCATATTCATTTCATTTCATTTCAACAGGAAAAGTAAATAAAAAGTCCCAGATCTCATTCACATTCAATCACTCCAGTTCTAAGCCTAAGGTGATCCTTCCAAGGGAGGAAAGAAATGCAACAACTAATGCTTTCCCCATCAGTTCAAACTGGTCCGGAAATCACTACCTGCCCCTTCCTATATGCAGATATGAAAAAAAGAAAAAAATCATAGGGAAAGAATACCACACATCATGCAGTAGATGTGCATCCAAAAGTTTAAGTGTGAAGCTGAGGAGTGAACTGAATTATTTTAAGGGTCTTAACCCTATTTTAAGGGTTGAAAAACTATCCCCAAAATGTCAAAGTAAATACGCCCTTTGTCTTTACACACTGCCAGCATCAATTGGAAGCAATTTGACCTGAAATCCCTTCATCCTCAGCACTTCAAACTTCATAAGGAGTCAGAATAGTGTGCTGGTCAGCTCCCGACATCTCCCCTCCTCTCACACTATGATTCCTCTCCACCGGCATCAGATTATGCTGCAGTGAGAAACCATGCCATACCATTCAGTAGCTTCAAATCACAAAGATTTCTCATTGAGGTCTAATGTTCATCATGGGGCCCACAGGTAGAGTGCTAACATGGCCTTGAACCTTCCCAACTTGCCTTTAACTTTCCCAGTGTTTGCACTGTGAAGTTCCAACAAACTGGGACAGTTGGTCTCCCTACCCACAAGATTGTTCTGTGGCAGGCTGGGCAAGCTGGCTCACCCCTGTTATCCTAGCACTCTGGGAGGCACTCTGGGAGGCAAAGGTTATCCTTGCCTGAAGCTCATGGGTTGGAGACCCCATCTCTAAAAGTAGCCGGGTGTTGTGGCAGGCGCCGGTTGTCCCAGCTACTTGGTTGGCTGAGGCTAGAGAATCGCTTGAACCCAAGAGTTTGAGGTTTCTGTGAACTATGACACCATGGCACTTTACCAAGGGCTTCAAAAAAAAAAAAAAAAAAGTTGCTCTGTGGCATGTTGTATCACACCTCTGGGCAGCACAGGTGTCATTGGACCAATGTTTTCTCAGTTACATCCTTTTTCATTTGTAGATTGGAATTAGTTTATTCTTCTAACCTTAAGGTGCTTTTTATTTCATATATTTTACTTCCTTTCTTTCTTTCTTGATTGAAAACCTTTTTCCCCAAATACAGGGCAACCAACACATGCTACCAATGCTTTATTTCCTAATCTTTCACTCTAGACCTACACAGTTAATACATGGTCTGCCTCTCAAGTCACCTCAAATGACAGTTGTACCAAGTATTTTAGGATGGAATGACATGGATTGTCACTTTTCCAGGTTTTGAAGCAATATCTTATTTCTTACAACTCATTTTCTAAGTCATTGTCACATATTTTAATTTTTTTTTAATAGCAGCACCATTTGTAGACACTGGTTTCTACATCAGTCAGGACAGTCTAGGATGGTTATGCTGAGGTAACATGTAAACTGAAAATTCTGCAGTTTAAAAAAATAAATTAAGGTTTGGTGCCTGTCTTATCTCATGCCTATCATAAGTCAGCAGAAGGATCCTGGTCTAGGACCCCAGCTAATGTCACTTCATTATTTAAAATGTCACTGGGTGGTGAAGCAGAGGGAGAAAAGGCTGGCAAATCCTGCACAAGCTTATAAAGCTTCCATCACAAAGTGGCACATATCACTTCTGCTTGCTTTCACATTGGTCAGGCCAAGCCCCATGCACCCACCTTAATTCTATGGAAAGTACAGTCAAGCCATGGGCACTGATACCCCAAGCTCAATTTCCATGTTGACACTCCTCAGGCACCCTCTGTAACTGTCTTTCAATTGTTAAAAAGTGTACTTTACCTCAGTGTTCTCCAGACTTCTTTCCAAAAGGAATATATTAGCTTGCATTCCCACCAGCAGTGCAAAAATGTTCCCTGCTCTCCACATCCACGCCAACACCTGTCGTTTTGGGATTTTATAATGTGAGCTACTCTTACTGGAGTTAGATGATATCTCAAAGTGGTTTTGATTTGCATTTCTGATGATTAACAATGATGAGCATTGTTTCATGTTTCTGTAGGCCATGCACCGGTCTTCTTCAGCGAAACTTCTGTTCAAGTTTCTTACCCACAATGAAGAGGGATCACTTAATCTCTTCTTATTATTTTGAATTCTCTGTGGATTCTAGTTATCAAACCTTTGTCAGAAACATAACCTGCAAATATCTTCTCCCATTCTGAGGGCTGTCTGCTTGCTTTACTCACTGTGTTCTTGGCTGTACAGAAGCATTTTAGTTTGAGCAGATCCCAGTAATATATTTTTGGTGTTGATTTGATTGCCAGGGGCATCCTCCTCATAAAATCTTTTCCCAGGCCAATTTCTTCAAGTGTTTTCCCTACACTCTCTCTATGTATCCTTATAGTTTCATGCCTTAAGTTTAAATCTTTTACCCAGTGAGAATCAATGTTTGTTAATGTTGAAAGGTGAGGGTCCAGTTTCAGTCTTATACAAGTCATCAGCCAATTCACCCAGCACCATTTGTTAAACAGGGAATCTTTCTCCCAATTTATGTTTTTGATAGGCTTATCAAAGATCAAATGACGAAAGTGGCTGGGTTCACCTCTTGATTCTCTTTCGATCCTGCAATTCCTCTACTAGGTATATATCCAAATGACCAAAAATTGTTTTACAACAAAGATATTTGCACCAGAATGTTTATTGCAGGCCAATTCATAATTACCAAGTCATGGAAGAAGCCCAAGAGCCCATCGACCCATGAATGGATTAACAAACTGTGGTATATGTATAACATGGAATATTATGCAGCCATAAAAAGATAGAGATTTTACCTCTTTTATGGAACATAAAAGCTGGAACATATTCTTCTTAGTAAAAGTATTTCAAGAATGGAAGAAAAAGTATCCAATGTACTCAGTACTATTATGAAACCAATATATAATCACCCACACTTTCATAAAAATGATGAAACACAAGTATAGCCCAGAATGAAGGGAAGAAGAGGGGGAGGAGGGGAGGCCAGTTGGAGGAAGGGTAATTGGTGGGGCCTCACCTATGGTGTATATTGCAAGGGTACACGTCAAATCTCCTAAGACTAGAGTATAAATGTCTTAACATAACAAGTAAGTAAGTGAGGTGAATGCTATGTTAACCAGTTTGATGTAAGGACTCCAAATTGTATATGAAATCAGAACATTGTACCCCATAAATGCATTAATATACAGTTATGATTTAATATAAAATAAATAAATTCTATGCAAATGTCAAAAAAATAATGTACAGGTGTTTAAAGATTAAAGAACAGTATGTTTTACCCTAGAAGATTCTTTCCATCTCCTGCCTTAGTACTTTCTATGTCTTTCCGAGACAATGTACCTTTCCAACCTTCTCCTTTCCTCTCCTTTTCCTTCCTCTCTCATACACACCCTTACCTTCCTCTAGTCTCAGGGTCAGCAGGTAGAGGCAGAATATTTCTTGTTACCTAATAGCTTACCTGCAGACCATTGCTTTTCCATTCTTGTGTTTAAAACACACACACAGAAAAAAAAAAACAACTTTCTTTGAGGTTCTTACATATGAAGATATCCCTTCTACTCCTCTTCATCACTGCCACTTGTATCCAGCTTCTCTCTTCATCTATCCTATTAACTCTAATGCCTTTCACTCATTTTCTAATTCAGTCCCATGGCCATACTCTTGCTCTTGTCTTCACCTGAAAACTGTGCTCTACCTCTGAAATCTTCTGCTTCAGTATCCTACTTTCTGGGCTCAGTGTACTGTTGATACATTTCTGATTGAGACCAGGAATTTTGTCATTCTTAGCTCTCTTCTCCACTCAGTTGTTAGGGTAGTTAGTTCAAATGCAAGATTGGCCATCTCAGTCTTGAACAGGTTACCTGCCTAGAACCCTTCAGAGGCCCCCTCTATAACAGTGGATCTCAAACGTGGCTCCACAGTAGAACTGCTTGAGGAGCTTTTATACAAATCTGACATCAGGCCATATCCCAGATCAAGTAATCAGAATTTTTTTGAAGCTTCTAAGTGACTGCAGGATACAGCCAAGGTTGAGAACCTCTGACCTAAAGGATGAAGATAAGCCATAAAAGGGGAGGTGTTTCAAGAATTAGTAGGTTTTTGTTTCCCAGATGTCTCATCTCAACCATTAGCATTAGTGTCATCAATGTTGCTTATTTTCCTGGACTCCACTTTAGGATACTGAATTATAATGTCTCTAGTCATGTTCCCAGATCTAATTTTAATTATCCCCTCAGAGTAATTCTAATGCACACATAAAGTTGACAATCACTTTCTAACTTGCACATTAACTTAGTCACACTAAGCCTTTGACATATCCCCACAATTAGGGATTACGGTAAACTTAATCTATCAGGAAGAATTATGACCTGTAAGTCAGAAACCATTAAGAGTGTGGAAAAACAAGTGCCCATTGACTCACAAATGGATCAATAAATTGTGGTATATGTACACCACAGAATATTATGCAGCCTTGAAGAAAGATGGAGATTTTACTTCGTTCAAGTTTACATGGATGGAGCTGGAACATATTCTTCTTAGCAAAGTATCTCAAGAATGGAAGAAAAAGTATCCAATGTTCTCATCCCTACTATGAAACTAATTTATAGCTTTCATATGACAGCTATAACCCAATTATAGCCCAAGCATATGGGGAAAGGGGAGAGGGAGGAGAGGGAAGAGGTGAGAGGAACGGGGAAGATGGGTGGAGGGAGGGTAATTGGTGGGACCACACCTATGGTGCAGCTTACAAGGGTACATGTGAAATTTACTAGGTGTAGAATATAAATGTCTTAACACAATAACTAAGAAAGTGCCATGAAGGCTGTTAACCAGTTTGATGAAAATATGTCAAATTGTATATAAAACCAGCACATTGTACCCCATGACTGCATTAATGTACACAGCTATGATTTAATTAAAAAAGAGTGTGGGGAAAAAAATGAAGCAGACTAATACAGAGCAAAAAAAAAAAAAAAAAAAACAAAGAAAGAAAGAAAAGAAAAAAGAAAAACACCATGGGAAATCTTGAATACCAAGCAAGAGAAAAGAGATCAGTAGAACCATTCTGGATTCTGGTGTTTCCTGGTCAAATATGGGGTATCCTTCCCTTACACACCTTCCCCTCTAATAGCCAGTGTGAATGTCTTTAGTAGTGCTGCAGAAATGAATACTTGAGACGAGGCAATATATAAAGAGCAGAAATTCATTTCCTACAGTTCTGGAATCTGCAGGTTCCATGTCTGGTGAAGGCTGTTCTATTAATGGCATCTTCTCGCTCTGGCATCCTCATATGGCTGAAAGTTGAGGGACAAAAAAGACAAGCATTGTATCCTCATATGACAGAAGAAAGAAGAAAGCAAACTACCCCTGGAAGCCCTTTTAATAAAGGCCCTAAACATTCGTGAGGGTGGAGTCCTCATGACTTCATCACATCCTACAAGGCCCCACCTCTTACTACCACCATAATGGGAATGAACTCTCAATATACATTTTGGAGGGCACATCATCATTCAAACCATAGCACTGAATTCATTCCCTGAGTCACAAGTCAGTTAATGACTACATTCTCCAATTTTAGTACTTTTTCAGCATAAACCCTCTGTCTGCCTAAGTTGAATAAATATTTGTTGAATGAATAATTCAGTTTCAATGTCCAAAATTCTAAGTTACAAGTAAAAGCCTTTCTGGGTATCTCTCCATCACTAAGATATTCACTATAACAGTGTCATAATGTTTAACTGAGCACAAATCTGAAATATCAATCTAATCCTACTAGAAATATTCTATTGCCTTTCCCCTCAAAATCTTCAAATGCCAAGCAAATACTAGAGGTACCACATATCTTACTCATCTAAGCCAAACCACTTCTTCTCACACAGTGGTGTCTATAAGCCAGCTCACAAAAGGCACTTGTTAAACATGCAACAATTATGTAAGCATTTCACATTGTGTATCAAATCAGTACACTGAACCCCATGAATGCATCAATGTACGTAGTTATGATTTAATAAAAACAATAAAGAATATGCCCTGTGCATAGATAAAAAGATAAAAATAAATAAATAAATAAGCAACAATTTTGTAAGCTTGCTTTCAAACCTTTATTAACTTGAAATCAGCCATGGTGGAAGTATTTATGCCATGGCCATTGGCAAATACAACAAATCAGGGCCTATTTATTCATTTTTTTGTTCTGTTATTTATTTATTTATTTGTTTGGTAAAGAACTTTATCAATAAAGTTCTGCTCTCACATAAATTTTTACTTATGCAGTCATTTAGAGTTTACAAAGCTTTTCAAGTTCATTTTTGAAATCTCATAATAACATTAAGAAGAAATTATCATCTTTCTCATTTTACATAAAGAAAACTAAAGTCTTGAGTGTTTAAATATCTTTACTATTGTATCTGATATTGAAAAAAAAAATCTCACTTTTAGTTTATCCCTCTTTCCAAAGCAATACCTTATTTAGTAAGGTTAATAACTTTCATACCTAAGGCAAAATGCACACATTTTTTACAAGATTCACTGATAAATACTTATTAAGTGACTACTGTACATCAGACTCTGTGCCAACACACTGGAATTACAAAGATAAATAAGACATAATTCTTGTCCTCCAGGTCCTCCCTGTCTATTGGGAAAGAGACACATCATTACAGATAAGTTGCCATAGAGCGTGTTACAAAGATTCCTGGGCCCTGGGCCCACATATATTCCTCATGACTGGGAAAGTCATATGGTGGCTAATGAATCATGCTCTTGACAGTAAAAATATTTATTTCATTTTAGGACAACCAGAATAAAACTTTCAAAATCTCATAGCCTCTTTCATCCTTGTATATGTAGCTGATGATAATGACAATTCTACAAAATGTATCTTTACCTATGTGACATGTCCAAAAATCAGGGACAGAAAAAGAACACCCATTTTTTTTTTCCCCTCTCAGATATACATTTAAGCAACGCAAACATATTATCATTGGTTTCCTTACATCTGCCAAGAGGCTATACACTCAAATAAATAATTTAAACCAGCTGAGGCACCACAAGAAAACAAGGCTATCAGTCATTTCAGCTGCATTATTGATTGCCAATAACAGGAAAGACAAACAACTCAGCTATTATACTGGTGAGGTTGTAGCCTACCCTGACGACATAAATCACATTGAACTATTAGTCGTTTTAACATGTACAAACATAACTCTAAATATTTTCTCCCATTTTTGCAATCTATATAAGGCGGCTTTTCATATGCAAAATCTAGATATGTTATCTGCCCCCTTACACAATATTTCCCCCTTTTCTGTCTGGCATTTACCACATTTCAGTGGCATCTATCTAATGGGGAGCTACCTGTGTTTATGTTTATTCCTATAAGACCTAGCTATTGGCTTTGAGATAAAAGAGAAAACATTAAAATATAATGGCTTTAATCAAATTAATTCATTTCCGATAAATCAAGGTATAATAGAATAAACACAGACCAACTGGAGTCAGAAGGCATAAGTTCAAGGGTAGACTATTAATTGTGTGAACTTGAACATCAATTTTCTTACCCAAGTCTTGTTTTCTTTTATAAAATGAAAATAAGACTACCTGACCTGCCTACTTCATGAGGTTGTTGTGAGAATAATTGATACAAATTTGAAAACTGTAAAGCACTCCCTATAGACAAGAAATCTGTTAATGAATTACACATCGAGAGTGGACATACCTGTTTGGTATTTCAAGCAGAAATAAATGGCACACTCCCATTAGTATAATTACAATGGGATTGCTTTATGAAGGGACTAATTACAAAGGTGTGGGTGGAGGTAGAGAAATCATAAAGGGCAGTGTAGGAACCTGAGATAAGCACCATCACGACTGTGATTACCCGACCCTGAAATGAGGTAAGGTGGGAAAGATAAATGAAAGAACTCAGAATAACAGAATCATGAAGCTCAGGCTACCTTGGGAAGAGCAATGACCTTTTTTCACAGACACAGTGAAAGCTGGGTGGTAAGTAAGGGAACCAGACGTATGTCTTCCGACTTCTCCCCATTGCTCACATCCTGCCAGCACCAGTGACAATATAGATAATTCAAACATGTCAGACTCCTGGACAAAGAGCAAGATGAAAAAGGCAAGAGAGGACATTTAAAGGGACAAGGCAAGAAACCCAGCACAGTGGAAAACAATCTTTGTTATGATTACCCTGCCACTCAGGATGTCAATCCCAAAGCCATATTTCCTCTTCAAACTTCTACTTCAACCTGTGCGATGAAATCATGTCAACTTTCTATCAATTCTCTCACGTCTACCCCCTGATATTTATTTCCATTTCCTTTTTTCAGGCCAATGTTAGGCAAGAATCTTTTGAGGGCAAATAGTAGAGATCAGTTCAAACTGGCTTAAGCATTAAAAGGGATTTATTATCTCATAAACTGAAAACTCCATGAAAATTATGTCTTCATCCATGGTTCAATTCAGGACTCGAATCACTTCATTAAGTCTTTCATTCCTTTGGTGTTTTCCTCTTTTCTCTAAGTTTTTTTTTTGTTTTTTTTTTTTGTTTGTTTTTTTAGGTAGACGCTCTTCTTTCTTCTCATTCAGGATCCACGTTGCTCTAATGGAAGTTTCTACTTCCCAGAAAAAAATCCAAGGTTGAATCACATTGAATTGATCTGGACACGTCTTTGAATCAACACTGTTGAAGTTCTTATGTTCACACCTGGTTAAAGCACCTTCCCCCAGAGACCCATAAGAGAAGTCTCAGGCACAATCAAGCCAAAGGAAAACTTGTTGCTCTCACAGAATTCCATTTCTATATCACCCCACAGTGCTTCTTCTTACAGGGTCTCACATTTTTGAGGTACTTGATAATTTTTTTAATATAACCCCAATACTAACCAAGTTCATACTAGTCCTTGAAATCTAGATTGAATTGTCTCTAATTCACAATCCCAATTCCAAGGAGAATCTAAATGGCCTTTATATTTCTGCAAGTGAATAGGTTGACCTCCATCTCTGAGCTTCTACAGCATAAGAGGGCTTATTTCTGTTCCAAAATGTTTTGACCCTGACAAATTCAATAACTAAGTCTTGGTTTCCCCAACAAAAACCAGACAAACACACATATGTACACACACACAAGCATAGTAAAATTTTCCCCATGTTTCTTTCAAAGATAAATGAGGGGTTATGAGGGATTTGTGTAACAACAATGCATATCACTTGAACAGATGCTTAAGGGAACCCCCAAACAAGATTTTTTTTTACTAGTCCTGACTACCGTAGACTTGATTCATTTGTTACCTCTTTGCCATCCTTCATCCTTTTTAGAGTGAAAACAATACAATTTTCCCCTGCCTGTAATGCAGAAGTGATTGACCTTCCTCCATCTCGATTCTTATTCCTGCAGGAGCAGGAATATAGCCTTGAAGACGGGATGGAAGGTGGAGAGTAGATGCAGAGAGGTGACTTCCCATCTACATCACTTCCCAAAGTGTTCTTGTTAACCAAGACAATGTTTTACGTATAAGAAATTATGAGGATTGAAACATCTGTGAAATTATGTCAACTTTATTTCTGCCATGCTTCCTATACCCCTCTCCTCCTAATATCCACTTTCAGTTACATTTGTTATGCTTGGAATCAGATAATTTCTGAGGGGAAAGAAAGAATATGGGCTTACCCTTGACAACACTGCTTAGTATTGCTGAGTAGGTACCTTTTTTCCTAAATAAAAAACCTCTTTCTACATATAGCAAATGGAAGGGAAATAGGTCTTCTTTCCCCAAACCAGTATTAAACAAAATAAACTATCTTCATTACTCTAGGGCAGTATTTCTCAAATTTCAGACATCTTCCAATTTTTTACATATCTGCATAACAGCTGTAATATTTATTTAATGTTTTAAGGGACTCCTTTTTATATTTAAATATGTACTTAGGCCTTGTGTTAAGTAATGTCAATAAAAATCTATGGATAGATACTGGCAGTAAATTTTTTTCTAACACATTAAAATTGCTTTGATTAAAATGTTGTCTATGTGCCACCTAAAATTTTCTCATGTCATGGTAGTAAATCTCCTGCTCCTTGGAAAAGTTTTTCTAAATTAGTTGATGACAAGTACAGCAACCACTAAGGTATGCAGAGGTTTATACCTCTGTAAATTATCTACGTTATCTATGAGCAAACATAGACAACAGTAAAAGGATGGAGTAATCAACACACTTCCAGCCCAGTAAAATAAGACCCAAGAATTAAGCTGTAAGTCTACTTGGGTTTGAGATGGAATCACACTACTCATATCCATGCAGGGCCAGAGAACAATTGTAAAAAGAACCTGACTTCTCTAGTTTCTGATTTTGTTTCATTTTCACAATAAAGAAGAAAAATAGAATAAGCAGTAGGCTTGGCCTGACTTTGAATCCCACTTACTATCTTTACTACTTTGAGCAAGTTAATTTACCTCTCTGATCTTTAGTTCCTATATCCAAAAAAAATGAATAATTGACAATTATCTCTGGGTATTTGCAAAGTATGTAAAGTTTATGGCTCAGAATCAATGCATAGTCATACTAACCATCTCATGGCTGTCACAACTACGAGCTTAGTTTTCTACATGAAAGTCTCAATATCTAAGATAGGTGATGGTATCACAATGCAACACGGGTAAATAAACCATTCAGAATAAACAATCCCTTATAAATGGCAAAAAATCTACTCCCCAAGAGGAACAAATGGGCTGATAGATTCAAGTAACCAGGTGAAGCCTTCTTTTCACTTCAGTTTTGTTACTTACATGACAAAGAAGCTTGACCAACATAAAGCTCTTGACATCATCCCATGTCTGGCTCAGAAGCAAAGCCACTTAATCTGATTAGTGAGTTGGAAAAAAAGTTATCTGGGCAGAGGTAAATAATAATCTTCCCTTTCTCCAATTAGGTGTCAGCAATCTCAAAAAGGAGTACGTGCGCAGCTTTGCCCCTCTATGTTTTTGATACTTCCACAAAGGTCCATCACTACCTGCAACTAGGTGAAACATCTGCATAATCCTGTAGTTCAGCATTAAGTTTATTTGCTTATATACCCGTGCCCCACAGAATGACATTTTGGTCAACAGCAGACCAGATATATTCCACAGGATTATAATCCCATATTTTTACTGTGCTTTTTTCTATGTTTAGATATTTTCAAATACACAAATACTTACCATTGTGTTATAATTTCTTGTAATATACAGTACAGTAACAGGTTGTATGACTTTGTAGCATAGAAGCAGTAGACTATACCGTTTAGGCTACATGTGCAGTAGACTATACCACCTAGATTTGTGTAGTACACATTACGATGTTTGCATAATGATGCAATTGCCTAATGATGCATTTCTTAGAACATATCCCACTTGGAAAACAATGAATAACTATAGTTATAAACCACACTCTCCATTATCAGTTTTATTGAATAATAAAGGGGACATTTTTGTCTCTCATTTGCCTCACTCATTTGTCTCAATTCTCAAGTGATACAGACCAAAAAGAGGGGTATTGCTTTAGGGACCCTCTCGAACTTCAAGCAAATATTTTCCCAAATAACACTTCGTTACCATGATGCTCACTGCATCAAAACTATTTCTGAGTTCCTAACTATAGTCATTCTCCCAAAATACATATCAAAATTGTTTAACATAGTAACTTAGTGCCTGCTGCATTTATTGGAGTATTTACTGTGGAAATAATGCAAGTTGCACTAGCCTAAGTCCAAGATCCAGAAGCATACAGTTGATTTTATCCTGATCTCTAAGGAACCTGGGATCTCTTCTCTTTCAATTAGAATGGCCATCTCCCAACTTTCTGCATCTTGTTGTAGGGTGGAATATCAAGGTTTTGTTTTTTTTTTGTCAAAAAGATATAAAAAATTATAAATGCCCTATTTCCATAGCACTTTTGCAAAAGAAAAAAAAAGAAAGAGAAGTCTTTTTACATTTAAGTTTATTTTGCTATCAATCTGCTTTCACCTTTTTATTTATTTTTATAATATTCTGCAATGTTAAAATAACAGGAATTATTCTAACAATTTTACAGATGAAAAAAATAAGCCTTACAAAGGCAGTCTCGATCAAGATCATACAGACACAGTTAAAACTGAAATTTAGTGTATGCAATTCCCTGCACTCAAGTTGCTTGTGGCCTACTAGAACAGACAGACAAGTACAGAAGAAATTATGTTCCAATCTTAGATACCTATGCTATAGCAGCTACCTTGGGAGACCACAGAGGAGGTCTTGTGATTTAATCTTGGGAAGCTAGAGGAGACTTGCTGGAGGAGAGTGGAGGGACAAGTTTTAAAGGATAAATGCTCCAGGCAGAGGAGCAGCACTTTCAAAGGAGGAGGGTGGACATGATTATTCAGGGAACTGTACATTGGTAAGAAAGATTGGGGTACAAACTGCTAATAGAAAGCAGGAAAAGATGTAGCTAGAGAAGTAAGGAAGGACCAAACAGGACAGGTTTTATAGATCGAGTCTAAGAATATGGGTAAATGAGGTGATAACTAAGTTGATTAGTAGGATGTAAGCACTCCAATCTGTACAAATAATCAACACATCGAATCCCATAATGGCATAAATGTATTATGTTATGATCTATGTACAAATGACTTAAAAAAATAA
The DNA here is from genome assembly GCF_027406575.1 of Nycticebus coucang. Taxonomy (NCBI): domain Eukaryota; kingdom Metazoa; phylum Chordata; class Mammalia; order Primates; family Lorisidae; genus Nycticebus; species Nycticebus coucang. The sequence goes on along the minus strand of NC_069793.1, from coordinate 22,889,418 downwards.
AAAATAAAAAGAATATGGGTTTAATTAAGAAAATAATGTAGCCCTCTCACAAGACCATCTCTCATCAAACCAAACCAAATAAGATATGCCAATGCCTCTTCACCTCTTAAAACCAAACCAGAAGGAAAGATCACTGGACAGCAGTCACCAAAGAGTCAAAATCAGTGCATCGTGACAAGGTTACCTCTACTTTATCCAAAAAGGGCATTTCAGTTTAAATGCTAAATATAAATAACACATAAACCTAGAAAATTTTCCCAAGACCATTCTGTGTTCAAGCAACTGCTCTTCCAAGCAATTTACACATTCAAATTGGTCACTGTCTGTCAAGACTGATAGATACATGGCTGCGCGCTTTCAGCCTGCTGTGGTTGGGTGTTCTGGTAGAATCTATCAGTTGATTCGGTATTGAGAACAACTGAAGAGTTTTATTTTCCTTTTCCTTCCAGGAGACAATCAACTTGTCATAAAGCATTACATTTTTCAATATTTGTGCATTTCATTCTCACAAACACATACACATCCATAGTCATTTGGAGCGAGTGGCTTCCTTCACTAGCAAACATACACACACCACTACTAAGTGGGTGCATATATCAGAATGGCACATCCAGAATATACAACAGTAATAATTCCTTATATTTGCATAGTGCTTTTTATACATAATTTATACACAGCAGCTCCCAGAAAAGATATGACACAGCAACAGCACTTTATAATTTATAAAGCATTCTATCTTATGACAATCCTATGGGGTAGAAACAACGAGGATTAATATCCTTGTCAGTAGGGAAAGGAAACTGAGGCTCTATAAGATAAAGTGACTTCCCCAAGCTCATATACAAATCTCTGAGAGCGCTGGGCTTGGCTTTTTCAATTGCATTAGGCCATTTCCTCTGATAACCTGTACACCCACCAGCCCACCTTCAGGACATACTGACAAATAAGTAAGGAACGTCACACATAGGACAACACCTCTCAGACACTCCGCACTTGCTCTCTCTCTCTCAAGTATTAGCAAGAGCTGCTGACATTCATTGAGTATTTAGGACGTGCATAGCTCTGTTATAAGTGGTTTATCTCTGTTATCTCATCAAAACCCTATGAAGTACCTAATCTTAATTCTATTTGATCAGTCAGAAAGTTGAGGTAGAGAAAAATTAAACAACTTGGCCATAGAAGATAGGGCAGTAAGTTTTTAGATTCATGCATCACACTCAGGCAGTCTTAATCAAGGGCTCATTTTTTTCACCATTATGCTATTCTGGTTCTTTGCACCAGAAAGCTTTTTTTTAAATAGATGTATCAAAATGAATAGATTCTGTGCTAAGAGGTTTCCGTGTGTGTGTATGCACACATATGCATGTTCATGTGTGTGCATCGATGGGTGTGTGCATTATGTTGTGTCCTCCCCTTTTCCCAAATGACTCGAGGGACAAATGACTCTTCCAGGTGATATATGTGGTTTTCTCAAAATGCCGGTAAAGCCTTCCTAACTTCCACAAGTAGAATTTCTAATCAAGTTTTTATCTCTGCAAATGTAAACTTCTATCTCTGCCATGACCAATCAGATCAGTGCCACTGTAAGAAAAGGGCCAAGGTTCTTAGATAATAATGACAATTTAAAAATTTTCTAAAGAGAGAAGAAGAGAAAGTTTATACCAATGTTATTTATATTTGTGTATTACTTAAATCAGATAATCACAATGGCCAAGAAAGAAATCAAAACTAACTACAGATGAAAAATAGAGTGATTGAAGAATATTTTTTTAATTGAGTATAGTGGAGACTACCATTTTCCTACCCAATTTTTATTCTCTCTTCTTTCTGAAAAACTGAATTAAAATCTTTTTGGGAGCCATAATGTGTCTAAAATAAAAGAAAAAGAGAGAAACACACTTCTCAGACTCTCCTACCAATGGCAATGACTGTGACACAATTTGGGTCAATTAGATGTAAACAGAAGTTGATGAGCAGACAGTTGGAAAAATTCTTCAGAAGATGGGCAACAACTTTTGTGAATGTCCTTTTCTAATGTCCAGCACCTTGGTCTTGTATGGAATTCAGATATGAAACCAGCATGAATTATCTATCTAGTGACTGAGGGGAAAGATAAGTGACTACTATGATGAAATAAAAAAGCTACCATGCCAGCCATACAGACCAAACTTATCTTATGCTGGAAAAATAAAAGCCCTAGTATTTCAAATTATTATTTTGAGAATTCTCTTGCTCACAGGTGAATGCAATTCGTAACTGATGTACCGCACTATGCTAACTTGCGCAAATGTCAAGATGAGTACACAAATTTATTCCAGCAGAAGAGGAAAGCTCCAGTAGGGTTTTTGCTGAGATGGATGTTGTCATTAGTTGAGCTATGTCAGATCAGTCATATGTTTCTTTGCTTCTATTTTCTATTTTGAATTAAATGATTAGATTGTTTTATCTATGTCATGTTGTCAAAGTACAAATAAGACCATAAATAATAATTTATAATACAATTACGCATCTCTTAACAACAGGGATACATTCTGAGAAATGCTGCTGTGTCTTTGTGTGATCATATAGTGTACTTACACCACACTAGATGGAGCAGCCTACCTCATGCCTAGGCTACGTGGTAGAGCATATTGCTCCTAGGCTACAAACCTGTACAGCTCACTTGTATACTGAAGACTGTTGAGAACTGCAACACAATTGTAAGTATTTTTGTATCTAAACATATGAAAGGTACAGAAAAATATGATATACAAGATAAAAAATGATAGGCCTGTCTAGGGCACTTACTATGAATGGACCTTACAGGACTGGAATTTGTTCTGGGTAAGTCAGTGAGTGAGCAACAAGTAACATACGTGTGTGTATATATTAAAATTTATAAACAAAAATAAAATTTATGACTTTGAAGTCAATAGTAGGGGAAATGAGAACAATTTAAACTGTATCAGTTTAATAAGATATATAAAAAAAAAGGAGAAAGGAAAACTATAAACCAGATGTGGCACACTGTATTTGCCAAAGGTGACTGCACCACTATGTATACTCCTTTATACTCTGTTGTCGACACATCTCCATTGAAAGATAAGAGTTTATATTCCCTTCCCTTTAACCTGGATAGAACTATATAATGGCATCAACTGATAGAATTCCCTGGATATCATGTTCATGACCTCTGAGGCTTAAGTTATAAAAGATAAAATGGCTTCTAATTGGCCTTCTCTTCCTACTCTAGGCCTCTGAACCCAGTCATCATAGTGTAAGGATTCCAAACCCACATGGAGAGGCCCCGTGAGGTTGCTGAGGCAAATAGCCCCAGCTAGCTTCCCAGCCAACTTTAGCAGGAGCTACCAGACATATATATGAGTGAATAAGCTTTCAAATGATTCCAGCATTCAGCCATTGAGTTTCCCTAATTGAGGAACAAAACATTGAAGAAAACAGAAGAGCTATCTCTGCTCTACCCTATCTGAATTCCTGATTCACAGAAACCATGAGAAGTAACTAATCAGTTATCACAGCTACAAACCACTGAATTTGGGGATAATTACATATACAGCAACAGAAATATACTAAAGCAGAGAAAATAAAAATACAAAATTAGATGGAAAGAACAAGCATAAACAAATTAGGAATCATGATGAATTTAAAATCAACTAATAAATGGATAAGAAAAACTAAAGGCATAGGAAGACTGAAAATGAAGGGGTTACAAAAAGAAGAGGAAAATAATCCCCCCAAAGGATACCTGTAGCAATACAAATATGAGGCAACATAAAATTAAAACAAAAAAAAGTATTAAAAGAGACAAAAACGATTCTTCATATTAATAAAAGGATATACAAGTTGTAATTCATAAATGTGCATTCTCTTAACAGTTTTGGAAAATTTAAAGCTAAGTTTTATAAAGAAAATCACTGAAAAAATTCTGGAGATCTACTAACTCTATTTATAATTGTGCTTACATGTATAACAAAGGAGAAGGACTTGGCTTCAATGTTATCAAATGAATCTAAATGAGCCATTCTCCAGAGTGCAAGCTCACGGATACACACACACCTGTTACAATAGGCAAAAATGCATGCAAGTTAGAATCTGTCATATTGGAAGATCTCATGTTCCTTTTTAAGTAAATGTTGTTCTCTGTTAACCTATATAAAAATACTTTTGAGTTAACTGGCCTGTGTTTCTAATACTACTTCATTTTAGCAATATTCCACCAAAATAATTTTAAAATACAAATAAAAATACACTGACAGAGATGTGACACACAAAACCATATTGTCCTTCACTATAAGTATTTTTGTGTTAAAAAGAAAAATACTTGGAGCTGTGCCATATGCCAAGCACTGTATTAGGCATTAAGAATACAAAAGTGAATCTGACATAGTCCCCATGCAGTTTAACTCTTTAGTAGAGGACATAGACTCTGAACAAAGAAGCCGACAATGATTATAAACTTCCAAACTGTGTAAGCTGAAGAAAAACAGCAAAATGTTTTTCCGACATTGAACATGAGGTAGCACAGGAATATGATCCCTGAAACAAGGGAACGTGTCCTGTGATTGCACAGCTTATCGCCTTAAGACTGTTTCTAGGCCTCAACACAGGAAGGGCAAGGCCAAGTGGCGCACAGTGATCCTACTGAGTTGAAGAGAGTGAGAGTTGGGAGTTTAAAGAGGCCAAAAAGGCTAGAACCAATTGAGCAGAGCACCAGAAGGGGAAAGTCACACATGAGAGCAAGCCTCGGAGATCTGCAGAAGGCTCCCTTCAATTCTCCACCTGAGTACCGACCAACACACACATTCGAGGAAACTACTTAGGAACATGTAAAGAAAAACCTAAAAGAAGCAGGGGCTACCAAGTCCAGAGGACACAGAGCCAAAAATATTTGAGTTCTCATAACCTGGGAGGAAAAAAAAAATGTGTAATTAAGCAAGCGTGGGGTAGGCTATGCAAAAGATGTTGGCCAAGTAATGGAACAAAATTAGTATAAGTTTTATTTTATTTTGACATACGGGTTTTTTTCAGCTGGATAAGTACCTAGGAAAGGAATGTCTGGGTCATACAATAGATGTTTAACTTTTTTGAAACTATCAAGTATATTTCCAAAGTTACTGTGCCATTTTCTACATCCATCAGATTGGTATGAGAGTCCTTGTTACTTTACATCTTCACCAACATTTGGCATAACCAAACTTTCTTTATCTTATCCATTATAGTGGGAGTATATCAGTATCTAAATGCACTTTTAGTTTGTATTTCCCTAATGATTAATGATGTTGAACAGCTTTTCATTTGATTATTTGCTACTTTTATATCTTCCGTGGTTAATTCTCATCAGATATCTATTTACAAAAATTAGAAACTTTGCCCTTGAAAAGATATTGTTCCTAAACTAAAAAATACTAGTATTCAGAATATATAGTGACTCTTACAACTCAATAATAAGACCAAAAAATGGGCGAACGTTTTGAATACTTCACCAAAGCAAACAGTGGAAGAAATTACATTCCAAGTCACAGAATTATCAAGTGTGAACATCTTGCGGCAAGAAAGGGCCTGATGTGCTTGGGGAACTAAAACAAGGCCTATGTCACTGTAGCACGGTATGAGAGTGCACGGCATGCTATGAGGTTGAGATAGGCAGGAGACATGATCAGACAAGACTTGGAAGCCATTGTAGGGAGTTTGCTAGCTGAACGAACTTGGGTAACTTTCTGAAACTCTTTGTGTCTTTATTTTCAAAATGTAAAATTAGGATATTATTTAACTCATAAAGTAGTTGGGAGAATGAAGCTAGGAAATGAAGTGTTTACAACAGTCCCTGGCACATGGTAGAAACCATAAAGGATTTTCTGCTTATTTTTACTGCAATACATAATACTCTATGTTGACTATGACATAATGGGCTGAATTCTAGCTGCCTAAGCAGTGGGATTTACAAATTAAATTGTCTTTTTCTCTTCTTAATGGGATATGTTTAAACTCTTAGCTATCTCTGTAAAATGCTAACACCAGGAACCAAATATTAATAATGTAACAATGACAGAAAAATAGCATCCATTGCATTGTTCCACCTTCCCCTCCTGCAGACAAGGAGCGTCATGTTTGTGCTCTGGGACAGCTGCAATTGTTGTCATACAGATTATTCTGTGACTCTAAAAGGACTTTCTCTGCTGTGCCTCAAAATGAAAAAAGAAGTCGTTCTTGTGATTGGTTATTATTTTATCTTATAGAACCTGATTACATCAATTGCCTTAAATAACAGTTCTGAATTGTATTCATACCTTATTTATTTTCCCATTAAGAAGTATTTCCCATTTTTAGAACACACTATATTGTTTTATAAAATAATTAGCTTTACTATACAAAGTAGATTAAGTATACTTAAGACAACAATAGTATATTAAGACAACAATAACGTGGTAAATATCACCATAATCACCATCTGATTTTAAAAACTCAAACTTTACAAAATGAATCCTCCGAGCTTCCCTGTCTGTCGCCGTTGTCCTTTCCCCCACTGCCAGTAACCAAACATTATCGGAATTTAGCCTGTATTCCAAGGCATCCTCTGACATTTTTCCTGTATGGGTATGCACCCACAAACAACACACCGAATCTCATTGCAGGTTTTGCGTTTACATACCCAGAATCATTCTATAGACCTCTGTGGTGGCTGTGAAACTGTGCCAGTTATGTCTCCTGCTCAGAAGGAAGAGGAGGGCGTAACTGCCTCACTGCCATAGTTGCTGCCCCTCTGGTTCCAGCCCTACCTGTGCCATGCTTTCCAGACGGCTCCTAGCCAGTAACCCAGGACAAAGGGTTACTGATGCAGGCCCATCCTATAAGATAGAGAACTCCTTTAATGGGCCACTTTGGCTCCTGAACTCTCTCCACCAGTCTAGCTTATCCACAGAGCTTAGACCCGGCAACGTGGTCTGAAAGCTCTCCCCACCTTCACGTCCCCTTCTCCTTCACAGGCACTCCCGCCAGTAAATTTCTTGCACACCTGATCTTGTCTCGGCCTTTGCTTTATAGAGGACCTGCACTAACACAACATTCTTTTGCCATTTGTTTTCTTCACTTAGCTTTATGTTTTTGTAATTTGTTCATATGGATACATTTATCTCTAGTTCATTAATTTTAACCACTGTAAAGGATTCTGGTGCATGCATATACAAGGATTGATTTATCTTTTCTCCTTTTAATGGACATTTATGTTGTCTCCAATTTTTCAGCCATTACAAGCAATGCTTCAGTGAACATTTTAATACATGGGTCACAGGGTGGGCACTCTTTTACTAGCTTTGTCGATTGCTCTCCCAAGTCATTGTATCAACTGACACTTCTCCCAGCAGTGTATGTGAATGCCTGTGGTTCCGCTTCCCTGCAACACTTGAAATCCTTAATCATTTTCATTTTGTCAGTCTCATTCGTACTAAATATTACTTCATTGGAGTTCTAATTTGCATTTTCCTGTATATTAGTTCATCTATAGATTCTCTTATTCTTTATATGTAGGCAATAATCAATTCTGAAAAAGAATGACTTTTGTTTCTTCCTTTGCAATTCTTACAAGTTTATTTACACTTTTGTGTCTTATTACACATGTTAGAGCCTACCACAAAAAAAATTTACAAATTATTATAAATGGCAACTTTGGTTTATCCTGGATTTTAGAAGAAATATGTCTAACATATCCCCATTAAGCATTATATTTGCTTTCCATTTCTGGTACATACCTACATATAGTTAAGAAAATTTTTATTGTTATTGTTAGTTTTCTAGGACCTTTGGAGTCATGGTTGTTTGCTTTTTCTACACCTAACATGTTTTGTCTCCTTTCATTGATTAATGTGATAAGTTGCGTTAATAAATTTTCTAATATATTCTTGAAATAAACCAAAATGGCTCAGTTTTTTTTTTCTTAAACATTCCTGGGTTCAGCTTTTGTTTAAAACATAATTTAATGATGATTTATCAGTGAGATGAAGTTCTAATTCATTCCCTCCTATCTGACTTAAATATCAAGATTATACTTGACTTCTAAAATGAGCTAGAAAGCATTTTCTCTTTTTATGTTCTCTAGCACAGTTTGTATAAACTTGGAATTAGCTATTTTTAAAACTTACTGTAAAGAGACATTTGAACAATATTATTTTAACTTGTCTAATTTTTTAGATATATTTTTAACTACTTATCTAATGGTTATATGTGTATATATATACATAAATATATATACCTCCAAGTTTTCTATTTCTTTCTTAGTGTTGGTAAGTAATAGCTTTCTAAGAAATTATTCATTTGCCTACATTTGTGGAAACAACCTAAATGCCTACCAACCCAGGAATGAATTAACAAGCTGTGGTATATGTACACCATGGAATACTATTCAGCCATTAAAAAAGAGATTTTACAACTTTTAAATTAACCTGGATGGAGGTGAAACACATTCTTCTTAGTAAAACTTCACAAGAATAGAGAATCAAGAATCCAATGTACTCAATTCTAATATGAAGGCAATAAATGAACTAATATGTGGGGTGGGGTAGGGGAAATGGGAGTTAGGGGAGAGGGAAGGCGGGAGGGGCATGGGAGGTCATGGTGTATGGCATACCGCTTGAAGGCAGGACAATTATAAGAGGAGATCTAACAAATACAATCAGTTTAACCTAATTCATTGTACCCTCAATGGATGTCAAACAATAAAAAATTAAGACATTTACTGTTATAGAGTTTTTAATAGATTATGCTATTTTAAAATTTCTTCTATATTTGTATGTCAATTTTTTTATTTCTAACATTTTCACATGAGCTTTCTCCCTTATATTCTCAATTTTTTCAAAAATAGATATATTTTTGAAATAACCTAATTTGGTCTGTTGTACAGTTTCCTTCACCCTTAACATCTGCTATTATTATTATTAATTACTCTCTCCCACATTTCTTGAATTTATTCTTTCCTTTTCCAATTTTGTTTTTTTTTCCCTTTTCCAATTTTGAGTTGCACAGTTTTTAAACTTTCAATTTTTCCTATTTTCCAATATAATCATTTAAGACTTATTACATAATGAGCATTGTTTTAATAGTGATATTGTATGTATTTTCTGGTGTCTGTTATGCTATATGAATTGTTTAAAATCTTTTTGAAAATATTTGAAATTTTTATACATATAAACATGTATGCACACATACATATGAATATATATACAGACATGAATATATGTACACAAACATAAATACATGAAAATACATATATACATATGAGAATAGACATACATATATACACACGTATATGAATTTTTTTTTTTTGCTAATATTTGGTAAGTCTTTTTCCATACCTTTATTTCCATTTTCTTTCATCTTAATTCTAATACCATATTTGGGGCCTGTCTCTTATAATCCACCAGTTGCTGGCTTTTTATTTTAATTCAACATGACAAACTCTGTCATTAACTAGTAACTGCAGACCACTTACAGTTATTTTCTTTATATTTTGACTTATTTCTATCATCTTATTTTGTACTCTTTTTTTCCTGTGGTTATTTTTTCCTTCTTTCCCTTCTTTTCAACTGTGACTATTTTATTTATTTTCTAAATATACACCTAAAGTTAGGATGATGCTGTGGCTTGGGAAACAAAGATATAGGGATCTATTGTTCAATAGGTATAAGAGATTTCAGATACTCTAGATGAACAAGCTGCAGAGATCTGATGTACAATGTAATGCCAACAGGTAATAATGTCATATGGTGCACTTCAAATTTTTGTTACAAGGGTAGATCTTGTGTTAAATGTTCTTACAGCACAAAGTATATTCTGAAGAGAAAAGTATATTTCTCCTATATTCTGATACATTCCCAGGGAGCATTTCCACTCTTCTAGAACACTTCTTTGAAATGTGCAAATTCTAATCTAACTCAAAAACTGGTTTTCTTTGACCCCCACACTTTATTGTTCAGAATCAAATGCACCTAACACAGATGCGCTGAGTGTGATAGCCCCAAATACAGTACATTGTCTCTGTTAAACCTGAATCCCCAGTGAGAATCTGGCACAGAAAGCTTCAGTAGCTGGCCCAAACTCAAGCAACCATTAAGGGCTGAAACGAACTTGGAGCCAAACTCATCTAGTTCTAAGCCCAGCTGACTCCCTGGTATTCCTGCTTTCTCTACAATTCTCAGAAGTAAACATAGGCAGTGCCTGTGTTATGAATGAGATAGGTTCTGTAGGTTTGTTCTTAAGTTGAATTTGTATGTAACTTAGAACAAATACATTTACCTATCACCTGTAATATCCTCCATACATAGATGCAAGTTGTACTTCAGACCAGATGTGTGTAACCCAGGGACTTACTGTAATAGCCTCCATTCAAAAGTGCAAGTCATGCATCAGTTGGCTGCTTGTAACTTAGGGACCTACTATAATAGCCTCCCTTCTTAAGTATGAGTTGAGCATAAATCAGGGACTACCTCTATGCATGCAGTGCCGTAAATCGGGGACTGCCTCTATGCATACATAAACTCATTTCAATGTCTATAATATCAGAGAGTTGCACAGGGGAAAAGATAAATCAGCACAATCAAAACTGTGACGAGATATTACTTAAGTCTTTCAAAAACACCCCTCAAATTTGAGCTGAACATTTGAGAACATATATTAGTTTTATCCATTTGCTACTTTTAAATGGGATTGAAGAACTTGATGGTGAGACACCCAGACTTCAGACAGGCAACATACAAGCTTCAGATGGGGACTGACACAGACAAGTCTGGATGCTAAGCAGCTGTGCTCCGGAATCAAGGCGTTACTGTGCAATTTCACCAGTGTTCCTTCATTTGTAAATTTTTCATATGGGTTGGATCCTCTGCTAGCTCAATTGTACTAAACGCAGTGTGTTGACCCACATGTATTCTATTAAGTTTTATTTCATTTTTCCTTGGTTGTGATACTCAGTTAAACCTATATTTTATGACCTTCACAAAGCATTAGACAGGAGTACAAAGTATTTTCAAAGCCCTTAGTTCATTGTTTCATGTAAATCAGAGCTACCATTGCCGACAAACATTTTTACTTCTCCCCATCAGAACTACTCCACAATCCTACAGGGGACTCACCTCCCAGTGCAGGCTGTGCAAGTCATACATGCTCAGTACCAGCGCTCGGGAACATTAGCCCTGACTTTTAGAAAGGAGAGACAAGCACAGAAACATTCTGTGTCTGTGGTACCCAAGATGAGCGGAATTACAGAGAAAACGCCAGCACCCTAAGTTCAGATTAGGCCCGGGGTCCTTTACTGACTAGCCAACCAAGAAGAGTTCACACCCCAAAATTCTCGGCAACCCATAACAAAGGAAGGGAGTCAAATATGATGAAAAGGGTACCAGAGTTTATCCGACATAAGACAAGAACATACCAATGTGGATGCCGCTGCCGGGGCCAGTGCCGCACACCCACGAAACAGCCAGTACACAGATGGAAAGTACAAGCTTGCTGCAAGAGGCCATGCTCCCCACAGGTGCAGGAGAGCCGCGAGTAACCGCTGCGTGGCCTTTTATTGAAACGACATACAACAGGTGTGGGGGGGGGGCCATGTACAAGGATCACGTGCCTAATGATTGCTCTGTGCTCTTTCCTCACAGGCTGGACTCCCACCCTGATGTACCACAAATGTTCCAAGTCCAACACCTGCTTACTAACGAGCAACTGATCTTATCTCGTTAGAGCACCACGTTGCTTGAAGCTTGTCTCCAGGCTGCAAAACATCTCCATGCTGGGCATCACCTGTGGCTCAACGGAGTAGGGCACCGCCCCATATGCTGGAGGTGGCGAGTTCAAACCCAGGCCCAGCCAAAAACTGCAAAAAAAAAAAAAATCTCCATGCTGGCCAGGAGATTATCCTGTTCCCAGAGTCTCCCTCAAGAACCAGTGACCATTCCTAGAAGCCTGGTGCTCCTCAGTCTCCTACATACCAATATCCTCAGGGTATGTTTGTGTAACAAACCTTGTTTAACAATCATTTCTGCAACGCGTACATGCACAGAGGCAGGTAGTGATGGAGAGTTGGGGGAAGAGAGTGCAAAACGCGGTCTGTCTGGCCTTTCCCGTACAGGTTTATGCAGAACCTCAGAGGATCTCCTGCTGAGATTTCTGAGATAAAAGCTATTGAAACTTCGTGTGTGTGTGTATGTGTTTAAATATGTTTTGTGTATGTGCATGTGTTATATGTTATGTCTACATGGTACTAAAATTAGATTATAAATAAAAGGAGCTCTCATAAATAAAGTAAATAAGCCCAAAGTCTTTTCAAGTTCACCAAAGCAATCTTTGGTAAATAAACTGGTTTTTTAAAAAATTATTGGTAAAATAAAGTCTTCACAATTGTAAGCATACATTTGTGCTTCAGTTTACTGGTTATTTTCATACTTGAAGGTGTCAGGGTTTGATATAAATTATAAAACTATAACCCCAGCCAAAACAAAATGATCTGTGCTTGTGTAAATTTTGATAAGTGAGACTAATTTGATGTCTTTGGTGTAATAAAAATAGCTTAATCACCTGAGTCAATGGCAAAGTTACCTACATGTTTAAGTTTCTTGCATAGGTAAAAAGTAGGCATGTCTAAATAAGTGTCAATATTAAAATAAATGAAAGTCTAAGCAAATGATAACACAAAAACAGAAACATGGTCCAAGGTTTATGAAGATACGTTGGGTTCAGTCTTTTAATCCCGGGTGAAGGTGCAGTGTCTTCTATTGACTTTACTGTCGGTGGGAAAGGACACACAAAATCTGTTGCCGCCTCCCTCTATCATCTGATACTAACAGGACTATTAAGGATTTAAAGCTGCCCTATGAGCTGTGCAAGGGCTTAAATCAAATGGAGGATTCAGTTGTTCCTTTGGTCTGGCTCACTCTTGATTTGTTCTGAGCATAGGTTGCAAGCTAGCCTATCACATATTGTGTTGCCATAGCAAGGGCCTGAAATGTTAATTTCTATATAATAATTATTATTAGAATCAAAAGAGAATCTCAAAACAATCTTACTCTTTGGAATTATTATATGTACTCTAATTTTTACTTAAGTAGGAAAATTATTTGAGACCATTTAGATCAGCAATTCTCAACCTGTGGGTTGCGACCCCTTTGAGGGTCGACCGACCCTTTCACAGGGGTCGTCCAAGACCATCCTGCATATCAGATATTTACATTACGATTCATAACAGTAGCAAAATTACAGTTATGAAGTAGCAATGAAAATAATTTTATGGTTGGAGGTCACCACAACATGAGAAACTGTATTAAAGGGTCACGGCATTGAGAAGGTTGAGAACCACTGATTTAAATTGTTTCTAAAATAGCTTGATCTTAATCCTTACACCAAAATGTTGTGACTTTATGTCATTATTTGAAATGCTAAGGATTGATGTTAGAGGTTTATTCTGTGTAAAGTCTGATGATATGTCAATAAATTTTATTTTCGAATGTTGGTACTTTAGAATGATCTAATTAGTTAACATCTTTAAGAAAAATGCGTTCTATAATGTCTACTATATTTATAGAACTTAAAGATTTACATTATTCAGATTTTAAGTTTAAAAATAATGATTAAAATATTTTTGTGATTATTTCTTGATATATGTTTTAAAATTCTTTTCCTTCTCTTTTCTTCCAATTTTGTTTAGGAAAATATGTTTACATATTAAATTTGTTAAGCTATTGAATGACTTTATTGAGAACGTATGAATCACATTAGTATATATTTAATATTCACAGGCTATAAAAATGGTCAACAGGAAAATAATTCAAAATGATAACTAGAGTCTCCAGGGGTCCTCAAACTTTTTAAACAGGGGGCCAGTTCACTGACCCTCAGATCATTGGAGGGGTGGACTATAATTTAAAAAAAAAAAAAAAACTATGAACAAATTCCTATGCACATTGCACATATCTTATTTTGAAATAAAGAAACAAAATGGGAACAAATACAATAACACCACCTCATGTGGCCCACAGGCCGCAATTTGAGGACCCCTGGTCTAAGCTAACTGCTAAAGTAAATTAGGCAAATGTAAATAAGACAAATGCTTATGACAGACAATTTAAGACTTCTTACTTTACAGGTTATCATTAAGGTTTGGGTTAATGGAAGTTAAAATTTCTGGTTAATATACGTAATACTGTATATGAAGTGAGACAAAAATAAATATATAATGTATCTTCTTATAGAAAAACATTATAAAATAGGCATAAAATGCTGCTGTTTATTAAAAAGAATAATTTTGTTTAGTTTGTTAATGGTTCTTACAAAATAGATTAAAAAATAGTAAGGAGAGTGAGAGGTGAAGAAAGTTATAAAAGTATATTTTGATAAATAAGTTTAAAAAGAAAAAATTTTATATTTAAAAGATTGTACATAGTAAATTTTTGTTCATAAAATGAGTGGTTATTTAAGAAAAACTTAGGATAAAATGAAAAGTCCAAGTGTTTCATACATAGATGGTTTATGTAAGTTATAAAGATTTATAAAGGATAAAAGGAAGTTGGCTGCATTTAAAAGGAAAATTTTTAGGTTAAAACAACAAGGTTCTCAGAAAATATTAGTTTGTTCTTGATAAAATTACAAGAGATTTTAATTCTAAATGTATAATCTGCTTCTTTTGAACCTCAATAGATTTATAACTCAGAAGTTCAACTTTTGCTGTGTCTTTACTGATTTTACCTTTTCCTCGCCGTGACAAGACCTGAATCTCTTTTAACCTTTTTGTTGGGAATCCTATTAAATTTTTCCTGTCTCTGATTCTAAGTCTGGTGTGAAGGTCTGATGCTGAAATCTTTACCTTACAGTTCTGAAAACCAAAGGTTTTACTTAGTTCCTTGATACGTCTCTGTTGTGCAATATTATAAAAAAAATCATCCTATGTTGTTACAAAGAGTTGTGTGTTCCTTCTCAAGGTATTAGTTTTTCAGTTTCTTGGTTCCTTTATGACATAATGTTCGCTCATAACCCTGGACACGGTCTTCTTACGTCTGATAAATCCTGGTGCCTTTTCATGACGTTTGACTTCCAAGTTGTCCAAATCGGCATACCATAAGAACTTTAAAAAGTACCACACACACAAAAAGGGTTTTTTTTTGGTTTTGTTTTGTAATCTTTTGGGAAACCGACTTATAAGAAACAAAGATTTTATACTTTATCAAGATAATCCATGTTTTCTCTTTATTAGGTTTTTGACTAACTAGAAAAAGCAAATTTTAAAAAGTTCAAGGTTTGGTTTTTCTCTTTTTTTGCAGTTTTTGGCCAGGGCTGGATTTGAACCTGCCACCTCCGGTATATGGGGCTGGCACCCTACTCCTTTAAGCCACAGGCACCACCCAAGGTCAAGGTTTTTACACTCATGTAACTTAGAGTCTTTTGATGACTAGCACTCATGGTTAAATAAAGGACCATTAATATATAGTGACTTGTGATTCTATTTTGAACAAATGTTTCAAAACTCAAATACTTCAAAAACTTTCCAAAGGCAAATTTCTAAATTCAGTCCCTTTAATCTCAAACTATCTTTTTAATAATAGAGCCTCTAACAGTCTACGAGAAACATATTAGGCTTGTTATGATATCATAATATTTTCAGTGCTTTAAAGCCAACAAATATATGGACAGAAGACACAGAAGTAGCCCTTAATGGATGGCGGGAGGGTAATTGGTGGGACCACACCTAGGGTGCATTTTACAAGGGTATATGTTAAATCTACTAAGTTTAGAATATAAATGTCTTAACACAATAACTGAGAAAATGCAGTGAAGGCTATGTTAACCAGTTTGATGAAAATATGTCAAATTGTATATAAAACCAGCACATTGTACCCCCTGATTGCATTAATGTACACAGCTATGATTTAATAAAAAAAAATTAAATAAAAAAATTAAACAACAAAAAAAAGAAACTAATACTTTGGTTAGATCCACACAAAACAAAATAATCCCATCTGTCACGGCCAATACAAGCATTCTCCTTACAAGTTTGCTCATTCAAGGTATGTATGTTGTTGGGAAATGTAATTAACAATACAATTTCCTCCCACCCAGAAAACTCCACACAAAGTAAAGGAAAAAAAAAAAAAAAACGATTTTGCTATTGAATAAACTTACATCAAAATGTGATGCACATCCTAGGCAATCTGCTGAGAGATTGCAAAAACAGTAGGAAATCTCACCCTGGTATATAGGCAAGCAGACACAACCCATACAATAGTTGTTCTCAAGATATATAACAACTGGTCCTCAAGTAAGAGGATGTGACAGCACCATTTGTCACTCATAGTTCATCCTAAATTAACTTGGTAGTTGGGGCAAACCATCTGCATTAACTAACTAGC
Source organism: Nycticebus coucang (assembly GCF_027406575.1). NCBI lineage: Eukaryota > Metazoa > Chordata > Mammalia > Primates > Lorisidae > Nycticebus > Nycticebus coucang. Next base: position 22,873,036 of record NC_069793.1, on the reverse strand, counting down.
TTCATCCAAAAGAAATACACACTCCTCATAGGTTTATAACAAGAGGTACTTTTGAAACTTGAAGCAAGGTACCAGCTCAAGTTAGGGTCCTGCCTTTCCACAGAAACTAGGAGGTAAAGCTCCTATGTTCCTTGAGGATTCCATTTCTAAGTGGGATCTTCCAGTTCATTGAGAAAGACATTGCTAGGTTGTAAAGCTTAGAAGAGGCTTATTTTTTTATTTCAGGATATTACAGGGGTACAAATTTTTTGGCCACATGGATTCCTTTTGAACTGTTTGAGACAATGTGATAAGTGCCCATCACCCAGAGAGTGTACATTGTACCTGTTAGGTATGATTTCATCCATCCCTGCCGCTCCACCCACTTGATTTCCGTGGGGTTTTACTTCCATCTGTGCACGTGAGTGCTGTTTGGTTAGCTCCAATTTAATAGTGAGTACACTTTTTTTTTTATTAAGTCATATACACATAGATCATGAATACATTTACACATATGTAGGGTACAATGTGTTGATTTTTTATACAATTTGGAGTGTTTACATCAAACTAATTAATATAGCTTTTGCCTCATTTGCTTGATTAGTGTGTTAAGACATTTTTGTTCTATACTTGTTAAATTTAACTTGTACCCTTGCAATATGCTCCATAGGTGTGGTCCTGCCTTTTACCCTCCCTCTATCAAACCTCCCCTCTCCCCTCCCTTCCCACTCCATTTCTCTCCTTCATCCTGGGCTATAGTTGTGACCTATCTTTCATAAGAAAGTGTGAGTAAATATAAATTGGTTTCATAGAAGTACTGAGTACATTGGATACTTTTTCTTCCATTCTTGAGATACTTAGGAGAATATGTTCCAGGTCCATCCATGTAAACATAAAAGAGGTAAAGTCTCCATCTTTTTTAAGGCTGCATAGTATCCCATGGTATACATATAACCTAATTTATTAATCCATTCATGGGTCAATGGGCACTTGGGCTTCTTCCATGACTTGACTATCATGAATTGAGCTGCAATGAATAATCTGGTGCAAATATCTTTTTTGCAAAATGATTTTTGGTCTTTTGGATATACTCCTAGTAGAGGAATTGCAGGATCCAATGGCAGGTCTATTTTTAGATCCCTGAGTGTTCTCCAAACTTCTTTCCAAAAGGAATATATTAGCTTGCATTCCCACCAGCAGTGCAGAAGTGTTCCCTTTTCTCTATATACCTTACTGGGATCTGATCAAACTAAAAAGCTTCTGCACTGCCAAGAACACAGTAAGTAAAGCAAGTAGACTGCCATTAGAATGGGAGAGGATATTCATAGGTTACGTTTGACAAAGGTCTGATAACCAGAATCCACAGAGAACTCAAACTTATTAATATGAAAAGAACAAGTGATCTTTTTTTCCTATGGGCAAGAGACTTGAACAGAAGCTTCTCTGAAGACAGCCAGCTTCACCTGTGTCTGAAGAAGACAGGTATATGGTCTACAGGCATATGAAAAAATGCTCATCATCTTTAATCATCAGAGAAATGCAAATCAAAACCACTTTGAGATACCATCTAACTCCAGTAACAGTAGCCCAATAACAAAATCCCAAAACTACAGATGTTGGCGTGGATGTGGAGAAATGAGTACACTTTTTAAAAGATTTATATACATTGCAAAGAGATGAAGAACTTACAAGTTTCCTAAAGTAATTGCTGTAAGCAAAAGCCAATGAGAGAGTCTCTTCCCTTATTTTCAACAGAGAGAATTTTTGATTTGTATCTGCCTTCCCAATATATATATATATATATACCAAGTACTGTTGTTGGAACAAGCTAAGGGATGGCCTAGTTAAGTTCTCACAGAGGAAGGGAATGTCAGGTTTTCCATTAGGCAGATGTTGCCAGTGTCCATTAGTACGCTCTCACATCGGCAGACTGTGTGTCCGCCAAAATTCCACATTTTATCTCAGTTTATTCCATTTTTTAAAAAATTGTGTAGGTACAGCTCCTATACTCTATGAACACTTTGGCCAGTCTGTCCCAGTTTATCGTGTTTAATCAACTAGCAAGACAACGAAGAGCTGCTATTGCAGCTCCAACAAGCTCCATCTATTTTGGAGAAGTTTATATTTTGTGATCCTTATGATGAATCTAATACTTGTCTACTGCATATAATCATGCATGCATATTATAGATAGTACTGGTTAAATGTTAAACATTTTCATGTTCATTTATAAAACATAATAATTTTTATATTAATAATAATGAGAATTAAAAGATCATTGAAAAGAATTTTCACCTGTAAGTGTGTGTGAGCATGGGAAGGTGGGTATTATTCACAGATTGGTTTGCCTTTGGGTAGAGAGAGAATAGAAATAAAAAGAAGTTCCCAAAATTTCAAAATAGGAAAAACCAAAGAAAGCACCATTTGTGTGGTTAGGAACCTAAGGAGCAACCATTGTTAAATACCAGCCGGGTGTCAGACATGCAAAAACTCTTTTGGACACAAGTTGCCAATGACAGATATGACTTCACTTAGCTGGACACCTGGCTTATAGCTCCAACCCTGTGTACCAAGAGGCTCCGTTTTCTAAATTCCAGGATCATGAATAAAACGAAAGAGCAGAAGGCTAACACAGCCCTTCAGACAATAAAACAGGGAATTAGGGACTCTATGTACTGTGTAATATTTCTAAATCTGTAGTACTCTGCCATATGTGATTTTCATGCCTCCTTCCAGGATCAGCAGTAAAGCATTTAAAAGAAAGGGCTTATGTGATTATCTTTGGAGAAGCAAGAAAGAAGACCTGTAACACCCAAGTCTCTCTGCAGCAAGGCTTGCAGCAGAGAAGCCCTAGGGAGACGGCCTGCAGGAAGAAAGTCAAGATAATTGTCCAGGGCCTATGGCAAAGATATAAAACAGAGAAGGATAGAGCCAGCCTGGGACTGAGAAATGGTCAAGGGAGCTAAACAGAGGAGGGCCCTAATGATCGCCATGTCACTAGATGGTCAGAGACAGTCTGTGAACTGATGGTGGAGGCTATGCACAAACACCATACTTCTTTAATGATTCTTAGACTTTGTATTATGTCTGGAGAGAGGCTAATAGCTACACTTATTAAATCCATTGTGAACCAGGAAACAGTCCTCTGTATTCATTATCTCTCGTCTTTACAACAACCACTAAAAGCAGTTACTACCCCTAATTTATAGATGAGAAAAACTGAGGATCAAAAGTCCAAACTAACTAATGCAGTATAAATGTATATTGTGTGCCTGGAACTTTTCTAAATGCTATACCCTACAGTTCATTTCTTGTTCACAATGAACAAGATGAGGAGGGTCTATTATTTTTTTCATTCTACATGTAAGGAAACTGAGGCACAAAGTGGTTAAATCTAAGCTAGTGTTTCAAACAAGATCTGCCTGCAGCCTTTTCCCCCATATAATATTACTACCATTAAAAGAAAGCCAATTAAATTAATTGTCATAAATTGAAGTTTCTAATTCTAGGAACTAAAACATAATTGATAAGCTCCATCCATGAGAAAATTTGCACACACTCTCTGCGCCCTCTATCTCTGCCCTTTAATCTGCGGTGCTTCCCCCAGCCTCTCAGCCACCCACCCAAAGCCCAGTCATGTAATCTTGTGAACCAGGATTGAGCTCTGATCCCCTCTTGCAATATGTCATTATTATGGCTGTCATGGAAGCTGATAAATTTTCATGAATCCTAATGAAATTTCTGCTTTTATCTTCATTGTTCAATCTCTAGTTTTTGACAAACACAGTAAAAAGAAACCAAAAATGATCCATAATGAATCTGTTCAAATGACAAGGATTCTAATGGAAATAGACAGCAGCACAAAATTAATTTGTTCCTGTAACAGAGACAATGACAGAAACAGCAGTGGGTGTAATGCTACGTGGTACTCATTGGAAAAGTTAGTCACCACTCTATCAGTGGGGCATACGTTCCAAGACCCCAGTGGATGCCTGAAACTGCCAATAATATTGAACCCTATACCTACGTATACTGTGTTATTTCCCACGTAGGTATACCTCATTTCATTGCTCTTCACTTTATTGCACTTCATATATATTGAAATTTCTATAAGTTGAAGGTTGTGGAAACCCTGCATTAAGTCTGTTGGTGCCATTTTTCCAACAGCATGTGTTCACTTCTCGTCTCTGTATCACATTGTGGTGATTCTTACAATATTTCAAACTTTTCATTATTATTACATCCATTATGATCAGTGGTTTTTCCTGTTACTATTTTAATTGTCTTGGGGCACTACCAATCATGCCTACATGAGACAGTGAACTTCAGTGGTAAATATTGTAGGTATCATGGCTGTTCCACCGACTGGTTATTCTCCCCTCTCTCTCCCTCTCTTCAGGCCTCCCTATTAACTGAGATACAACAATATTTAAATTAGACTAACTAATAATCCTACAGTGGCCTCTAAGTGTTCAAATAAAAAAAAGAGTTGCCCATCTCTCATTTCCCATCAAAAGTTAAAAATGATTAAGCCTAGTGAGGAGGGTATATTGGAAGCCAAGATACGCTGAAATCTGCATCTCTTGAGCCCAACAGTTCTCAAGTTGTGAACGCAAAGGGAAATTTTGTGAAGGAAATGAAAAGAATTACTACAGTGACCACATGAGTGATAAGAGAGTGAAACAGCCTTTATCGCTGATATGGAAAAAGAATTAGTGGTCTGGCTAGAAGATCAAACCTGCCATAACATCCCCTTAAGCCAAGGCCTAATCAGCACAAAGCCCTACCTCTTCAATTCTGTGAAGGATGAGAGAGGTAAGAAAGCTGCAGAAAGAATATTCAAGGCTAGCAGAGGAAGGTTCAGGAGGTTTAAGGAAAGAACCCATTTCTGTAATATGAAATTGAAAGGTGAAGCAAAAAATGCTGATGGAGAAGCTGCAATAAGTTTTTCAGACATGGCAAAAATGAGTGATGAAGGTAAGCTGTGCTAAACAACAGATCTTCAATGGCGATAGAATTTTCTATTGGAAGAAGATGCCATCTAGGACTTCCATAGCTGGAGAGGAGAAGTTAAAGCCTGGATTCAAAGCTTCAAATCACAGGCTGATTTTCTTGTAGGAGGCTAATGCAGCTGATAACTTTAAGCTGAAACCAATGCTCCTTTACCGTTTTAAAATTCTAGGGCCCTTAAGAATTATGCTAAATTTACTCTGTCCCTGCTCTAAAAATGGAACAACAAAGCCTGAATGACACCACATCTGTTTACCACACAGTATACTGAATATTTTAAGCCCACTATTGAATCCTACTGCTCACAAAATAAAAAGAGAAAAATTACTTTTAAAATTTTATTGTTCATTGACAATGCACCTAGTCACCAGAGAGTGCTGACAGAAATGTACAAGGAGATTAATACTGTTTTCATGCCTGCTAACACAACATCTATTCTGCAGCCTGTAGATTGCGGGGTAGTTTCAACTTTCAAGTCTTCTTATTTATGAAATACATTTTGAAAAGCTACAACTGTCATAGATAGTGATTCCTCTGATGGATCTGGACAAAGTAAATTGGAAATCTTCTAGAAAGGACTCACCATTGAAGAGGCCATTAAAAGCATTCATGATTCATGGGAGGAGGTCAAAAAGGAGTTTAGAAGAAGTAGATTCCAATCCTCATGGATAATTTTTTTTATTTTTTGAGACAGAGTCTCACTTAGTCACCCTCGGTAGAGTGCCATAGCGTCACAGCTCACAGCAACCTCCAATTCTTGGACTTAAGCAATTCTCTTGCCTCAGCCTCCTGAGTAGCTGGGACTACAGGTGCCCACCACAACACCCAGCAGTTTTTGTTGCAGTTGTCACTGCTGTTTTAGCCGGCCAGGGCCAAGTTTGAACCCGCCACCCTTGGTATATGGGACCGGCACCCTACCTGCTAAGCCACAGGCACCACCCCCCTCATGGATGATGTTTATGGATTTGAGACTTCAGGGGAGGGAGTAACTGCAGATGTGGTGGAAATAGTAATTAGAAGTGGAGCTTAAAGATGTGACTGAATTTTGCAATCTCTTGATAAAACTTGAATGGATAAGAAGATCCTTCTTATGAATGAACAAAGAAAGTGATTTCCTGAGGTAGAATCCACTCCTGGTGAAGATGTTATGCACATTGTTGAAATGACAACCAGGGATTTAGAATATTACATAAACTTAGTTGATAAAGCAGTGGGACGATGTGGGAGGATTGACTCCATTGATGAAAGAAATTATAGTGTGGGTAAAATGCCAATAAACAGCATCAAACACTAGAAAATATTCTGTGGAGGGAAGAGTCATTCAATGTGGCAAACTTTACCGTTGTCTTATTTTTAAAAATTGCCACAGCCACCCCAAACTTCAGCAACTGCCACCCTAATCAGTCAGCAGCCATTAGCATCAAGGCAAGACCCTCTCCCAACAAAAAGATTATGATTCACAGAAGCCTCATTTGATAGCATTTTTGGCAATAAAGTGTATTTAATTAAAATACATCCTTTTTAGACATAAGGCTATTGAATACTTAATATACTATAAACATAACTTTCATATGAATGAGGAAACCAAGAAATTTGTGACTTGCTTTATTGTGGTATCTGCTTTATTGCATTGGTCTGACACCAAACCCACGAGATCTCTCAGGGATGCCTATACATGCATATCTGTGATAAAATTTAATTTACAAGTTAGCCACAGTAAGAGATTAACAATAACTATTAATAAAATAGAACAGTTATGAAATTATACTCTAATAGACATGATGTGAATATGATACTTTTTTCTTTCTCTCACAGTATCTTATGACACAGAAACTCACCTTCCTTCTTGTGGTGATGTGAGATAATAAGATGCCTGCATGATGAGATGAAGTGAAATGAATGCGGTAAGCGTCGGGACATAGCATCAGGCTATTACCTATCTTCTAATGATCAGAAGAAGGATAATATGCTTTGGGTGATCCTCGATCACCCAGCCCTGACAATGTCCATAGTTGGATGTCAGGAGTAAGGGAGGTGGATGACAAGCAGATGGGTAGCCTATATGTACTACCATGCAGGATGGTGTGACATTTCATCAGTGGGCTCAGAACATAACATGCAACTTAAAACTCATCCATCATTTATTTCTAAAAATTTCCATTTACTATTTTCTGACTACAGTTGACAATGCATAACTGAAACCACAGAAAGAAAAAAATTGGCTGATAAGGAGAGGACTGATGTATAGCAGACACAAGTGTTTTGGAAAAGAAAGGTCTACTTTTAAAGTCACACAATCTCCTTCCCTGACTCGGTAAATCCTGGGTAAATAGGTATAATTACCCACAGAGGTTTCTGTGAAAGATATCAAATGTAAGAGCAAAGTTTTGGTATCTTTACATTGGATAGAATGAAAGAAGTTGGACTGTTACTTGATTCTCCCTTTTAAGAGAATTATTCTGAGTATTTGTTTGCTGGCACAAATTCATAGCAACCAGTTGCCTCTCTCTAATAATAAGAACACATCGCTCTTTTAAGTAATGGTTATAGTCCTGGTTACTTTCTTATACTAGGCCTACTAGAGCAATCAACGTGTCCCAAATGGGACAGCATTTTAATACTGATTAAATCAATTTAATGCAGAATAGACAGGTGTTGTTCCAAAAGAAAAGACAAATGCAAATTTTAAACTTTCAAATGTTGACAGACACAAAGAATAACGTTACCTCTCATTAATTAAATTTTTAAATAGATATTTCAAAGATTCTGACCAGCAATTACAGCATCTTTGCATTCTGCTATCAGCTGTCATATTTTCACAGTTGTCCTCCCGCCTATGCTTTGATTTAGAAAATTTCTAGGGCTCTGTTTTCTTGTTCCTTACCATTTGCTTTTCTAACTATATTGTTTTCTTCAGCAGCTAGTTATTTGCTGAGCTGGTGAAACTATTTTGTTTTAAAGTAATCCCCAATCATCTGAAAAAAGAGAGCTTCTTCTCCAAATGCAAAGCCTTTGCGAAGAGTAATGCAGTGGTGATGCTGGCAGGTGAGTTGGAAGAGCAGCAAGAACGTAGAATAGTTAAGACCAATTTGGATAAAATAAAAGAAAGCAAGAGCTGACCATTTTACCTGATCATCGGACTTCCTAGAAGCTGTTTACTCTGTTCTGTCTTTTTCCTTGTCCCCTTCTAGAAAATCCAGACTTCTTTCTATAGTTAACAATAACCTTGCAATCTCAGCAGTATCACTATTTTACACATGGAAATCCTGAGACTTAGATAAGTAGCTGTCACAAAGTCATGTAGTCAGTAGGGAGAATAATCTACGGTTTGAACTCAAGTATAGATGACCCTGGAGATATAGGCCTATTTTACTCTACCACACTGCCTCTCACATTGAAATGAAAAATTCTTACTTCTTCAAGCAGTGGAAGATATTGAACTCAATGATCAAGACTTTCTATAGCAAAAGGTAACTTCTTTCTGCTAAGCTACTAAACAAGCAAGATTAAAAGCCTGAGCTAAACGGATCAGTCTGGACTGTCTTGTTCCTTCTTTGCCAGTGCACTGTCTTTTGGATACAGAAATAAATACAGATTCAAATATAGACACAGATAGACATGTAGCTATAGAGGGAACCACACAATGTATGCGGGGATACCAAATTTCAGATCTTATTTTTTTGAATAGAATATAGTAAATTCTCTTGCATATAATGGATAAAAAGCAGAAATAACAGAATATTTGTCAATAGTTTGCAAAAAGAATTGTAGTAGGAAAAACACATGTTCCTTTTTACAAAGAAGTAGGGTGAGGGCACTGATCTCCTGTCCCTCTGAACCTGGGAAATTAATGTTTAATGGATTTGTACCTGACTGACTCTAAGAAAAGCTGTTATTGCTTTCCTGTGCATCTACAAGAATCCCCAAAACTGTAGAATTACTTTGCAAAATCAGTCCCTGTGCCCTCAGTGCTATTGTCAGTCACCCACAGATTCTGTCTTTAGTATCTCTCCTTTTGATTCCCCACATCTCAATGCCTTGAAATTGTTTTAATGTTCAGCTGTCATTGTGACTTTTGAAACCAACTTATTTCCTTTGTATAAGTGAAGGTCAAACACATCTAAAACAGACAGAGCTGTAATAGTGTGTGGCCTCAAACTGTATGCATTGTGTGATGAGGCTTCTACCAGCTTTGATTTTTATCTGCGATCTAATAGTAGAGAATGGAGAGTTTTCTGATTGTGAATGAAGCAAACTCTTATTTTGACTTCATTTCTATTGAAGAAAAAAAAAAAAACTAAGTTCACGCGTTAGTTTGAACAGAGTAGTCAAATTGAGATAGAGAACCAGGAGGCACTGCTTAACAGAGTCCAAAGCCCCTGACCACCAGATCAAGAACAGAATGTGATAGCAGAGCAAGGTAAGAGCAGTAGAAACCAAGGTGGCAAGGAAATTGACTACTGCTTCCTGGCAGCTCATTGTACCCTAGATATGATATAATATAATATAATATAATATGTCGTTAAAAGAGACTCCCACCACCACCATCACAGTTCTGAGAGGTTCCTTATAAGAAAAGGGGGAGGAGGGCTCTCAATTTTAAGAAATCACTGCCTCTTTCCAAGAAATAACCTGAATATTCCTTCCCTACTTAGCTTATGATGAAACTATTGCTTAAATTTTTTTAAAAAATCAAGAAAACCAAAGATGCTTTTCTCCTCAGCAGAGAGAACTAACCTAGTCTGCCTCTGGAGGAAATCTTCGTTATTTACTAAATAAAACTTGCCTTTGCTTTATTCTGCCAGTTCGCTATTGTATTCTTTCTCGTACAAAGCCAAGGCTCACTTGGACTCCGAGAGATTCCCAGCATGGGGGATTACTTTGCTGTGCCCACACCACAAATTCCCAAGCTGCTTCTCACAGGGGTGGCACGTAAGAGTAGGATACAAGGGGCGACCACACAGTGCTGCTACATGTTTGGTAAAAAGATGAAAAGCTTGGGCGGCACCTGTGGCTCAAAGGAGTGGGGCACCGGCCCCCTATGTTGGAGGTGGTGGGTTCAAACCCAGGCCTGGCCAAAAACTGCAGGAAAAAAAAAAAAAAAGAAAAACTTTGTGGTAGTATCTGACCTCAAGTTTCTTTTCCTTGCCAAAATGGTCTGTAATAATCTTCTCATTTTAAATTTTTTTTTTGTTTTTTTCCCTCTTCTCTCTGCTTACTTCTTACCTTGACAATACAAGGCCTACCGAAGTAGCTACAGCAAGAAGGCTGACTGCACCAGAGGAAGACTGTACTGTTGAGGGCTGATGTCACATGGGATGGGAACAAAAGGCAAGGAAGACCAGTTAATAATGATTTGCTAGTTTTAAAATGCAAATGTTGAATAATTACACAAAGATTGAGACCAGTTAACTACCCTATTAAAAAATGAAAGGATCAGTCCCTTTTCCTATTTTTCACATGCCATGGTCTTGTGACATCCATAAGACAGAATTCTCTTCTGGTGCCTCAGAGAAACATACCCCTTGCCTTATGCAGGTAAGATAGGCTTTGACCTCTAGCATGGGAATGAAAAGATTTTCTTCAACTTGATATTTCACTTACTCACTCCCACGTGACATCCTATGCCTATAAAACAAAAACAACTATTTTTTTCCCCTAGTATCAGCCTTACGATAAAACTCAGCAAAGATGAAAAGTAATCAATCGGGTTTCTGTGTGTGTAATTGCTCAGAGGTGAGTTAGGGCCCAAGATACTTACAATGGTTACAAACTTTCATTTCAGATGAAGTTTCAGTATACACTCAAGGCTAATGTCAAAGAATAAAATTACCTTACTAAGAAAAGGTCAAAGCAGAGAACTTGGGGCTAAAATATACATGTAGTATAGTATGGTTGAGACTGAGGGTGAAAAGAGAAAAGAGAACATGAAATGTACAAAGAAGGGAAAGAAACATTGGGATGTGTTTTCTGGGAAAGACGTTGATAGATGCATGAGATTCTCAAGCTCAAAAAGATCCTTAGTGTTTGTGTGTGAATAATACTACTAATAATAGCTAATATTTGTTGACCCATTGCTAAGTGGCAAGCATGGTCGTGGGTGTCTAATTCTATTATCACAACAAACCTAGGAGTTTAGCATGCTTTTTAACCTCCATTTTATGAGGAAAAAAAAAAAAACGAAGCACAGGCTAGTCAAAAAAAAAAAGAACTTCTAGGTCATGCAGCCCATAAATAGTAAAACCAAGATTCAAAACAGGCCTGTCTGATGTGCAAGACCAGTCACATAACCACTACCATCACACACACACACACACGTTGTGCCCAAGTCGCAGGATCCCCCACATAAATCACCCAGAGACCAAGTACGATTGAAAAGCAAGAGGTTGTTTATTTACAAGCTCAAGCCTGGGCTTCCTGGTCCTGGCGCAGCAGGAGAGCAGAGAAGCCCCAATCTTGAAAAGGAGGGAGGTTTTTAAGGGTACAGAAAGGAAAAAAAAGGGAGGGGGTGTGAGGTGAGCTTCTGGGGCGAGCTGATAGGGGTTCTAGGGAACTGAGCAGTACTTGTCCTTGGCTGTCTGGGAGAGTGTTGCTATCACTCGTAGCAGACGTTGTGCAAGGGCAGGATCATGGGGCAAGGACGGGGGGCCGGGGAGGAAGCATGTTGCCTAACGCCTTTGGTATGCAGCTGCAAAATGAAGGCTGAGGGACAAGATGAAGTTAGTCTTAACAAAATGGAGTTAACTTGGTCCTTACACACACACGCACACGCACACGCACACACACACATTGTGGTTCTCTTTAGAATCTGATTTGGGTAACAAAGATGTCCTGCAGGATGTCAATGTCTCTGTTTCTGGTACCAATCCCCCTACAATCAAGTAAACTCTCTTTCTGACCACCCCATTCCCATCAATGCTGCATTTTTCTGCCTCTGATCTTCCACCAGAGTGAGGTTACAATAGCTTCTCGAAAAGGCCAGAAAGCTGACTCCTGTTCCACAGTTTCTTATTAGTGTCCTGCTTTCTGAGTTTTGTTAAGTAGATAACAACCAAATATACAATCACCCAGAATTTATCTATTAATAAAGATTTAAAATACCATAAATACTATGTCAATTAAATGCTGATTCAGAGAATAAAATTATCAACTCAGCATAAAGGTAGCACAGGGTAAGACAGAAAAAACATGCAAATTGGGCTGAGCACTTAGGGTCCATGTAAGGCTAGAAAACTTGGGTAAATTAAATACTTTTTTTTAATTGCAGGTTAATGAGAGGGTACAAACAACCAAGTCACAATATTTGAATTCATTAGGTAGAGTCCCTATTGTAGCTGTGTCCTGCACCCAAAAGGTGTGCCGTACACCTCTACATTGTACTCATTGAGTGGGAGCACTCCAAACCCCCTTTCCTCCCTCCCTCTTTCCATCTGCCCCAAATTGAATTGAAATGAGATTTTTTTCCTATGTGAGGGTGAATTAGATGGTCCATTGGCCTCATATTAGCATTGGGTATTGCTTTTTTGTTTACTGAGAAAATGTGGTTCAACTCCACCCAGGTTAATACAAAAAAAGATGTAAAGGCCCCATCTTTTTTATGGCTGAGTAGTAATCCATGGTGTGTGTGTGTGTGTGTGTGTATGGATTAACAACCTAAATGCCCATCAATTCAGGAATGGATTAACAAGCTGTGGTGTGTATGTGTGTGTGTGTGTATGTTTATATACAGGTTGTTCCCACATCTTGGAGATTGTAAACTGAGCTATGATAAACAATCTAGGGCAAATGTCTTTATGGTAAAAGGATTTGATTTTTTTTCTTCTGGGTAGATGACTCGCAGTGGAATTGTGGGGTCAAATGGGAGATCTAATTTGGGTTCCTTGAGGATTCTCCATACTTCTTTCCAAAATTCACAGTCCCGCCAGAGGTATAAAAGTGTTCCCCTCTCTCTGCATCCACACCAGCATCAGCAACTCTGGGACTTTGTGATGTGGGCTAATCTTACTGGGTTAGGTGATTGTCAGGGTGGTTTTGATTTGTATTTCTCTGATGACTAGGGACAATGAGCATTTTTCATATGTTTGTTAGCCATTCATCTGTCATCTTCAGATGACATGTCATCTTCTGTTTATGTCTTTTGCCCAGTGGTAGATGGGATTATTTGATCCTTTTTTGTTGATTAATTTGAGTTCTCTAAAGATCCTAGTTATCAAACTTTTGTCAGATTCATAACATGCAAATATGTTTTCCCATTCTGAAGGTTGTCTATTTGTTTTAATCATTGCGTCCCTAGCTGTGGAGGAGCGTTTCAGCCTAATCAAGTCCCATTTATTTATTTTTGTTGTTGCAATTGCTATAGAAATATTCTTCCTAAAATCTTTTCGTAAGCCCACATCCTCAAGAGTTTCTCACATACTTTCTTCTAGGATATTTGTCATTTCATATCTTATATTAAAATTTGTATATATCTTGAATCAATTTTTATAAGTGGGGCAAAATGCAGGTCCAGTTTCAGTCTTTTACATGTGGTTATCCAGTTCTCTTCAGCACCATTTATTGAGTTTCGGAATTCTTCTCCCCAGTGGATGCTTTTGTTTGGTTTATAAAAGATGAAAAGGCAACTATAGACTGGTTTCATCTCTTAGTTTTCTATTCGGTTCCAAATGCCTATGTGTCTTTTCTTGTGCCAGTACCATGCTGTTTTGATCACTGTGGACATATCATATAGCCTAAGTCTGGTAGAGAGATGCCTCTGGGTCTGTTTTAATCACTAAAAATTGCCTTAGCTATGCTAGGTTTTTTCTGGTTCCATACAAAGCAAAGAACTATTTTTTCTAGTTCTTCAAAGTACGATGTTGGTATTTTAATGGGGATTGCATTGAATCTGTATATTGCTTTGGGAAGTCTAGACATTTTAAAGATCTTGATTTTTCCTACCCAGGAGTATGGTATACACTACCATTTGTTAATGTCTTCTGCTACTTCTTTTCTTAGGGTGTCATAATTCTCTTTGTAGAGGTCCTTCATCTCTTTTCTTAGATATGTTCCTAGGTGTTTCATTTTCTTTGAAGCTACTGTGAAGGAAATTGTGGCTTTGATTAGTTTCTCGACTTGGTTGTTATTGGTAAATACAAAGGCTACCAATGTGTGGACATTGATTTTAACCCTGAGATGTTATTGTACTTCTTGATCACTTCCAGGAGTCTTGTGGTTGAGTCTTTCTGGGGTTCTCTAAGTATAAAATTATATCATCAGCAAAGAGTGAGAGTTTGACCCGTGTGGATGCCCTTTATATCCATCTCTTGCCTGATTTCACTGGCTAGAACTTACCAGAAAAATGTTGAATAATAGTGGACGTCCTTGTCTGCTTCCGGTTGTAAGTGGAAAAGCTCTCTGTTTTACTCCATTCTGTGGCATGACCGGAGACGTTAGAGAACAGCAGCTTTGCCACGGGTGCGAGCGCACTCCTGCAATTATTAAAGGGAAACAAGAAACACACAACTACACAACACAGGATGGCGTGTAGCACAGCTTCTTTATTTCTGGCCACCCTATATACACTGGTGGTCACATACACACTTAATGTATAACTTTTACCATTACCTAACTCTTTCTATCTAAAATTAACTTGTGGGGAGACATCAAATCTACAGATCAGCACAATCTCTTCTGCCTTTACATTCTTCTCAGACATGCGTTAACTCTTGAGCAAGGTATCTAAATGAAAATCACAAAGAGCTGCAGGGGAACAGGGGAAATTAAAATCCCTCATGCACACACTTAGTTTACCCACAATGGAGTAATGACTCTGTTTCTCCACAGGGCAGAGACCTTTTAGGCCCTAAAGACAATATGTAATTAACATGTCAACCTCTGGTCCATCTCTCCAGGAATGGGATGTTAGCCCCTGACCACCTGGGCTTAAACAGGAGCCTGACTTCAGAGAAACTGTTCATGGACTTTTGCCTCCAAACAAACAAACTCTGTGCACGCCTCAGGGGGGCCCAGCTCTCTTTTGCCTCTGTGTTAGCAAAAGCCATTTTAACCCATAATGAGCTTTCTTTGTGTGCCTTATGTGGGACATTTTTCTTACTTTATCCCACCCATTCAGTACGATGGTATCTGTGGGTTTGTCTTAGATGGCTTTCTTCAGCTTCAGAAATGTGCCACCTATGCCTATTTTCTTAAATGTTCTTGTTAGAAAAGGATGCTGAATTTTGTCAAATGCTTTTTCTGCATCCATTGAGAGGATCATACACTCTGTTTTTGCTTCTATTGATATGATGTTTTTACATTTATGGATTTGCATATGTTAAACCACCCTTGCATCCCTTGGAAGAAGCCTAATTGATCATGATAGAGAATTTTTTTAATGTGTAGCTGCAATCTATCAGCTAAGATTTCCTATCAAGCATTCAAGAAGACTGATTCCAGCACCTGGGCTCTTTAACACTGGTTCTACAATTGAGGACACAGAGGATACTCAATAAATTATTGTTGAATAAAAGCCAGGTTGAATACACATTATGAGCACACATTGGTAATACAAATATGTAAAAGTTTACTCTTACTCTCTGAAATCAGAGATGTTGTAGTCTAATACCTTAAAAGCACAATTTTGAGACTAAGCCTGTGAAATTGGCCTGAAAGACAGTTCTTCATTGCTATAGCAGATATCACTGTTAGCCATTCTATGTCTGCTTCCAGCCATAGTATTCATAATTTGTCCATTTTCAGAGAGGTCATCTATTCTCCCATCTTGCAAACAGAAAAAAAAACAAAAACAAAAAAAAATGAGGCCTCCATGGATTTTATAACTTCCCCCAAGGTTAACCAAAGATCAATATCAGGTCCCTTAACTCCCACTCAGGTGCTTATTTTTTTGCTAAGTCAGAACCAGCATAAGTAATGACTGCTAGCAATTCACATTTACCCAGTACCCACAGAGCTAGAGACACTATAATTAGCCACAAACCATAGAAACTTACGTAAAAGAGCAGGAGACATGGATTTGAGCAGGTGACATTCCAAGGACATTTTTAAATAAACAATGACAACCTTTAAAGTAATGCAGGCCATATTTATCCTGCTGCTCAAATTGATTGTTGGAATTTATAAATATATATTTAATTTCCACCCATCTCTACCAGGAACTATAATGCAAACTTTAGTGTTTTCTCTAATGTTTGAAAGGCAATTATAAGCCAATATTAACATTCATCTTACACAACTACTTTAAAAGCCTCAATTCTTTAGCAGGGCTATTAAATCATTAAGCAAGCCCATTGTGAGATATCATAAACAGAGCTGGTGTGAATTCATTATTTAGTTATCTAAAACATTTCTCAGAGTTGGATTAATGAAATTACCTAATTATCATACAAGAGCCAGACACAATTCTGTGATTGATCTGTCATCTTGGTGGTAAGAAGATGATCTCACTACACTGGTTGAGTCAGTCATCAAATACTCAAATGATGCCAAATTATCTTTATCAGATACAACTTTTATTTAAACCCTCAAAATATTTTAAACAATTTAATCAGAGAAGAAACAAGGAGAAAGTCATAGAAATAACCTTTTACTACAAAAAAAAAAATAGTTGATAGTTAAATAAAAGAAAACAAGTTCCAAAGGGCATCAACATTGTAAGTAGCCTATGCTGGAAGCTAAGAAAGGATTTCATGTTGATTTCTCCTTGCCAATTCTTACAAATGTTGAGCTTTCTGTTTCAGTATCCTGTTGGCTTCCCACAGAGGAGGCTATATTTAAAGGCTAGGTTCCTGATCCTACCCAGGCATCCAAGCTAAAAATTTTTGCAGTCATTTTTTTCTTTAATCCTTCCCCTCTATCCCCTGGACATCCCTGATTGATTGCACCTTTCAAATCCCTTCCTCTCTATTCTCCATTACCATTGCCTTAGTCCAGGTCTTCCGCTTCTCACTGAGTATAACTTGATCTTTTCCTAACTAGTCTTCTTTTAATGCCTTAACTGGCTAAATTATATTTTCTATTACAGTCACAAGTAAGGTCCCAATGTCTCCTGAAAGTCCAAATTCTTTAGGTTTCCATTCAAAGCTATCTCCCTTTTGCCCCCATACTCCACCAAGCTTACTTCTGACCAAATCCCCCCCATATAATATAATGCAAATTAAATTATAAAGATTGGGACTGTTTATTTCCCACAGAATCTCCAATGGCTAATACAATGTCTTGGTATTTAGATGTTCAGTAAATATTTGTAGAATACAGACATGAATATGGCCTACCCTCCCTTTACACCAAAGATGCTATTACACAATTACGTTCAGGTTTGAAAGCTCTGGACTTCAGTTATACTGATCAGTATCAATTACACTGACCAAAAAATAGCGAATTCAGACCAGCTCTGTTTATGATTGCTCACGGTGCATTTGCTTAATGATTTAAAAGCCATGCTAAACAATTGAGCCTTCTAAAGAAACCGTGTAAGATGAATGTTAATATTAGCTTATAATTGCCTCTCAAATGTTAGGGAAAATGCTGATTAAAGTTTGCATTATAGTTCCTGGTAGAGATGAGTGGAAATTAAATATATATTCATAAATATTTTAATATCATAAACCACATTCTAGCAATCAATTTGGAGTAGCAGAATAAATATGGCTTCCATTACTTCAAAGGTTTTCATGGTTTATTTAAAAATGTGCTTGGAATGCCACCTGCTCAAATCCATTTCTCCTGCTATCTTTCAAAATTTGGTTCAAACTTCACTTCCTCTGAAAAGTATTGCTGATACTGCCAGTCAAACTCCTTTGCTTGCACAGGCCTTTACATATCTTTTTAATAGTGTACTTTTTATTGCAGTAAAATACACAAAACATAAAATTCACCAATTTAACCATTTTTAAGTGTACAGTTAGTGACAGTAAGTACAATCACAGTGTTGTACAACCATCACTTCCATTCACCTCTAGAACTTTTTCTTCATCCCAACCTGAAATTCTGTGCCCATTGAACAAAAACAACTTCCCATTTCTACCTCCCTACTCGCTGCCAACCACCAGCTGCTTTCTGTCTCTGTGAACTTTGCTATGCTAAGATACTTGATACAAACTGGATCGTGCAATATTTGTTCTTCACCTCTGGCTTATTTAAATTAACTTAGCACAATGGTTCGTCCATGTCATGGCATGTGTTAGAATTTCATTCCTTTTTAAGGCTAATATCCTATTGTATGTGTTCACCACATTTTATTTATACATTCATCCCTTAATAGACATTGAGGTTGTTTCTACCTTTTAGTTATTGTAAATAATACTGCTATGCACGTGAATATACAACTACATGTTTCAGTCCCTGCTCTCTATTCTTTTGGGTATACTCATACTAAGAAGTAGAATTGCTAGATTACATGGTAATTTTATATTTCATATTTGGAAGCACTGCCCAGGAGTTTGAGGTTGCTGTGAGCTGTGATGCCACGGCACTCTACCCAGGGCGACAGCTTGAGGCTCTGTCTCAAAAAATAAAAAAATAAATAACGAACAAAAGAAAAATATATATATATATATTGAAGAACTGCCATACTGTTTTCGGCAGCAACTGCACTATTTTACATTTCCACCAGCAATACACAATGTTCCAATTTTCAACACTGTTACTGCCACTTGTTTTCTCCGGTGTTTATTTGTTGATAATAGCCATCCTAATGGGTGTGAAATAGATCTTTTATTTGCATTTTCTTCAGGAATAGTGATATTGAACTTTTTTTTCATGTGCTTATTTGCCATCTGTACATCATCTTTGAAGAAATGGAAATGTCTATTCAAGTTCTCTGTCCATTTTAAAATGTGGTTGTTTGTTTTTGCTGTTGAGTTCTAAGTGTTCTTTTTAGAGGATCTTAACCCCTTATCAGACATATGATTGCCAAATATTTTTATCCATTTTGTTGGTTATCCTTTCCCTTTGTTTATGGTGTCTTTTGATGAATAAAATTTTTTAATTCTGATGATGTCTGACTTATCTACTTTTTATCTTGTTGCCTGAGATTTGGGTGTTGTATTCAAGAAATTTGGGTGTTGTATTCAAGAAATCTTTGGCAAATCCAATGTCATGAATATTTTCTCCCATTTTTCTTCCAACAGTTGTATAGTAGCAGTATCTCTTACATTTAGGTCTTTGATCTATTTTTGGTTTATTTTTGTGTATGGTATAAGTTAAGGATTCAACCTCACTCTTTTGAATGTGGATATCCATGTGTTAGAGAAACTATTATTTTCCCATTGAATGATCTTGTTTAAAACATTTGACTATATATATGAAGATTTATTTGGGGGGTCTTTATTATATTCAGTTTATCTATATATCTGTCTTTGTGCCAAACACTACACTGTAGGTTTGTAGTAAGTTTTGAAATCATGATGTATGATTCCTCCAACTTTGTTCTTTTTCAAGATTGTTTTGGTGGGGAGTAGGAGAAGGGGGTTCAAGGAGGGGGAAAGAAGCAGGGGAGGCACAGGGTATGACACACCTCTTGGGGATGGGACAAAATTATAAGAGGGACTTTACCTAACAAATGCAATCAGTGTAACCTAGTTCTTTGTACCCTCACTGAATGCCCAACAATAATAAATAGATAAATAAATAAATAAATAAATAGTTATTTTGGCTTTTCAGGGGTCTCTATGAAGTTTAGGACAGATTTTTCTATTTCTTTTTTAAAAAAATACTTCAGTGGAATTTTAATAGGGATTGCATTAATCTATAAATCTCTTTGGGTAGAGCTGATAACTTAATAATATTATTAAGTCTTCTAATCCATTAACATGGAATATCTTTTAATTTGTACCCTCTAACTTCTTTCAGCAAGTTTTGTAGTTTGTAGTGCATAAATCTTTTACCTGCTGTTTTCTTTTAATTTTATCATAAATGAAATACTTTAATTAATTTCCTTTTCAGACTGTTCATAGTTTAGTATACAGAAATGAAACTATTTTTGTGTGTTGATTTTAAATCCTGCAATTTTGCTAAATTCATTTATTTTACCAATTTTATAAATAATCTTAACTGCAATATTGGACTTGTAACTTATTGTCTCTTACAGTTTTATTTATGTGTCTTCCTATCCCTCTTGAAAGTACAAATCACTTTTCTCTATAATTCCTAGCCTTCCAGGTTTTGGTGTCTATCCTATGGCCTGTAGGCCACATGCACATTATTGGAGAACTGGTTTGCTTATCTATGGTGTCAGATATCAAGAAAAGTATGTACAGACGTTTTTATTTTGCTCATTATCTTTAATTAGGGTTTTTGTTTTTAATGTGTGGCCCAAGACAACTTTTATTCTTCTAATGTGCAGCAGAAAAGAAAAAAGACTGGACACCTCTGGGTATACAATGACACAAATAATTATAGGGACTAAGTCAGTATCTACTTTTAAATAATATCTACAATCTTGAATTATGGCAATCTCTTGAGAAGAGACATTCCTGGGGCTGAACAGGATGAAGAGTGTCTCAGGTCCTTTTCTCTTACAAACCTTCTGGTATCCATATAACATATGTATTTCAGGGTTGACAATGGGGAGAAAGAAGAAAAGACTAATATTTACTGAACATCTCCTCTGCCAAATATAATCCTCATTGCATACTCACAACTATCTGATGAGGCAGATACCACTTCACCTATTTCCCTATGAGACAGTAGAGTTTCAGAAACATTCATATTACACATCTAGAAAGTAGAGAAGCCAGAACTCAACAGGGGAATTATTAGGCAAGCAGCATCTTTAGGAGTTGAAAAAATAAGAAGAGGTAGAGAAGATGGCAAATAAGAATTAGACGCATATCTACACCACAGAGTCTTAGAAGATAAAAAGTTAGCGCCCGGGGAGGCACCTGTGGCTCAAAGGAGTAGGGCGCAGGCCCCATATGCCGGAGGTGGTGGGTTCAAACCCAGCCCCGGCCAAAAACTGCAAAAAAAAAAAAAAAAAAAAGTTAGCCCCACTCCCATCCTCAATTCCCAAAACTGGAACTGTGTGATTTTGAGTGGAGAACAAGAGAAGGAATCTTAGATGTGGTTAGGGAGTATTATAGCACAAAATCAGTTTCTCTTATTATATTGTGCTGGTCTAAAGCATGAAGTATTCACGAGCTGAGTTAAGGTTCACTGCCTTGCACATCAAGGAGGGAGCTGAGAAACACTTCCTGGTGCCTATGTCAAATGAAGCAACATCAAATGATGTTGCTCAAAACTCCAACATCAAGAATTCAAGTGGCTCTGTACCTATGGAATCCTAAAAATTATGTGTCAATCCATGCAAATCCTTGATGTGTCTGAACCTTGAGGCCTATTTTTACTTCATCATACAGACTTAAGACTTATTATTTCTTTTTTTAAATTAGTATTAGATCATAGCTGTGTCCATTAATGTGATCATGGGGCACAAGGCAATGGTTTTATAAACAGTTCGACACATTTTCATCACACTGGTTAACATAACATTCCTGGCATTTTCTTAGTTATTGTGTTAAGACAATCATATTCAGCATTCACTAAGTTTCACATGTACCCTTGTAAGATGCACCACAGGTGTACCCCATAGAATATTACACAGCTTTAAAGACTTATTACTTCTTTAAAAGTATCCTTCTTATCAGGATACACTATCCTCATGACAACTCCAACCTGGCCAGAATCAACTGCACTGTATTATGCATTATTGAATCTTGCAAAATTATTTTAGCACTGTCTCAAAAGTATTTCTTTCTTCTCTCTATATTTACTTTTTTCCCCCCATTTAACATCAACTTCAAAGAAAAAGACTAGGTAAAAGCATTCACTTTAAAGCACCCCACTACGATAGGTGCTTAATAAATAGTAAATTATATAATTGCTAAAAAAGGGCAACAGGTGCTACTGTGAAACAATTTCATTACTTGTTCAATTCTAAGATGATAATGCTGATTTTTTTTTCAGTTGCAAAATGAATAATCACAGAAGAGATATAACTGATAATAACATATTTTAAGAAACTCTTCCTATTGCCTGGTCTTGTTTTTGCCTGGATTCAATATCACATTTGAAATTTATGTGTTTTTCTTTTTATTCATTTTAAAGGTCACATTTTCCTTCACGTTTGTTTAAAATAAAGTGGATGTGAAGAATAAGTGGGAATTAAGTAGTTGATCTGTTTCCAAATATAATCTAAAAGAACTGCTGTTTATGAAGACAGGTACACGGCCTACAGACACATGAAAAAATGTTCATCATCTTTAATCATCAGAGAAATGCAAATCAAAACCACTTTGAGATATCATCTAACTCTAATAAGATTAGCCCACATCAAAAAATCCCAAAACTATGGATGTTGGCATGGATGTGGAGAGAAGGGAACACTTAAGCACTGCTGGTGAGAAGGCAGTGCTTTCTTCTGGAAAGAAGTTTGGAGAACACTTAGGGAACTAAATGTAGACCTGCCATTCGATCCTGCAATTCCTCTACTAGGTATATATCCAAATGACCAAAAATCACTTTACAACAAAGATATTTGCACCAGAATGTTTATTGCAGCCCAATTCATAATTTCCAAGTCATGGAAGCAGCCTAAGTTCCCATCAACCCATGAATGGATTAACAAATTGTGGTATATGTATACCGTGGAATATTATGCAGCCACAAAAATGATGGAGACGTTATCTCTTTTATTTTTACCTGGATGGAGCTGGAATATATTCTTCTTTGTAAAGTATCTCAAGATTGGAAGAAAACGTATCCAATGGACTCAGTACTATTATGAAACTAATATGTAATCACCCACATTTTCATACAAATGATAAAACACAATTATAGCCCAGAAAGAAGGAGAGAAGAGGAGGGGAGGGGACACACAAGTGGAGGGGGGGTAATCGGTGGGACCTCACCTATTGTTCATATTGCAAGGGCACATGCCAAATATAATAAAAATAGAGAATAAATGTCTAAACACATCAATTAAATAAGTGAGGTGAAGGCTATGTTAACCAGTTTGATGTAAGCATTCTAAATTGTATATAAAATCAGCACATTGTACCCCATAAATGCAGTAATGTATACAGTTATGATCTAATTTAAAAAAAATAGAAGTGCTGTTTGTGATCCTAAAAGTATAGATAAAACAAATTTTATTAAATGTCATTTGTCCCACCTGTTCATCTTTGACAGAAATTCCTTACATTCCAAGTCAAACTACCATCAGCAAAACTGGGGGAAATAAAATTCTAACCTGCAACATTCTATATGCTTTTTAAGTTTCATAAGTTTCCTCTTCCTTTAGACTACTTGTTTATCTTTGATATTTTTTAAACCCTGACATTTAAAAAGCAACTTCACACAGGAATTTACTCATTTTTCTACAAAAAGGATGCCTTCTTGTCATGAAAATTGCCAAGAGAATTTACAAAGTAATTTTACTTACCAAAAAAAAAAATGTTCTTGATATTCAAGACAGAAACTGCATTTTTATTATGTCTTAGAAGTCTTGGAAGCTCAAAACAACTCCAGAAGGGCTTATCTCTCTATTTTGCCTTTCACATCAACAACAGTATCATTAATTACACTTGGATTACAGAAGTAAGGATGGCTGATGGAAGAGTGAGACTACATGTGGAATGATTTTCCAAGCCCCGGCAGAGGAAGTGGCTGTGTCTTTAGAAAGCTCTGCTGAGTCTCTGCCCTGGAAACCAAGGAGCCCTAACAAGGGAGTCTGGCAGAAACTGATTTATCTGGGACTCCCTGAGCTCACTCACTTCAAATAACCAAGGAAGACAACACAGGATGCTGATGTGATGGTGAGGGGTTCCACAGGGCCCTGTTTGAGCTTTTCCTACCTTTGGATTCCAGCTTCAGAAGAGCTAAAGCAGTTCCTTGGTGTTAGGAAAACTTTATTTTATAGTGCTAAAGACTACAGGGAACAGGGTAGGGTAGGTGAAGACTACAGAAAAAGAGAAAGATCACTGATCAACAATGCACTCTGTCCATGGAAGGCTCAGAGCAGTCAAAGAGCAGTGAGTCAGCTCTTAGCTGCCTCAACATTTATCTCAGAAGCCTCAACTCACAGATTAGGTGGCAGGGAATCCCTTCCCGTCTGTTCGATCTCTCCTGGTTTGTGGATCTTTTCTGGTTTGTTTTTCTGTTTCATTCTTCCTGATTGGCAACCATTGACCAAGGGTGGTCACTCAAAACTAAAAACAGAAAAAGAAGACAGTTACGATATTTTAGTTGGTTTGTAGGTAGTGCTGCTGAGGTTAAATTTATGGACTTGATTTCTGAATTAGGTCAAAGAAGAACAAACAATATCTTAATATTCAGGGACACTAACATTATATATCACCGAAACGTTCAAAGTGGTAAAAGTGGTGGAGAGAGAGAGAAATAAATTAAAGGAAATCGAACACTGAAAAATTGACTTTCTTCTTTTGAAAACAGCCATCTTTTAATCTTAGAGGTAGGAGGTGATTTTATTTACTTATACTTGCATTAGATCATTGACTAAAAATTGAATGACATTACCAAAAGAGAAGAGAAAATGGGGCTAGCATAAATGTCAAAACAAACAAGCATCATGTTGTCCACAGTAAATGAACTTTGCTTAAGCATTTAAAAGTTTTTTCAACATCACCAAAGCAAAATGTTCACTTACTGTTTCTATATGTGACTCTGCTTTCTAAGCCTATTTTGTTTCATCTTTCTTTTTTCTAAATGTTCTTAAACCATAGGCACTTTCATTTAAAAAAATGTTTGATTTAGTAAAGACCCATAAATCAGGAAGGTCTGACTTGTGAGAGATATCATGTCCTGCTTCCAGAGCTTGTAGCACTATAATTGGGAAATATTCATGGCAGCAATGACATATATCCATGATCTCACAGCAACATGGTCAGATAAAAAAGAATTCACCTGAGGCTGAGTGTGGACAAAGACTGGGTAGAACTGTCTTAGTGACAATACTGCCATTAGTTGGAAAGAGATTCTCCAATAGAAACCTCAAAAATCTTCTGGTTTTTGTTTTTGTTTGTTTTGAGACGGAGCCTTACTTTGTCGCCCCTGGTAGAGTACAGTGGAATCATAGCTCACAGCAACCTCAAACTCTTGGGTTCAAGCTACCCTTTTATCTCAGCCTCCCAAGAAGCTGGAACCCACCATGATGCCCGGCTAATTTTGTTTTAAAGATGAGATCTCGCTCTTCCTCAGGCTGGTGTCAAACTTCTGAGCTCAAGTAATCCACCTGCCTCCCTGTCCCAAAGTGTAAATCCTCATTTTTAAAATAGGCAATAGCAATCTACTTGATTTCAAAGTTTTATGCATCTGTACTGAAGGCCCATAAAATTTCCAAACATTATTAATGCTGATCATTTGAATCAAATTAAAAGATACCAATTTTTTTAAATAATAAAATTCTAAGCAGTCAAATGGCAATACTAAACTGGCACAAACCCCTTTTCATGCAGAATCCCTTCTGTCCAAGTGATTTGAAATCATTGTTCTGATGGAAAAAATTCAATGTCAAGAATATATCTGCCTTTCCACTGTGTCAATTTAAAAAGTTTTATTGCATTTGTGTTAGATTCCTTGCTTCTGTATCCCCGGGTACAGTTACAAGTGGGGTATTGATTGAGACTTTCTGAAAATGAAGAGAGGGAAAAGAGACTTTTGTTCTCCCACTCGAAGGCCACAAGTTATGCCTTCACATCTGACCTTCCTGCTTCCCTCTGTGTGTGATCCAAGCACAGATAAGGCCATGGCATCTAAGCAGGAAATTTTCTTTTACCTGGCCCTCCACTTCTAGAAAATAAAATGTCATTTGCAAAAAAAGAGAGACATATACCCCAATAGACTTGTTCTGATTCAAGACTGAAAGCATGCCTAACAAATGAAGGGACTTGGTGTGATTTAGTGTAACGCCAGCCGCAGAAACACAACTGTAAATTATTCTTTTCCAGCCTGCTCTTGAGGCTCAAACTGCTGTTTTGCTGTCTGCATCTTTAATAATGGTTGATACATCCCTTGGGAAGAAAAGTACTGATTGATCTCTTCTATCTTGATTTAGCAGCTGAGATAATTTTATATACGTATAAGGTTTTAGCAGTCACTAAAGTCAACGTAGGTGAGAAGAAAGAATGAGAAAGAAAAAAATTGGGTCCTTTTTTTCATAAGTGGCAAATTATTTCAATATAAAAACAACCCCCTTACCTCAGTTATTATTTAATTTGCTTTGGATTTAACAACAGAATCTTGGTACTTATGAGTTTTATTTTGTATTTTGT
This sequence comes from Nycticebus coucang, assembly GCF_027406575.1. Taxonomy (NCBI): domain Eukaryota; kingdom Metazoa; phylum Chordata; class Mammalia; order Primates; family Lorisidae; genus Nycticebus; species Nycticebus coucang. Next base: position 22,846,764 of record NC_069793.1, on the reverse strand, counting down.
TTGTTTGTTTGTTTTCTAAGATCAGAGCAGGTCTATATTTTCTGTTGTAATCTGAAAGGAAAATTATTTGACATGCCAAAATAACATCTTGCAGTAAAAGGAGAGAATAATAAATATAGCTGAGAAGTTTATAAATAACCCAGAGTGGCATCTTGAGACTTTTGATAGTATCAAATGCTTGCCCCTTCATTTCACGGATGAGTCCCTTGACTTGTCAAGGTCATACGTCAGAGTACATTAGCAGAGTTGATAGTTCAGAAGATCTTCCCAGAGAAAAGCAGCTGTGAACTAAAGTATGGAGAGTATTTGAGGGAACCTCACCTAATGTGCACGATGCAATGGTACATTTCAAAATTATTAAGAAAAGAATCTAATTGTGATGGATGTGTTAATCAGTTTAATGCAAGCATTTCACATTGTATATCAAATCAGTACATTGAACCCCACAAATGTATCAATGCACACAGATATGATTTAATAAAAAAAGAAAAAAATTGATTATAGAAGGAGAAGAACTTGCTGTACTCTCATCTTGTACAGAGATAAAAAGACACTAAATAACACTAAATATCATGTATTATTCATCAATAAAGATAGAGGCCATTGCTAATCACATGTGTAAGTGAGGAAAACTTTCAGGAAGAGAAAAATGTGTCTTACAATAAAATTCTCCATCAAACGCATACTAAATGTTGACCATTGATCAAATCACATGATAAAATTTATTAAAGATAAATGTGTAACCCCCCCATGTGGGTTCAAAAATATTTTTAAATCTAAATACTCTTCTACAGATGAAGTAGACACACATAAATAGCAGCATATGCTCTAGCAGATAATAAATGTTGCTTCCTCAACAGATACAGGATCTTCTACGATGGAGGAAGGTAAGCACTCTGGTTTCTCAGCTATGCTCTAATCAGATCATTTTTGGAATGGTGTGTTACGTTCAGCTCCTCATAAGACAAGCTGAAGTTAACCCAGAGAATGCGGAACACAATTGAACATAAGTGTGCAGGACGGTTATAAACTTGAAATGACAAAATGAAATAAACTCTGGGCCGTGGTGATGTAAATACAGACCCATAGATCATCTCAGCGAGGCACTTTCCCATTCTGTGCCCACTCTATTTTCAGGGATAGTAAACAGGTTTCAACCTGTTGCATGACAAGTATAGTCAGTTGGTTGTAATTTCTTAGAGTGATGTAACGAGAGTGCTGAGACTATGTGTAGACTCAGCCAAGAAATCAATTAGCCATGACTGCCACTGCCACAGGGCAGGAGCACTGGCTCTTAGCCTCAGTGTTGGCCACACATGCCTGGTCAGCCACATCCTTTGACCAGGAGAAATCCAATGCTGGGCGTTGGGCTCACCTTCCTCTCAGTCTCACCGTGGCCTTTTTGTAAAAACTCTGGTAAATCCTTCTGGAATGTAGCCAGGCCAATATGAGAGCAGAAAGCCACTTTAACAAGCACCAGCAAGACCGTAGGTGAATATTAAGCTTTGCCACTCTTCTTCGGTGCCCTTCAAATGAATTAGAAGAAGCATGCCTGAGCTGGTGTCACATGTAAATTGTCTTTCTGCAGAGAGTAGGGACTGAATTCTATTAAGTCTTCCCGGTCCCTGTGGATGTACCCCGAAAAACCTAGCTTGAAAAGATAAAGACTGTAACACTTTGAATAAAATAGGTAAGAGAAGGCCAATATGTTTGTAGTTTCTACCGTGCCTGGTCCGCCTTCTCTTAGGCTCTTTCTCCCCAATTGTTGACTCTTAGGTACCCACAAAGTCCCAGTGGACTGGTGTTGATTTGGCATTAGAGGAAAATGCCATGGAATTGTGCAGAGAATGCAAAGTCTCTCAGGGGTCTTTAAGAAGCCTTAAGCTTTTGCTCTTTTTATCACAATTAGGCTTGTTTCTTATGGTAGAATGAATCAGAAAAGCAGAGTTTGAGTCCTAGTTTGGGCAGATATGATCTTAGACAAATTATTTAATCCTATTAGCAACTGAAACACGGACAGATTAATGTCACTATCATCATAAGGTTGGTTTAGGATTAAATGATGACTCTCTTTATTCTTTTTGCTACATTTTAAAGTAATGAATATAACTGCAAAAGAATTTTAAAAACAGAAGAAAACATATAAAGAGAGAGAGAGACCGAGAGAGAGTAATATATCATTTCTAATTGTATGACCTAGAAATAACCAGTATGACCATTTTAGTCTATAACATATACTGACAGAAACACACACACATATACACACATACACACACACACATGCACGTGCGCTACAATGAACAATAAGACTTTATTTTGCAAAAGGCAACCGGAACCCAAAGTGGCTGAACAGCAACAAATACCAACAGTTTCTTGCTTAGCCTTCTAAAAGTCTACTATGCATGTGTAAGCATTATACATAAGTGTATATATTTCATAAGTCCTTTAAATGTATTTCAAAGAACTTTTTACCACTAGCAAATACACCATGTGACAGTGAGGTGATATTTCTATTGATGAGACCCACCTTTTCTGATGAGAAGTCAGAGGGGTTGCCCCACGTGAAAATAAATAAGGTCAGATAAAACCTGACAATGATAGGCCTAAGAGACCCATTCTCTACCTTGTCCTACTTGGAGAAGATGATAAACCACAGAAGACTTAAGAAAGGGAAGAGAGAGCCACTTTCATGTTCTAGATAAACTTTTTGTTTCTCCTCCTAAAGTTCTTCTCTTGAGCCTTGTGTTCAATCAATATCCCTGAGAATCCTTTTTTATTACTTTATTTTACTTACTTGTAACTCATTCATTTTTGAATGGCAGGGCAAGGGGTTGTGGGGGTGTCTCCAGCTCCACCTAGAGGTTATTTAGGGTGGTAATATTATTGTTTTCTTTCTCAGCCCTGATGCTGTTAACTATTGCTACAGATTACTTTAGTCGATAGATAACTTCCTTGACAGCAGAAGCACATTGCCTGGCTGTCAAATAGAATCAATTAACCAATGAACTTATAATTATCCACAAAGTGTTACCTAATTAAGAATAAGAAATTAAGTTTAGTGCTGTTCCTTGGCACAAACCCTGACACTACTCCAAGAATAATAAAGTCTTAAAAATCAAAGACAAGACTGACCATTTAAATCAGGTGTACATTGACCCAACCGAAGGAGTTATCCATACACGTTTTCCACCAATTCATAAAAACCTGTTTTAAATGGCATATTATAAAATCAGCAAAGTTGGGCAGAGTGCTTTTTACAGGGGCATTAACCCCAAATGGCACTGACGTCACTACATTAGACAACAAACTCACATAGACAAAAATATTCTTGAAAAATCTCATAAATTAAAAAAAAAGAAAATCTCATAAATTTAGAAAATATTTTTATATAATATTATAAATGGCTTTCATCAGATTTTCTAACTCTCCATTAATATTTTGTCTTTTGTTTGTTTCCTTGCTTTTTGTGATCCTCAAAAATCAGCAACTGATCACATAAATAGTAGTTTTCATGTCTTTGAATGATCAAAAGCATTTTCCAGAGAATTAACCCTTTTAGACCTGTTTGCCTGTAACATGTACATACTGAATTGAAAGAAGTATAAAACCACCATCCTATTTAACTTGACATTAAAGCAATAGAGACTTTTAAATTGAATTGCATGAATTTTAGTTGCAATGATAGACGGAAGGAAAAAATATATATATTTGGGGGTTTAGCCTAGAGACAATCATGGAGTCATCTTCTCATTTAGTATTCTAAAGGCAAATGACAGAAAATCAACCACATTTTTTAATAATAACATAAATGCCTACTTTTTATTCAGTTCCTGTTTTAGCCAAGCATTACATTAAGCCCTTATAATAGCCTTTCAATATTAGGTATTAATATTTCCATTTTTTAAGATGAGCTTAGAGAAATTAGCTACTTTTACTCAAGGTTTTGGAGCAAATAAATTATAGATCATAGTTTGAGCCCAGAATGATAAAGTTCATACTCTTTCCCTTGCATAAAGAAATCCATCCTTTGAAATGGAGTTTGAATTTACCATATCTGATAAATAACTTATGTTTTCAACAGCAGTGGCACTAATCAGAGGGAGTAAATCACCATATGATTTATTATAGTCCATGACCCCATTTATAAAGAAGTATTTCTCCTCTTTGATAGCACTTTCTGGACAGTTCAACTCTTTCTGAAAACTCTAAATCTACAGGCTCTCCTTGCCCAGCATCATTCATAATAATTGAGATATGGAAACAACCTAGTGTCCACTTATAAATGAATAAAGAAACTGTGGGGGAATACACACAAACCACACACACACACACACACACACACACACGCATACACAGTGCTATATTTATTACTCAGCCTTAACAAAGAGGATATACTGTCATTTTCCATGACATGGATAAAGCTAGAGAATATTTTACTAAGTGAATAAGTCAGACACAGAAAGAAAAATATTGAATAATCTTTCTTGTGCATGGACTCTAAACAGTAAAAGTCAAGTAGACAAAGATAAAGAATAAAACATTGGCTACCAGGTGTCTCCATCAGTTTTCTGTTGCTTATAACAGAATACCTGAAACTGAGTAATTTATAAAGAAAAAGAATTTATTTCTTATAGTTAAGGCTAAAAAGTTCAAGATCAAGGGGCTGCATTTGCTAAAGGCCTTCTTGCTGGATCTCTGCAGAATCCCAAGGCATCACATGGTGAGGGGGCTAAGCATGCTGGCTCTGGTCTCTCTTCTGTTTCTTACAAAGTCACCAGTTCCATTCCCGGGATAACCCATTAATCCATTAATCCATGAGTAAATTAATCCATCCATGAGGACAGAACACTCATAACTCAATCACCTCTTAAAGATCTCACCTCTCAATACTGCCAGATGGGAATTAAGTTTCAACACCAGTCAGTGGAGGGAAAGAAATCAAACCATAGCACAGCGGGGGGTGGGGGGGTACCTGGGAGAGGAAGATACAAAGTAACATAAACAAATTTAGAGATCTAAGGTACAGCATGAGGAGTATCATTCATAACAATTTATTGTATTTGGGATTTTTGCAAAATGAAATTATAGTTGCTCTTGCCCCCCCAAAAAAAGAGTAACCATGTGAGATGATGGTTATATTGATTTACTCCACTATAGTAGCCATTTTGTTAGCTATATGTATCTCATAACATCTCAATGTATGGATACTTTAGATATATATACACAATTAAAATTTATTTTAGAAAAATTAATAGGGTGTAACTGCCTCAGCTTATATCAGAAAAGAATAGAAGGGGATTTGGACTCTACGTCATCAACTTGCTAGGAGGCCCCAGCCAGGTAAACAGCCTTCCTTCCTCTCAGCATCCTCATCTACAAAATGGGAAAGTGAACATTTATTGGGCACTTCCTGCGTGCTAAACATTGTACTAAATGTTTTACAAACATTCTCACATTTATTACTCATGAGGACTCACTGAGTTATGTATTATAACCCTCATTTTACAAGTTTGAAGTTCAAAGAGGGTTAGTAAATTGCTTAAGATAATACAAAAATTTAGTGATGAAGCAGAATTTAATCATCAGAGACGTCAAATCTTATGCTTTAACTATAGTGCTTCCCTTAAAATTTCTTCTACGGGTAGTTCCCAAGTTATGAACAATATAGGTTCTGTAACTTTGTTCTTAAGTTGATTTTGTATGTACATAGGAACAGATGCATTTACCTATTACCTGTGATAGCCTCTGTTTGTAAGCAGAAGTCATGTATCAGTAAGATGTTTGTTGTTCAGGGACTTACCATAATAGCTTCTGTTTGTAAGTGCAAGTTGTACATAAGCCATATGTTTGTAACTCCGAGAACTGCCTAAAATTCCATCATTCTGTCTAATCTCAGGACTCAGATACACCTTCCTCCCACTACCTGAAATTTTGATCTTTTGAGTTAATATGGATTATTTCGAAATAGCTGAGTAGGTCACATATTGAGATGAAAAATTTCCATAAATTTTTAAAGGCATAGAAAATAAACATGTCCTTTATATGGATATTTGGTTAAATTTAAATATATGTAATACTTACATTTATACACTTTATAGATTTAAGGTCACTTTGGTCAGATGCATAAAAATACAGAACTTCATTTTTTTCATAAAATTACTATGTTTGGCATACCCAATGATGACCTGGCTTAAAGAGAAAAAAATAATAATAAAATGGGAAAATTTACTTTTACTTTGTTGTTCTCTGACTTAGAAGGCTCCCCCAATTTTTTCAAAGGCTGTAACTATAAACTGCTTGCAACCAGGGACTATTACATATTCCTCATCTTGTATCCCCACTGTCTATGAGGACCCATAAATGATTGTAATAGAACCTAATGGAGGAGGAAATGAATAGAAAAACCAGGAAATCTCCTTTGGCCCCTTTGTAACATTTTAAAGTTGAATTTGTTCAATAAGATTATTTTCCCATTACTTAAATAAAGTTATTAATTTCAGTATAGGAATTTTTATTGAAAAATATTAAGGTTTAGGAGAGATAATTTGGGAGCCTAAGCTTTAAGAGACATATTGCTGTATTACAGCTGGGAAATATAGTAAACAGTGTAGGGTATGGCTGCTTGGGGACAGGAAGAGGGTGAGTCAGAGGACAGCAAGATCAGCAGAGTCTAACTCAACCTCAGGCCAGGCTGCATGCCACCCTATAATGTTCTAGGCAATAAAAAGGTCATCCCCCAGCATAGGCTTGTAACCAAAAAGAAGACTATAGCCATGGTCATCCCCCAGCACAGGCTTGTAACCAAAAAGAAGACTATAGCCATGTAATAAAGAAAGCAAGGTTCTGAACACCCTGAGTTAGGGGACCCACATCCACTCACGTGTACCCAGTATCCAACATGGTCCCAGACCCAGAGCTGGCACTGAGTAATTGTTTGTGCTTAATAAGCATCATCATGTCTACCATTAACTAAGCATCCCACTATGTGATAAGTGATTTAAATGTGTTGTGTCCACTTATAAATGTTTAGCCCACACTCTTTATCCACACAATCGCTTCCAAAATATTTTCTTGAAGACAGAAAAGAATAGAATGTGACTATTCAGTTTTGTTAAAATAAGCTGTATTCAGCAGTATGCTAATATTTGGAAAAGTAACACCTAGTATCAGACATGTAACATAAATAATATATATTCATAATATTATGAGCCCTGGACATTCAATCTGTACTGCAATAAAATATCAACAAATATTTGGTGCCAGTGGGAACATCAGTGGTCACCATTTTGTAAGTGATTTAGGGGTTAAGCAAGTTTATACAAATGATAATTACATACCAATGGATTTGGAATCTTTTTTGCATAAAACATAGATGGTTTTAACATAAATACTCTTCACAGTAATCTCAGACCCACATCAAAATTATTCTACAAGGGGAAAGCTTCATGGAAGAATTTGACACCATGCACTTGTGAACAGTTTGCAGCCAGACTCTCACCTAATCCAAGGAAATGAGGCTTTGCTTCCTCAGTAAAGGTGAACTTAGAAGCAGCCAGGTTACCTTGGTGAAAACTGGCAGAAAGCCATTCTTTTCATGTCAATTTGACAACTTAGGAAATTGAGATTTACAGGTGGGAAATGAATTGCTCAAATATTTAATATGTAAGGCAGACAAGATTGGACCTAAAATCAAGCAGCAACACCCTGACTCACAACTCCTAGAAAGGCAAATCCAGGCTCCAAAGTCCAGGAAAGAGACTATGAACAAAAGGGAAACAAATGAGCTTTATATTTGTGTCCAAGTTACAGAGTTCATGGATAGTTGGAGAGGGAAGTGGCTGGAATCAGAAATACTATGGACTTGTAGTGCAAAGCTCATAGTCATCAAGTGATGCCCATTTGTCTGCTTTCATTCTCTCCCTTCCTTTGCTGCTCAACACCTCCCCACCTCATCTCACTGGCATTGCCCATTCCTGTACCTGTGTATGAACTCTGGAAGTTAAAAATAGGGCATTTTTATAGCACAAAAGACTCACTGGGCAGAGAGATCTAGCTAGACTAGTACCCACTCTCCATCTATTCAGAGCTAAACAATAAGCTTTGTTGATGTTCTTTCCCAGCAATGTAGTTCTTGACCCTTTCAGTAAAACTGTAGTCAGCAGAAAAAACAATCTGAGCAATTGTAGTGGCTATGATGACAAGTTTTATTCATTATCAGCTGCCAGACAGGATGTTGGGGGAATAAAGTCCTCTGGTGCTTCTGCTAGGGTCAATATAGACAAATAGCAACTCCCTCCTTTGAGGCCTCTGGGGTGACAATCATTATGAGTTTGCAACCTAATTATTCCCTCAACCAATATTGGTATTCATTATGCAGAATCATCGTTCTCACTCTGCCTTTGGTGACCTCAAATAATAAAAGAACAAAAGAGTTGCAAATCAATTATCAAGACACTCCTTCACCAAAGTGACCCAACATTGGATTATTTCCTGGGTATCTTGTCTCTGGTTAATCTACAAAGTGGATGGACCTTATGCTACATACCCAGTCACAGTAACAAAGAAGAAAAGAGCTGGGGTAGGAGACACAATGGTATAAGAAAGTTGTTCTAAGCCCTGGCTGCAGAGTAGAGTAAGAGAGGGAAAGGGGCATTTCACACTGGGAAAGAGGAGAAGGGAGACAGGAAGGGAAGAAGGCAGAGAAGTAGGGTAGAATTGACTTTCTTGGCTACTGATCTATTTGCTTCCATATTGGGCCAGAACATTCTGTACATTTTTTTTTTTTTTCATTTTGGCTGGGGCCAGGTTCGAACCCACCACCCTTGGTATATGGGACCAGCACCCTACTCACTGAGCCACAGGCACCACCAGACATTTTGCACATTTTAAGAGAGAGAGTTTACGATGGTTCTAATACAACATTAGGATTGAGAACCACTGAAAGGGAATGACAAAAGTAGAATATTAGAAACTGAGAAAACTGTGAAAGTGTGACTTGACGTTCACCATTTATCAATAGCTTAACTTCTCTAAGTAACCTGTTGTGTAATGTATAAATAATGTATTTATTTTATATATGTGCATATATATATAATCACATAGGTGAGAAGTGATAAGCATCATAAAAAAATTACATTGAATCTTGGAGAACCTTCAGTGTGAGGAAGAAATTGCACTGTTACCTTGGGGCAAAGAGAGACCAGGGGAAACTTGTCGAAAAATATGGCAATTTCAGCTATGAATAAGAATGTTCATGAACATTGAAATCATTGCAAATTTCAACGGCCACCAATATAAATATAAAAAATTCATTTTTCTTATATTTTCCTTACCACTGAACTTAGTTTTTGTCCCAAATATATATTTTCTCCCTAGTAACAGAAATTTTATTTAGTGATTGCCAGGTGTTCTCAATCTGATATACTGGGTAAATTCAGTCAAATTAGATTGGAGATTGGGCAGTGCTGGATTTTCAGCCCTGTAAGTCTGCTTGCAACAGTTAGTGGTAGAGTGACCTCTGTGTCTACTGCCACCCTCCAATCTTCATGGTCTTCTGCGGTCTTGATTGTATCTAGTGCGGAGGCCCACAGATACTGCTGTAACCCCCAGTCATTAGATTCCTGCTGAAGATGGTTCTGGTTTTCTCCCTGGGGCTCCTTCAGAGTAGCAGCCCTCTCTTGGCTACTTTCTTTCCCCTGCCCCTTGGTAGTGTTTACATATTCGCTCTTTCCACTCTGGGACAGAAGAAAGGCACAGGGTGCTACCCTAGTCCCTTTAATTCCTAAACATAGCACATTGCACTTCCCATAAATGACTGTACCTGATATCTCCAACTAGGAAAATTCTAGATCTTTGGTCATTTTCCTGGACTTCTTCCAAAGAACAAGAGCAGGTCCTTTCTACAAAGTCTCTCCCCGAAACTTCCTGAGGTTTTCATCAATCTGTATTGAAGATTCCGGCAGTGGGGAGATAATAAGAACCTAAACCTAAACCTAAGCTGTGTTCCTGTATCTCCTGAGTAACCCCTTCCCAAGTTCAGCCCTTACATACCTTCAAACACAAAGTAGTCTTACTTCTAATCAATTATCTACAATCTACTACTTAGGGCATCAGCTTTGACTTTTATTCAACAAATAAAATAAAATAAAATAAACAAAAACAAAAAGTACTTTCTGTTAGTACACACACACATATACTTTACTCTCAAGTATTTATTATCTGTGCCCTGGATTTTAAAAGTAAATTTTTAAATTCAAAGATGAGAATTTGACTCACTTCTTTCTCTCTACATTAATCATTAACCCTATTTCAAGGGAAAGAATGGTAGAAAAGTGTCATAAGCTATTTCTTTTTTACAAAAACGGGGGGTAAGGAGACATATTATACTGAAATATTATCCTTTATGCAACAAAAATCTAAAAGTAAAAAGAAGAAAAGAAAAAGATCTGATATTTAGAAGTTTCCTCTGGTTTGTACCTTTGGTTCAATGTGAATATCAGCTCTGAACAAAATGTGATACTGAAATGGGAAAGCTGCTCTCTTACATAGTGTCTCAACCAAGCTGCATTTATAGGTTCCCCCTTTGCTACTCATCCAGATGTCCCTGATGTGCAGAATATTGAGTGGGGCTGAGTTATGCAAAGAGCTCTTCAAGTCAGTGTCCCCAGCGTCTCTTCCTGAAGATGTTTCTATCCCTCTTATTTAAATCCTTGTCTTTCATGATTAAATAATCATCTCATTGGTAACCATGGGGTGCCTCTCCCCTGGGATGTTGTAAAATAGCTGCATTCATTGGCTAGGAGGCTAGGGTAATTTTGTGCAAGAAAAGAATACCACATGCTTGAGCTGTGACAGAACAAGTGTTTGCTAATTTTCTGTTTGGGGATTTTCAGTTTTCCACTTGAGTTGCTTCTGCCGAAATGAGAATTTTCACATTTTGAATATACCATAATTTATGCAAGAGACATTCAGTAATGACTCCAGCTAAGGCCAACTATAAAATTAGTCAAACATTCTTGGATCCAAAAATGAATGCTTAAAAAATTGCTAATTGAGTTGTTTGGATATTCAGTTTTCTTATTCAGGGACAGAAGCCCTCAGTAAAATAGATCCATGAGAAAATGGAGGCATTTGTCATGCATACAGCCTAGTATAAGAGTTCCCATGCTGTCTTCCTTCAGAACCAGTATTAAATGTCGAGGAGGAGGACTTGGAGAAGGAAAAACCTGCCATGAATAGAAATGAACCCACCCCTTTCAAAACTAGAAAGACAAAGATAAAACCCTCAAGAGGAATCAAACCACTTGCTGAAGTCAAGAATTTTCCATTCTTTTCTGATTACTTAAATACAATGGTTAACAAGGGAGTCAAATCAAGAAGGCTGACTACAACAATCTAACAATTTTCTCCCCACAAAAATGCAAAACTGAATAACTGTCCATGTAAGAAAGTACTTTCATAAGAACCAGAAAATCAAATAAGTGATCACAGTACTTGGTTTTAACCTAATATCAAGGAAAGAGACATTGAAGAAAGTAGGAAAGTCTTGCAGTGCCTGCATTACCCCTACCCCATCCCCAATTAGCACCAGGTGGACAGAGAATCTGTGTGTTTGGGGAAGGAAGGGCAAAGTGAGTGTGAGACTTTGCACTGGAATTCTGTGCTTCCTTATCACAGCAGAACACAACACAGGTCAGAATTCTGCACATTTCCAAAGAGGGATCATTTAGATCAGCCCCCATGGGAGAAATCTGAATTCTAGCTGGCTCCACAACTGGCTGACTAAAGGATCCTGGGCCCAGAATAAACTTGTGGGGAAAATAAGCTACAAAGACAGTAGGTCTTGCTATGCTGGGCTCAGAAGCAATGGACTTGAGTTGGACTTGGCTCAGTGAGACATTAGCTATGATGGCCAAGGGAGTGCTCACATTACCTCTCTCCTAATTTAAGGCAACTCATGAGGAGGGAAACTCTTACTAATCAAGGGAAAGTAAAGGAAGACACTGGTAATCCTGGTAATTTTTGCCTGGTAATCCAAGAAATTTTTGATGATCTTACTCAGCCCTCCAAGGTGGTGTCTCCAGGATACTGTAAGAGTCATAGCATTACTAAGGTTGGATCATCCCTCGGTGATCATACAGCTTCAGTGACCACAGTCTTGGATGACAATACTCAATTCCCTTTGAATACCTGGAAGGCCTTCTCAAGTAGATGCACAAATAAGACCAGACTGCTATAGTACCTAACATCTTCAATGCCCAAACATTGTATTATTCATGAGCATCAAGAAAATCCAGGAAAACATGACCTCACCAAAAGAACTAATTAAGATACCAGTGCCCAATCCTAGAGTGAAAAAAATATGTGACCTTTGAGGCACAGAGTTCAAAATTGCTATCTTAAGAAATCTCAATGAGTTTCAAGATAACAGGGAAAAAGAAATTAAAATTCTATTAGGGAAATTTATCAAATAGATTGAAATAATTAAAAAATAAGCAGAAATTCTAAAGCTAAAAATTTCAACTGACAAACTGAAAAAGGCATCAGACTAACTCAGTAGCAGAATTAATTGAGCAAAATAAATAATTTGTAAACTTGAAGACAGGCTGTATAAGAGTACACAGTCAGCAGAGAAACATTCATAAAAAAAAAAGTGAATGAAGCACACGTATAAGATCCTGAAAATACCCTCAAAAGGCAAATATAAGAGTTATTGTCTTTAAAGAGAAGGTACAGAAAAAGAGGTTGTGGTAAAAAGTTTATTCAAAGAAATAACAGAGAGATTTCCAAACATAGAAAAAGATGTCAATTCCAAGGTACAAGAAAGTCATAGAACACCAAGCATACTCAATACAAATAAGACTACCTCAAGTTTGCTAATCAAACACTCAAAGGGCAAGGATAAATAAAAGATCCTAAACCATCAAGGGAAAAAAAAAAAACATATAAAGGACCTCCAAAATATCTGGCAACAGATTTCTCACCAGGAATCTTATAGGCCAGGAGAGAATGGGATGTCATATTCAAAGCGTTGTAGAAAAAAACACCTATCCTGGAATATTAAATCCAGCAAAAAAAAAAAAGTCCCTTGAACATGAAGGAAAAATTAAGCCTCTAGACAAACAAAAGTTAGGAATTTCATCAACATCAGACATGTTCTATAAGAAAAGCTAAAAGAAGCTCTTCAATCTAAAAGAAAAGGATGGTGACAAACAAGAAATCATTTGAAGGTGTAAAAACCACTAGTAATAGTCAGTACAAGGATAAATACAGAATATTCTGACACTGTAATTTCATTATGTGAAACACTCATATCCTGAGCAAAAAGACTTAAAGAAAAAACCTATCAAAAATAAAAACCGCAACAACTCTTTAAGAGATAGATAGTCCAAAAGTTAAATATAGAAACAATGGAAAGCCAAATTGCAGGGGAGATGATGTTAAGGTGTAGAGTTGTATTCTCTTTACTTGTTTGTATTCTTTATTTAAAGAATAAAAATAAAGTTGCAATCAGTTTAAAATGATTGGTTTTAATATGTTATTCACAGGGATTAGAGGCAATATAGAAGACTAGAAGCAGCCCACATGTGCCACTCTCAAGGAAAGGATGAAAAGTTGCAGGTAGATGCCCACCTATAAATGGCCTTTCTTGGAGAGAGCAATGTGAATCATCAGAGAATCAGTGCATCTCCATAAGAGCAAAGGATCAGCAGATACTGCTGATCAGAAAAGTATATGGGGGAGGTATTCATACAGGAGGAGAGGGACTCTCACATCCCCCAGGAACTGTGATCAGGGGACACTGTGAAACTTGCACCTGAAGTTCTCTGTGGAGAGCTTTAAGATCCCAAAGCTGCAGGGTCTGAATGCTGAGGAAATGATCAGGTGATAACTGAAGGCAACTAAGGTAGGAATAAAGATCATAGAGGTTGTTGGCTGTGTTCTCCATCTCCTAAAAAAACAATGGCACCAGCTTGGTGCCCATAGCATAGTGGTTATGATGCCAGCCACATACACTGAGGCTGGCAGGTTCAAACCCCGCACAGGCCAGCTAAACAACAATGACAACTGCAACAAAAAATAGCTGGGCTTTGTTGAGGGTGCCTGTAGTCCCAGTTATTTAGGAGGCTGAGGTAAGAGAATCACTTAAGCCCAAGAGTTTTACATTGTTGTGAACTGTGATGTCACAGGACTCTACTGAGGGCTACATAGTGAGACTTTGTCTCAAGAAAAAAAAAAAAACCGACAGCACCACCTGTTGTCCCAGCAAGATATTACAACAAATATATTCCTATTAAAGTTGGTCCCTTGTACTATATATATAATTTTTTCTATTATTTTTTTTATTTTATTTTTATTATTTTGTTTTCCTTCCTTAATTCTTTATTTTTTCTCCTCTTTTCTATATTGCTGAGGTTGCTGCAGTTTTGGGATATTCAAGCTTTTTTGTTTTATTTTGTTTTGTTGTGTTCTGTTTTTGCTAATTTGTTTAGTTGGTTCTATTCTTAACTTCCATTTTTACTTTCGTCAAGAACAAGGACTACAGTATTTTTGGTCATGAGGATATGTTTGGCTATGCTCAGGCTGGTATGGAGCTCAAGGTTTCTAGGAACCCTCCCAGCCTAGCCTCCCCAAATCCTTAAATTACAGGAATGGCCTTAAGAGCATGCCAATCAATACCATTTCTTCTATCACTCTCATTCTCTCTTACTACCCTCATTCTCTCCTGTTCTTCAAATTCTTTTCTTTCGTTCCCTTCCTTTTTTCTTTTTCTTTTCTTTTTCTCTTTCCTTCTTTTTTCTTCTTTGTTTCTTTTCCTCTTATTTCTCTCTGCCTGCACTTTATCCTTCTCTTCCCTTTGACCTAAGCTCTGAGTCAAGGTAATTTGAAGCCAAGGAGGAAGCAAGAAGGAAAAAGGAGGACAAGGAGGTGAACAAGTAGAAAGAACACATGAGGAAGAACCAACAGAAAAATTGGGGCAACATGAAAAACCAAAACAGAGCAAAACCCCCAAGGGACCATGAAGATGCTACTGCAGAAGACTCCACCTATAAAGATTTACTGGATGTGACAGAAAAGAAATCTAAAATATGGATGATAAAGACAATAAAAGGAATGGAAAATAAAATGGAAAGACAGACCAAAAGTCAGATGAGAGATATGTAGAATATAGAAAGGATATGTCAGAGCTTACAGAAATGAAGAGGACAATCAGGGAATGTAAAGATGCAGTGGAAAGTATCAAAATAGGTTAGATCATAGAGAAAAAAGAACCTCAGAGCCAGAGGATAAAGATTTTGAGTTAACTGAGATAGTCAAAGAATCAGAAAAGAAGAGAGAGATAGCAGAACAGTTAGTTGCTTAGAGAACTACAAGACTCTAATTAAGCATTCAAACATGAATAATAAGGATCCCTGAAGGGGAAGAAGATTTTCCCAAAGGAATGGAAGCCCTACTGGAGACTATCATAAATGAAAACTTGCCAAGTTTTACTAAATATCCCGACACTCTCCTTTCAGATGGATATTGAACCCCAAGTTATCTCAACTCAAACAGAGCTGGTCTCAATCTCCTAAAGTCAAACAATCCTCTAACTTCAGTCCTCCAAGTGCTAAGATTACGGGCATGAGTCACCATGCCCAGTCACTACCAATAATTTAAATAAGAACTAAGACTAATTCTCAAACTATTCTCAAATATTGAGGTGGACGGAAACTTCCAAATTTATTCTATGAGGCCAATATTATCCTACTATCAAAATAAAACAAAGACATAAAAAAATGAAAACCATAGGCCAATATATCTGATAAACATAGATAAAAAATCTTCCAAACCAAACTCAACAAAACATCAAATAGATTATTCATCATGAGCAATTGGGATTCATCCCAGGAATGTAAGAATGGTTCATTATATACAAATCAATAAATGAGAGGCATTATATCAATGGAATAAAGGACGAAAATTATACAATTATTTCAACTGATCTTGAAAAAGTGTTTGACAAAATTAAACATTACTTAATGATTAAAAAAAAAAAACTCTGAAGATACTGGGTTTGGAAAAAGCTATCTCAATACAGTAAAAGGCATATAAACCAGACCCAAAGCTAGCATCATAATAACTGAAGAAAAACCAAGAGATAAATATTTAAGATCTGGAACAAGACAAGGATGCACACTTCTACAACTGCTACTCAATGTAGTACTTGCATTCCTGACTAGAGCTATTTGACAAGAGATAAAAATAAAGGGCATCCAAATTCAGACCAAAAAAATTATTTTTGTGTGCCAATGGTGTGATCTTATATTTAGAAATATTTAGACTCTATCAAAAACTATTAAAACTGATCAATATAGTCAGTTAATTTGTAGGATACAAAATCAACATACAAAAATCAACAGCAGTTCTATATGCCAACAATTAACAATTTGAAAAAGAAAGCAAGAAAGTAAAATTGATATGAAACGAGAAAATATCCAGAATAGCAAAAGCCATACTGAACATATAGAAAAAAACTAGAAAAATCACATTACCTAACGTTAAATTATACTTCTGAGCTACAATAACCAAAACGAAAATGGTGCTGGCTTAAAAACAGACACCTAGACCAATGAAACAGAGTAGAGAACCAGAAATAATTTCACACTTCTACATTGAGAGAAGAACTGTCTCTTACTGAGAAAATTACTTATCTATATGCAGAAGAATAAAAGTCGATCCTTCTCTCTTGCTATAGACAAAAATCAAATCAAAATGGAGTCAACTAAACTTTAGACCTGAAATTATGAAAAGACTAAAATAAAACATTGGGGAAATGTTCCAGGAAACACTATAGGACAATACTCAAAGAGATCTTGAGTAAACCCTCAAAATCAGAGGTGATGAGAGCAAATATGGACAAATGAGACCCCATAAAGCTAATAAGCTTCTGTACAGCAAAGGAAAACAATCAACAAGGTGAAGCAACAGCATACAGAATAGCAGAAAATATTTTAAAATAGTTTATCTGACAAAAGATTAGTAACTAGAATATGTAAAGTGCTCAAACAACTCAATAGTAAAAAATCAAATAATAAGATTAAAAACGGTCAAAATATCGGAGTAAACATTTATCAAAAGAAAACATGCAGATGACCAACAGCAATTTTAAAATTTCTCGGCATCAGTAATAATCATAGAAATTCATATCAAAACTAATGAGATAGCATCTTACTCCAGTTAAAATGGCTTTTACGCAAAAGGCAAGCAATAATAAATGCTTCTGAAGATACAGGGAGAAGGGAACCCTTACATACTATTGGTAGGAATGTAAATTAGTACAGTCACTATGGGGAAAAGTAAGAAAGTGCCTCTAAAAACTAAAAATAGAACTACCACATGTCCATCAATTCCAAGTATATATCCAAAAGAAATAAAATCAATATATTACAGAGATATTTATACTCTCATGTTACACTATCAACAATATCTAAGATATGAAATCAACCTGTGCCCATCAACAGATGAATGGATAAATAAAATGTACATATATACAATGGAATATTGTTCAGCCATTACAAGCCAAGAACACAGTAAGTAAAGCAAGCAAACAGCCCTCAGAATGGGAGAAGATATTTGGCAGGTTATGTCTCCGACAAAGGTTTAATAACCAGAATCCACAGAGAACTCAAATGCATTAGCAAGAAAAGAACAAGGGATCCCATCGCAGGCTGGGCAAGGAACTTGAAGAGAAACTTCTCTGAAGAAGACAGGCACATGGCCTTCAGACATATGAAAAAATGCTCATCATCTTTAGTCATCAGAGAAATGCAAATAAAAACTACTTTGAGATATCATCTAATTCCAGTGAGACTAGCCTATATCACAAAATCCCAAGACCAGCGATGCTGGCGCGGATGTGGAGAAAAGGGAACACTTTCCCACTGCTGGTGGGAATGCAAATTAATACATTTCTTTTGGAAAGGGATATGGAGAACACTTAGAGATCTAAAAATAGATCTGCCATTCAATCCTGTAATCCCTCTACTGGGCATATACCCAGAAGACCAAAAATCACACCGTAACAAAGATATTTGTATCAGAATATTTATTGCAGCCCTACTCATAATTGCTAAGTCATGGAAAAAGCCCAAGTGCCCATCAATCCACGAATGGATTAATAAATTGTGGTATATGTACACCATGGAATATTATGCAGCCTTAAAAAAAGATGGAGACTTTACCTCTTTCATGTTTACATGGATGGAGCTGGAATATATTCTTCTTAGTAAAGTGTCTCAAAAATGGAAGAAAAAGTACCCAATCTACTCACCCTTCTTATGAAACTAATGTAGGACCTTCACATGAAAGCTATAACCCAGTTACAACCTAAGAATAGGGAGAAGGGGGAAAGGGAGGGGAGGGAGGGGGGAGGGAGGTGAAGGGAGAGGGATTAATGGGATTACACCTGCGGTGCATCTTACAAGGGTATATGTGAATCCTAGTAAATGTGGAATGTAAAGGTCTTAATAAAATAACTAAGAAAATGCTACGAAAGCTATGTTAACTAGTGTGATGAAAAAGTGTCAAATGATCTATGAACCAAGTGTATGGTGTCCCATGATCATACTAATGTACAAGCTATGAGTTAATAAAAATAAATAAAAAAAAATGCTCCCATGATTTGCAATAACATGGATAGAACTGGAGGACATTTTGTTAAGTGAATAAGAAAGGCACAGAAAGATAAATTTCACATGTTCTCTCTCATCTGTGGGAGCTAAAAATTCAAAAAATTGAATGATGAAGATTGTATAGAATGATGGTTACCAGGGACTGGAAAGAGTAGTGGAGAGGAGGTGATACACTAAAGCCTAATATTTTATAGTTTGAAGTATTCTCCTCTGTATAATGCTACTGTCTACTATCATTTCATATTCCTGTAACTGTAAAGAGTTTTAAGGAGAAATGTCAATTTTCGTATATGTGCTGACACCAATCAAAAAAAAAAAAAAGAACCCAAATATAATGAGAAATACTTAAGATTGAATTTCCTAAAATTAAAAGACAAATGTATTATTAAATAGTAAAAATAGTGTTGGAAAAATGGTTTATCTTTTTTTGAAAACAAATACATTGAAGATAGATTAAAAGCTAAACATTAAAGAAAAGGTTCAAACTCAATTGCCTATAAGACGTAGGTCATTAATATAGACTTGTGACATTGGTTTGGAGTTAAAAAAAAAAAGTAGGGCTAAGATGCTTAAGCATAGTAGCTAGTTCCATTGTTTTTCAAGTATTTTGTGATCATAACAAAGACACTACAGCCAAATTTGCTTTAGTGAACTCTGAAATGAAGTATGAAAGCATTAGAATAAAATACAGGAAAAGCAGATACATGTATTTATTTAGCTGTCTATATTTATATGTGTATATACATACACACACTCATAAAACCTTAAAGTAGGAAAGGGTGTCTTAATCAGGAGGAAAAATGGAATGTCAGAAAAGGAAGCATTAATAACACAAAAAACTATAAGCAGAATTAAATGGTAAGTGAGGAGAGCAGCACCGGGACCTGAGATCAGCACCCTCCCAGACCTCCTGAAGACCTACGCTGGGACCTGTGATCGGCGCCCTCTCACCTCCAGAAGAGCTGTGCCAGGAACCATGATCAGCACCCTCCTGGATCTCCAGAAGAGCTGTGCCTGAACTCCGGAAGAGCTACACCGGGACTGATGATCGGCACCCTCCCGGACCTCCAGAAGAGCTGCACCAAGACAGTGATCGGCACCCTCCCGGACCCCGGTAAAAGCTACACCGAGACACTCCTGGACCTCCGGAAGAACTACGCCAGGACCCGTGATCAACACCCTCCTGGACCTCTGGAAGACATGTAACAGGACCCGCCATCGGCACCCTCTCGGACCTCCAGAAGAGCTGCACTAGGACCCTCCCGGACCTCCAGAAGAGCTGCACCGGGACCCTGGTAAGAGCTGCACGGGGACCTGCTACCCCACCTGCCGGGCCTCCCCACACCCTGACCAGAAACTCTGGGAGCTGCACAACCCCGCATCCTCCCTCCTGTACCATCCCTGCCTCCCACTGCCGGCCATCTGGTAGCCACGTGCGCTATGGAGCCCTCCCTACCTCTGCGTGGAGCCCTTCTCCTGGCCAGAGACTGCTGGAGCCTGGGGCCCTCTGTGCCAAAATAACTGGGCGCCAGGCAATCCCAGAACTGTGTGCACCACCCCCTGCCCTATTGCTGGATCTAGGGGTGTCACAATCTGGAGCTGCTCCCACAGCCAGAACTCCATGGCTGGGCCCAGAGTGTGTAGCCCAGAGACCTACACAGGGTCACTCCAAACAAACATCCAGTAACAATAGAGTGATTCCCCTGGGTCTGATCTCAGAGAGACACCACCCCAACACTGAAGATGGCCAGAGGCAACAGTGAAAAACAATCATGAGACAAAATCAAAGGAAATACTCTGACAATATAAATAATCAGAGTAGATCAACTCCCTCAAGGATCAACGGGGCAAACACAAGACAAGATCCCATGCACAAACAAATAACTGAGATGTCAGAAATAGAATTCAGAATCTGGATAGCAAATAAGATCGAATTACAATTCCAAGCAGTAACCCAAAACATGTCTCAAGAATACAACGAATTCAAAGACAAAATGACCAAAGATTTTGACACATTGAGACAAGAAGTGGCAGCCCTCAAAGATCTGAGAAACACAGTAGAATCCCTCAGTAACAGAATGGAGCAAGCAGAAGAAAGGATTTCTAATATTGAAGACAAAGCTTTTGAACACTCCCAAACTCTCAGAGAAGATAAATGGAGGGCAAAAACAGATCACTCTCTCAGAGAGCTCTGGGATAATTTGAAGAAAACCAATATTTGTCTCATAGGGATATCCAAAAGTGATGAAGTGGCTTCACGAGGCACAAGTCTCTTCTCCATGAGATTATGAATGAGAACTTTCCAGACATACCAAGAGATTCTGAAATTCAGATAGCAGACAGTTTCAGAACTCCAGCATGACTCAACCCGAATAACACATCTCCAGACACATCATAATCAATTTCACTAAAGTTAATATGAAGGAGAAAATTCTGAAAGCAGCCAGATGAAAGAAAACCATCTTCCCTATAAGGGGAAGAATATTAGAATAACTGCAGATCTCTCTGCTGAAACCTTTCAAGCTAGAAGAGAATGTTCAGCGACTTTTAATCACCTAAAACAAAATAACTTTCAACCCAGGATCCTGTACCCAGCTAAACTGAGTTTCATTTATGATGGAGAAATTAAATACTTTAATGAAATTCACATGTTCAAGAAATTTGCTATAACTAAACCAGCTCTCCAGGATATTCTCAGACCTATCCTCCATAAAGACCAGCATAATCCTCCACCACAAAATAAACCCACCCAGAAAATTTTGATCAAATTCCAACTTCCACAGTCACAAAAGGATTAAAAATTTCCACTGGACCCTCAAAAGGCTTGTCAATATTCTCAATTAATGTGAATGGTTTAAACTGTCCTCTAAAGAGGTACAGGTTGGCTGACTGGATACAAAATCTTAAGCCAGATATCTGCTGCATACAAGAATCGCATCTTACATTAAAAGACAAATATAGACTCAAGGTGAAGGGATGGTCATCTATACTCCAGGCAAATGAAAAACAGAAAAAAAGCAGGCATTGCAATCCTATTCACAGATGCAATAGGTTTTAAACCAACCGAAATAAGAAAGGATAAAGATGGACACTTCATATTTATTAAAGGTAATACTCAATATGATGAGATTTCAATTATTAATATTTATGCACCCAACCAGACTGCACCTCAATTTATAAGAGAAACTCTAACAGACATGAGCAACTTGACCTCTTCCAGTTCCATAGTAGTTGGAGATATTAACACCCCTTTATCAGTGTTGGATAGATTATCCAAAAAGTAGCTAAGCAAAGAAATCTTAGATTTAAACTTAACCACTCAACATCTGGACTTAACAGACATCTATAGAACATTTCATCCCAACAAAACTGAATACACATTCTTCTCATCAGCCCACAGAACATACTTCAAAATTGGCCACATCCTGGGCCACAAATCTAACCTTGGCAAATTTAAAAAAAATAAAATAAAAATTATCCCTTGCATCTTCTTAGACCATCATTGAATAAAAGTTGAACTCAATAACAACAGGAATCTGCATACCCATACAAGAACAGGGAAGCTAAATGACATTATGCTGAAGGATAGATGGGTTATAGATGAGATTAAGAAGGAAATCACCACATTTTTGGAACAAAACAACAATGAAGACACGAATTATCAGAACCTCTGGGATACTGCAAAGGCAGTCCTAAGAGGGAAATTTATAGCACTGCAAGCCTTCCTCAAGAAAACGGAAATAGATGAAGTTAATAACGTAATGGGACATCTCAAGCAACTGGAAAAGGAAGAACATTCCAACCCCAAAACCAGCAGAAGAAAAGAAATAACCAAAATCAGAGCAGAACTAAACAAAATTGAAAACAAAAGAATCATACAACAGATCAATAAATCCAAAAGTTGGTTTTTTGGAAAAAAAAAAGAGTAAAATCCCTAATTTCATCAATCAGAAATGGTAAAGATGAAATACAACAGACCCCTCAGAAATTCAAAAAATCCTTAAAGAATATTACAAGAAATTTTACTCTCCGAAATGTGAAAATCTGAAAGAAATCAACCAATACCTGGAAGTACGCCACCTAACAAGACTCAGCCAGAATGAAGTGGAAATCTTGAACAGGCCTATATCAAGTTCTGAAATACCATCAACTATACAAAATCTCCCTAAAAAGAAAAGCCCAGGACCAGATGGTTTTATGTCAGAATTCTGTCAAACCTTTAAATAAGAACTACTACCTATACTACTGAACCTCTTCCATAATATAGAAAAAGAAGAAATACTACCCAACACATTCTACAAAGCAAACACCACCTTGATCCCTAAACCAGGGAAATACCCAACAAGAAAAGAAAATTATAGACCAATATCACTAATGAATATTGATACAAAAAACTCAATAAGATCCTAACAAACAGAATCCAACAACACATCGAAAAATTATACACCATGACCAAGTGGGATTTATCCCAGGATCTCAAGGCTGGTTCAATATACGTAAATCTATAAATGTAATTCAGAACATAAACAAACTAAAAAATAAAGACCATGTGATTCTCTCAATTGATGCAGAAAAAGCTTTTGATAATATCCAGCATCTCTTCATGATCAGAACACTTAAGAAAATTGATAAAGAAGGGACATTTCTTAAACTGATAGAGGCCATCTACAGAAAACCCACAGCCAATATTGTATGGAATAGAGTTAAATTAAAATCATTTCCACTCAGATCAGGAAGCAGGCAAGGTTGCCCATTGTCTCCATTGCTCTTTAACATTGTAATGGAAGGTTTAGCTATTGCAATTAGGAAAGAAAAGGCGATCAAGGGTATCCACATAGGGTCAGAAGAAATCAAACTTTTACTCTTCACAGATGACATGATTGTGTATCTGAAAAACACTAGGACTTCTACTACAAAACTTTTAGAAGTGATCAAGGAATACAGCAATGTCTCAGGCTACAAAATCAACACCCATAAATCTGTAGCTTTTATATATACCAACAATAGCCAAGGCAAAAAAACAGTTAAGGACTCTATTCCTTTCATAGTAGTGCCAAAGAAGATGAAATATTTGGGAGTCTGTCTCGCAAAGGACGTGAAAGATCTCTATAAAGAAAAGCATGAAACTTTAAGAAAAGAAATAGCTGAAGATGTTAACAAATGGAAAAACATACCATGCTCATGGCTGGGAAGAATCAACATCATTAAAATGTCTATACCCCAAAGCAATATATAATTTTAATGCAATTCCTATCAAAGCTCCATTGTCATATTTTAAAGATCTTGACAAAATAATACTTCATTTTATATGGAATCAGAAAAAAATCTCGAAAGACCAAAACATTAGTCAGAAATAAAAACAAAGCAGGAGGAATCACACGACCAGACTTGAGACTGTACTATATATCGATAGTGATCAAAACAGCATGATACTGGCACAAAAACAGAGAATTATGTCTGGAACAGAATAGAGAACAAAAAGATGAATCCAGATACTTGCCATTATTTGATCTTTGACAAGCCAATTAAAAATATTCAGTGGGGAAAAGATTCCCTATTTAACAAATGGTGCTGGGTGAACTGGCTGGCAATCTGTACAAGACTGAAACTGGACCCACACCTTTCACCTTAAATCTTAAATCTTAAGATTTAAACTTAAGACATGAAACTATGAAAATACTTGAAGAAAGTGCAAGGAAAACTCTTCAAGGAATCGGCCTGGGTGAATATTTTATGAGGAGGACTCCCCAGCAATTGAAGCAGTATCAAAAATACACTACTGGGACCTGATCAAACTAAAAAGCTTCTGCACAGCCAAGAACATAGTAAGGAAAGCAAGCAGACAGCCCTCAGAATGGGAGAAAATATTTGCAGGTTATACCTCCCATAAAGGTTTAATAACCAGAATCCACAGAGAACTCAAACGTATTAGCAAGAAAAGAACAAGTGATCCCATCTGAGAGTGGGCAAAGGACTTGAAGTGAAACTTCTCTAAAGAAGACAGATGCACCATCTACAGACACACACAAAAAAGCTCATCATCCTTAAGCATCAGAGAAATGCAAAGCAAAACTACTTTGAGTATCACCTAACCCCAGTAAGAGTAGCCTGCATAACAAAATCCCAAAACCAGAGATGTTGGCGTGGATGTGGAGAAAAGGGCACACTTCTACACTGCTGGTGGGAATGCACCCTAATACATTCCTTTTGGAAGGATGTTTAGAGAACACCTAGAGATCTAAAAATAGACCTGCCATTCGATCCTATAATTCCTTTACTACCGTGTTTCCCCAAAAATAAGACATCCTCCGAAAATAAGACCTACTTACAGGAAAGATAAGACATCCCCTGAAAATAAGACTTAGCACATCTTTGGGAGCACACCTTAAAATAAGACACTGTCTTATTTTCGGGGAAACAGGGTAGGTATATACCCAGAAGACCAAAATCATAATATAACAAAGACATCTGTACCAGAATGCTTATTGCAGTCCAATTCATAATTGCTAAGTCATGGAAGAAGCCCAAGTGCCCATTGACCCACAAATGGACTACCAAATTGCAGTACATGTATACCATGGAAAATTATCCAGCCTTAAAGAAAGATGGAGACTTTACCTCTTTCATGCTTACATGGACAGAGCTGGAATATATTCCTCTTAGCCAAGTATCTCAAGAATGGAAGAAAAAGTATCCAATGTACTCAGCCCTAGTATGAAGCTAATTTATAGCTTTCATATGAAGGCTATAACCCAACTATAGCACAAGAATATGGGGAAGGGGCCCAGGGAAGGGAAGGGACAGGGGAAGTCAGGGTGGAGGAAGGGTAATGGGTGGGGCCACACCTATGGTGCATCTTAGAATGGGTACAGGCAAAACCTACTAAATGCAAAATACAAATGTCTACATCCAATAACTAAGAAAATGCCATGAAGTTTACGTTGAACAGTTTGATGAGAATATTTCAGATTGTATATGAAACCAGCACATTGTACCCCCTTGATTGCACAAATGTATACAACCATGATTTAACAATAAAAAAAATGGTAAATGAGGAAATATTTACAGTACTTGTAGCAAGCAAGATCACCATTCATAATTTATTTATTTATTTATTTATTTATTTATTTATTTTATTGTTGGGGATTCATTGAGGGTACAATAAGCCAGGTTATACTGATTATATTTGTTAGGTAAAGTCCCTCTTACAATCATGTCTTGTGCCCAGGTGTGTCACACACCAAGGCCCCGCCTCCCTCCCTCCTTAATTTATAAATAGTTTCAAAATCAATAAGTAAAAGATAAACATACCAGGAAGAAAAAATGTGCAAATTCTGCTGCCAAGTAAATCAAAGAAAAGTTGAGAAAAGCAAATAACTGTATTGAAAAGATGCAGAATCCAACTAGTAAGCAAGGAAATGTAAATTAAAACGATAGCAGAGCACTTTTAACAAAAAAAATACTGGCGGGCGGCGCCTGTGGCTCAGTTGGTAGGGCGCCGGCCCCATATACCGAGGGTGGCGGGTTCAAACCCGGCCCCGGCCAAACTGCAACCAAAAAATAGCCGGGCGTTGTGGCGGACGCCTGTAGTCCCAGCTACTGGGGAGGCTGAGGCAAGAGAATCACTTAAGCCCAGGAGTTGGAGGTTGCTGTGAGCTGTGATGTCACGGCACTCTACCGGGGGCCATAAAGTGAGACTCTGTCTCTACAAAAAAAAAAAAATACTGGCAAAAATTATAAAGATTAATCATAACAAATGCTGTAGTAGGAATAAGGAAGCATTGACTTTCATACTCTGCTGTTGGTAATATAAAGTTGGCTTAATATTTTTTAGGATAAATTATGGAGCTACCTACAAAATAAAAACATCCACAACTGATATATAACTAGGAAAGAAGGAAAAGGGGAAGGGAGAGAGAAGGAAGAAAGAACAGAGAGGGGGAAGGAGAAGAGAAAGAAAGCAACATGTGTGTAAAAAGAAATACACGCTAAGACAGTCATTGCTGCATTAAAAATAGCAATTACTAATATAAAACTTGTGTGGCTACTACAATTCTAAGCATTTTTGTATATTGACTTATTTAATGCAAAAGGGCTCCTTTTTCAAATCAAGGAACTGGGGAATGTTGGTAACTAATTTTCCCAAAGTAACTCAGCCAGTAATGTGGAGAAGGCTCTATTCTTAACAGCTACACAGAGCTCCCTGGCAATGCCTATAAGAGCAAAATACTGTACTAGAAAGAGTCTACATGTCCACCAGTAGAGGTGTAATTAAACTATGGTGTGCTATGGCACAGAGAAATTTTAAATGTATTAAGTAAAATTATAGTTTGTAAAATAAAGTAATAAAGTATGATGTGTTTCTAGGGAAAAATTTCACAAAATACATAAAATTTCACAAAATAAAATTATTTATTCCCTAATGGCACATACACACATAAGCATACACACACACACACAAACAAATACAATATTACAAAGGTACATAACAAAATGATAGCAGTAGTTGTCTTGGAAGAGGAGACTGATATTGTGATGATGGGCAAAACTAATTTTCACCTTATCTGTATCGTTTGAATCTCCAGAATGTGTTTGTAAATCCATAGTTTGTAAATCCATAGTTTACTAAAAATGTGTAAAAATTATTACCCATTTGGATGACTCATATTTGAGTAGGGTGCAGGGTTTCCCCTCTGATTTTTAGTAAAAATATTGACTCAAATTTGTATCTTAAAAAGTGCTAACTGTGAGAAAAAAAAAAAAAAACAGTAGAGCAGTATGTCTAATGAGCGGGTAAGGTACTAACCAAAATGTGTGAGTTTCCCTCAGCTAGGTCCCTGGCCTGGTTAAAAGCAGAAAAAAATGAAAATATCAGCAGTGAAAATTGTTAAAAGTGGAAAACTTTGAGGCCATTCATACCAAAATAGAGAGATGTCCCATGAAGAGAGTGCAAGGCTCCAATAGAGGGGCCAGTCTTCAGACACTCTGAAGTAACTGGGGAGAAAAGGAGAAAACAAAAATTTGATGTATTTGCTAACTTTTCTTTGAATATTTGTTCTGTCTATAGGTGGAGAAACAACTCCTTAGTGAGAATTTTTTCAGGCTATTGCCTTTTCTGTTAATCTGTCTTGCTGATTCTAAACCTGGCTTGGTGCTGTATATGATTTCTAAACTTACAGAAGCCAGTGGTCCCATGTTTCCTTCTAGCCCACCCAGTATCAGACATGGTGTACAGGACAACAGTCCATCTCGCCTTGTCAGTCCTCATTGTGATAGTTGTTGCCTTTGACTTTTTCACCTGGGAATCTCCTGTTGTAAAAAAAAAAAAAAAAAAAACACTGCCACAAGTGTTAAAATGACATGTATACATAGATATGAACCTTCCATCTGAAATATCACACCAGTTCAGTGGGAAACAGCTGAAACTACATCGCCCCTACTTCCTTAGATATGGAAGGGTACAATTGATGGGGGTGGGGGCGCACAGTATATAACTGAGGAAATGGCCTGAAAAATGGCAAAAAATGTTTTCTTTCTCTTTAAAACTCTTTTGGAAACTGAGACCTGCAATCCCACCCTTGTGGCTATGGTCCTGAGGGATAGAGAAATGTCTTTTGTTCTTTTGCACCATAGAAGGTAGGCTTGCCAAGTGGTGGGAGGTCAGAGTTTTGCCTTCAGTAGAGATGTGATATTACTATAGTTGAATGACAATAGATCTTCCCTTTTAAAAGCTAGGAATTTCTGCTTATGTGCAGGAAAAACTAGTATTTGAGACGAATAGTTCACCATTTTTCCTACTTTGCTGACAAAGTAATAAATGTCACTTTACTTCTCTTTACCACACCACTTACGGTCACTTAGTCTCTCACACACATTCTGAACACCTCCAGCCTTCCAACTGGATACAAACCATTTCACAGGAATAAGGAACCAGCAGCATTAATAGTCCAGAATTGCAGCATGCCAGACCATGCACACTTTCTGGAAGAAGTTAATATCATACCCAGTCATCTCCTCTGGACGGGACAGGCCCAATCATTCTTTGTAGAAAGAAGGGGAATCAGAATTATGACAGGTACCAAATCTGAAATTGGTCAACATAGACAACAAAAACAAAAAACCAGAGCTTTGTACTAAGAAAAACGACTTAATGTTTTTATGAGACATTATTACAATACTTAGGACATATTCATGAGGGCCATTAAGAAAAAGCAAAGGGACAAGATCCTATCTCCCCACAAATAAAACAAGAAGATTTAATTTAGAAGAAATAAAGACATATATGAATCATCTGGCTAAAGAAGAAAATTCACATTACCTTGTTCATTGCATTTTCCTGTTGAAAACTCATACAGTATGCAACATGAGCTGTGGTTTTTCTTCCAGATCTTTATGTAAACTCCTAAATAAAGTTTGGTAAAATATACATAAACATGTTGAGCAGTTCCAGGTTACTGAGTGTATTTTTGATGTCAGCATTGTGCTAATCACCTTTATATTATGCATTTATAATTTTTAAATTCTTTTAACAACTTTATAAAGTAGTTATCTATCATAATTGTACAAAAGAATTGAGCTCGCGAGGGCTGATTTGTCAATTTAAAACAATAAAAATAATCTCTTGATCACTCATCTTTTAGGCATTATATTGAACACTTCACAAAAGTATTTGAAGTAGACATAAATTTTACTTCATAATACTAAGGTGAAACTTTTCCCATTTATTCTCTTAAATTAATTATTTCTGCTTCGTTGGGGAAGAAGATAGGGCTAGAGTACTCCTTCACCTTTCTCATGGCATGTAAGAATCTGGAGTTTCTTGTATTGTACAGACTCTATGAAAAAGACTTTGTGTTTTCATCTCACAGTGGCCACTGCAAGCAGGCTTACTTGCCCTCACCAGCACAGTTCCTTGATCGTGGGTAATACCTGTGCTTTTCTTTCAAATTTGGACACAGAAGTCACTGTCAAAGCCAGGAAGCTGAGAATCAGGATGCTATACTCTCTAGGTGTGCCATAGAGCTCTCTAGATTAACATAGCTATTGCCCTGGGACACTGCAGAAACGCAGCCACTATTTTCCACCTTCTGTCCCTCAACAAGAGCCTACCAATTTTGATCCCTTCCTTAGTTTCATTAAGAAACTCCCAAACCAACTCCAGCCTGTGTCTCTCCCTTTCATATCTGTTATTCCTATTGACTCTTGACTTCTCTGATTTACCAATAGCCCAAAAAAGGAGGTTCTCCTAACTCACTGTAGAATCATCTCTTGACATATTTGTTCGCAGGCTGCACTGTCCTCTAGTATCTAATGCAGGCGTCCTCAAACGCAGCCAGCAGGCCACAGGAAGCAGTGTGAATTGTATTCGTTCCCGTTTTGTTTTTTACTTCAAAATAAGATATGTGCAATGTGCATAGGAATTTGTTCATAGTTTTTTTTTTTAAAAACTATAGTCCGGTCCTCCAACAGTCTGAGGGACAGTGAATTGGCCCCCTGATTAAAAAGTTTGAGGACACCTGATCTAATGCTAAGGGAAGCCATAACTCCATGCTTGAAAGGACTTGAGACTATCTGGCATAACCTCTTCCTCAAAGCATGAACCATTTCATAATACGCTCAATCAAAAAAAAAAAAAATTCCTCAGTTTTCCCTGTACGGGGATTTTCAAACAAGAATTAATGAATCAGTGAACATTATCACCTCTTCCTTTCTGTGCTCAGAATGTCCTCTGCTATACTTCTTGAGCATGAGAACCTTTCTGTGTGCATTTGCCATATTCCTAGAAAATAACACACCTACATATCAGCTGTTTAGCACTTGTTAACAAATCTATAAAAGGAAAAGAAAAGAAAAAACAGGGCATAAGGCAAAGAAGTGTCAAGTGAAAAGACAATTTCAGCACAAAAATATTCTGAGTAAAATTGCTAAGTGATTTTTTTTCTCTAGCAAAGTCTAACCTTAAAACTCATTCTCAGTAACTCCCTGAGATGATAGAAATAGATGCTCTCCCTGACTGTTGCTCTCTCTTATATATCTGCTTGCTCACTGTCTTATCTTTCTTCTAGTAATTTAAGAATTACTTCCAAAAATGTCTATCTGGTTTAGTATGTTTTAACAGAAGCACTGGTCACATTTTTTTCCCCTATAGGGACACATGAGAGTGTGCACAACATTACCCATATAGATAATCTTATAAATGTGTACAAGCTGTGGAAAAAGTGAAGAAGAAAAGCATTCCCTCAGGGAGACTAAGTGCCAACATATTGATGGATATTCTTCAACGAGAGGTCACAAGGTTAGGGAACTGAATCAGAGCTTGGTGAAGTAGACTCTGAGTTATGGGTTTTTTTTTTTTCATTATTTGAGAAAATGGTCATAAATTATTTTAAGATTATACTATGGAAAATGTTAAAAGTTATACAATAAGTTGGAGATGATTATATGTGACTGTGTTCAATTAAACAATATTATAAACATGCCATGGGAATTTATTTAAAGCAATGTCTTGGAAATATTTTTATAATGCAAAGAACTCATCTTTGATATGAATAAGTCCTCCCTATTTTAGTGTATTGTATGTTCTGCTGCTTCATGTCAGAATTTCATGGCCTGGTTCTCACTGGTGCAACTCTGTGCACTCTGGGAAATAAGTTATCTTCTAACCTGTAAGTGGCAGAGAAAAAGTAGGATTCTAGAACAGGTTCATGTGTCCGAGAGCTTTAGTAGAGCTCAGAAGGGCAGTAAGTGTAGATGTCTACTAACGGTATCTACCAAGGAAATCTAGGAGCCACCTTGTTAGAGATGTAATTATTACTACAGGTTGACTATCCCTTATCCAAAAATGCTTGGGAGGTGTTTCAAATTTGAGATGTTTTCAGATTGTTGAATATTTTCATTATAATTACCAGTTCAATATTCCAATTCCAAATATCCAAAATCCAAAATGCACAGTGAGATTTCCCTTGAACATCATGTCAGCTCTCAAAATGTTTCAGATTTTGGAGTACTTCAGATCTCAGGTTTTCAGATTTGGGATTCTCAACCTGTAGTACGCAGTGTTACAGAAACAAAGATTAATCTCCCCTTTTCTCGGTGCTTTCACCTGCCCCTCCTCTTTGTAAAGGTTTTCCTGGTAAAACTCTTGATGAGTACACCTATATTGCCCTGGAGCAAGAAATTTATCTCAATACATATTAAATTAAATGCATTTCCCTCTCCCTCCTTAATATACATAATGCAATGATACATTTCAAAACTATTAAGAATAGAATATAAATGTCTTACCATGACAAATAAGCAAGGAGATGGTTATGTTAATCAGTTAGGTGTAAGCATTCCACATTGGATATCAAATCAGCACATTGTGCCCCATAAATGCATTAATGTACACAGTTATGATTTAATGAAGAAAAAAATGACAAAAATAAATTAATTAAATGCATTTAATTTGAGTCAATATATATTTATGTTTTCCCCACTATAGGCAAGGCATTCCACAGCGGAATTAGGACTCTGCAGTGTGTCAGACAGACATAGTAGCTGTCATCACTTTGGAATTTGCTTATTCCAAAGCAAATTTGGAATAAGTTAAAAAGTTGTTGTTGCTGTTGTTGGGGGTTTTTAGACACAGAAAAGTCCTAGAGTCATTGAAGGAACAAAAATGAATACAACACAGTACGTACCCTCAAAGTGTTCACAGTCCAGGGAATGTGGCAGATAAGTAAACAGGCAATTACCATATAGCACTGTGTTGTAATAAGTGCTTAACTGCCTCATTGAAGCCTACAACTTCAATTAACTAAGTGAGCAGGCCAAGGACTCCTATAGTGGTAGAATGGAAATGACAATATATGATCTATAACTTCCTCAGTGCTGACATCCCACCAGCTCCCACACAGCCTAACAAGCATTGCCTCTTGCTTAAATGACCTGTCTCATATCGCATGGAGACAGAAACCTTTTGTTGAGAGTAGTCTGGAAGCTGCTCAGTTTTTGAGGTATTTTTGTTTGTTTGGTTGGTGTGTGTTTTTCTTATCCCAACAGAGTCATTATTATGCCATTTCAAAGAGAGAAAATAATAGATCCATTTCCTCTAATGGAGAGACGGTGTACAGTTTAAAGATGGTTTATTAGCTTCTAGCTTATAATACACAAGAACTATTTGGGTACATAATTCACCTTGCCAGTCCAGAGCTAGCCCCATAAACCTTAGCAGCACTTTTCCCCACCTTCTGACTAAATAGAAAGTTACTGTACAGTTACAGCCCTGTTATATATGATGTTAATAAATGTGCCACACTGACTGTCCGCTCTTTCAAGTAACTCTGTTAACCTGGACACATTATCTGAGATTTATATTGCTGCATAAAGTCTGAGGGGAATGCAGGGAAATGGCTTTTAGATAGAATTAGACTGGCTATTTCTCTACATTTCAGACATGGCAGAAAGGGAGCTGTTCAGAAGCACTTTTAAAGGATGGGAGAGGGCAAAAATAACGAAAAAGGACGATTTTGAGGAAAATTTCTGCAGTTTTGCCAATGTGGCTGATTTGGGATTAGATTCTGGCTGTAAAATTCCTCTCTTGTCTTTATAAAGAAAATATAGTGCATTAAACCCTCTTCCAAGTCTCCATAACCCATTGTGAAATGCTAGCTAGTGAACTAAAACCTAGTACTGAGTTGTTTAACAAATAATTTTTTATTGAATAACAACTAAACTGTAAAATCCTGGAAGTCAAGGAACTTGTATTTTCTCACTGTCCTATCTCCTTAATCCAGAGGACTGCCTAATACAAAGCAATAATTATCTTATGAATGGATAATAGACATAGCCATATCCCTTACTATTTCCTAGTACTGTCTAGGCTCTAATGTAGTCATGTATCTGATAATAAAAGATGACAAAGTCAATACTTAACTGTCATTTCACAAAGAAAGACCTCAAAGTAAAAGTAAGGAAGTTGATCTGCATGTATCTAAGTAATAAATAATTAAAATAGACAGAAACCAATACCCTGAGATTCGATAATGTGAATAAACAAGATGGCAGCAGGTATATTTGAGAAAGAGATGGCCATGTGGAATTGGCCTTACTTTAGCTGTAGAAGAAAAGCCAAAGACTTCAACTTCTAACCTGGAGCCACACCATGTTCATACAAGTTAGTGGTGTTGGATTATCTTTAAACAATATTCCCTGGTCCTGGCACAAAAACAGAGAAGTAGATGACTGGAAAAGAATAGAGAACCAAGAAACGAATCCAGCTACTTACCATTTTTTAATCTCTGACAAGCCAATTAAAATATTCAGTGGGGAAAAGATTCCCTATTTAACAAATGGTGCTGGGTGAACTGGCTGGCGACCTGTAGAAGACTGAAACTGGACCCACACCTTTCACCATTAACTAAGATAGACTCTTACTGGATAAAAGATTTTTTTTTTTTTTTTTTTTGGCCGGGGCTGGGTTTGAACCCGCCACCTCCAGCATATGGAACCGGCGCCCTACTCCTTGAGCCACAGGCGCCGCCCTGGATAAAAGATTTAAACTTAAGACATGAAACTATAAAAATACTTGAAGAAAGTGCAGGGAAAAAACTCTTGAAGGAATCGGCCTGGGTGAATATTTTATGAGAAGGACTCCCCAGGCAATTGAAGCAGTATCAAAAATACATTACTGGGACCTGATCAAACTAAAAAGCTTCTGTACAACCAAGAACATAGTAAGGAAAGCAAGCAGACAGCCCTCAGAATGGGAGAAAATATTTGCAGGTTATACCTCCCATCAAGGTTTAATAACCAGAATCCACAGAGAACTCAAAACATATTAGCAAGAAAAGAACAGGTGATTCCATCTGAGGGTGGGCAAAGGACTTGAAGAGAAACTTCTCTAAAGAAGACAGATGCACGATCTACAGACACATGAAAAAAAGCTCATCATCCTTAAGCATCAGAGAAATACAAATCAAAACTACTTTGAGATATCACCTAACCCCAGTAAGAGTAGCCCACATAACAAAATCCCAAAACCAGAGATGTTGGCGTGGATATGGAGAAAAGGGCACAATTCTACACTGCTGGCGGGAATGCACACTAATACGTTCCTTCTGGAAGGATGTTTGGAGAATACTTAGAGATCTAAAACTAGACCTGCCATTCAATCCTATAATTCCTTTACTAGGTATATACCCAGAAGACCAAAAGTCACAATATAACAAAGACATCTGTACCAGAATGTTTATTGCAGCCCAATTCATAATTGCTAAGTCATGGAAGAAGCCCAAGTGCCCATCGACCCACAAATGGACTAGCAAATTATAGTACATGTATACCATGGAATACTATGCAGCCTTAAAGAAAGATGGAGACTTTACCTCTTTCATGTTTACATGGATGGAGCTGGAACATATTCTTCTTAGCAAAGTATCTCAAGAATGGAAGAAAAAGTATCCAATGTACTCAGCCATACTATGAAGCTAATTTATAGCTTTCATATGAAGGCTATAACCCAACTATAGCACAAAATATGGGGAAGGGGCCAAGGGAGGGGATGGGAGGGGGGAGATTAAGGTGGAGGGAGGGTAATGGGTGGGGCCACACCTACAGTGCATCTTAGAATGGGTACAGGCAAAACTTACTAACTGCAGAATACAAATGTCTACATACAATAACTAAGAAAATGCCATGAAGGCTACGTTGAACAGTTTGATGAGTATATTTCAGATTGTATATGAAACCAGTACATTGTACCCCTTGATTGCACTAATGTACACAGCTATGATTTAACAATAAAAAATAAAAAAAACAATATTCCCTCTAGCAGAAGCATAGGGCTTTTTATCTTCCAAAGGTATAGCCTAAGTTTCACTATGTGAAACTTCTGATACTTCTGCTTTCATGATACTATGATGTCCTCACCATCAGCAAGTCCCCATATATTCCAAATATGATTTAGTTTTAATTATAATGAAATGGGGATAAAAAGACCCAAACACATAGGATATTGATAACAAAAAAATCTGGTCTAATATGGCAAACCAAGTTATCAGTGACTTTCATAGCTTGAAATGTATGACCAATGATAACTCAAACTTAAAGCTATTTATCTCATTCCCCCATATTTTTCTTACTGTGGCCCACAAAATTAGTCCTCATAGTTTGCAAACACTTGTGACAAAGTCTGTGTCTGCAACTCACCTCAGGTTCAACAAGTACTTCTAAGCCCCCTTTTCCCCACTTGACATCTTCCTTTTATTACTATTCTTATTTTCAGTATACTTTCCCTGAAGTAGATCAAGTGGGAAAAGACTCAGCTCAAGTGATTGACTTCACTACAGCCTCAATACCTGACATTATGATACACTCTAGTGTCTTGAATTAGTCAGCTTCCAGTGGTACAAAGCAAAAATTCTTTAATTTTCTATGCATTGGCAATTTGGCCTGAGCTAAGCTGGGGCAACTTTTCCCTGTTCCATAGGACATCAGATGGGTTCACTCAGGCATCTAAGAACCTCAATAGAAAAAGCTGAAGTAATCAGGACTGATTTTTGATAAGCAAACAAAAATACACAATGGAAAAAAAGATGCCTCTTCATAAATGGTGCTGGGAAAATTGGGAAGCCACATGCAGAGGAATTAAACTGAATCCCTATCTCTCATCATATACAAAAATTAGCTCAGTATAGACTTAAACATTAAACCAGAAACCATAAAAATTCTATAAGAAAACTTCTTCTAGACATTGACCTAGGCAAAGAATTTAAGAGTAAGACTCCAAAAGCAAATACAGCAACCATAAAAATAAATAAGTGGGTCTTAATTAAACTAAAAAGTTTCTGTATATCCAAGGAAGTAATCGACAGAGGAAATGGATAAACAACAGAATGGGAAAAAATATTTGCAAACTATGTATCTGGCAAAGGTCTACTTTCCAGAATCTACAAAGAACTCAGACAAATAAGAAAGAAGAAAACAACCCCAACAGAAAGTGGGGAAAAGACGTGAATAGATTTTTTCAAAATAAGATATACAAATGAGCAATAAATATATGAAAAAAAATGCTCAACATCACTAAATATCATGAAAGTACATTTTTAAACTATACTAAGATACCATCTTACCCATGTCAGAATAGCCATTACTAGTAAGTCAAAAAAAATAGATGTTTATGCAGTTGTCGTAGAAAGGAAATGCTTATTTATATTGTGTTAGTGGGAATATAAACTAGCACAACTGCTATGGAAAGAAGTATGTAGATTCCTCAAAGAACTAAAAGCAGATCTACCATCTGATCCACCAATCCCATGTCTGTTTATGTATCGAAAGGAAAAGAAGTCATTAGAGCAAGAAGACACCTGCACCCAAATGTTTGTTGCAGCATAATTCACAATTGCAAAGACATGGAACCAACCTAAGTGCCCATAAACTGATAAATGGATTCTCAGGAATGATAAAACGAGTACTACAACCATGGGTATATATGGTTATAAATTGGTGAAATGGACATTAGAAACTAAGAAAGAGGGAGGAAGGGTGAAGGGAGAAGTATAAAAATACCTATCAAGTACAATGTACACTATTCTGGTGATGGGTACACTAAAAGCCCTGACTTGAAGCACTACACAATCAATTCATGTAAAAAAACAAACAAACAAACAAACAAAAAAAACTAACACCTCCTAAATATATTGAAATTTAAAAAGCCTATGTGACTTTACACTCATTTTCACAGTAGCTCTATTCACCGCTAAAACAAAGAAACATCCGAGTGTCTATAAACAGATAAATGGATAGTAAAATGTGGTATATACATAGAATGGAACATTATTCAGCCTCAGAAAGGAACAAAATTCTTGGCATATGTTACCACATGGATGAATCTTGAAGGCATTATGCTAAGCAAATTATCCAGTCACAAAAAGACAAATAGTGAATGATTCCAATATATGATTTAATTAGAAAAGTCAAAATCATAGAGACAGAAAGTAGCACGGTGGTAGCCAGGTGCTGGAGGGAAAATGGGGAGTCATTTTTTAATAGGTATAGAGTTTCAGTTTTAACAAATTTAAAGTTTTCTTTGGAGATAGATAGTGGTAATGTAGCATAACATTACGAATGCCACTGAACTATACAGTTAAAAATGATTAAAACATCATATTTTATGTTTTACTGCAATGGAAGTAAAACATTTTGTTTTACAAAAATGGAAGAAAAGATCTAAAGCAATTTTTAATTTTCATTTAAATCAGTATCATCATAATTGTTAACTTTAAAAAAAATCCTAAATAACCTGCATAAATGTTAAGATTTCGGAGCCAGAATTTAAATTTAGATCTGCATGACTCTAAAATTCACACTGTTCTTCCAATAACATGACAAAAACTGCCATTTGTTAAGTATATACCCGTGTCATTATGCCTTGTCTTTAAGATAGCACTCCAAAGGAGTGTGTTAGTCCCATTTTACAGACAGAAAACTGAAATAAGTGTTATCGAATATGTTTTACAAATTCTCTTTGACAAGTACATGGCATAGCTAAGTTGAAAGATCAGGTATCCTAAACTTCAAAGCCTACGTCCCTGGTAAAACAGTACATTTTCAATGAAGAAATCTGAAAGACACTATCTTGCTAAGTGTCAAAATTAATATCACCAATGACAAGGCAAATGGACCTTGGGAGTCTTCCCATGTCAGACATAGAGAGGATAATGTCAACCATGGAGTATTCCAGTCCAAACTGTTTAACCACAGTTAACTCAAGAAAATAATTAGACACACTTAAATCAGAAGACATTTTGCCAACAACCAGGCTTTGCTGTTCAAAAAAATCATAATTATTATGAATAATAATAAAATATTGGGGAGCTGTTCTTTATTGAAAGGTACAAAAAGTAAATATCATGTGTGATCCTTGATTGGATCTTGGATCAGAGGGAAAATATAAAAGACAATATTGAGAAAATTGAAGAGGAATTTTTAATAAAGATTGTGTATTAGAAATAGTTTTATATCACTGGCCAATTTCCTGAGTTTGATCATTGTATTACGATAATGTAGGAAAATGTCTTTATCCTTGGGATATTGTAGCTGAAGCTTGTATGCACCAAGTATCAAGATGTTGGTAACTTAATCTCAAATGGTTTAGCACAAGACATGAGTAATTAAATATGTACTGTATGTGGCAAGACAGAGAGAGGGGACAAAAGATAGATTGGAACAATTGGTGAATCTAGGTTAAGAGCGTGTGATGTGGACTAATTTTATAAATCTTCTGTACTCACAGCTGCTCTTATGATTATATCACTTATTTGTTTAGACACTGAAAATTTTAATCCACTATACTCGCTCTCCTCATAGGGTTTTCTCTGCTGTCAAACACAGATACGGGTTTTCCGTATGTCTGAAACTGAAGGGATGTACCCTTGGACATCAGATATCCAGGCAATCATCAAAGGACTTCAGTTATGCCTTATAGGAAACTCTGACACTCTGAGGAGGTTAAAGTTCCCATTCAACTTGTCATCCTGTGCTGTTTTAAAGTCTTTAAGTACAACGGCCCTTCTTTCCACAAGCAATTTCCCAAAGGCTTCCATGTTTCGAACACACACACACACACACAGGCTGCTGTAAATGCCCATTAGTTTTCAAACCTAAAAGGCCCCCCCAAAATGAGTTACAGTGAAAAACATGTACTACCTCAAAGGAAAAATAGCAAAATATATGAAGAGTTCAAAAGGCAAGAGTTGAACAAGGTGATCCCATTTCATGCCACA
The DNA here is from genome assembly GCF_027406575.1 of Nycticebus coucang. Taxonomy (NCBI): domain Eukaryota; kingdom Metazoa; phylum Chordata; class Mammalia; order Primates; family Lorisidae; genus Nycticebus; species Nycticebus coucang. The sequence continues at coordinate 22,807,325 of NC_069793.1, read as the reverse complement.
TTAATATGTCACTCTAATTTTATGTAAGAATGAACCTTCATATTTCACATCCAGAATTCTGAAATATGTAGGTATCCAAGCAAGTAAATCTATTTTATAATGGGGAAGGGGTAGGTTTATGAGTACAGTTTAGGAATTTGCACAGACTTTGTAAGCCATTGAATGATAAAGGAGAGAGAGAGAGAAAGAGGGAGAGGTCTCAATGGTAGAAACGGGGAAGGAGAGTCATGAATGGAGAGTATTACTCAGCTTGTCATAAGTGCCCCAGTAAATATATGGAATGTAGAGACAGGGTCTCACTCCATCATCCAGGCTCGAGTGCAGTAGTGTGATCATAGTGCACCACAGCCTGAACACCTGATAATCCTCTCACGTCAGCTTCCTGAGTAATTGAAACTACTATTTTTTTTGGACATGAGGTCTTGTTATGTTGACCAGGCTGGTCTCTAACTCCCATTTTGCTACTTGATTATCACAGACTAACCTTGTATGCCATTCAACAGTAGAAAAGAGGCTGACTCACAACCTTGGTCCCCCCAATCCTGAATTTGCCGTAAAGTACAATCTTAAAATAAGTTGTCCCACTACTAGAATTATATATATATATATATATAATTATATATATAGTATTTGGGGGGTTTCTGGGTAGAGTGCTGTGGCATCATAGCTCACAACAACCTCCAACTTCTGGCCTCAGGCAATCCTCTTGCCTCAATTTTTTCTATTTTTAGTAGAGATGGGGTCTCACTTTTTGCTCAGGCTGGTCTTGAACCAGGGAGCTCAAGCTATCCACCTGCTTCGGTCTTCCAGAGTACCAGGATTTTAGAACCATGTCTTTCTCTGAAGAATAAAGAATAGAGAATTTATCTTAAATATCATATCTGTAAGGACGTCACCATCCAATGCAAATCTATACTGTTAAGATCACCTACTATTTCACACAGGGATGACAATCCATTATTCGTCCATTGATTTCTACTGTTACCTCCTAGAAAACTCAGGACAAGACTTTTAATAATAATTATCAGCAGCAGCAACACCACCATGGGTCAGCAGCCCTGATATTCTTGTATTTGATAGATTTAAGGAAACAATAGAACATACTGATGTTTCTTTCCACAATCAATTTTTCTAGCAGTTGAGTTTCACTCTTTTTCTATCTTTTCACTTCTTCTGATTGTTAGGGTACTTTCGATTTTAATACAAGGCAATAGCCGGCATATACAACTTGCTGTCAAGGGGATATTTCATAAGCACACTCATTCCACTATCCAAGGCACTAATGAAATGCCTTAAGTACCACAACAGAACTTTCAATGTTTCTTCTCTCCCTACTTTCAAGTCACAATGACTTGTTGACAAATATTCTCAATTTGAGCCGGCTGTGTACTTAACAGTAAAATGAGCTAAATCCTATTTTGTAGTTTCTTGATGAATGTGACAAGTAAGATTAATTTTAAGAGCTTCTAGAGACACAATGAAGGCTTTAAACACATCCATTTGCCCATATATCTGACAGCAAATAGCAGCTCTATTAGATAGTATGCCTAGTTTCGGATTTGTTCTGTTTATTTCCAAAGTCCTTGAATCTCCAGGTGTTTCCTAAGTCACCAATCCTAGCGTGGTAGAAGCACTATGAGTTTGGAGATAAACACACCTGGGACTAAATCTGCCATGATATATCATTTTTGTTTTCCCATGAGCCTCAGTGTCCTCATCCATAAAACAGACAAAAGCCATCTCTGTTTTTAACATGATTTCAAGGAGACTAGCAAAGGGCCTTTACCAGGGTATAAATTCAATAAAAAGTTATTCTTCTTCCTTTCTGGTTTCATTTGAAAAATTTTGTCTAGGTTTTAAAATCTCACTGAAGTCAAATGGTAACTTCAGGTACTTGCGTGATAAATGTGTGTGATGTGTGAGGTATAATATCCATTCCACTAGATTTCATACTTGTAGACCTTTCCTGATTTCTCACACCAGGAAATGGAGAGTGAGGGTAATACAAAAACAGTGATTTGAGCATCTGCTGGAGTCAATCAGAGTGAACCTGCCCATACCACTTTTTAATTATGGGCCCCAGAAATTTTTCTTAACTGCTTTAAGCTTGTTTTCCCTTTTTAAAGAATAAGTACGTAGTTCATAGTTTTCTTTTAAGGATTTCTTTTAAGGAGTACACAAGATTTGGAGCACTTAGCATAGTCTTTGGTTCATATTAGTATTCAACAAACGATTGCTACATTATGGTAACATTATACTGTCAAAATATGACTTTTGAGTAAAGAATTCTTAAGTATCTGGTTAAATTCTTTCTACTTCTCTCTAATTAAATAGTACACTCCTTGTAAATGGAGGCCAGGCCTATTTCATTTAATCATAAACACCCTGATCTTAGAATAGTGCGCATCACATAATAAAGCTTCAATTAAAATTTTTTGTTAGTTTGGGTACCGTAATCCTAGCACTCTGGGATGCTGAGGTTGGTGGATTGCTTGAGCTCAGGAGTTCAAGACCAGTGTGAGCAAGAGTGAAATGCTATCTCTACTGAAAATATAAAAATTAGCCAGGTGTTGTGGCTGATGCCTGTAGTCCCAGCTACTTAGGAGGCTGAGGCAGGAGGATTGTTCAAGCCCAGAAACTTGAGGTTGCTGTGAGCTATGATGCCATAGCACTCTAACAAGAGTGACAAAGTGAGACTCTGTCTCAAAAAAATTTTTTTTGCTTAAATGATTAATGAATGATGAACGCATACCTTTGGTTTCATGCCAATAAAGTCTGAATAAAACCCTGGGGATCTATTTACTGACCCTACCTCCCTTATTAATATGACCTCCATCTCAGCCTCCTTAATTTAAGGCTTTCTATTTTCTAAAGTTCATCAGAGTTCAGTATAAAAAGATTTGAGGGCTACTTTTTTAAACTTCAATGTCATGATTTGTTTTCTTAACATTTGTGAATTCTTATACACAAAAAAGAATTTGTTGTTCAAATAGAAGTGCAAACAATTCTAAAATAATTTTATGATGGTCCCATAAAGCCATGGTTCTCAAGCTCTCATCTGAATTCTTCAACTGGCAAAAGAAAAGAATTGGCTGTCCCTTTAGGATTCCAGAACATAAAAATATATTCACTCCCACACATATCAAATACCAAATGTTTTATCCCAAGGACAAAATAAGATGCACAAAGAGGCAGTTATAAGAACACTCATAACATTGTTATTCATAACCATGAAAAATAAGAACAATCTATGTGTATATACATACATATAAATATAGTAACTACATAAATATAGTTGATCTTAATCATAAAATTCTGTATAGTCATTAAAAACTATAGTATTTAATATTAAACTAAATGACAATATTTTGAAAATATTAATATATTGTTAAATAAAAAAATCTGGGTAGGCCAGAGACAATGGCTCTCACCTATAGTCCTAGTACTTTGGGAGGCCAAGGTAGGATGACTACTTGAGGCCAGGAGTTCAAGATCAGTCCAAGTAAGAATGAGACTCCATTTATTCAAAAAGCAAAAAAAATTAGCCAGGTGTGATATTGTGCTCCTCTAGTCCAAGCTACTTGGGAAGCTCAGGCAGGAAGATCACTTGGGCCCAGGAGTTTGAGGTTGCTATGAGCTATGATGATGCCACTACACTCTAACCTGGGCAAAAGAGCAAGACCCTATCTCAAGATAAACAAATATTAATAAGTAAGCAAAAATTGGTTATAACTTCTAGTTAATCACCACTAAAATAACAATAAAGTGAATTCTAAATAAAATATCCATATAGAGGCAAAGATAACAGGAAAGGATACAAAACTGTGGAAGATGGAAATCAAATAGACATGTAGTAACTCTCTTGTAATGCAAATAAATCTAAAATTCAAGCTAGCTCTGGACAAGCCCTAAAAGTAGAAAGCACCTGCTACAAAAACCCAGAAATTCTCAAGATTGTTTGAATGTTCATACAAAAAAAAAAAAAAAAATCACTCTCAAACCCCACCAGAAAGGTAGTATTCTTCCTCTACTCCTGCAGAAACACATAGATTTATCCTGTGGAGAGGCTGATTAAAAGACTGGATTTGGTTCCCAGGGACACAAATAAAGCAAGAACACCATATTAAAAACTTGTGGATTCAGTACAATTTTAAATAGTGAATCATGAGGTCGCCAGTCCTCCTTCTTCAATCAACTCCAAAAATATTAGATAAAGTCTCAAGTTCTTTCTAGCCTGGTTTTTCACTCAGCATTTGTTTCTTTAAAATTCTTTTGCTAGGCAAATTTCAAGTGTAAACAAAATCTCAGAGGGAATGTTTAATCTACTGAAGAAAATAAGTGTTTCAATCACTTAACAAAACTCTTCACAAACAACTTCTATAATTTTTGTAAAGCTCTGTTAGTGCTGATTCTTCAGAAAGTCTACCTGTAAGTGCTATACTTGATATTAATTTTTTAATTACATATAGAAGCTGCAAAATAGCATTTCTCAGAATACAGTGTATACTTCACATTTTTCATTGAATCTAATTTGTCTTTTCCCAGTTGGTTTGCATTACATAGGAGAATCTACCTAGTGATTCTCATTCTGGGAATGGCAAGGGAGGAGTCACCCAACTTCCACCCAAACCTCTCCCAACTCTTAACCAAGATGTGAGCCAGGAACCCAAAGAGATCTTTTTAAATTATACAAAGACAGCACTGCCTCCAGAAACTGGGAGCCCTCATAGAGAATGACACACATTCTTGGAAGTATGGTGGAACAGAATATAGGGTTAGAACAATTCTATTAAATTTGAGTATAGGACAGCACTTTGGAGATTTGACTTGTAACGCCCTTTTCTCTTTAATAATTTCTATACAGTAATTCTCTCATGGAAATAGTGCCTGTTTCCCTTCTATGGGCATTGGCACATGACCTTAGTTGGGCCAATCATTGACCTGGTCAAGTGGACAGGCATGGGACCTGGCCAGTCAGAGTGCTTCCCTGGAATTTTTCAAAGTGAGGCTAGTATAGAAGTGCTTTTACCAACATGACCATTAAGTTATATGTATATAAAAACGTACCTTCTAAGGACATGCTCTCCACTCCAGGAATAAGCCAGGCTAAGAAAATAAAGCTGGAACACAGTGGAAATGGAAATTAAGAAAGAAGAAAGAGAATCCTGAAGGTTTTTGATTATAGACAATTCCCCTTTTGTCCTAAACTAGTTTTGAGTTGGATTGGGTTAGATTTTGCCAGTTCCAAACAAGAAAGTCTTGCTAATACCAATTTCATTTTATTTTTTTTTTTTTTAATTTTTTTATTAAATCATAAGTGTATACAATGATATGATTATGGGGCATCATACACTCACTTCATAAACCATTTGACACATTTTTATCCCAGTGGTTAACATAGCCTTTCCGGCGTTATCTCAGTTACTGTGCCAAAACATTTATATTCTACATTTACCAAGTTTCGCAAATACCCCTGTAATATGCACCACAGGTGTGATCCCACCGATTCCCCTCCCTCCACCCACCCCCCCTTCCCACTTCCCCCTATTGTTAAGTTGTAGCTGGGTTATAGCTTTCATGTGAGAGTCCCAAATTAGTTTCATAGTAGGGCTGTGTACATTGGGTACTTTTTCTTCCATTCTTGGGACACTTTACTAAGAAGAATATGTTCCAGCTCCATCCATGTAAACATGAAAGAGGTAAAGTCTCCATCTTTCTTTAAGGCTGCATAGTATTCCATGGTATACATATACCACAATTTATTAATCCATTCGTGGATCGATGGGCACTTGGGCTTTTTCCATGACTTAGCAATTATGAATTGGGCTGCAATAAACATTCTGGTACAAATATCTTTGTTATGTTGTGATTTTTGGTCTTCTGGGTATATGCCCAGCAGAGGAATTACAGGATTGAATGGCAGATCTATTTTTAGATCTCTGAGTGTTCTCCATATATCCCTCCAAAAGGAATGTATTAATTTGCATTCCCACCAGCAGTGCAGAAGTGTTCCCTTTTCTCCGCATCCACGCCAACATCTCTGGTCTTGAGATTTTGTGATATAGGCTAGTCTCATTGGAGTTAGATGATATCTCAAAGTAGTTTTGATTTGCGTTTCTCTGATGATTAAAGATGATGAGCATTTTTTCATATGTCTGAAGGCCGTGCGCCTGTCTTCTTCAGAGAAGTTTCTCTTCAAATCCCTTGCCCAGCCTGCGATGGGATCCCTTGTTTTTTTCTTGCTGATGCGTTTGAGTTCTCTGTGGATTCTGGTTATTAAACCTTTGTCAGAGTTATACCCTGCAAATATCTTCTCCCATTCTGAGGGCTGTCTGCTTGCTCTGCTTACTGTGTTCTTAGCTGTGCAGAAGCTTTTTAGTTTGATCAAGTCCCAGTAGTGTATTTTTGAAGCTGCTTCAATTGCCCGGGGGGTTCTCCTCATGAAATACTCACCCAGACCAATTTCTTCAAGGGTTTTCCCTGCATTCTCCTCTAGTATTTTTATAGTTTCATGTCTTAAGTTTAAATCTTTAATCCAATGAGAGTCTATCTTAGTTAATGGTGAAAGGTGTGGGTCCAATTTCAGTCTTCTGCGGGTTGCCAGCCAGTTCACCCAGCACCATTTGTTAAATAGGGAATCTTTTCCCCACTGAATGTTTTTAATTGGCTTGTCAAAAATCAAATAGCGGTAAGTAGCTGGATTCATCTCTTGGTTCTCTATTCTATTCCAGATATCTACTTCTCTGTTTTTGTGCCAATACCATGCTGTTTTGATCACTATCGATTTGTAGTAAAGTCTGAGGTCTGGTAGTGTGATTCCTCCTGTTTTGTTTTTATTTCTGAGTAATGTCTTGGCTATTCGAGGTTTTTTCTGATTCCCTATAAAACGAAGTAATGTTTTTTCAAGATCTTTAAAATATGACAGTGGAGCTTTAATAGGGAGTGCGTTGAAATTATATATTGCTTTGGGTAGTATGGACATTTTGATAATGTTGATTCTTCCTAGCCATGAGCATGGTATGTTTTTCCATTTGTTAACATTTTCGGCTATTTCTTTTCTTAGAGTTTCATAGTTTTCTTTATAGAGATCTTTCACGTCTTTTGTTAGGTAAATTCCCAAATATTTCATCTTCTTTGGCACTACTGTGAATGGGATAGAGTCCTTAACTGCTTTTTCAATTTGACTGTTGTTGGTGTATATAAAGGCTACCGATTTATGAATGTTGATTTTGTAACCTGAGACGCTGCTGTATTCCTTGATCACTTCTAGGAGTTTTGTAGTAGAGTCCCTAGTGTTTTCCAGATACACAATCATATCATCTGCGAAGAGCGAGAGTTTGATCTCTTCTGACCCTATATGGATACCCTTGATCGCCTTTTCTTCCCTAATTGCGGTGGCTAAAACTTCCATTACAATGTTGAAAAGCAATGGAGACAATGGGCAGCCTTGTCTGGTTCCTGATCTGAGTGGAAATGATTCCAATTTAACTCCATTCAATATGATATTGGCTGTGGGTTTGCTGTAGATAGCCTCTATCAGTTTAAGAAAAGTCCCTTCTAGACCAATTTTCTTGAGTGTTCTGATCATGAAGGGATGCTGGATATTATCAAAAGCTTTTTCTGCATCAATTGAGAGAATCATATGGTCTTTGTTTTTTAATTTGTTTATGTGCTGAATTACATTTATAGATTTACGTATATTGAACCAGCCTTGAGACCCTGGGATAAAACCAACTTGGTCATGATGTATAATTTGTTTGATGTGTTGCTGGATTCTGTTTGTTAGGATCTTGTTGAATATTTTTGCATCTATATTCATTAGTGATATTGGTCTATAATTTTCTTTTCTTGTTGGGTCTTTTCCTGGTTTGGGGATCAGGGTGATATTTGCTTCATAGAACGTGTTGGGTAGTCTTCCTTCTTTTTCTACCTTTTGGAACAGGTTGAGTAATATAGGTACTAATTCCTCTTTAAAGGTTTGGTAGAATTCTGACGTGAAACCATCTGGTCCCGGGCTTTTCTTTTTAGGGAGGTTTTGTATAGTTGATGCTATTTCTGAACTTGATATGGGTCTGTTCAACATTTCCACTTGATTCTGGTTAAGTCTTGGAAGGTGGCGTGCTTCCAAGTATCGGTCTATTTCCTTCAGATTTTCATATTTCTGAGAATAAAGTTTCTTGTAATATTCATTAAGGATTTTTTGGATTTCTGATGAGTCTGTGGTTATTTTGTCTTTGTTGTTTCTGATTGATGATATTAGAGATTTTACTCTTTTTTTCCTGATTAGGTTGGCCAGAGGTTTATCTATTTTATTGACCTTTTCAAAAAACCAGCTTTTTGATTTATTGATCTGTTGTATTATTCTTTTGTTTTCAATTTCATTTAATTCTGCTCTAATTTTGGTTATTTCTTTTCTTCTACTGGGTTTGGGGTTGGAATGTTCTTCCTGTTCCAGTTGCGTGAGATGTCCCATTAAGTTGTTAACTTCCTCTCTTTCCGTTCTCTTGAGGAAGGCTTGCAGTGCTATAAATTTCCCTCTTAGAACTGCCTTTGCAGTGTCCCAGAGGTTCTGATAGCTTGTGTCTTCATTGTCATTTTGTTCCAAAAAATTGGTGATTTCTTTCTTAATCTCATCTCTGACCCAGCTATCATTCAGCATAAGGTTATTTAACTTCCATGTTTTTGTATGGGTATGCAGATTCCTGTTGTTACTCAATTCAAGTTTTATTCCATGATGGTCCGAGAAGATGCATGGAATAATTTCTATTCCTTTAAATTTACTGAGGTTAGACTTGTGACCTAAAATGTGATCAATTTTGGAGTAAGTTCCGTGGGCTGATGAGAAGTATGTGTATTCAGTTTTGTTGGGATGAAATGTTCTGTAGATGTCTGCTAAATCTAAATATTGGATGGTTAGGTTTAAATCTAAGATTTCTTTGCTCAGCTTCTTTCTGGAGGATCGATCCAACACTGCCAAGGGAGTGTTGAAATCTCCAACGATTATGGAGCTGGAGGAAATCAAGTTACTCATGTCTGTTAGAGTTTCTCTTATAAATTGAGGTGCATTCTGGTTGGGTGCATAGATATTAATAATTGAGATCTCGTCATATTGAGTATTACCCTTAACAAATATGAAGTGACCATTCTTGTCCTTCCTTACTTTTGATGGTTTAAAGCCTACTGTATCTGCAAATAAAATTGCAACACCTGCTTTTTTCTGATTACCATTTGCCTGAAATATGGATGACCATCCTTTCACCCTGAGTCTGTATTTGTCTTTTAAGTTGAGATGTGACTCTTGTATGCAACAAATATCTGGCTTAAGTTTTTGTATCCAGTCAGCTAACCTATGCCTCTTTAGAGGACAGTTTAAGCCATTCACATTGATGGAGAGTAAGGATAAGTCTGGTGGAATTTTGGGTATCGAGTTTTTCAAAGGTCCAGTGGACATTTTTAATCCTTTCGCCAGTGTGGAAGTTGGAGTTTGATCCGAAGTTTCTGAGTGAGTTTACTTTTGTGGTATAGGATTGGGTTGGTCATTGTGGAGGATAGGTCTGAGAACATCCTGAAGAGCTGGTTTACTTATGGCAAATTTTTTCAACATATGAATGTCATTGAAGTATTTAATTTCTCCATCATAGATGAAACTCAGTTTAGCTGGATACAAGATCCTGGGTTGAAAGTTTTTTTGCTTTAGGAGATTAAAAGTTGATGACCAGCCTCTTCTTGCTTGAAAAGTTTCAGCAGAGAGATCTGCAGTTATTCTAATATTCTTACCTTTGTACGTTATAGTTTTCTTTCGCCGGGCTGCTTTGAGAATCTTCTCTTTCATGTTAACTTTAGTGAAGCTAATTATGATATGTCTGGGAGATGGCTTTTTGGGGTTGAATTGTGCTGGGGTTCTGAAGCTGTCTGCTATCTGAATTTCAGATTCTCTAGGCATGTCTGGAAAATTTTCTTTCATAATTTCATGTAGAAGGGCCTCTGTGCCCTTGGCTGCCACGTCATCAGTCTCCGAAATTCCTATAACCCTTATGTTATTTTTTTTCGAATTATCTGAGAGCTCTCTGAGTGAGTGATCCGTTTTTTCTCTCCATTTCTCTTCCTCTTTGAGAGATTGGGAGCGTTCGAAGACTTTATCTTCAATGTCAGAAATCCTTTCTTCTGCTTGCTCCATTCTGTTACTGAGGGATTCTACTGTATTTTTCATATCTTTGAGGGCTGTAAGTTCTTGTTTCAGTGTGTCTAAGTCTTTGGTGGTTTTGTCTTTAAATTCGTTAAATTCTTGAGACAGTTTTTGAATTTCTCCTCGAATTCCTAATTCCATTTTATTAATCTTGTCTGCAAACCAAATTCTGAATTCGACTTCTGACATCTCAGCCAGTTGTTTATGAATGGGATCTTCAATCACATCTGCCGTATCTTTTCTTGGGGGGGTTGATCTATTCTGGTTATTCATGTTACCAGAGTTTTTCCGCTGATTCCGCCCCATGGTTTACTCCCTTTGGTTTTTCCCCTGGGGTTTTATCGAGGGCCCGTACAGTGTTGTGGCCTGAGAAACTGGGGCCCTGTCTGGTGTGGTGGAGCAAAGTGGTTCTGTCTTGTTTTCAGCTGGTTTCTGTTCGATCCTATTGCAACTTCTACTCTGGCTTGAAGTCTCAGCTGTGTGGAAAAATCAGCAATTAAGTCACCCCGCCTGCCCACCTCTGGCCCCAGTTGGAAAAGGAGAATCAAACCTTCCTACAATCGCACACCCAGGGCACCACCTGAAAAGTCCTCAGTCTATTAGCCCAGTTCAAAAGGTCCGAATCAACTGTCTCAATCGGCACTTGTCTCAGGTGGAAGGGTTCAAGAGGTCTCTGGGAACTGGATCACAGGGGCCTGGTGACTCCTCTGACACAGCTCACCCCAGTGCAGCGTGGAGTCAGGAGGAGCCACCCCGCAAACAGAGCAGTCTGGGAAGGTTGACGTCTCCTTCCCCACTTTGCCCCTCCGTCGGACCCAGTCACTGGTATCTCTGCAGATGGCTAACCCAGTTGCCTGCAGTGAACAGACACTCCAGGGGTTTGCACCTGCCTGAATCGCGAGGAAGTCTGCCAGGCCCCCGCAGACTGCCGCTATCTAGCAGGAGGAGATGGGGCCTGACATCTTTGAGTGTTTGATGCAGGTGATGGGAAGGAGGTGTTCACTCAGGCTTAGCCCCGTCCCTGATGGATGCTGCTAACAGAACAGAACAGAACAGACAACTTTGTGAGGTTCTGTCTCTGTTCCTGTCGTCGCCTACAGGAGACGGGCTGTTTTGAGTTCAAACGTCTTTGCTGCTGGAGAATTGCGTCTGAACACCTCTCTGGGTCGGCCCCGCCCTGGAGGCTTCCGGGTTTGTGAGCCGTGTCACCGGTGGCCTCCTCTGGTTGCCCAGGGAGACGGGGGTGTGGCCTCAGAATATCCAGAAGTGAGCGTTCTGCCGTTAAAGAAAAAACGGCTGTTGATCTACCTCCAGGGAACTGCTGCTCTGGTGTGGGCACTCAGGCGACCCTTTTCTCCTCTGTCCCGCGCCCCAGAGTCAGCACTGAGCGGCCGCAGTTTGTGCTGGGTCCACACCCCTTAAGAGATCCCCCAAGAATCAGATCTCTTGGGGGATGGGCCCCCAGACCCGGATTGGGAGTGGGGCGGGGGGAAGCTAGAGTTTCATTCAGTTTCACGCAATACTACGGTCCGGGGAGGGCTCCTGCACTACACCGCAGGGAAGTGCCGCCAAGGCTTGATTTCCCCTCAGCAGAGTGCCCTCTCCTCGCTCACGTATCCCAGAGTCAGCGCTGACCTGACGCAGCTCAGGCACTGTGCACTCCCCTCGAGAAATCACCCAAGGAGCCGAACTCCTGGGGGATAGGCCCTCAGACCCCGAGTGAGAGTAGGGGTTCTCAGCTCTCAGCAGGGAGGCCAGAGTCTGATTCAGTCTTGGGCCCCATATGCCTGGGGAGGGTTGCTGCACTGCACCGCAGGGAAGTGCCGCCAAGGCTTGATTTCCCCTCAGCAGAGTGCCCTCTCCTCGCTCACGTATCCCAGAGTCAGCGCTGACCTGACGCAGCTCAGGCACTGTGCACTCCCCTCGAGAAATCACCCAAGGAGCCGAACTCCGGAGGGATAGGCCCTCAGACCCCGAGTGAGAGTAGGGGCTCTCAGCTCTCAGCGGGGAGGCCAGAGTCTTATTCAGTCTTGTGCCGGGGAGGGCTCCTGCACTGCACTGCAGGGAAGTGCCGCCAAGGCTTTATTTCCCCTCAGCGGAGTGCCCTCTCCTCGCTCACGTGTCCCAGAGTCAGCGCTGACCTGACGCAGCTCAGGCACTGTGCACTCCCCTCGAGAAATCACCCAAGGAGCCGAACTCCTGGGGGATAGGCCCTCAGACCCCGAGTGAGAGTAGGGGTTCTCAGCTCTCAGCGGGGAGGCCAGAGTCTTATTCAGTCTTGGGCCCCCTATGCCCGGGGAGGGCTCCTGCACTGCACCGCAGGGAAGTGCCACGAGGCGTGACTCCCCCTCAGCCCGGTGCCCTCTCCTCACTCGGCGTGCCTCAGAGTCAATGCTGACCAGTCCCAACTCGGGGACTGTCCACTCCCCTTGAGAAATCACCCAAGGATCCGAAGTCCTGGGGGACAGGCCTCCAGACCTCAGCGGGCGGGAGGGGAGCGCCGGGGATTCAGGGTTGCCGGCAAAGGATTCCCAAAGTTTTATTCAGCCCTATGTCCGGCAGGAGAACGCCACGGCACCCCAGTAGGGGAGGTAGGTCCAGTTTTTAGAAGGTCTCTCCCGTGGAGTGTAGTGGGAGGGGCTTTAATTTCTGCCCGCTTGTTTGTTCAATTGTGGGGCTCTAGAGCCGGTCTCATGGGGGAGGGGGACTCCCGTCCGCTTGGTGGTGGATTTTGTACCTTTTGTTTGCGTCCTTGTGATCACAACTTGCCTCAGCGGTGTTGATGTGCGTTCTTCAGCCTTCTCTCTTGGTGAGGCTCAAGTCCACCAGGATACTTACTAAATTCCTGTCCCTTAACTCTCCTTCTGGACGGGAGCCTTTGTTGAAAGCTGGCTTCAGTCCGCCATCTTGTCTCCCCCCCTCTTTTTTTTTTTTTTGAGACAGTGTCTCACTCTGCCACCCCTGCAAGAGTGCAGTGGTGTCATTAGAGTTCACTGCAACTCCAAACTCCTAGACAAGTGTTCCCCAACCTTTTTGGCACCAGGGACCAGTTTCATGGAAGAGAATTTTTCAAAGGGCACCAATTTCATTTTAAATTGGAAACCCTGGGAAGATAAAAACAACAATTGAAAAACATTAAAAGTGTATATTAAATATTCTACACAGATAGTGGCTGTGGTAGTGCTAATGATGAAGATGATGATAATAATAGTGAAAGTCTACTTAATGCTTACTACATTTTAGCCACTGTCTTAGCACAATTATAGCACCTATGACATGGGTAGTATACTATTGTCTCCTTTTTATAGTTGTGGAAACTTAGGCACATAGGTGTGAGGTAACTTGCCCAAGATTGTGTAACTAAAAAGTCACACATCCGGGCAGTGCCTATGGCTCAAAGGAGTAGGGCGCCAGCCCCATATACCAGAGGTGGTGGGTTCAAACCCAGCCCTGGCCAAAAACTGCAAAAAAAAAAACCAAAATGTCACATATCCAAGACTTGAATCTAAGTACTCTGACTCCAGAGTCTACACTCCAAATCATCACAAAATTTTTTCTCATCATGTCAAGTGAGTTAGCCTGTATCCTCTAAAGTACATAAACAAAAATTTCTCTCAACTTTGAGAATGCTTGATGTTTTTAACATTCCAATTGCTTTGACATTTCAGATCTTAGTAAAAAGAGTCCCACTTCACTATCAGAATTTACATGTGAACCTCTTGGAAAACACCCCAGGGAAATGGCTCCATCTGTAAGTAAATGGAACATGATAAATGATGACAGCCTAATGGGAAATGCCTTACAGAGGCTGAAAAACCTGCACTATTTCTGCTTGACTTGTGGTTTGACCTACAGCCAATCACAGCACCCTTGACCTCTCTGGGCTCTGTTTATTTATGAATAAATAAATAGTAATTTTCAATGTTCCCTCATGATAAGAAGAGGGCATTTTTAAGGCAATGCATAAAATTCCTCATGTTTCTTAGATGATATCAACTAGACAAAATTTAAGACAAGTTTGTAATCTTGGTACAAAAATATTAGCTCAGGTCTATGGAGTGTTTACCTTATGCCAATGCTCTGAAAAAATGTATGCATTAGCTTGTTTAAGCCTCACAGTAACCTTATAGTGCAGATACTACTATTATTTGCATATAACAGATGAAGAACTGGGTTTGAGTGGGTTAAGTTACCTGCGTATATTTAAATACTATGGTAGTTAATTTTACATGATAATTTTGCTAGGCTGTAGTGTCCAGATGTTTGGTGTAGCACCAATCCAGATGCTGCTATGAAGGTACTTTTAAATGATCTTAACATTTAAATCAACATATCATGAGTTAAACAGATTACTTTCCATAATATGAGTGAGCCTCATCCAATCAGTTAAAGGCTTTAAGAGGAAAAAAAAAAGACTGAGATCCCCTGGGGAAGAAACAATTCTGCCTCCAAACTGAAACAAGACTTCAGCTATAATATCAACTCTTCCCTCTCTATAGCCTTCTGGTCTACCCTGAAGAATTTAGATATATCAGCCTTCACAATCCATGAACAAATTAACTAAAATCTCTCTATCTCTCTCTCTCTCTCTCTCACACACACACACACACACATATGCATCCTATTGGTTCCATTCCTCTGAATAATATACATAGTAACCAGAAAAATTTTGATTTTAGAGAATCTGGTTTCAAACCCCCAGACTAAGTTTTTACAACTCACAAAAATTTCTTTAGCCATTCTTATTATTTACAGAGCCATAACTCTAGTGCCTGTAAAATCTATGAGTACTATTGTTCTAAAAGGAAATAAAAATGAGAGTCATTCAATCATTTTCTTCTAGGAATCTATTTCTTTTTCTCATAGAATAGATTTAATTAAACCAAATCAAATGTCTTAGGGGAAAAAATGAGGAAAAGGAAATATTTCCAAACTTATTTTATAAGGCCAACATAACCCTGACACCAAAGCCAGAGAAGGACACTATAAGAAAATAAAATTACTGGCTAATAAGTGTATTTCTGATAAACATGGATTCAAAATTACTCAACAATATATTAGGAAGCTGAATTCAATAGCACATTAAAAAGATCATTCACTATGACCAAGTGGGATTTATCCCAAAGATAAAAGAATAAACCAACACATGCCAATCTATAAATGTGATATCCCACATTGACACAATGAAGGACAAAAGCCATATGATCATCTCAATAGATATAGAAAAAAGCATTTAACAAAATCCATATCCATTCATAATAAAAATCTTCAAATTAGGTATAGAAGGAATGCACCTCAACAGGATAAAGGCTATGCATGACAAAACCACAGCTAATCTTATTCTCAACAGTAAAAATTGTAAAGCTTTTCCTCTAAGAACAGGTACTAGACACTGATGCCCACGTTCACCACTCCTATTCCATATATAGTAATGGAAGTCCTGGCAAGAGCAGTTAGGCAAAAGAAGAAAAATAAAAATGATCCAAATTAAAAAGAAAGAAGTTAAATTGTTCCTATTGGTTGATGACATAATCTTATATATAGATAACACTAAGCACATCACCGAAAAACTGTGATAACTAATAAATGAATTCCATAATTTTGCAGGATTTAAAATCAACATTCAAAAGGCAGTAGAGTGTCTCTACACTAACAATGAACTATCCAAAAACAAAAAGAAATCAATAAAAAATCCTATTTACAATAGCTGAAAAAAAAGCCTTAGAAATAAATCTAACCAAGGCTGTGAAAGACCCATACGCTGAAAATTATAAAACATTGATGAAAGAAATTGAAGAGTATACAAATAAATGGAAAGCTTTCTCATGTTCATGGATTAGAAAAATTAATATTGTTAATTAAGTGAACAAATTATACTATAGCTACCTGAAATAGCATGGATGAATGTTACAAATATAATTTTGCACAAAAGAGAGAATATATAAAAGTATATGTAGTATATGATATCATTTATACATAATAAGAAAAGCAAATAAAAAAATTTGTAAAGTAGTGGTTTAGTTTTCTCACTAAACTTTTTGTGTATTGGTGGAAAATATAATTATTTTGAATAAAATGTATGTTTTATGTTAATGTAAAAAAAAAACAGAACCTAAATCCTTTAAAATTATGATTCACATTTACTTCTACTAATTGCCCTGATTAACACTAATTACCATGATAAAAAATTGAAGTCTATTCTCTCTGAAGCTTTTATACATTGCCAGTCATTATAGTGACCATTTATGGTAAGTTTTAAAACGCAACAAAATGGTTGTAGTGAGGGTAGGAATAAATATTGTTGCTACGGTTTTAAAACCAATGCATCAAAATAATAATTTCATTAGTACAACAGTTAAAATGTGCCTAGTATAATTGTCAATAGCTTTTACTACTATAACTGTTTAACACAGTGCTTTTTAAAAACAAACTTCGTAAAGATAATACTTTTTTTAAAAAAGTTCACACTGCCTGAAATAATCTATACATTTAATGCAATCCCCATCAAAATTGAAATGACATTTTTACACAAATTTTTAAAAATCCTAAAATTCACAGAGAACCACATAAGACCCCAATGGCCAAAGCCATCTTAAGCAAACAGAGCAAAGCTGGAGAAAAAAAAGAAAGAAAAATGAAGAGACTCCTATTTTTCACCATATACAGAACTCAACTCAAAATGGATTAAAGACCTGAACATAAGACTGAAACTATAAACTATGGTAGAAAACATACAGAAAACACTTCATGACATTGGTCTACACAGGGATTTTTTGGATAAGACCTCAATATCACAGGCAATAAAAGCAAAAATGGACAAATGAGATTACTTCAAACTAAAAATCTATGCACAGCCTAGAACACAATAAACAAGTGAAGAAACAACTAGCAGAATGGAAAATAATACTTGAAAACTATACATCTAAAAATGAGCTTTTATCAAAAATATATAAAGAACTCAATCAACTCAACAGTAAGAAAACAAATAGCTCAACTGAAAAATAGGAAACAGATTTGAATATACATTTCTCAAAAGAAGACATACAAATGGCCAAGAGGTATATGTAAAAAATACTCAAAATCACTATCAGAAATGCAAATTTAATCTGCAATTAAATATCACCCCACACATGTTAGAATGGCTGTTCTCAAAGACAGGAAAGAAAATGAGTGCTAGTGAGGATATGGAGAAAAGGGAACCCTTGCCCATTGTTGGTATTCCCAACATGAGTACATTATTAGTACATTAGTACTAATGCTGGTGTTCTCAATATTGGGTAACTAAAATATCCATTATGGAAAACAGTATGGAAGTTCCTCCAAAAACTAAAAATAGAACTACCATATTATCCAGCAATCTCACCATTTGGTATTTACCCAAAGTAAATGAACTCAGTATGTTGACAGGATCTCTCTGCATTGTCACATTCATCATAGCATTATTCATTATAACAAAGATATAGAATCCATTGAAATTCAAACAGATAAATGGATAACTAAAATGTGAATACTTACAAAGAAATACCATTTAGCTTTTAAAAGGAAGGAAATTCCATCATTTGCAATAAGATTGATGAACTTGAAAGATACTATTTTAAGTGAAATAAGCCAGACAAATAAAGTCAAATATTCACAAACTCATTGTTATGTAGAATCTAAAAAAATTAACTCGTAGAAGTGCAGAATAGAGTGGTATTTACTAAGGGCTAGGGTAGGGGAGTTGGAAGATGTTGATCAAAGGATATAAAATTTCAGTTTGGTAGGAGTAATAAGTTCAAGATACATATTGTACAATGTGGTCAGTATAGTCACTAGCAAAGTATTGCATTCTTTTATATGTAAGAGTAGAAAACAGTCGGGGCAGAGACAAGATAGCTGACTGAAGCCAGCTTTCCATGGAGGTTCCCATCCAGAAGGAGAGTTAAAGGACAGAAATTTAGCAAGTAACCTGGTGGATTAGAGCTGTGCCAAGAGAGAAGGTTGAAGAATAACATCAACACTGCTGAGGCAAGCTGTGACCACAAAGATACAAACAAAAGGTACAAAATAGATTGTGAAGGGGATGGGAGACCCCTCCCTCATGAAAATGGCTTGGAATACCCCATAAACAAACAGGCAGAGTTCAAAAGTCCTCCCATTATATTCCATGGGAGAGACCCTCTAAAAACTGGACCTACTTCCACTACTAGGGTGCCATGGCACTTTTCTGCCAGGCATAAAACTATATATATTCTCTACCTGCAATTATGAACTCCCAGAATTCCCCTTCACTCTCACTTTGAGGTCTGGAAGCCTGTCCCCCAGGAGACCAGATTCTTGGGTATTCTCTCCAGAGGTGCAGACAGGGCATGGACTGCTGCTGGCAGTGCTGGTTCTACAGCACGAGAGTGAGGAGAGGACAGTCAGCTGAGAGGGAACCACACCGGAGTGGCTGTGCCCCGAGGCGCAGAGCAGCAACCATTTTTGGAAACAATAGGGTTCACACCTAAATACTCCAGAGTCACACCCCCTGTCTCTTGGGGCAACCAGAGGAGGCCAGGCATATTCTCTGGTGGCAGCCACTGGCAGAAAAGATCTGGGACAGAAACGCAGGCCTCGTGAGTAAAGGGTTTGCCTGAGGCAGTACCAGCCTGGGTAGAGCGTGGGGACTAGAAAACACATGCACAGAGCTGGCAGATTCCCATGGCGGGGCTACCCAGAGGACCGCTTTACTGAGCCTAAGACACACCCAGCCCTCAGGGGATCATCAGACTAGACCAGGGGTCTTCAAACTGCGGCCCACGGGCCACATGAGGCAGTGTGATTGCATTTGTTCCTGTTTTGTTTTTTTACTTCAAAATAAGATATGTGCAGTGTACATAGAAATTTGTTGATAGCTTTTTTTTTTAACTATAGTCTGGCCCTCCAAAGATCTGAGGGACAGTGAATTGGCCCCCTGTTTAAAAAGTTTGAGGATGCCTGGCCTAGACAAAGGAGGGCAAGAGGCTAGAACTAACAGCTAACCGTGCTGCGAATACAAACTACCAGCCAGCATGAAAGACAGGGCCTGAGGCACAGGTTCTGTGAACTCAAAACAGCTTCTCTTCTGCAGGGGAATTTAGCCAGGACAGAAACAAATTCTACAAAGTTGTTCTGTTCTATCAGTAACATCAATCATGGGCAGGGCTGAAACTGAGTGAACAGCCCCAGCCTCCATCATGCACCTGAGGTTTTCAGGCCTAACCTCCCCCTGCCGGATAATGGCAAAGAGCAGCAGCCTGGCTGAGGAGACATAGATCTCCCTGTGATTCAGGCAGGTGCAAACCCCTGGAGTTTGCACATTGGAGGCAACTGGGTCACAGCCCTGCGGGGTTATCAGTGACTAGGTGTGACAGAGGTTCAAGGTGAGGAAGGAGGCATCAACCTTCCCAGACTAATCTATTTGCTGGGTGGGTCCTCCTGACTTCACAGAGCACTGAAGCAAGTCATATTTTAGTTGAGTTGTCAGCAGATCCCTGAGATCTAGTTGCCAGAGACCTTTTAAACTCTCCCACCTGAGATAGGTGCTGACCAAGACAATCGATTTGGACCTCTTGAACTGGGCCAATCACCTAAGGACTATCCAAGTGGTACCATGGGTGTGTGGTTGTAGGAAGGTTTGATTTTCCTTTTCCAAGTGTTGCCTGTGGGGGGCAGGGTGACTTAATTGTTAGTATTTCTTCACAGCTGAACTTCAACTGAGAGCAACTGATTCACTAGGGTCAGAAAGAGACCAGCTGAAAACAAGACAGAGCCACTTTGCCCCAGCACACCAAGCAGGTCCCAAGTTTCTCAGGCCATAGCACTGTACAGATCCTTGGCAAAGCTCCAGGGGTAAAGGTGCAGACACCAGTCCCAGCTTTTGGGCAAAGGGCTGGTTAATCTATTCCTGGAGCCCTGAACCCAACTTTTCTTTATCCGCTCATCCAATCAAACAGTGGAAAATAATCATGAGGCTAAATCAGTGGAAAAACTCTGGTAACATGAATAACCAGAGTATATCAACCCCATCAAGGAAGGACATGGCAGACACAACTGAAGATCCCATTCATAAACAGATGGCCAAGATGTCAGAAATCAAGTTCAGAATTTGGATTGCAAACAAGATTAATAGAATGGAAGAAAAGTGGGAATTGGAAATTCAAAGAGAAATTCAAAAGTTGTCTCAAGAATTTAATGAATTTAAAGACAAGATCACCAAAGATTTTGACACATTGAAGCAAGAATTTCCAGGCCTCAAAGATCTGAAAAATACAGTAGAATCCTTCAGTAACAGAGTGGAGCAAGCAGAAGAAAGAATTTCTGACATTGGGGCGGCGCCTATGGCTCAGTCGGTAGGGCGCCGGCCCCATATACCGAGGGTGACGGGTTCAAACCCGGCCCCGGCCAAACTGCAACCAAAAAATAGCCAGGCGTTGTGGCGGGCGCCTGTAGTCCCAGCTACTCGGGAGGCTGAGGCAAGAGAATCGCTTAAGCCCAGGAGTTGGAGGTTGCTGTGAGCTGTGTGAGGCCACGGCACTCTACCAAGGGCCATAAAGTGAGACTCTGTCTCTACAAAAAAAAAAAAAAAAGAATTTCTGACATTGAAGACAAAGCTTTTGAACGCTCACAATCACTCAAAGAGGAAGAGAAATAGAGAGCAAAAATGGATTATTCTCTGAGAGAGCTCTGGGATAATTTGAAGAAGGCTAACATCCGCCTCATTGGAATCCCTGAAAGTGATAAAGTAGTCTCGCAAGGCACAGGGGCCCTTCTCCATGAAATTATGAAAGAATTTGCCAGACATGCCAAGAGATTCTGAAATTCAGATAGCAGACAGTTTCAGAACCCCAGCACGACTCAACCTGAATAACACATCCCCCATGCACATCATAATTAACTTCACTAAAGTTAATATGAAGGACAAAATTCTGAAAGCAGCCAGAAAACCATTAGCTATAAAGGGAAGAATATAAGAATGACTGCAGATCTCTCTGCTAAAACCTTTCAAGCTAGAAGAGGGTGGTCACCGACTTTTACTCTCCTAAAAAAAAAAAAAATAAATAACTTTCAACCCCAGATCCTGTATCCAGTTAAACTAAGTTTCATTTATGATGGAGAAATTAAATACTTTAATGACATTCACATGTTGAAGAAATTTGCCATAACCAAACCAGCTCTTCAGGATATTCTCAGACCTATCCTCCATAATGACCAGCACAAATCCTCTACCACAAAAGTAAACTCACTTAGAAACTTTTGATCAAACTCCAACTTCCACAGTGGCAAAAGGATTAAAAATGTCCACTAGACATTTGAAAATCTTGACACCCATAATTTTACCAGACTTATCAATATTCTCCATTAAAGCGAATGGCTTAAACTGTCCTCTAAAAAGGCACAGGTGGGCTAACTGGATACAAAAACTCAGGCCAGATATCAGCTGCATACAAGAATCTCATTTTACCTTAAAAGATAAATATAGAATCAGGGTGAAAGGATGGTTGTCTATATTTCAGGCAAATGGAAATCAGAAAAAACAGGTGCTGCAATTCTATTTGTGGTGGCTCACACCTATAATCCTAGCACACTGGGAGGCAGAGATGGGTGGTTTGCTTGAGTTCGAGACAAGTCTGAACAAGAGTGAGACCCCATCTCTACTAAAAATAGAAAACTATCCAAGCATTGTGGTGGGCACCTATAGTCCCAGCTACTCAGGAGGGTGAGGCAAGAGGATGGCTTGAGCCCAGCAGTTTGAGGTTGATGTGAGCTATGATGCCATAGCACTCTAGCACTCTGTCCAGGGGCACAGAGTGAGGCTCTGTCTCAAAAAAAAAAAAAATCCCTTCCCTCTTCCTCCCCAAGACAAACCCTATGCAGAGCTTTGTTTAACAACACAGTGAAAAATGATCTCAACAGAATGAGCGCAGGCAGGAAAGAAAAACAGTACAGAGAGACTGAGCAGAGTGTGGCGAGAAAAATGAAGAATCTTGAAAAGCAACAATATAATCTCTAAAAAGGAGCCTGGCTGAGTTCCCAAAACAGCAATGACCAGCCAGCCTATGCCTTAGTCAACAGCCTGTTTAGAATTCCAAGGTGAAACATTATCAGTTCACTTCTGTATTACCCTGTGTCTTAATGAGTGTCATTCGTGAAATATTTGAATGAGGCTGGTCCCCAGATCCAAAATGCAAGGGAAGATGAATACAAATACTCTCACCCTGTAGTCTCCCAAAGGACTTTGTACATAATCTTCTTCACAGCACATCATGCACTGTTGTAATTGTCTCTGTTTACATGTTCAGATTCCCTGCTAGGCATGAACTTCTCCAGGGTATCTTAGTCATGAAGTGGTTGACTTTAAAAGAGTGGTTGATGATCTAGCTTAAGTAAAGAGAGACTTATTTTAAGGTTACAGCAGCATCCTATACACTACAAGTGGGGGCAGTGCAGCCAGACCTCACTGGACTGGGAAGTCTTCACTCTCTCTTCCTGAAGCTTTCTGGGTTTTCATATCTGCCAAGCTCTGTACCTCTCCTCCTCCCTTCCCTTTTCCTCCCCAAGACAAACCCTATTTATTTCTGAATTCTAGAATTTACTTTCCCAGATTCAACATTATATCTTCTACATTACACAACTTTCAGTGACATGTGCAAGTGAGAAAAATTTGGGGGGATACCAAAAAGAGTATTAAAGAAATGCTCCAAAATAAAAGATTTCAATGGTACAGAGGATGATGAAGAAAAAACAAATGATTTCAGAGTTGGACTTTGTGGGGGGTTTTTTTGTTTGTTTTTGTTTTTGTTTTTTATTGTTGGGGATTTATTGAGGGTACAAAGAACCAGGTTACACTGATTGCATTTGTTATGTAAATTCCCTCTTATAATTGTGTCCAACCCACAAGAGATGAGTCACACACTGTCATCCCTCACCCCTTCCCACTCCTCCACAACCACCCCCACCATGTACTAAGTCATCAATTATCCTCATATCAGAATTGGATTCTTGCTTCTCCATTCTTGTGATACTTACTAAGAAGAATGTGTTCCACCTCCATCCAGGTTAATATAAAATATGTAAAGTTTCCATCTCTTTTAATGGCCGAATAGTATTCCATGGTATACATGGAATCACAGCCTGATAATCCATTCCTGGACTCGTGGGAATTTTGGTTGTTTCCACAATTTGGCAATTGTAAATTGAGCTGCAATAAACAGTTTAGTGCAAATGTCCTTGTGATAAAATGATATTTTTTCTTCTGGGTAGATGTCCAGTAATGGGATTACAGGATCAAATGGAAAGTCTAATTTGAATTCTTTGAGAATTCTCCATACTTCTTTACAAAAAAGTTATATTAGTTTTCAGTCTTACCAGCAGTATAAAAATGTTCCCTTCTAGCCACATCCACACCAGCATCTGCAGTTTTGAGACTTCGTGATGTGGGCCATTCTCACTGGGGTTAGGTGATATCTCAGGGTGATTTTGATTTGCATTTCTCTAATGATTAGGGATGATGACCATTTTTCATATGTCTGTTAGCCATTTGTCTATTTTCAGTGGCAACTGCAACAACAACAAAAATAGACAAATGGGTCTTAATTAAACTGAGTAGCTTCTGTACAGCTAAGGAGACAACAACCAAAGCAAATAGACACCATTAGAATGGGAAAATGAATTGGACAAAAGCTTAATAACTAGGATTGACAGAGAACTCAAATTAATCAACAACAAAAAAGAGCCAACAATCCCTTATATCACTGGGCAAGAGAGATGAATAGAACCATCTCTAGAAAAGAGTTGGACTTTGAACATGAAGTTTTAAGAAAACATTAACTGTTCATTTTATTTACATTGTCTTATTTATGATAAATAGGAAAATGCAAAAACATGATATATGAGGAAAAACTACACTTTAAATAGTCTAGAAGAATACTTTCAAAATGCATAAAATAAAAATTCTAAATGCTAAAAAGGTATTATGTCATAATGGAAGTAACAGATTGAATCTCTGTGAATGATAGATTTACAATCGATGATGTCTCATATTTAATGAAATCCCCCACACATGACAGTATTAATGTCTACCTTTCCCACTTCCACCCGAGGTCCATAAAGGCAGGAACTATATCTGATCTATTTATTGTTTCATCACCATTCAACCTTCCTGTGGCTCAATGAGTAGGGTGCCAACCCCATATACCAAGGGTGGTGGGTTCAAACCCGGCCCTGGCCAAACTGCAACAAAAAATAGCCGGGCATTGTGGCAGGTGCCTGTGGTCCCAGCTACTGGGGAGGCTGAGGCAAGA
Organism: Nycticebus coucang; assembly: GCF_027406575.1. Taxonomy (NCBI): domain Eukaryota; kingdom Metazoa; phylum Chordata; class Mammalia; order Primates; family Lorisidae; genus Nycticebus; species Nycticebus coucang. The sequence goes on along the minus strand of NC_069793.1, from coordinate 22,782,836 downwards.
GAATCGCCTAAGCCCAGGAGCTGGAGGTTGCTGTGAGCTGTGATGGCACAGCACTCTACCAAGGGCAATAAAGTGACACTCTGTCTCTACAAAAAAATAATAATAATTATTATTATTATTGACCACACATGTCAGGCTGTACACTGGATCTAAACAAGGACACAAGTGCTTACCCTAACATTTAGAAAAGTTAGTGCTTACAAAAAATAGACCTCCCATGTCATCCTACAATCCCATAAGTAAGTACCCATAGAAAAATAAAATCATTTTATCATAAGAACATCTGCACTCTAATGCTTTTAGCAGCTCAATTCACAATCACAAAGATGTGGAAACAACCCAAATGCCCATCAACCCCAAGAGGGTCACATGAAAGAAAAACAAATTCAAGAAGGGGGAAGGGGGCATGGCAATCTCCTACCTACAATATAGTAACAGGTACAATGTAGGGTTATTTGGCATGCCTCTTAGGTGAAGAACTCAGGTACAGCTTGGACTGTAATGCAAACAAGGTAGCCTAATCATATATAGCCTTATGATAATCCAATCTTTCCTAAAAACTTATATTTATGGGCGTGAGCTAAGGCAACTGTCTTGCTCGTAAATGGCAGATATAAAGGGCAAAAACAGGGCGGCGCCTGTGGCTCAGTTGGTAGGGCGCCGGCCCCATATACCGAGGGTGGCGGGTTCAAGCCCGGCCCCGGCCAAACTGCAACCAAAAAAATAGCCGGGCGTTGTAGCGGGCGTCTGTAGTCCCAGCTGCTCGGGAGGCTGAGGCAGAAGAATCGCCTAAGCCCAGGAGTTGGAGGTTGCTGTGAGTTGTATGATGCCATTGCACTCTACCAAGGGCCATAAAGTGAGACTCTGTCTCTAAAAAAAAAAAAAAAAAAAAAAAGAATAAAGGGCAAAAACAGCAAAATAGAGTTTTCATTTCTCATTTTCTATCTTGTGAAATGTTCCCTAGATCAGATAAGACTTCTAGCACCTGTGGGGAAAAGCCCTGGACACACATTAGCTTCCTCACATGAAATACAGCAGCTGTTCACACCCTTTCTGGTTTCCAGAGTGAATGGCTCTAGACATGGTAACAGGCTATCACTCGTGGGCATCTGATCAGACATGAGCCCTGCTGATACAGGAGGACAGAAGATACCCCACATTGATTGAAAGAAACACTTGTTTTCTCCCCAGCTCCCTGCATGTATGAGCAGATACCAGTAGGAGAGGACAGAGAGCCTCTGATTATACCTTCGAACACTTAATAGTGATCAGGTCAGACCCAGAGAAACATTTGAGCATAATTCATCTCTAACAATCTAGGACTCTCTCCACCCATTCTCATGCAACCAATCTTAGTATACTTGGCAGCATAGGGACAAACACCCAAAATGATCATTTTTCTTACTCACGTGCTCTACCTTTACTATTCATCCATATTTTGAACTTCATAAATAGCTAATATGAAAACTACTGATTGAATGACTGCTAAACTTCAGGCACCTGTTGAGCTCCTTGCATGCATTTTCCTTTTAATTCTTCACCAGAAGATTGTCAGATAGATGGCAGACCTTCCCAGCTTTATAGACAGGAAATTGAGACCTAATATCAGCCTGGAAGGGAGTTGCAGCGTTCACTCTGTCTAACTTCAAAGAACATACCCTTCACCACACTACTGTGTGGCCTACTGGCATTTATTCATGAAAAAGAAAGTGTTATATCGATTTAAAGCAATTGTTGGGAAACGTTTTCTTTCTTTTATATATATATATTCAGATTAATAAAACGTACAAATGATTATGTTACATGGTTTGTCTTTCTTTTTTTATTATTAAATCATAGCTTTGTTTGCTAATGCAATTATAGGGCACCATACACTGGTTTTATAGACCGTTTGACACATTTTCATCACACTGGTTAACATAGTCTTCCCAGCATTTTCTTAGTTACTGTGTTAAGATATTTATATTCTACATTTACTAAGTCTCACATGTACCCTTGTAAGATGCACCGCAGGTGTAATCCCACCAATCACTCTCCCTCTGCCCATCCTCACTCTTCCCTCCTCTTCCTCTCCCCCTTCCCCCTATTCTTAGGTTATAACTTTCATGTGAAAGCCATAAATTAGTTTCATAGTAGGGCTGAGTACATTGGATACATTTTCCTCCATTCTTGAGATGCTTTACTAAGAAGAATATGTTCCGGCTCCATCCATGTAAACATGAAAGAAGTAAAGTCTCCATCTTTCTTTAAGGCTGAATAATGGTGTACATATACCACAATTTATTAATCCATTCATGGATCAATGGGCACTTGGGCTTTTTCCATGACCTAGCAATTATGAATTAGGTTGCAATAAACATTCTGGTACAAATACCTTTGTTATAATGTGATTTTTGGTTTTCTGGGTATATGCCTAGTAGAGGAATTATAGGATTGAATGGCAAATCTGTTTTTAGATACTGAACTGCTCTCCAAATATCTTTCTAAAAGGAATGTATTAATTTGCATTCCCACCAGCTGTGTAGAAGTGTTCACTTTTCTCCACATCCACACCAACATCTCTGGTCTTGGGATTTTGTGATATAGGCTAATCTTACTGGAGTTAGATGATATGTCAAAGTAGTTTTGATTTGCATTTCTCTGATGATTAAAGATGATGAGCATTTTTTCATATGTCTGTAGGCCATATGCCTGTCTTCTTCAGAGAATTTTCTCTTCAAGTCCCTTGCCCAGCCTGAGATGAGATCACTTGTTCTTTTCTTGCTTATATGTTTGAGTTCTCTGTGCATTCTAGTTATTAAACCACTGCCAGAGACATAACCTATAAATATCTTCTCAAATTCTGAGGGCTGTTTGCTTGCTTTACTTACTGCGTTCTTGGCTGTGCAGAAGATTTTTAGTTTGATCAGGTCCTAGTAGTGTATTTTTGAACCTGCTTCAATTGCCCGGGGGGTCCTCCTCATAAAATAATCGCCCAGACAGATTTCTTCAAGGGTTTTCCCTGCACTCTCTTCTAGTATTTTTATAGTTTCATGTCTTAAGTTTAAATCTTTAATCCAGTGAGAGTCTATCTTAGTTAATGGTGAAAGGTGTGGGTCCAGTTTCAGTCTTCTGCAGGTTGCCAGCCAGTTCACCCAGCACCATTTGTTAAACAGGGAATCTTTTCCCCACTGAAAGTTTTTAATTGGCTTGTCAAAGATCAGATAACGGCAAGTAGCTAGATTCATCTCTTGGTTCTCTATTCTGTTCCAGACATCTACTTCTCTGTTTTTGTGCCAATACCATGCTGTTTTGATCACTATTGATTTATAGTAGAGTCTGAGGTCTGGTAGCGTGATTCCTCCTGCTTTGTTTTTATTTCTGAATAATGTCTTGGCTATTTGAGGTTTTTTCTGATTTCATATAAAACGAAGTATTATTTTTTCAAGATCTTTAAAGAATGACAGTAGAGCTTTAATAAGGATTGCATTAAAAATGTATATTGCTTTGGGTAATATGGACATTTTAACAATGTTGATTCTTCCCAGCCATGAGCATGGTATGTTTTTCCATTTGTTAACATTTTCAGCTATTTCTTTTCTTTAGTTTCATAGTTCTCTTTATAGAGATCTTTCACATCCTTTGTTAGATAAACTCCCAAATAGTTCATCTTCTTTGGCACTACTGTGAAAGGAATAGAGTCCTTAACTGTTTTTTAAGCTTCACTATTGTTGGTATATATAAAGGCTACCAATTTATGAATGTTCATTTTGTAACCTGAGACACTGCTATATTCCTTGATCAATTCTAAGAGTTTCATAGTAGAATCCCAGGTGTTTTCCAGATATACAATCATATAATCTGTGAAGAGCAAAAGTTTGATCTCTTCTAACCCTATATGGATTCCATTCATTGCCATTTCTCCCCTAATTGTGATGGCATTCCATTACAATGTTAAAAAGCAGTGGAGACAAGGGGCAGCCTTATCAGGTTCCTGATCTGAGTGGAAATGATTTCAATTTAACTCCATTCAATATGATATGGGCTGTTGGTTTGCTGTAGATGGCCTCTATCAGTTTAAGAAATGTCCCTTCTATACCAATTTTCTTAAGTGTTCTGATCATGAAGGGATGCTGGATATTATCAAAAACATTTTCTGCATCAATTGAGAGAATCATATGGTCTTTGTTTTTTAATTTGTTTATGTGCTGAATTATACTTATAGATTTACATATATGGAACCAGTCTTGAGACACTGGGATAAAACCGACTTTGTCATGATGTATAAGTTGTTTGATGTGTTGCTGGATTCTGTTTGTTAGGATCTTGTTGAATATTTTTGCATCTATATTCATTAGTGATATTGGTCTATAATTTTCTTTTCTTGTTGGGTCTTTTCCTGGTTTGGGGATCAGGGTGATGTTTTCTTCATAGAACGTGTTGGGTAGTCTTCCTTCTTTTTCTACGTTTTTGAACAGGTTGAGTAATACAGGTACTAGTTTGTCTTTAAAAGTTTGGTAGAATTCTGACGTGAAGCCATCTGGTCCTGGGCTTTTCTTTTTAGAGAGAATTTGTATGGTTGATACTATTTCAGAACTTGATATTGGCCTGTTCAACATTTCCACTTGATTCTGGCTAAGTCTTGGAAGGTTACATGTTTCCAATATTGGTCAATTTCCTTCAGATTTTCGTATTTCTGAGAATAAAGTTTCTTATAATATTCATTAAGGATTTTTTAAATTTCTGAGGAGTCTGTTGTTATTTCATCTTTGTCGTTTCTGATTGATGAGATTAGAGATTTTACTCTTTTTCTCCTGGTTAGGTTAGCCAAAGGTTTATCTATTTTATTGACCTTTTCAAAAACCAACTTTTTGATTTATTGATCTGTTGTACAATTCTTTTGTTTTCAGTTTCATTTAATTCTGCTCTAATTGTCATTATTTCTTTTATTCTGCTGGGTTTGGGGCTGAAATGTTCTTTCTTTTCCAGTTGCTTGAGATGTCCCATTAAGTTGTTAACTTCCTCTCTTTCTGTTCTCTTGAGGAAGGCTCGCAGTGCTATAAATTTCCCTCTTAGGACTTCCCTTGACATATCCAAGAGTTTCTGATAATTCGTGTCTTCATTGTCATTTTGTTCCAAAAATTTGGCGATTTCCTTCTTTTCTCATCTCTGACCCAGCTATCATTCAGCATAAGGTTATTTAACTTCCATGTTTTTGTATGAGTATGCAGATTCCTGTTGTTACTGAGTTCAACTTTTATCCAAGGTGGTCTGAGAAGATGCAAGGAATAAATTCTATTCCTTTCAATTTATTGAGGTTAGACTTGTGACCTAAGAAGTGATCGATTTTGGAGTATGTTCCATAGGCTGATGAGAAGTGTGTGTATTCAGTTTTGTTGGGATGAAATGTTCTGTAGATGTCTGCTAAATCCAAATGTTGGATGGTTAGGTTTAAATCTAAAATTTTTTTCTCAGCTTCTTATTGGAGGATCTGCCAAAGGAGTGTTGAAATCTCCAACTATTACAGAGCTGGAGGAAATCAAGTTTCTCATGTCTGTTACAGTTTCTCTTATAAATTGAAGTGCATTCTGGTTGGGCTCATAAATATTAATAATTGAATCTCATCATATTGAGTATTACCCTTAACAAATATGAAGTGACCATTCTTATCCTTCCTTATTTTTGTTGGTTTAAAGCCTATTGTATCTGCAAATAGAATTGCAACACCTGCTTTTTTCTGATTACCATTTGCCTGAAATATGGATGACCATCCTTTCACCCTGAGTCTATATTTATCCTTTAAGGTAAGATGTGACTCTTGTAGGCAGCAAATATCTGGCCTCAGTTTTTGTATACAGTCAGCTATCCTCTGCCTCTTTAGAGGACAGTTTAACCTATTCAGATTAATTGAGAAAATTGATATTTTGGTAAAATTTTGGGTATGAAGTTTTTCAAAAGTCCAGTGGATATTTTTAATATTTCACCACTGTGGAAGTTGGAGTTTGATCAAAAGTTGCTGAGTGAGTTTACTTTTGTGGTAGAGGATTGGGCTGGTCATTATGGAGGATAGGTCTGAGAATATCCTGCAGAGCTCGTTTGGTTATGGCAAACTTCTTCAACATGTGAATGTTATTAAAGTATTTAATTTCTCCATCATAAATAAAACTGAGTTTAGCTAGATACAGGATCTGGGGTTGAAAGTTATTTTGCTTTAGGAGATTAAAAGTCAATGACCACCCTCTTCTGGCTTTAAAATTTTCAGCAGAGAGATCTGCAGTCATTCTAATATTCTTCCCTTTGTAGGTAATGGATTTCTTATGTCTGGCTGCTTTGAGAATTTTGTCCTTCATATTAAATTTAGTGAAGTTAATTATGATGTGCCTGGGGGATGTGTTATTCAGGTTGAGTTGTGCTGGGGTTCTGAAACTGTCTGCTATCTGAATTTCAGAATCTCTTGGCATGTCTGGAAAGTTCTATTTCATAATTTCATGGAGAAGGGCCTCTGTGCCTTGCGAGGCCACTTCATCACTTTCAGGGATTCCAATGAGGCAGATAATAGCCTTCTTTGAATTATCCCAGAGCTCTCTGAGGGAATGATCCATTTTTGCTCTCCATTTCTCTTTCTCTTTGAGAGTTTGTGAGCATTCAAAAGCTTTGTCTTCAATGTCAGAAATCCTTTCTTCTGCTTGCTCCACTCTGTTACTGAGGGATTCTTCTGTATTTTTCAGATCTTTGAAGTTTGCAAATTCTTGCTTCAGTGTGTCAAAATCTTTTGTGGTTTTGTCTTTAAATTCATTAAATACTTGAGAAAACTTTTGAATTTCTCCTCAAATTTCTAATTCCGACTTTTGAATTGCTCCTCAAATTTCTAATTCCAAATTTTCCTCCATTCCATTTTCTTGTTTGCAATCCAAATTCTGAATTCGATTTCTGACATCTTGGCCAACTGTTTATGAATGAAATCTTCAGTTACATCTGCCATATCTTTCCTTGGGATGGTTGATGTATTCTGGTTATTCATTTTACCAGAGTTTTTCCACTGATTCCGCCCCATGATTATTTTACACCATTTGATTTTTCCCCTAAAGCTTTGTCGAGGACCCATACAGCACTATGGCCTGAGAAACTGGGGACATGTTTGGTGTAGTCGGGCTAAGTGGTTCTGTCTTGTTTTCAGCTGGTCTCTGTTCGACCCTAGTGAAACAGTTACTCTGGGTTGCAGTCTCAGCTGTGGAGAAATACCAGCAATTAAGTCACCCCGCCCCCACAGGCAACAATTGGAAAAGGAAAATCAAACCTTTCTACAACCACACACCCAGGACACTACTTGAATAGTCCTCGGGTGATTGGCTCAGTTCAAAAGGTCCAAATCAATTGTCTCAGTCAGCACCTGTCTCAGGTGGGAGAGTTTAAAAGGTCTCTGGCAACTGGATTGCAGGGGTCTGGTGACAACTCAGATATTGCTTGCTCCGGTGCTCCATGCAGTCAGGAGGACCACCCAGGAAGTAGATTACTCTGGGAAGGTTGATGCCTCCTTCCCCACCTTGCACCTCTGTCACACCCAGTCACTGATAGCCCCCCAGGGCTGTGACCCAGTTACCTCTAGTGAACAGATACTCCAGAGGTTTGCACCTGCCTGAATCACAAGGAAATCTATTTCTGCTCAGCCAGGCCACTGCGCTTTGCCTCTATCCAGCAGGGGGAGGTGAGGCCTGACAACCTCAGGCACTTGATGGAAGCTGGGGGGGTGTTCACTCAGTTCCAGCCCTGCCCCTGATTGATGTTACTGACAGAACAGAACAGAACAACTTTGCAGGAATTTGTTTCTGATTCTGTCAAATTCCCCTACAGAAAAGAAGCTGTTTTGAGTTCCCAGAGCCTGCGCCTCAAGCCCTGTCTTTGCTCCTGGAGGTTTGTATTTGGTTAGCTATCAGTTCTAGCCTCCTGCCTTCCTTTGTCTATAGGCTGACAATACCCGGAGGGCCAGGTGTGTCTTAGTCTCAGTAAAGTGGTCCTCTGTGTCAGCCCACCGTGGGAATTTCCCAGCTCTGTGTGTGCCTTTTCTAGTCCCCATGCTCCACCCAGGCCAGTACTGCCTCACGCAAACCCTTTACTCACGGGGCCTGCGTTTCCGTCCCAGATCTGTTCCACGGTGGTTGCCACCTGAGAAGATGCTTGGCCTTTTCTGGTTGCCCAGGGAGACAGGGCATGTGGCTTCGGAATATCTGGGAGTGAGCCCTAGTGTTGCCAAAAATGGCTGCTGCTCTGCGCCTCGGGGCACCGCCACTCCATTGTGGTTCCCTCTGAACCGACTGTCCTCTCCTCACTCCCATGCCACAGAATCAGCACTGACCAGCTGCAGTCTAGGCCCTGTCCACACCTCTTAGAAATCACTCAAGAATCTGGACTCCTGGGGGACAGGCCTCCAGACCTCAGAGTGAGAGTGGAGGGGAGTGCTGGGAGCTCAGAATTGCAGGTAAAGAATATATACAGTTCTATACAGTTTTGTGCCTGGCAGGAGAACACCATGGCACCCTAGGAGGGGAGGTAGGTCCAGTTTTTGGAGGGTCTCTCCTGTGGAGTGTAGTGGGAGGACCTTTGAACTCTACTTATTTGTTTGTGGGGCACTCCAAGCTGTTCTCATGGGGGAGGGGACTCCCATCCGCTTGGTGATGGATTTTGTACCTTTTGTTTGTATCCTTGTGGTCGCAGCTCACCTCAGCAGGGTTGATGTGCGTTCTTCAACCTTCTCTCTTGGTACAGCTCTAATCCACCAGGTTACTTGCTAAATTTCTGTCTTCTAACTCTTCTTCTGGACAGGAGCCTCTGTGGAAAGCTGGGTTCAGTCAGCCATCTTGTCTCCACCCCCTCCCAGAACCAAGGTGCAACACAAGAGTCAGAGGGCAGAAGCCCCAGCTAGGAGCTTCAGTGCAGGTCAGTGCAAACTTGATCAGCCAGCAAACTTTTTCTGTGAAGGTCAAGATAGCAAATATTTTAGACTTTAGTGACTACAGAGTCTCTGCCCTGACTACTCACTTCTGCTACTGTAGAGTGAAAGCAGTCATAGGCAATAGTAAACAAGTGGGCACGTCTATATTTCAAAAATTCTTTATTTATAGAAACAGGCAGTGTGGGATCGATTTAGCCTGTGGACTATAGTTTCCAACCTTTGAGTTACAGGAATGTCAAGTCAAAGAAATAAGGCTCTCAGGCTCAGCATAAAGGTGAACTTGCTTTCAATGCTTCTGAGGGGTAAGCCCCAGTTGGCACAGTCTCTGCATTTCCTGTACAAACACTGCATCCATATCCCTCCTGACCCCAAGCCCATGCTCTCCTGAACAGGGTGTAGCTAAAGTGAGCACCCAAGAGTTCCTGCATGTCTGTCACTGAGAAGAAGAGAGACTACAGACACATCAGTTTCTCTCACACTATCCAGCCTTCATGCTACAACTCAGCACCCGTGCACTGCCATTCATTACTCCTTTGTAGAATGGCCTATATGATTTTTATCATGTAAACCCAAGTCAGACTCTCCTCCACCCTGTATCCTTCCTCCCTCTACCACTTGGATAAAGGTTAGTAAAACTAGAAGTATGGAACAAGATGAGAAGAACAATTGTAAAATTAAAACATGCTCTGCTGTTGAGAGTAATAATAGTAAATGTATGTATATGCTGTTTGCCATTTATGCATAATGACCACGCAGCACAGGAACAATTATGAGTATTGATTGGGGAATAAGAAGTTTGCCATAAGTTGTATATGATTACAATAAGCCATGTTCATATGCTTAGCTTTCACAGTTTGTTGCACATGAAGCATAAGTGTGTCTTCTTCCAATTAAATTGCATGATACAGAATATCAGTCGCCATCCCTACTCTTCTCTTGCATATTTTAGATAATCCATGTAATGTCTACATTAATAAAAGAGCAAATCGGGCGGCGCCTATGGCTCAAGGAGTAGGGCGCCAGTCCCATATGCCCGAGGTGGTGGGTTCAAACCCAGCCCTGGCCAAAAAAATAAATAAATAAAAGAGCAAATCTTCTTGCTGTAAGGGAGCACATTGTACTGTGAGTGGAACACAGGACTTGGAGTTCAAATATTAATTACAAACTATTTATCAATGTGCCAGGCACAGTATTAAACAGATTGCATAAATTATCTTATATTAACCCCAGCAACCTCACGATGTAAGTACTATTATTATCTCCGTATTACTAATGCAGAAACTGAGGCTTCCCTTCAGAAAAGGTGTTGTTTTTTCCTCATTGCTTCCACGATAGTGTAGGGTGGTTTTTCAGTCACCTCCCTGCAAGAAAAATATCATTGCACCTTCAAGAACTGACAAACAGTTTTTTAAATTTCCATGCCTCTCTTCATAATATTATGGCCCTATGCAAATCATATAGGAGCTACTCTGAGACCATCACATCACCTCTTGATTCTGATGTTAGCCAGAAAGCTGAATGATCAGAGGAGGTCAGCATGGCAAACACTGACCTTCCCTTTCAAAGCCTTTTGAACAAGAAAGAAAGAAATTAGAGGCAAAGGATTACATGTACACATAGCAACATAGGTAGATCTTAAATGTACCTAGATGATTTTTAAAAAGACTAAGAAAATTGAAATATGTACATCATACTGTTTTTATAATTTAAAAGCACATAAAAGAGCAGTGCACATTTTGAAAGACACATACAACAAAGAAGTCAGAATTAAACAAGAATGATTGCCATAATGTAAGTAAGGGAATGGGTCTAGGGAACAGAAATAAAAGTGAAGAAATAAAATAGCAGGGGTCATGCAAGAAATAATGAGGGTCATGAACCATCAACTAAAATGTTCCTACATTCAATCCACTGGGACTGAAATCCAAGAAACAAAAAAAACCCAAAAAACAGAACATAAAAAGAAAGAATAGCCAAATACCATCCATTCAAAAGATGGCCAAACAATGAAAATGATAATGATAATGAAATGCACATATGAAGGGTGAGAGTTGACATAGTCTGAATCAGCAGCATCCTTAAAACAATACAACCTGAACGTATAGAAAATAAAGAATATCTGTACTGTTCATAGCCTTGATAAAACAAGGGCAAAGCCACTGGCAATGCAAAATTATTCTTATTGAGCAATGGCCCTGGCCCAGCCATATTTTCTCATGGATAACCTGACAGTTCAGTAATAGATTGAAGAGACATAGCCATTAATATATCCACTGTACTAATCCATTTCTTAAATTAACATTGTATAAAATTAAATGTCACACAAACAAGATATACTTGTTCATTAAATACAGTTGAAGAGAGGGAAAGGGTAGTGATCTCTGAAGTTAATGGGTGTCCTTAATCAGGCCAGATTGGATAATGCAAATGGTGTGTGTGTGGTGTGTGTGTGTGGGGGATTGGGTCATGTCCCAGGCAAATATGGAGAAAAAAAAAGGTTAGATCATGGCATAAGAGGAGTTTGTCTTTCCTCTCAATTTTCCAAACATCATGTTTTATCATTTCTAGATGAGTTACAAGCTGTCTTAAAAACCAAAGACACTTAAAGGAAAAGAAAGAAGAGAGGAAGAGGGTGCACATAACAGAAAAAAGGAAAGAGAGACAGAGACAGAGAAACAGGGAAAGAGAGAGGGAGAAATTGCTCTCTCACACAGCTCAGCTGACTATGAAGTTTGGGGGGGAATTCAGCTATTTTCAAATACATGCCTGGCAGCCTATTCCCAAAGTAAAGCCCCTTACTATTGCTGTCACTATCTCAGTATCTTCAATCTCACCACCAAGAACATCCATGTGACAATGATAGTTTCATAGGAACTGATCAAATGCACAAGAAGTTTACCAACATACAATGACTTCCTAAATGAGAATTCTCAACAGTATTGACAATTAGAAGAATGACATGGGAATTCAAGGAACTAAAACCCCAATAGCTATAATATCTATTAGTCCAGTAACTCATGGAAGGCTCAATTCCTGGTTGTCATCATCTCATCTATCCATGAGACTAAGGTAAAGAGTAGTGTGTCAGCATGATGTGGGATAGGGGCAAAAAAATAGCACTTTTAAGGGAAGACAAGTATAAAGCTAAAGTTGACCTTTGCCCCTTTACCCATGTGTGTGTTGGGGTAACTTTGTTATCTTCCTTAAGTTTTAATTTCCTCATATGAAAAATGGAGAAATAGTAGTACCCCTTATCAGAATTAAATTATATAGTACATATAAACATTTAGCACAGATTGTTGAACACAATTAAATTCTCAATAAACATTAGTTATTACTAAAATTAACCTGCCAGTGGACCCTAAAAGACTTAGTTAAATAGCATGTACTGATCATTCACTACACACCACAGATCCTATGTTCAAGTTTCTTGGTTGTTTGAATTATTGCTACTAGGACCAACTGTTAACTTTATTAAAGTCTAAATTTTCTTCAGTAATAAATCAAATTACTCAAAGCAAGGACTTTTGTTTCCTGTGCTAAACTCCACAATCTCAATTGTTAGTGAGTAAAAGATATGCATAAAAATCAGAGGAGAGAAACTAAAGACATACAAAGTGTGCATAATTGTTTAAAGGAAGCAAGAATTTGTAACTCTAAGTGTGCTATCACTTATTGAGTGCTTCTTATATGTCATGCACCATCCTAAGCACTTGTGCTGAATCTTCCCTTCCATCCAACAATGGGAATATTGCAAGAATCCCCACTTCAGAGAAAGATGGGACAATATGTGGCAGAACTGGGATTTGAAACCCTGATTCCAAGGCTGTGTTAGACTACTACATTGTATTCATTCTTTATACTTAAGACATTGTAGGATATTTATAATTTTTGGAGCTGGCAAGTATTTAGATGTTATATAATCCAAATTCTTCATTATATAAAAGAGTAAATGAACCAAGAATGCAAAGTGAGATACCTAGTATCACCCAACTATTTAAAAACAGGATCAGGATTCAAACCTGGGCTCCCTGATTTCTAGGAAGAGCTTTTCCATTATGCCACATTAGGTCCCGATCTATTTAATCAAGTTTATACTGAAGGAAGACAGTAATTAGGCCTGTATGATAAGAACAGATAGGCATCTCAAGTGTCCACCCACTGCCTTATCAAAGCACAGACTTTGCATAGAATTGAAAAACCACATTTCCATGCCCCATATGATGCAATGAAAAAAAGGAATTCCAGAGCTGATATGCTTACTCTAAAAGGACTGTCAGATCAGCTTGCATAACTCTGGAATACTCATTTCTCCATTTTCTGCTTCTATACATAATACTCTTTAAAAGGTATGTTGGTAAGCAGATGGATTATGAAATCCCAGAACATCTATGCTCTTTCTTTCTGGCTACAGAAGACATGAGAGGACAAACATGCCTTTATGAGACAGGCAATTGCCAAAAAAATGAGTGATGCAGACTGGGTACAAGATAGTAAGATGCAGCAAAAGCTGTGACAAATTGGGGTGTGTATGTTTCATATCGCACAAATGGGTGAGCACTTACTCAGCTCTTGCCATTTATTCCCATGGTTACATACAAGCTCATGTTGCTGAATTTTCTTTTTTTTTTTTTTTTTTTTTTCAGAAAAAGATTATTTTATTTAACTTTTGGGGTAAGTTTTTGGTGAATAAGCTGGAAAGATAGTGAATGTTAAATCTTATTTGAATTTCTCACACAAATATATAATTTCAAGTAATCATTGCCCAAATTAATAATTAAACTAATATATAAACTTTTACATTCTGAGATTATTTTTCTTTTTTCTTTTTTTTTTTTTTATTGTTGGGGATTCATTGAGGGTACAATAAGCCAGTTACACTGATTGCAATTGTTAGGTAAAGTCCCTCTTGCAATCATGTCTTGCCCCCATAAAATGTGACACACACTAAGGCCCCACCCTCCTCCCTCCATCCCTCTTTCTGCTCCCCCCCCATAACCTTAATTGTCATTAATTGTCCTCATGTCAAGATTGAGTACATAGGATTCATGCTTCTCCATTTTTGTGATGCTTTACTAAGAATAATGTCTTCCACGTCCATCCAGGTTAATACGAAGGATGTAAAGTCTCCATTTTTTTTAATGGCTGAATAGTATTCCATGGTATACATATACCACAGCTTGTTAATCCATTCCTGGGTTGGTGGGCATTTAGGCTGTTTCCACATTTTGGCAATGGTAAATTGAGCTGCAATAAACAGTCTAGTACAAGTGTCCTTATGATAAAAGGATTTTTTTCCTTCTGGGTAGATGCCCAGTAATGGGATTGCAGGATCGAATGGGAGGTCTAGCTTGAGTGCTTTGAGGTTTCTCCATACTTCCTTCCAGAAAGGTTGTACTAGTTTGCAGTCCCACCAGCAGTGTAAAAGTGTTCCCTTCTCTCCACATCCACGCCAGCATCTGCAGTTTTGAGATTTTGTGATGTGGGCCATTCTCACTGGGGTTAGATGATATCTCAGGGTTGTTTTGATTTGCATTTCTCTAATATATAGAGATGATGAACATTTTTTCATGTGTTTGTTAGCCATTCGTCTGTCGTCTTTAGAGAAAGTTCTATTCATGTCTCTTGCCCATTGATATAAGGGATTGTTGGCTTTTTTCATGTGGATTAATTTGAGTTCTCTATAGATCCTGGTTATCAAGCTTTTGTCTGATTGAAAATATGTAAATATCCTTTCCCATTGTGTGGGTTGTCTCTTTGCTTTGGTTATTGTCTCCTTAGCTGTACAGAAGCTTTTCAGTTTAATGAAGTCCCATTTGTTTATTTTTGTTGTTGTTGCCATTGTCATGGCAGTCTTCTTCATGAAGTCTTCCCCCAGGCCAATATCTTCCAGTGTTTTTCCTATGCTTTCTTTGAGGATTTTTATTGTTTCATGCCTTAAATTTAAGTCCTTTATCCATCTTGAATCAATTTTTGTGAGTGGGGAAAGGTGTGGGTCCAGTTTCAGTCTTTTACATGTAGACATCCAGTTCTCCCAACACCATTTATTGAATAGGGAGTCTTTCCCCCAAGGTAAGTTCTTGTTTGGTTTATCAAAGATTAGGTGGTTGTAAGATGTTAGTTTCATTTCTTGGTGTTCAATTCGATTCCAAGTGTCTATGTCTCTGTTTTTGTGCCAGTACCATGCTGTCTTGAGCACTATGGCTTTGTAGTACAGACTAAAATCTGGTATGCTGATGCCCCCAGCTTTATTTTTGTTACTAAGAACTGCCTTAGCTATACGGGGTTTTTTCCGGTTCCATACAAAACGCAGAATCATTTTTTCCAAATCTTGAAAGTACGATGTAGGTACTTTGATAGGAATGGCATTGAATAGGTAGATTGCTTTGGGAAGTATAGACATTTTAACAATGTTGATTCTTCCCATCCATGAGCATGGTATGTTCTTCCATTTGTTAATATCCTCTGCTATTTCCTTTCTGAGGATTTCATAGTTTTCTTTATAGAGGTCCTTCACCTCCTTCGTTAGGTATATTCCTAGGTATTTCATTTTCTTTGAAACTATGGTGAAGGGAATTGTGTCCTTAATTAGCTTCTCATCTTGACTGTTATTGGTGTATACAAAGGCTACTGACTTGTGGACATTGATTTTATATCCTGAAACATTACTGTATTTTCTGATGACTTCTAGGAGTCTTGTGGTTGACTCTTTGGGGTTCTCTAAGTATAAGATCATGTCGTCAGCAAAGAGGGAGAGTTTGACCTCCTCTGCTCCCATTTGGATTCCCTTTATTTCCTTGTCTTGCCTAATTGTATTGGCTAGAACTTCCAGCACTATGTTGAATAGTAAAGGTGACAGAGGACAACCTTGTCTGGTTCCAGTTCTAAGAGGAAAAGCTTTCAGTTTTACTCCATTCAGTAAAATATTGGCTGTGGGTTTGTCATAGATAGCTTCAATCAGTTTTAGAAATGTGCCAGCTATGCCTATACTCTTCAGTGTTCTAATTAGAAAAGGATGCTGGATTTTATCAAATGCTTTTTCTGCATCTATTGAGAGGATCATGTGATCTTTATTTTTGCCTCTGTTAATATGGTGGATAACGTTTATGGACTTGCGTATGTTAAACCAGCCTTGCATCCCTGGGATGAAGCCTACTTGATCATGATGAATGACTTTTTTGATGATAAGCTGTAATCTATTGGCTAGGATTTTGTTGAGAATTTTTCCATCTATATTCATGAGTGAGATTGGTCTGAAATTCTCCTTTTTGCTTGGGTCTTTTCCTGGTTTTGGTATCAGGGTGATGTTTGCTTCATAGAATGTGTTGGGGAAGATTCCTTCTTCCTCAATTTTTTGGAATAATTTCTGCAGTACAGGAATAAGCTCTTCCTTGAAGGTTTGATAGAATTCTGGAGTGAAGCCATCTGGACCAGGGCATTTTTTAGTTGGAAGCTTTTTTATTGTTTCTTTGATCTCAGTGCTTGAAATTGGTCTGTTCAGGAGGTCTATTTCTTCCTGGCTAAGTCTAGGGAGAGGGTGTGATTCCAAATATTGATCCATTTCCTTCACATTGTCAAATTTCTGGGCATAGAGTTTCTGGTAGTATTCAGAGATGATCTCTTGTATCTCTGTGGGATCAGTTGTTATTTCCCCTTTATCGTTTCTGATTGAGGTTATTAGAGATTTTACTTTTCTATTTCTAGTTAGTCTGGCCAATGGTTTATCTATTTTATTTATTTTTTCAAAAAACCAACTCCTTGTTTCATTAATTTTCTGAATGATTCTTTTGTTTTCAATTTCATTGATCTCTGATTTGATTTTGGATATTTCTTTTCTTCTACTGGGTTTAGGCTTAGATTGTTCTTCTTTTTCCAATTCCATAAGATCTCTTGTGAGATTGTTAATGTGCTCTCTTTCTGTTTTTCGAATGTAGGCATCTAAAGCGATGAATTTTCCTCTCAAAACTGCTTTTGCAGTATCCCACAGGTTTTGGTAGCTTGTGTCTTCATTGTTGTTATGCTCAAGGAAGTTAATGATTTCCTGTTTTATTTCTTCCTTCACCCATCTGTTATTCAACAGAAGATTGTTTAATTTCCATGCCTTTGGGTGGGGTTGAGCATTTTTGTTAGAGTTGAGTTCCATCTTTAGTGCCTTATGGTCTGAAAAGATACAAGGTAAAATTTCAAGTCTTTTGATTCTGTTGATATTTGTTTTGTGTCCCAGGATAGGATCAATTTTGGAGAATGTTCCATGGGGTGATGAGAAGAATGTATATTCTTTATCTTTGGGGTGGAGTGTTCTATATACGTCTATCAAGCATAGTTGGTCTAGGGTCTCATTTAAATCTCTTACATCTTTGTTTAATTTCTGTTTAGAGGATCTGTCCAGCTCTGTAAGAGGTGTGTTAAAGTCCCCTGTTATGATGGTATTATCAGATATCATATTGTTCAGACTGAGTAAGGTCTGCTTCAAGAATCTGGGAGCATTTAAATTGGGTGCATAAATATTTAGAATTGAAATGTCTTCTTGTTGTAGTTTTCCCTTGACCAATATAAAGTGACCATCTTTGTCTTTTTTGACTTTAGTTGCTTTAAATCCACATGTATCTGAAAATAAGATTGCAACTCCTCTTTTCTTCTGAATTCCATTTGCCTGAAAAATTGTCTTCCAACCCTTGACTCGGAGCTTTAATTTGTCTTTTGAAGCCAGGTGTGTTTCTTGCAGACAGCAAATGGATGGCTTGTGTTTTTTAATCCAGTCAGCCAATCTATGTCTCTTCAGTGGGGAATTCAAGCCATTAACATTTATTGAGATAATGGATAAGTGTGGTAGTATTCTATTCGTGTTATTTGGTGAGAGTCCATTGCTTAGTTTTATCTTTTGCATCAGTGTGGAGGTTAGGTTCTGTCTTTTGATTTCTGAGTTCTTACTTTGCTGCTGATCCATTGTGGTGGTCAGTGTGCAGAACAGGTTGAAGTATTTCCTGTAGAGCTGGTCTTGTTGTGGCGAATTTCCTCAATGTTTGTATATCCGTAAATGATTTGATTTCTCCGTCAATTTTGAAGCTTAGCTTAGCAGGGTACAGAATTCTGGGCTGAAAATTGTTCTGTTTAAGTAGATTAAAGGTAGATGACCATTGTCTTCTTGCTTGGAAAGTTTCATTAGAGAAGTCTGTGGTAACTCTGATGGATTTGCCCCTGTAGGTCAACTGGCGCTTACTCCTGGCAGCTTGCAGAATCTTTTCTTTTGTCTTGACTTTGGACAGGTTCATCACAATGTGTCTTGGAGAAGCTCGGTTAGAGTTGAGGCGACCCGGGGTCCGATATCCCTCTGAAAGCAGTGTGTCAGAATCTTTGGTGATGTTTGGGAAATTTTCTTTTATAATATTCTCTAGTATGGCTTCCATTCCTCTGGGGCATTCTTTTTCCCCTTCTGGAATTCCTATAACTCGTATGTTGGAACGCTTCATAAAGTCCCATAATTCTGACAGTGAACGTTCTGCTTTCTCTCTCTTCTTTTCTGCCTCTTTTACTGTCTGAGTTATCTCAAGAACTTTGTCTTCTACCTCTGAAATTCTTTCTTCTGCATGGTCTAACCTGTTGCTGATACTTTCCATTGCATCTTTAAGTTCCCTAATTGACTGTTTCAGTTCCTTCAGGTCTGCTATATCCTTTTTATATTCTTCATATCGTTCATCTCTTATTTGATTCTGTTTTTGGATTTCCTTTTGGTTATTTTCCACTTTATTAGCAATTTCCTTCATTGTTTCCATCATTTCTTTCATTGTTTTCAACATGTGTATTCTAAATTCCCTTTCTGTCATTCCTAACATTTCTGTATAGGTGGAATCCTCTGCAGTAGCTACCTCATGGTCCCTTGGTGGGGTTGTTCTAGACTGGTTCTTCATGTTGCCTGGAGTTTTCTGCTGATTCTTCCTCATGAGTGATTTCTTTTATCTGTTTGCTTGCCCTAATTTTCCTTTCACTTCCTCTTGCTCTTTAAGTTCTTGTGCCTGTGGACGAAAGGTTACAGGACCAGAAGGGTTAGAAGGTTGAAGAGCAAAAAAAAGGGGATGAAAGAAAGGAGGACCGAGTGATAAGAAAAAAAGAAAGATAGAGAAAGGAGAGGGGGTGGGTATAAGGAATATTGACAAAAAGAAGAGAGGCACAGAAAGAGGGAGACAGGGCAATATAGGTGTACAGTAGGGTACTTTGACACAACCTTAAAAAACCCCACCTTCTGGGGGTGCCCAGTTGCGTGGTTCCCTTGAGGTCAGCAGCTCTTTGCTAACCTGATCAGACACAGTACCCCACCTCCACCAAGTAGAGAGGAAAGACAAAAATGCTATAAATCAAACCAAAAGAAGCAAACAGAAAACTTTACAGGGATAAAATTGGGTGAAAAACCAAATTATATCGGTAGAAACACTAGCAAAAATGAAGTTGAAGTTATTAAAAAAAGCAGCAATGGGAAATTATAATTAAACTAGGAAAATTGAGAAAGAAAAAGGGATCTGTGTGGAAAAGATTGAAATTAAAAAAACAAAAGAATATCAGCAACGTTAAAATAAACAAACAAAAAAAACAACCAAGCAAAAAAAGAAAGAAAAAAATACACAACCAAAAACAAAGCAGTTTGTATATGTTATTGAATATTGTCTGGGCAACACGTGGTCTTCTGGGGTATGAGATGTTAGTCACAGTTCAGATACGACTGGAGGCTGCTGATTACTCAAACCCCAGCAGGTAGACACCCTGAATCTCTCTTCAGCCTACTTAAAAGGCACTTCGAACTTGTAAACTTGTTGAGCAGAAGCTTTCCCAGCTTTCTTGCTGGAATCGCTGCTGAAGTGGCTATCCACTTACTCAGTGTGCCAAAACCGGTCTCACTCTGCCCCTGAGGGTTAGGGCTGCAAGGCGGCTCAGACCCCACCCTTAGGCTACTTGGTTGCTGGGTTACCAGCTCCCACCCGTTTCTAGCTCTGTGACCCTGAGGGCGGAGCTTGCCGGGGCAGATCGCTGACAATGGATCCGTGTGACCCACCGCCAAACACTATTAGCTCCGTCTGGCTCAGCGGCTCATACTGGGGCCCTAGACAACGGCCAAAGTTCTCGCACTCCCGCTCAGGCCTTCCCCAAGGCAGTTCAACTCAGTGCCAAGTCCAAGGACATCAAAACAGTTCACAGGTAAGGCCTTTCTGGTTTGCAGTCTCGCTGCTACTGAACTTACAGTTGTGGGCTGGTTTAGACGGATTGAACACACGCGACCACTTGCCGGTTTTCCACGGATTTAGTCCTCCTGTTGGGGTCCAGAAGTCTCTCGCTGACTCCCTGTATCCTCATAGGAGTGATGATAGGCAGTTCCCACCAGCCAGAGACGCCTGGAGTCCTAACTCCCCAGACTCACGGTGCCCAGATGCAAGGAAGCTGTTACTCGGCTGCCATCTTGCTCCGCCTCTGTTGCTGAATTTTCTACTGTTTAATGAAACAATGTAAATATGTAATTTTGTAC
This sequence comes from Nycticebus coucang, assembly GCF_027406575.1. Taxonomy (NCBI): domain Eukaryota; kingdom Metazoa; phylum Chordata; class Mammalia; order Primates; family Lorisidae; genus Nycticebus; species Nycticebus coucang. Next base: position 22,762,395 of record NC_069793.1, on the reverse strand, counting down.
AAAACCTTTCCAAATTTTCTAGCCAGGTGTTGTGGCGGGTGCCTGTAGTCCCAGCTACTTGGAAGGCTGAGGCAAGAGAATTGCTTAAGCCCAAGAGTTTAAGTTCCTGTGAGCTATGACACCATGGTAGAGTTCCTGTCACTATACCAAGGGTGACATAGTGAGACTGTCCCCCCCCCAAAAAAAATCCGAATTTTCAAACCTATTTATAGGCCAAATCTAGCTTGCACATTTCCAGTTTTTTAACTGTGGTATATCCATTCCAAAATACCATACCTGTCAAAATTCAAAATTTCATTGTCCTCACAGATGTGTTTCTCATACAAATATGTCTTTTAAATATTTTTTTCATATTTTTGTAAATTTCTCCCCCATTGTAGTATAAAATCTTTGAAAACATATTTCTTCCTTAGTTCCAAGTTTTGGTATATAGTTAGTAAAGAAAATTTAAAGAAACAAATATCATTTATCTTTCCTGAAAGAGGAATCTATTAGTTTTCATTAAACCAGCCAACAAATATTCCTTGAATACCCTTCATCATAGCCAGAAACCATATTAACTGCTAGGACTGTGGCAGTGAAAAACTATATATCCTGAAACTTTCCAGTTCTGTTAACACTTGCAGGAATTTCATAATTTGTACAGCACTTACTTGTATATCTTCTATCATTTAACAGTTTTGTAATATCCACAGCTATGGAAAACAACAACTGGTTTGCCTGAGTCTCACTCTATCTCCTAGGATGGAGTTCAGCGGCATCATCATCACAGCTCACGGTAGCCTCCAAAACCTGGGCACAAGCAATCCTTTTGCCTCAGCATCCCAGGTGCTGGGATTATACACAAGTGCTACCATGTCTGGCCTAAATGTAAATATATTAATTAACATTCTCAGTTCATACAGAAATTATGCAGCAGAGAGCAAGATGGCAAACTACATCTTCTTACCAGCCACTCACAGTGAGGCAGGAAAGAAGATTCCAGCAAACTCTGGCTGGGGAAACCTACCTAGAGGCATCACTCTCGGAGCACATTGAAGCAGTGGTAGACATCACGAGCCAATGAGGAAGTCTGCAGCTGAGGAGAACTAGAAGACAAGGCAAGTATGGGTATGGGCAGAGGCCAACTGGCTGATCCTCCCACAGAGGACTAGGGACAGGAAGGGACTTTCCTGCAGTTCTTTTATTTTGGTGTGATCTGCTCATTAGAGCTTCCTTGGAGGGGACTGAGCAAACCAGTGAACTTGAATGGCCTGCCACAGTCAGAATGGAGTGCCAGGAGGGTTGGAACTCCCAATGGTTAGCTACAATCAGGGTGCTGCCACTGTAGGAAGACTCCTGGGATGGACAGTCTTCAGAGTCCTCGGGAATGGCTGGCTCTGGCTGTCATTCACCATAGATTGTTTAATTTCCATGCCTCTGTGTGAGGATGAAAATTTTTGTTGGAGTTCTCCCTTTATTGCCTTGTGGTCTGAGAATATATAAGGTATAAGTTTAATTATTTTAATTTCGTTGAAGTTTGATTTGTGTCCTAGGATATGATCTATTTTCAAGTATATTCCATGGGTGGGTTAGAAGAATGTATATTCCTTAGATTTGGGATGGTGTGTTCTGTACATGTCTATTAAGCCCATTTGTTCTAAAGTCACATTTATCTTTGAGACATATCTTTTTAAAAGATCTGTCTGCCAGGTAATTTAAAGTGAAGGAGGTAGTGAGAGGAAAAAGCAGGGAAAGGATTTGAACAAGAAGAAAACAAATATAAGGAGGAACCAACAGAAAAATTCTAGTAGTACAAGAAACCAGAACAAAACAATCTCCCTTCCTAAGGGAATCATGAGGCAGCTACCACAGAAGATTCCACCCTTAAAGAAGTAATGGAAATGACTGAAAGAGAATTTAAAATATGGATAGAAAAGGCAATAAAGGAAATCAATAAGAAAGTAGAAAAACAGAAACAAAAGTTGGACAAAAAATATGAAGAATATAGATAGAATATGGCAGAGATTGAAAGGGAACTTAAAGATGCAGTAGAAAGTATCAATAACAGATCAGACCATGGAGAAGAAGGAATCTCAGAGCTAGAGGATAAAGTTTGTGAGCTAACACAGGCAATTATAGAAGAAGAAAAGAAGAGAGAAAGAGCTGAGCAAATTCACTCAGATTATTATGGAACTTCATGAAGTGTTCGACCACATGAATTATTAAAGTCTTGAAGAGGAAGAAGAAAGTCCCAAAGAAATTGAAGACCTACTAGAAGATTATCATAAATAAAAATGTCCCAAGTATCACCAAAGATTCTGAAACATGCCTTTTAAAGGGATATTGAACCCCAGATCATCTCAACACAAAGAGAGCATCTCCAAGACACATTATAATGAAACTCTCCAAAGTTGACATGAAAGAAAATTCTGCAAGCAGCAGCTAGAAATAAGCACCAACTGACCTACCAGGGCAGATCCATCAGGATGACAGTGAATTTTTCAGCTAAAATTTTCCAAGACAAAGAGAATGGTCATCTACCTTTAACCTTCTTAAATAAAATAATTATCAGGAAAAAAAAAAACAATGTTTTTCTTTCTCATGTTTCCCTGTACTGATTTTTTTCTTCTTTTTTACTGTTTGTGATTCATTGAGGGTACACAGAGTTAAGTTACACTGATTGTATTTATTATGTAAAGTCCCTCTTACAATATTCCATGCCCCCAAGAGGTGTATCATGCACCATAACCCCCTATCCACCTCCCTCCCCCACTCTATCTGTTCCCTCTTTTTCCTACCCCTCACCTTGTATTAGATCATCTACTGCATTCATATTAGAATTGAGTACATTGGATTCTTGCTTCTCCATTCTTGTGATGCTTTACTAAGAAGAAAGTGTTCCACCTTTATCTAGGTTAATACAAAAGATGTAAAGTCTCTCTCTTTTTTAATGGATGAATAGTATTCTATAGTATTCACACACCACAGCTTATTAATCCATTCCTGGTTGCTGACCATTTAGGCTGTTTCCACATTGAGTGAATGTAAATTGAGCTGCAATAAAGAATCTAGTGCAAATTTTCTTATAATAAAATGATTTTCTTTTTCTTCTGGGTAGATGCCCAGTAATGGGATTGCAGAATCAAATGGGAAGTCTAATTTGAGTTCTTTGAGGATTCTCCATACTTCCTTTCAAAAAGGTTATATTAGCTTACAGTCATACTAGCAATGTAAAAGTTTTCCCTTCTATCCACATCTGCAGCACTGAGACTTGGTCATGTGGGCTCTTTTCACTGGGGTTAGGTGATATCTCACAGTGGTTTGGATTTGCATTTCTCTGATGACCAGGAAAGATGAGCTTTTTTCCAAATATTTGTTAGCCATTTATCTATCTTCATCAGAGAAGGTTCCAATCATATCTCTTGCCCAGTGGTCAATAATATTGTTTACTCTTTTTTGTTGACTAATTTGAGTAGTCTGTAGAATAGTTATCAATGCTTTGTCATATTCATTATACACTGTATATATATTTTCCCATTCTGAAGATTTTTTTTTTTTTTTGCTTTACTTGTTGTATCTTTTTTTTTTTTTTTTTTTTTTTTTTTGGCCAGGGCCAGCCTGCGGCATATGGGGCCGGCGCCCTACTCCTTTGAGCCACAGGCCCTGCCCTACTTGTATCCTTAGCTGGGCAGAAGCTTTTCAGCTTAAGTCCCATTTGTTAATTTTTGTCATTTTTGCTATGGCCGCTGAAGTCTTTGTCATAAAATCTTTCCACAGTCCAACGTTGTCAAAGTTTTCCCCATACTTTCTTCCAAGATTTTTATCATTTCTTGTCTTACATTGAAGTCTTTTATCCATCTTGAGTCCTATGCCTAATTTCTTAAGTGTTCTTGTTAGAAAATGATGATGGGTTTTGTCAAATGCTTTTTCTGCATCTGTTGAGAAGATTATATGGTCTTTGTTTTTATTTCTATTGATATGATGTATTACATTTATGGATTTACATGTGTTAAGTGGGCCTTGCAACCCTTGGATGAAGCCTACTCTTGATATATAACGTTTTTAAAGTGTAGCTGCAATGTATTAGCTAAGCTCTTGTTATTTTTTCATCAAAATTCATAAGTGAAATTAGACTGTAGTTCTCTTTTTTGGTTGGGTTCTTTCCTGGTTTTGGAATCAAGGTAGTGTTTGCTCGATAGAATGTGTTGGAGAAGGTTCCTTCCCTCTCAATGTTTTGCAATAGGTTCTGCAGTACAGGTAGAACCTCATCTTTGAAGATTTGATAGTTTTCTGATGTGAAGCCATCTGGTCCTGGGCTTTTTTGGTTGTTGTTTTTGCTGGAAACTTTTTTATTGTTTCTGTAATCTCAGTGCTTGATATTGGTCTGTTCAAGAGATCTTTTCTTCCTGGTTAAGTTTACGGAGATGATGTGATTCTAGATATTGATCCATTTCCTCCACATTGTCTCATTTCTGGGCATAGATATTTTGATAGTAGTCAGAAGTAATCTCTTGTATCTCTGTGGTATCAATTGTTATTTTGACTTTTCATTTCTGATTGAGGTTGTTCAAGATTTTACTTTGCTATTTATCATTAATCTGCTGGATGCTTTATTGATTTTATTTATCTTGTCAAAGAACCAACTTTTTGTTCCATTAATTTTCTGAATAATTTTTTTATTTTCAATTTCATTTATTTCCGATTTAATTTTGGTTATTTCTTTTCTTCTGCTAGGTTTGGGATTGATCTCTCTTCCTTTTCATTAGACTGTTCATGTGCTCTCTTTCTGTTTTTTAGATGGAGGCATCTAATGCAATAAATTTCCCTATTAGGACTGCTTTTGCAGTGTTCCACAGATTTTGGAACTTGTGTCTGCATTGTAGTTAATGATTAAAGGAAGTTAACGATTTCCCTTTTTATCTCTTCCTTGACTCAACTGTCATTCAGAACAAGTTTGTTTAATTTCTATGCCTTTGTGTGGGGATGAAAATTATTGCTGGAGTTGACTTCCACCTTTATTGCCTTGTGGTCTGAGAAGATACAAGGTATAAGCTCAATTCTTTTGATTTTGTTGAGGTGTGATTTGTGTCCTAGAACATGTTCTGTTTTGGAGAATGTTCCATGGGCTGATGAGAAGAAAGTATATTCTTTAGCTGTGGGACAGAGTGTTCTGCATACACAGAGTGTTCTGCATATTAAGCACAGTTGTTCCAGAGTCACCTTTAAGTCTCTTGTATCTTTGTTTAGTTTCTGTTTAGAGGATATGTCTAGCTCTGTAAGAGGACTGTTACAGTCCCTTGCTATTATGATGTTATAGGATAGCTTATTGCTCAGACAAATAAAGGTCTGTTTCATAAATCTGGAAGCATTTAAGTTGGGTGCATAAATATTTAGAATTGAAATGTCCTCTTGTTATATTGTTCCCTTGACCAATGTGAAGTGTCTTTTTTTTTTTTTTTACTTTAGTTGCTTTAAGTCTACTTGCAACTGAAAATAAGATTACAATCTGTCCTTTCCTCTGATTCCCACTTGCCTGAAAAACTGCTCTCCATTCTTTAAGCCTAAGTTTTACTGTGTCCTTTGAGGTTAGGTGTGTTACCTGCAGGCAGCAAATGAATGGCTTGTGCTTTTTTATCCAATCTTCAGTGATAAATTCAAGACATTAACATTTATTGAGATAATTTATAAATGTGGTGGAGTTCTATTCATCTTATTTTGTGACAGTCCATTGCTTAGTTTTATCTTTTGCATCACTGTGAAAATTAGGTTTTGCCCATTAGCTTCTGGGTGTTTAGTTTTCTGGTGGTCCATTGGGACGGTCATTGTATAGAATAGATTTAAGTATTTCCTGTAGAAATGGTCATGTTGTGGCAAACTTCCTCAATGTTTGCATGTCAGTAAAACATTTGATTTTTTTTTATCAATTTTAAAGCTTAGTTTAGCAGGATATAGAATTCTGGACTGAAAATTGTTTTGTTTAAGTCGGTTAAAGGTAGATGATCATTATCTTCTACTTGAAAAGTTACATTTGAGAAATCCACAGTCACCCTAATGGATTTGTCCCTGTGAGTCCATTAGTGCTTACTCCTGGCTGCTTGCAGAATATCTCTTTCATCTTGACTTTGAACATGTCCATGACAATGTGTCTTGGAGAAGCTCTGTTTGAGTTGAGATGACCTGGAGTTCAATATCCCTCCAAAATCAATATTTCATTTTGTTGAGGTGTGATTTGTGTCCTAGGACAAGTTCTGCTTTTATAGAATGCTCCATGGGCTGATGAGAAGTATGACAGAACCTTTGGTGATACTAGGACATTTTCATTTATGATATCCTCTAGTAGATCTTCCATTCCTCTTGGTGATCTTCTTTGCCTTCTGGGATACCTATATTTCTTATATTTGAATGCTTTGTGAAGTCCCATAATTCTTTCAGTGAATTATAGGACTAACACAGGCAGTGTATTAGCCCAAGAGCTTTATCCTACATTTGTGATTCTTGCTTCCTCATGTCTAATCTGTTACTGATACTTTCTACTGCATCTTTAAGGTCCCTAATTGACTACTTCAATTCCTTAAGCTCCACTGTATCCTTTTCACATTCTTCATATCATTCATCTGTTATTTGATTTTGGTTTTGGAATTCCTTTTGCTTATTTTCCACTTTCTCAGAAATTTTCTTCATTGTTTTTACCACCCATATTTTCAATTTTCTTTCTGTCATTACTAATATTTTCTTTATAGGTGGAATCCTCTGTAGTAGCTACCTCATGATCCCTTGAGGGGGTTGTTCTGTTCTGGATTTTCATGATGCCAGGATTTTTCTGCTCTTTCTTCCTCATAAGTTTTGTTTTTGTCTGTTTCTTTGCCCTACTTTTTCCTTTCACTTCCTCCTGGTCTTTAACATACCATGCCTCTGATCTAAGGAGTTGAAGGGTCCTTTTGGTAAAGGACTAAAAAGAAGAGAAGAATGAATAGCAAGAAGGGATAAAATATTAAAAAAAAAAGAGAGAGAGAGAGAGAGAGAGAAAGGAAAGAGGGGTATTAAAAGGGAAGATTGACAAAAAGAGGAGAGGAACATCTTGAATCATTTTTTGTGAGTAGAGAAAGGCGTGCATCCAGTTGCAATCTTTTACTTGTGGCTATCCAGTTCTCCCAGCACCATTTGTTAAATAGGGATTCTTTCCCCCAGTGTATGTTCTTGTTTGGTTTATCAAAGATTAGGTGGCTGTAAGATGTTAGTTTCATCTCCTGGTTTTCTATTTGGTTACAGATGTCTATGTCTCTATTTTTGTGCCAATACCATGTTGTTTTGATCACTATGGCCTTGTAGTACAGTCTAAAGTCTCGTAGGTTGATGCCCCCAGCTTTGTTTTTACTCCTAAGAATTGCCTTGGATATATGTGGGGGTTTTTTTCTGGCTCTATGCAAAATGAAGGATTCTTTTTTCTTTTTTTTTTTTTTGTAGAGACAGAGTCTCACTGTACCGCCCTCTGGTAGAGTGCCGTGGCTCTCTCATATGGCTCACAGCAACCTCTAACTCCTGGGCTTATGCGATTCTCTTGCCTCAGCCTCCGGAGCAGCTGGGACTACAGGCACCCGCCACAACACCCGGCTATTTTTTTGTTGCAGTTTGGCTGGGGCTGGGTTTGAACCCGCCACCCTTGGCATATGGGGCCGGCGCCCTACTCACTGAGCCACAGGCGCCGCCAGGATTATTTTTTCCAAGTCTTGAAAGTATGACGTTAGTATTTTAATAGGTATAGATTTGAATCTGTAGATTTCTCTGGGAAGAATAGACATTTAACAATGTTGATTCTTTTCAGCCATGAGCATGGTATGTTTTTCCATTTTTTAATATCTTCTACTATTTCTTTTCTTAGGATTTTTTAGTTTTCTCTATAAAGGTCCTTCACTTCTTTTGTGAGGTATATTCCTAGGTATTTCATTTTCTTTGAAGCTAATGAGAAGAGAACTGTGTCCTTGATTAGCTTCTCATCTTGGCTATTACTGGCATATACAAAGGCTACTAATTTTTGTACATTGATTTTATATCCTGGGACATTACTGTATTTTTTTTTTATCAGTTCCAGGATTCTTGTGGTTGAGTCTTTGGGGTTAAGTATAAGATCATATTGTCAGCAAAGAGGGAGCATTTTACTTCTTCTGCCCCAATTTGGATGCCCTTTATTTCCTTCTCTTGCTTGATTGTATTGGCTAGAACAAAGACCTAAATATAAGGCACAAAACAATAAAAATCCTTGAAGAAAGTGTGGGAAAAAACACTTGAAGCTATTGGCCTGGGGAAAGACTTTATGAGGAAGACTTCCATGGCAATTGCAACAACAACAAAAATAAACAAATGGGACTTAATTAAACTGAAAAGCTTCTGTAAAGCTAAGGAGACAACAACCAAAGCAAATAGACAGTCTACACAATGGGAAAGGATATTTGCATATTTTGAATCAGACAACAGCTTGATAACTAGGATCTACAGAGAATTCAAATTAAAAGTGCCAACAATCCCTTATATCAATGGGTAAGAGAAATGAATAGAACCTACTCTAAAGAAGACAAACAAATGGATAACAAACACATGAAAAAATGCTCATCCTCCCTACTTGTTAGAGAAATGCCAATCAAAACCATCCTGAGATATCACCTAACCCCAGTGAGAATGGCCCACATCACAAAGTCTCAAAACTGAAGATGCTGGTGTGGATGTGGAAAGAAGAGAACACTTATACTGCTGGTGGGACTGTAAATTAATACAACCTTTTAAAAGAAGTATGGAGAATTCTCAAATAACTCAAACTATACCTCCCATTTGATCCTTCAATCCCATTACTGGGCATCTACCCAGAAGAAAAAAAATATCCTCTTTCCATAAGGACTCTTGCACTAGACTGTTTATTGCAGCTCAATTTATAGTTTCCAAAATACAGAAACAGCCTAAATGGATTGGATTAACAAGCTGTGGTATACGTATACTATGGAATGGATAACAAGCTGTGGTATATGTATACTATGGAATATTATGCAGCCATTAAAAATATGGGAACTTTACATCTTTTGTATTAATCTGGATGGAAGTGGAACACATTGGTCTTAGTAAAGCATCACAAGAATGGAGAAGCATGAATCCTATTACTCAATTCTGGTATGAGGACAATTTATGACCTAGGACATGATGGAGGATGGGGGAAGGGAAGAGAAGGAAGGAGAGGGGAGTGGAGGGTCACGATATGTGGCACACCTTTTGGGAGTCTTTATCTAACAAATGCAACCAGTGTAACCTGGTTCTTTATACCCTTGATGAATCCCCAACAATTAAAAAAAAAAAAGAGGAGAGGAATAGAAAGAGACAGGAGTAATAGTGATGTACATTAAGGTACTTGACCCACAGCCACAAATACAGAAGAAAAGCAAAAATAGTATAAAGCAAATAAAACAAACAAAAAAACGTAAGGGATACAATTGGGGGGAAAAGAATAACATGGCAGAAAAACTTATATATATATATATATATATATATATATCTTGCTGTATATGGCCTGGGCAACAGGTGGTTGGTATGGCAATACCATAACATGGTATGAGATGCTAATCACCATGCTGATGTAACTGTATAAGGTAAAGACTGGAAGTCTCTGCCTTGCCAAGAAAACCATGTCCCATCTTCCTGACTTCTTTGCCCTTAAATAACACAGGGTTGGCATCCTGAAGCTCTCCTCAGCCCGCTTAATAGATCCACCTTGACCTTTCCAAACCATGTCCCTTGGCTATGTACTGGTTTTCCCAGGAAAGCATTTGTCACTCAAATCTTCCCAGGACTATCTGCCCCACTTATCAGGCATGCTAAAACCAGGGCCTTGTACCAGGACCATGAGGGCCTAGCCCACAAGGCAGCCTTCCCACAATGGCTGCATCCAGCCTGCAACTAAACAATGAAAGCTCCACTCTGTCTGAGTGGCTCAGTCTGGGCACATGGGTGCTATTCAAAATCACTCACTCACACGAGCTCTCTCAAGTTAACTCAACCAAGTTCCCAGGGCCAATAAAACTCCTCAGAGCAGGTATTTTCTGTCTGCAAACTGTCCTGGCCACAGCTGTGGCTACAGTGGCCAGCCTCTGCCCAAACACAGGTACTTGACACTTCTTCACTGCTTCCATCCTCATCTTGGGGTTGTGAAGTGTCTGACTGTCTCCCTGTGCCACCAAAGGGAAGTTTCTGTGCAAAGTCCATAAGCCAAAGATGCCTGGAGTCTTTTCTTCCCAGTCACAATACGCAGCTGCAAAGATGCTGTCTCCAGTCCACCATCTTGCTCTACCCTCCAGCATAGTATTCTTTATCCTGCTAAAGTAAGCTTCAAAACAGATGGAGAAATCAAATCTTTTACTGATATGCAAACATTGAGGAAGTTTGCCATAACAAGACCACCTCTACAGGAAATACTTAGACCTATTCACCACACTGACCATCACAATGGACCACCAGCAAACTAAACACCCAGAAGCTAAAGGACAAAACCTAGCTTCCACAATGTCACAAAGGATAAAACTAAGCAAAAGATTTTCACAAAATAAGATGAATAGAACTCCACCACACTTATCAATTGTCTCAATAAATGTTCATGGCTTAAATTCCTCACTGAAGAGGCATAGGCTGACTAGATAAAAAAAAGCACAAGTCACCTATATACTGTCCCCAGGAAATGCATCTCACCTTAAATGACAAAACAAGACTCAGGTGAAAGGTTGGAAAACATTATTTTAGGCAAATGGAAATTAGAAGAAAGAAGGTATTGCAATTTTATTTTCAGATGCAAGTGGATTTAAAACAACTAACATTTAGAAGGACAAATATGGTCATTTTATACTGGTGAGAACAACACAACAAGTAGACATTTCAATTCTAAATATTTATACACCCAACATAAATGCTCTCATCAGATTTATGAAACAGACCATAATTGATCTAAGCAATGATATCCTGTAACACTACAATAACTGGAAACTTTAACACCTCTGAGCCTGGTATATAATTATCATTCAATATCAGCATCAGTGGACACTAGTTGTATCTGGCTACCATAATAATCAACCCTCACATCACAGAGGCTATATATAAATAGGACTTACTTCTTTCTCATATTATACGTCTGTATCAGGTAGGCAGGTGAATTTACTCACCATTCTCACTCAAGAACTCAGGCTGATGGAGCAAATACCAACTCCAATTCTGCCAACCATCATAGTGACAGGAAAGAGCTCATCACAGGTTCTGGCAATTAAACACCAGGCCTGGAAGTGCCATATGACAGTACAGCTCATCATCCAATGTTGAGAACTAATCACTTGTCTTCATTCAATTATAAGGGGGGCCAGGAAGTATAAGTTCCCTCATATACAGAAGGAAGAGAAATGGAAATGTTTGCTGAGAAGCAGTAGTGCCTACTACAAAAATGTTAGTTGTTGTGATACAGAGCTTACACATAGTAGGCATCTCATGAGTATTTAATGATCGGTTTAACATGGCCAGCAGAGCAGAAAGACCAAACTTATGTGTTCAGAGTCAGCAAAAGCAAAGAGACCCGCTACAAAGAGAAAACTGCAAACACAGCAGCAATAGCAGCAATGAGCCTGCACAAAAAAAGGGGTGGTGGTGGTATTTTCTTAGTTTGCTGTATGGCAATTAAAATAGGTATAGCAAAAGCTATTGGATCTAGGTTTTGTTACCTTTATTCTAAGTGAAATTACTTAAAACTTTCTGAACCATAGTTTGTGCATCTCTGTGAGGTGAGGTGTCATAGCTTATAAGATAGAGTATGTCAAACAGTGTAAGAAATGCCCAGCTTATAGAACACATGTGTTAATACTAGCTTCATTTCATTTTCAGTTGACCTAGGCCTGACATAAATCTCTACCAAATGCAGTAAACTCCTTCACAAAATCTGCACAGAACTCCAAATCAGAACTTCTCTGATTTTGAAAATGCTATTTCCTTGATAAAAGCATATTTAGATAACTTAAAAAAAAAAAAAAGAATATCTGCAACTCACAATAAATCTCGAACTAAATTATTCATGCTATTTGTTTATAAACAGCACAACCAGTCAACCATGAAGCTTAAATTGGGAAATCAATTTTCCTGCAAAAATATTTCAGGTTATATGGAGTTGTCTTGAGGAATTTGATAGCTGCAATGATGAGCTGTTTTTATGCTATCACTCACATAAAGAGAGTATTACAGAAGGACTAACACAGAAACAATCTTGAATTACATGGGCAGGGGATTACAAAGAAATTGGCTTACTCCTCTTGAGAAGAGTCCCCAAATTTATTTCACTCCCCCACAATTATCCCCTGCCCCAGAGGTAATATGCTAGGTGAGTGTAGAATTGCTGCAGAAATGTGATCCAAGATATAAATTAAAATTAATTCAAGCCTCAGATTCTTACCAATTTAGCATTTTTAGAAATTTATCTGTCATACATTTATCAAAAGAAAGTCATTATTCAAAAATCAGCTGAAAAGAAATGAACTAACTTGCAGCAGTGTTAAAAAATTCTTATTATTTTGGCAGATACGAATGTTTGTTTGCTCAACTACTATTCTCCTTTCTTTCCTACTAACAGAATAGGAAAGTGTATTCTGGCCTTTTCCCAGTTCCTTGTGGTCACAAGTTCCAAAGGCAGCTGAATCCATCCTTGGTTGTGAATGGTGTATCCTCTTTGCTCAAAGTCAAACCTGCTTAACTGTCAGTAGTGTAGTGATGGGTGTATGACACAATTCTGGCCAAGACATGAGAAATCTATTAAAGAGTGATCTCATTCTTGAAGAGAAGAAATGGAGCATTTGTCCCTCTTCTTCCTACAGATGTTGTAACATGTGGGTCTAACGCCTGGAACTGTGCATGCACTTTGCTTCCAGCATAAGAACGAAGACATTACTAAGGATGACAAGGGAGAGAAATGAAAAGGGCCTCATTCCTTGAAGACATTCTTGAACATTGAATCAACCAACTCTATAATATTTCCTACATATGGAAATCCTGGTGTGAGATTAATGTATTTCCTAGTTGTTTATGCAATTTAAATTGTGCTTTCTGATTACTGTAGGACAGAACAATCTGACACAAAGGTCCTAGGAGAATAACAAGAGCATGGTAGACACTACTGATGTCTATTTTCTCTTCTGTGCTTACAAGCATTACTTCGCATTTTATTTAAGGTAGCTTAATTACTGATGTAGAGTCATTTCTAGACAATGACAATTTTTCAACCATTAGTGGGTCTCATTAGAAAGTTGTTTATTTCATTAAAAAATTAGAAAGAAAAGATGTCTGGGGCGGCGCCTGTGGCTCAATGGGTAGGGCGCCGGTCCCATATGCCGGAGGTGGCGGGTTCAAGCCCAGCCCCGGCCAAAAATAAAAAAAAAAATAAATAATAAAAAAAGAAAAAAGAAAAGATGTCTGTTAGTGTCCTTTGTCCTTTACTGTTTCTCCTTCTTTTCGCCTGATATATGAACTAAATGTCCATGGAATAGAATACCAAAATACTAAGGGTAGCAGGGCTGTAATCAGAAAGACACATTGAAAACTTTGCTTGTTGTTATTTTAGAGATAGCGTCTCTGTATCACCCTGTCTAGAGTTCAGTGGCATCATCACAGCTTACTGTAGCCCGCAGCTCCTGGGTCAAGCAACCCTCTTGCCTCAGTCTCCCCTGGTATATGTGCCACTATACCAAACAATTTTTCTTTTTAAATTTTAGTACAGCCTAGGTCTTGTTGATGTTTCACAGCTAGTCTTTAACTACCGGCCTCAAGCTATTCTTGTGCCTTGGCCTCCCAAAATTCTGGGATTACAGGCATAAGCCACTGCACCTAGCAGACACTTGAATTCTTGATGCCTACCTTGACCAGCTGTGCTCTTCATAAAAGGCCCCTTTTCAGACTGTCTTGGGAAATGAGGAAAAGAAAGTCCTATTTGCAGAGGTCCCTATAGCTGAGTTTATTTATACAGCCAAGGCAACCCTAATAAAAAAATTATAAGCCAGTTATTTGTTAATAAATAACAAAAAAAAATGACTAAAGATTGAGAGAGTGCAATGTGTGGATTTAAGCATGGGCTCTGGAAACAAACCTCATGGGTTTGAAAGTTATTTCTGCCTTTTTGAGCAGTAGAAATTCAGATAAGCTAATTTCTCTAAGCCCCTCTTTCCTAATTGGTAAAATTGAGATAATAATAAAAATAAATCTACTCCAAATATTTATTATAAGAGTTTAATGAGATAATACAGCTGGGGGAGTGGAGAGCCTGGAACTCTACACATTATTTTATTCAATAAGTATTGAACACATCACCATGTACCAAATCCTACTCTTAGGTACTAGGACCATGATAGCAGAAAAAATAAAGAAACATTCCCATTCTCATGGAGCAGAAATTATATTGAGGGGAAATAACATAAGAAATAAATATACACAGTGTGTTATATAGAGATAAAAGCTATCAAAATTAATAAACTATGGGTAAGAGAAATAGACAGTAGTTGAGGTGGCATGCTATAATCCTGAGTACTGAGGAGGTGACACTCTTGTAAGGAAAAAAAAGGAGTGAGTTACAGAAACTCAGTGCACATGAAATGGAGTATAGGCATTTTAGGCAAAGGGAGAATGCAGTGCAAAGACCTGAAGCAAAAGCATCCCTGGTGAGTCCTAGTAACAGAAAGGAAAACAATATAGCAGGAGGAGAGCAATTAACAAGAATTTCAACAATTAGTTTATAATTACAGGGAGTCCCCACCTTATGAATGAGATAGGCTCTGTAAGTTTGTTCTTAAGTTGAATTTGGATGTAGGTTGAAAAAGGTACATTTACCTGTAGTAGCCTCTGTTCATATGTGTGAATTTACATAATTCAGATGTGTTTGTAACTTGGGGACTACTTGCTTTTATTCACTCTCAGAAGCTAGTCTAGAAGCTTCAGATTTCAAAGCCTTTCTATCCTACCAGAATATAAAAAGAATATGAAAATAATGAAAACGCTAACATTAAAATTTATCCATCTTCCATTTCTTTCCACAGCCTCTATAACATATCTGCATAATGATGTCTTAGTCAGCTTCAGATACCATAACAAAATACCATAGACATGGTGGCTTAAACAATAGAAATTAATTTCTCACTGTTCTAGAGGCTGGGAAATCTGCTATCAAGGTGTCAGATGATTCTATTTCTGGTGAGGGTTTTATTCCCAGCTGGCAGGTAGCCATCTTCTCTCTGTGTCTTCACATGGTTTTTCCTCAGTGCACATACATATGCAATGAGCTCTTTCTTTCATATACATTCTCTCTCGTTCTCGCCCTCCCTTTCCACATAAATCCACCAAACCTATTAGATTAGTACTTCATCATTATAACTTCATCTAACTCTGATTACCTCCTAAAAGCTCTATCTCCAAATACAGTCTTATTTGAGGCTAGGGCTTCAGCATATGAATTGAAGGGGACACATTTCAATCCATAATAGGCTGTACTAAATTTTATCTTGAATTGACTCATCAATCCATCCAATTGACCAAAGTAAGCAGTTGTTTACAGATACATATATCCAACCCTGAAACTTTTGTCCTAAAATTTATTGCCATGTATATTCTCCAAACACTTGACTTCCATTAAAAACTGGGGACATTTTTGTGGGAGAAAATCTGGCAGTGCTAAAGGAATAGAGTGCCAATAGCCAGCATTATGGGACTGGTCATGAATCCACTCTTGTGGCTATGGGGGAAAGACTTCTCTCCTCCTAAACCATAGGAATCCTTGGATAGAACTCATGGGAGAAGTGCTTATTGCTGTTGGTTTAAAGGAAGAAGCTGACTTAATGTCTTACTCCAGCTACATAACAGGAGCTCTAACTGATAGAAAATGATCAATACCTATAAGCCACCATTTTAATACAACTTCCATTGACAATGTTTTTTTTGAGAGATACTATGGCACAGTGGTTAAGAACATGGAACCAAACTGCCTGAGTTAAAATCTAAGATCTACTAGTAACTAGTAAACAAGTCATATCACCTGTCTGCGTCTTAGATTCCAGTTACTAGAGTAGTAAGAGTAATAATAGCACATCTAGATTATGGAGATATTGTGTTAATAAATACAAAGCATTTAAAGCAGTGCCTGGCATATAGTAACTGTTAAGTTAATGTTAGCTGGTAGTAATACTTCATAGTAGGACTAGCCAATTATTTTTCAAGTAGAGAATCATTCATACTAAGTGCTACAATAGTGCTACTATAGAGCCAAACATGTTAGAAGTCCCTTCAGTCACACTATGTAGTGGGCAGAATAATGCCCACCACAAATGTCCTTGCCCTCATTCTCAGCACTTGTCAAAATATTACCTTACATGGCAAAAAAAAAAAAAAAAAAAACTTTGAGATGGGATTATTCCAGATTATCTGAGTGTTTCTAATTGATTCACATGGGTCCTTAAAAGTACAGAATGCTTCTTCAGTATTATGAGAAAAAGACGGAACAATGGAAGATGAGTCAGATAGATGAGATATGAGGGCTCAATCCACAGCTGCTGACTTTGAGGACAGAGGAAGAAAGACAAGAGCCAAAGAATGTGTGAGCAGCCTATAGAGGATGAAAAAGGCAAGGAAACAGATTTTTCGCTGGGGCCAGATGATAATGAAGTTGTATTGCTTTAAGCCATTAAGTTTATAGTAATTTTCCATGCAATTACAGAAAACTAATAAATTAATTCATTTTAATATGGGCCTTAGTCATACATAAATAAAGGAGAAAGAAAACTGCAATCAAATCACAACTCACTGTCAAATGCAGATAAGTGAAAATCCTCTGGAACTAGAACTGGATAAAATAATAATAATCCATTACAAATTTGTCCAACAATGAAACATATCTCAGAACTCTTTATTTTGATCCAGCTGGTTAAACTGACAGAAAATGTATTAGCTCATACAATGTATAGTCCCAAGAAAGTATGGCCTTCAAAATTGTTGGCTAAACACAGGGTATCTCAAAGTCATACAAAGAGGTGGACAACACATAGGGAATATTTTACAAACCTTTTGTAAAATTTCATAATGAGTATTTTGTAAATAAAGGTACTTGTAGCTAAAATTTCCCATTTTCCCTAAGTATGCCAACTTTAGGAGTGACTTTGGGAAACCCTGTAGTTTACCAATTTTGTCAGTGGCCCTGTTTTTCAGTATCTTTGCTCTGCCTTTTGCAGTGAGTCCTTCCCTCATGGTGACAAAATGGCTGTGGCAATTGAAGGTTTCATATACTCACACCACAATATTCTCAAAGAGAGAACTCCTCCTCATGGGAGGTCCCTCAAACCTGCCCTCATGTCTTATCGGCTCATTCTGGGCTACAAATCCACTTGCAATCAATCTCTTTGGGCCAAGGAATGCTATGTGCTATTGGCATAGACTGAATTAGGGGAACCAGTCATTATACAAGAGGATATGGAATTATTTTGAACATATTAAAACAATAAAACAACCATGTCTCACTTCTGGAACAGGAGGGTGTTGTCAATCCTTCCCCAATTATATTGATGCTACCCAGCAAAAGCAGGTAGAGGGCTGTTGAAAAGATAGTAGCTCAGAATTCCATCTAGCCATGAAGTCACTAGTAAGATATAGAAAAGGAGTAAGAGTCAGAGGAAAATAAATAGTAGTACAAAATAAATGAGTTGAAAATAAAGACGATACACATGATGAGAATTTAAAGAAACAATAAATGCATTGGACAATCTTAGCAACACCTTCCTAGCATTTCTGAATCTTAAGTAATGAAGAAAGCATGTGTAAAAGAAAGAATACAACTAGATAACTGAAAAACCATACAAAAAATAATTAAAGGCCTGGGCTTTAGACACTAAAAGCCTGGGTTCATATCCCAGTTCCAATGTCTCATGCATTGTATGTCCTTGGACAAAGTAATCAATTCTCTATGTCTTCATTTTATCATCAAAGAATAATAATGATACCAACCTCATGGTGTAATTTCTGAAAACTAAATGTTAAGTTAAAATATGGGAAACCATTGGAATAGTACCTGGCTCAGTGTAAGAACTATTTAATAGTAACTAAATAAAATATTATTATTTGAATATGTACAATATACTAAATATTTTATGCTTATATGCCTTATAAACATTTATAATTTTAAAATGCACATAACATTTAAATTAAAAAAATTCAAATTATCAATATCAATTTAATGTGATAGAAAATGTGTTTTTTTTAAGAAATGAAACTAGTGCTCATAAAATCATCTCTGACTGATCCAGAGCTGGTTCTTTTGACTCTGGCAGCCTTTTGTTTGTTTGATAGTTTGTTTTTACTTTTTTTGTTAACATGATATAATTATATATCATGTGTAAGTACATGTGTATATATATCATATAATTGTTTATACTGTCTATCTCTTTTTCACTTAAACCACTGCACAGAGCGCATAACATCACTTAGCCTTCCTTTGGAGCAAATGCATCACATACATGATGTCTATTTCTGTCCTAAATTTATTATCATAACTTGACAATTTAAAAAAGTAGTCCTTGATGTCAGCACAAATGCAAATGGGGATTCTGAAAGGGTTATAAATATGATCAAGAATATTCATATAAGCTCTTCTTGGATTATCAAATAAAACAAGATATAAAATTAAATAATTCTCATAGAAGAAACCACAGACATCTGAGAATGAATCTTCATCTCTTAGTTTGAGAGATACTGCTCTATCCTATACTCTACCTATACACCCCTTTCTTGCTCTGCACAGTCCTGTTCACTGCTCCTCTCTGCCGTAGACCTTCCCCCACTTATTAATACTTATCCCCAAGAAGTGTTAATGATATGACCTATCAAGGCTAAGGACATTCACTAAACCCTTTGACCTAGTGTCAGACTCTGTCTTTTAAGATTCTGTATGTGGGTATGTGTATGTATGTGCACACAAACGTGCTCATGTGTGTGATTATCTTACTTAAAAAGTTAGCCTGACAGATGATTACCCCCTATTCTCCTAGCTCACCACCACCCTTTAAGAAGATCTTGGGTGGATGGGCCGCCCCAATTCTGCCCTGGGTAGAGAAATAAAACTCTTCCATAATCCATATGATCTTCCTGTAAGGGGCTTTCCCCAGGATTTGTTGTCTCCTTCATTGAAGAGGTGAGTGAAAGTCCAAGAATAGCCAACCTTTAGCTGACACAAAGGAACTTTCCTCGTGATCCAACATCAGGAGTCTACATGGAGGATAGAGCAAAAGCTTCAAGCACTTCCATAAAGAATGCATATTTATCCAGCTTTGACCTTTGTTTGGTACCCCCTCAGGGTATGGCTAAGGGAAGACAGGATTCAGATGTCCAAACTCCTTGACCCCTGGGTAACTAGCATGTATAACATATGATAGAACCTTAATAAGTTGACCACCCAAGGGACTGCAATAAACTGGTCAACATACAGAGGTAGTCAGCATAAGGAACTAAGCTACTGTACTGATATGTACATGTGGTCCATGTCCAGTCTGAAAATTAGGTTAACTCAATAAGGTGATCAGTGTAAGGAGGGGGCCAACTGTGAAGGATGTAAATATTCTTTTAGAAACCCCAAGAATAGAGGGAATATAGCTTTTATAAAGCTGCCCTTGAATTCTACTTTTAGCTGCCCCTTGAGGGCTTCTTCTCCAAATGGGCCATATCTGTATCATGTACAAACACTCCCAAACAGAAGTGTGGTGCCTGTCCTACATAGAGGCCCCTCAAGGACCCTGAAGCTGTTATAGCTCAAACAAAAATCAGGCCTTGAAGCCAGATTGGAGGCAATGGGGCATCTGACAGGGCACAGAGGGACAGGATAGAGGAACAGCTACAGAGGGGTCACCCATGCCATTTTTTTCTCTTAGGTGCTTGTGCCCTCTCTGTACCAGATAGCATTTTTCTCAACTCTTGACATTTAATTTCCACCAAAAACCTACAAAAGGTTTTTAGAAGGTGTTAATATCTCCATTTCTGGGGGGCGGGGGAGGTAGAGAATTAGGCACAGAGAAATTAAGTCCTAGATCCAACATCACATAGGTAGTAAAGGGAGAAGCTAAACTGAGAACCCAGGCTATCTAGTTCCCACTACTCCATGCTGCTGCTACAGCTGCGGCTTTGAGAAACAAGTATTCCAAGGATGTTTCCCCCCTTGTATTTCACACTTCATTCATCACAAAGCAAAAAGTCCATCGGGGGAGAGGAAGGAAAACTCATCCTGATAGAAAGAAACTATTATAGTCTGAATATTTGTGTCTTCCTGAATTTTTTATGTTGAGATCAAATCATCAATGACATGATGATATTAGGAGATAAAGCTTTTAGGAGGTCATGGAGACAAAGCCCTAATTAAAAGGACAAGTGCTCTTATAAAAGAGAGCCATGTGAGACCCTGTGCCCCTCTCACCCTCCCAAAGACACAGCGTGAAGGAGTTGTCTATGAGCAAGGAAGGGGCCATGACTGGACTCTAAATTTGCCTTATCTTGGGCTTCCCAGCCTCAAGAACTGTGAGAAATTTGTGTTGTTTGTAAGCCACCCAGTCTATGGTATTTTGTTACAGCAGCTGGAACAGACTGACAAAAATGATAGAAATAGAAGCAAATGGAGAGAAGACAGGAGGAAAAAAGGCTATGTAGTTCTGGTCTTTTTTGCTGAAGCAAAGCAGTGTTTTTAAAGAAAGGAAAAGATCCCTCTGTTGTAGCTTTGGATTCTTGTCATGCTAATAAATGGACCGCAGAAGCAGCTGGCCGTGCCCTTATCACTGCCATGGGAGTTATTTACGCTGATCCTTTCCCTTGTAGCCTGGCCGGACAAGGATGAAAACCCCCAGCATCAGGTATTAGAAGAGACAGAGGAAGCACACAAACCAATTTACAGGGTTTCACTTGACCAGTTTTCTTCATTTGAGTCCTATTAGCTCTGATAATGTATCCTCACTATTAATCAGCCAGGGAGAGCAAGGTAACATCCTCGTGTGTGAAGGCAGGCAGGCCCATGGAGGCCTCGGGGGCTGCTGAGAGTACCAGCTTTATTGTCAAAATTGCAAAGGAGATTTCAGTCTAGGCCTAGTTGCTTATCAAATGAAGATCGAATTATTGAGACAACAAGGATTGCCAAGGAGGGAAGGAATCTTTAATATGACAGATGTCTTGTCCGAAGAGTCTTGTCAGGAGAACCAGAGAAGTTGCCTCAAGTGTGTCTCTGCCTAAGGCAGATCCTGGGCTTTTTAAGGAGGGGCAAGTAGGTGGGGATAGTGAATCCTAGTGTCAAGAAGGCAGCCTTGGGCCTTCAGAATCTCAACTCCTCTGTCTTGTAGAAAATCTGTCATTTCAGTATGTGTGTGATAGCTCATGCCTACAATCCCAGCATTTTGAACTCAAGCCAGGAGTTCAAGTTCATCATTTCTGGGAAAGAATCAAACAGTCATGTAGCTGGTAGGGAGAGGATTATGTAAAACATATAGTGGTTCATGGAGCCAGTTACATTTCCAGCAAGAAATGCAGAAAAAGATAGTATCTAAATGATTCTTCCAGGTCTTATGAAGTGTATAGGTGACCAAGTCAGTGAATACTCTAAGGAAAATACCAGGGATATACCATGTAGCAAAAGTTCTCTTTGGCTCTGCCACTTTCTTGCTATTCTTTAGACAAAGCATGTAACATCTCTAAGCCTCAGTTTCCCCAACTTTAAAGTAGGGAAATTACATAGTCTGTGTAGTTGTTGTGAAAATCAATGAAATAGGGATATAATATCTTAAATCTGTACCTGTCAGAGAGAAAGCACTAAACAACAATAATAATTAACTAATTATAGCAGTGGTAGTTTTCTAACCTCCTGCTTCCTAAATGGCCACATTCAATTTTAAGAGGAAGATTCCAAGGAATAGGGATTTGGAAGCATCTGAATCACTTCTTGTGACCTGTCACTTCAAACTCAGTGCTAAAGTTCTTTTCTCCTGACTCCTTCTTTTCACTGGATTTTCCCTCCAACAGAGAGTGTCACAGGTCATGAATGAAAATTAGAACAGCGATGTGTCTTTTCATGGATTCAAGATCATTTTCTTCTCTCCTCTCAGTCATGTCCTTCTTAAATGCCATTTCTCAGCCCTCTATCTCCTACTCTTTTCCCAGGTTCCCGCCCCTTCAGGATAATGGAAACACATAATACGGTCGTATTGGAACAGAATCATTTGCTTCCCACCCTCAGGAGCTCATATTCTTGCTCAAGGCTTCCCATTTACCACCTCGAGGATGAACTAAGAGCCATGGCTCATGGAAAATTTTTCTGGCTCTAAAATAGAGTTGTTCTATTAGTCATTCCAGGATCTCAAGGGGAAGAGCCAGAAAAAGCAGGGGATTCAGAGAGATAATGTGCTGGCAGGGGTGGTAGAGTCAGAGAGGAAGAGAAGCTTCACCAAAGAAAAAATATTGCTAACAAACATGCCAACCCCACTGACTTCGTGAAACACAGAGGCCCACTAAATGTGTATACAGTAATTAAGAGCTTTGGCTTAAGACAATCTGACCTGGGATAGCACTGGCAATATGAACTGGGGCAAGACATTTAACTTTTCTGATCCTTAGTTTCTTCATTTATAGAATGAAGATAACAATATAAGCTTTTATAAGGACTGATGATTATTCATGTAGAAATGCTTAACACACTGCTTGACACGTAGTAAGAGCTTAGTTGGAAGTATTATTTAGTAAAAGCACTAGATTTTGCTGCACTTAACTTTCTTCTTTTTATTTTCCATAAACCTAAATCTTCAGTAGGTGTGGAATAACTAGAAAATATGAATATGAAAACTGTGCTGGCAAAAAGTGACAATGGATTAAGCTTATCCATAAGAGTCCTAAGGAAAGCCGGGATGAAGAATACATATGGTACAGGTGTATGGAGATGATTTTATTCACTGAAATATGAAGAAGCCTGAAGAATCCAGAGGGGTTCTCTATTACAGGTTATTCCCAAATACAAGCTGGAGGACCATTTATTCAGGAAGTGCTCAGTAGATAGTTGGACAGACTGATCCAACATTTAGGAAAGAAAAATCTTAGCTCTTAACTGGACATACTATTTTGCAGCCATGTACTGAAGGATCTATCCAGGGACATATCCATCACACAAGGAAAGTACATACATATAGTAAGCCAAGAAGGCAGACAATCAAATGCTACAAATGTCAATATTTAAGACCTATGTGAAAAAAAAAGGAAAAGTGAAGGAGATAGGAAAGCAATGTTTCAATGAAAAAGATTAAGGACTATTCAGTAGTCAATCTTTAGATAATTGATTCCTTTACTCATTCAATCAATATTTATATTGTGTTTACTATGAGCCAGGCATTATGCTAGGTGGGGCGCATAGTGAGAGATAAGACAACCCAGGCTCTACCTACATGGGGCTTACCGTCTAGGAAATAATTCAGATATAAACAAGTAATTAGAAAAGTTTAGTAAAAGACTTTCAAAAGATCAGTAGAGATAAGGTATACAGATTTAAAGGTATACAAGAAAATGAAGACAGTGGCAGTAAGCTCTCTCGGTAAGCTTAGCTATAAGGAGAAGAAGTGAGGCTGGAAAGCAGAGGGGATACAAACTAATGTTCTAGAAAGATTTCAATCATTATATGGTAGTGGGAGACTTCAAAAATTGAGATTCAATTATTTTCTCATCAATTCCTGGGCTTCTCCAAATCCAAACAATAGCACAAGTCGTGTCTACCCTGACTATGGTGGGAGCAGCTGCCTGAGCAGATTGACTGTCCTTTTGTGTCTTCAGAGGCCATCATCCCAGCTCTCTCCCCACAGGCCCTGCACAGCATATGTTCTCTTCTACAGTGTGAGGATATCTGCATTAGCCTAAGTACATACAGCAGGCCCTTTAATTAATGCTCAATACGCTTCCCACATTAGCAAATGTCACTATGTCCCCTCTGGAATGCTAAGGCATCTGGTAGACTCATATCTCCATCAAGATCCTGCTTGTTTCTCGCTTAGTCAAAAGCACAAGTCACATACCCCTTAACTTTGCCAAAGATATGGTAAGCCCTATCTCCAAATGCTCTTTTGGCCTTTAATCTCTCATTTTATTGACTGGGTTAATTCCAAAGTGTTATACTATCAAATTCATGGTTTTTACCTTATCGTCTTGGTGACTTTCAAATATGAGGATAGGATTTTTGGCAGTACTCTCAGAGAGATCAAGATGTAAATGTCAGTTTTTAAAATATATATATACGTATGTGTGTGTATACATATGTTTCAAAATGAGAGAAAAAATGTATTGTCACTGCTGTATTTAGTTGGTTGTCCTTAGGCTTTGCCTGATGGTTTGAATTAAACAGTTTTCTACACTGGTGTTTTACATACAATCCTAAGGCAAGATCCCCCTATGTTGCAATGCACAGGCAATTCAGCTTTGACCTGACATTAAGTTATACTTTTTATATCGTATTTGACAAAATGTGCCCTACTCTCCATCTTTTCATTTCAATAATTTATTTCCTAGATATCACCATAACACATTACTTTTTCAGTTGGACAACCCACCTAAGCAAGTTTGCTAGAATCCCATTATGCCATGATACACAGGTTAATAATGTGACTTCAATTCTGGCAAACAAAGAATACTTGAGGGCTCAAAACTGGGAAAAAATTTCAAAACAGGAGATAGTTTATTGGATATATTTTGGTTGAAAAGTAGAGACAAATGACTGAGGAAATTTCTTATCTTCCCTTGGAACGTAAGGACCTATATCTGCCTGTATAACCCCCTAAGAATCTAGAAGGATCCATTCAACTAGTCACAGGTAAGTGACCATACATCTTAGTTTTCCTAAGACAATGCCAGTTTACCCCTGCTGTCTATGTATTCCAATGTTAGTATCCCCTTTCACTCTCAAATGTCTCCTAATTTGAACAATCAATCACTTAGTCACCTAGAAGAAAAAGTATCATAAATTTTCCAACTGGCTAAATGCCTAGAAATTTTGGCCAACTTTTTACCCAGCTTTAAAATCATGTAAGTACTGTTGCAAAGGAGAGTTGTCCAAACCATGGGTTAATGGAAGCCAGCACCTCTGAGAAAGAAATGTGAAAATTTCAAGTACAATAGTGCATTCAGAAGAAAACCAGTATAAAGAAGCCAACTGCCTTTGGATGCTGAGAAGCATTATAAATAAGAGCTGAGAAAAGTCTTCCAAGCTTTAGTTTCACATTGCCAGAGTAAATCAGGGCTGTAAAGAGTTTATGAGATTCTAAAAAGCACATTAAGGTCCAGTGAAGAAAATCCTAGTATTTCATAAATTATTACTATTGATTTTAATTTTTTAGATGGAGTCATAAGATTACAAAAGGCATCAGGTTAAATACTATAAGTGAGCTGAAATAAATGTAAGTGATTGGCTTTAATCATTTGGCAGATTCTAATCAACCTGAGCCACATTCTAACACTCAGTCATATACCCCTCATTGAATAGATATTCCATTAAACTACATACAAACCAGAGTGGAAAGTGCTAAGTCCTGGCATTTGGTAAAATCTGAAGGCAGGTTTAAATTGTTATTTTGTGCACTTGATTTATGGCTATCTACTTTTATTATGTCATACTAGCAGCCTTTCTGTTTTGTTTGTCTTTGCTCATCCTTGTAGCTCTGAACCTTTAAAAAGTAATAACTTCCTCTTTAATTCCTCCTTCACAACATACAGAAAGGCATAGGCATAGATAGGCCTTTCTGTATACTCTCTCAGACCCTACCAGTCTGGATACTTTCCTAATCCAGAAGCCCTTGCTATTTGTCATTACTCTTCATTAACAGGCTTCCAAATGACTTTTGAGATTCTGTTTTTAAGACCAATCAATTTTATTCAGATTTGCATAAAATTACAAAATTTCATGCTATATCAAAAGGCTATATCAAATGCTTAATAAATATCCAAATATATATTTTAGAGTCACAATTAAAAGTGTGCCCTTCTTTATTTACTAGAGAATTTATCTTATTCAAGACTTTTCCTTTAATATTGTATCACATATCAAGTATGTGAAACTTTTCCTTGTTTCTTTTAACCTCCATGCTCTGTTCTGCTGGTAACAGATCACAGTACTTGATTTGACCACAGGCCTGTGCTGTGTCTTTCTGCTTAAAGGATTCAAATGAAAGTGAACAGACTCATGTGGAAATCATCTGGAGAGCAATTGAAAGAAATAGAGATAATTGGCCTGCCCAAAATATGCTTAAGTAAAAACACAGTGTCTGCCTACAGGTACCTAAAGGATTGTTAAACTGTAGCATTGAGAAGCAAAGTAAGGACCAAGAGATGAGAATTCTAGTGGCAGAATGAACCTCAACAGAATTTATTCATTAGTTCAGCAAACAGTTATCAAGAGCTTTCTGTAGGAAGCACTATTGCAAAGAAAAATTAGTTAAGATCCCTGTTCTCAAGTCCTTTCCAACCTATTATGTTCACATAATACATGAGAATAAATAGAACTGTGCAAACCTGGAATGGATGGACTGAGCCATGCAGCAGAGAACATTTGTCAGCAGGGAGGTACAGGTAAGCCTGTATAATATAACCACCTGTCACATATACACATTATAGGAAAGATATCTGTATTAGATGTATATTTATTTATTTATCCCCTGCTTTATTTGAGAAAGGATTTCAAGTCTGGATTTCTTGCTCCTAAGGCATACATTCAAATAGTAACAGATATTATTTTTGGAGTCTCATTATCAATAAGCAAGCATCTCCTCCAAAGGCTTCTGAGACTGAAGCGAAGAGGTAGAAGTAGAACATATATATAGGAGAAGCCCTTGCCACGAAGAAGGAAGCAGAGAAACAATCCCCATTGGCTCCGTGAAATAAGGGAAGACATGTAGAGGGAAGATGAAGAAGTTGGATGTGCAGGTCCTCATTTTTCCCTCCTTAGAATGGAACCATAGCAAAAGAGAAATGAAAGTATCCTTGTGGTTGTAGAAAATCCTCAACGCGGAATGGATAATTAACTGATTGTCCAGTTCAGCTTAAGGGAGGCTATGAGCCTCTAGGAGAATCGCCCAGCCATGCCCCAGCATGCTGTGAGATGTAGTGTATCAGAGGTAGATGTATTATGCTGGGTACATGAGTTTGAGGCAGAACCACTAAATTTCCCAGCCTATATACAACATGCAAGTGATACAGAAATGGCCAGATGTCCAACTGAGGGAATACACAGGTGACAGGTGCTGAACAGGCAGGCAAAATATCAAAGGGCTGGACTAGAACAAAGATTCCATAGTAAACAGGGTCATTAGAAATAGAGGCAAATGACTACAACCATGAACTCCATTGGCATATTCATGCACAATATCTAGAAATACCAGACGACATCAATGGGAGACCAGGACAACCACTACACAGCCAAACTCAGCAGGAATCCATGGTACACCAATAAGTATCAGAACATCTTTGCCTCCAATACCACAGAGTAATATAAATCTCCTTTCAACTTCCAAACACCAAATTGGAAAGAAATAAGGAAAGGTAGAGGAAATCTAATCTGTACCTAATATAATAATAAGTCCAAAAGGAACTAGTTAAACCAGAAGAGATTGAAATATCATCATGAGTTGACAAATTTCATATTTTGCCCCCAGCTGTAATATGTGGGTCATTACAAAAGTTTTCAGAGACACAAAAATCAAAAAACATAAAATCCACATGGAAAGAAACAAATGAAGCCCTCCCAGCAACATGGAAAAGCCAAACAAGTTGAAACTTGCACAAATGAGTTAGAAAGGACATTGTCATCTGTGTTTCTTAGAAGTCAAATACATGATGGACCATAATACGGTCTGTCTTGAAAATTTCATAGTGACCTGCATAATTACAAATCCCTCTAAATCTCCCCCCACACAAACCACAGGCAACTTGCTACCCACTGAGGTTAGATTCACAAGAAATCTTTAATTCATCTTAGAAAATGAGCAAAGTTAAATTTTCTTTTATACCTAAGCAGTAGCATGGATAGATTCTTGACTCCACTACAAATTTATTAGCATATATCCATATATGTAAAACCAAATAGTCAATAATTCCTCTAGAAAAACTTTTTAGAAGAAAAAGAGTCAGGCTCTCTATTAGTAAGTATGCTGAGAGGCTTCACCATTCACATTGTTTATTTCTTTTCTCTACAGTGATTACTTTCTCAAACAGGATTATTAACCTGGTTTAGTGCTGCATTTTAATCTCCTTCATGTTCTTGAGTTTTAATAAGTTTTCTTCATACTCTGTATTGTTATTAATTTGCATTCTGAAGAAGGTGATTACTGGTACATTGCTGTACTCATTGAACCCAGGAATCTATTTTACATGAAATGTGAATTTCAACAGCATGATCACTGAATGAAAATGTTGTCTCCTGTTTCTACACAATATCTTCTTTCCTGTCTTGATGATTTGGACCTTTTTACAAAGCTCAATTCAGGTTTCTCTTCATTTTAAGATGTTCTTGTATTTTTCTGCAGAAATCACTGACTATGGACTCCTGTTCCCTGTATATGAGTTTGATGCTACCAGTCTTACAGAAATTTTTATTTCATACTAACATACGGAAATACCATCAAAAAAGGAATGCTACTCAACATCTATAGTAGCCATATGGACTTGTCCAGTCAGGTACCTTACAGAAAACCACCAATTTCAATATCTAAAATAGATTAAAAGCATATAAAAGACTGTTACCAAAATCTGTCCCAGGTAGCTGTCACTTCATTTCCCAAGAAGGAAAAGTAAAAGAAAAAATTAGCAAGCTTCTCTAAATGTATCAGTTCCCATTCTGGGTGATGAAGATGGGGGAGAAATGATTTGGGATGATGGGAAGATGGGAGAGATTTTAGAAAGCAAGGTTTAATCCATAAGGACTGAAGGGAAGGACAAGGTGTCACTGTAGCTAAATAAAACCAAAGTACTGAAATCATAGCTCCTTCTAAATTTACCACACTGTGATTTCCAGTTCCTCTGCATTCTCTCCGCTTTCTCCAAATATCCAAAGTTCACACAGAAAAGTGACAATAGGATACAAAGGGATTCACCAAGATAAAGATAAAGTCCCTCTTTATCTTTAGCAGAGTATGGAACTGGTTAACATATATTAGTTTGTTTTCCAACAGGAGTTCATGGTATTTTTACTAGAAAGGGTTATATTTTTTTTTTTAATTTTTTTATTAAATCATAACTGTATACAATGATATGATTATGGGGCATCATACACTCACTTCATAAACCATTTGACACATTTTTATCACAGTGGTTAACATAGCCTTTCCGGCGTTATCTCAGTTACTGTGCCAAAACATTTATATTCTACATTTACCAAGTTTCGCAAATACCCCTGTAATATGCACCACAGGTGTGATCCCACCGATTCCCCTCCCTCTACCCACCCCCCCCTTTCCCACTTCCCCCTATTGTTAAGTTGTAGCTGGGTTATAGCTTTCATGGGAGAGTCCCAAATTAGTTTCATAGTAGGGCTGTGTACATTGGGTATTTTTTCTTCCATTCTTGGGATACTTTACTAAGAAGAATATGTTCCAGCTCCATCCATGTAAACATGAAAGAGGTAAAGTCTCCATCTTTCTTTAAGGCTGCATAGTATTCCATGGTATACATATACCACAATTTATTAATCCATTCGTGGATCGATGGGCACTTGGGCTTTTTCCATGACTTAGCAATTATGAATTGGGCTGCAATAAACATTCTGGTACAAATATCTTTGTTATGTTGTGATTTTTGGTCTTCTGGGTATATGCCCAGCAGAGGAATTACAGGATTGAATGGCAGATCTATTTTTAGATCTCTGAGTGTTCTCCATATATCTTTCCAAAAGGAATGTATTAATTTGCATTCCCACCAGCAGTGCAGAAGTGTTCCCTTTTCTCCGCATCCACGCCAACATCTCTGGTCTTGAGATTTTGTGATATAGGCTAGTCTCATTGGAGTTAGATGATATCTCAAAGTAGTTTTGATTTGCATTTCTCTGATGATTAAAGATGATGAGCATTTTTTCATATGTCTGAAGGCCGTGCGTCTGTCTTCTTCAGAGAAGTTTCTCTTCAAATCCTTTGCCCAGCCTGCGATGGGATCCCTTGTTTTTTTCTTGCTGATGCGTTTGAGTTCTCTGTGGATTCTGGTTATTAAACCTTTGTCAGAGTTATACCCTGCAAATATCTTCTCCCATTCTGAGGGCTGTCTGCTTGCTCTGCTTACTGTGTTCTTAGCTGTGCAGAAGCTTTTTAGTTTGATCAAGTCCCAGTAGTGTATTTTTGAAGCTGCTTCAATTGCCCGGGGGGTTCTCCTCATGAAATACTCACCCAGACCAATTTCTTCAAGGGTTTTCCCTGCATTCTCCTCTAGTATTTTTATAGTTTCATGTCTTAAGTTTAAATCTTTAATCCAATGAGAGTCTATCTTAGTTAATGGTGAAAGGTGTGGGTCCAATTTCAGTCTTCTGCAGGTTGCCAGCCAGTTCACCCAGCACCAATTGTTAAATAGGGAATCTTTTCCCCACTGAATGTTTTTAATTGGCTTGTCAAAAATCAAATAGCGGTAAGTAGCTGGATTCATCTCTTGGTTCTCTATTCTATTCCAGATATCTACTTCTCTGTTTTTGTGCCAATACCATGCTGTTTTGATCACTATCGATTTGTAGTAAAGTCTGAGGTCTGGTAGTGTGATTCCTCCTGTTTTGTTTTTATTTCTGAGTAATGTCTTGGCTATTCGAGGTTTTTTCTGATTCCATATAAAACGAAGTAATGTTTTTTCAAGATCTTTAAAATATGACAGTGGAGCTTTAATAGGGAGTGCGTTGAAAGTATATATTGCTTTGGGTAGTATGGACATTTTGATAATGTTGATTCTTCCTAGCCATGAGCATGGTATGTTTTTCCATTTGTTAACATTTTCAGCTATTTCTTTTCTTAGAGTTTCATAGTTCTCTTTATAGAGATCTTTCACGTCTTTTGTTAGGTAAATTCCCAAATATTTCATCTTCTTTGGCACTACTGTGAATGGGATAGAGTCCTTAACTGCTTTTTCAATTTGACTGTTGTTGGTGTATATAAAGGCTACCGATTTATGAATGTTGATTTTGTAACCTGAGACGCTGCTGTATTCCTTGATCACTTCTAGGAGTTTTGTAGTAGAGTCCCTAGTGTTTTCCAGATACACAATCATATCATCTGCGAAGAGCGAGAGTTTGATCTCTTCTGACCCTATATGGATACCCTTGATCGCCTTTTCTTCCCTAATTGCGGTGGCTAAAACTTTCATTACAATGTTGAAAAGCAATGGAGACAATGGGCAGCCTTGTCTGGTTCCTGATCTGAGTGGAAATGATTCCAATTTAACTCCATTCAATATGATATTGGCTGTGGGTTTGCTGTAGATAGCCTCTATCAGTTTAAGAAAAGTCCCTTCTAGACCAATTTTCTTGAGTGTTCTGATCATGAAGGGATGCTGGATATTATCAAAAGCTTTTTCTGCATCAATTGAGAGAATCATATGGTCTTTGTTTTTTAATTTGTTTATGTGCTGAATTACATTTATAGATTTACGTATATTGAACCAGCCTTGAGACCCTGGGATAAAACCAACTTGGTCATGATGTATAATTTGTTTGATGTGTTGCTGGATTCTGTTTGTTAGGATTTTGTTGAATATTTTTGCATCTATATTCATTAGTGATATTGGTCTATAATTTTCTTTTCTTGTTGGGTCTTTTCCTGGTTTGGGGATCAGGGTGATATTTGCTTCATAGAACGTGTTGGGTAGTCTTCCTTCTTTTTCTACATTTTGGAACAGGTTGAGTAATATAGGTACTAATTCCTCTTTAAAGGTTTGGTAGAATTCTGACGTGAAACCATCTGGTCCCGGGCTTTTCTTTTTAGGGAGGTTTTGTATAGTTGATGCTATTTCTGAACTTGATATGGGTCTGTTCAACATTTCCACTTGATTCTGGTTAAGTCTTGGAAGGTGGCGTGCTTCCAAGTATCGGTCTATTTCCTTCAGATTTTCATATTTCTGAGAATAAAGTTTCTTGTAATATTCATTAAGGATTTTTTGGATTTCTGATGAGTCTGTGGTTATTTTGTCTTTGTTGTTTCTGATTGATGATATTAGAGATTTTACTCTTTTTTTCCTGATTAGGTTGGCCAGAGGTTTATCTATTTTATTGACCTTTTCAAAAAACCAGCTTTTTGATTTATTGATCTGTTGTATTATTCTTTTGTTTTCAATTTCATTTAATTCTGCTCTAATTTTGGTTATTTCTTTTCTTCTACTGGGTTTGGGGTTGGAATGTTCTTCCTTTTCCAGTTGCGTGAGATGTCCCATTAAGTTGTTAACTTCCTCTCTTTCCGTTCTCTTGAGGAAGGCTTGCAGTGCTATAAATTTCCCTCTTAGAACTGCCTTTGCAGTGTCCCAGAGGTTCTGATAGCTTGTGTCTTCATTGTCATTTTGTTCCAAAAAATTGGTGATTTCTTTCTTAATCTCATCTCTGACCCAGCTATCATTCAGCATAAGATTATTTAACTTCCATGTTTTTGTATGGGTATGCAGATTCCTGTTGTTACTCAATTCAAGTTTTATTCCATGATGGTCCGAGAAGATGCATGGAATAATTTCTATTCCTTTAAATTTACTGAGGTTAGACTTGTGACCTAAAATGTGATCAATTTTGGAGTAAGTTCCGTGGGCTGATGAGAAGTATGTGTATTCAGTTTTGTTGGGATGAAATGTTCTGTAGATGTCTGCTAAATCTAAATATTGGATGGTTAGGTTTAAATCTAAGATTTCTTTGCTCAGCTTCTTTCTGGAGGATCGATCCAACATTGCCAAGGGAGTGTTGAAATCTCCAACGATTATGGAGCTGGAGGAAATCAAGTTACTCATGTCTGTTAGAGTTTCTCTTATAAATTGAGGTGCATTCTGGTTGGGTGCATAGATATTAATAATTGAGATCTCGTCATATTGAGTATTACCCTTAACAAATATGAAGTGACCATTCTTGTCCTTCCTTACTTTTGATGGTTTAAAGCCTACTGTATCTGCAAATAAAATTGCAACACCTGCTTTTTTCTGATTACCATTTGCCTGAAATATGGATGACCATCCTTTCACCCTGAGTCTGTATTTGTCTTTTAAGTTGAGATGTGACTCTTGTATGCAACAAATATCTGGCTTAAGTTTTTGTATCCAGTCAGCTAACCTATGCCTCTTTAGAGGACAGTTTAAGCCTTTCACATTGATGGAGAGTAAGGATAAGTCTGGTGGAATTTTGGGTATCGAGTTTTTCAAAGGTCCAGTGGACATTTTTAATCCTTTCGCCAGTGTGGAAGTTGGAGTTTGATCCGAAGTTTCTGAGTGAGTTTACTTTTGTGGTATAGGATTGGGTTGGTCATTGTGGAGGATAGGTCTGAGAACATCCTGAAGAGCTGGTTTACTTATGGCAAATTTTTTCAACATATGAATGTCATTGAAGTATTTAATTTCTCCATCATAGATGAAACTCAGTTTAGCTGGATACAAGATCCTGGGTTGAAAGTTTTTTTGCTTTAGGAGATTAAAAGTTGATGACCAGCCTCTTCTTGCTTGAAAAGTTTCAGCAGAGAGATCTGCAGTTATTCTAATATTCTTACCTTTGTACGTTATAGTTTTCTTTCACCGGGCTGCTTTGAGAATCTTCTCTTTCATGTTAACTTTAGTGAAGCTAATTATGATATGTCTGGGAGATGGCTTATTGGGGTTGAATCGTGCTGGGGTTCTGAAGCTGTCTGCTATCTGAATTTCAGATTCTCTAGGCATGTCTGGAAAATTTTCTTTCATAATTTCATGTAGAAGGGCCTCTGTGCCCTTGGCTGCAACTTCATCAGTCTCCGAAATTCCTATAACCCTTATGTTATTTTTTTTCGAATTATCTGAGAGCTCTCTGAGTGAGTGATCCGTTTTTGCTCTCCATTTCTCTTGCTCTTTGAGAGGTTGGGAGCGTTCGAAGACTTTATCTTCAATGTCAGAAATCCTTTCTTCTGCTTGCTCCATTCTGTTACTGAGGGATTCTACTGTATTTTTCATATCTTTGAGGGCTGTAAGTTCTTGTTTCAGTGTGTCTAAGTCTTTGGTGGTTTTGTCTTTAAATTCGTTAAATTCTTGAGACAGTTTTTGAATTTCTCCTCGAATTCCTAATTCCATTTTATTAATCTTGTCTGCAAACCAAATTCTGAATTCGACTTCTGACATCTCAGCCAGTTGTTTATGAATGGGATCTTCAATCACATCTGCCGTATCTTTTCTTGGGGGGGTTGATCTATTCTGGTTATTCATGTTACCAGAGTTTTTCCGCTGATTCCGCCCCATGGTTTACTCCCTTTGGTTTTTCCCCTGGGGTTTTATCGAGGGCCCGTACAGTGTTGTGGCCTGAGAAACTGGGGCCCTGTCTGGTGTGGTGGAGCAAAGTGGTTCTGTCTTGTTTTCAGCTGGTTTCTGTTCGATCCTATTGCAACTTCTACTCTGGCTTGAAGTCTCAGCTGTGTGGAAAAATCAGCAATTAAGTCACCCCGCCTGCCCACCTCTGGCCCCAGTTGGAAAAGGAGAATCAAACCTTCCCACAATCGCACACCCAGGGCACCACCTGAAAAGTCCTCAGTCTATTAGCCCAGTTCAAAAGGTCTGAATCAACTGTCTCAATCGGCACTTGTCTCAGGTGGAAGGGTTCAAGAGGTCTCTGGGAACTGGATCACTGGGGCCTGGTGACTCCTCTGAGACAGCTCACCCCAGTGCAGCGTGGAGTCAGGAGGAGCCACCCCGCAAACAGAGCAGTCTGGGAAGGTTGACGTCTCCTTCCCCACTTTGCCCCTCCGTCGGACCCAGTCACTGGTATCTCTGCAGATGGCTAACCCAGTTGCCTGCAGTGAACAGACACTCCAGGGGTTTGCACCTGCCTGAATCGCGAGGAAGTCTGCCAGGCCCCCGCAGACTGCCGCTATCTAGCAGGAGGAGATGGGGCCTGACATCTTTGAGTGTTTGATGCAGGTGATGGGAAGGAGGTGTTCGCTCAGGCTTAGCCCCGTCCCTGATGGATGCTGCTAACAGAACAGAACAGAACAGACAACTTTGTGAGGTTCTGTCTCTGTTCCTGTCGTCGCCTACAGGAGACAGGCTGTTTTGAGTTCAAACGTCTTTGCTGCTGGAGAATTGCGTCTGAACACCTCTCTGGGTCGGCCCCGCCCTGGAGGCTTCTGGGTTTGTGAGCCGTGTCACCGGTGGCCTCCTCTGGTTGCCCAGGGAGACAGGGGGTGTGGCCTCAGAATATCCAGAAGTGAGCGTTCTTCAGTTAAAGAAAAAACGGCTGTTGATCTACCTCCAGGGAACTGCTGCTCTGGTGTGGGCACTCAGGCGACCCTTTTCTCCTCTGTCCCGCGCCCCAGAGTCAGCACTGAGCAGCCGCAGTTTGTGCTGGGTCCACACCCCTTAAGAGATCCCCGAAGAATCAGAACTCTTGGGGGATGGGCCCCCAGACCCGGATTGGGAGTGGGGCGGGGGGAAGCTAGAGTTTCATTCAGTTTCACGCAATACTACGGTCCGGGGAGGGCTCCTGCACTGCACCGCAGGGAAGTGCCGCCAAGGCTTGATTTCCCCTCAGCGGAGTGCCCTCTCCTCGCTCACGTGTCCCAGAGTCAGCGCTGACCTGACGCAGCTCAGGCACTGTGCACTCCCCTCGAGAAATCACCCAAGGAGCCGAACTCCTGGGGAATAGGCCCTCAGACCCCGAGTGAGAGTAGGGGTTCTCAGCTCTCAGCGGGGAGGCCAGAGTCTGATTCAGTCTTGGGCCCCGTATGCCTGGGGAGGGTTGGTGTACTGCACTGCAGGGAAGTGCCGCGAGGCGTGGCTCCCCCTCAGCCCGGTGCCCTCTCCTCACTCGGCGCGCCTCAGAGTCAATGCTGACCAGTCGCAACTCGGGGACTGTCCACTCCCCTTGAGAAATCACCCAAGGATCTGAAGTCCTGGGGGACAGGCCTCCAGACCTCAGTGGGCGGCAGGGGAGCGCCAGGGATTCAGGGTTGCCGGCAAAGGATTCCCAAAGTTTTATTCAGCCCTATGTCCGGCAGGAGAACGCCACGGCACCCCAGTAGGGGAGGTAGGTCCAGTTTTTAGAAGGTCTCTCCCGTGGAGTGTAGTGGGAGGGGCTTTAATTTCTGCCCGCTTGTTCAATTGTGGGGCTCCAGAGCCGGTCTCATGGGGGAGGGGGACTCCCGTCCGCTTGGTGGTGGATTTTGTACCTTTTGTTTGCGTCCTTGTGATCACAACTTGCCTCAGCGGTGTTGATGTGCGTTCTTCAGCCTTCTCTCTTGGTGAGGCTCAAGTCCACCAGGATACTTACTAAATTCCTGTCCCTTAACTCTCCTTCTGGACGGGAGCCTTTGTTGAAAGCTGGCTTCAGTCCGCCATCTTGTCTAGAAAGGGTTAAACTGCTAAGTAAGGTAGGAAGTTTCACTGTGACTTTGAGTCCAGCCAGCACACACATAATCAATCCTGGCTATGTTCCTTTTCTTACCCTAGTTACTGAAAAGCTATTAAGTCTCTGAAAAGCTGTATCAAACACCAAACAAAACCCTGAAAGATGGCAAGATTGAAAGGGGACTGTGAAAGCAGCCAGCCGATGCCTGGAGCCCAAAGGTTTTGTCTGCACAGTTGCTTCTTTTCTTCATCTCTCAAATCATAAGTTGTTCAAGGACTGTGAAAGGTGTCAGAAGGACAGCCTAGTGCTGAAGTTAGGCAAAGTCTGGGAGGTGAATGCATGAGATTTCTATCAGATTGCTTATTCTCACCCAAAACCCTTTGGGGGAGTTTTGAAAAACACATTTGAAGACCTAATACACAATCACTCACAGCAATCTAAAGCAATGTCTAAAAGATGTCTTCTTTCTAGGTGAAAAATGAAAAATTCAATTTCAAGAAAAACATTCTCATTTATTTCCTTCTACTTTCTTCATTCTATCATGGAAGGACTGCACCAAAGACCTTATCTTTGACTGTTGAAACTTTGCTTAAGGAAGACTTGATAAACACAATACTTGCTTTGCCCTGGAGAAGAAAAGAGGTAGAGATAATTTTAAATTGCAGAAAATGCTACACTTGTCATTGTTCGGCTTGGGAATGCATAATTTTATTATTAAGATTACAGCTACCCAGTCTTATTTCCTGATGTAATACCCCCAGTCCCTAGGATTCATGAGAAACAAAATATAAGATGAATAGTATTCTATGATATCCATATACCACAGTTTATTAATCTATTTATGAGTTGATGGGCACTCAAGTTGTTTCCATGTCTTTGTGACTGTGAATTGAACTGTTATAAAAAATTGAGTGCAAATGTTCTTGTGGTGAAAGTGATTTCTTGTTCTTCTGGGTAGATACCTAGTGAGGGGATTGTCGGGTCAAATGGAAGATCTACCATTAGGTCTTTGAGGATTTTCCATACTTCTTTCCAAAAAGGCTGAATTAGTTTGCAATCCCACCAACAGTGTAAAAGTGTTCCCTTCTCTCTGTACCCACACCAGTTTCTGCAGCTTTGGTTTTGAGATGTGGGCTGTTCTCACTGAGGTTAGGTGATATCTCAAAGTGATTCTGATTTGCATTTCTCTGATGCTTAGGAATGATGAGCTTTTTTTTATGTGTTTGTTGGCTCTTCTGTCATCTTGGGAGGAAGCTTCTGTTCATTTCTCTTGCCCAATGATTGAGTTACTCTTTCTTTTCTTGTGATTTACTCAAGATCTCTGTAGATTCTAGTTATTAGCTCTTTGTCAGATTCGTAGCATGCAGATATCTTCTCCCATTCTGAAGGTTGACTATTTGCTTTGTTTATTGTGTCCCTAACTGTGCAGAAGCTTTTAAGTATGATCAGGTCCCATTTATTTGTTTTTGATGTTGCCACAATGGTCAATGGGGTCTTCATAATTCTTCCCCCAGGCTTATTTAATTAAGAGTTTTTCCCATGCATTCTTCTAGAGTTTTCATCATCTCATTTCTTAGATTTAAATCTCTTACCCACCATGAGTCAATTTTTGTAAGTGATGAGAGCTGCAAGCTAAGTTTCAGTCCTTTACATGTGGATAGCCAGTTTTCCCAGTACCATTTATTAAATAAGGATTCTTTTCCTCAGTGTATGCTTTTGTTTGGTTTACAGAAGATCAAATGGAGATATGAGGCTGATTTTATCTCTCAATTTCTATTCTGTTTCACAGATGTCTCTATTTTTATGCCAATACCATACTGTTTTGACCACTATAGACTTGCAGTATAACCTAAAGTCTAGTAACATGATTCCTCCAGATTTGTTTTTATTTCTTAGATCTGTGTTGGCTATTCAGGTTTTGTTTTGTTTTGTTTTTATTTTTGTTTTTTCTGGTTCCACAGAAAATAAAGAACTATATTTTCAAATTCTTCAAAGTATGACATTGGTGTTTTAATAGAGATTGCATTTAATCTGTACATTTCTTTGGGTAGTAAAGACATTTTAACAATGTTGATTCTTCCAATTTAACAACTGCTATTTCTTTTCTCAGAGATTCATAGCATTCTCTGCAGAGATCCTTCACATCCTTTGTTACGTATATTCCAAAGTTTTTCAGATTTTTTGAAGCTCTTCTGAGAGGCATTGTGTCTTTGATTTGATTCACAGCTTAAGTGTTGTTGGGGTATATAAGGGCTACTGATTTGTAGATGTTGATTTTATATCCCCAAATGTTACTGTATTTCTTAATCATTTCCAGGAGTGTTTGGTTGAGTCCCTGGGGTTTTCTAAGTATAAGATCATATCATCAGCAAAGAGTGAAAGTTTGACTTCCTCTGTCCCCAGTTGGATAACCTTGATATCCTTCTCTTGAGACTTTATATGTTTTGTATTTACCTGTATGGAGTTGAAGAACACTCACTTTAGTAAAGTATCTCAAGAAGGAGAAAACAAGCATCTCGTGTACTCAATACTAACTTGAAAATGGTAGATAAACAACTACCTGTCTGCACAAGAAGAAAACCACAATTAAATTCAAGATGGGGGAGAGGTGAAGGGGGATGGGGTTTAATAAACTCTCACCTAATGGGTACAATGCAGGGGTATATGGCACATCTTCTGGATAAGGGACCCAAATACAGCTTGGACTTTTCCTAACAAATGCAAATAATGTAACCTAATTTTATATACCCTTATATTAATCAAAAATAATAAAAATTTAAAAATGATTTTAATTTTAACCACTTATCTTAGCCTTATTTTAAGTAATAAAGATAAATCTCGTTTGTTCTGCTGCTTTTATTATATTTAATTTACATTAAAATAAACATGTAACTATTAATACTGTTAAAAAATAAATAAAAGATGAAACTCTTTGGTGAGAATTTTAAGAGACTTTATTGATTTCATAGTATCCTCCATCATGAGGAGTTAGGCAATATGCTGAACCAAGAGTGACTTAGAAAGATAAAGGCTTTCAAAAAGATTTGTAAATGGCAAAACTTCCAAAGTTTCTCACCATCAATCTTATTCTGCTCCCAATTCAAGTGCACTAATACCTACATCATAATGGAAGGAGGTGGGGTTTTTGTGAAAAAACTTCATGAAAAGAAA
The DNA here is from genome assembly GCF_027406575.1 of Nycticebus coucang. Lineage (NCBI taxonomy): Eukaryota > Metazoa > Chordata > Mammalia > Primates > Lorisidae > Nycticebus > Nycticebus coucang. The sequence continues at coordinate 22,722,656 of NC_069793.1, read as the reverse complement.
GTAATCTTGACTCTTCATATTGGAAAGTTTTTATTATCCTCTAATTTCTCTATGAGTCATACCAAGATCCTTTAGTGTCCCAGAAATCTTCAGAAATCTTCAATATTAATACCAAATAGGAGGATGAATTTTGCTCAACAGTAATATTTTAAATCAGTAAGTTGACACTTTTAAAAAGCAAAAATGTGGATATACTGTATGTGGAGCAGTGTACAGTGAAGCGGAGGCAGAGCGGCTCTGCGAGCTCCTCTCCACTTTCCCATAGAGAAACCCTGACTGGCCGCTGAGGGCAAGCCACACACACACGCCCTCATGCCCGGTGAGCCCAGGAGGTCACTATCATATGACAAAGGCTTTCCTGCAGTTCATCTTCCTCCATGTGTACTTTCCATTTGCCTTCCTGGCAGAATAATGCCATTAACTCGATTAAAGCTTTTTATTCACAGAGGCGGAGCATGATGGTGGACAGGACGGACATGTAGTCCACCTCTCCCAAGTCATCAGGTGAGAGGAAGAGGGGTCTGGACCTTTCCCACACGTGGATTATTGGTGTGGATGGACAGCTGGAGACGCTCAGCGAATTGGCAGATTGCTGTATATGAGGGGTAATTTAAAGCCACAGACTCTGTTGTAGAGATTTTTCCCTGCTTGGCGGTACTGGCCAGTAGGCCCCTCCCTTACAAAGGACAGCAGCTTGCAAATACTGGCAAAACCCAATTGACGAAAATTTATTCCTGATCTGAGGGTGGCACCTGAAAGGAGAGCCACTCAAAACCACGGGGAGCTGGACAACCTGATGGAAAATTGAAGGGAAGGGATCCTGCCTGGAAAACAGACATTTTGAACTATCCAAAATGGCGGACGCCTTCCCCCAGAACAACAGGAGTGATTAAATAGACCAGAGCATTCCCAGTGGGGAATGTTGGAGGGGGCTGGCAGTTCAGACTGTGCAGTGAACTGGTGGGTCCCGATTCAAAAGAGAAACTCTGAACCACAAAACTGAGAATAAGGTCCCAGAGTGCTCCAGCCGCAGGAACCGGCTGCAGCTGTGGGACACTTCAGCAGCTGCAGGACGTGTCAGCAGCTGCACAAGCCTCCAGCAATCGCGTGAGCCGGCAGCAGCACCCTCCCCCACAGCCGATTGCAGTCGCCAGTCTGCAGGAGAACGTGGGAGCAGAGTGGAAAAATTTGCAAAGCGTGGACTCCTGCACTGAGTGGGGAGGTCGTATAGGAGTGCCATCTGGAACAGAGCAGATGAGGTTGCACAATAGTTAGGTGACAAACTTTTACAGAAACTCCAAAATGGCACTCGGCCAGGTAGGGTGGTTACCGTGGTAACAGTATAAACTGTGAATCAGACATAAGTCTGGGAACCACTCACAGCACCACCTGGTGTCCAGAAAATATATTGCATTATAAATATATTCCTACAAAAGTTGATCCCTACATCATACATATAGATGTATATTTCTACATATATACAAGAACAATAATTTTGTGGTTGGTGCCTTTTTTCTTCTTTTCTCTCTCTTTTTTTTTGGTTCGGTTTTTTCTCACAATTTTCTTGGAGGAGCTATTGTTAATTTTTAATTTTTTTATAGATATATTTTTTATTTCTATTTTTTCTATTTTTAATTTCTCCTTTCTTCTTTTTTAACTTTTTTATGAACATCACTTTTCTCTTTTTTTTTCAATTATTTCACGATTATCACTATTTTTATTGTAGTTTTTTTGCTGTTGTTTTCATGGGTGTTGTCTGCATGTCTATGTGTCAACATCTGTCTGTGCATCTATGGGCTCGTGTGTCTGGTAGCCTTTGTATCTGTTTATTTGCTCATTTGGTCGCAATGAGCTTGGTGTTACAACCTGCAATTCTAAGCTCCCAGCACTCCCCTCCACTCTCACTCTGAGGTCTGGAGGCCTGTACCCCAGGAGTCCAGATTCTTGGGTGATTTCTTGAGAGGTGTAGATAGGACCTGGACTGCAGCTGGACAGTGCTGATTCTGCAGCACAGGAGTAAGGAGACAATGGTCAGCTGAGAGGAAATCACGCCGAAACGGCAGTGTCCTGAGGGCAGAGCAGCAGCCGTCTTTAGCAATAACAAGGCCCAGCCCTGGATATCACAAAGCCGCTCCCCCTGTCTCCCTGGGCAACCAGAGGAGGCCAGGCATCTTCTCCGATGGCAACCACCGTGGAACAGATCTGGGTCTGAAACACAGGCACCGTGAGTAAAGGGTTTGCCTGAGGCGGTACTGGCCCGGGTGGAACGTGGGGACTAGAAAACGCACTAACAAAGACGGGAAACTCCCAGGGCAGGGCTGACCAAGAGGACCGCTTTACTGAGCCTAAGACGCACCCGGTCCTCAGGGGATCATTAGCCTATAGACAAAGGAGGACAGAAGGCTAGAGCTGACAGCTAACCATGCTGCGAATACAAACCTGCAGGAGTAAAGACAGGGCCTGAGGCACAGGTTCTGGAAACTCAAATCAGCCCCTCTTCTGCAGAGGAATTTAGCAGGGACAGAAACAAACTCCCACAGGGTTGTTCTGTTCTGCCAGTAATATCAATCAAGGGTGGGGCTGGAACGGAGTGAACAACCCCAGCCTCCATCAAGTGCCCGAGGTTGACACACCTCACTGCCCCCTGCTGGATAGAGGCAGAGAGCAGCGGCCTGGACCAGCAGATACAGACTTCCTTGTGATTTAGGCAGGTGCAAACCTCTGGAGTATCTGCTTACTGGAGACAACTGACTGGGTCACAGCCCTGCGGGGCTAGCAGTGACTGGGTGTGACAGAACTGCAAGGTGGGGAAGGAGGCATCAACCTTCCCAGACTAAACTATTTTCTGGGTGGGTCCTCTGGACTTCACGGAGCACCAGAGCAAGTCATATTTGAGTTCTCACCAGACCCCTGCATTCCAGTTGCCAGAGACCTTTGAAACTCTCCCACCTGAGACAGGTGCTGACTGAGACAATTGATTTGGACCTTTTGAACCGAGCCAATCGCCTGAGGACTATTCAAGTGGTGCCTTGGGTCTGTGGTTGTAGGAAGGTTTGATTTTCCTTTTCCAATTGTTGCTTGTGGGGGTCAGGGTGAATTTCCTATATATTAGAGCCCCACACAAGTTTTTATTCCAATGATTTTACAGTTTATCAACAAGGAAAAGACTTTTGCTTCCATCCATGAAGAAACAAGAAACAGATCTACACTCCTACCTTCAAAAACTTAAAAAGAAAAAGACAAAACATACAAAATAACAATTTTCACACAGGAGAAGAGATAGGATAGGCTATTGATTACCGATAAAATGAAAACAAATGAAGTGAGACTTAACAATTATCACAGTTTATTATTCCTGGAGTGATAATAAAGCCTGGCAGACTTCCTAAATTAAGAAGACAAAGTTCAGAATTCAAGGGGGATAAGGTGACACATCATCATAAAAAAAGTGGAATAGAGAACTCCTGAGATTTAAAAAAAGGTTCCTCCTGAATCTTCTCTGAGTAATGATCAGCAGTTGCATGTGAAAAAAACTACCCAAAGCATAGGAAAGAATCATCAGAAGTATCAGATGGAATAGTTTTAGGAGCTCACAAAGGGCCAAAAATAGTCTTCATTCACACCAACCAGAATGAAAAGACTTTCAAGTAGAATTCTCAGGAGAGTGTTACCTTAATATGCAAACAAATTAGCCCTGCGTGAACTGCCTAAAACTTAAAGCCTTAAAGGCGTCAAATTGTTAACTATTGGATTCCATAACAAAGCTCCCAAAATACTTAAGAAGATATAAAAACTCCACCACCCAAGAAGGTAAAATTTATAATGTCTGGTATCACTCAAAAACTACTACTGCTTATGCAATTAAGCAGGAAAATATTAACCATAATGAGGGGAAATAAATCAATACAAATAGATGCACAAAAGATACATACTATAGAATTAGTTAGCAATGACAAAACAGCTCTTATAACTATATCTCAAATGTTCATGAAGGTTCAGCAAAGTGTGAACATGTTAAGGAAACATGATATATTATTTTCTCAAGTTAAAATTCCATATCTTAAGTGAAAAATACGCTAGATAGGATTAATAGCATTTAGGCAAGAAAGAATGATTAGTGCACTTGAAGACATGGCAATAGAAACTACTCAAAACAGTGAGAGGAAAAACACTAAAAATAAATGAATAGAGCATTAGTGGGCTGTAGGAAAATATAAAACTAGACTAAAATTTTTGCAATCAAAGTCCAGAGAAAAAGAAGAAAGGGAATAAAACATGAAAAATTTTTAAAGAAATAGCCAAAATTTTATTATAACTTCGTAAAAATTATAAATCCATAGATCCAGGAAGCTCAATGAATCCCAAGCATTAGAAACATGAAGATAATTACACCAAGACCTATCATAATCAATTTGCTCAATACCAATAATGAAGAGAAAATCTTAAAAACACCTAGAGAGAAAACACACATTAAGTCCAGAGGAAAGACAAGAATAGCAGATTTCTCATCAGAAACAATGCAATCCAGAAGACAGTGGAATAGCATCTTAAATGTACTGGAGAAAAAATTGTTAGCTAGCAAAGAGATCTTTCAACAATGAAGACAAAACAAAGATTTTTTTCAAATATACAAAAGCTGAAATAATTCATTACTAACTTGTCACCATAAGAAATGTTTAAGGAATTTATTTTTACAGGAAAAAAAAAAAAAAAGATCCTAAGCGGAAAGGTAGATCTACACAAAGCAATAAAGAACACCAGAAATTGGCGGCACCCATAGCTCAGTGGGTAGGGTGCCAGCCACATACACTGAGGCTGGTGGGTTCGAACCCAGCCCAGGCCAGCTAAAATCAACAATGACAACTGCAACAAAGAAATAGCTGGGTGTTGTGGTGGGTGCCTGTAGGCCCAGCTACTTGGGAGGTTGAGGCAAGAGAATTGCTTAAGCCCAGGCATTTGAGGTTGCTGTGAGTTGTAATGCTATGACACTCTACAAGGGCAATATAGTGAGACTCTGTCTCAAAAAAAAAAAAAAAAAAAGAAAAGAAAGAAAAGAGCACCAGAAATAGAAAATATGTGGGCAATATACAACTTTCTTATTTTTAAAAAATGGTTGAAATATGAATAGGCAATTTTATTGTATCAGTTAACTAATAATACACCATAATGATTGTATCAGTTATAATCATTGAGTAATAAATCACATCAAAATTTACTGGCTTAAAGAAACTACTATATTTATTATTTCTATTAGGTGTAGGTCATTGAGAACTCTACTATTGTAAGCCATTCTTTGCTGATCTTGATGGGTTCACTTACATATCTTCAGCTAGCTAAAAATCAATTTAGATCTAGCTAATCTAGGATTACCTCCATTCAAATGGCACAGCTTTGCTCTGTGAGGTCTCTCATCTTCCAGTAGGCTAACCTGAGTTCATTTTCATGACATAGCTGAAGTCAACAGCTAGGGAATCTCAATCATGCAAAACAGCAAGAAAAAGGCACATTCCATTCTAAAGCATCCACTTGTGTTACATTTGCTAACATCTTATGGCCTACAACAAGTTACTTGGCCAACCTCAGACTCAAAGCAGGAAAGGACTATAAAATCTTTTGAACTGAAGGGCCAATAAATAAAGGGAAGCCATTAATTAATTAGGGACATTAATGTAATCACTCTGCTTTGTTGACAGTGGATTTATCGACCTGCTGAACTAATTCATGTACATATACACACACTACCTTACTACATAAAGGTAACCTCAGAGTGTACTCTGCCTAGATATTTTTAAGCCTCTTCATTATCATGAGTGATAATCTCAATAATATTGAGTAGTGAAAGGTTCAGGATACATGACAACAGGTAAAGAATCGGTGTACAGAAAATGAAAAAGGACTGTATTACAGGAAGCTATGTTTGCAGCAGATGGACCTGGGACAATCCAGATACTAAGAAATGCAGCAAATAAGGGAAACGACCAAAGAGGAAGAAAGAGGCAATGAACGAGACAAGATGCCAGAATGAAAAACCTGATAAGGCAGGCAAAATTTCCTCCCATCAAAAAGTTTATTTTAGCCTTTCTTGGGTTCTCACTCTGAAATGAAAAAGGTAGAATTACTAAATTAATAAACCACGAAGTCCACATTGATGTTTGTGAAATGAGTAGTATTATTTAAGAAGCAAGTTTTCATACTGATCCATGACTCCCTAATTAGGTGACTAACCCTTCCGCTAGTCACCATCTCACTTTCAGAAAAAGTGAAATGAAAAGGGAAAGACAAGCCTCCAATCAACAACTGCAAAGTTATGAAGTGTTTTTATGAAGTAGTAATGATTCTGGGTCTTTCTACAACTCACTTAGCTACAGAACCCTAATTGCAAAGCACCTCTGCCCAAGTATGTAACAACAGATTCTCTTGTCAACCTTTAATAGAAAAGATATTTAAATGTGTTAAATACAATTACACTGTTGCTATGCTTGAGTGGTAAAGACAATGCTATCCATTATTAAGTTTAACAGAAAATGTATTTAATTTTCTAGTGCATTGATCTCATACAAATTGAAACTGGCAACTTAATAAAATATTTCTCTTAGAATAAATTATATTTTAGATTTTGGCTGCTGTGTTTTTATGTTAAGTAACATAATCTTCATGAAGAAAAGGCTATTCGTATTCTTCTAAATCAAATTTGTTTGTTCTGGTATTAAATACAGGAACACTAGGAGAAAGAGACAGATTATGGAAGAAGGAAGGAAGGAAAGGAAAAAGGAAGGAGGGTTATAACACAGATATATAGTATAATCTCATTTGGGTATATGTAAATAATTTTTGAAGCATATAGAAAATTATTAATAATTAAATTTTGGAAATAAAACTGAGAGTATTCAAACAAAAACAGGTGGCCAAACCTATTCTAGTATCTAGTACTGTTTTATTCCAGTATCTTGAGTCCAAGTCAAAAGCCAAAGCACAAATAAATAAGTCATTGGAGAACCTTCTGATATATCTGACCAGAATCATCAATTACTAATTACAAACTTATTTTGATACATAACCCATTTCTACACATACAACCTACTTTAAAAAATAATAATGTTTTATTTAACTGGTAACTCTTTATTCTGAAAACCACATTTTTTAAACATAGGCAGAATGGTTAACTGAAGAAGCTGACAAACTACTACTTGCCATAGGCCAAATACAACCTATTGCCTGGTTTGGGGGATAAAGTTTTATTGGAACACAGCAATATATTTATGCGTTATGTATTACCTGTGATTGCTTTCCTTTATGTATTATTCTATGACTACTTTCACACTACAATGACAGAGTTGTTGTAACAGAAACTATATGTCCATAAGTCTAAGATATTTGCTATTTATCCCTTTACAGAAAAAGTTTGTCAATCCCCGGTTCATGAAGAGAAAGATATTTTAAAATTAAATAAACCTGGATACTAATTTTATTCTTGCTAATTGTGTCTCTGAGCTTTAGCTTATTCATCTCTTTTAAAAGAGGGGATGATAGAAATCGTAATATACACTTTACAAGATGTTGAGGGGATGGTGGGAACAGTACCGGGCACAGAAAATAAACAAGAAAAAATAGCAAAACTATATATAAATAAAGAGAAAATGAAAGAAATAGCTAAAAGACAAAGATATTTGCCACTGGGTAATGCAAATTAGAAATTTTAACAGATGACATTTTTCATTATTTACCCATAAAACTATTGGGACTTTAAATTATTTATTTGTTTTAAAAATACTTTTATTAAAAGATCATTTCTATCAAAAAATTGCAAAGTATCATATCTGTTTAGGAACGAATAAATCTAAAATTTGTAGAACTTCTGTATGGAAACTTGATATATAATAAAACATTCCTATAAATCTCTGAACAGATGATGAATATTTTAGAAGACGAAATTAAGAACATAGTCTTAGTACATAAAATTTTTTAAAAAGAAAAAATTGCCACTCCCCATTTTATACTATATGATAAAGGTAGATTCCAGATGAAGTGAGACCCTAAATATGAGAGAAAAACTGAAAAGGGAAAAAGGAAAAAGAATTTTTGACTTAAGGCTTAAGAAAGATCTCATAAGCAAAACTCCCGGAAATTGGTGGATTTGACTAGAAAATAAAGTCATTATGGGATTTTTTGAAATAAAATATCAAAATGATAGAATTTTTATACTACTACATGTAATAACAAAAACCTGACAAAATTTAATAACTAGAATACAAAAGAAACTGCCACAAGTCAACAAGATTTATTCTTGATAAGGGGAGAATTTGAGACTTTCAATTCTAAATATAATGTTATCTGTAGGCATTTTGGTACATGCTTTTTAAGAGGTTGAGAAATTTCCCTGCAATTCCTCAAAGCTAATACCTAGCTTTTAATCATGAATGGATATTAAATTTGGTCAATTTGCTTCCTCTGCACCTATTGAAATAATATGATTTATCTCCTTATTCTGTTAATGTGATAAATTACATTGATTGATTTTCAAATATTAAACCAATCTTGAATTGCTTGTATAAATGTCACTTGGGCACAATGTATTATCTTTTTTATATATGTTGCTAGATTTGATTTGCTAATGTATTGCAAAGGGTTTTTACATCTATTTTAAAAAGCATATTGACCTATAACATTATTTTCTTATAATATTGTAGTCTAATTTTCATATCAGTGTCACACTACCCTCATAAAACAGTTTGTGGAAAATTGATACTGTTTCTTTTTAAAATATTACTAAAAGTACTAAAGCTTGAAATTTCCTTTATGGAAAGATTTTGAATTATAAAATTCAATAACTTAAGTAAGGTGATTACGATTTTTTATTTCTTTTTGTGTCAATTTTAGTAATTTGCAAATTTTAAAACATTTGTCTGTTTTATCTCAATTGTTGAATATATTAGCATAAAATTATTCTATTATTTTTCATTATACATGTGCTCCTAAGTGATTTCCCCTTCATTAATCATGATATTTGTTATGTAATTACCCTAATTTTCTTGTCAGTCTAGCTATAGGTTTATCAATTTTATTTATCTTTTCAAAGAACCATCTTTTGTTTTCACTAAGTTTTTTGTTTTCACTGATTTTTTAATTATTTTTCAATTTTATTGATATTTGCTATTTTTCCAGCTTTATTGGGCTATAAAACGATTTGCATATATATTATGTATTATATACATATATACAATGTGTTCTTTTTTTGCAGTTTTTTTCAGGGGAGGGGGTCAGGGCTGGGTTTGAACCCACCACCTTCGGCATATGGGGCCTGTGCCCTACTCCTTTGAGCCACAGGCACCATCCTACAAGGTGATGTTTTGATACACATATTCGTTGTAAATGAATTACTACTGGAAATGCAATTAGCATCTCTACCACCTGGTATAGGTACCTTTTGTGATGTGCATGTATCTATATAAGAACATTTAAGGTCTCTTCCCTCAGCAAATTTCAAGTACAGCATATAATAACATAGTATTGTTAACTATTTATTGTCACCAAGGTGTACATTAAATCTCCAGAATATATTTTTACATATTTATGCTGCATAACTGAAACTTTGTACTCTTCAACCAACACAATATTTACCCTTATATCTACTGATTTCTTCTTATCATTTTTTGTTTAAGTTTTATTAGGAAGAACAATTTTATCATTGATTTTAACATTTCTTTCTTTCTACTACAAGCATGTAGAACCACAAATCCCTAGCATCAAAAATTGCTTAGGTGCAACCCACAAATTTTGATATGTTGTGTTTTAATTTTCATTCAATTCAAAACATTTTCTAATTTTTCTTCTGACTGTCTATTTAATACATAAATTTCATATAAGTGGGTTTTCATTTTCAAGTATTTAAAGATTTTCCAGATATATTTTTCATATTAACTTTCAGGTACATTTAGTTGTGGTTAGTTGGCAGGCACTGAATGATTTTATCACTTTAAATTAATTTATACCCATTTTATCATTCAGTATATGATCTTTTTTGGTGAATGTTCAATGTGAGCTTGAAAATAATGTGTATTTTGCAATTTTCAGGTATAGTTCTACAGATACCAATTATGTTCAGTGAGTTTTTTTTTTATTGAATCATAGCTGTGTACATTGATATGATCATGGGGCATCATTCACTAGCTTCACAGACCATTTACCAAGTTTCATATATACCCTTGCAAGATGCACCACTGGTGTAATCCCACCAATCCTCCTCCCTCTACCCACCTTCCCCCTCCCTCCCCTCCCTTTCCCTTATCCCCCTATTCTTAGGTTGTAACTGGGTTATAGCTTTCATGTGAAAACCCTAAATTAGTCTCATAGTAGGGCTGAGTACATTGGGTACTTTTTCTTCCATTCTTGAGATACTTTACTAAGAAGAATATGTTCCAATCCACCCATGTAAACATGAAAAAGGTAAAGTCTCCATCTTTCTTTAAGGCTGCATATTATTCCATGGTGTACATATACCACAATTTATTAATCCATTCGTGGTTTGATGGGCACCTGGGCTTCTTCCATGACTTAGCAATTATGAATTGGGCTGCAATAAACATTCTGCTACAAATATCTTTGTTATGATATGATTTTTGGTCTTCTGGGTATATGCCCATTAGAGGGATTACAGGATTGAATAGCAGATCTATTTTTAGATCTCTAAGTGTTCCATATCTCTTTCCAAAAGGAATGTATTAATTTGCATTCCCACCAGCAGTGCAAAAGTGTTCCCTTTTCTCCACATCCACGCCAACATCTCTGGTCTTGGGATTTTGTGATATAGGCTAGTCTCACTGGAGTTAGATGGTATCTCAAAGTAGTTTTGATTTGCATTTCTCTGATGATTAAAGATGATGAGCATTTTTTCATATGTCTGAAGGCCGCACACCTGTCTTCTTCAGAGAAGTTTCTCTTCAAATCCCTTGCCCAGCCTGTGATGGGATCCCTTGTTCTATTCTTGCTAATGCATTTGAGTTCTCTGTGGATTCTGGTTATTAAACCTTTGTCAGAGACATAACCTGCAAATATCTTCTCCCTTTCTGAGGGCTGTTTGCTTGCTTTACTTACTGTGTTCTTTGCTGTGCAGAAGCTTTTTAGTTTGATCAAGTCGCAGTAGTGTATTTTTGAAGCTGCTTCAATTGCCTGGGGAGTCCTCCTCATAAAATACTCGCCCATCCCGATTTCTTCAAGGATTTTCCCTGCACTCTCCTCTAGTATTTTTATAGTTTCATGTCTTAAGTTTAAATCTTTGATCCAGTGAGAGTCTATCTTAGTTAATGGTGAAAGGATCATATGGTCTTTGTTTTTTTTTTTTTGTTTTTGTTTTTTCTGTAGAGACAGAGTCTCACTTGATGGCCCTTGGTAGAGTGCCGTGGCCTCACACAGCTCACGGGCTTAAGGGATTCTCTTGCCTCAGCCTCCCGAGTAGCTGGGACTACAGGCGCCCGCCACAACGCCCGGCTATTTTTTGGTTGCAGTTTGGCCGGGGCCGGGTTTGAACCGCCACCCTCGGTATATGGGGCCGGCGCCCTACCGACTGAGCCACAGGCGCCACCCAGTCTTTGTTTTTTAATTTGTTTATGTGCTGGATTACATTTATAGATTTACATATATTGAACCAGCCTTGAGATTCTGGGATAAAACCAACTTGATCATGATGTATAATTTGCTTGATGTGTTGCTGGATTCTGTTTGTTAGGATCTTGTTGAATATTTTTGCATCTATATTCATTAGTGATATTGGTCTATAATTTTCTTTTTTTGTTGGGTCCTTCCCTGGTTTGGGGATGAGGGTGATGTTTGCTTCATAGAACGTGTTGGGTAGTCTTCCTTCTTTTTCTACTTTTCGGAACAGGTTAAGTAATATAGGGACTAATTCCTCTTTAAAGGTTTGGTAGAATTCAGACGTGAAACCATCTGGTCCTGGGCTTTTCTTTTTATGGAGGTTTTTGTATGGTTGATTCTATTTCCGAACTTGATATGGGCCTGTTCAACATTTCCACTTGATTCTGGCTAAGTCTTGGAAGGTGACGTACTTCCAAGTATTGGTCAATTTCCTTCAGATTTTCATATTTATGAGAATAAAGTTTCTTGTAATATTCATTAAGGATTTTTTGGATTTCTGAGGAGTCTGTTGTTATTTCGGCTTTGTTGTTTCTGATTGATGAGATTAGAGATTTTACTCTTTTTTTCCTGATTAGGTTGGCCAAAGGTTTATCTATTTTATTGACCTTTTCGAAAAACCAGCTTTTTGATTTATTGATGTGTTGTATTATTCTTTTGTTTTCAATTTCTTTTAATTCTGCTCTAATTTTGGTTATTTCTTTTCTTCTACTGGGTTTGGGGTTGGAATATTCTTCCTTTTCCAATTGCTTGAGATGTCCCATTAAGTTGTTAACTTCCTCTCTTTCCGTTCTCTTGAAGAAGGCTTGCAGTGCTATAAATTTCCCTCTTAGAACTGCCTTTGTGGTGTCCCAGAAGTTCTGGTAGTTCGTGTCTTCATTATTGTTTTGTTCCAAAAAATTGGCGATTTCTTTTTTAATCTCATCTCTGACCCAGCTATCATTCAGCATAAGGTTATTTAACTTCCATGTTTTTGTATGAGTATGCAGATTCCTGTTGTTACTCAGCTCAAGTTTTAGTCCATGGTGGTCTGAGAAGATGCATGGAATAATTTCTATTCCTTTAAATTTACTGAGGTTAGACTTGTGACCTAAGATGTGATCGATTTTGGAGTAAGTTCCATGGGCTGATGAGAAATATGTGTATTCAGTTTTCTTGGGATGAAATGTTCTGTAGATGTCTGCTAAATCTAAATATTGGATGGTTAGGTTTAAATCTAACATTTCTTTGCTCAGCTTCTTGCTGGAGGATCGATCCAACACTTCCAAAGGAGTGTTGAAATCTCCGACGATTATGGAGCTGGAGGAAATCAAGTTACTCATGTCTGTTAGAGTTTCTCTTATAAATTGAGGTGCATTCTGGTTGGGTGCATAGATATTAATAATTGAGATCTCATCATAGTGAGTATTACCCTTAACAGATATGAAGTGACCGTTCTTGTCCTTCCTTACTTTTGTTGGTTTAAAGCCTATTGTATCTGCAAATAAAATTGCAACACCTGCTTTTTTCTGGTTACCATTTGCCTGAAATATGGACGACCATCCTTTCACCCTGAGTCTGTATTTGTCTTTTTAGATGTGACTCTTGTATGCAACAGATATCTGGGCTGAGTTTTTGTATCCAGTCAGCTAACCTATGCCTCTTTAGAGGACAGTTTAAGCCGTTCACATTAATGGAGAATATTGATAAGTCTGGTGAAGTTTTGCGTACTGAGTTTTTCAAAAGTCCAGTGGCCATTTTTAATCCTTTCGCCAGTGTGGAAATTGGAGTTTGATCCGAAGTTTCTGAGTGAGTTTACTTTTGTGGTATAGGATTGGGTTGGTCATTATGGAGGATAGGTCTGAGAATATCCTGAAGAGCTGGTTTGGTTATGGCAAATTTCTTCAACATATGAATGTCATTAAAGTATTTAATTTCTCCATCATAAATGAAACTCAGTTTAGCTAGATACAAGATCCAGGGTTGAAATTTATTTTGCTTTAGGAGATTAAAAGTCGGTGACCACCCTCTTCTGGCTTGAAAAGTTTCAGCAGAGAGATCTGCAATCATTCTAATATTCTTGCCTTTGAAAGTAATGGTTTTCTTTCTCTTGGCAGCTTTGAGGATTTTCTCCTTCATATTAACTTTAGTGAAGTTAATTATGATATGGCTTGGGGATGTCTTATTGGGGTTGAGTCATGCTGGGTTTCTGAAGCTGTCCGCTATCTGAATTTCAGAATCTCTAGGCATGTCTGGAAAATTCTCTTTCATAATTTCATGCAGAAGGGCCTCTGTGCCCAGTGAGGCCACTTCATCTGTTTCTGGAACTCCTATGATTCGGATGTTCACCTTCTTCGAATTATCCCAGAGCTCTCTGAGTGATCCGTTTTTGCTCTCCATTTCCCTTCCTCTTTGAGAGTTTAGGAGCGTTCAAAGGCTTTATCTTCCATGTCAGAAATCCTTTCTTCTGCTTGCTCCATTCTTTTACTGAGGGATTCTACTGTATTTTTCATATCTTTGAGGGCTGCAAATTCTTGCTTAAGTAAGTCTAAGTCTTTGGTGGTTTTGTCTTTAAATTCGTTAAATTCTCGAGACAACTTTTGAATTTCTCCTCGAATTCCTAATTCCACTTTGTTAATCTTGTCTGCAATCCAAATTCTGAATTTGATTTCTGACATCTCAGGCAGTTGTTTATGAATGGGATCTTCAATCGCATCTGCCATATCTTTCCTTGGGGTGGGGTTGATCTATTCTGGTTATTCATGTTACCAGAGATTTTCTGCTGATTCCGCCCCATGGTTGTTTTACTCCCTCTGATTTTTTTCCCCTGGGGCTTTGTCGAGGGCCCGTACAGTGTTGTGGCCTGAGAAACTGGGGCCCTGTCTGGTGTGGTGGGGCTAAATGGTTCTGCCTTGTTTTCAGCTGGTTTCTGTTCCACCCTAGTGAAACAGATACTCTGGATTGAAGTCTCAGCTGTGGAGAAATATCAGCAATTAAGTCACCCCGCCCCCCACCGGCAAACAATTAGAAAAGAAAAATCAAACCTTCCTACCACTGTGCACCTAGGGCACCACCTGATTTGTCCTCAGGTGATTGGTTCAGTTCAAAAATGTCTAAATCAATTTTCTCAGTCTGTACCTGTCTCGGGTGAGAGAGTTTAAGAGGTCTTTGGGAACTGGATCATAGGGGTCTGACTACTCTGGTGTGGCTTGCTCCAGTGCTGCGTGGAGTCAGGAGAAGCCACCCAGCCTATAAATCAGTCCGGGAAGGTTGCTGCCTCCTTCCCCACCTTGCACCACTTCACACCCAGTCACTGATAGCCCTGTAGTTGGCTGACCCAGTTGCCTGTAGTGAATCGGTACTCCAGGAGTTTGTACCTGCCTGAATCACAAGGAAGTCTGCCAGGCCGCTGCGCTCTGCCTCTCTTCAGCAGGAGGAGGTGAGGTCTGACAACCTCGGGCACTAGATGAAGGTTGAGGGGTTTTTACTCGGGTCCAGTCTCACCCCTGATTAATGTTACTGACAGAACAGAACAGAACAACTCTGCGTTTCCCCTGCAGAAGAGAAGCTGAATTGAGTTCCAAATCAGCTTGTCTTTGCTCTTGTATTGTCTATAGGCTGACGATCCCCTGAGGGCCAGGTGCGTCTTAGGTTTAGTAAAGCGGACCTCTGGTCAGCCCCGCCCTGGGAGTTTCCCTGGTTTGCAAGTTTATGTTGCCTCAGGCAAACTCAGAGACTCTGGTTGCCCAGGGAGACAGGGGGTGTGGCTTCAGAATATTCTGTAGTGAGCCGTATTGCTAGCAAAAGAGGGCTGCTGCCTTATGGCTCAGGCAACCGTTGCTCCGGTGTAGCTCCCCTCCGGCCAATCATCCTCTCTCCACTCCATATCCCAGAGTCTGCACCGACAGGCTGCAGCCCAGCACTGTCTACACCCCTCGAGCAATCGCCCAAGAGTCTGGACCCCTGGGGGACAGGCCTCCAGACCTTGGAGTGAGAGCAGAGGGGAGCGCGGGGAGCACTGGAGGCCTGGAGTTGCGGGCAGAGAACACACACAGCTTTACACAGTTTTATGCCTGGCCATATTATCACCAAAGGACAGCTGTCGCACTGTGCCTCAGGGAACTGCCACTCCGGTGCAGGCCCCTCTCCACCGACCGACCAGGACTGGCCTCCAGACCCCAGTGTGAGCGAAGGAGAGTGCTGGGAGCTCAGAATTCCAAGTAGAGACCATATACAGTTTATACAGTTTTATGCCTGGCAGGAGGATGCCGTGGCACCCCCGTAGGGGAGGTAGGTCCAGTTTTTAGAGAGTCTCTCCCATGGAGTGTAGTGGGAGGACCTTTGACCTCTGCCCGGTTGTTTGTGGGGCACTCTGAGCCGTTCTCATGGGGGAGGGGACTCCCGTCCGCTTGGTGATGGATTTTGTACCTTTTGTTTGTATCCTTGTGGTCACAGCTCACCTCAGCAGGTTTGACGTGCGTTCTACAACCTTCTCTCTTACAGTGCAGCTCAAATCCACCAGGTTACTTGCTGAATTTTTGTCCTTTAACTCTCCTTCTGAACGGGAGCCTCTGTGGAAAGTTGGCTTCAGTCAGCCATCTTGTCTCCTCCCTTCAGTGAGTTTCTTGTACTAATCATGTCCTCTGTATTTGTACTTCATCACTTATTAAAAAGGGGAATACTGAAATCTGGAACTGTAATTCTGAAATCATCTATTTGTCCATTCTTTCTACCAGTTTTCTGTGTTTTGAATTACTGTGATTAAGCCCGTACACATTTTGAATTGTTTTCTTCTAATAAATTAATCATTTTATCATTATGAAACACTCTTCTATATCTCTGATAATTCTTAATCTGAGGAATGTTTTGTATGATATTTATATAGCCACTCCAGCTTTCTTTCTTTTTTTTTTGAAACAGAGTCTCAGTATGTCACTCTTGGTGGAGTGCTGTGACATCACAGCTTACAGCAACCTCCAACTCCTGGGTTTAGGCGATTCTTTTGCCTCAGCCTCCCCAGCAGCTGGGACTACAGGCGCCCACCACAACACCCGGCTATTTTTGTTGTTGTTGTTGTTGTTGTTGTTGTTGTTGCAATTTGTCTGGGGCAGGGTTCGAATCTGCCACCCTCGGTATAAGGGGCCGGTGTGCTACCCACTGAGCCCACAGGCGCCACCCCAGCTTTCTTAATTTTAGTATTTTTATAGTACAACTTTACTCATTTATTATTTTTAACCACTTACATGACTTTTTTCATCCTTTCAATTTTAACTTATCTATATTTTTACATTAATGGGAACCTCTAAATACAGCATAGAGTTATTTTTTGCTTTTGTTTTAATCCAATTTGAGAATCTCTACGTTTTAGTTAAAGTGATATATTTGTATTCACAATAGGTTAACTTTATATCTGATATCTTGGGGAGGTGTTTGAGGTTTTTTGTTAGTTTGTTTCTTCTGATTGTTTCCTCACTCATTATTTTTCTTCTATTTTTCCTTTTATTCAGCAATATTTTAGGAACCTGCCTTGTCAATGCTTTATTGACTATAATTTGTTTTATGTATGAATTTTTCTGGTGGTTTCTCTAGAGTTTAAAGTATATATCTTTGTTTTATCAAGTTCTACCTTCAGATAGGATGATGCCACTTCAGTTATATGAATTTTAAAAAGCAAACTTCTATTGTAGGCCTTCTAACTCTTTCTGTAATTCTTATAACATTTATGCCTGCACGTATTATAAATACATTGTTATTTCTCTTTATTCGTCAAATATCATTTAAATATTTTTTAACAAAGCAGGAGGAATTACGCTACCAGACCTCAGACTATACTACAAATTGATAGTGATCAAAACAGCATGGTATTGGCACAAAAACAGAGAAGTAGATGTCTGGAACAGAATAGAGAACCAAGAGATGAATACAGCTACTTACCGTTATTTAATCTTTTACAAGCCAATTAAAAACATTCAGTGGGGAAAAGATTCCCTATTTAACAAATGGTGTGGGTGAACTGGCTGGCAACCTGCAGAAGACTGAAACTGGACCCACATCTTTCACCATTAACTAAGATAGACTCTCATTGGATTAAAGATTTAAACTTAAGACATGAAACTATACAAATACTAGAGGAGAGTGCAGGGAAAACCCTTGAAGAAATCAGTCTGGGCGAGTATTTTATGAGGAGGACCCCCCGGGCAATTGAAGCAGCTTCAAAAAACACTACTGGGACCTGATCAAACTAAAAAGCTTCTGCACAGCAAAGAACACAGTAAGTAAAGCAAGCAAACAGCCCTCAGAATGGGAGAAGATATTTGCAGGTTATGTCTCTGACAAAGGTTTAATAACCAGAATCCACAGAGAATTCAAACGCATTAGCAAGAAAAGAACAAGGGATCCCATCACAGGCTGGGCAAGGGATTTGAAGAGAAACATCTCTGAAGAAGACAGACATATGAAAAAATTCTCATCATCTTTAGTCATCAGAGAAATGCAAATCAAAACTACTTTGAGATATCATCTAACTCCAGTGAGACTAGCCTATATCACAAAATCCCAAGACCAGAGATGTTGGCGTGGATGTGGAGAAAAGGGAACACTTTTGCACTGCTGGTGGGAATGCAAATTTATACATTCCTTTTGGAAAGAGATATGGAGAACACTTAGAGATCTAAAAATAGATCTGCCATTCAATCCTGTAATCTCTCTACTGGGCATATACCCAGAATACCAAAATCACATCATAACAAAGATATTTGTACCAGAATGTTTATTGCAGCCCTATTCATAATTGCTAAGTCATGGAAAAAGCCCAAGTGCCCATAGATCCACAAACGGATTAATAAATTGTGGTATATGTACACCATGGAATATTATGCAGCCTTAAAGAAAGATGGAGATTTTACCTCTTTCATGTTTATGTGGATGGAGCTGGAACATATTCTTAGTAAAATATCTCAAAAATGGAAGAAAAAGTACCCAATGTACTCAGCCCTACTATGAAACTAATTTAGGGCTTTCACATGAAAGCTATAACCCAGTTACAACCTAAGAACAGGGGGAAGGGGGAAAGGGAGGAGGGAGGGGGGAGGTGGGTAGAGGGAGGGAGTTTGGTGGGATTACACCTGCAGTACATCTTACAAGGGTATATGTGAAACTTGGTAAATGTGGAATGTAAGTGTCTTGGCACAGTAACTGAGAGAATGCCAGGAAGGCTATGTTAACCAGTGTGATGAAAATGTGTCAAACAGTCTGTGAAGCTAGTGTATGATGCCCCATGATCATATCAATGTACACAGCTATGATTTAATAAAAAAAAAATAAATAAAATTCAAAAATAATAAATGTTTTAAAATAAGAGAAAACAATTTCAGTTTATCTACTTATCATTTCTATTTCTATTACTATTCTTTCCTTGTATATATCCTGATTTCTACTTAGTATCATTTACCACCAGCCTGAAGAATTTCCTTTAATATTTCATGTGGTGCAGATGTATTGGTGATAAATTCTTTCTCTATTGTTTTTCTGAAAGTGTCTTTTGTTAGCTTTACTTTCATAATAATTTTATTTATTTAGTAATTAATGTATTAGTAAATTTATTTAAATAATTTTCTCTATAATATTCTAAGTTATTTTTTTCCTTTCAGTATTTCAAAGTTGTCATTTTTTTCTGAGTAGATAAAAATATTCTTATTACTGTTCCTCTGTATATAATGTGTTATATTGGTCTGGTTGCTTTTAATATTTTATCATTTTTTTCACAGTTTGATCGTAATGTGATTTGATGAAGTTATTTGGGTTCATCCTTCTTGAGATTCATAAATATGTGCCCTGCTTAATATTTTGTATCAATTTTTTGATTTTTTCAACACTCACATCTTTAAGATTTTTTTTCTGCTCCAGTATCACTACTTCCATTCTCTTTGTGGTGAAGAGCCCAGTGCTGAATCCCCACCCCACAGAGGGGCAGGGGAAATGTGGCATAGGAAAGTCTCCCGTGCCACTCATTGGGGGGGTGCCATTCCCAGGCAGCCCACCCTTCATAGGCAGCCCACCCTCCCAAGTGTTACAGCACCCAGGTGGGGTCAGTTCCAAGTAGAGCCAACCAATCAGGAACCTCCTAAGTTACCTCAGTCCCTGCATCAACCAGCCCCCCAACTTGCCCCAGTTTACCTCAGGAAAGTTACCCCCGCATTGTATTCAACCCAAAATGCATCATGCCAAAGAATATAAAACCTACTTTCATTTCCACCTCGGGTGGTGCTCTGCACAGAGTACTACTGGAGGCACGGCCTAGGCACATGCTTGAATAAAGTCACTCCTTTGTTTTTAAATGTGTGTCTGGTGGTCTCTCAGTGGCAGAATTTGGTTGTAACATTGGCTCCAAATTACACATACATAGGACCAGTTGGTATATATGAGAAGTCACTGAAATTCAGTTCATTTATATTCAGCTTTTCATTGTTTGGCTTCAGTTTCCATAGTTAATTTTCTTCCTTTCCACTACTTTATTATGATCTCATTCTGCATCGAATAATCTGATGTTAATCCTATTTAGTATTTTCTTATATATTATATTTTTACCTCTAGATTATTAGGATCATTTGGGATCTTTTACATCTAACATTCCTAGATTCTACACACTCCTTAAGATCTTTTTTTTTTTTTTATTGTTGGGGATTCATTGAGGGTACAATAAGCCAGGTTACACTGATTGCAATTGTTAGGTAAAGTCCCTCTTGCAATCATGTCTTGCCCCCATAAAGTGTGACACACACCTTAAGATCTTTTTTATACATTTCATTCCTCTGTTGAAATTATTTTTCCTAATTTAGAAATATACATTTTCCTTTATACCCTAGAATATATGTATAACTATTTTAAAGTCCTTGTCTGATAATTCTATTATATCTATCATTAGGGGATCATTTCTATTAAATTGTTTTTCTTCTAGTTATGGGATATACTTTTCTGCCTCCATATATTTTTGGCATATTATGGACATAATGCCTGCACCATTGTTGTGTAAATGTTGTTGTCATCCTCAATAGAATATTGGAGTTTGTTCCAGCAGGCACTACATTTACTTTCTGGCAACTTGGTCCTTTTAAGTCTTATTTTTGTGATATGTCAGAGTTGTTCTAATTTACTCTAAGCCTAAACACTAAGGTTACATAGTCCTACTTCCGGAACATGGTCTTTCTAGGTTCTCCACTCAAGTCCTAGGGTGTTCAACAAAATTTTTCCAATCTGAATGGCTGGGATGTGAATGCCCTTCAGCACTGTGCTGATTAAGATCAGTTCACAGCTCTCAGCAGTGTTTTCTTCCTGCAGTAGTTGCTCTTTTCTGGGCCACATAGAATTCCACTCTGCACAGGCACACATTAGTATTTGACCAAGGACTCAAGTGTTTCCCCATGCAGATTTCTGGCCCTCCTTTCCTATATAACTCTCTTCAACCAAGTACCTCTTTTACTCCACAAACTCTAATTGCTTCACCATCCCCAAACTCTAAACTCTGAATAATCAGGTCATTGAGTATTCTGTTTGGGCTCTTCCTGCACTGCAGTCTGGAGTGTGTTTCCATGCAAAAATGCACTGCTTTTTAGGTGGTACAAACATCTCATTTGTGGCATGGCTAGCACGTACTCTGTCATTTTAAATGAAATGTCCAAGGCCAGTCTAATGAAATTCATTTGCTCTCCCCTGTATTATTGTAAAAGCTCCAGCCAGACATTCATCACCAAATTCTTTTAAGCACTGTATACTGTAGAAAACCATTTTATCATTTTTGCATTTAGAATTCTCACTATATTCTTCAGACTGCAGTTGGTTTTAGGTAAGAAGATAAGTTAGAGACAAGCCTTCCAGTAGGTAATTAATCACCTGTAATCAGTACATACGGCTGTTCACAGAAGGTGAGAGAGTCAAGTGGAGAAAGAAGTGACTTCACCATTTTTTCTGGGTTATTACAAATCCTCATTAAAATTGCTATTAACTTTCCCTCTACCGCCAGGATAGTTCATTAATTCTTCCTTATATTTTTAGATTAAGGCAATTAAGGGGAGAAAGTAAGAGTTAACATGCCCATACATAGGGAAACTTGATTTCTTTAGGAAATTATTAAAAGAGCCTCAAAAAAGGTCATATAAAATGTGGTAAATTATTCTGAGCCCCTAGCAGAAAAGGCAAAAATCAGAAATCAGTGGATATTCTATACCTACCTCACAATTTTGCCTGGATTCTTCTATTGTTTTTGCCTCAATAACCTTTTTCATTTTTGGTTTAAAAGACCCAGGTTTTATGAAAACTAGTTTAGACAACTTAGAGTAAAACCTTCAAGGAAACAAATGCAAAATTACTAAGATCTTCCCAAAACTTAGGAAAAGGTGAGTGAAAGTGGTAAAGCTGTTCTTGTTGATACACTCTTTAGCAAACTCAATTTTTTTAATCTTTTACAATATATGCAATAACATTTTGTTCTGTTTTATCTTTAGTGATTTTATATTATCTGTGATTAGTAGTTCATTCTCTATCTTCCCTATGCTTTTTCTATAGTATCTACATAACCTGGGTGAATATCTAATCTTTGAGAGTAAAATAGCAATTATTTTCAAAACAATGTCCTGGGAAATATTCTAAGGTTTTTATGTATATTAGCTCATTTAATATGGTTAATATTTTGTGATGTAGATACCACATTTCCTATCTGTAAAATATATCTTCCATATTTTATAGATAGAAACACTAAAGTGCAGAGAGATATACAACTAATCAAAATGGCAGAGCATATGAACCCAGAACCAGGCTCTTGAATACCACGCTCTTCTACTTCTCTCTGATTTATGGGTGTTGGGTGTTAGAAGAATGCACATGATTTTAAGCAGTGTCTTCAGCACCAAGTATTTGAGTCCAAGAACACCTAGTCAAATGCTGATTGGCTGGTGATGCACATTAAGAATCCAGGAAATCAAGAATGAGGTTCTAGAGGTCAAACTGAATATTTTACTTCTTTCTCTGGTTCTCTTAGTAGGTACGGGTTGTTATGATGATGTGAAGGGGCTGAAATAGAATGGACAGTGAAAGATGTTGCAAGGACAGACTACTTTGAATATGAGATTGTGAATGTTTACTTTGTTGAGCCTTATGTAAGATGTCCCATTGTCTACATCTGGGATACATCAAGCATCATGTATGTTGTCAAAAAAATTTTCTTACGTCGAGGAACCCAAAACATCTCTGTCTTTACAACATTACTGCAGTGATCCCAGTAAAGCCAGAACTACTGAGGAGGGTCAAAAAAGAACCTCAGGATCAGCAAAACAAAGAGTTGCAGATAATTGGAAACCCTTGCTTAATTTACTCAGTCAAGAAATATTAGTTGCAATATATGATAGGTAATATATACAAAAATTAATACTTTTATGTAATTCTAAAGATTCAGATGCAATAGGTGGGAGGTAAGCCCAGCCACTTACATTTTTTTAAATCACCATTATGAATTTGATGTCCAGCCAAGGTGGACAGGTGCCTTAGATAAGGGAGGAACATGGAATGGTGTATGAAGTAGGGGGCATCTGCAGGAACACTCAATCTAACGTGTGAGGTGGTGGGAGGCAGGTGACATTTTGGTGCAGGTGGAATTTAAGCTGAGAATTAAGGAATGAGGAGGATTAAGGAGCTAAAAGGAAACACGGTAAGGAAAACAGTGTATTTGAAAACCCACAGGGCTATAAGAATACCTGGCAGAAGCCAGCCATGACCAGAGCTTTGATTCACTATGGGGTATGAGTGGAGCTAATGGTGATTAAAGGGGGTCCCCCAAAGGAGTCTTAATAGAAGGGAGCCCCAGGCTTGTGCCTGAGCTCTCTTATACCTCTGGACTACAAGAGAACTCAATTGCTCTTTAGTGATCCTAACCATAAAGAAAGACAAGTTTTATCCAATCTCCTGCTGGGGAACTTCTGCCTCAGGCTGCCCATCTGCAGCCTGCAACATTTCTCAGAAAAACAAGGTCTGACCAACTGCCTGTATTTCTCAGAGTTGTTAAGAGAAGCTTACCTAACTTTCTTCAGAAAAGACCAGCAACCAGTAACGGGGAAAAAAAAAACTATGTCTCTCATTTAACACAAAGATGTTTCAAAAACTCTTATAAACTCATCCTGTTTTCTCATTTA
Source organism: Nycticebus coucang (assembly GCF_027406575.1). NCBI lineage: Eukaryota > Metazoa > Chordata > Mammalia > Primates > Lorisidae > Nycticebus > Nycticebus coucang. Next base: position 22,698,852 of record NC_069793.1, on the reverse strand, counting down.
CTTAATTCAAATTCCTTATGACACATTCATGTCTGTGTTGAAAGCCATTTTGAGGGCAGAAATATTCATTTTAAAATTAAATTTTAATTACACAAATAATACATGAAAATATTCACTGAGTGATTAAAACATTAGACATAAATTTTCTTTATGTCAATCCCATCCCATCTCAATCCCATCCTCAGATATAAACACTGTTACCAATTTAGTGTGGGTTTTTCCAGACTCTTTTTATATGTATACATAGAAACTGTATAGCGTTATTTTATGAGGTTTTCTTTTTAAAGTATGCATAAATACCATCTTCCAGGGTTGCTGCTTTTTTAAATTTTTGATTAAATCATACTGTATACATTTAAGGAGTACAGTGTGATGATTTGATATACAATGTAGAATGCTTTAATCAAACTGATTAACATAACCATCACCTCACTTATTTTTTGTGGTAAGATATTTATAGTTTACTCTTAGTTGTTTTGAAATGTACCCTTGCATTCTGCACATTAGGTGAGATCCCACCAAATGCCCTCCATCCTCCCTCCATTCACCCCACCTCCTCCCCTACCGTCTCACTCCTCTTCCCTCTTTTTTTCTGGACTACATTTGTGTTTTATCATTCATATGAATGCGTGATTATATATTAATTTCATAATATATGAACATAATAGTGTTGAGTACAATGGATATTTTTTTTTCCATTCATGAGATACTTTACTAAGAAGAATGTGTTCCAACTCTATCCAGGTAAACATAAAAGATGTAAAGTCTCCACCATTTTATGGCTGCATAGCACTCCATGGTATACATATACCACTATTTATTAATCCATTCATGCACTGATGGGCATTTTGGCTGCTTCCACAACTTGGTAATTATGAATCAGGCTGCAATAAACATTCGGGTACAAATGACTTTGTTGTAAAATGATTTTTGTTCATCTGGCTAAATACCTAGTAATGGAGTTGCAGTATCAATGGTAGGTCAACTTTTAGTTCCTTGAGAAATCTCCATAATTTTTTCCAAAAAAGGCTGTATTAGTTTGCAATCCCACTGGCAGTGTAGAAGTGTTCCCTTCTCTCTGCATTCACACCAACATCTGTAGTTTGGGGATTTTGTGATGTGGGCTAATCTTTCTGGAGTTAGGTAATATCTCAAAGTGGTTTTGATTACCTTTCTCTGATGATTAAAGATGATAAGCATTTTTTCATGTGTTTTTGGCCATTTCCATCATCTTCAGAGAAGTTTCTGTTCGAGTCTCTTTGCCACAAAAAAAATGGGGGTGTTTGTTTTTTTCTTATTGACTAATTTGAGTTCTCTGTACATTCTAGGTATCAGACCTTTGTCAGAATCATAACCTGCAAAAACCTTCTCCCATTCTAAAGGCTGTCTGTTTGCTATACTTATAGCGCCCTTTGCTTTGCAAAAGCTTTTTAGCTTAATCAGATCCTTGTTAATACATTTTTGGTGTTGCTTCAATTGCCGGGGGGGGGGGTCCTCCTCAGAAAATATTTTCCCAAGGCAGTATCTTTAAGCATTTTCCTTTCACTGTCTTCTAGTATTTTTATAGTTTCATGTCTTAAATTTAAATTTTTTATCCAATGAGAATCAATGTTTGTTAGTGGTGAAAGGTCAGGGTCCGGTTTCAGTCTTCTATAGGTTGCTAACCAGTTCTCCCAGTAACATTTGTTAAATGGGGATTCTTTTCCCCAATGCATGTTTTTATTAGGTTTATCAAAGATCAAGTGACAATATGTGGCTGGGTTCATCTCTAGATTCTCTATTCTATTCCATACATTTACATCATTATTTTTGTGCCAGTACCAAGCTGTTTTAATCACTGTAGATTTGTAGTATAACCTGAAGTCTGGTAACATGATGCCTCCAGATTTGTTTTTATTTCTATGTAATATATTGGCTATTTAAAGTTTTTTCTGATTCAATGTTTTCGACTTCATTAAAGTATGACACTGGTGCTTTGATAGGGATTGCATTAAATCTGAAGATTGCTATGGGTAGTATAAACATTTTAACAATGTTGATTCTTCCCAGCCAGGAGCATGGTATGTTTTTCCTTTTGTTAACATCTTCTGCTATTTCTTTTCTCATGGTTTCATAATTCTCTTTATAGAGATCTTTCATGTCCATTGTTAGTTAAATTCACAGGTATTTCATCTTCTTTAGCACTACTGTAAAAGGAATAGAGTGCTTGACTATCTTTTTGGCCTTTAGCACTAGTGTAAAAGGAATAGAGTGCTTGACTATCTTTTTGGCTTGACTATTGTTGGTATATATAAAAGCTACTGATTTGTAAGTATTGATTTTGTATCCTGAGACACTGCTATATTCCTTGATCACTTCTAAGGGCCTTGTAGTTGAGTCCCTGGGGTTTTCTAGGTATAAGATCATGTCATCTATGAAAAGTGAGAGTTTTACATCCTCTGACTCCATTTGAATACCTCTGATCCCCTTCTCTTGCCTGACTGCAATGGCTAGGACTTCCAGTACGATGTTGAATAGCAGTGGTAACAATGGTCATCCTTATCTAGTTCCAGATCTGAGTGGAAATGTTTTCAATTTTATTCCATTCAATATGATATTGGCTGTGGGCTATAGATGCCCTCTATCAGTTTAAGAAATGTCCCATCTAAGACTATGTTATCTTTTCTAATCATGAAAGGATGCTGGATATTATCAAAAGCCTTCTAAATCAATTGGTAAAATCATATGGTCTTTGTTTTCCATTTTATTTATGTGGTGCATTATATTTATAGATTTAGGTATGTTGAACCAAACTTATAACTCTGGGATAAAACCAACTTGATTGTGTTGTATAATTTTTTTGATGTGTCATTGAATTCTGTTTGCTAGGATCTTGCTGAATATTTTTGCATCAGTATTCATTAATGATATTGGTGTATAGTTTTTTTCTTTGTTGAGTCCTTCCTGGTTTGGGCATTGAGGTGATATTTGCTTCATAGAATGTGTTGGGGAGGATTCCTTCTTTTCTATGTTTTGTAAAAAATTATGTAATATAGGTACTAGTTCCTCTTTGAAGGTTTGATAGAATTCTGATGTGATGACACCTGGTCTCAGACATTTCTTTTTGGGGAGATTTTGTATAGTTGATGCTATTTCAGTGCTTGATATGGGTCTATTTAAAATTTCTAATTCTATCTGGTTGAGTCTAGTAAGGTGGCATGGTTCCAGGTATTGGTTCGCTTCCTCTAGATTTTCATCTTTCTGAGAATAGAGTTTTTTGGCAGTAATCATAAGGGATTTTTTTGAATTTCTGTGGTATCTGTTGTTATTTCTGCTTTATCATTTCTGATTTACATTATTAGAGGTTTTACTTTTCTGTTTCTGGTTAGGCTAACCAACAGTTTATCAATTTTATTAATTTTACCAAAGAACCAACTTTTTGTTTCATTGATCTTCTGAATGATTCTTTTGTTTTCAATTTCATTTAAATCTGTTCTAATTTTGGTTATTTCTTTTCTTCTGCTGGGTTTGGGGTTGGAATGTTCTTCCTTTTACAGTTGCTTCAGATAAGCCACTAAGTTGTTGACTTTCACTCTTTATGTTTTCTTGATGAATGCACCTAATGCTATAAATTTCCCTATTAGGACTGCCTTTGTAGTATTCCATGGGTTTTAATAATTTGTGTCTTCATTATCACTTTATTCCTCAAATTTGATGATTTCTTCTTAGTCTCATCTTTGACCCAGCCTAAAGTTATTTAGCTTCCATGACTTTGTTTGAGTAAAATGATTTCTGTTGCTGTAGAGTTCAACTTTTATTCCATGATGGTCCAAGAAGATACAAAAAGTAATTTCTATTCTCTTATATTTGTTGAGGTTAGACTAAGATATGATCAATTTTGGAGGATGATCCATAATTTGGGGATGACAAGAATATGTATTCAGTTTATTAGGATGAAATGTTCTGTAAATGTCTGTTAAGTCCATTTGTTCTAGGCTCAAGTTTAAGTCCATTATTTCTTTGTTCAGTTTCTTCTTCGAGGATCTACCTAGGACTACCAAAGAGGTGTTAAAATCTCCAACTATTATAGTACAGGAAGATATCAAATTGTTCATATCCATTAGGGCTTGTTTTATAAATTTAAGGGGATTCAAGAAGGTCCCAGATGTGTGGCCCTTCATGTTGAGTGAAGGGCACAGATGTGTGCCCTTCATGTTGAGTGTTTCCCCTGACTAATATGAAGTGACCATCCTTGTCTTTCCTTACCATTGTTGGTTTAAATCCTATTGTTTCTGCGAACAAGATTGCAACCCTTGCTTTATTCTGATTGTCCTTTGCCTCTATTATAGATGTACATCCCTTCACCCTGAGTCTATTTTTGTCCTTTGAGGTAAGATGAATCTCTTGTAGGATTCTGATATCTGGCCTAATTTTTTGTATTCAGTCAGCCAACCTGTGCCTCTTCAGAGGACAATTTAAGCCATTCACATTAATTGAGAGTATTGATAAGCATGGTAGTGTTTTAGCTGTCATGTTTTTCAAGTGTCCAGTGGATATTTTCAATCCTTTCACCATTGTAGATGTTAGGTTTTGTTCAAGGCTTTCTGGTTCACTTTACTTTGGTGGTCGACCACTATGCTGGTCATGATGGAAAATGGATCTGAGTATTTCCTGGAGAGCTGGATCAATTATGGCAAGTTTCCTCAACATGTGGATATCAGCAAACTATTTGATTTCTCTATCATAAATGAAACTCAGTTTAGCTGGATACAGGATCCTGGGATGAAAGTTATTTTGTTTTAGGAGATTGAAGGTTAATGACCATCCTCTTCTGGCTTGAATGGGAGGGGGTGGAGGAAGAGAAGAGCAAAGAGAGGGAAGGAGGGAGGGGGTTGGAGGGTAATGGTGTGTGACACACCTTTTTGGGGGTGGGACACAATTATAAGAGAGACTTTACCTAACAAATGCAATCAATGTAACTTGGTTCCTTGTACCCTCAATGAATCCCCAACAATAAAAAAAAAAGAAAGAAAGAAAAGTTTCAGCTGAAAGATCTACAGTCATCCTAATATTTCTCCCTTTGTAGGTAAGGTTTTTCTTATGTCTGGCTACGTGCAGGATTTTCTCCTTCATATTAACTTTGGCAAAGTTAATTACAGTGTGTCTAGGAGATGCTGTATTTGGATTGAGTCATACTGGGGTTCTGAAACTACCTACGACCGGAATTTCTGTCTCTCTTACAATGCTTGGGAAATTCTCCTCCATAATATCTTGGAGAAGAGCATCTGTGCCTTTAGGACCATCCTCTTCTCCTTCAGGAATCTCTATAATTAAGACATTTGATGTTTTGGAATGATCCCACAACTCTCTCAGGGAATGTTCTGTTCATTTTTCTGGCTTTTTGAATGCTTGGGATTGTTCAAAAGCTTTGTCTTCAAGTTCTGAGATCCTTTCTTCTGCCTGCTCCACTCTATTACTCAGAGACTCTACTGTATTTTGAAGCTCCTTGAAAACTTCCTTGAGTTCTGCTATATCTTTTCTCATTATGCCCATATCCTTGGTGACTGTCTTTGAATTCATTTATTGCTTGAAACAACTTTTGAATTACTTTTTGGATTTCTATTTCCATCTTTCCTCACTCTATTCATCTTATTTGCCATCCATATTTTGAATTCTATTTCTGAAAACTCAGCCATTTGTCTATGAATGTCATCTTCTATTGTATCTCCTTTGTGATCTAGTCTGATTATTCATGTTGCCAGAGTTCATCAGCCAGTTCTTCCCCATGAGTATTTTTCTGCAATTTGGCAAGTAAAACTAGTAGGGTGAGATTGGATTGGGGCTCCAGGAAGTGGAGTTAACCAGCCCTTTACCAAGGAGCTGTGGCCTTTCCTTTGCAATTTTACAAATGTCCCTTTCAGAACTGCAGTCAGAGACTCTGAGAACCTGCTTGGTGAGATAGCACAAGTTGGCTCTGTCTTATAGTCAGCCAGCCTCTATCCAATCCCAGTGAGTCATGGCATGAGGCTATAATCACGGCCAGGTACAGATACAAGCAACTACGGCACATACCCCCCTCAACCAGTGACCGCTAGAAGAGGAGAATCACTTCCTCCCAGCTACAAAACAACTGCTGCTCAACCTCAGAGGGTCCCCCAGGTGGACAAGTGAGAGTTCTAATCTGATTTTCCTGTGCAGTACAATCACTGCTAAACAGGGAGAGTTCAAAGGGTCTCCAGTGGCCTGATAGTAGGAATTCACAGGCATTTCCATCCTAAAAATCCGAGGGACTAGAGCCTGGTTCCCTCCAGTAAGCAACAGAGTCATAAAAATATGCCCACCAAAGTCAGACCAGGGGCATCAATACCTTGCCTGCCCATGCTGCACACAGCTGCTGACAACCCTGAGGGGCTACAGCCTGGGTTCCCTCCAATGAACAACAGAGTCAGGAAAGTGTGCCCACCAAATAAGAATAGGGTTGTCCACATACCATCACTGCACATCCTCTCTCCAGCATCCCTCTCCTGCCTGCAGCCCCCTGATTCCACAGGAGACACTGTTTCCATGCTGCTGTGTGGGCAGCACACACAATGCCCAGGCCTGTCAGGGAATTGCCAAACACTCTGAGCTCTGCAGGGAGCAGACCTTCAGACTGCCAGGCTGGGGGGTGTGTATGGTGGACTGGAAATTCAGGATTGCAGGCAAAAATATTTGTTCAATTTTATGCCAGGCTGGATGATGCCTACACTCACAATTGGGACCCCTCCACCCCACCCCTGGTGCTTAATGGCTCTCTCCCCTGGGGTAAAATGATAGGTATTTTTTTCCCTGCTCATTTGCAGAAAACCCACAGTGAGCCTCCTGCCTGGGGGAGGGGTTTTTCATCCTTTTAGCCATAGGCTTTGTACCTGAACTTTGTTTTCCTAGATCCTCTTTCTTAGAGTCACAGCTTTCCTCAGCACTTGTCTGATGAGGTGCACTTGTCTATCTTCTTTCTAAGTTCAGCTCCCCACCTTTGCCTTCATTAAGTCCACTTCTGTCCAGTATCTCTCCCCCTGGACAGGAGCCTCTGACAAAAGCTGCCTCTATTCAGCCATCTTCCTTCCCACAGCTGTTGCTGCTTTTTCACACTATAATTTTTCTTGGAGACTAAATACCTTGTGCAAATTCAATGTCTTATAAATAAATAATGAATGATAATATCAATTATTGCTTTCAGGGCCCTCAGTGGAACAGACCTAAGTTTGAATCTTAGCTCTAGTACTTAAAAATAGTTTGACTTTGAGAAATTCATAACTTCTTTTAAGCCATTTCTTTATTTGTAAAATGGAGGTGATACTACTTATCTCAGAGGACTATTATCGTAAAGCATTTAAAACAGTGTCTAACAAAAAAGAAAATGTTGATTATATTTCCGCTGTATCTTCATTCACTCATAATGCTTTGCTCAGGGGGTTGCTGCATTAGTTTTTTTGTTTGTTTGTTTCTTGGTTGGTTTTTTGTTTTTTTGGTTTTTTAAAAATTTTTAATTATTATGGGTGAATGTCCCTTGATCATGTTGAATTATCTTTTTAATGCATTGGTGAATTTGGTTTGCTAGTAGTCTGTTGAGGATTTTTGCATTTATATTCATTTAGTTTTCTTTTTTGTTGTATCTTTGGTTTTGGTATTAGAGTGACACAGGTCTTGTAGAAGAGGTTTGGGAGTATACTCTCCTCAATTTTTTGCAATAATTTACATAGGATTGGCTGCTCTGATGAATATAAATGCAAAAATCCTCAGTAAACTACTCATGAAATGATTTTATCCATTTCCTCTAGGTGTTCCTATGCATCATCACGTTGTTGCTTATAATAGCCTCTAATGATCCTTTGGATTTCTGCTGTATCAATTATAATGTCTCCTTTCTCATCTCTGATTTTATTTATTTGGTTATTTTCTCTTTTGCTTGTTTTTTTGTAGTTAGTCTGGCTAAAGATGTGTCAGTTTTACCTTTTAAAAAATAACTTTTTGTTTTGCTTTTTTGTTGTTTTTTTATTGGTAAATCATAGCTGTGTACATTTGTGCAATCAAGGGGTACAATGTGCTGGTTTCATATACAATCTGAAATGTTCTCATCAAACTGTTCAATGTAGCCTTCATGGAATTTTCTTAGATATTGCATGTAGACATTTGTATTTTGCATTTAGTAGGTTTTGCCTATACCCATTCTAAGATGTACCATAGGTGTGGCCCCACCCATTACCCTCCATCCACCCTAACCTCCCCCCTCCCTTCCCCTCCCTTGGCCCTTTCCCCATATTCTTGAGCTATAGTTGGGTTATAGCCTTCATATGAAAGCTATAAATTAGCTTCATAGTAGGGCTGAGTACATTGAATACATTTTCTTTCATTCTTGAGATACTTTGCTAAGAAGAATATGTTCCAGCTCCATCCATGTAAACATGAAAGTGGTAAAGTCTCCATCTTTCTTTAAGGCTGCATAATATTCCATGGTGTACATGTACCACAGTTCGCTTGTCCATTCTTGGGGAGGCCCAGCAGGCAGGGTAGCGGTCCCGGTGCAGCTCTTCCAGAGGTCTGGGAGTGTGCTGATCGCGGGTCCTTCTGGAGGTCTGTGAGGGTGCTGATCGGGAGTCCCAGGGCAGCTGTTTTGGAGGTCTGGGATGCTGCCCATCGCGGTCGTGAGGCATCTCTTCTGGTGGTCCGGGAGGATGCCAATTACGGGTCCCAGTGTAGCTCTTCCGGAGGTCCGATCAAGGGTCCTAGCGCAGCTCTTCTGGAGGTCCAGGAGGGTGACAATTGTGGGTCATGGGGCAGCTCTCCCCAAGGTCTGAGAGGGTGCCGATCATGGGTCCCGACCAAAAAATAACTTTTTGTTTTATTGATCTTTCATAATTTGTTTCAATTTCATTTGTTTCTGTTCTGGTCTTTATTATTTCATTTCTTCTACCAGTTTGGGGTTTGGTTTGCTCTTGTTTTTCTAGTTCTTTGAGATGTATTGTTCAGTTTATGTGAAGCTTTTCTAATTTTTTAATGTAGGTACTTATTGCTATAAACTTTGTTTTTATTTATTTATTTTTGCTGTATCTTATAGGTTTTGACATGTGTTTTTATTTTCATTTTATTCAAGAAATTTTTAAATTTCTATCTTAATTTTTTCATTGGCCCACTGATCATTCAGAAGGATATCATTTAATTTCCATGTGTTTGTATGTTTTCCAATGTTCTTCTTGTTATTGATTTCCAGTTTTATTCCATCATGAACAGACAAAATACTTGGTATGATTTCAATTTTTTTTGAATTTATTAAGGACTTGTTTTAGTGGCCTAACATACAGTCCATCTTTGAGAATGATCCATGAGCTGAAGAGAACATATAGGCTCCAGATGTCAAATTAAACATTCTGTAAATATCTATTAGATCAATTTGGTGTATAGTGCAGGTTAAGTCCAATGTTTCTTTACTGATTTTTGGTCTGAATGTGCTTTCCAGTGCTGAAAGTGCAATGTTACAGTCCTCAGTGATTACTGTATTGGGGTCTATCTTTGTTTCATGTATCTGGGTGCTCCAACATTGAGTGCATATACATTTAAAATTACTATATCCACTTCCTGAATTGACACCTTTACCTCTATACAATGGCCTTCTTTGTCTCTTTTTTATAGTTTTTGTCTTGAAATCTATTTTATCTGATAAAAATATAGCTGTTCCTGCTTTGGGGGGGTGTCCATTCGCTTGGACTATCTTTTTCCATACTTTGTGTTCAATCTTTGTGTGACTTCATATGTGAGGAATGTTTCTTGCCAAAAACATGTGATTGGCTCTTGTTTTTGTATCCATTCAGCCAGTCTATGTCTTTTGATTGGAGAATTTAGTTCATTCATATTCATTGTTATTATTGATAGCTAAGAACTTACTGCTACCACGTTTATTATTTGATCTCTGGTTGTTTTGTGGTCCTTCCCTCCTACTCTCTCTCTCCCTCCCTTCCTCGTTCCCTCCCTCCCTCCCTTCTTACCTTCTTTCCTTCCTTCCTTTGTTACAAGTGATTTACTTTAGTTGTGTGTTTTAATTTATTGCCTTTTATTTTATATCTGTTATAAGTTTTTTGATTTGACATTACCATGAGATTTGCAAAAAAAAAAAAAACATTTAATAACTAATTATTTTAAATGTATGACAACTCTTCTTACAAACAAATAAGCAAAGGGAAATATAATAGAACTCCTAACTTCATCCCCCTGCCTGCTTTTTAAATTTCTGTTGTTTCCATCCATATCTTTTTATACTATCTCTCCTTCAAAAGTTTGTTGTAGTTACTTTTGAAAGGTTTGCATTTTCAGTCTTCTTACTCAAGATATAAGTGGTTTATTTATCACAATTATACCAATAGAAGTGTTTAGTAATTGAATACTTACTGTTACCAATCAGTTGTATACATTCAGATGATTTTTTTTATCACTCATTAACTTTCTTTTCTTTTGGATTGAAGAACTTTTAGCATTTCCTATAGGACAAGTCTGATGTTGATGAATCCCTCAACTTTTGTTTCCCTGGGAAAATCTTTATTTCTCCTTCATGTTTGAAGAATATTTTTATAGGATACAATTCTAAGGTTAAGGTTTTTTTCCTTCAGCACTTTGAATATGTCATGTCATTCTCTTGACCTATGGTTTCCACTAAAAAGTCTACTGCCAAACATATCAGAGATCCTTTATATTTTTTTTTCCATGCTTTCCTTAGGACCTTTTATTTACCACGACCTTGGAGAGTTTGATGAATAAATTCCTTGAGGTAGTCTTGTTTGAGTTAAATCTGCTTTGTGTTCTTTGGCCTTTTTGTACCTGAATATTGATATCTTTATCTATGTTTGGAAGGTTCTCTGTTTTTATTTCATTGAATAAACTAATAGACAATTGAATTGTCTATGTCAATATCTTTATCCATCTCCTCCTAAGGCCACTAACTCTTAGATTTGCCATTTAGTCTTGCAGACAGAATTTTCAAATAGCCTGTCCTTGAGCTCACTAATTCTTTCATCTATTTGGCCATTTCTGCTATTGGAAGACAAAAGGACTCTGTTGCATTTCTTTGTCTGTCAATTGAATTCTTAAGCCCTAGAATTATGTTTGATTTTTTTTTATTTCAATCTCTTTGATAAATTTCTCTGATTAACTTCTGAATTCCTTCTCTGTGTTGTCTTGAAGTTCACCAAGCTTCCTCTAGATAGCTATTTTGAATTCTTTGTCTAAAAGGTCACATATTTCCATTGCTTCAAGATTGGTTACTTGTGCCTTATTTAGTAACATTTGGTGAAGTCACAATTTCCTAGGTGTTGTTGATGCTTATGGATGTCTGTCAATGTCTGGTGCATTGAAGAGTTAAGCATTTATTTTAATCTTCATAGTCTGGGCTTGTTTGAACCTATCATTCATTACAAGGCTTTCCATATAGTAAAACAGAACTGAGTGTTATAATCTAAGTCTTTGATCACTGCAGCCACATCAACATTGGGGGTTCCCTAAGTTCTAAGTAATGACTCTTACAGACTTCTAGCAGTACTCTCTAGTGGACTTGGAGTTGAGGGAGAAGTGACATGGACATTGTGGCTTGTAGCCACCAATGCCAGGTTATATCTGAAGCCTGCTCAGCCTCAAACAGAGCCTGTGATGACTTGGTTTAGTCAAAGCTCAGTGGCCCTTTAGATAGTAGGCCATGAGTCCTACCTGGACTTGTTCCTTCCCTGCAGGGAAGCCTGTTTCCTTCCAGCCTAGGGTGGATCGAGAAATGCCTTTCAAGAACTAAAGCCTAGAATCAGGGGCTTCAGGACTCTGCTTAGTTCTTTATTTTACCGTGGTTAAACTGAGCCTGAAGTTGCAAAACAATGTCTGTCCTCTTAACTTTTCCCTTTCCTTTCCCCAAGTGGAAGAAGATTTCCTGAGCCATACTACCTACGGCTGGCAATAGGGGTGAGTGATACTGGCACTGGCTTTGTTGACACTACAGGTATCTCCCACGGTTATGGCTCTGAGCCAGCGGACTGCAGCCTTTGTGGCCTATTTTAACAAATTTAGTCCAGGCTCCAGGCTGATTTTTGTCAGCCAGTTGCGCAGCTGGCTAAAACTTGGCTTCAGGATAGAAAATTTCTCTCTGGCCTTCTCTGGCCAGGCTGGTCTAAATGATACCCCTGTGGGCACTAGTAGAATTCTGCCCTGTACTGTGTTTCCCCTGTTCCAAGGTGGCCCTGGATTTCAATGCAAAGTCCCACAATCACTTTACTCTCCCACCTCTGGACACACAGATTCTCTCTCCACTAGGCATGCTAGAGCAACACTGCCAGGGTGTTAGGGGAGGGTGGCAGAGGCAATACAAGACTGTCTTTTCTATCTTCTTCAGAGCCTCTTTCCTTGATATAATGTTAAAATCGGGTAGTATTATCACTCACCTGGGTTTTGGCTCTTCTGAATATGTTTGCTTACATGGACAATTGTTGAATTTGTTTTCCCTATGGAGGGAAGATCACTGAAGGTTTCTATTCAGACATCTTTTCCTGCCCCTTCCACATCCTTCTCCATCTCATTAGACAGGTAGTTGATATAGTCTACAAGCAAAATCTTTCAAATGCCTCCTGGAAATGTCTATCTAGATATATCCATCAGTGTCTTCAAAACCATAATGTTCCATTTTAATCCAGTTTCTGTTCCCAAGAAACCTGTGTCTACTTGCTAAATCAGTTGGCATAATCTATGCACCTCAATGTCTCATTCCACACCCTGGCTTGCTCTGGCTACTTCTACAGTTCAGATCCTCATTGTAACTTTCCTAGATTAGAGCCCTTATCTTATTATTAATCCTCTCAGTCACCAGCATCTGACACACTACCTCCCAATTCTTCATTAGTTTTAATTATTAATAAGCCTTTTTTATTATCCAAGATAAGAGTCATCTTGAGCCTGGCATTCAGGATTTTGCACTATCAGACCTCAAGTAGTGTTTGAAAATTTGTTTCTTATTTTCCATAAACCAATAATTCCAACAACATCAACTGTTCTCTGTTGACTTTTCTCTGTGCTTTCCAGTACCTGTTTTTGCTCATGCTGCCCCACAATATAAAATACCCTTTCTGCCATCCTTCTCTCTACACCATCAGTTCCACCAAAACAAAATTTAATATAGTAAATTTAAACATAGTATGTAGAGTCAAACATACCTGAGTTCAAATTCTATCTCTGTCCCAAATTAAATGCATAACAAGTTTTTCATGTCTCTTTTCCTCAATTTTTAAACTGAAATAGTAATAGAAACTACTTCATAGTATTTTAATAACAAATTAAGGGAAAATATGAAAGGGGTTAGGGAAATGTTTGTCAAAGAATATAAAATTTCAGTTGGGAGGAATAACTTCAAAAGATCTTTTGTACACCATGGTAACTATAATTAATAATAATGTATTATATTCTTGAAAACTTCTAGAGAGTAAATTTTGTGCTTTTGCTACAAAAAATATATAAGTGTGGGAGGTAATACATATGGTAACTAGTGTGATTTAGCCATTCCACAATGTGTACATACAGTAGACCTGCCATAGTTGACCACTTCCCTACATTGACCACCTTTATAAATTGACCTAATTTTCATAGGCTGGACAGGTACATGTACATATCAGTACAGTAGGCCTAATTCCTTATGCTGAACACCTCCATATGTTGATTAGTTTGTTATAGTCCTGTGGGGGGTCAACTTACAGAAGTTCCACTGCATTTCAAAACACGTTGTAGGCAATAAAAATGTATAATTTTTATTGTTCAATTCAAATAAATAAAAATAATCCTATGCATATATTCACTCTTTCATTTTTGCCTCAGATCCTTCCTGTGAAAGAAGCTAGGCACATACAAAGCTAGTCTTCCATACAAAGCACCACCATGGTCAATGCAAGCCTTCATTAAGGGCATAAAGATGTACTGCTCGTAGAGATGGAAAGAGAGACAGAGAGAGAGATAGTGTATCAATACTTAACACTTAAGCAGAAAATTTGTGCTAAGTAATCAGCAACTGTCACTATAATACTAGTTAAAGTCTTCTTCAAATGTCCTTGCTTCCATGAGGTCCTCCCCAGTCCTAGAAGATAGAAGTTATTTCTGCATGGCAACAATATTTTAATTATGCCTGTTGCAAACTACTTATAATTTTATATATTACTGTACAGTTACATTTTCTTTGATCATAATTCCTGAACCTGAAACTGCAATGAATTTGCCAAAAGATTTCTGAGTCTTTATCAATTGCATAAGAAAATCTCAGAGAAGTAGTTTAAATGAGGAAAATAGATTTTGCTAAAATATTTTAATTTTTATAAGATATATGACACAAAACAGTTGAAACCAGAACTCTATTTAAAAAAAAAACAAAAAACTTTCAAGACACAAGGCCACTACACAGGTATGAACTGCCACTTTCTTGGCAGTTCAAAAAAATTTCAGCTTCCTCTTTGAGATCATCTGTGATGCTTAACATAGGACAATCACAAAATTTATGAATGAAATCCTATTTTTAAGAAAGAAATGAAGCAAATAGCAATACTCTTAACACTAGATCTTAAATTAAATGTTCTTTCCAATGCTGTAATAATTGTATCTCTTCATATAATAATTAAATCTCTATTTAAATGATTAAAAAATAATGTTTCACTAGATAATGTTCACAAATGAGCAAGATTGGAGAGGTTTAATTGACTTTGGATTAGAGAAGACAGTTATTTTCACGAAGCTGTATGATGATATAGTTACATTAACTTCAGTGATGCCAATGATCTTTAAAATTCATGATGATTATACATATACCTCTGAAGTCCATAACTATGTGGAACATATTTTAAAGGAATTACAGGAAAATCCCTCTATCATCAAAATAATCCAACTTGCTTTATTTGACTACGTAATATTTAACTTTTTTATATTGATTGAAATGTTTAATTTAAGAAAATTATTCAAAGGCCATAACAATTTAAAAAGTTACCTTGACTTTCTTTACTCTCTGTACTTTCTTTTCATAAACACTGAATGGAAAACACTGCTAAGAATGTTCTATTGCAGAGATATGACTTTAAACATTTCATTTTACAGAACCTGGAGCCATAGAGAAAGTCTGTGTCCTGGAACAGAGGAAAAAAAGCAGAAGTAATATTTAAGTGGTGGTGAAAATAATCCTGAACAAGGTGTTTCACAAGCTTACCAGAACTTAGGAATCATTAATAGTTAATATTAGCAGTAAATTACAAATGTAGTATATAATTTACTTATGTATGTATGTGCATTAATATATCTGTGCATGTATGATTTCAGTATAAATACTTATACTATTATACATTGTACTGTGTATTTATTATCACATAATTCAGCATGAAATTATGTGAGCCAAAGCCTATAAACTACCATGTGTTTTCCTGAATAAATGCTTTAAAATACAAACCCCAGGGAAAAAGACAGCCACCTTTAAAACTTATAACTACATTTCAACAGAGCCTGTAGAGGTTAATAAACAGATTTTGGTATGTACCATTATTTTGTCAAGCCCTACCTTCTATGGGGATAGAAATACAAAAGATTAGGCCAGGTATAAAAAGAAATTCTATTGGAAGGGAAGGGAAAGGAAAAGAAGAACACAGCCAAGTTGAGAAGGGCAGTACCTAAGTACTTGGTCATTCCATTCTGTTTCTCACCCCACAAAAGGGAGTCAAGCAATAGAGGACTGAACCAGTCATAACCAGTCAAGACACCTTCTTAGATACATTTTTTTAAATAACAATAATTCTAGGAAGGTTTCTTCCCTAGAATAGTTAGAAATGGCAAAAGTAAACCCAAAAAGGACTTCAATTCCAAGAACAGCTCAGCTGTAGATAAGCGCAAGATTGGGATACCTACATTAGAGCTTAAGAAAGAATTATAGTTCAATAATTAGAGCAGAAAATTTATACAATAAGTGTTGAAAAATGGAAGATTAATGTGAAAGTGTCAAATTGTACTTAGGTTTTTATTTTTCTATGAATATTGTCCTAAATGATGTATAAATGGTATACAAATCTCATACATTAGAGATTAGTTCATTGTTATGCTTCTGTAAAGATAATTTTATTTTCATAGAAAAAAACTTTTAACCAGAAAGAACTAAAAAATTGCCTCGTTTAACCCTCTCGTTTTACAAATAAAAAATGGAATTCTACACATTTCAATATTTGGTCAAAAGTTACCCTGCTAGGGACAGAGTTGGGACCAGAGCCAACCCCCTATTGTGCTATTCACCATTTAATAGTTTTATTTATAGGACTAGATCCTCTAGGTTTGAATCCTACATCTATCAATTATTAGCTATTATGATCTCAGGCAATGCCTCAATTTTCTCATATATGGACATAATTATATTTACTCAATAACATTAAAGTAATCTTTATAAAAATATTATATATGATCCATACAAAGACACTTACCATAATGCCTGGTGTATAATGTGTCCAACAAGTATTATTATAATTAAATATTAATTTGTGTTAAAATCCCAAACTTTATCAAGCTGAAATAGGATGCCCACCATTTAGATCAGTGTTTGTCAACCCAACTTTATATGAGAATACTCTAAAGATATAATTTATAAGAAATTCTAGGGAAGTATCCTGGAATTATTAACTTTTTTAAAACAAGATATCTCAGAGAATTTTAATGTAGGGCAATTGGTATTGACTTACTTATATCATTTGGGAAGTATTAGGAAGACTATAAAGAGATATATCCAAATGGATACCCAAATAGAAAGCCTAGAGGTCTAAAAAGAAATAAGAACATCCAAATAATATAGCCCCTTCAACCAAAGCAAGTCTTTAAAACAGTGTAGGAAAACATCCAGAAATAATAAATGTTAAATTTTGTTTTTTTACAACTCTAGACTTAGCCCTCTAATATTTTGCTATCATGACAAAGGCATTCTCCCCAGAGTCTTGGGATGGTGCCCATGATAAGCCACTATTCATTTCTTGTCTTGATTATAGAAAGCACTTCGGAGGCAGAACAGGGAAACCCTAGTTCCTGCTATTCTCAAATGGCCCATTTTCCTAATTTATCAAATAACAGTTTTTAAAAGACAGAGGCAATGCAAAAAATGTTGCTAAGTTCCAGTTAATGTGGAATTCCTGTTAGGAAACAATTGAACACAGAAGACATATTGAGAAGAAAGACACAGATCTCCATTATGAACCTAAAGAAAAATAATAAAAGTACCCTAGGCAAAGATGAAGCTTAAAAATGAAAAAGGCCAATACTAATATGAAACCAATAGATAGATAACTATACCTCCACATGAGAGAAAAACACAATTAAATTTAAGAGCAGGGATGAGAGAGGAAGGAAAGGGAAGAAGGGAGGGGATTGGTAAATTCCCACCTAATGTGCATAATGTAAAGATATACAGCACATCCCCTGGATGAAGGGCTTATCTGCAACTTGAATTTACCTAACAAATGCAAACAATATAACCTAATCATTTACATCCTCATATTAATCTGAAATAAAAATAATAAAAATTCTAAAAAATGAAAATGGAAACTGTATGCCTAGAAGACCATGATCAGAAATGCACAAAAATGTCACCTCACTGCTCACACTAACAATCCATCAAAAACTTGATGAGGTAGTCAACCACATCATTATTAAAAAGATACATATGGCTATTAAGTGTACTTCCAGAAAATTTTACATAGCCTACTCTGATAAATGAGTCCCACATATCCTAATGATATTTCTGTGGTCTTTACTAATGTCTGCTTTAAAAGAACTGCAGCAGGTATTGTCAGGACAAGAACCTGAACTAGAAAAGCCCAAAAGCTGTCCTAGGAATGAGTTGATGAGGAAAGTAACATTCTGGTATTAAAACAGGACCATTCCTAACTTAAGAACATGTACTTATATGATGCCTTTCACCAACCTATTTCAGGCTCATTTTTGATAGGAAAAAAACGTTTTTAAACAAAAGATTATATGTTGTGCTAAAATTTTTCTGAGCTATTTCAAATACTTGGAGATATTATATAGAAAGGAATCAAATTATGCTGTTATATAAATCCATGCATGAGGATGTAAGTAGTATATTATGGAAGCAAAGATGGAGAATATAAGGGTTATATTAAGAAACACCAAGGAAGAATAAGAAAACATTGGTTGAATTCCTCCCCCCCCCCCACTTATTATGATTGGTAGCGAACTGGTAGGAAAGAATGGAAAAAAGGAAAGAAATCAAACAGAACAATAAGACCTTGGGAATGTTTACTAAGAAACATGATTAAGAAACACATGAAGAACAAACTTGTGCACATCACTCCTTTCTACCCAAATAGTTGTCTAGCTGGAAAAAGTTCCATGATGTGGAACTTTTTAGATAAGCAGATGATGTGCAGGTGTGAGAAAGCCCAGTAGAGCAATGCACTGGCTCCGAGCAAATGATAAACCTAGAATCTACTTCCAAATCTATCATAACTTACTGTACTCTTTATAATTCAGACTACAGTTTTCATCATCTACTAAATTAGAATGTTGAACTACATTATCTTTGGGGTTCATCCTGGCTCTGATAATCTATAGCAAACTGATACAAATTAATGTTCAACTAATTAAAAACAGTTTAACATAAGGATTAGTAGCCCAAAAGTTTATAGTAGCTAAGTAGGTAATATGAACAAGGAATGTTGGCCAATAGAGAGTTATGAGGACCACGGAAAACTAGTGCTGGCTAGGAAGAAACATAGACCTGATATTGTAATACTGTCTGATATTTTTGAGAAAAATATTTAAATATAGATAACCCTAATATACCCATGTAAATTAAAGAAACTGAACTTTTAGTTAATGTTTTCATGAAAAATGTCCAGGCACTCTTACCTTCATTGAGGAAATTCTACCACATACTTAAGGGAAAAAAAGCACCAATTGTGCAAAAACTTTTCCAAAGTTATTTAAGAGAATGGGGTACTTTTAGCATCAGCACTAAATCTGATCAAAAAATTACCTGAAAATAAAAAAACCTAATGATCAATACCCTTCTTGAAAACATTTGCAAAAACTCTAAACAAAATCTTGACAAATCAAATCTAGCAACATACAAAAATAATAATATATTATGACACACTGAAGTTTGTTCCAGGAATGCAGGGTTTATTTAAGATTTGAAACTCAACCATTATCATTTATCATATGAACACCTAAAGAAATAAAATAATATGATTATCTCAGTACACACAGACACATGCACACACATGGCATTTTGCACAATTCAATGTCTATTTTTGAAAAAGTCTCAGCAAAAAGAAATTGAGAGACTTTCCTCAACCTGTTAAAGGGCACCTAGGAAAACCTACAGCTAACCTCATACTTAATGGCAAAAGACTGACCATTTTCCTTCTAAGAAGAAAGAAAAGCCAAGGATTAAGTAAAAGGCAAGAATTTCTGTTCTCAACATTTCTGTTAATTGAACTGTAGTTACTAGACATTGTAATAAGACAAGAAAAAGTAAAAAGGAATCTAGTTTGAAAAACAAAAATTAAAATTGTCTATACTTTTGGAACACATTCTCTTAGTAAAGTATCACAAGAATGGAGAAGCAAGAATCCAATGTACTCAATTCTAATATGAAGCAGTAGATGATCTAATACATACCCTTATAAGAGAAACATTCAAATCAATTCAAATTAGGGGGCAGGGGGCAGAGTGGAGTAGGGAGGGGTTGGGGGTTATGGTGTATGGCACATCTCTTAGGGATGGGACACAATTATAAGAGGGACTTTACCTAACAAATTGTGTAAATGTAACCTAACTCGTTTTACCCTCGATTAACCTCAAATAATTAAAAAAATATATCTATACATGCATATAGCATTGTTATCTACATAGAAAACCCAATGAAATTTATACCCAGAAATGCTCTTAGCACTAGTAATTGAGTTTGACATGGCTTCCAGATACAAAATCAATACATAAAAATTAATTTTACTTCCATGTGGTAGCCATGAAGAGTTAGAAATTGAAATTGAAAAAGCAATAACATTGACAAGATCAAAAAGTGTGAAAGAGTTAGGGATAAAGCTGAAGAAATACATGCAAAACCTACAGCAAACCATTAATGAGAGAAATTTTAAAATACCTAAACAAATCGAGAGATGTAATATGTTTATGGAATGATAGTCTCTATATTCTTCAGAGGTCAATTGTCCATAAATTTATTTATAGATCCACTAGAACACCAATTAAAACATCCATCATGCAGTAAGATACAATTTGACAACCTGATTTTAAAATTAATATAGAAAAGCAAAGGACTAAGAATATCTAACACACCTTTGAAACAGAAGCACAGAAGTTAAAACATCAGTGCTACAATAATCCACAGAGTGTAGTATCGGCATAAAGTCAGTTAGTATATCAGTGCATCAGGATGAAGTCCAGAAATAGAACCACACATATATTGGCAAGTGTTTAATGTTGCATAGATTATTCAGTGAAAGAAGAATGCCTCATGTAATACATAACATTAACTGAAAACTGACCTTAGACCTAAATATAAATCAAAAAGCTATAAAACCTCTAGAGAAACACAAGAGTAAATCTTTATAAAACAGCAAAGAATAATATTTTTAAAACATTAAAAAATTAGTCTTCACCAAAATTAAAACTTCTGTTCTGTGAAAGACACTGTTAGTAAAATTTTTAGAAAATCCCTGACTCGGATAAAATATTCACAAATAATTTATCTGATAAAACAACTTATATTCAGAATATATAAATAATACTCTAAAGTCAATGAGGAGGAAATAGTCCATTTCTTATCTGGGCTTCACCAAACAAAATACACAGAAGGTAAATTAAGTATATGAAATTATACTCAATACTTAATGTCATAAGGTATTAAAATGCAAATTTAATGCATAATTAAATAATGCTACATAATACTTTAAGTTAAAAACTCAAGCAAAATTTTTGTGTGTGGAGAAAGTTAAACTCTCACACAGCTTATAGGAATGTAAAATGATACAATCATTTCAAAAAACATTCTGGACATTTCTTAAAATGTCAAACATATACCTATCTTATGATACAGCTAATCTATTTTTAAATAGTTATCAGGAATTACAGATCCATACCTCTTCACAAATGTTAAGAGCAGTTTTACATAGAACAGCCAAAAATTAAAAACAATCCAAATGTTCATCAACAAGTACTAAAATCCTCATGCAAACAAGTACTACTTTGTAACAAAAAGGAATTACACTATTGATAAATGTTTATGGATGAATATTAAAAGTAACTACACTAAGTGAAATAAGCTAGACAAAAACAATACAGACCATACTATTATTACATCCTTCAGCCCAAGAGTTGGAGGTTGCTGTGAGCTATGATGTCATGCACTCTACCAAGGATGACAAAGTGAGACTCTGTCTCAAAAAAAAAAAAAAAATTATGTCAAATAAATTTGAATTTAAACCTGGAATGGATGCTAAACAATATAAAATCTATTAACATAATTGACTATATCACAAACATTAAAAGTGAAAAGCCATATAATAGTATTAACAGGTATAGAAAAGCCATTTGCTAAAAAAATAAAAAACACAACACTCATTTATGATTAAAAAAAACAAACCAAAAAATTATTCTTCCCAAATTAGGAATGGAAGGAAATTTTCTGTCTTATAAAGGATACCTTACAGAAATGCACAGCAAATATCATAACAATAAAACTTTAGAAGATTTCTTTTAAACATCAGGAAATAACGAATATGCCCACTGTTACTACTTTTATTAATCACTGTTACTGTTTTAGTCAGTAAAAAATGGGAAGTGTATCTCACTTACTGCTTATTTTTCTTTTTGCTTTATAGCAAAATTCATAACCAGGACTATATAAGGGGTCTGCAAAAAGCTTATGGAAATGTATATTATAACTGTGCATGGAGTTCAATTTTTTTGCAACAAAATAAATTTATACTAATTTGTTGTAACATGTCTGAGCAGGATTTAATTTGGGACAGGGATAAGACATTAGTTTGAAAAGAACCCTTATCAGAGCAACATGGATTCTGCTAATTGAGGGAAAAACAAATACTAAATTTATTGTGAGGCTTGGGTGAAAGAATGGTAAAATAATCAATGCTTCACAAAAAGTTTATGGGGAAAATGCCCCCAAGGAAATCAGCAGTTTACAAAGAAAAAAAAGATAATTTTAGGAAGAGAATGAGACAAGAATGAAGACGAAGCATGCAGTAGCAGACCATCTACCAAAATTTGTGAAAAATAAAAGTCTTGTTTGTGCCTTAATTGAAGAGAACTGACAATTAATATGTGTATGATAGACACCAACAAATACTATAGAAATCTCAACTGCTTCAGTTCACACAATTCTGAAAAATTAAAGTTGAGCAAACTTCCCACTCCGTGGGTACCAAAACAATTGTGCTCAGATCAGCTGCAGGCAAGAGCGGGGCTTTCCATGGAAACTTTATAAACAAGTGGCATGAAGATTCTGAAGCATTTTCTCCAATAACTATAACAAAAAATGAAACACAGCTTTACTAGTATGATCCTGAAGACAAAGGACAATCAAAGCAATGGCTACCCAGATGTAGAAGTGCTCCAGTCAAAGCAAAAGCAGACCAATCAAAAACAAGTCATGACAACAGTTTTGGGGGGATGCTTAAATCATTTTCCCTGAAGACATTCTGGAAGGCCAAAGAATAATAACATCTGCTTACCATGAGAGTGTTTGGAGAGAGTTAGCCAAAGCTTTAGCAGAAAAACAGTCAGGAAAGCTTAGTTAGTGAATCCTTTCCTACCATAAAAATGTTACTACTCATTCCTCTCATCAAACAAGGGAAAGTTTGTGAAAGTTCCAAAAGAAATCATTAGGCATCTACCTTACAGTCCTGATTTGACTCCTCCTGATGTCCTTTTCTTTCCTAATCTTAAAATATTCTTTTTTTATTAATTTTTTTAAAATCATAACTGTGTAAATTAATGCATTAACTGTTACACTGTGTTTCTCTAGAGGTTTTATAGCTTTTTAACAATGTGCTGATTTAATATACAATTTGGAATGCTTACATCAAACCGGTTAACATAGCCTTTACCTCTCTAACTTAATTGTTCCGTTAAGACATTTATACTCGGGAGGGGAGACAAGATGGCGGACTGAAGCCAGCTTTCAACAAAGGCTCCCGTCCAGAAGGAGAGTTAAGGGACAGGAATTTAGTAAGTATCCTGGTGGACTTGAGCCTCACCAAGAGAGAAGGCTGAAGAACGCACATCAACACCGCTGAGGCAAGTTGTGATCACAAGGATGCAAACAAAAGGTATAAAATCCACCACCAAGCGGACGGGAGTCCCCCTCCCCCATGAGACCGGCTCGAGAGCCCCACAATTGAACAAGCGGGCAGAAATTAAAGGCCCTCCCACTACACTCCACGGGAGAGACCTTCTAAAAACTGGACCTACCTCCCCTACTGGGGTGCCGTGGCGTTCTCCTGCCGGACATAGGGCTGAATAAAACTTTGGGAATCCTTTGCCGGCAACCCTGAATCCCCGGCGCTCCTCTCCCGCCCACTGAGGTCTGGAGGCCTGTCCCCCAGGACTTTGGATCCTTGGGTGATTTCTCAAGGGGAGTGGACAGTCCCCGAGTTGCAACTGGTCAGCATTGACTCTGAGGCGCGCAAGTGAGGAGAGGGCACCAGGCTGAGGGGGAGTCACGCCTCGCGGCACTTCCCTGCGGTGCAGTACACCAACCCTCCCCGGGCATACGGGGCCCAAGACTGAATAAGACTCTGGCCTCCCCGCTGAGAGCTGAGAACCCCTACTCTCACTCGGGGTCTGAGGGCCTATCCCCCAGGAGTTCGGCTCCTTGGGTGATTACTCGAGGGGAGTGCACAGTGCCTGAGCTGCGTCAGGTCAGCGCTGACTCTGGGATCGTGAGTGAGGAGAGGGCACTCTGCGGAGGGGAAATCAAGCCTTGGCGGCACTTCCCTGCGGTGCAGTGCAGGAGCCCTCCCCGGGCCGTAGTATTGTGTAAAACTGAATGAAACTCTAGCTTCCCCCCCCACTCCCAATCGGGGTCTGGGGGCCCATCCCCCAAGAGTTCTGATTCTTGGGGGATCTCTTAAGGGGTGTGGACCCAGCACAAACTGCGGCCGCTCAGTGCTGACTCTGGGGTGCGGGACAGAGGAGAAAAGGGTCGCCTGTGTGCCCACACCAGAGCAGCAGTTCCCTGGAGGTAGATCAACAGCCGTTTTTTCTTTAATGGCAGAACGCTCACTTCTGGACATTCTGAGGCCACACCCCCTGTCTCCCTGGGCAACCAGAGGAGGCCACCGGCGACACGGCTCACAAACCCGGGAAGCTTCCAGGGCGGGGCCGACCCAGAGAGGTGTTCAGACGCAATTCTCCAACAGCAAAGACGTTTGAACTCAAAACAGCCCGTCTTCTGTAGGCGACGACAGGAACAGAGACAGAACCTCACAAAGTTGTCTGTTCTGTTCTGTTCTGTTAGCAGCATCCATCAGGGACGGGGCTAAGCCTGAGGGAACACCTCCTTCCCATCACCTGCATCAAACACTCAAAGATGTCAGGCCCCATCTCCTCCTGCTAGATAGCGGCAGTCTGCGGGGGCCTGGCAGACTTCCTTGCGATTCAGGCAGGTGCAAACCCCTGGAGTGTCTGTTCACTGCAGGCAACTGGGTTAGCCATCTGCAGAGATACCAGTGACTGGGTCCGACGGAGGGGCAAAGTGGAGAAGGAGACATCAACCTTCCCAGACTGCTCTGTTTGCTGGGTGGCTCCTCCTGACTCCACGCTGCACTGGGGTGAGCTGTGTCAGAGGAGTCACCAGGCCCCTGTGATCCAGTTCCCAGAGACCTCTTGAACCCTTCCACCCGACACAAGTGCCGATTGAGACAGTTGATTCGGACCTTTTGAACTGGGCTAATAGACGGAGGACTCTTCAGGCGGTGCCCTGGGTGTGCGATTGTAGGAAGGTTTGATTCTCCTTTTCCAACTGGGGCCAGGGTGGGCAGGCGGGGTGACTTAATTGCTGATTTTTCCACACAGCTGAGACTTCAAGCCAGAGTAGAAGTTGCAATAGGATCAAACAGAAACCAGCTGAAAACAAGACAGAACCACTTTGCTCCACCACACCAGACAGGGCCCCAGTTTCTCAGGCCACAACACTGTACGGGCCCTCGATAAAACCCCAGGGGAAAAACCAAAGGGAGTAAACCATGGGGCGGAATCAGCGGAAAAACTCTGGTAATGTGAATAACCAGAATAGATCAACCCCCCCAAGAAAAGATACGGCAGATGTGATTGAAGATCCCATTCATAAACAACTGGCTGAGATGTCAGAAGTCGAATTCAGAATTTGGTTTGCAGACAAGATTGATAAAATGGAATTAGGAATTCGAGGAGAAATTCAAAAATTGTCTCAAGAATTTAACGAATTTAAAGACAAAACCACCAAAGACTTAGACACACTGAAACAAGAACTTACAGCCCTCAAAGATATGAAAAATACAGCAGAATCCCTCAGTAACAGAATGGAGCAAGCAGAAGAAAGGATTTCTGACATTGAAGATAAAGTCTTCGAACGCTCCCAATCTCTCAAAGAGGAAGAGAAATGGAGAGCAAAAACGGATCACTCACTCAGAGAACTCTCAGATAATTCGAAAAAAAACAACATAAGGGTTATAGGAATTTCGGAGAACGATGAAGTGGCTGCCAAGGACACAGAGGCCCTTCTACATGAAATTATGAAAGAAAATTTTCCAGACATGCCTAGAGAATCTGAAATTCAGATAGCAGACAGCTTCAGAACCCCAGCACAATTCAACCCCAATAAGCCATCTCCCAGACATATCATAATTAGCTTCACTAAAGTTAACATGAAAGAGAAGATTCTCAAAGCAGCCCGGCGAAAGAAAACTATAACGTACAAAGGTAAGAATATTAGAATAACTGCAGATCTCTCTGCTGAAACTTTTCAAGCAAGAAGAGGCTGGTCATCAACTTTTAATCTCCTAAAGCAAAAAAACTTTCAACCCAGGATCTTGTATCCAGCTAAACTGAGTTTCATCTATGATGGAGAAATTAAATACTTCAATGACATTCATATGTTGAAAAAATTTGCCATAAGTAAACCAGCTCTTCAGGATGTTCTCAGACCTATCCTCCACAATGACCAACCCAATCCTATACCACAAAAGTAAACTCACTCAGAAACTTTGGATCAAACTCCAACTTCCACACTGGCGAAAGGATTAAAAATGTCCACTGGACCTTTGAAAAACTCGATACCCAAAATTCCACCAGACTTATCAATACTCTCCAACAATGTGAATGGCTTAAACTGTCCTCTAAAGAGGCATAGGTTAGCTGACTGGATACAAAAACTCAAGCCAGATATTTGTTGCATACAAGAGTCACATCTCAACTTAAAAGACAAATACAGACTCAGGGTGAAAGGATGGTCATCCATATTTCAGGCAAATGGTAATCAGAAAAAAGCAGGTGTTGCAATTTTATTTGCAGATACAGTAGGCTTTAAACCATCAAAAGTAAGGAAGGACAAGAATGGTCACTTCATATTTGTTAAGGGTAATACTCAATATGACGAGATCTCAATTATTAATATCTATGCACCCAACCAGAATGCACCTCAATTTATAAGAGAAACTCTAACAGACATGAGTAACTTGATTTCCTCCAGCTCCATAATCGTTGGAGATTTCAACACTCCCTTGGCAGTGTTGGATCGATCCTCCAGCAAGAAGCTGAGCAAAGAAATCTTAGATTTAAACCTAACCATCCAATATTTAGATTTAGCAGACATCTACAGAACATTTCATCCCAACAAAACTGAATACACATACTTCTCATCAGCCCACGGAACTTACTCCAAAATTGATCACATTTTAGGTCACAAGACTAACCTCAGTAAATTTAAAGGAATAGAAATTATTCCATGCATCTTCTCGGACCATCATGGAATAAAACTTGAATTGAGTAACAACAGGAATCTGCATACCCATACAAAAACATGGAAGTTAAATAACCTTATGCTGAATGATAGCTGGGTCAGAGATGAGATTAAGAAAGAAATCACCAATTTTTTGGAACAAAACGACAATGAAGACACCAACTATCAGAACCTCTGGGACACTGCAAAGGCAGTTCTACGAGGGAAATTTATAGCACTGCAAGCCTTCCTCAAGAGAACGGAAAGAGAGGAAGTTAACAACTTAATGGGACATCTCACGCAACTGGAAAAGGAAGAACATTCCAACCCCTAACCCAGTAGAAGAAAAGAAATAACCAAAATTAGAGCAGAATTAAATGAAATTGAAAACAAAAGAATAATACAACAGATCAATAAATCAAAAAGCTGGTTTTTTGAAAAGGTCAATAAAATAGATAAACCTCTGGCCAACCTAATCAGGAAAAAAAGAGTAAAATCTCTAATATCATCAATCAGAAACAACAAAGATGAAATAACCACAGACTCATCAGAAATCCAAAAAATCCTTAATGAATATTACAAGAAAATTTATTCTCAGGAATATGAAAATCTGAAGGAAATAGACCGATACTTGGAAGCACGCCACCTTCCAAGACTTAACCAGAATCAAGTGGAAATGTTGAACAGACCCATATCAAGTTCAGAAATAGCATCAACTATACAAAACCTCCCTAAAAAGAAAAGCCCGGGACCAGATGGTTTCACGTCAGAATTCTACCAAACCTTTAAAGAGGAATTAGTACCTATATTACTCAACCTGTTCCAAAATGTAGAAAAAGAAGGAAGACTACCCAACACGTTCTATGAAGCAAACATCACCCTGATCCCCAAACCAGGAAAAGACCCAACAAGAAAAGAAAATTATAGACCAATATCACTGATGAATATAGATGCAAAAATATTCAACAAGATCCTAACAAACAGAATCCAGCAACACATCAAACAAATTATACATCATGACCAAGTTGGTTTTATCCCAGGGTCTCAAGGCTGGTTCAATATACGTAAATCTATAAATGTAATTCAGCACATAAACAAATTAAAAAACAAAGACCATATGATTCTCTCAATTGATGCAGAAAAAGCTTTTGATAATATCCAGCATCCCTTCATGATCAGAACACTCAAGAAAATTGGTCTAGAAGGGACTTTTCTTAAACTGATAGAGGCTATCTACAGCAAACCCACAGCCAATATCATATTGAATGGAGTTAAATTGGAATCATTTCCACTCAGATCAGGAACCAGACAAGGCTGCCCATTGTCTCCATTGCTTTTCAACATTGTAATGGAAGTTTTAGCCACCGCAATTAGGGAAGAAAAGGCGATCAAGGGTATCCATATAGGGTCAGAAGAGATCAAACTCTCGCTCTTCGCAGATGATATGATTGTGTATCTGGAAAACACTAGGGACTCTACTACAAAACTCCTAGAAGTGATCAAGGAATACAGCAGCGTCTCAGGTTACAAAATCAACATTCATAAATCGGTAGCCTTTATATACACCAACAACAGTCAAATTGAAAAAGCAGTTAAGGACTCTATCCCATTCACAGTAGTGCCAAAGAAGATGAAATATTTGGGAATTTACCTAACAAAAGACGTGAAAGATCTCTATAAAGAGAACTATGAAACTCTAAGAAAAGAAATAGCTGAAAATGTTAACAAATGGAAAAACATACCATGCTCATGGCTAGGAAGAATCAACATTATCAAAATGTCCATACTACCCAAAGCAATATATAATTTCAACGCACTCCCTATTAAAGCTCCACTGTCATATTTTAAAGATCTTGAAAAAACATTACTTCGTTTTATATGGAATCAGAAAAAACCTCGCATAGCCAAGACATTACTCAGAAATAAAAACGAAACAGGAGGAATCACACTACCAGACCTCAGACTTTACTACAAATCGATAGTGATCAAAACAGCATGGTACTGGCACAAAAACAGAGAAGTAGATATCTGGAACAGAGTAGAGAACCAAGAGATGAATCCAGCTACTTACCGCTATTTGATTTTTGACAAGCCAATGAAAAACATCCAGTGGGGAAAAGATTCCCTATTTAACAAATGGTGCTGGCTGAACTGGCTGGCAACCTGCAGAAGACTGAAATTGGACCCACACCTTTCACCATTAACTAAGATAGACTCTCATTGGATTAAAGATTTAAACTTAAGACATGAAACTATAAAAATACTAGAGGAGAATGCAGGGAAAACCCTTGAAGAAATTGGTCTGGGTGAGTATTTCATGAGGAGAACCGCCCGGGCAATTGAAGCAGCTTCGAAAATACACTACTGGGACTTGATCAAACTAAAAAGCTTCTGCACAGCTAAGAACACAGTAAGCATAGCAAGCAGACAGCCCTCAGAATGGGAGAAGATATTTGCAGGGTATATCTCTGACAAAGGTTTAATAACCAGAATCCACAGAGAACTCAAACGCATCAGCAAGAAAAAAACAAGGGATCCCATCGCAGCCTGGGCAAGGGATTTGAAGAGAAACTTCTCTGAAGAAGACAGGCGCACGGCCTTCAGACATATGAAAAAATGCTCATCATCTTTAATCATCAGAGAAATGCAAATCAAAACTACTTTGAGATACCATCTAACTCCAGTGAGACTAGCCTATATCACAAAATCTCAAGACCAGAGATGTTGGCGTGGATGCGGAGAAAAGGGAACACTTCTGCACTGCTGGTGGGAATGCAAATTAATACATTCCTTTTGGAAAGATATATGGAGAACACTCAGAGATCTAAAAATAGATCTGCCATTCAATCCTGTAATTCCTCTGCTGGGCATATACCCAGAAGAACAAAAATCACAACATAACAAAGATATTTGTACCAGAATGTTTATTGCAGCCCAATTCATAATAGCTAAGTCATGGAAAAAGCCCAAGTGCCCATCGATCCACGAATGGATTAATAAATTGTGGTATATGTATACCATGGAATACTATGCAGCCTTAAAAAAGATGGAGACTTTACCTCTTTCATGTTTACATGGATGGAGCTGGAACATATTCTTCTTAGTAAAGTATCCCAATAATGGAAGAAAAAATACCCAATGTACACAGCCCTACTATGAAACTAATTTGGGACTCTCACATGAAAGCTATAACCCAGCTACAACTTAACAATAGGGGGGAGTGGGAAAGGGGGGGTGGGTAGAGGGAGGGGAATCGGTGGGATCACACCTGTGGTGCATATTACAGGGGTATTTGCGAAACTTGGTAAATGTAGAATGTAAATGTTTTGGCACAGTAACTGAGATAATGCCGGAAAGGCTATGTTAACCACTGTGATAAAAATGTGTCAAATGGTTTATGAAGTGAGTGTATGATGCCCCATAATCATATCATTGTATACAGTTATGATTTAATAAAAAAAAAAGAATAAAGTTCAAGCTTTTAACCAAAAAAAAAAAAAAAGACATTTATACTCTACTTTTAATAGATTTGATATATATCCTTGCATTATGCACAATAGGTGAGGTCCCACTGATTACTCTCCCTTCAGATGGCCTCCCCTACCCCGTCCTCTTACTCTCCTCCCTCCTCCATTCTGGGCTATAGTTGTGTTTTATCATTTGTATGAAAGTGTAAAGGATTATATATTGGTTTCAAAATAGTGCTGAGTACATGAGATACTTTTTCTCCCAATCTTGAGATACTTTACTAAGAATAGTATGTTCCAGCTCCATCCAGGTAAACATAAAAGTGGTAAAGTCTCCATTATTTTTGTCACTGCACAATATTCCATGGTATACATATACCAAAATTTGTTAATCCATTAATGGGTTGATGGGCATTTGGGCTCCTTCCATGAGTTGGCAATTATTAATTGGGATGCAATAAACATTCTGGTGCAAATATTTTTTCTGTAAAGTGATTTTTTTGTCATCTGGATATATACCTAGTAGGGAATTGCAGGATCAAATAGCAGGTCTACTTTTACTTCCCTAAGTGTTCCCCAAACTTCTTTCCCAAAGGAATACATTAGCTTTCATTCCCACCAGCAGTGTAGAAGTGTTCCTTTCTCTCCACATCCACACCAACATCTGTAACTTTTGGATTTTGTGATGTGGACTAACTATTCTTACTGAAGTTAGATGATATCTCAAAGTGGTTTTGATTTGCATTTCTCTGATGATTAAAGATAATGAGCATTTTTTCATGTGTTTGTAGGCCATGCACCTGTCTTCTTCAGAGAAGCATCTGTTTAAGTCTCTTGCTCACAATGAAATGAGGTCACTTGTTCTTTTCTTATCAATTAGTTTGAGTTCTCTGGATTCTAATTATCAAATCAGAATAACCTGCAAATATCATAACCATATCATAATCAAATCAGAATCATAACCTGCAAATATCTTCTCCCATTCTGAGGGCTGTCTGCTTGCTTTACTTACTGTGTTCTTAGCTGTACAAAAGCTTTTTAGTTTGATCAGATCCCAGTAATGTATTTTTGTTGTTGCTTCAATTCCCAGGAGGTCCTCCTCATAAAATATTCTCCCAGGCCAATTTCTTCAAGTGTTTTCCCTGCACTCTCTCCAAATATCTTTATAGTTTCATGTCTTAAGTTTAAATCTTTCATCCAGTGAGAATCAATTTTTGTTAATTGTGAAAGGTGAGGATTCAGTTTCAGTCTTCTACAAGTTTCCAGCCAATTCATCCGGCACCATTTGTTAAATAGGGACTCTTTCCCCCAATTTATGTTTTTGATAGGTTTATCAAAGATCAAATGATGATAAGTGGATGGATTCATTTCTTGGTTCTCTATTCTGTTCCATACATCTACATCTCTATTTTTGTGCCAGTACCATGCTGTTTTGATCACCATAGATTTATAGTATAGTCTGAAGTCTAGTAACATGATTCCTCCCAATTTATTTTTATTTCTGAATAATGTCTTGGCTAGTTGAGTTTTTTTCAGATTCCATATAAAACAAAGTACTATATTTTCTGGATCTTTAAAGTATGACAGTAGTGCTTTAATAGGGATTGCATTAAATTTGTAGATTGCTTTGGGTAGTATAGACAGATTCTTCCCAGCCATGAGCATGGTATGTTTTTCCATTTGTTAACATCTTCAGCTATTTCTTTTCTCAGAGTTTCATAGTTCTCTTTAGAGAGATATTTCACATCTTTTGTTAGGTAAATGCCCAAATAGTTCATCTTCTTTGGCACTTCTGTAAAAGGAATAGAGTTCTTAACTATTTTTTCAGCTTGACTATTGTTAGTATATATAAATGCTACTGATTTCTAAGTATTGATTTTGTAATCCTGAGATGCTGTTGTATTACTTGATCACTTCTAAGAGTTTTGTAGCTGAGTCCCTGGGGTTTTCCAGGTATAAGATCATATCATTTGCTAAGAGTGAAAGTTTTATCTCCTCTAACTCCATTTGAATACCCTTGATTACCTTCTCTTGCCTGATTGCAATGGCTAAGACTTTCATTACTATGTTGAATAGCAATGGAGACAATGGGCATCCTTGTCTAGTTCCAGATCTGAGTGGAAATGTTTTCAATTTTATTCCATTCAATATGATATTGGCTGTGGGTTTGCTGTAGATGGCCTCTATCGGTTTAAGAAATGAGCCTATATTCTAAAGTGTTCTGATCATGAAAGGATGCTGGATATTACCAAAAGCTTTTTCTGCATCAATTGAGAAAATCATATGGTCTTTGTTTTTTATTTTATGTGATGTATTATCTTTATAGATTTATGTATATTGAACCAACCTTGTAACACTGGGGTAAAACCAACTTAGTCATGGTGTATAATTGTTTTGGTGTACTGTTGAATTCTGTTTGCTAGGATGTTACTGAAGATTTTTGCATCAATATTCATTAATGAAAATGGTCTATAATTTTCTTTCTTTCTTCGGTCTTTTCCTGGTTTGGAGATCAGGGTGATATTTGCTTCATAGAATGTGTTAGGAAGTATTCCTTCTTTTTCTAGGTTTTGGAAAAGTATATGTAATATAGGTAATAGTTCCTCTTTAAATGTTTAATAGAATTCTGATGTGAAGTCATCTGGTTCTGGACTTTTATTTTTGCAGAGACTTCATATAGTTGATGCTATTTCAGTGCTTAATATACATCTATTCAACATTTACAATTCTTTCTTGCTGAGTCTAGGAAGGTGGCATGCTTCCAAGTATTGTTCTATTTCCTCCAGATTTTCATATTTCTGAGAATAGAGTTTTTGTAGTAACCATTAGGGATTTTTTGAATTTTGAGGTATCAGTTTTTATTTCTCCTTTATAATTTCTGATTGATGATATTAGGGATTTTACTTTTCTGTTTCTGTTCAAAAGGTTTATCAATTTTGTTAATCTTTTCAAAAAACTAACTTTTTGATTCATTGATCTTCTGAATGATTCTTTTGTTTTCAATTTCATTTAATTCCATTCTCATTTTTATTTCTTTTCTTCTGCTGTGTTTGGGGTTGGAATGTTCTTCCTTTTCCAGTTGCTTGAGATGACCCATTAAGTTGCTGACTTCCTTTCTTTCCATTCTCTTAAGAAAGGCTTCCAATGCTCTAAATTTCCCTCTTAGGACTGCCTTTAAAGTATCACACAGGTTTTGATAATTCATGTCTTTATCGTCATTTTGTTCCAAAAACTTGGCAATTTCCTCCTTAATTTCATCTTTGACTCAGCATAAGGTTTGAATAATAATTCAGCATAAGGTTATTTAGTTTCTAAGACTTTGTTTGGGTATGAAGATTCCTGTTGTTGAGCTCAACTTTTATTCCATGATGGTCTGAGAAAATACAAGGAACAAAATCTATTCTTCTAAATTTTCTGAATTAGATTTGTGACCTAAGATGTGATCAATTTTGGAGGATGTTCCATGGGCTGATGAGAAGAAAGTGTATTCAGTTTTGTTAGGAAAAAATGTTCTGTAGACGTCTGTTAAGTCCTTTTGTTGTAGGGTCAAGTTTAAATGCAGTATTTCTTTGTTCAGTTTATTCTTGGAGGATCTATCCTACACTGCCAAAAGGGTGTTAAAATCTCCAACTGTTACAGTGCAGGAAGATATCAAATTGTTTGTGTCTGTTAGGTTTCTTCATAAATTGTGCAGCATTCTGGTTGGGCGCATAACTGTTAATATTTGAAATCTCTTCATATTGAGTATTTCCCTTGACAAATATGAAGTGACCATCCTTATATTTCCTTACTTTTGTGAGTAAAGCCTATTGTATATGTGTAAATAAGATCACAACCCCTGATTTTTTTCTGATTTCTATTTGCCTGTATTATAGATGACGATCCCTTCACCCTCAGTCTACTTTTATCCTTTAAGGTAAGATGACATTCTTGTATGCAACAGATATCTGGCCTGAGTTTTTGTGTCCCGTCAGCCAACCTGTGCCTCTTTAGAGGACAATTTGAGCCTTTCACATTAATTCAGAGTATTGATAAGCATGGTAGTGTTATGGTTGTCATGTTTTTCAAGTGTCCAGTGAATATTTTTAATCCTTTCAGCATTATGGATGTTAGGTTTTGTTCAAGGCTTTCTGGGTCAGTTTACTTTGGTAGTAGACATTTAAGCTGATCGTTATGGAGAATGGGTCTGAGAATATCCTGGAGTTATGGCAAATTTCTTCAACATGTGTAAGTTGGTAAATTATTTGATTTCTCCATCATAAATGAAACTCAGTTTAGCTGGATACAGGATCCTGGGCTGAAAGTTATTTTTAGGAGATTGAAGGTCAATGACGATCCTCTTCTGGCTTGAAAAGTTTCAGCTGAGAGATTTGCACTCATTCTAATGTTCCTCGCCATGTAGGTTATACTTTTCCTACATCTGGCTGCTTGTATAATTTTCTCCTTCATATTCACTTTGATAAAGTTAATTATAATGTTTCTAGGAAATGCTTGAGTCATGCTGAGGTTCTGAAACTGTCCTCTATCTGAATTTCTGTATTTCTTACCATGCTTGGGAAATTCTCTTCCATTGTATCTTGGGTTAGAACATCTGTTCCCTTAGGACCATCCTCTTCACTTTCAGGAATTCCTATAAGGTGAATGCTTGCTCTTTTGGAGTGGTCCCACAACTCTTTCAAGGAATGATCCATTTTTGCTCTGCATATCTCTGCCTCTTTGAGTATTTGGGAATGTTCAAAAGCTTTGTCTTCGATTTCAGAGATCCTTTCTTCTGTCTGTTCCACTCTACTACTGAGGGAGTCTACTGTATTATGAAGCTCCTTGAATAACTTTCTCATTTCTTTGAGCTCTGCAATTTTTGCAATGTCCAAATCCTTGGAGATTTTGTCTGAATTCATTGATTTTTTGAGACAACTTTTGAACTACTCCTTGAAATTTTAAACTTTACTTCCATTCTACTAATCTTATTTGCCATTCATAACCTCCATTCTATATCTGACATTTCAGCCATTTGTTTATGAATGGCATCTTCTGTTGTACCTCCTTTTGTCTTTCCTTGAAGGAGTTGATCTACTCTGATTATTCATGATTCCAGAGTTTTTCCATTGGTTCCGCCCCATGATTATTTTTCAGTTTGGCTAGTAAAGCTGGTAAGGTGAGATTGGATTGAGGGCTCCAGGAGTTGTATTTAACCATCCCTTTACCAAAGATCTGGGAGAGGTGACTGTGGCTTTTCTCCTATAGCTTTACAAAGGTCCCTTTCAGTCCTGTAGCCTGAGACTCTGGGGACCTGATTGGTGTGATGGGGCTAGGTGGCTCTGTCTTGTATTCAGCCAGCCTCTATCCAATCATAGTGAATCAGCAGCTTTGGACTGAAATCTCAGCTGGGGAGAGATACAAGTAACTAAGACACCCTGCCCCCCATGAGTGACAACTAGAACAGGAGAATCAGTCCCACCCACTACAGTATAAACAGGGCTCAACCTTGGAGGGTCCCCATGCAGCAAGCCCAGGTCAAGAGTTCCAAACTAAATATCCCAGGCAGCTCAATTGCTGTTCAAGTGTGAGAGTTCAAAAAGTCTCCAGCAACCAGACAGCAATAGTTCACTGGCAGCTCAAGTGGGACTTGCTCTGGTGCTCAGTGGAGTCAGAAAGACCTGCCAAGCAAAAGAGTCAGTCCAGGGGGACTGGAACCTCCTTCTCCACCTTGCACCTCAGCCACGCCAGTCACTGGTAACCCTGCAGGCCTGTTGGCCAGTTCCTTCCAATGAGCTAATGCACCAGGGATTTGCGCCTGCCAGAGTCAAAGGGGAGTCAATGTATCCTCTGCTAGGTCACCACACTCTGCCACCAGCAGGCAGGAGGAGCTCAAGCCTGACTCCCTCTAGTGCTCATTAGAAACTGGAAAGTGTTCCTCCTGAGTTTGTTCCCAACTGGGGGTTACCTATGCAGCACATGTTTCTCTCCCTCAGAGACCATGCCTCTGCCCCAGCCACACTCCTCATCTGGTACTCCTGAGGGTGAAGCTCGGCCCCCTCCAGCAGTCCACAGAATTGGGAAGATGTCTCTCCAAAATTTGACCCCAGCAGGAGCATGCCAGTGCATCACAGGTGCCACTGCATGGGTCCTCGCACCTTCACCCATATTGCTGTGACTGTTCTGCTGCTGCTACACACTTTTGCAGCACCAGGCCAGTTCCCCTCTCCCTGCAACTCTCCACTTCTAGAGTCACAAAAAAAAAATTCTTTCTTTGGTTAATAATATAAGAAAGACTGGTTAAATTCCCAAGGCCCTCATTCTTTAGGGATGGACTAAATGGCTGGTATCATCATTTTCAAAAGTGGCTTGAAATTAACAGGGCCTATGTTGAGAAATAAAGTCTTTATTTTTATCTTTTAATTCATTTTCCACAAATGTTTTGAAGTTTATGCACACACACATACATGGTAAATATTTGGCTTTCTCTGGTTGGTCGTAAATTGGAGGCAGGGATAAAAATTAGAGAACTTTCAGTAATTAATCAAGTCTTGGAAATCTAGGGCTGATTGTTTCAAGAGTTATTGTCTATCTTCCTGGAATGTTTGCTGAAGACAACTCTGACTTGCAAAGAATAGGCTGGCTTCCTCAGCTGATTAATATGGATAATAGGTTGGTTTTCTAGACTACCTGCTACAGATTGTGGGTCAAATTTCTATTTCTCCATAGGAGTTGACCACTGGCCATTTGTATGTTCAGTCTCTCTTTTAGAACCCACTCTAATCACACCATTGTCCCCATCACTTCCCTGAAACTATTCTTGTCAAGGTCATAGACTACCTTTTGCTAAACCCAATGGCAAATTCTTATTCTCTTTTTATCTAACCTATCAATAATATTTGACAATTGATTCCTCCATCATTAAGAAAATATTTTCTTCACTTGGCTTCCAGAATGCTATACTTACTTGATTTTCCTCCTACCTTACTATCTCTTTTTACACTTCTGTATCTCTAGTTCTTCTCAATGCACACTTATTTAATGTTTTAAAATTTTTAGAGAATCTTAGAGATTCCTCTAGCTAGAAGTACAATCTCTTGTATTAATTCATACAGTGGATTAGTAAAAGAAACAACTACAACTGAGGTGTTTTGACTCCCAATTGAATGCTCTTTCCTGCTATAACAGGCTATCTCTGACGTTTAAATTTCAATTTCTCCTCATCCCTAAGGTCTGTTGAAATGTATCTTATTAAGGTGATAACTTTTAAAAATTGTATAAATAACTAAGTACATCATCCTTCACATTATAGGAAGAAACACCACCAACAAAAAACACCATTTGGGTTTTTAATTCTAAGTATTTTATTAATTGGTATTTCACATTGAGAAAACACATATTTTAGTCTAGCATGTTAATTTGAACACAGCCCTTTAAATATATGAACCACATGATGAAAGGGAGTATGTCTTACTCATCTGTATTCTCAGCACATCAACCTGTACCTGACACAGAGGACACATAGCAGGCACTCCATATATTTCTGATGAATAAGTGAGTAAGAGAATCAATAACTGAGTCATTTCTCTTAAATTTAAGGCTCTGGTGAAGATTAAATTTCTCTAATTAGAATTTAAAGTTCAATTGTGTAAACCAATTGTTTCTGAATTTAGGAAATCAGAAGTTGGAAACTGGATCTATTATGTTGCTCTGATCCCTTAGGCAACTTTTGACAAATCCCTGTACTGCTCCTGGTCTTTGCTTTTGCATTTAAATAGTGGTCTGAATGTGCTTTTTAGGCATCATATTTTATTCAAGTAGTATTTTTCAAGTCCATGCAAATCCTTAAGTGAAAGAGGACACATTCACCAAGAATTATTTTATAATGACACAGAAGAGAAGGATTCTTCCAATCAGTTTGCAAAAACAGCCATTTCAGCGACTTCCAATCCTTGCCCTAGTTTTCCAAATCAGCCAATAATAATAATTCCCTATAAATCATCCCTCCTTGAAGTTTTCTTCTTCTTTACAGTTGCAGCAAGCTGGCTGCTATTCCCTCATTACATTTTATGTCTTTGTTTTGCTTGCACAGTCCCCTTTCTTCCTACCATTGTAATTCTCATGGTGTCATGAAATGCTAAATTTATGGGTGGAAAGATGTTGGTATCTTGCAGCTCTTAATAAAAAATGTATTCTAATTATAAAAAAAGGAATTAAGAATCAAAACACTCCACTCTTTTCAAGGACTGATCTACTTACAAATTCTGTCAAACAACTTGTGAAATGGCAAATTACCTTGAAGCAAACTCTGTTTCCCAATTCCTGGACATTCAGAGATCTACATGCAGTAACACTCAATAAAACAGAACTTTGTTCTCAATATGGGAGAGAAATTATTCTATACATGTGGGTAATATAATAGCAAGAGTAGGAATAAAATAAAGAGCATGATAGGGAAGGCAAAGCCAAGTTCAGCTTCTTAGAGACTGATGATCTTTTTAGATGTAATTCCCATGATATAGCCCTCTCACCTCACAGAGGAAAACTTAAGGATCAAGGAAAGAAAACTAATGACTGATTTCTCTGATACAATATTTAAGCACACACTCTTAAGAGAATCCACTGTGTGAAACACAATAGGTATTTAATAAGTGTTTGTTGAGTGAATTGCTCACCAGGTCAGAGTATCAAACTTTAAAGAAACTTGAGAAATAGTTTATTGTTAATAAAGGGCCAGAGATATTAAATTAATCACCTAAGATCACAAATTGAACTGGTGACAAAGGTAAAACTAGACTCTAAGTCTCCCATTTCCCGAGTGTTCTTTTTCTCAGGAGCGTCAATATGTAGGTATTTGACTTCCAACTACCTTTTCTTCCAACCTTTCAGTAACCAAGAACGATTTGCAATCAAGAACACTATCATCTTCTCCAAAATTTACTCTACCTTTGCTCAATTTTACTCATACTTGTAAAAAGTAAGGGAGCTCACAAAAGTCACCTGAGACAAGAGTCTTCTCCAAGTTCCCTTTCTATGGTGCTTCGTGACAGCAAATCACAGCCTCTGTGTTCCTGCTTTTACATTATTTTCCAAATATCAGACATCAGATGCACATTAAGAAAAGAAACATATTCAGAAAAGGAATTATTATATGAACAGTTATCTGATTCTGATTGAGAGTAAATATCAATTAAATCTTTATAAAAAATGATTTCCTGTCCAATTTATCTTCCCTCTTTTGTGCAATCACTGTACATTATGCATATTACATTCTTGTGCTCATCAAGATTATGTGTGTATGTGATTACGTGTGTATGTGTGTGTGTATGTATTTACATATATTCTCTATTCCAACAAGGCTGAAAGTGCTTCAAATGCAGCACTTCAACACAAGGACTGAGAATAAATCATGTTTGACCACAGAGACTGGCATAAAGTTAGCATACCACTGATTCGTATCTGTTGAATATATGTTGTAAGGAATTTTGCCAAGGCCACTCTTTAAGGACAACCAAATGAAATATCAAATTGCTTTTCTAAACTTCTCAATTTCAATCCATTATGGACAATCAGACACAAAGGTTGCCTACATGTACCCCCCCCCAAGCTATTTCTGGAGGGTCTGACCAACTGGCAAATCAGAAACATACCAGGAAGATGTATAATGAGTTTTATTTTTCAACTTATTAAAAAGGGATGCTTATTTAACAGGATTAAATGGATTATTTTAAAGAAAGTGTTTGTACTGAGCTGCCATGAAACCTGAAAAATGATAACATGATAATTTATGTAATAGTTTGTTAATATAAGACAATTATTTCAGGAAACCAGAAGAAAATTGTAGAGAAATACTTGCTAGCAATAGTCCCATTAATAAATGAACAAAGATATGAAGCTGATCAGCAGTCACTGAATTATTGAGCCCCAGGCTCATCTGCTCTAGTTTTGTGGGACAAAAATCAAAATTGCATGAATCGGTAAACACTCAATCTTCACAAACATCAGAGTCAATTTAAGGAAATTGTCCAACACACCAAATGCAGTTCAGCACATCATCAAACCATTAAAATAAGAATCTTATACTAAAAAGAACCATACACACCAGGATCTTGTACAAATGGAATAAGAATATCCAGATGGAACAATAAACTCTGATGCTTCACAGCATGAACCCTGGCACAGTAAATATATGTCATGTGGAAAGTCAAGAGGGGGTCTTCACAGAAACATCCAAATGAGGCTCAGAAAAACCATTCTGAACAAAGAGCAGAAGAGAGGCCTTGGATTTTGAGAAGTCAAAACGACCATATGATATGAGTATAACAGGAAGACCAGGGATATTGAAGTGGGACAGAACAAGGCACCAACAGTAAATCTAACACCTATTAGTTGTGCCACTGAATTGTTAGCTCTTTTGTTTCCTCTAGAAAATGGGAGTCACAACACCGATGTCAGAAAAGGTTGCCAATGTACTGGATTTCAAAGTGGCTGCCTGTGACACCAATAATGCCATGTATTCACATTATTCTTCTTTCTGGACATACAAGAGGAAATTTGCAGACCTCATATACACTTATGTTGAGATCATGGGACTGGGTTCTGGGCAAGTAAATGCAAGTAGAAAGGGAAAGCCACTTCAGTCCTGCCCTTCACATCCCTTGAGGAAATGGTTACACATCTTTCAGGCACTAACTATCCACCATACTATGTTAAATTCTGTTTCCAACCCTAACTAATATTTTATGCAGAGTCTATCTAATAACTTTCTGGTTATTTTTAATAATTTAAACGTGGTCCAAACTAGTTTAAGCTTCAGTATGCAAAGCTCCTCCCCAACACAAGAGAGAACAATGGCCCTGGCTTCCCAGAGTGGAAAGAGAGAAGGAAAATAGCTG
The DNA here is from genome assembly GCF_027406575.1 of Nycticebus coucang. Classification (NCBI taxonomy): domain Eukaryota; kingdom Metazoa; phylum Chordata; class Mammalia; order Primates; family Lorisidae; genus Nycticebus; species Nycticebus coucang. The sequence goes on along the minus strand of NC_069793.1, from coordinate 22,657,495 downwards.
AGCCCCTTCTCTCCTCTTAGGGAGAGACTGTGATGTTAGGGTCAAGGAGGAAGGGAAAGATCTTTATGGTCTTCATCAATGACTGTCCACATGTCACTTGTGACGACAAGTCTGAGCTTACTCTGGTTTGTTCAGGTTTTATCTGATGTCCATAGACTCCTTTGATAAGTATTTGGTCCTCACATTAGTGCAGGATTTTCTTGGGGACAGTGCTAATTTTTCTAGTGCTTTTGGGAACCTGATCAATTGAGCATTTATTTCTCTCACAAGCCTTACCTTTGTATCAGCACTTTCGTGTGTTGGTTGGCTGTCCCTGTGCTAGGCCTGGTGGCCACCTGGGCAGCCCAGAGATGCTGCCTGTTCCCTAACATTGAGCCCCTTTCTGGGGAGCCCCAGGAACTTTTAAGTCTGGGGCCAAAAGTCTGGAGTCTTTTAACTCTCTGAGGGCCAAAATAAATGAAATGTGATAGAGGTTGCTTCATATTCTCAGACACACTTCATTGTCATCCTTTCAGGACTGTGGGTCCATGCTAAACTCATGGCCTCCCACCTCAGATCCCTATAGTCCTTGTATATATTGATACTCAGCCCTACTCCCCCAAGAATTCACCCTATGTGTTCTATGGGGAGTATCAGGGTGAACCAGCTGACTCTTTAGCTCAGCAAGTATTTATCTAAGGAATCATATGGCCCTTCTTTCAGCACTCCTGATTCTAATGGGCAGTTCTCTTGGAGCTACTTCATTTCTCTTTCCTACACACCAAGAAGGGACATAAGAATTTTCTAAGAAAATGGCTCTCACCACAGACCAACCATTTGCCACTAGTTCCCACTGGGAGGGGCAGTCCTTAGTGGAAGGGGGACTATTTCTTCCATTTCCAAACACCTTTAGGGAAGCATCTGGCCTGGTGATGGGCGGCTCCCTGTGATTCGCCTCAGAAGGCAGGATGCTTAAAGCCTTCTATTTTCAACTTCAGCCTTACTCTAATTCTGATACATAACAAGAAACCATTGGCTTGGGGCTTCAAGTCATATGTAACATTCTTAGAGCCGGATCTCCAAGTGTGACATTTCACCCCAAATATTTTACCAGAAAGATCTTTTTTTCCCCCTACATTTGAAGAACTTTATATGATCACAGATCTGAATCACTAAACTAGACCATGAATTATGTAAAGGTAGGTATCACATTTTACTCATCCTTATGTCCCCAGAAACTAGCAAATGCTTAGCACTCAGATACTCAACAAGCCTGGAATGAATGAATACACTAAAGAATGAATGCTCAATCATGACCTAATTTCCTGACTTGTTTCTAGAAAAGTAGAACTTGATACAAGGATTAAAGAATTGATACTGTATTGGGGAGGTGTTAAGTCCAGAGTGGTGCATGGGAGGAAATAAGGGGAAGTGAGGCCGAGGAAGATGCTGCACAGTGAGAGGCAGAGCATGACCATGCCATAAAGAGGCACTGCACACAGAAGGTTGGTGAGGAGGAACTGCACCTTGGAGCAGCACCTGAGAGATAAAAGGGGTAGTTTATCTTCTCCACTTCTGTTCCCAATGGTCAAAGTTTATACCAGGGGAGGAAGTCCAGCTCTATGCTCCATGGTCTGGCATTTTATCTAAGTCCCTAAGAGATGAAGGGACTTAAGTCCAACTCTGTGTGTTTACACCTGGAGGTTCAGGGCTTCTGGTCAAACCTCCACCCACAAAGAACACTTGGCAAGGATACTGGAAAAGTCAGCAGCCTAAGCACAGCCTGGGAGGCAGCCAGCACCTTAGGAAAGAAGGATAACAGAAAAAAGTGCACAAAGTATTGTGTTCTAAAAAAATATACTTACTTGCAGTCATTTTCTCTTGGATTTCTCCAAGAAGAAAACAACAGTACATTTTGTGACTTAGAGATATTTAGAGGCCATAATTCTCTGCAATTTGAAGATAGAGGACATTGAATTCAATTTGGTGCTACACAAATGTACACCTGTAACACCAGGAAACATTTTGCCTTCTCCTGGTAAGAAATTAAGCTTTCCTAGTTGCCCATTCTGATTCTTGGAAGAAGTTCTCTTCACTTTCTCCCTGCTCAGAAATAGAAATGGAGTTGCTTTTGATGAATTAAAATAGCAATAACCTCTGCCTATTCCCAGACAAGGCAGGGTGCACTCTGTCAGTCTTTGATTGTCACATGGATTCCCAGTATGGCAAGTCCACTGAGAACATTTTCTCGTCTATGTCTCACATGTCACTGGAGGCGTGGGTGGTGCCAGGGGCCTTCTGCACCATAGTTCAGATGGCAGGCAGATGAACACATAAACCAAAGCTCGTCTGGACAAAAGAGGGAGGGTAATGTTGAAAACATGTAGAGCCTAGGAGATTTTGTCATTCATCTTTAGCTGATGGAAGATGGTCTGCTGCTAAGTGAGGGATGGGCACATAGTAATGAAGCTGTCTGCAGCACTGAGAGCTACTTGACCATGGCACATAGCTCAGAATTGCTGCAACTGCCGCCGTGTCAGAAGTCATCAATTGTCCCAGACTCACCTGCTGTACTCAGAGCCATGGACGATGGGTGAAAACACCATCATTCTCCCAGATGAAACCCACACTTTCTTCTTTTTCTTTGGCATCCCTCTGCCCCTGCCATTGATCACGTCCTGTTATTTCTCCAGATACAAGTCATGGAACATAGAGTAGCATCATCATTCTTCCTCACAGTTCACATCCACCAAGGACTTATTTCCTTTTCTTTCACATGAATTACTGTCCAACAGCCCAGACTGTTCCCTTCTATGTGTTCTGAATACAGAGTCAGAGGCAAGAGAAATACAGGCAACTCTGCTTTGAGCTAAGAAGTTCTTTCCATCATTTCTGCCCCTTGGTCAAAAGGTCCTTTGTCCATCCACATCCCCAGAATAATCTCCAACTAAGCCATAAGGTGTAGCATGGAGTGCTTTGTCTTTGGATTGAGGGCCACTGTAGGGCTCATCTGAATCTGATCACATATGCAAATCAGGAATTTCCTCTGATTATAGTCCTCCTGTTTTTGGCTTAAACTTTTCCAGTGAGTGAAGACTATCCCAAATCGAGCTGTTGTTTCATTGATGGAAGAACTTAATTGCTAAAAATGTCTTATGAATAACAACCCAGCATCTGTATCCTTATAATTTTCACCTATTGGGCCACAAAACATAAATTGAATCATCCTTAACTGTAACAGGGCATCCGAGAATCAAAAAAATTCACTCTCTGATGGTCTAGCCACAATCTCATCTCAATTCTCATGTTAAAATACAGTTTTTTCTTCCAAATACTCCAGCACAATATTTGGAACTGTACCCAATATCTCAGCCATGATCTCATCCATGAGGCAGACTGTGGGACCCTTGCCTTTGTGCATCTCTTCTTTTTATTGCTATAAACAGTATTTAAAAATTGCATTAAATATATAATGTAGGGAACGTGGGATTTTATTTTGGCTTACATTAAGCTTGTAGACTAAAAGCTCTAGCAAGATGTTTAACAAATATTTCCAAACTTTATCTCCCATTAGTCTATAGTTGATTTTTTTAAACCTAACTGTAGTCTTTTATATTTATTCCTGATTAGATTATATTTAGTTTGTAATTTCAATTTGTTCCCCTTTGCTTGGATTCTGACTCTTATTCCGTATATTGCTTGTACCTTCTGGCTTCCTATCACTCTTGAACATAATCAATGAGTTATGTTCTCATTCAAGTCATTAATAAAAATAGAAAAGTAGAGGTCTTAAAGAGGTAATTCAAAGCTGACACTTATATATTAGCCAATATTCTTTAAGTATATATTTAATCACTTATGAATGCTGGTAATTCCACACATTTCACCATCCTCAGTTCAACCCATTAAACACATGCTAGTCTCTACTGTGTGTCTGTAAATACAAACATGCTGGGACCTGTTCTCTGCCCTCAGGAGATTCACAGTCTAACAGGGAAATGATCATGCGGGAAATAAATAGTAGTACCCTGTGAGGGTGCCATGATCTAAGTGGACTTGGAGCCCAACACAGGCTCAAGAAGGACCAGTAGACTCAACTCAGAGATGTTGAGGAAACCACACACACACACACACACACACACACGCACACACACGCAAAGTGTTTTTTTTCTCTTCTCCCTTGTCCTTGCCACCCTGCTATTTTTTAGCTATGTCTCAGAAATACAAAAAGTGAGACCTTTACAATAGTGCTGACAGCAAGGGTGGTGTAGACAGGAAAAGATTGACTCTACTTAGGCCCCAGCAAGTATAGTCCCATTTTACATGACTACCTCCCCTCTAGGTTCTTGACTTCCCATCCTCTAACTCAGAGGTTTATGAATGTCATAATGTCAAAGGCATAAAAAGAAGAGCGGTCCACATTGGTTGAAGCACTTATATTGGACAAATAGGCAACAGACAGGCATCAGCCATGCCTGATCATATTGCCATTGAAGGGAGGTCAGGAAGGACAAAGGAAAGGTCACGTAGAGATTCCACATCACAGGTATTGTATGGTGCTCACTAGCTCTAACCCTCATGACAGGCCTCTACCTTTATTGACTAGGCTCCAGGAAGGGAAGTTTTGTTTTTTATACAACAAAGTATCCTTCCAAACCTTTTGTCTAGCCAAGAGTCCTTTTTGCTTTCCTAAAGACCTCAGTCTTTTGAAACCTAAAGCCAACAACAGACTATTTTTCCCCACTGTTTTTTTTTTTTTTTTGTATTGATATGTCATCACTTACCTGAAGCAATATTTGCAGACAGCCCAACTGACTCAAGGAGGGCCAAGATTGGAACAGAAAAAAGTAAATGTTGTTAAATAATTCTGAAGTATTTTTCTGACCAGGCACAAGTGCTCATATCTGTAATCTCAGCACTTTGAGAGGTTGAGGACAGGAATTTGAGAGCAACCTGAGCAAGAGGAAGACCTCATCTCTACATAAAATTGAAAAATTAGCTAGGCATGATGGTACATGCCTACAGTCCTAGCCACTCAGGAGGCTGAGGAAAGAGGATGCTTGAACCCAGGAGTCTGAGGTTGCAGTGAGCTATGATGATGCCACTACACTTAAGCCCAGATGACAGAGTAAAACTTTATCACCAAGAAAGAAAGAAACTAATATACTTTCTCAGAGGAATAGGCAATCATCACCAGATGAAGAATGTAAGAATATTCCAGAGAGCACAGCATGTGCAAAATGCATAGAAACCACCATTTATGAGCAATTTGTCCAATATCTTAGTAAAAGCCTGATCTTCTTTGTCTAGTGAATTTCTCTAATCAAATCATTCAATGACAAAATCCAACCAAGGAAATTAAATTACTCTAGGCAGACTTCAGTATTTGGAACTTACTATTTTCAATAATTTCATCTTCCAATTCAGAGTGCTCACAATCCATCTCTAAATATTTATTTTGCTCCTAAATTTGATCAGGGATTAATGTCATTTTCATTGATGTGTTCTCTTCAGAATTTGTCTCATTCCCCTTTTTGAAAATTAGTGATTTTCCCATTTCAATCTTCTAGTATCTTTTTCCCATTCCCAGCAATTATACAATAAATAAAATTTTATATTTATTGAGCACTTACTATTCTGTAGGCCACTGTTCTACGTGTTTATAGTTCCTGAAATTTGAGTTTGTAACCAAGCCTTTTGCCCTTTCCAACTTGAATACCATTTCCTTGATGCAGGAAATAGAAGCAAAATAGACACTAATTATTCTCTTTCATTTAGCCAATCAACTGTATGCCATCTACCCAACAAGCACTGAGCAAATCTTTTTTTATTTTGTTCTTCTTGCTTTGACTTTACCTAACAAACTCAATCAGTATAACCTGGTTTCTTGTACCCTCAATGAATCCCCAACAATAAAATAAATAAATAAATAAATAACTGTTTTCTGTAGTACAGTTCACTGCCCTGCACTGATTCTTGATAGTTTTTCCAGTTTTGCAAATTTGTTCCCCTCTTTGGTATCCATCCTTCATGTATATTACTACTTCTTTCTTCCATGTATGTGCTCTTTAAAATCCAAGTTTTAAACTAAATTTCCTTTACTAGAGGGAAATGGTGCAATTAATTATAGTGTGTTCTTTACATAAAATATTCCACAACTGGGTGGCGCCTGTGCCTCAGTGAGTAGGGTGACGAGTTCGAACCAGGCCCCGGCCAAACTACAACAAAAAATAGCAGGGTGTTGTGGCAGGTGCCTGTAGTCCAAGCTTTTCGGGAGGCTGAGGCAAGAGAATTGCCTAAGCCCAAGAGCTGGAAGTTGCTGTGAGCTGTGACACCACAGCATTCTACCAAGGGCAACATAGTAAGACTGTCTCAGAAAAAAAAAAAAAAAAATTCCACAACTATTACAAAGAATGAAGTTCATCTGTATGTTCCAACATGAAAAAATATTCATGGTATATTGTCGGATGAGGAAAAGTTAGAAAATAATACATAGTTGAATACTGGTTGAGTTTCTCTAACCATATATTTAATAAAGGTAGTACTTTACAAACATAATATCATTAAATTTCAAAGTTCTTCCCCCCAAAATTGACCCCGCACAGCCTCTAACCTTTGAGAGTAGGCCATGCATGAGGTTCCCCCTGTCAATGAAGGAGAAAGTGTGAATTTAATATCTTTAGAAAAATAATAAATTTGAAAGCCAGGCTTTGAGGACTAATCACTAGATAGTTTCATGACAGGAAAGTTCAGGCAAGATGAAAGAGGGGACAATTCCAATTTTTCTGGACCAAGGAATTGCAAAAAGAAAAGAAACTAACTGAACTGATAGGAGAAAGTGTTCAGTTTTCATTCTTAGCTTGAGTCTGGAGAAGAAAAATCTAAGAGAACACCAACTTTACATGGTGGAATGGAAAGAAATACATGGAAGGAAGAAGTAGTGACATACGTGAAGGATGGATACCAAAGAGGGGAACAAATTTGCAAAACTGGAAAAGCTATCAAGAATCAGTGCAGGGCAGTGAACTGTGCTACAGAAAATGGAGGGTTTTTTATTAGTAGTGTTTATTTTTTTATTTTTGGAACACCATCCTTCCCATTTTGGATTCTGTGAGAAGACCACTGTCACCACAGAAGGGTCAGCATAGTCAAGAAGGTGGAATAGCATAGAGAGACAGAGTCAGTTTAAACTTCTGAGTCTCCTCAACTTCTTACAAGGCAGGGATACCCTGAGTGGAGATCATTCCTGCCATGGGGTCTGCTGTGATGGGGAATGAAGTAACTTTACAACACCAGGCTTGGCCCAGGGTGTAAATAGAAATGTGACTTAGAAGCATCAGTTGCATTTTCCAGAGCCAAGGAGAGGGCTAGCTGGATGAGGAAACTGCTAAGCCTGAACAGAATGAGAGCAACTACATCACAAGTTACATAAGTCACCAACTTTAGGGACCAGGTGGACAAACAGTGCTTATTTAGAGACCATATAGTTAGCTGGAAGATGTTAGCCATTCCCTGTCAGTGAAATATAATGAGCCACTTTCTTCCTCCTAGGCACTCACATGCCCTTTAGAGAGAATGGGTGGGAGAGGGTCAGAGAAGACAAAACCCCCAGCTCTCTGTGCTTATGTAGGGTGAACAACCATCCCAGTTTGTCTGAGACTACCTTGGTTTTAAAATAAGAAGTCCCACATATCTCATTAATATGAGAGTACAAACAACTAGGTTACCATGTTTGCATGTGTTAGGTAAAGTCCCTGTTGTAATTGTGTCCCACACCCAGAAGGTGTGTCATATACACTTACTTTGTTCCCAGTTAGGTAGGAGCACACCGATCTCCCTCCCTTCTCCTATCCTCCCCTCCCCCCAACTTGAATTGAACTGAGTTTTTCTCTTGTGTGGGCATATATGTATGTAGGCCAGTTTGTCCACTGGCTTCATATTAGTATGGAGTTGAAATGATTTTCCTGAGGAAGGTATGTTGAAAGTGAAAAGCTTGCGCCAGACAGCCAAGTTGTGAATTCAAAGAAGTTCTTGGAGGAAATTAAAAGTGCTCTTCCAGTAAACACGTGAATGATAAGAAAGTAAAGCAGTCTTATTGCTGATATGGAGAGTTTTAGTGGTCTGGATAGATGATCAAACTACTTATTACATTCTTTTAAGGTAAAGCCTAACCCAGAGTAAGGCCTTACTCTCTTCAGGTCTATAAAGGTTGAGAGAGGTGAGGAAGCTGCAGAAGAAAAGTTGCAGGTTAGCAGTTTTATGAGGTTTAAGGAAAAAAGCCATCTTCATAACAGAAAAGAACAACATGGTTCTCTATTCTGTTCCATACATCTACCTCTCTGTTTTTGTGCCAGTACCATGCTGTTTTGATCACTATTGACTTATAGCATAGTCTGAGGTCTGGTAGTGTGATTCCTTCTGCTTTGTTTTTATTTCTGAGTAATGTCTTGGCTATTTGAGTTTTTTTCTGATTCCATATAAAACAATATATTATTTTTTCAGATCTTTAAAGTATGCCAATGGAGCTTTAATAGGGATTGCATTAAAAGTGTATATTGCTTTGGGTAGTATGGACATTTTGACAATGTTGATTCATCCCAGCCATGAGAATGGTATGTTTTTCCATTTGTTAACATCTTCAGCTATTTCTTTCCTTAGAGTTTCTCTAAGGAAGTTCTCTGGAAGAAGCCCAAGTGCCTGTCGACCCAAGCATGGATTAATAAATTGTGGTATATGTACACCATGGAATATTATGCGTCCTTAAAGAAAGATGGAGACTTTACCCCTTTCGTGTTTACATGGATAGAGCTGGAACATATTCTTAGCAAAGTATCTCAAGAATGGAAGAAAAAGTATCCAATGTACTCGGCCCTACTATGAAACTATTTATAGCTTTCATATGAAAGCTATAACGCAATTGTAGCACAAGAATATGGGGAAAGGGGCAAGGGAAGGGAGAAGGGAGGATGGGTGGAGGGAGGGTAATTGGTGGGAGTACACCTACAGTGCATCTTAGAAGGGTACAGGTGAAACTTACTAAATGCAGAATATAAATGCCTGAACACAATAACTAAGAAAATGCCATGAAGGCTATGTTAACCAGTTGGATGAAAATATTTCAAATTGTATATAAAACCAGCACATTGTACTCCATGGTTGTATTAATGTACACAGCTATAATTTAATTTAAAAAAAAAAAGAAAAAAAAAGAGAACATGAAACAACAAGCACTGATGGAAAGCAAATTATCTAGAAGATCTGACCAAAATAATTGATGAAGGTGGCTACACTAAGCAACAGAGTAGATGAAACCACCTTAAGTTGGAAGGAAATACCAGCTAGGACCTTCACAACTGGTGACAAGAAGTCAGTGCCTGGATCCAAAGCATCAAAGAAAAGGCTGACTATCATGATAGGGACTAATTCAGCTGGTGAATTTAAGTTGAAGTCAATGCTCATTTATCATTCCAAAAATTCTAAGGCCCTTAAGAATTATACTAAATCTACCCTTTGCGTCCTCTATAAATGGAACAATAAAATCAAGACCATAGCACATCTGTTTATAGCATGGTATACTGAATATTTCAAGCCCTACTTGAATATGGAGACCTACTGCTCAGAAAAATATATTCCTATCAAAACCTTACCACTCACTGACAATGCACCTGGTCACCAAAGGGTTTCTATGGAGTGTAATATGAGATTGATGTGATTTTCATGCCTACTAACACAGCATCCACTCTGTAGCCCAGGGATCAAGGAGTACTTTCAACTTTCAAGTCTTGTTACATGTATCTAAAAAATCTCTTTCATAAGACTATAGCTATTATAGATGATGATTTCCCCAATGGATCTAGACAAAGTAAATTGAAAATATTCTGGAAAAAATTTACCATTAAGACCATTTGTGATTCATGGGAAGCAGTCAAAATGTTAACATAAATGGAAATTTGAAAGAAGTGGATTCCAGCCCTTATGGATGATTTTGAGGACTTCAAGACTTCAGCAGGGGAAGTAACTGCTGATGTGGTATAAAAGCAAAAGAAGTAGAATTAGAAGTAGAGCCTGAAGATGTGATTGATGTGCTGCAATCTCATGATAAAATTTTAACAGATGAAGAATTGCTTTTTAGGAATGAGCAACAAAAGTAGCCTCTCGACAAGGAAACTACTCCTGGTTGAGGATGATATAAACATTATTGAAATGACAACAAAGAATTTAGAATATTATATAAACTTAGTTGATAAAGCAGTGGCAGAGTTTAAGAGCATTGAATTTAATTTAGAAAAAATTCTGTAAGTTCTATCATCATATGCTACAGAGAAGTCTTTCCAAAAAGGAAGAGTTGATTGATATGGCAAACTTCATTGTTGTCTTACTTTAAGAAATCGCCACAACTTTCACAAGCTTTAACACTCTGGTCAGTCAACAAGAAGACAGGACCTTCCGTCAGCAAGAAATTGTGACTGACTGAAGTCTCAGATGATTGCTAGCATGTCTTAGCAATAAAGTATTTTTAATCAATGTATATCCATTATTTTTTAAACATAATGCTATTGCATACTTACCATACTATAGTACTATAGGGTAAAAAGAACTTTTGTATGCACTGGGAAGCCATACTGGGAAGTAACTTTGTTGTGATACTCACTTTATTGTGATGGCCTGGATGTGAACGTGAAATATCTCCAAGCATGCTGTACATGCTTCAAGGTATTATATTGTTGTTCTTCTATTTCATACATTATTCTCTTCAGTATCAAGTTTCTGGGTATCTGTCATCTTCCTTTGCTTAAGTCACTAAATATTCCAATAAGCACATTCTTCTTGCTATTTATAAGGTAACTCTTTTCCCCCAAGGAGATCACCATTATATTTCAAAATCAAAATCCATAAAAATGCATCTTCTTCCAAATAATCTATGTCAATAACTGTTGCGCCTACTCTTTCTCTTCCTTCCTTCTTTTCCTTTTCTTTCTTCTTATTCTTCCTTCTCTTCCAAAGTTGTCTCCTTCTACTAGAAGAAAAGATGTAGCCATCCAAAGTCTTTAGTTTTCTATCCACACTTTATAGCCCCTACAGATATATGAATTCTAGTTCCATTTAGTGACAACAACTCCTTCCCCGGCTTCCACAATAGATCAGCAACAACAGGTCATGAGCTGGATGGGCTGGATTACTCTATCCAAGACTTCTCTGACTTCAAAAGCTATATCCAGTCTCTCTCTCTCTTTCTCTCTCTCTCTCGCTCTCTCTCACACACACACACACACACTGACTCACACACATACATCCATTCATGCACACAAACCCCATTAAGGATAATTCTATCTTGGTGCTGTGTTAGGCAGATCCCAACATGGAGCTTCTTGGGGCTTATGAGAATTCATAGAAAGTCTGGATGTTCCCTTAATAAGACTAGAGAGCCATTATATGGTATATTATCCATGATGTTAGCGAATATGTGTTCATTATTAATCTTCTCCATGAACATCTATCTTTCCTTAAGGTTCATGGCTAAGTTCAAAATCAAGCCGGAGCACCAATCAGTATCCATCTGAATCACAGGCTGACTCCTCAGGAAGAGTTTAGGAGGCAAACGGCTAGCTTTATAAACCCAAACCAACATTAAGGTAACAGAGCTATTACAAGGATTCCACATGGTGGATTTAGAAAAAAAATATGTTTACCAACTTAGATGTAGACAAATAATAAGAGTAGTTACCACATCCAGGGGATTAATCCTACCAGCAATCATCAGCACTGGGTGATCAATAACTAGTGTTTTGTAATGTTTTAAGGTACATGACCTAACCCTAATGCCAGAAATGAGACAACAACACACTAAATATCATAATAGATGATAGTAATAGCAACTGATCATTTTCCATGTGTCAGCCACTGGGAAAACACATTATAAAAATTGTCTCAATGATGGGCGGCGCCTGTGGCTCAAGGAGTAGGGCACCGGTCCCATATGCTGAAGGTGGTGGGTTCAAACCTAGCCCTGGCCAAAAACCACAAAAAAAAAAAAATTGTCTCAATGAATCTTAACAGCAATTCTATAAGATAGGTATTATGATTATCTCCACTTAACAGAGGTTAAGTAATCTACCTTAAATCAGTTATTCCTCATTTTCCAAATAATTAAAATGAGGTTTGCTCAAGAAATTCACTCAGGATTTATTTGATAAATGAGTAGCAGAACAGAAAGTTTATAGTTAGGTATGTGCAGACTCAGAGACAGAATACATAGTCACTCTCAGTTTGTGTTAAAATGTGGCCTGGCATATGAAGGAGATGCAAGCCTCTCATATTTAAATAATTATGGAATCAAGACAGAATATACACAAAGTGTAGATATAGAATACAATATATAATTTGATTAAATGACATATCAGATATCACTATACACCACACACTGCATATCATGTGTTTCATATTATATATTATATAACTTGTATTGTAATATATTAATAAGTCCAATTGAAGACTGTGATATTCAGGTCTCACAGATGGCAGTCTCTGGCCCTCCACAGAAGATAGACCACACATACTTGAAAGTGGATCTTTCACTTCTGCACTGTTATTATGCAACAAAAGTGCCACATAAATACAATAAACCCATGGAAGTAAATATATGTCATGCATGGCTTGAATATGCTTCCTTTACACCATGTGAGGAGAAATAAACACAATCAAATTTGCTTATCTATCCCTCAACTGACATGTTTAGCAAAGATAAGCATGTTTATAAACATGAACATACATACATTTAAGTGAAAATACTATAGCTATGTCAGGGGCACAATAACTTTCTAACGCAGGGGAAAGAACCACCACTGTAGCAGAAGCACCAGGTCTGGCAGGGGAATGACTCTTCCCTTTCAAGAGCTGCTCTACCTATCTCATCAGTCTTGCTTTCAACATGCTTCCTCATATTCTTTTTATCAACATTTTGACAACTTTTATTTCAGCATATAATCATAATCATTAACTAGAAAACACTTTATGTGAAGAACTTGGTATGTTTATTGACTTTTTCCTGCTTTGATGCTTTAATTCATAGGCTAATCTATTTATTTATTTATTTATTTATTTATTTATTTATTGAGACAGAGTCTCACTCTGTTGCCCCAGGTAGAGTGCCATGGCTCAAGTGATTGATCCACCCACCTTGGCCTCCCAGAGTGCTAGGATAAGAATTACAGGTGCGAGCCACCACACCTGGCCCCATAGGGTAAAGTTTTAAGTATAAATGTGATCCCTGAAGAAATCATCACCCATAAGTAAATCAGAACAACTTTGAATTGCATGCAACTGGCATAGAAGAAGGGTTTCTACGGTAAGGGAGTAGGGGTAGAAAACAGAGTTGGAAAGTGCCCAACTACGGAAATGCCCCAATATGCCATATTCTCTCATGCCTCTGTCCTCTCACACAGGCTGTTTACTCCCTAGATATCTTTATCCATATTTTTGCTTGGTAAATGTAACTCACCTTTTAAGGATTGTTTATTATTTCGTCTGTTAGCAAACTTTTCTGGGCTTCCATTGGTATTTGTATATACATCTCTGGTAGTGTTCATCACGTAATATTACATGGACTAGTTATTGAATACAGTGCTCTGGATTCAATAGCAATAGCCAGATGGCACACAAAAAGACACAAGCAAGTATCATTCTGTCTGGACACTTGGCTTAAAAGACACTTAAAGGCATTGACCAAGCAGCCAAATCTTAACATAAGAATTCTGGAAACGTAAGTATTCGTGGAAACTCTGGGTACTGTCCAAAGAGTAGAAAAGAGTTGACACTTGCTGACCTGCTAAACATGTTCAAGTGCAAAGACAAGATCTTACTTATTTTGTACACCCAGCACATGGACATGGTGCTTTGCATACAGAAGGTGGTCAATAAGCGTAGGCTGAATGAACCTCTGAATTGTCAGGATGCAGGAACTGTGCTCTTGTGATCTTCCCAAGTAAGAAAACATGAACTAGATCCATTGTTTCAATGCCTTTGAGTCACTGTTTAACTGAAAATACTTTGCTGAAGGTTTAGAAGATAGAACACCATTCAAAAAGCTCATGCCATTCCTTAGAAGAAAATTGGTACTCACTGAGCAGTGAACTTTTTAGATCTACTTTTGTAGAGATAAGGCTCCCGAACTCCCCAAAGAAATAGTCAATATTCTAGTAACTTCTTTGAATAAAATTGATTATTCAAATCTATTATTCAAATCTATTAAAGCTAAACCAAGAGCTATTGGCTTTTGGGTGAGCAGATATATACAATTCCCAGCAATGTCATTATATTGTTCCCTAAAGTAGATGGCCAATACAGAGTTTGAGTTATTATGCAGGCAGCAGGAAATAGTGAAATTGACAGATTTCTTTATCTTCCATGATAATAATAATAATAATAATAATAATGAGAATGTCCTGGGTTCCAACTCACAGAATGGCAAATAGATTTTCAGGGTCTTCTTTAAAGAATTAGAGATTGACTCAATGAATCCCCAACAATAAAAAAAAAAAGAAAAAAAAAAAAGAATTAGAGATTGAAATACAAAAATGAAATATGATACTATCTGAATGATAGCTAGAGAAATATTACTTAGGACAAAAGCATTAGTAACAAAGCCAATTTCTGAGGCTCTTGTTTTTGCACTGCTCCCTGGTCTCAGGAAATGTTTGAGCTTTATTTACAAGAATTCATGCTTTAAAAGCCCTAGCCTTTAAGTTATTATGCAGTAAGTCCTGCCTCACCTTCACTTGGGAGAAAGAGGAGAAGCAAATCAGGTCTCCCCTTTAGACCATAGACTCATGTTGTTCCTGAGCCCTATGTCTTGAAAAACACTACATGTTAAAAATTTTAATTGTCTTTCCAAGAAGAGTGCTATGGTGCTAGCACTGACTTCCTTTTGTTTTCCAACATCAGTTATCTTCGACACTATCTAGTATTTACAACTTTCTCCCCAGAGCTATGAGAAAAGACAGGAATCCCCTGTTCTATTCCAAACAGTGTTATTAACTACTAGTCAACGACTTAATATTTTAATAATATTTTGAAACTGTATAAAGTCATCACTTAACTTAATCCTCCCAAGAGCCTTAAGAGTTAAGATAGATGTGCCTGCCATCTGGTAAATAAAGAAATGTAACTGCAAGAGTTTACATGTGTTGGAAGGAGTTTAAATCTCTGAGGATTGTCATGTGACTGAGAGGAGCAGGGGTCGCTGTCTGCCTTATTGGGCAGAGATCCACAGCCATGCTGTACTAGCCTGGGGTCCCTCTTTCTCTGTTTCCTGGGTGCTGTTATCACTCTCATATGTTTTTATTCTTTCATGTTAAGCTCTGGTCTTTATAATGTTAGAGTTAGATAGTCCAATCTAATATTTTTGCCATCTGTATACGGCTAAGTAGTCCTATCTATTGGTGTGGGACGTGGGGAAAGAACTTACGATTTTAAAGTCAAGAGTCCAGATGGAAGCTTTCAAATGCTAACTGACCCATGTATGTCAATATCCAAGAGTCACCCAATGAGAACATCCAGAGAAACATTTCCAGAACAGGAATAAAGACCGAATCTGCATATTGACTCTCATTACAGGTATGTGGTAGAAGATGAAGATTGTTATAGGGATCAGAAAGGCTAGGCTACAAGGGATGCAGAGCAACATAAGCTGAGATTTAACCTGCATCTGTGTTTATGTCCAAAATGCTAATGAGTGTCAAGAATTTTGCCTAAGATTCTGGAAGTCCTATTTGGCCTTTGAGCATTCCACATTACCTCTAGGGTCCAGGATGGCCAGATCTCAGGGCAAGAGTGCAGGCATCAAAGCAACTTTCCTAGGTCACAGCTGACACTTGAACCTATTCTTTTGACCTTAGTTTTCTTTCTTTTCCATGTTTTACTTCTTAGTTTCTATATGCTTGTGTTTCCCCATCCACTCAATGAGATGTTGGAGTACATGATACCTGAGATTGTTAACAACTCAAATTCTATGACATTTTTTCCTTTTAGCAGCAACCCAGCCTAGCTCAGACCCCTCCATTCTCACCACAAACATTAACATTCCTTTCTCCCACATTACTCTTACTCTCTTCCAACCCAGAGGATAGATAAATTAAAAAGGAACCAAATTCTCCTGTGAAGAACTTAAGGACAGCTTAAAACTGAAAGTCTCATGCAGAGAAATCACATCCACAAGTCCTATTGGAGAAGATCATTATGTTTGTTTACTTAAGGCTAGATAGGCCTCTCTTTAAAGTTTAATTACCAAAGAATCAGACAACTTCTTCTATATATTGAATGCCTGAGTTAACATGACATTTGTTTTGCCACCATTCAAACTCAATTTATTTTTTACCCTTCTCTTTTCCTTTCCAATGCCACTCTGGTGACTTATCACACACTATTTGAAAAATCCATACATTTCTCAAGCAAAGCCAGAAAGCTTGTTGGAGACTCCTGGTCACCATTAGGTCAAGCATATGCTGGTTCAGAGAATCAGTAATGGCTTCTAGAGAAAGAGAGAAGAATAAGTAATAACTTGGCCATTGATTACAAGGAAAAGAAAAGATAAAAAGAAAGTCAAAGCAGAGGAATGAGGAACTAACAGTCCATCTGGTAGGCAGCAACTTTTAGAATAGCTGCAACAGGGAGAGTTTATCTGGACCCATAGGAGGGATGGTTTCTGGATAGAGGTGAAATATATGCCCTTATTCCTAATCTACAACCCAGGCTATTTGTACTCTTCCACAGGCTTAGTCCACCTGCAAGACTCTAACACTAATCCCCACTCTAACCCTCTTCCCAATTGCTTATCTCCTGAGAACTTAAACACTTCCAGGTGATCTCAGGTGCCCCCTGTTCCCAACAGCACGTGTATCTCCATTCCTTTACTGTCTTTGGCCCTGAACCCCCATCACAGAAGTTACTAACTACTCACATCAGTCACAATCTACATTTGCTGATTTGAGTTCATAGTCAGGATCTCCACCCACTAAGATTCCAAACCACACTTACACAACTTACTTCAATAATAAAAGTTAATGGCCATGAATTTTGTCTTGGTAATTAAAAACATTTCTTAAGATGAGTATCAATAGGGAAAAAACTGTTCCATGCTTCTTTACTAAGGAGCTCACTGAATTAATCTGGAGGTGGAACAGGGCCCCAGTAGCATTCTCCCTATAAAAACACCCACAATAGCTGACAAGGCTTGTTGCCAAAGATAAGGCATAGAAGCCATAGAAATGCACTACTCAGCTCTCCTTTCAAGAGAAACCTGCTGTGAAAAGTGCAGTTAACCAACAGACCCCAGCAGCAGTGCCTCTGTGATCTGCTGAAGGGTTTGGACCAATGGTATGCTCTCCATGAGCACAGTGGGGTTTACAGAGCCTGGCAATGTCTGCTTATTGCAGAATTCTAATCAAAGCCTAGCCTACAGTTGCCTCCTGAGCTACATAAGACTTTCTCAGAGTAGCACTGAAGTCTAAGGATCTCCCAGCCCAACCCTCTCCACTCTTTCCTCCCCATTCAGAACTGTCAGACCTGCATCATGGTCTGAAGACTTTCTAAGCTTATTCCTGCTCCTTGCTTTCATTTATCTTTTATGGCCTTGACTTCTAAAAGAAATACTTCTGCATTTTTAATTCTGTCTCTGTAGGTCCCCAACTGACATGCATGGACATGGTAACTAACTAACCAAAAGTTGCTTAAACCTGGAGGAATTCTTACATAATAAAAAAATCTGAGGTGGGCAGGTCAGCCTGAGTCTAAAACCTTTTTTGATCACTTATTTTTGTCAGTCATCAATTTTTGAAGAACCTTCCCAATACATGCTTATTTATTTATAAATTAAGTGCATACCACAATGCTAATATACTTTGTACACTTTAAAATATGAACAAAACCAAAATGTAAACAGACAAGATAAAAAAAAACAAATAGAAATAGAGATTCTGTTACTTTTCTGCTTTCTCCCTTTGGATAATCTTGTGTACCTCCTCAGGGTTTGACGACCACTGAACAAAGCAAATTTTAAGTAGAAGTGGAAAGGAGCCTAAGTCTAAGAGCAGTACAAGAGAATTCTGTGGGTTTGTGATAGTGGTAACAAGAATCCACCCAAAATTTAAAACCCATTGAACTGTACAAACCCAAATCAATGAGTATTACTATATTTATTTTCTTTTATTATAACATATTTAATGGAGTGCATGTTGAATTCTATTATATATAATGGTGATATAATTTGGGCTTTTGAGCAAACAAAACAAGAATCTAAAGAGTAGTTAGATATTAGACATTTTATTTTTCTAATCGGGTAAAAACTTCTATAGAAAACCCACATTTCCATCCTAGCTCTGCTTTCCCCTTCAGAGATCCGAACCACATGAAAGCACAGTCAATAATGTACCTTTATAACAGCCTCATTGATCCCTGAACCCTACAGCCAACTGTGGCAGATGCTACAACAATGCCTCCCCCTTCACACGCTGTCCTGCAGTGTGACCGTACCACTCACTCATCAAGAGGCAGAGGTCTCCTTCCCTTCAATCTGGTCTGACCTTAATGACTCACTTATTACTGATAACATACATGAGCTCACAGGCTAGTTCAGAAAAGGTCATGGAGCTTGTGGCCAAGCCTCTTAGAGCCTTTTCTCTCAGAATCCTGCTTCCATGCTAAGTCCAAGCCACAGAGACTGGCTCTCTGTCCAGTTGTCAGCCCTAGATCAGGGAGGCCAGCTTTGAGTTTTTCCATTCCAAGTGGGAACTCTAGAGAGTTCCAGCTTCAGGTTGTTTGAGTCACATCCAGATATTTCAGTCTTCCCAGCTGAGACCCCAGACAGTGTGGAGCCAAGACAACCCCGACAAATTGTGCCCCATCTTAATTTCTAAACCATAGATTCTATGATCATCATAAAGTGGTTGCTGTTGTATGCTCCTGAACTTTGGAGGCTATTAACAGATAGGCACTACTTGTGTCCTATCCATTATTCATCATACCCCTCTTCCCTGCCAATCGAATCCTAACTTTATTGGGGAGAGTCTGTTAAAAATACTAACTATCCTAGTCAAGTTTGGCCAATTAACATAATCATGACCAAATAAAAAGGTAAGCAGAAGTTGCCCATCAGGGCTTCTGAAATAATATAAATACCTTTTAGAAGACAGAAGCTAGTTTCTTTACCCTTTGCCTCTCTTTTCTTTCCTCGTGCTTCCTGCCTAGCATGTAATTCTGATGCCTAGAAAAGCAAGAACTGGGCGGCGCCTGTGGCTCAGTCGGTAAGGCGCCGGCCCCATATACCAAGGGTGGCGGGTTCAAACCCGGCCCCGGCTGAACTGCAACCAAAAAAAATAGCCGGGCGTTGTGGCGGGCGCCTGTAGTCCCAGCTACTTGGGAGGCTGAGGCAAGAGAATCGCTTAAGCCCAGGAGTTGGAGGTTGCTGTGAGCTGTGTGATGCCATAGCACTCTACCAAGGGCCATAAAGTGAGACTCTGTCTCTACCAAAAAAAAAAAAAAAAAAAAGAAAAGCAAGAACTATCTTGCCACCAGGATGTTGAAAGCCACAGTTTAGAAACAGTGGTGTAAAATGATAGAAATACGCTGATTTCGTAATGATTTTGTTGAGCTATCACACCAGGTTGAACCACCCACCCTACACTTTCTATTATCTAAGAATTCCTCCAATTTTAAGCAACTTTTAATTAGGATTTCTGTTATATGCAGCCAAACATAATTGGTACTAAAAAGATGGTGCAGCAGATACTAAAACTTGGCTTTGTTTAAATTGGCTCAGCAGGACTATCTTCATGAAGGCTCCAAAGGGCTCTATATTTACTTTAATGTTCCATGAAAGTTGTCTTGAAATGTTTAATAATTTAATATTTAAGCTTATGTTTTGTAAGGGAAGTCCAATATGACAATGGAGGACACACATGAGCAGAGGAGTCAGACATGATGTATGTGTCTGTTCTTCCTTGCTATTCATTTGTACAGTGTTCATAATGTCCCATGAGCACAGGATTCCAGTGGACCAATAACACATGGAAGTTTAAGGAGACAAACATAAATTAAATACATAATAACTAACATCAAATAAGCAAGTTTGGGGGGAAGACAATGGTAGCCCCAAATGGCTACTCTTTCTATTTGAACCAGAATTTGCTTTGAATACAGAAAAAAGGTAATGGCAATCAATGAAAAATGAATGACCAAGGATTGCTATCCTGCCTTATTCATGTGACTTTCATGTAACAACTAACCACTTATGCTGAAAATGGTAACATAGAAAACTATGGACTGAACTGTGAAGTAGGAAAGGGAACAACTCAATGTGTCCAATTGAGAAGTGTATTCAGGGTCTTTCTTGCCACTTTCAACAACATCTGAAAGAGACACAGAATTAGCCTGGAGGTATTAACACTACAAGGAAAGAGGAAAGAAATTCCAATTTGTTAAGGGAAAGACTCTCTGCCACCAACTTGCAATTTAAGTGGAAAGGTGACACAATTTGAAGTCTTGCAGTTTAAAAAGCCAGGCTCTTTAATAACTCCAAAGTAAAATTAATAAAAGAGGCAGTCACAAAGCTGCATACTTTTCCCAAACACCTTCCATTAATAATTCTCTGCCAGGTAAAGGAGGCTGACCTGCTGGCAATGAGGGGATCAGGGCGGGTGTCTTGCCACCAAATCCTGCTGTCCTGAATTGCCTCAAAACAGAAATCATTAAGCTAACAAGCAGGGTAGTGATCAATATGTAAATGGGAAAATCTTCAGGCTTCAAAACAACATTGAAGCAAGATATATGCT
Organism: Nycticebus coucang; assembly: GCF_027406575.1. NCBI lineage: Eukaryota > Metazoa > Chordata > Mammalia > Primates > Lorisidae > Nycticebus > Nycticebus coucang. Next base: position 22,636,694 of record NC_069793.1, on the reverse strand, counting down.
GTTATTACTTTCACAGGTAATGAATAATAGGCTGTATGCCTGCCAAGAATTTTGAGGGAAATTTTGCCTAAATAAATCCACCAAAGGTCTGTGGTTTTCAACCCCTAATCCTAAGTCCCTTGGCTTCCATCAACTAAAGCAGGATGTGAAAGCAAGAAAGCTCCATGGAGTGACAACCTTCTCAATGCCCCCCTCAGATTGGGCCTTGGGGATAGTGGACCAGGACTGTATTTCCACAGAGCAGAGCCAAGAATGCCAATCACGAATACGAAGAATACCAAGGCATGGTGTCCACTGCTAGGGCAAGGAGCATCATCCTTCAAGCCAGAGGATCTGATGATGGCTCTGGACTTCACATGTTTCTAATTTTCCTCTGTTCTGAATTGTAGTTTTATTATTGTTTCCTTTTTCGTCCTATACTATCGTATATTTGCATGCGTAGGAGACAGACAAAAAAATCTTTAAATTTCCTCATTATGGCAGCTTAAAAACCTGATTTGGGACTTTGAGCTGAATGTTATAATTGAATGAAACTTTGGGGGTGTTGACCTATGTCTGGAAATAAGGGTATGTATGGATGTTGCCTATCCGAGGGTAGGTTGTGACAAGTACCAGTCATTACCTACGCAGCATCCACTCTCCTGGTATTCCTTACTGATAGAATTCTATTTGGTATGAAGCAGCCATGTCTCTAGTGAAAACACGTAATCTTCAAAGATTCTGTGGCACATTGAGATGGCCTATGACACTCCCCTGGCCACTTAGATAAATTATTTTTTTTAAAAGACAGAATTATTTGGAATGTTGAAACAGAGTCTGTTGATTTCCCTCCATTTTTTCCTACCCACCTTTTCTCACCTGGAATATGAACGTGATGCCTGAAAGATACAGGAGCTATTCTGTGACCTTGAAAATGAAAACCACACTAGAGACATGGCAGAGTTCAAAGAGAATGTTTAAATGTTCTCACTTCAAAAGAAAATATTAAGTATGTGAGATAACATATGTTGTTTGGCTTGCTTTAGCCATTCCACATTGTAGGCATATAATAAAACATCATGTTGTACACCATAAATGTGTACAATTTTTGTCAATTTTTTTGTCAATTTTTTAAAAAGCATTTTAAGAGGAAAGCACAAAAAGAAAGGGAGAAAGAGAGAAAGGAAGGAGTCTGAGTCCATGACCACTTTATGAAACAACTGAATCAACTAAGGTATTTTTTTGTAAGAAAGAGAAATAAACCCCTATGGGATGAAACTATCGTTATTTGGGATTGTTAGGACAAGCAGTGAAAAGCAAACCCTATTTAATGCAGAAATCCAAAGGAAAAGTACAACAAATAACGTTTTTGTGAATAGTTAAAAACAGTCACTCCATGGTAAAGTGCAGCAAGGCTGTAAATACAAGAATAAGAATTTCTTGCCAATTCTTCATAATAAATCAGAAGATTCCAAGCTGGTAACTAGATAGATTCTTTCTCTTGTCAAGTTGATATTTTTCCTTTGAGTATCTGAGGCAGGCATCACGTCCTCACTGGTGTGCAGGAGATCCACGAAGGCCAAAACCAACTTGCAACACATTAACACAGTATATGTTATGCAAACTCAGTATGTCTGTTGTATGTGGTTTGGTTAAAAAAAAAAAAAATTAGCTATGGAGTGAGAGAAATAAATATTTGCACATCGCTTAGCTATGCAATCTTGATGATTCTGAATATACTCATCAAAATGTTGGAATAGAGTCACCAGATGGCCCAGGGGAGTATTTCAAAGATGACGGTAGTGATATTCAGCAATGAGGTATGCAGCACTTTTTCTAGGATGAGTTAATGAACTTAATGGTCAGACCTCATACACATACAGAGCTTATCCAGCTTTGGGGAAGCTTTTAGGGAGAACATTCAGCCCTTTGTCACAACATAGATGAACCTAGAGGACATGATGTGAAATAAGCCAGATATAGAAAGAAAAATACCGCCAGAAAATTCCAGGCTAAGAGGGAAACACTACTTTTGATATGCAATGAACGATGAGATAGTAATTCTTCCTTTCCCCACTGCTGAACATTTACTCCTTTCTTCTCTCCAGAGCAATCTGTTTACCATAAAGTGTCCAACAGAGCCACAGTGAGACTGGGAGGGGTAAGGGGATTCAAGGAGGGAGGGATTTGAAATTTAAAACTTTGGAACAAAAAACAGAAATTAGCATTTTATTACAACCCATAGATCAGTGATCCCCGCATAGGCTAGCCTTGCCAGGTGACATCTTTTATAAAAACTGCTCTCCCAAATTGTAGCATCAACATCATTTGCTAACATGAAAGAATCCCTAATCTGAGAGGTCAACATATGCCACTTTTCCCTGGAAGAGTATAGTATCAGAATCCTAGATGACCACAATTACAGGTCCACTGCGAAATATGCCCATCTACAAAATAAGGCATATAGTTGTTCTAGTCAGGTCTATACAGTCCTCAGATTCTGAGAATAAGAAAAAAAGACAATTAGATGAGGCATCTCTCCTTTGACAGCAATATCATCCATGTCTCTCCATAGCTGAGTCCTTGCTGGGGTTGTAATGATTAAGCCTGGCTGCCATCAGGCTTCTGAAAGAGGAAATAGGACTTCACAGCATGTGACCACAAATGAGCTCGTGGCACTGGTAATCAGCTAAAAGCGTTACTTGGTGACCTGATTTCAGAGGGGCATGACCATGCTGTCTTCAGGAGATTATTCATGTCATTCATTTCAATAACAAAATTACTCTTGGTTTTCGATTCTAAAACTATCCAAAATGGAAGGCTATACAAGTCAAAACACAGATAAAAGACAGTGATAAGAGTCACTAATATTGGTCAGAAGCTAGATGTAAAAAATAAATAAATAATAGCATACTAGATCAATTATTCATTTTAGGAAGAGAACAATAGAAACGCCCAGCTACGTATGCTCTCATGTACCTAAAAGTGTCTTGGGTTCCCGGTTAAGGTGGAGGAGGTAAGAAATGAAAGTCCTGTCTTGGCCATATTTTTGAGTTACTTATTAGAAATGAAAATAGAAATTTCAGGATAGCTGCTAGATATATGAATCTGAAATCAAACTCCACTGAGGAATGACTTTAAAGGTCCTCAGTAGATGAATGGTATTTAGAGTCATAAGCCGGGTTAAGTGCCTCAGCTAGACTGGATCAAATATCTGGGGAATGGCTGAAAGAACTTCACTTGGATCATATATCTGGGTCACAGTTCTCACTGTCAACTGGGCCCTTAGTACTCATTCAGGGACTTTCAGACTCTCTTTGTAGCCTCTCCACATGATCTCTCCAGAACTGTAGTTCAAGGCCCTAATTGTGCAAGTGTAAAAGCTTCTTGGACTTTGTAAGGTTTGGGATTGGAATTGGCATTATGTTACTTCCACCACATTAAATGAGCAAAGCAATTCACAAAGTCATAAAGGTTCAAGGAGATGGATCCACGTGAGTGCATGAACACTGAGAGGCATGGCTCATTGAGGCCACCAAGCTAAGGGTTTATCTGACAATCTAATGATGCTTACAAAGACATTTTAATTTATAATTTGTAGAAGCCTTTGTTTCTTCAACTTTAATAATTTCACCTTCTGCACCAATAAAGGGACCACTCCAATCAAGTAATAATTCCCTAACCACATTTGGCTTCATTTTTCTTTAAGTTGTTTCCCTGTGTGGTCAAGTACCTCTCCTGCATCACTCATCTAATTCTATATTACAGGGAAGCTATTGGAATCCTTAACTCACTAACTACATTACAAGCATCTCAAGGAGAGAAAAGTCTCATGAGACTCAACTCTTTTGTCTTCTGCTCTTACTCTCTATAAGTACCAGGAGCTCTACCCTGGGATTGGTCTTAAAGAAGCTTAAATTCTATAAAACCATAAGGTCTATTGAAGAAACAGGCACTAGAAACCAAAGATGGTAGTCATTCCAGAGTTCCAGCTTTTGACCTTGTTCCACCATCATCACAGCTGCTATTTACTGAACGCTATCTCCTTACAAGGCACTGCACCTGATGTCTCACTAATCCTTTCAGGAATACTGCAAACTAACAAGTAGCATCTCCATTTTATAGATAAAGTTATTGAAGCTCAGTGAGGTTATGTGACTGGCCCCAAAACTACTTCATATGATTAAAATCCAGGTCTTCTGCATTGCAAAGTCCATATTCTTTTTATCTCTTCACACTGACTGCATCTTTTATAAATTGCCAAAAAAAAGCAACTCAGGGCTCAGGGCCAATTCCATGGCATGTGTTTTGTGTAACGCTCCCCTCATCGAAGGGCCTGTTCCTGGTCTAATGCTCCACAATCACTGTCTTGAAATGCATAATAATTTGTGAAAAAAGGGCTTGCATTTTCATTTTGCCTGGGCCCCACAAATTATGTAGCTGGTCCCATGTGTGCTCATATGTGAAGCATTTTGACAGTTTGCTTGTCATACCCTTTTGCACAACTAAGTTTCTATATGGCAAACATGAAGTCTACATGCAGATTGAGTGATGTGTGAGTTTTCTACTTAAATATCTTTTTCCCCAATATTTTTCTTCCAAAACAGTATCTGGAAGATATGCATTCCTTTAGGTTTACTAAAAACCTCGTCTCACCAAAAGTTTTATATATCCCATTATTTCACCTCACTCACCTTGAATATCCTTTTTATTTCTCTCTCCCTAGCTAAATAGTTTCCAAAAACACTCTTTTAATTTCCCTTAATACAGCTACAAGGACATTCTTTAATGAAAACCTCCAAATCTATACTGGTAAAGAAATAAATTACTGGGTGATTATTCACAACACAAAGGATTACTCACCACGGACTCCTTTAAATGTACACTGAGAGCTCATTACTTGTTTACAAGCCATTAACCACTTGAGAGGTTATGATGCGGAGAAACAAACTGGAGGACTGGCTACTCCAAGGCTGAAGACAGAAAAATGTGCAACTGAAGTCACTGATCTAGGACAACAGACAGCACGGGAAATGGGCCAGGTTGAGGACTCCAGTAAGGAAATAATCCAGCACAACTCCACAACTTGTCACCTAATCTTAAAGGGGATTTGGGCTCAATTAAAGATGAATGCTAAGCCTCAACAATAGGTGTGGACATAGGGTATTATGCCCAAAATAAACTATTTAGAATATTCAATGGGATGATCTAGTGATTTGAAGTTTTACCTTAACTAAACAACACAAACTGCAGCTTTACATAGCTATCATAGAAACAACCAGCTCTCCACGCATCTCCACCCAAGTCTTGTCTTCTGTGGCATGTGTCTGCTCAGGAAAGAGTCATCATCTTCTGGGAATGGGCTATTAGTGCACCTCAGTGATGAGAGAAGGTTCAGATTCTATAGCATCAGGCTTTGTTTTCATTGTACTCTGGATGGATCTGGGGCTGGTCCCTAATTCAAAAGTATTTGAGTCGGCTTGGTCCAGGGTCATTGGTTTTAAATAATATGTGGTATCATGTAGTTCTCTTAAACCTAGTGTAATGACACAGAGCATATATCATTCAGTGCCGATGCCAGAAACAACTGTACTAGGGGAAGGGACAGAGTAATAAATCTCCCTATACACACAGAGACTCCAAATCCACCTCTAAAACCTACTAAAGTAAGAGAGTAGGGATATCTACATAGCATAAATTCTGTAATATCTGCTTAAAAAATTTCATAGGTTTTCTATTTACTTAGAACAAAACCTATCCTGCTCTCATGTCCTGTCTCTCCTGGCTCAGACTCTCCAGTCTCATCTTTTCCTACTGCCCCATCCTGGCCAACTGTGCTCTACTACTCTGATCTTCTTGCTGTTTCTTGAATAGATCAAGCTTATATCCACCAAAGGGCATCAGCACTTGCCAATCTAGCTGAGGATCTCTCACACTCCTGATGTTTGTACAAGTGACTATTTTGTGTTACTTGGAGCTCAAATCAAATTCGTCTCTTAAAGGGAGTGTGCCCTGAAAAGATATTTCTTATTTATACATTTGCTTATTATCCATCTACCCCCTCTAAAATCTGAGCTCCATGAGAATGAGAACCTTGCCTATCTTGATCACTGCTAAATCTCATTTCTTAGAATAGTGCCCTTGCACTAAGAAACAATTAACAAGAAATTTTTCAAAGAATAAGTAGAATTTGATAGGCACACACCAGAGGCCTTTGCAACAGAAGCATTCAACTAGATGACACAGAGCCACAAGGATAGATCTTATGCCATAATATTGATAATTTAAAAAAGTCAGAAACAGAATGACATATAATACAATGCTATATCCATAAGTTAATATAACAAAACTTTAAAGCAAGAATGCACATTTTACAAGACCATAGGATAGAGCATAGGATTAAAAGGGCTAGGCACTAGGAACAGTAATCTGGACAAAAGCCAAGAATCACAGCTGAATCTGAGTATTAAAAACAATACTCGCTAGACACAGCTTACTGTCCCAGCCCTAAATCATATATTAGCAGTTATAAGATTACAGCAAGACAGAAGTGCAGTAAACGGGATGTGTTGGGAGTTTAATCATGCAGTTAAAGAAAAACAACTTATTTTTTAACCTTTACTCTCTCTTTGAAGCTTTCCACTGTCTGGTATTTTCTCAGGCCTGCGATTTCAATAAAAGCCAGTGAGGAACGCTGGAGGGGCCACACCCTTGTTTCTCCTTGCAGAGTGCTTGCTGGTGTTGGCCTTCCTGGGTCCTTCAATTCAATGCGAATTGACTGAATAAGTGTTATTCATTTTGTGTTGAGTCACACCAACACAAGATAACATATTAAACACATTATATTAAAAACATTAGAATCATTGTCTGTGGGGAAGAAATTAAAATGTCAACACAAAGAAAGGGATAAAGAAACTGAATAAATTAAATACTAATGAGAATGGGCTTTGTGCATACCTATGGCAAGATGTTCCATAAAGTGATGATCATACTTAACTCTTTGCACCTGAAATACAAAAGAAAAAAGAAATTATCTTCTGAATCAGATCATTTTGTGCAGAGCACTAAATTTATGCAGAGGAGTTTGAATTTGCCAAAGTACAAAAGTGTTTCCAAAATTTTCCTAATTAAGACCTACTTTGGATTTCTCCAGTCTAAACTTGAAGAGGTATTAAACATTTAGGCTACTGACTTGCAGAGTAAGATACAGGGGCCCAAAAGAAAATTCACTGGATGAAAGGGACATTAGAGAATTCTATAATAATAATAAGCCATAGGAAAGAGAATGAAGAAAATTTAGTACTAAAAATTTGAGGCCTCCTTCATAGGCAAAACTGGAGTCATTTCAACTGCAATGAAAGTTGTGAAGGTGAGGGAAAGTAACATGTATTAAAATCCAGTTATTTGCCAAGCTCAAGCTTGGTATTAGATTTACAATATTCATTCATTCATTCAACCAATATTTATTGAACACATCTTAAATGTCAGGCTTTTCTTAAAGTCACTCAGAATGTACAAGTGAGCAAAACAGTCTAGTTCATTTCATTGATTATATGAAGTGGGAGTAGAGACAAAGTAAACCAAAAAATAAATTAAACAAGAAAAAATATCAGAGAGAATTGCTATGCAAAGAATTTAAACTGACTGATGTGAATGGACAATTTTAAGAAGCTGGAAAGTCACAATGATTAAATATTACCTTTTAGTATTTGCTTAGATTCATATCCTAGCTCTGTCCCTTCTTAGTTGTGTGACCTTGTGCAAGTTACTGAACCATCTCATGCCTCAGTTTCCTCATCTACAACATGGGGATGATAATTGAACCCACTCATATGGTTGACATGAAGATTAAATGAGTTAGTATGCAAAGAATACTTCTGAACACATAATAAGTACTTAAAGAATGTTAAAAATGATGATGATAATGGTGATGGTGGTGGTGAAGGTGGTGGTGGTGGTGGTGGTAGTTGATGGTAGTGGAAATGATGCTTGCAATGGTGATGATGACAATGGTAACACTCATGAGGGTGGTTGACATGATAAATTTAGCTGAGACAGGTTTGACAAGAAAGTATTATATAAAGACTGTGGTGAAGAGCGTTCAAGGCAGAGAGAACAGCAGATACAAAAGCCTTGACAAACTGGAAGAAGTTTGGTAAAGATAAGGGTGTTCAGATCATTATCTGCAAAAGGGAGAGTGGTAGGTTAATAGTGGTGCTGGATGACAGAGAAATACATAACCCAGGATAAGAAGACAGGATTTTATTCAAAGTTCAGTGACCAACCACTAAAGCAGTGGTTCTCAACCTTCCTAATGCCATGATGTATTTTCATTGTTACAAAGGGGTGGCAACCCACAGGTTGAGAACTGCTGCACTAGAGGATTATAAGAAAGTGACATAATTCTTACAATAACTATACGAGATGAATGTCTTCATTTCCCTCTGACTGATGGAGCCAAAATTTGAACCCATCTCTCAGGCTCCAGTAACCTGGTCAAGCATAATACTTTATACCAAGAGGATTCCTGAGTAGTTCTCATCCTGCCACAAGTGGCTTCTATTTAATGGAAACCACACTCTGCAAACATTGGATTAAATCAGTATGATAGGTGCTTAGCTTTCTCTGCTTTGCTCTCCCTGAGTGTCTACAGAGGAAAACCAGACTCAGTGGGCCAGGCATTCATGCAAATGAATTGGATAACAATCAAACTGGCCTTCTCAGAGGATGCCAGGCTTCCAGCAACACCACATGTACCCTGATACAACTGTTGCTTACAAATTGCCACCCAACTCCTGGGATCTGGAAGTCTTTCTTTACTAATTGGCATGTTTAATTACTTGAGGGAGAATTTCTCCACTTTCATTTTTTCATCCAACTTAAGTGGGAGGAGGAGAAAAAAAAAACATACACACACAAGAACAGAGTGGCGGGTAGAAAATGTTACCATAGTGATTAAGTGAGCCTGTTCTTCACTCCCAGGCTAAACTGGGCATTCCAAAGAATATGTTGCTTTGCTTTGATTTTGTTGTTTTTGTTGTTGCTGTTGTTTCTTTGTTTTGTTTTCTTTTTTGCTTTAGCACTGATAATAACCATTATCAGAGACTCCAATGCAAAGGCCAAGGACTGATACCAGCTCTATAATATTATCTTGTAGCCATACTTTTCGACCCTTTTTTTTTTTCCGAGACAGACTCTCCCAATGTCACCCTCAGTAGAGTGCTATGGCATCACAGCTCACAGCAACCTCCAACTCTTGGGCTTAAGCGATTCTTTTGCCTCAGCCTCCCAAGTAGCTGGGACTACAGGCACCGCTACAATGCCTGGCTATTTCATTGTTGTTGTTGTTGTTATAGTTGTCATTATTGTTTGGCAGGCCCCAGGCCAGGTTCCAACCTGCCAGCCCTGGTGTATTTGGCCAGCTCCCTAGCCTCTGAGCTACAAGCACTGAGCCTTTTCTACCCTTTGTGATCTGTAAATCCATTTCAACTTTCCAACAACGAAGACTACAATTAAATTCATATGATAGTTATCAATAACATAGCAGGATTTTTGAAGTGCCAAGTACTATGCTAAAAGCTTTACATGTATCATCTCATTTAATTCAAAATCTTATAAGGAGCAAGGAAATGGAAAATGCTGAAGGTATATGAGTAAGGCCCTGAAGTTGCTGGTGGAAGCTGAATCTTGCTCTATATGATCTCAAAAAGTATGTGCTGAACCACTCATTAAATTAAAAAACTCTGCTTTCCTCTTTATGTTAGGTACTGTATGATAATCACAGATAATTTTGAGTCTTTCTCTTCAAGGAATCTCAGTCATATGAAGTCTAACAATTAAGTTCATGAACTTGCCACCATATGCTTACATTGGCAGCATTGTACAAACAACTCAGCAAGGTTTCATAACCTTGGTATACCATTGTCTCACAGTTGTGCTCATGTTTACATGTGGCAATGTCTTGTTGAATAGCATTCATTAATGTTGTTGCATATTTTTGTGTGCCATCACAAGAATGTTAGAGCTTGTATTAGAGCAATGAACAAACGTTAAATTTCTTGTTAAACTTAGCAAGAGTGGAAGTCCAAGTTTATGTGGATAATGCCATGGTGATATACAAATGGATGAAACATTTTTCTGTGGTTTTTTTTTTTTTTTTTTTTTTTTTTTGGCCAGGGCTGGGTTTGAACCCGCCACCTCCGGCATATGGGACCAGCGCCCTACTCCTTGAGCCACAGGCGCTGCCTGAAACATTTTTCTGAGGGGAGAGAAAGCATCACTGATGAGAGATCAGGGCGGCTAGTAGTGAGCAGAACTGACAAAAACATGGCAAAAATTCATTGAATTATGTGTCAAAATTGTCAGCTGATTAAAAGAAGCATGGCAGACCAAGTAAACATTGGTAGAGGAACATTTAGGAAAATCTTAACTGAAACTCTTGGCGTGAGGAAGATGTGTGCAAAAATGGTCCTAAAGGAACTCACCAGTGAACAAAAGCAAAGAGCTCACATGATACTGTGAATGAGTTTTCAGCCAGTGAACAAAAAATTGCCTTGCAACACTCTTCTTACTCACCTGATCTGGCCCCCAATCACTTTTTTCTTTCCTCCCAAATAAAGGATATATTGAAAAGAGGACATTTTGATGACATTTAGGACATTAAGGATAATACAATGATAGTTCTGTTGGCCATTCCAGAAAAAGAAGTCCAAAATTGCTTTGAACAGTGGACTAGGTGCTGGTGCCAGTGCATAGCTTCCCAAGGGGAGTACTTTGAAGGTGACCATAGTGATATTCAGCAATGAGGTATGTAGCACTTTTTCTAAAAATAATTCACGAACTTAGTCGTCAGACCTCATAGAGTTATTGGTATTAAATATAAAAGAAATATAACTCATCTAAGGGGAAATTTAGTGATGTGGAAATGATAAACGTTGTGCTTCCTCTGTGTCTCTCAGGGGTGTTCACCTTGCAGGCTGCAGGCTACATACAGGTTATTTGAGGACTTTTGCTTGTCTATGGTGTCAGATATCACAAAAATTATGCACAGACCTTTTTTTCCTCATCAGCTTTCATTATTGTTTGTATATTTAATGTGCAGCCCAACACAACTCTTCTTCCAGTGAATGGCAGAAAAGAAAACAGGTTGGACATCCTGCTGCAGACATCATTGATCAATGGCAGACCTATGTTTGGCCTCAGACCCTTTTCATTACAACTCACTAGTCAACCACTATAGCTAGTTAAGGAATCCACTTCCCAAATACACATCTATCGAGTATACATTATGGCCTAGCCGCTAGGAATGCACAACTGAGTAGGATATTGGCTTCTGGATTCCTTCCAAATCACATCTGTATTGAAAATTGACTCTCCTCACATACGTACTTTCACTTGAATCACACTCATCAAGTATCTTTTACCGAGGAACAGTTTCATGAGTTGCTTGATCTTTGTTCTCTAGAGTATTGGATTATTAGGTCCGCAATACACAAAGAAACCCTGACCTGAATGGGCATTCTACTATGCCTTTCTATAAAGTTCTCTGTTTGAGATCGGAATATGTGGTAGATTACATCTTTGTTCCCAATTGTTTAACTCTTCCCTACAATAGTACTATATATTCATACCCTTTCCCCCGGTCACTTTAGAAGGCCTCCAAATGTGGACACAGTAGACTGCTCTGTTTTATCAATGGTATCATCAGTCACATGACTTGCTTTAGCTAACGGAAAGTTGACAGACATGACATGAATAGCAGCTGTAAATGCCTTGCCTGTTTTTCCTTGCCCTGTAAGGCTCCCATGATTTGCTGTGAGAAGAACCTGCCTCAGAGGGCTGCTAGTCCATAGAGAATGAAGAGACATGTGGGATTGGTCTGAACACATCTCACAACTTAAAGCCAACCCAGTCAATTCCCAGCTGAGCCCAGCAAAGTCACAGGTAACCTATAGACCTGTGAACAAGAAAAATGTTGGCTGTAAGCCACTGAAGTTTTGATATTGTTTGTTCTACAGTAAAAACAAAAAAATGAATGACACAGAATTCTTATTTTCTTATAACTGTTTACATTCATTTTACTTCCATATTTGGTCAGGAGCTATTATTTTTTAGTTGAGGACCATTCCGCACCAAGCAGCAAAGTTTTATCTCTTTGTAAGAGCTATGTATATAAGACCACAATCAGAATGTAACAAAGCCAGTCTGAGATTTTCACCCTGGCCCAGCAACTAAGCACATCCACTAACTAGTAATGTGCACATTTTCCAGTATGAATAATTAAAATCAGAAAATTAAAAATTATTCCATGCCACAAACTTGTCAAGCAGTCAACATTCAGCTTATTTTATCAATCAGAGTTTAATCAGGCAAAGAATAATCACTATTAACCACTATAGGTATTTAGAATAGGAAAAGCTGTATTATAGAAAAATAGAGGCTTATATGACTATTAGAATTCCAGCTGCAATTGCAAAGGACGGGAGGAATCACAGAGAAGATACTGCAAGTAGTGTCAGCTGCCTACAATCCCAGAGGAGGTAATTCTTAAGAGAAAGCTCAAACGTCACAGGTGAAATATCACCCCGGCATCTCCAAGGCTCACACACCTGCGAACAGCTGTCACCAGAGGAATGGGATGGCTGCCTCTCCCCATCCACCTTCCTAATCTCATGAGGGCCACTCGATGATGAAATCTGCTAGATCCTACAGACAAAGGATTCCAGTCTCCAGGTTTACACCCTTCAATACAGGGGAGAAATGAGAAGGACTGAGATGAGATCTAGCATCAACAAGCAATCTCTCTCATGCTTATCAATACCTTACTCTGGTTTAGGCATTGTATAGAGGTCAAGAGACTCAGCTTTGAACAAGGCAGATGCAAGCCCCACCCTCAAGGAGCAGATAGTTCAGGAAAAATTGTGCTCAAAAGAAATTGAAACCTGGTGAATATCAAAGATAATAACACGATGTAGTATTCACAGACCATTAAAGAAAAAGAAGGAGGTAATTCCTGCCCATCCAATGGAATGGGCAGAGGGTGATCAGGAAAATATCTTTAGTCTCATTCACAAGTACATACTCAAACACACACACACGCCTGGAAAAACGCTATACATATGACGCGTAAAAATCACTATGCAGCCCTCAGAACAAGGATGCAGGGGGGAGAATTAAATGGAGTTCCAGGGTGTTTGGATCTGTTACCGCAAAAGCCCTTGTCTTGAGAACCAGCAACCTCAGGTCCAAAATTTATTCTTGGGAGCAACGTATATATTTTTTGAAATGTAAGGATATTGTAGTGTACTGCAGGAGTCTGGGAAGGTGCTAACTTCTGAGTCTTCAGTTTAAAGACACCTGCCTTCGGAAATATATTAATACCACCGGGGTGGAGGGGTGCATACTAATTCACTGAGCAGGTACTTTAAATTAAGCTTGGGCTGGGGCATGGAGGGTTTCCCCCATCCCTTTTCAATTTTTTTCTTTTCTCAAGATTTATTTTCAAGCCCTGAGAGCTTCGAAAAGTCCTAGGGTGCTATGCGTTAATAAAGGCATTTTTAAATGGACCGCAGGTGAGTAAATAGTGAATTAATTGGAAACCGCATAAAACCATGCTTTAAGAAAATCCCTGCCATTTCTACTTTGGTGATTTCCTTCCCAAACAGGATTCTTAAGATGTTCTAAGTCAAAAAAGTAGATATTACAGAGCCACAAGGGTCCAGTTTCATTTAACTCCCTCTTTTCCAATCAACCCTGCTATTACCCCCAGAAGCACAGCAGCTACACTGGCTGGAATGAAAGACACAAGGCTTCATATTTCAGAGAGTTTGCAAATGGATGTGGTTTAAAAGGTCTGTGCCTAGCTGAGAATAGTAGTGAATCCCATTAGTCCTAGCTACTCAGGAGGCTGAAGCAGGAGGATTGTTTGAACGGAGGAGTTCAAGTCCAGCATGGGCAAGGTAATAACATCCTACCTCTTAACAAAAAAAAAAAAAATGCCTGCTTCAAATCAATTACCTTAAGCTTTCATATAAACAAAGGTAAGCAACCTTAACATTTACTACGACAAAAACTCAACTCAGATTGCCTCAAGCAAAAGAGGAAATTTATGATCCATTATAAAGAAGCCCAGAGATTTCTTGCTTTAGGCATGTCTGGATCCAGGGCTCATACAGTGGCAGCAGCAATCTTCAGCTCTGCTTCTTCCTGTGTTGGTTTGTTACAAAGCAAGGGTAAGCCAGCCAGTAGCTCTAGGTTTTCATTCTGCCAGTTGAATGCATCCTTCCCAATCGGTCCAGCTAAACTCCTAGGGGTGATGCTCATTAGACTACCTTGAGACCCTAACTCAACTGTGTCCAAGGGAATGGAGTACTCTGTGGGCCAGGCCTAGGTTATCTGTGCCCCATCTGAGTCAGCCTCATTCAAACCACGTACGCAGAGGGATGCACATACGTACTTCAAAAAAAAAGTCAACCACAATTTCTAAAAACAATAGCAGCTATGTACCCCATAAATATGCAAAATTCTTATGTGTCAATTAAAATTTTTTAAATGATATACCTAACTCTTAATTATGCCACAGGCACCGCCATGACGCTGGGAAAATACTATCTTTCTTAGTCCCACAATCACCCTACAAAATAGATACTATAATTACTCCTATTTTAAAGATGAGGAAACTAAGAGACCTTGTCCCTCTGCCCAAGCTATCTCCTTCTTTCAGGTTGTCATTTCTTTCCGCTACATCTGGATCAGATGTGTTTTCAGCAGAGGAACAGTAACACCTCAGTAAGAACTCAATTTGATAAATTGGCTCTTCAGAACAATGTGTACCTTAACTGCCCTTAAGCTGGGCAATGCAACATGTTTTCCTCTGTTCAAGGTATTTCCAGAGTCAACAGACACAGCATTTGGAAAGCAGGAACAGGGAGAGTCAGTCTCTGAGATCCTACAATACATGATTCATTTTGCTTCCCTAAAAGTCAAGCCCTGTGTGTTTAGTTAATGAGATATTTGAACTAGGTAGAAGAAAGCAAGGAAAAAAAAAAAAAGAAAAGAAAAACAAAAGGGCCAATAATTTAAACACTGCCTGAGACAGAACACATTCAAATTAACTCAGCAAACATTTGTTAGAAGCCTCAATGAAAAGAGACCAACCACAGCATAGAAAGACAGGGATTTATTACAAAAGATATTAGGAGTTGGGGTACTTGCTTTATAAATTATCTTCACATGACAGAAAATGAACCACCTGCATTCTTGTGCAGCATTTTAAAAGTTATTTGATTGACAAGAAGTAATTTGAACATATCTGCCCAGAAGACTATGTATTGTTTAAAGACAATCGTGAGGGGATAGCTGTAAGAATTCACTTGGTAAACTAGACATAGAAATTCGGTAGAAAGTCTTCATGTGGATGAAATGCCTAAATGTAAAAAAACAAATCCATATTAACAATAAAAATGATTCTAGGTGAATATATTAAGTCAATAATACTCAGGAGGTTAATGTCTAGGACTCCTCCAGACCAAACAAATAATAGAAAAATGGGCAAAAATGCCAACAGATAATTTATAAAAGAGAAACTATAAACAGTTAATAAAAGTATAAAAATACATTTAGTCTCACTTGTGATCAGGAAAATGTAAATTGAAACAATGACAAACACATTTCTTACTTATTAAATGGGCCAAGTGTATGAAGGTGTGATAATAGCAAGTAATTAGTAAGGATACAGGGAAACAAGTACTGTCACACATTGCAGGTGGGATCATAAATTTAGCAATTTAGCAGTATCAATTAGAATTTTAAATGCTCATTACCACATTCATAAGAAGAAATGTATAAAAACATTTATTATAGCATTGCCAGTAATACAAAATACTAGAGACAATATAATTATGAGCAGAAAAATGGTTAATGAAGCAATGCTATATTGCAGCAGCCCGTATAGCCCATGGCTAGGAGGAGTGAGTTATAAGTAACACTGGTAGCTCAGCAATGGAACACCGTGATGAAAAGGGAATGGGGAGAGGTTTAGCTCTCCTAATAAGCACAAGAGAGCTCAAGAGATGAGAGCATTAGTGAATTGGCAGTCTCTACACCTGTGGGGTTAAGAGTCACGAGATCAGCCTTATATTAGGCTGGAGGAGCAGGCAGTCGGGAGCGTACATACATTCTATTGCAGACGGCTCGCTCTGTCGCTTCTCCTGCTTGCATGAACGCCATGCACGGTGTCTCACTGCTAAAGACTAAGATCTGTCCTTCTAAGACTACTTCATCCTCAAAGACAGTCTCTCTCTCTCCCCATGCTAAAGTCAATAGCCCTCAGGCACCTAAAAGCAACTGTTCCTGAGGAGACAACAACAGCATAGCAAGTCCGCTGTGGAGCCTAGATAGGCAGGGGGCCGGAGCCCTGGCTAGTCTCGGGCCCTGATAAGTGGTGTCCATGAACGGACCCCAACCAGTGTCAGGAGTGGGCTAGTGAATGCCACTCACAGATGGCAAATCCAGCAGGATGAAGAACAAGCCACTGAGCTCTAGTAGAGGCAGGCTGAAGGGAGGATAAGCTAAGAACAAACAAGAGAAAGAGGAGAAATATAGAGAGAAAAGAAATATCTAAGAAGACTTACCAACAACAGGCCTTCATCTAGGTTTTTTTCCTTCTTTCCTGCATTTTCTCTTTCCAAATTCTAACTACCCTGTTTCACCAAAAATAAGAGTGTCTTATTTTAAGGTGTGCTCCCAAAGATGCGCTAGGTCTTATTTTCAGGGGACGTCCTAGCTTTCCTGTAAGTAGGTCTTATTTTCAGAGGATGTCTTATTTTCAGGGAAACAGGGTACCTCTTCTGTGGGGAAAAAAAGCTAAAAAGCCTTTAGCCTCTTTTGTGAAGCAGCTGGGCAGTGCCTGTGGCTCAAGGAGTAGGGCACCAGCCCCCTATACCAGAGGTTGTGGGTTCAAACCTGGCCCTGGCCAAAAACTGCAAAGAAAAAAAAAAAGATAATAGCCTTTAGAGAAAAAAGAAGATAGAACTAGAAGAACCTTTAGTAAACAAAAGCCTTGAGCAAACCGGCAAAGAGAAAAGTTTGGGAACAGTTTGGGAGAGTTCATTAAGTTCGGAAAAAGAACTTCTAACTGCCCTCCCCTATATCTTCGCCCATTGCCAGCAGGAAGTAGCTTTTGAGAGATTGGCGCCCAAAATCCTTTTCTGGCAGGTAAGAGTTCTATTTGAAAGAAAAGAATTGAGGTAGATTAAGGGGGCTAAGTAAAGTTTTATTAAAAAGCTAAGACTCAAGAGTTAAAAAAAAAAGAAAAAAAAAGCTCCTGTCCCTTTAAGGCAGGCGTCCTCAAACTTTTTAAACAGGGGGCCAATTCATGGTTGGAGGACCGGACTACAGTTTAAAAAAAATACGAACAAATTCCTATGCACACTACACATCTTATTTTGAAGTAAAAAGCAAAATGGGAATAAATACAATTCACACCGCTTCATGTGGCCAGTGGGCCACAGTTTGAGGACACCTGCTTCAAGGCAATAAAAGGTTCAATTTGAAAGGGAATGATTGTAAGAGGTAAAAGGCGAAAGAAAAAGCAGGTAAAGAAAAATCATGACAAATGACGTACAACCACTAAAAGATTAAACAGTCCTACAGTTGAAGCTGGTAAATGCCATATTTACATGGCAACTCAAATTGGGCAGCTAGAAGATCAGCTGAGAAATCCCTCATTTAACATCAAAGACCATAAAGATGGGAAGCTAGGCTATATGAGAAAAACTGCTAAAATACAGAATACCAATGAAAAGAACGGTTTTCTTTAAGTGATCTAGGGAAACAAGGAATCTAAACTTCCAGGTGTACGCCCAGGGCAAAGGACTGCTGCTCTCAATTCAATAAGAATGAAAGAAGTTAAAACAACGTAGTTTCTTGAATATTTTCATTTCAAACTTTTCTTTCAAAAGCAGTACAATTCAATTCTACGCCACGGGAATGCCCGTAAGTGTGGCTGACCTGTGAGGCCTCAGAGTTTGAGGAAATTAAACCAGACCAAGAGAAAACAATGGAGAACAAGCAGATAAGTTTATCTTTTGTTCATCTTTTCCATTAAAAGTTTTTGGTTACCCTAAGTCTCAGGACAAGGGTAACCTCCTTTGGTTAACATGGTTACCTTGAGTCCCAGACATAGGGAACCCCCCTCTTACCACCATGTACTGTTAAAGGCGTCCTAAAAAGGGGGGTTACGACGTGCCCCAAAGGGAAAGAAAGGCTCCAGGGAAAGAATGTGAGAGGAGGTCACAAAGGGAGAGCATTTCGAAGGTCGCTTTTATGTTAGGGAACTCCAGTAGAGATAAGGTCTGGAATGAATTAGGGAAAGAAGAATTCTGCTGGAAAAGCAGTTTGAAAGCAGGGAAAACTCCACCATCAAGGAATCGTGAAGTGCAGGATCTTTAGTCCACAAGGAACAGTCTTTGAGAAAAACTGCGAAGGGCGGATTTGTTAGGACCCCGAGTAGCAAAACCTGTGGAACAGCGAGAGTAAAATCCTTGCCCCAGCCAAAAACTGCCAAAAAGAAAAAAAAAAAAAAAAAAAAAAAAAAACTTGCTTGCAAAGATTGCACAGAAAGTGTAATCTTTTGTTCGTCCTCCTACAATTCAAATAACAAAGGAAAGTTCATACAGTGAAAGAGATAGTAAATTCTCTCAGCTAAGATTTTCAGTTTGTTTTCTCAGTTTAAAAGGACCTTTAAGGGAATTAACATTACAATCACCTTCTTTCCCTAGTGGAGGCTAATAGTTTAAAAGCCTTTACCTGGAAGTCTGAACTTTGGCAATCACCATATTCTTTAGCCTAGCAAAAAAGGCTAGACAATAAGAACTGCCCTTACCATGTTAAAAATTATTTTGTGTATAAAAAGGGGAAATGTAGCCGCCCATGTAGCCTATGGCTAGGAGGAGTGAGTTATAAGTAACACTGGTAGCTCAATGGAACACCTTGGTGAAAAGGGCAGGAGGAGGGATTTAGCTCTGGTAACAAGCATGAGAGCTCGTGAGATGAGAGCAGTGGTGAACTGGCAGTCTCTACACCTGTGGAGTTGAGAGGCATGAGATTAGCCTTATATTAGGCTGGAGGAGAAGGCCGTCAGGAGCGTGTGCATTCTATCACAGACCCGCTTACTCCCACTCCGTTGCTTCTCCTGCCTGCAGAAGGCCAGCATGGCATCTCTCTGCTGAAGACCACTAAGCTCTGCTAAAGACTAAGATCTATTCTGAGATGACTTCACCCTCCAAGACTCTATCTCCCTCCCTTCTGCTAAGGTAAATAGCCCTCAGGCACCTAAGAGCAATTGTTCCTGAGTGAGATAACAACCTAGAGGTCCATGTCCAGAACACAACTGGATAGGCTGGGGCCAAAGACCAAACAGTCCCAGGCCCTAAGTGGCATCCACAAAGGGACCCTGACACTATATCTAAATTATGGAATTAGATGCAGTAGATTTAAAAAATAAGGAATATCCACACAGTGATATACAACCAGCACCAAGATACATTTTTGAATAAAAATGAAAGTTGCAGAATGTGCTCTCTAACACCATTTATTACACATGTGTACACTCAAAGATGTTAAATATCATTATTGATTGCAATAATACATCTATAGGATAAGACATTGCTTTAATGTAGATATAGCTAGATGGGTAGAAAGATACTTCCCAAACCAAAAGGGTATGTAGGAAGGAATTAGGAACAGTGAACAAAGAATTCTTGCCTTATCTGTTAAAGTACGCATTTTTATAAGGAAAGTCTAATCATGTCTTACTCATAAAATTATATTTTCTAGATTGCTAAAAATCATACATAGTATTTAACACTGCAAAGACTTATTGAGTCTTATAAATATCATGTGTGGACATACAGATGGAAAATAGTCACTGGTTCAGTCTTATTCATTTAATCTTTTCTAATTTACAGTAAAGCTCATCTTCCAACTGACATATATTTACACTTATGAATGGAGGCTATTAAAGGTAATGGGTAAATGTACCTGTCCAACTTACATGCAGCTTAACAGCAAACATACGGAACCTATCTCATTTGTTAATTGGGGACTTCCTGTATTTAGTAAAAATATTACCAGTGCCTACTACGAGGCAGGCATTATCTCAGCAGTGTTGATACATGAAATGGGGGTGGAGTGTCTGCTACTCTGATGGTGCTTGCATTCCAGTAGAAGATAATAAATACAGAATGTGATAGAAGGTGAAAAAATATGAAGAACAAAGGTCGTCCCTTCATGCCGAACAGACCTATTTTATCTATATAGGGGGACAGCTGCTCTTCCTAAGGGAAAACGTAAAGGGAAGTTAGAGGAACAAACTATACCCCCTTGCTACAGTTGATCTTTAGATTAAAATTAATATTCAACTTCTCCTTCCATCACTCTCTGTTAAATACTCCTAACCCTCAGCTATGCCCTCAGCAGGTCTTAGTGACAGTGACTTACTAAAAGAGAAATTTTTTGATTCCAAAGATAAAAGTGTAATTTTGCTAACTATTGCCATGTCCCTCTCCACAGTGCTGTACATACTGACTTCCCAGCAGCCACAAATGAAAGAACCTCTTTCCCCATAGCTTTTCCGAAAGAGTTTGTGTTCAGTAATGGTATCTCTCTGTATAGTGTTGATCTAAATTTCTACTATTATGGATGAGATTGAGAATCTTTTCTATGGTTAAAGAATCTGTGGGTGGTGCTGTAGCTCAAGGAGTAGGGCGCCTGCCCCATATACCAGAGGTGGCAGGTTCAAACCTGGCCCTGGCCAAAAACTGCAAAAATCTTTTTGTTTTTCCTATAACCTATCTGTTCACATCATTATCCCATTTTTCAATAGGGATTTGGTATTCTTTATTTTTAGGAGCTCTTTTTACATTAGAGATATCTAATTCCTTATGATAAAAGTCACAAGCTTTTTCGAGACTGATTATTTTAGGAAAGACGAAGAAACTGAGTAAATGTGGCATGCAGCTATCTAAGGAGGGGTATTTGAGTGTCTATTCAGGGGTTTATGTGGTGGTGGTGGAGTCTTTAATGGAAAGAATAGGTTATGTATCCTGGACAATATTGTAGGCTATTGAGTTTGAAATTCAAGAAAAAGGCTAAAGCTAGAGAGATGAATTTGAAAATTATCAACATATGTGGTGTTTAAAGCCATGCAGCTACAAGTAACTGAAGAGTAGAGGTAGATGGTACATAAATCTATAGTAGCAAATATGCATATAGACATATTTTGTATGAGTGCCACCTGCACTACATCTATAATATAAATCACAGATTCTGATTCTGACCATCACAGTTTATGAAGCAATGAACACCTCAACCATGTTGTAACCATGTAATGTCTAGCAACTAAATTCAATTCACTGGATTTGATTACAATTACTTCTTTTGAAACAAGAAAAAGGTGTGTTAGCAAAAATAAGGGGTACTATATAGAGAAATGTGCCAAAACATTACAATATCTTCCAGGAATATTCACAAGAGCTATTCAGACCCTTCCCTGAAACCAAAGAAATGGGAAAGAAAATCTGAAGCATCGTGTAGCCGAGGAATCCCTGTATATGTGATTGTCATCCATATTCATTTGTAAGTATCCGAAGCATCTGCTTTTATTGCCAAGAAATGAGGTGGCCAGTGTGCAAGTCTGATTCAGAGGTGGAAGAGCTCTTCCAGCAGAAAGAGCCAGGTTGCTGGAGTCCTTGAACCAGCTTCTAACATCTGAAGTTGGTAATGAAACATCTCCCAAGTAGACAGTAGTTAATATCAGTCTATTGGTCAAGTCTGTCTATACACAAAACATTGGTCATTTCCAATAACCATTATAAATATGGTATCTTTGAATAGGTCATTTCAGGGTAATGCCCCTGCCTTTTATTCTACCATCCGAATGGGTTCAATGAAGGTCAGGGCACTGAAATATAAAGGAACATGACTGAGAAGGTCAAGAAACTTAGATTCTAATAACTCTGCCATGACTGAACATGGCTATGGGTGTTAGATAAAGCCTCTTCATAACTGAATTGTACTGAATACAAAAGGGAAGGAAGACACATTTATAGGTTATCTAGTTCACTTTCTCAATGTCTTTATGCTGCTATAACAGAAGAGCAAAGACTGGGTAATAAAGAACATAAGTTTTTTTGGCTCACACTTCTGGACAATACTGGCATCTTGGCATCTATGAGGGTCATGGTGAAAGAGTGGAAGGGCAAGTGAAATAATGAGAGAGAAAATGGGACCAAATTTATTCTCATCAGAATTCCACACCTGCAATAACCTACTGATGTGATAAAAGCAATAATTCATTTATGAGGGCAGAATCCTCATGACCTAATCACCATATTATAGTCCCACTTCTCAACATTGTTGCATTGAGGATTAAGTTTCCAAAATATGAGCTTTTGGGAGACACATTCAAACCATAGCATTCTGCTGCTGGTCCCCGACATTCATGTTCTTACATGCAAAGTAAATTTATTCTATCCCAATAGCCATAAAAATCTTAATTCATTCCAGCATCAACTTCAAAGTTCAAATCCAGAGACTCTTCTGAATTATATATGGGTGAGACTCAATTCTCTTGAGGCAAATTACCTTTAGCTATGAACCTATGAAATCGATAAGTTATCTACTTCCAAAACACAATGGTAAGACAGGCATGTATCCATAGGATGGACATTTCCATTGCAAAAGGGAGAAAAGAAGATACATATATCTGGACAATACTGGTGTGGATGTGAAGAGAAGGGAACACTTTTACACTGTTGGTGGAATTGCAAACTAATACAGCCTTTTTGGAAAGTATGGAGAACCTTCAAAGAATTCAAAACAAACCTTCCATCTAAGCTGCCAAGCCCATTACTAGGTATCTACCCAGAAGAAAAAAAATCATTTTATCGCAAGAACATCTGCAGTAGATCATTTGTTCCAGTTCAATTTACAATCACCAAGATGTGGAAACAACGTAAGTCCCATCAACTTTGGCAATGTATACCATGGAATACTACTCGGCCATAAAAAAGATGGGGACGTTACATCTTTTGTATTAACCTGGATGGTGCTAAAACACACTCTTCTTAGTAAAGTATCACAAGAATGGAAAGTCAAGTATCCAATGTATTCAATACTAATATGAAACCAGTAGATGAACTGATATGCACCCACATAAGAGAAAAACTCAATTCAAGTTACGGGGAGGAGGGGGGGAGAGAGTAGAGGGAGGTAAAGGAGGGAGGGGAGAGTGGGGAGGAGAGAGGATTGGCCTGCTCCTAATGGGCATAACGTAAGGATATTATAAGGCACATCTGGGTGCAGGGCACAACTTCAGCAGAGATTTAGCTAACAAATGCAAACATTATAACCTAATCTTTTGTACCCTCATATTAATCTGAAATTAAAAAATAATTTGGACAATAATATCCTGACTCTGTCCCCCTTCCTGGATACACTGGGGCATGGGTTGGACCTCCAAGGCCATGGGCAGCTCTGCCCTTATGGCTTTGCTGGGCTAGGCCCACACAACTCTCTCAGGCTGGTACTGCATACTGGTAGTACCGTATGTCTGGGGTGCTAAGGTGGCCTTGCTCTCATGGCTCTACTAGTGGGAACTTACTGCAGTGATTCTTCCCCAGGTTTCTCCCTGGGTTATCAGGTAGTTCATGGTATCTTTTGGAATCTAGGTAAAGGAAGCAATGCCTCCACAGCTTTTATACTCTATGCACTGCAAAATTAGCATCACACGGACACTGCCAATGCTTACTTACAACTGTGGTATTCCAGAGTGGCAGCCCAAGACACACCTGGGCCCACTTATGCCCTGGCTGAGGCAGTCAAGGTGTGCTGTACTAGAATGCAGAGAACAGAGATCTAACACAGCTCTAGGTAGCAAGCGCATGGAGGGCACGCTGGACCCATGCCCTGGCATCATTCTGCTCTCCTAGAGCTCTGGGCTTGTGATAGAAGGGGCAGCTTTGAAGATCTCTGAAATGCCTTTGGGCTCTTTCTCCCACTGTGTTGAACAACACCTGGATCTCTTCTAGTTACGGGAATCTGTTTAGCAGATGATGGCTTGGCCATACTCTCAATACTCCCAAACATACTTTCTCGCTCTTCACACGAAATCTTTCCATTCTGCTTCCCTTTTAATGAGCAATTCGGTCTTCAAGTCATCTCTTTTCTCATGCCTCACTATATGCAGTTAATAGTAGCTACATAGCAGCCTCAGCCTCAATACTTTGCTGTTTAGATATTTCTTCTGCCAGATACTCTAGTTTTTAGTTTTTAAGATTGGCATTCCATACAGTCCTGGACAAGACCCAGTTCTGCTAGACCTTTTGGTACTTATAACTAGAATGGCCTTTGCTCCAATTTCCAATACCTTACTCTTCATTTCTGAGATCCCATCAGAAGGGCCTTTACAATCCATATTTCTACCAGCATTCTACTCATAACCACTTAAGTAATCTCTGAGAAGATTTAGGCTTTCTCTACAGCTATTCTCTTTTCAGCCCTCAAGAAAATCACCACATCACTCCATTTATAGCAATACAGGCTTTTCCTAGCCTAATCCTCTGAATTTTTCCAGCCTCTCTCCATTAACCAGTTTTAAAGGTGCTCATTTTCAGGCATTTTTTATAGCAACAGCTCCACTTCTCAGTACCAATTTTCTGCCTTAGTCCATTTTCTGCTTCTAATAACAGAAATACCACAGACTGGATACTTTATGAACAGAAGTTTATTTGGCCCATGGTTCTGCAGGCTGGGAAGAGCATGGTGCTGGCATCTGGGGAGGGTCATCTCATAAAAGAGCAGATGGGCAAGCAAGCTTGCAAGACAAAGTGAGGGCCAAACTTATCATTTTATCAGGATCCAGCCCCATGATAACAGTACTAATCCACCTATGAGGGTAGAGCCCTCATGTCCTAATCACCTTTTAAAGCCCCACCTCTCAACACCATTGCACTGGGGATAAAAGTTCTGACACATGAACTTTGAAGGATACATTCAAACCATAGAACTCAATTGAAAAAATTTTAAAAAGTAAGAGTCAGCTAGCTCTCTCTGGGTTCTTTAAAGAATCAGCTGCTAAGAACATGCATCTATTCCTTCTCCTGCCAGAAAATTAAAACAAAATGTGTCTCTTCCCCAGTGACCTGCAATGCTGGTGACAAGGTAGATAAATCTGTTACATTCCAAAGTAAAGTGATAGCAAGCTACAGGGCTGCAAGTCTGAAAGTTCATGAGATAGCAAAGCTTATCTAGAAAAAGGTGGTGATTTGTTTGACTCACTTGGATCCACTTTTGGAGACAAAGGAAAAGAGATATATATGCATTTCTCCCCAAACCCCAACAATGTTCAGGCATGATAAACTAAACATTCTTGTCAGAATACAAGCATTTCATCCAGAAGAACTTATTTTAACACACTGATACCCCCATTCTCATTAGCTCTAATAAGCCTGAGAGTAGACAGCTTCTCTGTGAAGGAGTATAGAGCGCTAGAAGAAGGTAGAGGCACCAGGTTAACCTCCATGAGAAGGTGAGAATGAGCTGGAATAAGAATCTAAAGGAAGACTTGGAATGCCAACTACACTAGGGGACCCTGGGGAGATAAAGAACATGTTTCTTCAAAATCACACCCAATTCAATGTATTTTTCTAGAAATATTTTCTCTGTGAAGTGATACACCCTTGTTGTGACGAGTATTTCTACTCTGCCATTCATGAGCTTTTTGAACCCTGAGCGCATCATTTCACCCTCCCAAGTTAGGTTTCTTCATCTTTAACACAGCAGTACCTGCGATTAATTTGTCCCCCACTGGTGCTAGGCACCAGAGTAAAGAAAATAATAGGAACCCACATTGTTTAGGTTGGACTCTCCTCCTATTATGTGAATAAGTGTTGTCACACAAATTAAGAAAACTGAGGCACAGAAAGGGTAAGTAACTTGCTCAAAGTCACAGAGCTAATAAGAAAAACGACCAGGATTTAGACCCAAACATTATGATTCCAGACTCCAGAGCCCAAGCATTTAACCTGAAAGTGCACTGAGTAAATAAACTTTGTTCACTTTCATAGATTTGCTCAAAATAAAAAAAAAACTTTCAAAACTACAGAGAATCTTACGGTCAGCAGCTATAACACACATGCACTCAGCAAAGAACAGGCAAGCGTGACATAAGCCTCTTGAAAGGAGGAGAAACAGGCGTAAGAACTCTTTGACATTGAGAAAAGCAGTATTTGTGGTGGCTGCTGTCACAAATAACCACAAATGGGGAGGCTTAAAACACTAGAAATGTACTGTCTCAGAATCCCAAAATCAAGGTGTCCACAGGGCTCTGGGGCATTCTCTCTGGGGGCTCTGGGGCAAAACCTGTGTTTTATCTCTTCCTCCTCCTGATGGCTATTGACATTCCATGAACTGTGCCCACATCACTCCAATCTTTGCCTCTGTGATCACATTGTGTCCCCTCTTCTGTCTCTTTTCTCCCCCATAAGAATGCTTGTGATTGCATTTAGGGACTTCTCAGATAATCCAAGATGATCTCATGGCCAAATCTTTTTTTTTTTTTTTTTTTTTTTTTTTTTTGAGACAGTCTCACTTTGTTGCCCTCAGTGCCATGGCATCATAGCTCACAGCAACCTCAGACTCTTGGGCTCCAGCTATTTTCTTGCCTTAGCCTCCCAAGTAGCTGGGATTACAGATGCCTGCCACAACACCTGGCTATTTTTAGAGACAAGGTTTTGCTCTGGCTCAGGCTGGTCTAGAATTCCTGAGCTTGAACAATCCACCTACCTTGGCCTACCAGAGTGCTAGGATTATAGGTGTGAGCCACCACGCCCAGCCTTATGCCCAAATCTTTAACATAATCACATCTTTAAGGACCCCTTTTTCCAAATAAGA
Source organism: Nycticebus coucang (assembly GCF_027406575.1). NCBI lineage: Eukaryota > Metazoa > Chordata > Mammalia > Primates > Lorisidae > Nycticebus > Nycticebus coucang. The sequence goes on along the minus strand of NC_069793.1, from coordinate 22,609,763 downwards.
TAACAATCACAGGTTCCAGAAACTTGACATACTTATCTTTGGTGGGGAGAGGTTTTTTGGCAGCAATTGCTCCCCACTATAGGTAGCCCCCTACTTTACAAAGGCCACCAGTTCACACATATATAAAAATATATTTTCTAGATGAAAGCATTCAGAGCCAAGATCCTACAAAGAAAATCAAATTCCTTTTGCTGCCACTGGGACAAACTTTCTAAATTCCAAGTTTCACATTTTCAGAAATTTGCCAAATCTCTGAATAAGATGCCCTGTTGCATGGCTTTGAAGGTTTGTACACTGGCAGTGAACAGTCTACTGCTCTGCTGGACTAAACCCAGACTACACTTTGGGCAGGCCATCCTTCCAATTCAGCTGAGGCTTTGCAGCATGAGCTGCCTCTGCATAAACAGATTTCCAAGAATGCTTAAGGGGACTAAGCATGATGCCAATTTGCAGCTTCTCACATGTGCTACTGAACTCTAGTTGCCTTTGATGAGGAAAAATGGCAGTATTTTGTCAGTGTTCAAAAACTGATCTACCCTGACCTTTTTTATGATCAAGTCTGCTGTGGACATAATAAAAAGAGTGTGCAGGGGTCAGGATCTGAAAAAAAAAGCAGAAAGCAAACCCCAGTGTTGGTAGAAGCCAGTTTGAGCAAAAATAAGAAGCAATACACCAGTCCAAAGGCACTCCCAGACAGCAGTTAAGCCCCTTGACAAGCTTGACTCCAAATAGAAATTGGAAGAGGGAAGTGGAAGCAGCATCTTCTCTTGAGGGGAAAGGGAACTAAGTACAGTAGCAGATGGAACATGGCCTTACACTAATCCAGGCTCCATAATTAAATTCCGGAACCATGCCAGCAAAGGAAGACAGTATTCAAAAATAGCAGGTGCCTCCTGGAAATTTTTTGCCAGAGACGCTCTGTAAGGCATCAGGCTTACAGCCTAAGGAATGAAAATATTGTTAAAGCTCAGTATTCAGCAAGCTCTACAGAGGAGGCCAGAATGAGCTGGCACTGCTTTTATATCCCTTGGGGAAGTACTGGCTCATGAGTTGATTTAATTGCCTCTGGGATCCTTCAGCTGTGCATAGACTCTATTGATGAAGGGGCAGTCACAGACACAGAGCAGACCTGGCAGCAAAAATGTCTGCCCAACAGGCCTGCATCAATGTACCTTCCAACCATTGTACACCTGAAAACTAAACCAGAGAGACAACTTCAAAGACAATGCCCATCAACATGGCCCAGGCAACTCTTCAGCATTGAATAGAGTCAGATGGACCTGGATGGTCGTCTAGCCCTACATCTTACAAGTATGTGATCTTAGGGAAGTTCCTAAGCACCTCTGTTTTTATTCTCCATCTGTGAATAGATTATATAGTATTTCCTACATCAGAGAAATGCAGTGAAGAATAAATAGCACTGTAACAAGGAACTCAGCTCATAGCATGACATATGGTTGGAGACAAACAAATGTTAGTCTCTATACATTTGACCATCATTATCTTAATAGACTAATGCATGTGGCTATCAGGAGCAAACAGAAACTCTCGGAAAGGGAAAAAGAGCCAGCAGCACTCAAGTTTTTTCTGTTTTATGGATTATATTTTGCAATCCTAAGTTTGAGGGAAGTTTGCCCCTTTAAACAGGTCTTGGCAAGCAAGGCAGATACACAAAGACAACATGACTCACACAGGGAAGAATGGAACTCTCAGGAAGGTGAGTCAGATGCAGGATAATGCATGTGGTCCTATTCTCTCAGCATTACACAGATGTGCTAGTATCTGGCACAGCTGGACACATCACTGGCTGTGCTCTAGGAGAAGGACCCCCTTCCCTCCTGCTTTGCCTTTTTGTAGGGTTTTCAAGGAAGGAGCTTCCGAGTCCAGAAGAAAAGTACAAGCCTGGGCACCAATTGTTCAGGGGAACTGCACAACAGACAACGCTGAACATGAGCTGATAGTACCTGGACAGCTTATATGAAGTCGAGGAACAGCCCTTCCCACCCAGAGAAGGGTATCACCCTCCCAGCTGTCTGATTTGCAGGCAACCTGGTGAGAGCCATCTGGTTCAGCCAGAGGACAGTCCTGCCTATATTCCCAAAGCCCTTCAAGGTAATTAAACACAGATTTATCAAGCACCTGATCTGTCTGTACAGACATCTAGTTCTTCATACTGGTTAGAAATTTGAGCTTCAGAATCCAATAGTCATAGACTCTAACCACGGCTTCGCCATTACTTAGCTGTGTGACCTCGAGTAAGTCAGAAAGCTTCTCTGTACCTCATTTCCCACATGTCTAAAAAGGAGATAAAAGGTACACCTATAATCATAGAATTTTTTTGAGTATTAAGGGAGATAATGTACAAGAAACACCTAACACAAAGACTAGCACATGATAACACACATCCACAATGGCTAAACTGACCTGGCTTTATGCAGAATTTAAAAAGAGCTAAACTAGATCTCTTCAACTCCAGATGATGCCTGGAATTTTGCAACATACTTATGGGGGGGGGGGGGAATCTCTTCATTTCCTTCCAAACTATAAGATATTTACAACTAAAACTGAAGATACAACTTCCTAGCTCAACTTTTCCCTACTACCTAAAAACATTGATCAGAGTTTGTAATAGCTGTTATGGAGACTGTCTATTACATAATTACTAAAATTAGTCTAGTCCCTCTTGTGTATTTCACCCTTTGGCTTTCTATCCCAAATTTCCTTAACCTAATTCTGATCTTCCCGTTTTCCAAGTATCTCTCAACTACTATTTCTGGAAGCAGAATTTTATATAGTTATTTATACTTTAAACAAATATTTGCCCATCTAACTTTTACATGTCTACACCATTCTAAGTCTGGAGAGCAGCAAGCTGTCAAAGGTCTCAGCCCCTCAGAAAGTTCATGAATAAGGGTAATACCCTGTTTCCTCGAAAATAAGACATCTTCCGAAAATAAGACCTACTTAAAGGAAAGATAAGACTTCCCCTGAAAATAAGACCTAGCACATCTTTGGGAGCACACCTTAAAATAAGGCACTGTCTTATTTTTGGGGAAACAGGGTAGTAGCTCAAAGCAGTGCAAATAACCTGGCCTTGAGCGAGTGGATGAGGTTGATGGAGAAAAACTTCCAGGAGAACTGGCATCTCAGCAAGACTCAAAGGCTGATCAGGAAATAACAAGGGGAAAAAGAGAGTAAAGAGTTTTTCCAGAAAAGACAATTCAACCAACATTCTTGACCTTTGCTTCAGCCCAGCTAGAGTTACAAAAGCCCAGCAAGAAACTGTTCATCACTGCTGTTGATCCTCCTCACCCACTAGAAAACTTTGAAATCTTAGAGCTAACATCTTGTTGAAATTTCTGCACCTCTCAAGAACTAAACCCTCTCCAGCACAACCTCAATTTGCTTCGAGAAAGCAAGAAAAAGACAAATAAGGTGCATTCAGAAAAACTCAAAAGCTCACTATCTATGAATCCTGGAGGATACTTGTTGATCAGATTGCCAAAGAAAGCCAACATAAATGTAGAGACACCTTCCTTTCTCCCTCTGAAAAAAGCTCAAAAATGCCTTCAGACCTAAACACAGGATGACCCAGTTAACAATGTCATGACATTTTTTTGCCTGTCAAAAATGGACTTTCTCAGTTTCCACTACAGATGAAAATGTAATATTTCTGTTTGCAATTTCAATTTCACAGCTGAGTGGCATCTGCAGAGACGAATTCTAATAAAATTGCAGAAGCATTTAATACAATGACTGGCAGATGGGGAAAGGGGTTTGTAGACACTCCATTTTTCTGATTATGTTAACAAAACATGGCATGTGCTTTTCTAATGCACTGACATTGTTTCATTTACAATTTAAATCTCATGACTAAAAACAGCGATTAGGACTTGGGGGGCGGGGAGGACAATGCTGTTTACCACCTGAATAGTTTAATAATATAGATCCTTTTTTTCTTTTCCAATCAGACAAATTAGCATTCTAGCTTCTGCACTTAATAAAGTTACACAGGGTAATTTCAAAAAATTGTCTGAGTGTAACACTAAGTCAAATTATTTATGCACACTTGATTTGGAAATTAAGCAACAATAAAGTACTTTTTAACCATAATAGAAAGCCCTTTAAATGAAAAGTAGGCCCAATAGGGCATTATAAAACTAAAAGCCATTACAGATAGAGCAGGATGAAGCTTGTGAGTACCAATTGCAGGGAAAGTTGCTGTTACTCAGCTCCTTAAACAAGAAACATGTTGAAAGCACAGGCCTTCTGTCAACAATCCATAAGTGGGCCCTGCTTAGGAAAACCTAAAGGTAACCATAAAGCCAGCAGTATATGCAATTTGCTCAGAGCCTCACCCTGTGACGATCGTCAAGTTTCTTGAGACTAAGTTTCAACAGCAATAAACTTAAAAGTGTTCAACTGACTCCCAACTGCTTGGACTAGAGATTCATTGGCTATATAAGTATCATGGGCAGAGTTTTTGTTGTTCCTTTTAGTACAGATTCCCAAATTCCAGGCCTCTGACTGCCAAAGAGTGTAATTCAGTAAGGCTGGGGTAGGGGCCAGGGATTGACTTTTCAAAAATTCCCAGAACACCGGCTTTGAGAGCCATCAGCCTAGTTTTCCTCCAACTCTAAAACATGATTGTCTAAAAGCACAAGGAGAAATCAAGGCACAGACTTACATTTGACTGAAAACAGCAAATACCTAAATATATTTTTAACTAATTGACATCATAGCTAGAAGTAGATGTTAAGGCTGCCATATTTAAGCTGAGTTTGATAATCCCTTATGCCTTCAGACCCAATTGTGCAGCTACAGGGAGTCTGTGTGAGCCACTGGCAGGCTAAGCTGAGCAAAGAGTAGAAACTAAATTAAAAGTCAAGAGCTACTGGAGCAAGAGAGCCAGGACAGAGCAGTTTATGTGCAGAAAAGACTGCTGTTTTCAGAGCCAAGACAACAACTGGAAGCCACAGCAGGCTCTTCAGATAAACACAATGTACTTCGACAGAAATTTTTCTTTGTCCTGCACCAAAAACACAGGCTTCTTCCATAGATGTTGAGGCAACTTGTACCAGGAGGTCCTCCAACTGTCTCTCTTAGCTACATGTTGTTTGGTCTTTAAAAAAAACTTTCATATACAAAAATGATCGAGGGTAAGAAATACCATCTTAAGCTGTATAATTTATCATCCAAACTCTTCATCTTGAGAAAGGTAAGAGGACTCTAAAAGAACTTCAGAATAAGAGGAGAAAAAGACCTCCTGAGCAGTGGCAAGGAGCATACAACGGTGAAGGGCTGAACAGCAAGAAGGGCACCAAATTCCTCCTCACAATATTTAGTAGGAACAACCTCCCTAATCCTGAAGACAAATGTCATTCTGTGCCTTCCCACTTTTCAGAAGGCTTGCAAGGTCACAGCTGATGTTGTCATAATGCATTCCAGTACTATGAAGAAATTAGCTGTGTGAAACCACTGTGATCACCTCTCACCTGGGGCAGTCTGAATGCCAAGTTTAGCTGATGATTGGCAGGAAAGCATTTAAAGAATGCCATTTCCATCATTTTATTACCTGACCTGCTGCCAGTTGAGTCTTCCTGGCCTGTTTTCAGTCTCATTAGTTGCCATGGATGCGTCTCCTTATTTAAATGACATTTCAGTCAACATCTGCCCTACCACCACCCCTAGGCAGGAGTGTGAGTTCTCCAAGGAGAATTCTGGAAGCATCTCAGCCTGTTTCATCATTACTAGTATTAGTGTTTCTTCATCATCTAGTTTTCCACTCCTATGACATATACCTTTCCTCCTAAAAATTCATATAATAAGATCAATGAGTAAATTAGGTCTGGGAAAATTTTCCAACTTGACAACACTAAATTACACAAGTGCAGAGTGTAAGTACACGGCTAACTTTTCAAAATGAAACCCTACACGTTGCACCAGTTCAGCAGGAGAACGAACACGAGCTGGGTACCTGCTTAGGCCAGGCACTGTGCTAGACCCACTATGAGGCCACATTTAATCTTGCTGTGTGGCAGGTTGGATTATCTGTTACACAGGAGGGGAAATGAGGGCTCAGAGTGGTGAAGTATAAGCCCTTCATATGGGACAGGCCTGTTCTAAGAGTTGTACATGCATCTACTAATAAAATCTTCATAACATGAGGTATGTTTAATCGTCTACATGTTACAGATGAGCAGATTGAGGCACAGAGAGGTTAGATGACACTGCAGTTTTACACAGCTAGTTGGCGCCAGAACCAAGAATCAGATCAAGGCAATTTGGCCCCAGAGTCTGTGCCCTTAACCCTACTCTTTCACTCTCAAATAGTGTTAGGTCATAAAGATAGCAGTTAATAGACATGAATTCTAACTCAGCCACACTCCAGGCAGGGCACAGAAACTGGATAGTCTTCTACACATTTCACTGAAAGCACTTGCTCTCGATGCAGATGAGAATCTAAATTCTTTCATAGCACAGGCCTGGACCCAAGCCATTATCCAGGAGTATCCAGCTTTTTGTTCTTTCTCTGTTGCATATAGGAAGAATATAAGTTGTCTTGATTAAATACATTAAATACACAAATATCAATGAAAGCTGATTTGCAAAAAAAAAAAAATCCATGTGTACTTTTTGTGATATCTGACACCAAAGATAAGCAAAAGTCCTCACAAAATCTGCTTTCAGGACCACACTTAAATCATGTGTGCTTATAAACCAGTTAATGAACAATTTAAATCTTTATATTAAAATCCTTTCTAAGCTGGACGTTTAAGAAGTGCATTATAAAACCTCAGTCCTGCACATCCGGGGGTTTCCAGATGCAGGTTCTTAGTACTTAAATATTGGATCAGAGTTAACTAGCAGGAAAGTACCACAGGATAGAGGAATGGGAGAGAAAGAGAAAGGAGGAGGAAATAGCGAAATAAAAGAAAAAAAGAAAAGGAAAAACATTTATTGGGTACCTACTGTGTTCCAGGAATTGTCCTCAACAGTCTATATGTTATTGCACTTTATACTCATAACAACCCATGTCGTAACTATATCCTCAAGATAATCTTGCTCATATGCAGAATAAACAAAAATTAAACTATTGTTTAACATCAAAGCCTAAGTAAGCTCTTTCTGATACCCTCATGCTGACTCTCCAAGTTCATCTTTTCAGTTTGAATTCCATGGAGCAAAAAAAAATTGGATCGATCTCTCGTCTCCATTTCCTCATCTGTAAAATAGGGATAACATTAGTGTTCTGTTTTCTTAGAATTGTTCTGAAGATGAAATTAGTATTTGTAAAGCACTACAACTGTGCACACAGTAACTACCCAGATATCAGGGCTGTTAATGGATGATGTAGTGATGATAAGGAAAAGAAAGGTGAGGAAATGAGGGCTCAGAGTGGTCAAGTATAAGCCAGATCTGGGCCAGATCTGTTCTAACAGTTGTACATACCTCTACTAATCTTCATAACACCTACACCCAGCACAGTGCCTCCTTCATATGTTAAGAAATCATACCAGTCTGGCAAAAGATACCTTAGACCAGTAAAGCTTACAACCCTCCTTGAGTATCTCAAAGCCCAGGAGGAGACGTTCTAGAGCAGTGCTCCTTAAACTGTAACATGCACATAAATCTCCAAGGCATATTTTGATAATGCAGCTTCTGATTCACCTGATTCTAGAAGGACCTAAGATTCTTCAGACCCCCAGGGGATGCTCTGATCATGAAACCACACTTTCAGTAGCCAGGACCTAAAGAACTGCTTTCCTGTTTCCTAGTTTCTAAATTTCCCCCTTTCATGTGCCTGAGATAATGAAAACAAGCCAGGGAAAATAAATCATCTTCGACAACAAAATGTCACATTAAAATCTCAAGCACTGAGACTATATATAAAAGCTATTGAAGGCAGCTTCCCAGGGCTCCTGGGACGGGGGATCCTTTCTGCACATTCTCCCAGCAGCCAGCTAATCGCTGAGAGAAGTGAATTTCATTTTCCTCTCCCTACTCATGAATCAAAAGGAGTAAAACGAATCTGATAAAGCCTGTGTGACTCCAGGTTCAATTTGAAGGCTTATCTCTTTGCAGTCTGTTCAAACTTTCAAATGTAGGCAAAGAAGAGGGCAGGCCCATTTACTTAGATTTGTCAGAATATTTGGAGTCTTTCTCCTCTCACTGACCCCTCTCTAACTGATTTCCCCCCACCAGCAATATTCCAATTTAATCCACACTATTTAGAGAGACAGGTGCTACAAAGTTCATTTGCCACTAAGAGACCACAGGAAATGGCAGGAATTCTGATAAGCAATTGACATTAAACTATAAAACAATCAACCTGACCCTCTTCACTTTGTGCCACTCAGAATCAATGAAGACAAATTAAGATGAAGAAAGTTGAACTAAAAGAAACACCGTTTCTTCTAAAAAATAACATTGGCCCCCATGGTGTGATTCAGGCCAAGGAAATTGAAAAAAGTTTCAAGTCTTACTCTGAGAAAAACTTTCATGAATATTTTACAAGCTCCAAAATTATAGTAAGTGACCAGGGCCTTTCTTTCCAGTGCTACCTCTTCCCAACCACACCAGGAAGAGAGTAGGGTGACAGGAGCAAGTGTACAGCAAGCCTCTGGCCTCGGCAGTCAGGGACTACATCTTGTCCTGGTACACTGAGGGCTTTACAATCCTTATCCACCCAGGTACAATGAAGAAGCCAGGCTACACTAGAAACTAAACACTGGATTTTCACCACTTTCCATATATCAAGGCTCTTTTGCAGGAGGTGCTCTAAATGGTTTCATTTAAGCCTAAGGAGAACATGAGTTGGTGAAGAACATGGACTCTGCACTCAGATTTCTTGGGCTCTGATCACTATCAGTGTGATTGATTGTGGATAAATCTTAGCTTCTCTTAGTTTTGCTTTACTTATTCATGAACTGGGGTTACTAAAAGCACTAACCTCTAAGGTTACTATGACAATAAAATAAAATAATGCATAGAAAGTACTTAGTACGATGCCTGGTGTGTATAAAAACTATTACTATGCTGCTTTGCAGAACTCTCTAGTTGTGAATGAAAGAGAAAGCAAAATTTGCAAGTTTTTGTCTCCTGTAACTATACTGCTAGCTCCATATAAATATTAAGACACTGGATGATTAATGTAATTCAACATCCAGAGATAAATGTTTCTTTTCTCTCTGGACCTCAGCATCCCTATCCGTAAAATAAGACGGTTTTATTAAATCACTTGCCTCAGTTCCAACAGGAATTGTCTAGATATTATTGAGCAGTTCTCCAGGGATGCAAGCAAATCTCCAAAGACTCCCTCACTGAAGCTGAGGTGGAGGTTGACCCTGCCTTAGAGTTGTGTAAATAGCAGCTCCATCGGAGGAGCTGGCACTGTCGCTCATTCCTTCACCTAACAGGAAGGTAGAACTACGCACTGGACACTAACCAAGGTGCTGATGTGTTCAGGATGCTTAGGGAAGTCAGGTATGGCCCGTAGAAAAAAGACTCACAGACCAGTAACAGAATTAAATCAGGTAACTAATAAGCGCAAAGACCAGAGGTGTCAGAAGTGTAACTATTTGTTTTAGTGCTAATGCCATAAGAGGTGTTGGTGGTGGCCAGTACGGTATCTCATGTGGACTCTAAGACTTTAGTAAATAATGGCAACCAGCATGTCTCCTGTGACTAAAGCTGCCTGTACTATAACAAGGGCTTAAATGTCTACGCTGTACCAACCCAAAACCGACCACACTGAGTCTTCTTAGAACAATCCCCTAAATTAAGTATTATTATCCCTAATGGGCTACAAACATTGGCCATCTTCCTTTTCTGGCTTCTAATAGCATCAAGCTGGCTCACCACTTTTATAGCCTAAAAGACTACACTTATCCCGTATGAATATTTCCTGACTGCAACTATTAAAACCACGAACAAGAATTTGATCTATGGCAGTCAATTCCTTGAGTGTTCTTTTTAAGTTTATTAAAAATTATTTTTTAAGTTAAAGTCAACTGGACCAATTAAATTCTCGAGGCTTTCTTTCCCAAGCTACCTATAACAGAATGAACTGGTGACCTGTTAAATGATAACAGGCTTCACCTCAGACCAATTCTATTAGCCTGAGGCAAGGTGATTTATACATATTATGCAAAGCTCTCTTGTTGATTCTACTGTGAAACAAAGATTGCACATCGCTGCTGTAAAGCAATGGTTCTCAGAGTGGGGTTCCAAAAGTAGCAACTTCAGCATTTTTTGAAAATGTGTTGGCAATACAGATTTGTGGGACCTACTCCAAACCTGATGGATCAAAAATGCTGTGGTTGTACCCAGGAATCTGCATTTTAACAAGCCCTCTGCACGATTCTGACAGACACTGTAGCTTTACTAATCAAATATGGTCCACCGACCAGCAGCATTAGAATCATCTGCAAACCTGCTAGAAGCACAGAATATTCTGTCCCAAAAGGCACTACTGAATCATTGTCAGCATTTTAATAAGATCTCCAGATAAGTGGTATGCACATTAAAGTTTGAGACATACAGGGGAAACAATGAATGAGTTTGAATGGAAGATGTTGATAACAGTCAAAATTGAAAGGGCCCTCTCAACCTATTTGTACAGACACCCAGAGATTTCAGTAGGCAAGAATCACTGTCCCTGATGAGAATGTTGTATGCGTCAGTGCACTGGATGGAAAAATAGGTTAATAAAGCAGATGTTGATTAAGCCTGATAAGAAAAGCATGAAGGGTGTGGCAATGTGAAGATGCAGCAAAGTAGAGGAATATAGGTATAAAAAGAATATATGTATAAAAAGTAGAAATAAAGATGCCTCACACAGAAAGAGGCTGACACCACGAGATAGAGAGAGCCAATAAAAAGCAGCTGACCCCTAGAGTTGCGTGAGTGCTCCCACCTTCCCAATCTTGGTTCCAAGTTCAGCAGTATCCTCACAAAATAAACAGGTTTTCTTGAAATGTGAATGTAACCATTAGCATTCATTTTGTGCTACAGCCATCCAAGAGTGCTCACTGTGAGAAGGAAAAGTAAAGGAGGCTGCTGGCTTTATCAGGCAGCCACAATTCCACTCTGAGTCCCAGTTGCTGAGGAAGAATTTGTTTGGAACTACATTTTACACCCCCAAACCAAATAAATGCCTGAAATAGAGAAAGATCAACAGCAAGCATTGACCAGATGGTGAAAACTGCACACATGTTCCTGCTATACAGCAATTTGGGAAAGACTTTAACAGCTAGGCTCTCAGGTGCCCACACACCACACCTGCAACACATCTGCCCCCTTGCACCTCATGCTCTGCCAAGGTGAGATGGGGGTTTCAGGCATGGGAGAAAGGATAGAAAAAAGAAAGCCATCAAAATAAAGCCACCTAAGACTTCACTTGATAACCAAGAAAGGGTATTTGCCAAAATTATGGAAAACAATAAACTTGTTAAGAAAGCAGACTCTCCCCACTTTAGTAGAAATAAAGGTCCCTATGACTAGCTAAGTACATGATTCATATTGGCTAATAGTAAGCATCCCTCAGCAAAAGTACAAGCTAAAAACTAATAATGAGAGAGATTTAGGGGCAGTGCCTCTACATGTTGCAACGTCATGGGCATTGGACCAGTACAACCCATGTGCTCACACCATGAAACACAAAACTACCAAATGAAGAGGACTACCTGTATTCACTTGTGCTTCAACAAAGAGCCTACCAAATAGTCATGGAAATCCCACATTCCTAAGAATGAACAGTGGCCCACGTGTCTTCCACCTCAACCTACATAACAGGTGGTTCACACCTGTGAGACATATGTCCTTGCACAATTCTCTAAGGACAAGAGGAAATTGTTCCTTTGTCTCCCGAACTAAAAAATCACGATGAAATAAAAGCAAGGAGGAAGGGTATTATAATGAGTAACCTCAAGTAGACTCTGAATTTTTTTTAAGTATTCAAATATAACTTTGAAAGTTTAACAAAAATAACAAGATATTTTTCACTCAGCCATTCAACAAACATTTATGGAGCACACACAATGCACCAGACACTATCCTGAGCAAGTGCTGAAGTAGAAATAGGAAACAGGTTCTCTGTTTCCCCTCCTTGGGAGCCAGACAATTATGCAAGCAATTGGGGGGGAAGGCGAGTACAGGAATATATATATATAATATACACATATACATAATTATATATATTATATAATATAATCTCACTTAAGTAAAAATACACAAACTGAAACATCAATACCTATGCATATATAAAATACATAATTTCTGGTAAAATATCCTCTAAATCAGTGGTGAACAAGCATTTTTCTGCAAAAGGCTAGATAGTAAATATTTTCAGCATTGTGGTCCATGCAGCTGTTATCCCAACTACTTGATTCTGTGGCTGTAGTGTGAAGGCAGCCAGAGAGAGCTCGTATGTAAACAAAAGAGCAGCTGTGTTCCAATAAAAACTTTATTTACAAGAGAGGTGGCAGGGTAGATTTGGTCCTCAGATTGTAGTTTGTCAACCCTGCTCTACATTACTAAAGGTATGTTCCTTCAGAGGAGTAAGACTTGAGGGAGAAACGAGTTTACCTCACATATTCCCATTTTGTCTGAATATTTTGCCCACGACCAAATCCTCAGTCACTAGCACAGTGCCTGGAACACAGTAATCACAAAGACTAGTATAATAAATTGATAAGTGGATGAGTTTGATTACTTGTCATACTTAAAAATCATACTGATTCTTAAGAATAAATTTTTAATTTACAAAAAGTAGGCATTAAGTGTAATAAATACAGTGACAGAGGCAGTACAGGATACTCTGGGGGTACATAAAAGGGGCAGTAACCCCAGACAGAGTATCAAGGATGAGTTCCTAAGAAACTAGGACCCAAGCTCATGAAGACCACCATCGTGTGTATAGCAAGAGAACTTTCCCTTGCAAGTGCTCAAGCTGATCCCTTATCCACTATTTGAACAATCAGAACAAATAAGGGGCTTAGAAGTGTTTGAGCTTGAGCTGTACCCCAGCAAGGCAGCTCCTGGGCTCTGCAAACCAGCCTGCCTGACCCTAAGCTAGGCAGCACAGGACAAATGGCGGAGAAAGAATCTGACTTTCCCAGTGAGGTTAATGCCATCCAAACTCAGTCATGAAACAGACAAAACGGAGCAACTCTCCACCTTCCTGCTAAAATAGTTTTGAGAACAGAGAGGAATTATAGGTTTGAGTTTATCCCTAGAAACCTATGTCTGTGGACAATTATTTCTCCATAGCAAACAAAGTGTCAGGCACTTCTCTCTAGAGAGCAGCTCCATGAACAAAGAGAAGACAAAACTGCTGCTCTTTCCTGGCAGCCCACAGCACACACGTCTCCTAAACAATTGTCACTCAACCAGTCTCCTAAAGGAGGGAGATTAAGTTCTACCTCTATAATTTTCAGCTGTTTTCCAAAGAAATTACAAATGAAACCTAGCTTTGTCATTGTTTATTTTCAAAAGACCAAAATAGATAGGTTAATTTATTCAATAAAAATAGACCGCAGTGTTCTGGTATAGCATCCTCTTTGTATTAAATAGATATAGTTAACCAAAACCTGCATTTTCACAGGCAAAAATCCTCCTTGACCCTTTGTTAGTTCTCATTATCTGTCTTAGGAAGAATAAAATGTCCTTTTTCCTTTGAGGATTTGTATGTGGCTCTTTGGCTCCACTAACTGGCAGTAATTTAAATGAAATTAAAGTGGTGAAAAGAAATGTGGCTGGGGACAGAGCTATGTCCGGGAGCACAATGCCCTGTGACTAGATTTCTCTTTCAAAATACTGAGTGCATGTGCTTAGGTAGAGCTGTGTATTCGATTAATATTTAGGAACTTAGCAACTGGTAGTATAATTGGCTTAGGCCCCTATCTGGAGTTTATAGTGTTTTGGTCCTAATCCCTATTAAGCTCCATGAAAGGCCCAACACCCCCCAATGTGGGGGAGAAGAGTTCCTTCCCAACAGAATGTCCCCAATCTCTCTCACTTTCCTCACATCCTCTCCCAGCTGTCACCTATGGTATCTTAAGGCCTTCAATGTCTTCATACAGTCTCTAGGTCCTTCTGCCATCAAACAATTTTACTTGTCTGTTGGCATGACATCTAGAAGATTGCTCCTGGTGGCGAAGTTTCATTCTGGGCCCTCTAATGACAGCTAAAATGAGTGATAGCTAGCCAGCTAGTGTCCTTAAAAATTTCTGGGGAGCCTCTAAAACGGATCTGGGAAGAAAGACTAGAACACTTTTATCAAACTCTGAGATGTCTTCCTTGATCTTGAAACATATCAAGGATAGGGGTAGGAACCAGAGGCTGAGAGACAAGCTGGAAATGAGGACAGACATAGCTCTCACTTTCCTGAGAGTATCACTCCAGGGAAACAATAGAACCAATATTTCCTTGGCTCCAAATGAGTCTTATTCTATGTCCTAAATTTTTCTTCCAGTATTGCCTCCATGGGCTCAGGGTAATTCACACAAATTGAGCACTACAAATCGTTTTATTTCTTATTTCCCCAGGGATTTTTCTGCAGATTTTGAGGGTTTTGTCATACAGATTAGAGGGCACAACAATCCCATGATAGTGGATTTTCTCCTTGGAGGTTGGTAAGGTTTAACATATGTACTTGCCTTGAGGACAATTTACCACATGACCCAGAATATAATAAGTACTGTTTGAAAGCTTGAAGAATACATGAATAAATGAGTATATGAATGATATCTCATGGGAATTCAGAGTTAGACTCATCCTTGTGTTCTTATAAAGAAAGGGAATTTTGAGACCTACGGAGAGAAAACCACGTGAACTTAAAGATGCCCATTTGCAAGTCAAGGAGAGAGACCCTTATAGCCCTCAGAAGAAGCCAACCCTGCTGACAGACTTCCAGCCCCTAGAACTGTGAGAAAATAAATTTTTGTTGTTAAAACCCCCCTAGCCTGTGGGAATTTATTATGGCATCCCTAGAAAACTAACAGATATCCCCAACTCCTCTTCTTCAGGCCATATCTAGAGGGCTTATTGACACCCTGAACTTCTTACCAGCAGGACAGAGCCAAGAATCCAGCTGCCTGGGCTCCAAGCTTCTGCTACTCATGAGGTGTGTGACTTAGTTTAAGTTCTTCTCTCCACCTCCCCGGTGTCTCAGTTCTTACATCTCTAAATGGAGATGTCTCAGAATAATACCTCAAAGTCTAGTTGTGAGGATTAAATGAAATAATCCAACACAACATTTGGCACACACACAAACAAAATTCAAAAGCATCTGGCACACAGTAAAAGCACAATCAATATTAGTTGTTTTAGTGGTGAATGGTGGTAGCAATTGTGGGTAAGCATTGTGCTACATGATATGTTAATATTAAAGGATAACAAGGCTTCAATATAAACAGACCTAGGTTTAAACTTCAGTCCCTCTTCCTACTAGATTTGTGGCTTTGGGCAATTCACTTTACCTCTCTAAACCTCAATAAATTGAAGATCATCTGTAACTTGAAGATAATCTTGTATCTGTCATAGAGTTGCTGTCTAGGTTAAAAGAGAAAATGAATTTAAAGCATTTAGGACCATCCCTGGCTCAGAGTGAGGCCTCAATAAATGGCCTCTTGTAAAAACAGATGATCTGATTCCTCACCTCACTCCCACTTCATCTTTTCAACCATATCCATTCTTCAAGCCTCAAAGGGATACATCATTTTGCAAGACAAAAGATGGAAAAAAACAGCTAAGCAACAGCTGTTCTTCTTCTTCAACTAAATCTATTGTGGGCAATACCATTAAAATGCATTAGTGCCCACCTACTAGAAAGCAGGCTCAACCCAAGAGGGCAGTTCATTTCCAAGCACACATGTTCTCCAGTCAAAATGAGCCACACAACCCTCACAAGCACTCTGAGCAGCATTTCAAGGTCATTTCTTGGGAGAGGAAATTGTCCCTCTGTAGTCACACAGCTGACATTTTCTTTCCTTTACCTGCAAGGCCCCTTAAGTCTTCTGCGTGAAACTTTTGTGCCTTTAAAGATCCTGCCGCAGGTAGAAGCCACAGATACGCTGCATGCCTGGGGCTCGGGAAAGTGTTCTCTCTCTATTCTAAAGGATTCCTAAAACACCCCTGTTTTTTAAACATATGCATAAAGGAATGAAAGAGACTTTCCTAAAGTATAAAAATTCATTTTCCACTTTTCAAACTATTCAAAAACTTGAAAAACTCCTCTATTTTCTCGATAACATTTTCTTGATAATTTCGAACATTTGCCTTGACTCTCCACATAAATGCAAATGCTAGCATTCAAATCTAGGAAAATTGCACAGAAAGGACACTTAACCATTATTTTTATAATAGATAAGTGTTACCCTTATATTCTGAAATCATTTTTCAAGTAGTAACTAAGCATTCCTATACATTTTTCTTAAAAATTATCATTATAAATAATCTCTCGAGCTTCCCTGCAACTGGGCATGGTGAATCTGGGGAGATAAGACTCCAGGCATCTCTGGCTGATGGGATCTGTCTATAATCATCCCTTTGAGGATACAGGGAGTCAGCAAGGGATTTCTGGACCCCAAGAGGAGGACAAAAACAGTGGAAAACTGGCAAGTGGTTGCATGTGTCCGATCGACCTAATCCCACTGGCAGCCGTAAGTACAAGCAGCAGTGAGACTGCAAACCAGAAAAGCCTTCCCTGTGAACTGTTTTGGTGTTTTTGGACTTGGCACTCAGTTGAACTGCCTTTGGGGAGAGCTTGAGCAGGAGTGCAGAGAGCTTTGGGCACTGCTCGGCCCCAGACTGAGCCATGAGCCAGACGGAGCTAATAGTGTTCACCTGTGGGCCACAGGGTGCCACAAGGATCAGGCAGGAGCTAGTAACCTAGTGACTGAGCAGCCTAAAGGCAGGAACTGAGCTGCCTTACAGCCTTAACCCTCAGGGGCAGTGTGAGACCAGTTTTGGCACACTGGAGTCTCGGGCTGTTGCCCTGGGTAGAGTGCCATGGCGTCACAGCTGATAGAAACATCAAACTCCTGGGCTTGGCACTGCTCGGACCTCCATAAGAGCTGCACCGCAACCCCCAACCCAAGACCGGCACCAACCGGGACTCCGCATGCCCTGACCAGGAACTGCAGGAGCCACACAACCCTGCGTCCTCCCTCCTGTACCCTCCCTGCTACCACACCAGCCCGCTTGTCTGGCCAGGGACTCTGATAGCCGTGTGCCCTCCGGAGCCCTCCCTGCCTCTGTGCAGAGCCCTTCTCCTGGCCAGAGACTGCTGGAGCCTTGGGCTCTCTGTGCCAAAGTCACTGGGTGCCAGGCACTCCCAGAAGCATGCGTACCACCTCCCGCCCTGTTGCTGCATCCAGGTGTGTCACACTCTGGAGCTGCTTCCACAACCAGAACTCCCTGGCTGGGGCAGCCCCACAGGAACTACACAGGGTCACTCCCTACAAAGATCCAGCAAAAATAGAGTGATCCGACTAGCATCTAATCTTGGAGAGACACCTCCCCAACTCTGAGGATGGCAAGAGGCAATGGTGAAAAACAATCATGAGGCGAAATCAACAGAAAAACTCTGGCAACATGAATAATCAGAGTAGACCAACTCCCCCAAGGATCAATGGGGGCAGACACAGCACAAGATCCCATGCACAAACAAACAGCTGAGATGTCAGAAATCAAATTCAGAATCTGGATAGCAAATGAGATCGAATTAGAATTCCAAGTAGCAACCCAAAAGATATCTCAAGAATTCAACAAATTCAAAGACCAAATGACCAAAGATTTTGACACATTGAGACAAGAACTTGCAGCCCTCAAAGATCTGAGAAACACAGTAGAATCCCTCAGTAACAGAATGGAGCAAGCAGAAGAAAGGATTTCTGACATTAAAGACAAAGCTTTTGAACACTCCCAAACTTTCAAAGACGAAGAGAAATGGAGGGCAAAAACAGATCACTCTCTCAGAGAGCTCTGGGATAATTCGAAGAAAATCAATATTCGACTTATAGAGATCCCCGAAAGTGACGAAGTGGCTTCACAAGACACAGAGTCTCTTCTCCATGATATTATGAAGGAGAACTTTCCAGACATGCCAAGAGATACTGAAATACAGATAGCAGACAGTTTCAGAAATCCAGCATAACTCAAACCAAAAAACACATCCTCCAGACACATCATAATCAATTTCACTAAAGTTAATATGGAGGAGAAAATTCTGAAAGCATGAAAGAAAACCATCACCTACAAGGGCAAGAATATTAGAATAACTGCAGATCTCTCTGCTGAAACCTTTCAGCTAGAAGAGGATGGTCACCAACTTTTAATCTCCTAAAACAAAATAACTTTCAACCCAGAATCCTGTACCCAGCTAAACTGAGTTTCATTTATGATGGAGAAATTAAGTACTTCAATGACATTCACATGTTGAAGAAATTTGCCATAACTAAACCAGCTCTCCAGGATATTCTCAGACCCATCCTCCATAAAGACCAGCATAATCCTCTACCACAAATGTAAACGCACCCAG
Source organism: Nycticebus coucang (assembly GCF_027406575.1). Taxonomy (NCBI): domain Eukaryota; kingdom Metazoa; phylum Chordata; class Mammalia; order Primates; family Lorisidae; genus Nycticebus; species Nycticebus coucang. The sequence continues at coordinate 22,591,219 of NC_069793.1, read as the reverse complement.
AAAATTTTGATCAAATTCCAACTTCCACAGTCGCAAAAGGATTAAAAATGTCCACGGGAAAAATCAAAAGTCTTATCAATATTCTCAATTACTGTGAATGGTTTAAATTGTCCTCTAAAGAGGCACAGGTTGGCTGACTGGATACAAAAACTCAAGCCAGATATCTGCTGCATACAAGAATCGCATCTTACATTAAAAGACAAATTTAGACTCAAGGTGAAGGGATGGTCATCTATACTCCAGGCAAATGGAAAGCAGAAAAAAGCAGGCATTGCAATCCTATTCGCAGACACAATAGGCTTTAAACCAACTGAAATGAGGAGGGATAAGGATAGACACTTCATATTTGTTAAAGGTAATACTCAATATGATGAGATTTCAATTATTAATATTTATGCACCCAACCAGAATGCACCTCAATTTATAAGAGAAACTATAACAGACATGAGCAACTTGATTTCCTCCAGTTCCATAGTAGTTGGAGATTTTAACACCCCTTTAGCAGTGCTGGATAGATCCTCCAAAAAGAAGCTAAGCAAAGAAATTTTAGATTTAAACTTAACCATTCAACATCTGGACTTAACAGACATCTACAGAACATTTCATCCCAACAAAACTGAATACAAATTCTTCTCATCAGCCCACGGAACATACTCCAAAATCGACCACATCCTGGGCCACAAATCTAACCTCAGCAAATTAAAAAAAATAGAAATTATTCTTTGCATCTTCTCACACCATCATGGAATAAAAGTAGAACTTAACAACAGGAACCTACATACCCATACAAAAACATGGAAGCTAAATAACTTTATGCTGAAGGATAGATGGGTTATAGACAAGATTAAGAAGGAAATCACCAAATTTTTGGAACAAAACACAATCAAGACATGAATTACCAGAACCTCTGGGATACTGCAAAGGCAGTCCTAAGAGGGAAATTTATAGCACTGCAAGCCTTCCTCAAGAAAACGGAAAGAGACAAAGTTAATAACTTAATGGGACATCTCAAGCAACTGCAGAAGGAAGAACATTCCAACCCCAAACCTAGCAGAAGAAAATAAATAACCAAAATCAGAGCAGAATTAAATGAAATTGAAAACAAAAGAATTATACAACAGATCAATAAATCCAAAGGCTGGTTTTTTGAAAAGATCAATAAAATAGATAAACCTTTGGCCAACCTAACCAGGAAAAAATGAGTAAAATCTCTAATTTCATCATCAGAAATGGTAATGATGAAATAACAACAGACCCCTCAGAAATTCAAAAAAATCCTTAACGAATACTACAAGAAACTCTACTCTCAGAAAAATGAAAATCTGAAAGAAATCGACCAATACCTGGAAGTACACCACCTACCAAGACTTAGCCAGAATGAAGTGGAAATGTTGAGCAGGCCTATATCAAGTTCTGAAATAGCATCAACTATACAGAATCTCCCTAAAAAGAAAAGCCCAGGACCAGATGGCTTTACGTCAGAATTCTACCAAATCTTTAAAGAAGAAGTAGTACCTATATTACTAAACCTCTCCCAAAATATAGAAAAAGAAAATGTATTACCCAATACATACTATGATTCAAACATCATCTTGATCCCCAAACCAGGGAAAGACCCAACAAGAGAAGAAAATTATAGACCAATATCACTAATGAATATTGATGCTAAAATACTCAATAAGATCCTAACAAACAGAATCCAAAAACACATCAAAAAAATTATACACCACGACCAAGTGGGATTTATCGCAGGGTCTCAAGGCTGGTTCAATATACGTAAATCTATAAATGTAATTCAGCACATAAACTAAAAAATAAGAACCATACAATTCTTTCAATTGATGCAGAAAAAGCTTTTGATAATATCCAGTATCCCTTCATTATCAGAACACTTAAGAAAATTGGTATAGAAGGGACATTTCTTAAACTAATAGAGGCCATCTACAGCAAACCCACAGCCAATAACATATTGAATGGAGTTAAATTGAAATTATTTAACTGAAAATTGAAACACTTATCCTGTTTCCCCAAAAATAAGACATCCTTTGAAAATAAGACCTACTTACAAGAAAGATAAGATGTTCCCTGAAAATAAGACCTAGTGCATCTTTGGGAGCACACCTTCTTATTTTGGGGGAAACAGGGTAGATCAGAAACCAGGCACGGTTGCCCATTGTCTCCATTGCTCTTTAACATTGTAATGGAAGCTTTAGCCATTGTAATTAGGGAAGAAAAGGTGATCAAGGGTATCCACATAGGGTCAGTGAAACTTTCACTTTTCGCAGATGATATGATCGTATATCTGGAAAACACTAGGGACTCTACTACAAAACTTTTAGAAGTGATCAAGGAATACAGCAATGTCTCAGGCTACAAAATCAACACCTATAAATCTGTAGCCTTTATATAAACCAACAATAGCCAAGCTGAAAAAACAGTCAAGGACTCTATTCCTTTCACAGTAGTGCCAAAGAAGATGAAATATTTGGGAGTATACCTAACAAGGGACGTGAATGATCTCTATAAAGAGAACTATGAAAAGAAATAGCTGAAGATGTTAACAGATGGAAAAACATACCATGCTCATGGCTGGGAAGAATCAACATCGTTAAAATGTCTATACTACCCAAAGCAATTTATAATTTTAATGCAATTCCTATCAAACCTCCATTGTCATATTTTAAAGATCTTGAAAAAATAATACTTCATTTTATATGGAATCAGAAAAAACCTCGAATAGCCAAAACATTACTCAGCAATAAAAACACAGCAGACCTGAGACTGTACTATAAATTGATAGTGATCAAAACAGCATGGTATTGGCACAAAAACAGAGAAGTAGATGTCTGGAACAGAATAGAGAACCAAGAGATGAATCCAGCTACTTATCATTATTTGATCTTCAACAAGCCAATGAAAAACATTCAGTGGGGAAAAGATTCCCTATTCAACAAATGGTGCTGGGTAAACTGGCTGGCAACCTGTAGAAGATTGAAACTGGACCCACACCTTTCACCATTAACTAAGATAGACTCTCACTGGATAAAAGATTTAAACTTAAGACATGAAACTATAAAAATACTTGAAGAAAGTGCAGGGAAAACTCTTGAAGGAATTGGCCTGGGTGAATATTTTATGAGGAGGACTCCCCAGGCAATTGAAGCAGTATCAAAAATACACTGCTGGGACCTGATCAAACTAAAAAGCTTCTGCACAGCCAAGGACATAGTAAGTAGAACAAGCAGACAGCCCTCAGAATGGGAGAAAATATTTGCAGGTTATACCTCCGATAAAGGTCTACTAACCAGAATCCACAGAGAACTCAAACGTATTAGCAAGAAAAGAACACGTGATCCCATCTCAGGGTGGGCAAGGGACTTCTCTAAAGAAGACAGACGCACGATCTACAGACACATGAAAAAAAGCTCATCATCCTTAATCATCAGAGAAATGCAAATCAAAACTACTTTGAGATATCATCTAACCCCAGCAAGAGTAGCCCACATAACAAAATCCCAAAACCAGAGATGTTGGCGTAGATGTGGAGAAAAGGGCACACTTCTACACTGCTGGTGGGAATGTACACTAATACGTTCCTTTTGGAAGGATGTTTGGAGAAAACTTAGAGATCTAAAAATAGACCTGCCATTTGATCCTATAAGTCCTCTACTAGGTATATACCCAGAAGATCAAAAATCAAAATATAACAAAGACATCTGTACCAGAATGTTTATTGCAGCCCAACTCATAATTGCTAAGTCATGGAAGAAGCCCAAGTGCCTATTGACCCACGAATGGACTAGCCAATTATGGTATATATATACCATGGAATATTTGCAGCCTTAAAGAAAGATGGAGACTTTACTTCTTTCATGTTTACATGGACAGAGCTGGAACATATTCTTCTTAGCAAAGTATCTCATGAATGGAAGAAAAAGTATCCAATGTACTCAAGCCCTACTATGAAGTTAAATTATAGCTTTCACATGAAGGCTATAACCCAACAATAGCACAAGAATATGTGGAAAGGGCCAAGGAAGGGGAAGGGAGGGGGGAGGTTAGGGTGGAGGGAGGGTAATGTGTGGGGCCACACCTACGGTGCATCTTAGAATGGGTACAGGCAAAACTTACTAAAGGCAGTGTACAAATGTCTTCATACAATGACTAAGAAAATGCCATGAAGACTACGTTGAACAGTTTTATGAGAATATTTCAGATTGTATATGAAACCAGCACATTGTAGCCCTTGATTGCACTAATGTACACAGCTATGATTTAACAATAAAAAATAAATTAATTAAATAAATAAAATAATCTCTCCAAAATTTAGAAATATTGATTCCCTTTTTCCCGACGGAAGAGGAAACCAAAGTTGAATGCTTGAATGTTTGCTTTATAGTTTCCTTGATGCCCTCTAAGCAGTGTCCCTACTCTCATTCCATTTCTCTCCCTACCAAGTTCTTAAGTACTTGACTGTCACCCCTGAGACTTTTCTCACCTTTTATGCATTGAATTCATAAGGAGTATTTGGAGAGACAATATGGGAAACAAGGTTATTAAGTATTTTTAATGTAAAATGACAGCCCATAGAATTATTATGCAGCCTTAAAGAAAGATGGAGACTTTACCTCTTTCATGTTTACATGGATGGAGCTGGAATATATTCTTCTTAGTAAAGTATCTCAAGAATGGAAGAAAAAGTATCCAATGTACTCAGCCCTACTATGAAACTAATTTAGGGTTTTCACATGAAAGCTATAACCCAGTTACAACCTAAGAATAGGGGGAAGGGGGAAAGGGAGGGGAGGGTGGGTTTAGGTGGGTAGAGGGAAGGGGATTGGTGGGATTATACCAGCGGTGCATCTTACAAGGGTATATGTGAAACTTGGTAAACGGTCGTGAAGCTAGTGAATTATGCCCCATGATTATATCAATGTACACAGCTATGATTTAATAAATAAATAAATAAAATAAAAATGACAGCAACTAGGCATGAGGCTGGAGGAATGTTCTAGAGGCAGGAGACTATGAGAACACAAATGCCACGCAGAGCAAGCCAGTGAGCCCCATGAGGCCCCACAATGTTGCATCCCATGTGCCTGGCACAGTGTGGGCCTAGCAGTCTATAAATACTCTGTAAATACCTGACTTACATACTGAACCTCTTTGATTAAAGGTGCATTATCTTATTCAGTTTTGTATCCCACACCTATCTACTGTGGTGTCTTTTCTATAATTGCTCATCTGCCTGGTCACTGGTACTATGAAGTACTCCATGCTCTAAGTTAGACACTATAATAGGCATTATCTAATTTAATATTCATAAGTCTTATAGGCCAAGAATTAAACCTAACATACAAAAAGAAAAGAGACCTCAGAGAGGTTAAACCAGTTACCCTAGGTCACACAGCAGTGAATAATGAGAATTACATTCAAACCCAGGGCCATCTGAGTCTGATGTCCATAATATTTTCACTAGAGTGAAAAAAAAATTTGTTTGCACTTTTTGGCCAGGGCTGGGTTTGAACCCGCCACCTCCAGTATATGGCACCAGTGCCCTATTCCTTTGAGGCTCAACCCAAGAGGGCAGTTCATTTCCAAGCACACATGTTCTCCAGTCAAAATGAGCCACACAACCCTCACAGGCACTCTGAACAGCACGTCAAGGCACTGCCCTAGAGTGTAATTTTTTCAAGAACGTTAATAAACACACATGTACACAGGCTGCACAAATTAGTTCAAGAATCTTAATACTTTACCATTGATCTCCTCAGAGCCTTTTCCATGCTAATGTAAATTATAAATCTCTAAGACACTGAGAGTAAGTGGCATGTCCTAAAATAATTTCATAGAATTCCTTGTTCATTAAGCATCTCAAGGAACCATTGTCCCATAGAGCAGATTTTAATAAATAGTGTACTATTGTCACACTATACCTTAATAAATACCTATCAAATCATAATTGTCTGGTCTCATTTCTCAGAGAAGACCAGTTATTTAGGAGGGGGCATAGCCCATGGGATATCTTCCTCTCTACCATGTTAATAAGCCCCCAAATCCCTTAACCCTTCATAGAAATTGAATATCAGGAATTTCATTCTGTGCAAATTACCTAGTGAAATTCAAAAGTTATCGTAAAATAAATGATGAATCCTCAGCTTCCCTGGACCATTAATATGCTTACTAGCAACTAAATCTTAAAATGTCAAGAATACACCAGAATGTAGAGGCAATGGAGAAGACTATTTCACCCAGTGGAATATTTTCTAATTTTTCTTCTTTCTACTATTCCAAATATATCCCTTTTAAGATCTCCTGAGGTTCCACATTCTTTCTTTCTTGGTCAAGAATTTTATATTTATTCATATTTCTGAAGTGGCAGACTAGGAGCACTGGTCTTCATATTTCATAAATGTTGAAAACTGGGAGTAGCCTAAGCAGAGAATCTTCTAAAATCATCATTCCATATTTCCAGTTCTAGAAGGCACCTTGATTGCTTTCTCTCTTTGTAACACATCTCATAGCCCTTTCTCACACCTCAGAAGCTACGCCTAAGGATATACACAGTATCTGCAGCACAACATTCATTCACTCAGCAATTAGTTCCTAGCATGTAACAGAGCATTGATGATGAAAAATGAAAAAGACATTGTGCCTGTGTCGAAGTTTACAACTCAGCTCGCTACAACAAAGACAGAGATTATACTGGAAGTAAAACAGAAGGATATCTCTATCAGCATAAGGGGACACAGGAGTCTTCCTAGAATAAATATGATTCTCGGTATACATTTGTTCATTCACTCTACAAACATTACTGTGTGCTGGGGACTATTCTCACATTATAGCATTATATTTAGCATTATAACAAATGGTGTCTTTTGTTCTCCCAGGATTTATATTCTAGCAGAACAGAAATTTTAAAAAGTAAATTTAAAAAATGTCAGGCAGTGATAAATGCTTCGTTGAAAATAAAAATGATGATATGACAGAAGGTGACTGGTGATGTATTTTAGGTTGAGTGGTAGAGAAAATCCTCTCTGAGGAGGTGACATTAAGCTGCAACTTGAAAGAACAGGAAAAAGTAAGCAAGCTGAGATCCAGAACTGTGGTTTCTAAGCAGAGGGAACAGCTAGTGCAATGTCCCCAAATGGGGACAAGCTTGGCCTGTTCTTGAAACAGAAAGAAGGCCCATAGAACTGATGCTTAGAAGCAAAAAGAGGCAAGAGACAGGGTGGTGACACATCGCACAAAGCCTTGTAGGGAGGCCAAGGTAAGGGGATTAGAGCTTGTTATAAATGCTGCATGGGCTTATCAGATGGTAACTGATGGGAACAATATTTGCCATTTAGGGACTAGACTAAAGATAGGTGCTTACCCTTCCCAGTGGCTTATAGTTGTATTCTGCATGGGACTCTTCCTGTCCTTTCAGTTAGCAGCCACCAGCCCCATGCCACACTTCTGATGACAGAAGACCTTTCTCTCTGATTCCCCCATGTTCCCTTTATATTTAACCCAGCCTGAGTCATGCCTTTATCTAACACTGGCCATGGCAAAAGGTTTTCAATGGTCTCCTTTATGATACCTGGAACGATTTTCTCAAAATCTTTATTTTGACATTTCATTAGGAGATCCTTCCCTTTATGCTCTCCTATACCTACCTAAAATGCCCTCCTGTAACGTGCCAAATTCATAGCTCATTTCCAACTCCTGATTCTCAGCATAAATCTCAAAGCACCTGAAATGGAACTACATTTAATAATCCTCAGACAGACTGGGGACATCGTCCTCTTCATGTATGGTTGGGAAGAGGGGTCACACTGCTGACTGTGCCTCCTGCCTCCTCTCCCCCATCCAAGATTTAATAATTACATTTACCGTCCCATTTGTTGCCCTTTCGTTGATGTCCCTTCACTAACAATTTGCAGTCTCAGGGATGTTAGAATGATGTTGTTAAATGTTTCTTGTTCATTCAACCATTCTAAGCAAAAACACAAAAGCAAAATATCAATAAGCCAGCAGCCAACAGGTAGTTGAGTAAGACCTTAGATTCTGCCCTCAAGAGCTATGAAGGATAGTAAGGATTGTGAGACAGCATGATATGCAAAAGGACCCCTTGGGAGAGGTGTTTTCATGGAGGGAATATTCATCATTCAAAAGAATGGGTGAAAATGTTCTTTTTCAGTCTTAGTGGCATACAGCTAACCTTTTAAGACATGGCCTATAAATTTATCTTTAAATGCCTTTTTAAAAAAGTATAGCACTATTTTCTTATTAAAGAAGTTATATATGTTTCTTATAAAAGAACTAGAAAATACTCTTAATTAGAAGGGAATAAAGATGCCCTGGTTTCCCAAACCCCCAACTAAGCACTGGTAACACCTACTTCAAAGATAGATCATTGACAGATAGAAGGATTGGTTGGTTTGGTAGCTCAATGATGTCATCATGGATTGGTTCTTTCAAAATACCCACTATGCCATCATTTTTATCCCCAACCTAATGCTCCTCATAGTTGCAAAAAGGCTACAGTGGTTTCCAATACAATATTTTGAAAAGAATAAAATATCATTCTTTCTGATATGTATATGTTTAAAGTAGTGGGAAAGCCTTTCCCTCCAAGGGAAAACACATTTCCTCTCACACTTCATGGTCACAGTTTATCAGCTGCCATCACATGCTCATGCCTAAACTACTCACTCTCAATAGAATGGAATTTCTTATTGCTTGGACTAATCTAATTTATAGACAAAGTTAAAGCTAGAGACACATGCATGTGCTCTGATAGGTGGAATGTCTCTTAGGGATTGGGTTTAGTTTTGTGTAGCTTATTACCCAAATAATAGTGACTTATACAAAAATTGAGGCCCATTATTCTCTTATGTTACTTGAAGTCCAAAAGATAATCAAGACATGTGCAAAAGCTTAAAGACAGAATGGCCAGGAGAGATGTCTGCAATTCTCTTGTTTTTTTCCTGACTATTATAAAATGTCTGCTGTAGCTCCAGCCATCATGTCAACAGTCAGGAGAAAGAAAAAAGGAGAAGTATGCAACACCAAATGACCCTACTCCCCTTTAAGAGCTTTTCTCTTAAATCCCTCATTACAATTTACTTTTCTATCTCATTGGCTAGAATTATGTCACATGATCATTCCTACCTACCAGAGTGTCTGAGAAATACAATTGCTTTTACTGGGTACTTTTACTTCTCATAATTAAATTACGCTGTATAATACTCACTAGGTGAGTAAGTAAAATTGACAGTGAGCAGGAATAGTTGCAAAGAGGTGGACCTTTAACAAAATCAGAATTCTTGACCAAAAACAGGGATAATGAGGATTAGGTAGACAATCCACAATATTTACTACATATCCAGTGAAGAAAACCTCCTCGGTATGTCTTACAAATCTTATTATTTTACTACCTCTTCATCTCACATTGTCCAGTCTAGACAAGAAAAAAAAAACGACTGTAGACAAAGCTTATACTTTCCTGTATTTTAATAGAGACTATCCCAACTACACTGGGGATAAATGTACTCTGTACATCTTGGCTTAATGATATCATTAAGGAATAAGAAAAGACCTTGACCATGTCCTTTTCCTTTGAATTCCTCACTTGATCCACCTCCTGAACATATTATTTCCTAATTAACATTTGGGATGCAAAAGGATCCAAAACACCAGTGTCACAAAAACAAACCAAAAATACTTTCTTTACAGTACAGAGCAAATTTTATTCCTGAATTCTATCCATGCCATCAGAAAGATCAGAAATAATGTTTGTAAATCATTCCAATTTCATTCATTTCATCTGACAAGTTAGTGTTGAGATGGTTCTTTAAATATTTAATAATTGCTTGAGACATTTCCCTTTATTATAATTCTATGGTCAGAATCCCCTAGCTCTTTCATCAATCCCAGGGTCTGGAACAAACAGAGGCAGTTAATTTCCAGGCAAACGTTTAATCATGTGATTTCTATTCCAATTTCCTGAAGGTCAAATGAAACACTGCATTGAAGGGGGTGTGCTCACTTCTCTCCCTTTACCAGCCATTCTTCTTTTGCGGCCCTCCTGCAACATCCCTCCTCCCCCTCCCCCCCCACACCCTCCCAATCAATTCAAGCCCAGTTTCTCTTAATCATCACCAGGAAGACAAAAAGGTGTAGCTTTGGAGCATCAAGCTACAATTTCACACCCCATTTGCACAAGAACTCAGAAGGCCACTAATGTGTTGTTTGCTTTTTAGCAAGCATTCCTGCAATCATCACAGAAATGCATTTTGGCGTACTTCCCAGGGCATGGCAGCTCTTTATGGGAGCTTGTCTTGAAGTGCCTACGTGCAGCATTAGGATGTTCATCTGTAAACTGGACCTGGCCCAGACATGTTTGGGACCAAACCAAAAGAACTTTGATATGTGAGGAAGGTGAAACTAGATGTCACTTTTCATTTATTTCAATGCTTCCTGCCCCTCCACCAATCCAGTCCCACTTGCCAGGTACTTGTAGGATCCACCCTTCACTGACCCTTTTCTAGACCACTTGACAATATAAAATCATCTGTTTTAACCCATGGTCATGATCCAAGTCACACTCAGCTTTTCTTTGTACACCCAAGTCATTGGCAGAGGATAAAAACTGCCTCCGGCTTTCTCTCTTTCCTGCCATACAACACCTCCAGATCAGGAAGCATCTTTCCTTGACATGTACCACATGAAGCATGCAAATTAGCAAGAGAAACTGAGGCCAAATGATCACTTTTGTCTCACAATCTGCTCCCTTCATCATCATAATGCCAACACTTCCTGCACCACACTCCTCCTGGGTTCTGAGCTCTTGCTGTTTCCAAACCACCAAGAAGTAATTTATAAGCAGGTTCGCGTTCATTCAGTCTCTAATTATTGAATCCCAGCTATCCAGGCACCAAGCAAAAGAGACAATTTCTTTTCTTGGAAAGCTAACAGTCTACCAGAGTCACCGAACTCAAAAGGCCACTATTGTGCTATTTGATTTTTCAAATGTCTGTGATGACTGTGTGTCAAATACATTTTGGCACACTTCCCAGGGCATGGGGGTGCTTTATGAGAGCTGTGTATACATATATACACATATGTGTATATGTTTGTATTTGCTTGAATTTGCTTCAGATACACACACACAGATGGCTGGGGTGGAGGTACGCACAAATGGATGTATAGGAGTACAGAGAAGGAACACTTTACAAAACCAGAGTAATTAGGAGCTGCTTCCTGGGATAGAAGATACATGATGAGCTGAATCTTGAAAGATGTATAAGAATTAACCAGGTGAAAAGAAGGAATAAGCAGAAGGAATCATTGGAGCAAAGATGCAGAAGCAAGAAATCTAAGGGGAGAGAGAAATAGGCAGTTTTGTAGTACAAGAGCGAACACATGAGGCTATGGGTGAAGTGAAATGAAGCAAGAGAGACAGGAGGGGCCAGGTCATGGAAGGCCTTAGATACCATGCCAAGCAGCATAGATTTTACTCCACACAGGGGAGCACTTTAAGAGGTCTCAGCAAGGGAACGATATGATTAGATTTATGCTTTGTACAGGTCACTATGGTACCTGAGCAGAGGATGAACTTAAGAGAGAAAAGGCAGAAGCAGGTAGTGGTTAGGAGGCTGTGGCAGCAGAGCAGAAAGGCAGTTATGAGGGCGGTCATCATGGAAACAGAGGCAAGGGATGGAGTCAAGAAAATATGTAGGAGGGAAAACTGGCAGGATTTGGTGATTATCTGGATCCATGGAGTGAAAAAGAGGCAGGAGATTAAGATGACTCTCATGTTTGTGATTTCAGTGACTATGGATGCAAATATAGAAGGAGTTGGTGTAAGGAGGAAAATAGATAACTGTGTTCTGTTTTGTGCCTATGGCACATGAGAAATACTTATGTGAAGATGCTCAGTGGTTATGTCCAGAATTGGCTATTGGAATATAGAACTAAGGGATGAGGTGACATCAAGAGACAGGTGAGGTATTAGTCAATGGGGGATGTTAAAGCCATGAGACAATATGAGAATGAGGGGTCCATTATCCAAATATAAAGTACAAGAACAGCAGCATAACCAGGGAAGAAGGTTGAGAACTACCCCTGTTGGATGGGAGAGCAAAATAAGAGCAGCTCAAGAAGAAACAGAACAGAGAAATAGCAAGAAGAAGAGAATGAGGCCAGAGCAATAGAAGCTAAGGAGGTTGGGAGTTGCAGGAAGAATGGATTTGCAGAAAAACAAAGCAAATTGGACACATATTTACCATTTTTTTCCTCAAGAACAAAAATAAACCATTTTTTAAAATATTAAAGTTATAAATGCATGAAGATAATAGAATAGGAGATACCAGCAAATTAGATATGTCAACAAAGTTTTAGAAATTGTTAAGGACCTGGGCCAGTGTCACTAGCTTAGCAGTCAGGAAAAAACTAAACCATCAGTTTACAAGGTTTTAGAGTGGTGATGGAAGAACACAGAAAAAAAAAATCCTATTTATATGGCATGTTCAGGAACTTGAGAGCAAGTACCTTTGAAGTTCCTAGTATGACTGAGCTAAATATGGAAAGGGATTAGAGTATGAAAGTTTGTAAAGAGAAGAGCGAAACTGATACCCACTCACCCACGGCAAGCTAGTGACTGCCTTGCCCCATCCCTGCTAGGAGAACTGAATTTTTAACATTTGGAGAAGATGATTAAGAGAGGTGCTGGCCTGAGGGATAGCAGGTGCAAATAAGAGTAGGAGCAAGTATCTCAGTGAAAACAGAAAAAGACAGTACAACTCTTGTACTGAGCAGCAAGACTCCTATCTTCCTCTCTTGCTGGGCTCCCAGAATGTTGATAAGCTCTCCTCACCTCCATCCTCACAAACATGCCCCCACTTTTTAAGCCAGAGATAAAAGACGCTTTCTCTCTTGGGAAACTGACACAAAAGAAGTTCATATACTGATAATTAAGGAAGCACCAATAAAATGCTAAGTCGCACCTTATTAGCCTTCATTGAAACTTTGCCATCCATCAGAGCTCTGATCACTTCCAAAGACTTTTCAACAATTGGAATGGGCAGTCACTATCACTACACATTTAAGGAAAGGACCTAATGTGAAAAACAGAGTCTAAACAAGCAATGTGTAAAAAGATCTTGGAGGAAACAGAGCAATGTAAAAAAAAGCTTCTAAAAGTTAATTACTATCTTCAAAATATAAAAGAAGATACTGCACCCATGATGCAAAAACCAGGTGTACTTCAAAAGAAGAAAATAATAAAACAGAAATGATGAATGAAAATGATACGCATGATAGACATTCTAAAATGTATTTAATAGATAAGTCTCCCAGACAGAAGAAAAACAAACAAAAATGTAAGACATTCCAGGGCAGTGCCTGTGGCTCAAGGAGTAGGGCGCCAGTCCCATATGCCAGAGGTGGTGGGTTCAAACCTAACCCCGGCCAAAAACCACAAAAAAAAAAAAAAAAAAGTAAGATATTCCAGATAGAGAGAAGGAAAGCAACACAAGAGAGAACCCCAAGGGAAGAATCCAAGGAAACTTTCAGAATTAAAGGACATGGGTTTTCAAATGAGGGTCCAACAAGTGCCAGAACAAAGGATAAAAAATAATCATACCAAGGTACATTATTGTGAAACTTCAGCATATCAGAAGAGGTCCTATAAATATCTAAAGAGATAAAAATGTATCATTGTAGGATAATATTTAGAAATAAACTTATCCTACATCAAGCACACAAAGTAAATTCAGTGTGAGTTTAAAATGACTTGCTTTTCTTCCAGAGGCTTAAGAGGCTTGGACTCCCCTGGGTTACTTGCAGAGTTAGGCTTTTTTGGAATTGTAAAATTCCTTAGGCCTTTTCTCTGAAGCAGTATACCCCGTGAAGCCTGAGATCCAAGGGCATGCCGCCCTTCCTCAGAGATACGGGCCAGAGGGTTGACATATGCTAACAACATATTGTCAGAGGTCTATAGGTGCTCTGCCCTGAAGGAAGGTCACAGTCGTTACTTCATACTGAGTAAACTGAGTGAATGCTTGAAGATATTCTTCTGTTAACTCTGTTCCCCTATAGCTGCTTTCGTCTTTGTGTCCTGCTCGGAAAACTAGTCACTGTTTAGAGGAAGGGATTTACTACACTAGTGGTTACATTGATATGATAAATATTTCCTTTCAAGTTAAAATTCAGCTAATAGATAATGGATTAGGTGTGTACGTGACTGGAAGAGTATAAAACTTAAACTTGGAATAAAGAACTTTGCTATATGCCATCCCACAGTGTATAGTCTGTTTCTTGACTTAATAATTACAGGAGTGAGTTCACACCTACAGCAAAGCTGCTGCTCATTCGCATCTCGGGTCACGCAACATATCATCCATTTATTTGATTATTCCATAAATATTTATTAAGGGCCTAGTATGTGCAGAACTTATTCATAAACTGGCTTAAGACTGCAGATCCAGAGGAAATTTTGGAGTGAGCTTTATGATCTTGAAAGGAGATCAGACAGTAAGAATAGCAAGTACAAAGGCCTCGAGGTGGAAGAGTTCTTGGCATGTCTAATGCACAGCACAGAAGTGAATGTAGTCAAAATAGAATGAGTCAGGAGAGTGGGAGGGGGAGAGGCTAGAGACTAAGAGGAGGAAGATCCAATCGCATCTTAGGACTTTAAACTGTACTCTAAGTAGGTCAGGCAGTTTTTAAAAGGTTTTGAGCACAGCACTTGTGTAATCTGACTTACATTTTTAAAAATCTACTCTTTCTGCAATATGGAGAACTGTTAATAAGGGGAGCAAGGGTCAAAACAAAGACCTGTTCGAAGCTGCTGGAATAATCCACATTACAAACTGTAGCATCACATACCTAGATGTTACAGTAAAGGCAGTGAGACGTGAGAAGAGACAAAAACTGGGGCTTCAAGGGGGATGGGAAGAAAACCTGGCCTGCCTGTGGAACCAGGAAGTCTGGAGAGCCCACAGGATCATTCACCACTCAATCGTTCTCCCTAGAAAGGGGGAAAGAATGTGGGCATGAGGTGACCTAGGTAATCGATGACAATAAAAGAGGACAATAATGCCTGGTGGTGCAGGGAGACCAATGAAAGACTTACAATCTATTTCAAAGAAGTATTTACACCTCCATACTGCACTACGCCTGTCTCTCCCACCTTCTTTCCATCGTTTAAGAGAGACTCATCTCCAACTCTCTTTGGAAGTGCTCCAAACTTTCTCTTTGTTCCTCCTAAATAAAATTCCTCTTTGTTATGCTGAGACTTGTGCAAGTTACTTTTGCTCTCTATTCACACTGCCTGTGCTGCTCCAGTTTTATTTTCAGTTTCCATTCCTTTTTGTTTTCAATTATCGCCATTTTTCAGTTAAACTTTTTAGCTCAGCCAAGTAATCAGACCAGGTCAACCAGGTTTGGGGAAATGGAACCCCCAGCACCCAACAAGAAATAGCTAGATTCTAGATATATTTTGAAAGTAAACTTGATAATGTCTGTGTATGGCTTAGATGTATATAGAGTGTAAAATAAAAAGAGCAATCAATAATGACTCTAAGATTCTTGGCCTTAACTAGTAGAATAAAACTGTCATTTATGATAATGTGAAAGACTGTGGGAAGGGCAGGTTTGACTAACATCTTGAGAATTGTTAATTAAGAGGTATCTATTAGACATCCTTTGGAAATGTCCAGAAGAGATGGGATATACAAGACTGAATTTCTGGAAAAAGGACTGGGGGTATAAATATATCCCTTGGAGAGTAGTATTAATTAGAACAATGATGGCTGCTATAAGAGAGAAACTCCAAATTGTCAGTGGCTTAACAAAATAGAACTTTATTTCTCACTTGTGAAAACCTTATTGTTATTCAACGACACAAGCGTCTTTCATATGTGGCTCTGTTCTCTGTCTCAGAGTCCTCTGCATTCAAGTCAGAGGGTCAGAGGAAGGATGGATAATCAAATGAGAGAAGATTTTATGGGCTAGAGTAGGAAAAGATGAAGACCACTTCTGTTTACATGACTACATCTCATTGTAAGAAAGACTGAGAAAGGTAGTCTAGCCGTGTGCTTAGGAAGAATAGGCTATGGATTTAATGAACTCGCTAGTCTCTATAGACAACTTTCCTTATGATGAAACACCATTTTACTTCTACATATAAAACATACAGAAATGTACCTTTTCCCTGAAGGACATAACCTCAAGTTCTACCCAGTCCCTAGATCAAGCTCAAATCCAGATATTCCGAGGGCAGTACTCACCCTTCGATTTGGATGTAGCCCTCCAAAATTCATTCATCTATGAACAACAACAACAAAAATAGTTAATTGCTTTAGTCCACACCCATAGTCAATTTTACTGTAAAAATAGGGACAAGATAACCACAATTAAACCTCCCACTCAAAAAGAGAAAGAATAGAGGAATACTGCAGTCACTGAAATCTTACCAGGTGGGCACCACGAAGATCCCTTCACTGGAGGTGAGCAAATTCCTTGATCATGCTCTGGTCAGGCTCTCTGGGAAGAATTCCCCCATCCATTATTCTCTGTAGCAACATCCAAAGTGGGTGCTGTGGAGAATACCCTTTTCTGTGGCTACTCAATTTTCTTAGCACATTTCCTGCTGGTGCAATTTTGAGATCCCAACTGTTAAGACTTGAAAAATCACAAGCCTTTTGTTTTGGGTTTACGGTTCCTAGGCAGTACAACTTCCTCATATCTTAGCAGACTGAAAATCTATATACTTCCTGTCACTATCTCTGTAGTTGTTAAGTGAAAGTTTTTTCTTGAATGTAATGTTCAAACTAATGCTAACCTGTAAGTTTGCTTTCTCACCCCTTGTTTCTTCCTCTTAAGTAAACAGAAGCCAACTTGAAACAAGCTGGGATAATAGGCTCAAGGAAGAAATCCATATTCTTAATCTGATCTTTGCAATAGGGCTCAATCATAATGGGTCTCTGCCACCTCAAAGCCTTGCTTTATCTTATCTCTTACCTTTTAGGATCTAGAAACAGTTAACTCTTTCAACTGAATTTCTGTATTCTTTCTATGCCTTTCATTCTGTTTGTATACGAGCTAAATTTCTGATTCTTCCTAAAGCTTATCTCTTTATTTTAGGACCTTAACAAACATAGCCAATAAAAACCAGTATACACAACTACATTTTGACTTTCTTAACTTCTTGCCTAGAGGTACAAGTTCATTAGCAATAAGTCTGCCTCCCAAATTTTCACAGAAATGTTTCAAGCTGATGTTTTCCAATTCATTATATAGAAACCATTATTTTTGCCCCCTGCATTAGCTTCCTTGCTTTCTGATACTCAACCACTAAAAAGTACCATGTACATGTATTTTAGAATTCTGTTATGACAACACCCATCCCAAATATCAATTTCTGCCTTAGTTGAAGTCATATCCCCAAAGCTCCATGGCTTACCACAGCCAAAGTCCAAACTAATGATCTTGATTGATGTGTAGCCTTTCACCTGATTATTCAGGGATCTAAACTCCTCCCACTGTGGCTCCAACCTTGGAGTTCTCTGCATCCATTCAGCAGATGATGGGAAAGGATTGAAGAGTTGAGATAGGAGATATTTATAGTCCAAGCCTGAAAATAGTTCTTGTCACTAGAATTTGGTCAAACAGCTACATCAAAACATAATAAAGGTTAGGAAATGCAGTCTAGTTGTGACTCCTGAACAAAAATAGTTTCCTGAACAGCTTTCTAGTCTTTGACATAGGAATGACAGCATAAAAATGTATATTTTAAACCAAAAGGCTCAATAAAGTCAGAGAGGAATAATTACAGATAAAGAAAGCATCTGAGAACCGAGTTGTAGGCCACTCCAAAATTTAAAGGTCAGAAAGGTAAGGTAGAAACCTCAAATCAGGAAAAATAAACAGACATAGGTGATTTAGGAGGAAAACCATTGAAAGCAATGGACTTTCCGAAGCAAAATGAGGAAAATGTTTCAAGAAAAATAGAGATCGACATTTGTCAAGTGTTGTTGATAAGTCAGGTAAGATAAAGCATTGGCTTTCACAATATGGAAGTCACCACTTCTCCTGACAGAAGCAGTGTCCAAGGAATGAGGGATATAAAAGATGGGTTAAGAGGGATTAGAAACAGGGAGTATAGATAAGTATTTTAAAGAATATTATGGAAAGAAGACATAAATGGAGTTGTACTTGGATTACAATGTGTGATCAAGTGAGGGTATAGTTTTTTACTGTTGCTTGTTAGTTTCTTTTTTTTTGACACAGAGCTTCAAGCTGTTCCCCTGGGTAGAATGCTGTGGCATCACAGCTCACAGCAACCTCCAACTCCTGGGCTTAAGCGATCCTCTTGCCTCCACATCCAAAGTAGCTGGGACCATAGGTGCCTGCCACAACCCCTGGCTATTTTTTGGTTGTAGCCGTCATTGTTGTTTGGTGGGCCTGGGCTGGATTCGAACTTACCAGCTCAGGTGTATGTGGCAGGCTCCTTAGCCGCTTGAGCCACAGGTGCCAAGCCAGTTTCATTTTTTTGTTTTACTAAGAAATATAGAATTTGTTAATGTTTATGGGAATTACTGATAAAAAATAGAACACACCATGATAAAGAGAGGGGACAACTGTTTGAGTAGGGTAGTTAAGAGGGCATGAGATTTAGTGCCTAAAAGAATAAATTGTTCTTAGATGGAAACAGAGACAGTTTATAGAAACAGAAGGGAATGTGGAGCATATGAAACAGATGCAGAGTACTTGTTTTCCAGTCCAGCATTTCCAATCCATCAGCACTCCTATCCTCACAACAACAAAACAGGCTGAATAAACTAGAAATCAATAATTCATGATCTATCAAATAATTTAGCTCACAGGGCAAATAGCTGTCTTCAAAACTGGAGACAGGCTGGCAGATACAAAGAATCACAGCTTACTAGAGCTGAAGCCCAATAGCAAAAGCTATCCCTGGAGTCAGCAATAGGTAGGAAAACTTAAAACTGCCATTGAAGAAATGTGGGAACTGCAGTATGGACAATCTTAGGACCTAACTCTAAAGGGGCCTATTCTCAAGGGGCCCCCACACTTTCATGTTGTCTACCCAGACACCCCCAGCTAACCTCTCACCTCCACCCCCCAAAAGCCCTACCAGATTCTCACAGTGAAGATCAGAGAAAAATCCTTTTGTACTTCTGGCAATGAGAAGGGAAAAATAATCATTTTGAAATATGCCAAGAACATTCTGTTTTCCTGAACAAGACTTTCTCTAAAGGGAAACTAAATGATTTGAAACAAGGTAAATATCCAATTCCATCCCCTCTATCCTTCTTGTGTCTCCTAACATGGAGAAAAGACTGAGAAACACTTGGAAAAGTCAAGGCACAGGAGCAAAACAGGCTCACTGAAGGACTGAATCCTACTCACAAGACTAAAGAACACTACACACACACACACACACACTCACCTCTTACTACCACCATCAGCAGGGTTCCTGGATAATGTCAGAGCAATATAATTGAAAGAACTGTACATCTCAAACCTCACTAATAAATACCTTTCTAGAGAAACCCAATGACTACAGGAAACACAAAAATAAGGACTCCAGGAGACATTTTACCTATCACATGTATAGCTACAACACACAGTAAATACACACTAGCTCTTATCTAGATAAACAAAACCTCTCATTCAACCCTTACCTACTTCTTTTTTATACTCAATACATCATTTCCAGATTTCAACAATATTACTAGACATACTAAAAGCTAAAAACACAGTTTGAAGAGATGGAACCAAATGCAGACATTACAGAGATTTTGGAATTATCAGATTGATATGTAAAATGATAGTGATTAACATGCTAAGGTTGTAACAGAAAAAAGTGTATAATGTCTAAGAACAGATAAGAATAGAGAGATAGAAACTCTAAGAAAGATTTAAAAGAAAATTCTAGAACTCAAAAACATTGTCACAAAAATGAAGAATGCCTTTGACAGACTTCCCAATGGACTAGACAGAATCAGTAAGCTTAAAAATGTCAATAGAAACTTCCAAAATTGAGGAGGGGGAGAGACAAGATGGCGGACTGAAGCCAGCTTTCAACAGAGGCTCCCGTCCAGAAGGAGAGTTAAGGGACAGGAATTTAGTAAGTATCCTGGTGGACTTGAGCCACACCAAGAGAGAAGATTGAAGAACGCACATCAACACCGCTGAGGCAAGCTGTGATCACAAGGACGCAAACAAAAGGTACAAAATCCACTACCAAGCGGACGGGAGTCCCCCCTCCCCCATGAGACCTGCTCAGGAGCCCCACAATTAAACAAACAGGCAGAAATTAAAGGCCCTCCCACTACACTCCACGGGACAGACTTTCTAAAAACTGGACCTACCTCCCCTACTGGGGTGCCATGGCATTTTCCTGCCGGGCATAAAACTGAATAAAACTCTAGCTTCCCCGCTGAGTGCCCAGCACTCCCCCCCACTCTCACTCAGAGTCTGGAGGCCTGTCCCCCATGAGTTCGGATCCTTGGGTGATTTCTCGAGGGGAGTGCACAGTGCCCGAGCTGTGTCAGGTCAGCACTGACTCTGAGACACGTGAGCGAGGAGAGGGCACTCTGCTGAGGGGGAATCAAGCCTTGGCGGCACTTCCCTATGGTGCGGTGCAGCAGCCCTCCCCGGGCAACAATACGGCAGGGCATAAAACTGAATGAAACTCTAGCTTCCCCCCACTCCCACTCGGGATCTGGGGGCCTGTCCCCCAAGAGTTCGGATTCTTGGGGGATCTCTCGAGGGGTGTGGACCCAGCATAAACTGCAGCCACTCAGTGCTGACTCTGGGGCGCGAGACAGAGGAGAAAAGGGTCGGCTGAGTGCCCACACCAGAGCGGCAGTTCCCTGGAGGCAGATCAACAGCCGTTTTTTCTTTAACGGCAGAATGGCTCACTTCTGGATATTCTGAGGCCACACTCCCTGTCTCCCAGGGCAACCAGAGGAGGCCACCGGTGAGCGGGGGATTTCCTGACACTGCTCACCAACCCGGGAAGCTTCCAGGGCGGGGCAGACCCAGAGAGGTGATCGGATGCAAACCTCCAGCAGCAAAGAGGACACAAACCTCTAGCAGCAAAGACGTTTGAACTCAGAACAGCCCGTCTTCTGTAGGCGATTTTGGCAGGAACAGAGACAGAACCCCGCAAAGTTGTCTGTTCTGTTCTGTTCTGTTCTGTTAGCAGCATCCATCAGGGACGGGGCTAAGCCTGAGTGAACACCTCCTTCGCATCACCTGCATCAAGCACTCAAAGAAGTCAGGCCCCATCTCCTCCGGCTAGATAGCGGCAGACTGCGGGGGCCTGGCAGACTTCCTTGTGATTCAGGCAGGTGCAAACCCCTGGAGTGTCTGTTCACTGTGGGCAACTGGGTTAGCCACATGCAGAGATACCAGTGACTGGGTCCGACGGAGGGGCAAAGTGGGGAAGGAGACGTCAACCTTCCCAGACTGCTCTGTTTGCTGGGTGGCTCCTCCTGACTCCACGCTGAACTGGGGTGAGCCGTGTCAGAGGAGTCACCAGGCCCCTGTGATCCAGTTCCCAGAGACCTCCTGAACTCTCCCACCCGAGACAGGTGCCAATTGAGACAGTTGATTTGGACTTTTTGAACTGGGCTAATAGACTGAGGACTTTTCAGGCGGTGCCCAGGGTGTGCGGTTGTAGGAAGGTTTGATTCTCCTTTTCCAACTGGTGCCAGAGGTGGGTGGGCGGGGTGACTTAACTGTTGATTTTTCTACACAGCCGAGACTTCAAGCCAGAGTAGACGTTGCATTAGGATCGAACAGAAACCAGCTGCAAACAAGACAGAACCACTTAGCCCCACCACACAAGACAGGGCCCCAGTTCCTCAGGCCACAACACTGTTCGGGCCATTGATAAAGCCCCAGGGGAAAAATCAAAGGGAGTAAAATAACCATGGGGCGGAATCAGCGGAAAAACTCTGGTAACATGAATAACCAGAATAGATCAACCCCCCCAAGAAAAGATACGGCAGATGTGATTGAAGATCCCATTCATAAACAACTGGCTGAGATGTCAGAAATCGAATTCAGAATTTGGATTGCAGACAAGATTAATAAAATGGAATTAGGAATTCGAGGAGAAATTCAAAAGTTGTCTCAAGAATTTAACGAATTTAAAGACAAAACCACCAAAGACTTAGACACACTGAAGCAAGAATTTACAGCCCTCAAAGATATGAAAAATACAGTAGAATCCCTCAGCAACAGAATGGAGCAAGCAGAAGAAAGGATTTCTGACATTGAAGATAAAGTCTTTGAACGCTCCCAAACTCTCAAAGAGGAAGAGAAATGGAGAGCAAAAACGGATCACTCACTCAGAGAACTCTCAGATAATTCGAAAAAAAGCAATATACGAATTATTGGGATTTCTGAGAATGATGAAGTGGCCTTGAAGGGCACAGAGGCCCTTCTGCATGAAATTATGAAAGAAAATTTTCCAGACATGCCTAGAGAATCTGAAATTCAGATAGCAACCCCAATAAGTCATCCCCCAGACATATCATAATTAGCTTCACTAAAGTTAACATGAAAGAAGATTCTCAAAGCAGCCCGGCGAAAGAAAACTATTACGTACAAAGGAAAGAATATTAGAATAACTGCAGATCTCTCTGCTGAAACATTTCAAGAAAAAAGAGGGTGGTCATCAACTTTTAATCACCTAAAGCAAAATAACTTTCAACCCAGGATCTTGTATCCAGCTAAACTGAGTTTCATCTATGATGGAGAAATTAAATACTTCAATGACATTCATACGTTGAAAAAATTTGCCATAAGTAAACCAGCTCTTCAGGATATTCTCAGACCTATCCTCCACAATGACCAACCCAATCCTATACCACAAAAGTAAACTCACTCAGAATCTTCGGATCAAACCCCAACTTCCACACTGGCGAAAGGATTAAAAATGTCCATTGGACCTTTGAAAAACTCGATACCCAAAATTCCACCAGACTTATCAATACTCTCCATCAATGTGAATGGCTTAAACTGTCCTCTAAAGAGGCATAGGTTAGCTGATGGATACAAAAACTCAAGCCAGATATTTGTTGCATACAAGAGTCACATCTTAACTTAAAAGACAAATACAGACTCAGGGTGAAAGGATGGTCATCCATATTTCAGGCAAATAGTAATCAGAAAAAAGCAGGTGTTGCAATTTTATTTGCAGATACAGTAGGCTTTAAACCTTCAAAAGTGAGGAAGGACAACAATGGTCACTTCACATTTGGTAAGGGTAATACTCAATATGATGAGATCTCAATTATTAATATCTATGCACCCAACCAGAATGCACCTCAATTTATAAGAGAAACTCTAACAGACATGAGTAACTTGATTTCCTCCAGCTCCATAATCGTCAGAGATTTCAGCACTCCTTTGGCACTGTTGGATCGATCCTCCAGCAAGAAGCTGAGCAAAGAAATCTTAGATTTAAACCTAACCATCCAATATTTAGATTTAGCAGACATCTACAGAACATTTCATCCCAACAAAACTGAACACACATACTTCTCATCAGCCCACGGAACTTACTCCAAAATTGACCACACTTTAGGTCACAAGTCTAAACTCAGTAAATTTAAAGGAATAGAAATTATTCCTTGCATCTTCTCAGACCATCATGGAATAAAACTTGAATTGAGTAACAACAGGAATCTGCATACTCATACAAAAACATGGAAGTTAAATAACCTTATGCTGAATGATAGCTGGGTCAGAGATGAGATTAAGAAAGAAATCGCCAATTTTTTGGAACAAAACGACAAAGAAGACACAAACTATCAGAACCTCTGGGACACCGCAAAGGCAGTTCTAAGAGGGAAATTTATAGTGCTGCAAGCCTTCCTCAAGAGAACGGAAAGAGAGGAAGTTAACAAATTAATGGGACATCTCAAGCAACTGGAAAAGGAAGAACATTCCAACCCCAAACCCAGTACAAGAAAAGAAATAACCAAAATTAGAGCAGAATTAAATGAAATTGAAAACAAAAGAATTATACAACAGATCAATAAATCAAAAAGCTGTTTTTTTGAAAAGGTCAATAAAATAGATAAACCTCTGGCCAACCTAATCAGAAAAAAAAAGAGTAAAATCTCTAATATCATCAATCAGAAACAACAAAGACAAAATAACAACAGACTCATCAGAAATCCAAAAAATCCTTAAGGAATATTCAAGAAACTTTATTCTCAGAAATATGAAAATCTGAAGGAAATTGACCGATAATACCTGGAAGCACGCCACCTTCCAAGACTTAACCAGAATCAAGTGGAAATGTTGAACAGACCCATATCAAGTTCAGAAATAGCATCAACTATACAAAACCTCCCTAAAAAGAAAAGCCCGGGACCAGATGGTTTCACGTCAGAATTCTACCAAACCTTTAAAGAGGAATTAGTACCTATATTACTCAACCTGTTCCAAAATGTAGAAAAAGAAGGAAGACTACCCAACACGTTCTATGAAGCAAACATCACCCTGATCCCCAAACCAGGAAAAGACCCAACAAGAAAAGAAAATTATAGACCAATATCACTAATGAATATAGATGCGAAAATATTCAACAAGATCCTAACAAACAGAATCCAGCAACACATCAAACAAATTATACATCATGACCAAGTTGGTTTTATCCTAGGGTCTCAAGGCTGGTTCAATATACGTAAATCTATAAATGTAATTCAGCACATAAACAAATTAAAAAACAAAGACCATATGATTCTCTCAATTGACGCAGAAAAAGCTTTTGATAATATCCAGCATCGCTTCATGATCAGAACACTCAAGAAAATTGGTCTAGAAGGGACTTTTCTTAAACTGATAGAGGCCATCTACAGCAAACCCACAGCCAATATCATATTGAATGGAGTTAAATTGGAATCATTTCCACTCAGATCAGGAAGCAGACAAGGCTGCCCATTGTCTCCATTGCTTTTCAACATTGTAATGGAAGTTTTAGCCACCGCAATTAGGGAAGAAAAGGCGATCAAGGGTATCCACATAGGGTTAGAAGAGATCAAACTTTCGCTCTTCGCAGATGATATGATTGTGTATCTGGAAAACACTAGGGACTCTACTACAAAACTCCTAGAAGTGATCAAGGAATACAGCAGCATCTCAGGTTACAAAATCAACATCCATAAATCTGTAGCCTTTATATACACCAACAACAGTCAAGTTGAAAAAGCAGTTAAGGGAGGCGGAGCAAGATGGCAGCCGAGTAACAGCTTCCTTGCATCTAGGCACCGTGAGTCTGGGGAGATAGGACTCCAGGCATCTCTGGCTGGTGGGAACTGCCTATCATCACTCCTATGAGGATACAGGGAGTCAGCGAGAGACTTCTGGACCCCAAGAGGCGGACTAAAACAGTGGAAAACCGGCAAGTGGTCGCATGTGTTCAATCCGTCTAAACCCGCCCACAACTGTAAGTTCAGTAGCAGCGAGACTGCAAACCAGAAAGGCCTTACCTGTGAACTGTTTTGATGTCCTTGGACTTGGCACTGAGTTGAACTGCCCTGGGGAAGGCCTGAGCGGGAGTGCGGAGAACTTTGGCCGTTGTCTAGGGCCCCAGTCTGAGCCGCTGAGCCAGATGGAGCTAATAGTGTTTGGCGGTGGGTCACATGGAACCATTGCCAGTGATCTGCCCCGGCAAGCTCCGCCCTCACGGTCGCAGAGCTAGAAACGGGTGGGAGCTTGTAACCCAGCAACCAAGTAGCCTAAGGGTGGGGTCTGAGCCGCCTTGTAGCCCTAACCCTCAGGGGCAGAGTGAGACCGGTTTTGGCACACTGGGTAAGTGGATAGCCACTTCAGCAGTGATTCCAGCGAGAAAGCTGGGAAAGCTTCTGCTCAGCAAGTTTACAAGTTCAAAGTGCCTTTTAAGTGGGCTGAAGAGAGATTTAGGGTGTCTACCTGCTGGGGTTTGAGAAATCAGCAGCCTCCAGTCGTATCAGAACTGTGACTAACATCTCATACCCCAGAAGACCACGTGTTGCCCAGACAATATTCAATAACATATACAAACTGCTTTGTTTTTGGTTGTGTATTTTTTTCTTTTTTTTTTTTTTGTTTGGTTGTTTTTTTGTTTGTTTATTGTGACGTTGTTGATGTTCTTTTGTTTTTTAATTTCAATCTTTTCCATACAGATCCCTTTTTCTTTCTCAATTTTTCTAGTTTAATTATAATTTCCCATTGCTGCCTTTTTTAATAACTACAACTTCATTTTTGCTAGTGTTTCTACCCCTATCATTTGGTTTTTCACCCAATTGTATCCCCGTAAAGTTTTCTGTTTGCTTGTTTTGGTTTGATTTATAGCATTTTTGTCTTTCCTCTCTACTTGGTGGAGGTGGGGTACTGTGTCTGATCAGGTTAGCAAAGAGCTGCTGACCTCAAGGGAACCACCCAACTGGGCACCCCCAGAAGGTGGAGTTTTTTTAAGGTTGTGTCAAAGTACCCTACTGTACACCTATATTGCCCTGTCTCCCTCTTTCTGTACCTCTCTTCTTTTTGTCAATATTCCTTATCCCCACCCCCTCTCCTTTCTCTATCTTTCTTTTTTTTTCTTATCACTCAGTCCTCCTTTCTTTCATCCCTTTTTTGCTCCTCAACCTTCTCACCCTTCTGGTCCTGTAACCCTTAGTCCACAGGCACAAGAACTTAAAGAGCAAGAGGAAGTGAAAGGAAAATTAGGGCAAGGAAACAGATAAAAGAAATCACTCATGAGGAAGAATCAGCAGAAAACTCCAGGCAACATGAAGAACCAGTCCAGAACAACCCCGCCAAGGGACCATGAGGTAGCTACTGCAGAGGACTCCACCTATACAGAAATGTTAGGAATGACAGAAAGGGAATTTAGAATACACATGTTGAAAACAATGAAAGAAATGATGGAAACAATGAAGGAAACTGCTAATAAAGTGGAAAATAACCAAAAGGAAATCCAAAAACAGAATCAAATCAGAGATGAACGATATGAAGAATATAAAAAGGATATAGCAGAGCTGAAGGAAATGAAACAGTCAATCAGGGAACTTAAAGATGCAATGGAAAGTATCAGCAACAGGTTAGACCATGCAGAAGAAAGAATTTCAGAGGTACAAGACAAAGTTCTTGAGATATCTCAGACAGTAAAAGAGGCAGAAAAGAAGAGAGAGAAAGCAGAACGTTCACTGTCAGAATTATGGGACTTTATGAAGCATTCCAACATACGAGTTATAGGAATTCCAGAAGGGGAAGAAGAATGTCCCAGAGGAATGGAAGCCATACTAGAGAATATTATAAAAGAAAATTTCCCAAACATCACCAAAGATTCTGACGCACTGCTTTCAGAGGGATATCGGACCCCAGGTCGCCTCAACTCTAACTGAGCTTCTCCAAAACACATTGTGATGAACCTGTCCAAAGTCAAGACAAAAGAAAAGATTCTGCAAGCTGCCAGGAGTAAGCGCCAGTTGACCTACAGGGACAAATCCATCAGAGTGACCGCAGACTTCTCTAATGAAACTTTCCAAGCAAGAAGACAATGGTCATCCACCTTTAATCTACTTAAACAGAACCATTTTCAGCCCAGAATTCTGTACCCTGCTAAGCTAAGCTTCAAAATTGACGGAGAAATCAAATCATTTACAGATATACAAACATTGAGGAAATTTGCCACAACAAGACCAGCTCTACAGGAAATACTTCAACCTGTTCTGCACACTGACCACCACAAAGGATCAGCAGCAAAGTAAGAAGTCAGAAATCAAAGGACAGAACCTAACGTCCACACTGATGCAAAAGATAAAACTAAGCAATGGACTCTCACCAAATAAGACGAATAGAATACTACCACACTTATCAATTATCTCAATAAATGTTAAAGGCTTGAATTCCCCACTGAAGAGACATAGATTGGCTGACTGGATTAAAAAACACAAGCCATCCATTTGCTGTCTACAAGAAACACACCTGGCTTCATAAGACAAATTAAAGCTCCGAGTGAAGGGTTGGAAGACAATTTTTCAGGCAAATGGAATTCAGAAGAAAAGAGGAGTTGCAATCTTATTTTCAGATACATGTGTATTTAAAGCAACTAAAGTCAAAAAAGACAAAGATGGTCACTTTATATTGGTCAAGGGAAAAATACAACAAGAAGATATTTCAATTCTAAATATTTATGCACCCAATTTAAATGCTCCCAGATTCTTGAAACAGACCTTACTCAGTCTGAGCAATATGATATCTGATAATACCATCATAACAGGGGACTTTAACACTCCTCTTACAGAGCTGGACAGATCCTCTAAACAGAAATTAAACAAAGATATAAGACATTTAAATGAGACCCTAGAACAACTATTCTTGATAGACGCATATAGAACACTCCACCCCAAAGACAAAGAATATACATTCTTCTCATCACCCCATGGAACATTCTCCAAAATTGATCATATCCTGGGACACAAAACAAATATCAACAGAATCAAAAGAATTGAAATTTTACCTTGTATCTTTTCAGACCATAAGGCACTAATGTTGGAACTCAACTCTAACAAAAATGCTCAACCCCACCCAAAGGCATGGAAATTAAACAATCTTCTGTTGAATAACAGATGGGTGCAGGAAGAAATAAAACAGGAAATCATTAACTTCCTTGAGCATAACAACAATGAAGACACAAGCTACCAAAACCTGTGGGATACTGCAAAAGCAGTTTTGAGAGGAAAATTCATCGCTTTAGATGCCTACATTCGAAAAACAGAAAGAGAGCACATCAACAATCTCACAAGAGATCTTATGGAATTGGAAAAAGAAGAACAATCTAAGCCTAAACTCAGTAGAAGAAAAGAAATCTCCAAAATCAAATCAGAGATCAATGAAATTGAAAACAAAAGAATCATTCAGAAAATTAATGAAACAAGGAGTTGGTTTTATGAAAAAATAAATAAAATAGATAAACCATTGGCCAGACTAACTAGAAATAGAAAAGTAAAATCTCTAAAAACCTCAATCAGAAACGATAAACGGGAAATAACATCTGATCCCACAGAGATACAAGAGATCATCTCTGAATACTACCGGAAACTCTATGCCCAGAAATTTGACAATGTGAAGGAAATGGATCAATATTTGGAATCACACCCTCTCCCTAGACTTAGCCAGGAAGAAATAGAGCTCCTGAACAGACCAATTTCAAGCACTGAGATCAAAGAAACAATAAAAAAGCTTCCAACTAAAAAATGCCCTGGTCCAGATGGCTTCAGTCCAGAATTCTATCAAACCTTCAAGGAAGAGCTTATTCCTGTACTGCAGAAATTATTCCAAAAAACTGAGGAAGAAGGAATCTTCCCCAACACATTCTATGAAGCAAACATCACCCTGATACCAAAGCCAGGAAAAGACCCAAACAAAAAGGAGAATTTCAGACCAATCTCACTCATGAATATAGATGGAAAAATTCTCAACAAAATCCCAGCCAATAGATTACAGCTTATCATCAAAAAAGTCATTCATCATGATCAAGTAGGCTTCATCCCAGGGATGCAAGGCTGGTTTAACATACGCAAGTCCATAAACGTTATCCACCATATTAACAGAGGCAAAAATAAAGATCACATGATCCTCTCAATAGATGCAGAAAAAGCATTTGATAAAATCCAGCATCCTTTTCTAATTAGAACACTGAAGAGTATAGGCATAGGTGGCACATTTCTAAAACTGATTGAAGCTATCTATGACAAACCCACAGCCAATATTTTACTGAATGGCGTAAAACTGAAAGCTTTTCCTCTTAGAACTGGAACCAGACAAGGTTGTCCTCTGTCACCCTTACTATTCAACGTAGTGCTGGAAGTTCTAGCCAATACAATTAGGCAAGACAAGGAAATAAAGGGAATCCAAATGGGAGCAGAGGAGGTCAAACTCTCCCTCTTTGCTGACGACATGATCTTATACTTAGAGAACCCCAAAGACTCAACCACAAGACTCCTAGAAGTCATCAAAAAATACAATAATGTTTCAGGATATAAAATCAATGTCCACAAGTCAGTAGCCTTTGTATACACCATTAACAGTCAAGAAGAGAAGCTAATTAAGGACACAATTCCCTTCACCATAGTTTCAAAGAAAATGAAATACCTAGGAATATACCTAACGAAGGAGGTGAAGGACCTCTATAAAGAAAACTATGAAATCCTCAGAAAGGAAATAGCAGAGGATATTACAAACGGAAGAACATACCATGCTCATGGATGGGAAGAATCAACATTGTTAAAATGTCTATACTTCCCAAAGCAATCTACCTATTCAATGCCATTCCTATCAAAGTACCTACATCGTACTTTCAAGATTTGGAAAAAATGATTCTGCGTTTTGTATGGAACCAGAAAAAACCCCGTATAGCTAAGGCAGTTCTTAGTAACAAAAATAAAGCTGGGGGCATCAGCATACCAGATTTTAGTCTGTACTACAAAGCCATAGTGCTCAAGACAGCATGGTACTGGCACAAAAACAGAGACATAGACACTTGGAATCGAATTGAACACCAAGAAATGAAACTAACATCTTACAACCACCTAATCTTCGATAAACCAAACAAGAACTTACCTTGGGGGAAAGACTCCCTATTCAATAAATGGTGTTGGGAGAACTGGATGTCTACATGTAAAAGACTGAAACTGGACCCACACCTTTCCCCACTCACAAAAATTGACTCAAGATGGATAAAGGACTTAAATTTAAGGCATGAAACAATAAAAATCCTCAAAGAAAGCATAGGAAAAACAGTGGAAGATATTGGCCTGGGGGAAGACTTCATGAAGAAGACTGCCATGGCAATGGCAACAACAACAAAAATAAACAAATGGGACTTCATTAAACTGAAAAGCTTCTGTACAGCTAAGGAGACAATAACCAAAGCAAAGAGACAACCCACACAATGGGAAAGGATATTTGCATATTTTAAATCAGACAAAAGCTTGATAACCAGGATCTAGAGACAACTCAAATTAATCCACATGAAAAAAGCCAACAATCCCTTATATCAATGGGCAAGAGACATGAATAGAACTTTCTCTAAAGACGACAGACAAATGGCTAACAAACACATGAAAAAATGTTCATCATCTCTATATATTAGAGAAATGCAAATCAAAACATCCCTGAGATATCATCTAACCCCAGAGAGAATGGCCCACATCACAAAATCTCAGAACTGCAGATGCTGGCGTGGATGTGGAGAGAAGGGAACACTTTTACACTGCTGGTGGGACTGCAAACTAGTACAACCTTTCTGGAAGGAAGTATGGAGAAACCTCAAAGCACTCAACCTAGACCTCCCATTCGATCCTGCAATCCCATTACTGGGCATCTACCCAGAAGGAAAAAAATCCTTTTATCATAAGGACACTTGTACTAGACTGTTTATTGCAGCTCAATTTACAATCGCCAAAATATGGAAACAGCCTAAATGCCCACCAACCCAGGAATGGATTAACAAGCTGTGGTATATGTATACCATGGAATACTATTCAGCCATTAAAAAAAATGGAGACTTTACATCCTTCGTATTAACCTGGATGGAAGTGGAAGACATTATTCTTAGTAAAGCATCACAAGAATGGAGAAGCATGAATCCTATGTACTCAATCTTGATATGAGGACAATTAATGACAATTAAGGTTATGGGGGGGGAAGCAGAAAGAGGGATGGAGGGAGAGGGGTGGGGCCTTAGTGTGTGTCACACTTTATGGGGGCAAGACACGATTGCAAGAGGGACTTTACCTAACAATTGTAATCAGTGTAACTGGCTTATTGTACCCTCAATGAATCCCCAACAATAAAAAAAAAAAAAGAAAGAAAAAGCAGTTAAGGACTCTATCCCATTCACAGTAGTGCCAAAGAAGATGAAATATTTGGGAATTTACCTAACAAAAGACGTGAAAGATCTCTATAAAGAGAACTATGAAACTCTAAGAAAAGAAATAGCTGAAAATGTTAACAAATGGAAAAACATACCATGCTCATGGCTGGGAAGAATCAACATTATCAAAATGTCCATACTACCCAAAGCAATATATAATTTCAACGCACTCCCTATTAAAGCTCCACTGTCATATTTTAAAGATCTTGAAAAAACATTACTTCGTTTTATATGGAATCAGAAAAAACCTCGAATAGCCAAGACATTACTCAGAAATAAAAACAAAACAGGAGGAATCACACTACCAGACCTCAGACTTTACTACAAATCGATAGTGATCAAAACAGCATGGTATTGGCACAAAAACAGAGAAGTAGATATCTGGAACAGAATAGAGAACCAAGAGATGAATCCAGCTACTTACCGCTATTTGATTTTTGACAAGCCAATTAAAAACATTCAGTGGGGAAAAGATTCCCTATTTAACAAATGGTGCTGGGTGAACTGGCTGGCAACCTGCAGAAGACTGACATTGGACCCACACCTTTCACCATTAACTAAGATAGACTCTCATTGGATTAAAGATTTAAACTTAAGACATGAAACTATAAAAATACTAGAGGAGAATGCAGGGAAAACCCTTGAAGAAATTGGTCTGGGTGAGTATTTCATGAGGAGAACACCCCAGGCAATTGAAGCAGGTTCAAAAATACATTACTGGGACTTGATCAAACTAAAAAGCTTCTGCACAGCTAAGAACACTGTAAGTAAAGCAAACAAACAGCCCTCAGAATGGAAGAAGATATTTGCAGGGTATATCTCTGACAAAGGCTTAATAACCAGAATCCACAGAGAACTCAAACGCATCAGCAAGAAAAAAACAAGGGATCCCATCGCAGGCTAGGCAAGGGATTTGAAGAGAAACTTCTCTGACGAAGATAGGCATGCAGCCTTCAGACATATGAAAAAATGCTCATCATCTTTAATCATCAGAGAAATGCAAATCAAAACTACTTTGAGATATCATCTAACTCCAGTGAGACTAGCCTATATCACAAAATCTCAAGACCAGAGATGTTGGCGTGGATGTGGAAAAAGGGAACACTTCTGCACTGCTGGTGGAAATGCAAATTAATACATTCCTTTTGGAAAGAGATATGGAGAACACTCAGAGATCTAAAAATAGATCTGCCATTCAATCCTGTAATTCCTCTGCTGGGCATATACCCAGAAGAACAAAAATCACAACATAACAAAGATATTTGTACCAGAATGTTTATTGCAGCCCAATTCATAATAGCTAAGTCATGGAAAAAGCCCAAGTGCCCATAGATCCACAAATGGATTAATAAATTGTGGTATATGTACACCATGGAATACTATGCAGCCTTAAAGAAAGATGGAGACTTTACCTCTTTCATGTTTACATGGATGGAGCTGGAACATATTCTTCTTAGTAAAGTATCTCAAGAATGGAAGAAAAAGTACCCAATGTACTCAGCCCTACTATGAAACTAATTTGGGGCTCTCAGATGAAAGCTATAACCCAGTTATAACCTAACAATAGGGGGAAGTGGGAAGGGGAAGTGGGTAGAGGGAGGGGGATCGGTGGGATCATACCTGTGGTGCATCTTACAGGGGTATTTGCGAAACTTGGTAAATGTAGAATGTAAATGTTTTGGCACAGTAACTGAGATAACGCCGGAAAGGCTATGTTAACCATTGTGATAAAAATGTGTGAAATGGTCTATGAAGCGAGTGTATGATGCCCCATGATCATATCAATGTATACAGTTATGATTCAATAAAAAAATAAATAAAAAAAAAGAAACTTCCAAAATTGAGATGCAAGACAAAAAATATCCATAAAAAAAGATGGAATAGAATATTCAAAACCAGTGGGACAATGACAAAAGGTATAACTTATGCCTAGTGGGAATGCCAGAAATAGAAGGAAGAAAAGTATAGATGCAGGGAATTTAGTCAGAGTGAAAAAGAGTGAAAACATTTTCTTTTAGTATCTTCCATTTTCTCAGGGAAACAAGAAGCAGTGTCACCAGCTGAGAGTGAGGAAGGACAAGAAGGCTTAGAGGCCTGAAGAGAGAATAGAGGAAAAATGTAAAGGAAAAAAGGGAGGGAAAGAAGGAGAAAGAAAGGGGGGCGGGTGTGTATGTAGGGGTGTATGTGGTTTTCTTGTGGAAATAACATGTCACACATAAATAATCCAGGATCAAAATGTCATTACTGTTCACAAAAATGAAACCCTGCTATGTCGTAGAATTCTTTGGAGAAATTATTTACAATCTAGAATTTTATATCCAGCCAAATTATCAATCCATCATAAATAAGTAAAATATCTCCAAGGAAAGAGCTCTCCAAGACACCAAGGGGGAAGAGAAAGGAATTTCTAGGATAATACTATAGAAAAGCTAAGATGACATCTGGGTACTAGGCCAAGACAAGGTCTATCTTGGAACAGGAAATCCTACATTTCCTCAATTATTTTTTTTAAGGAAAAAAATGATGAAACTAATTTTTGAGTATCTGAATAAGAATTTTATAGCTTTGACTCGAATTTGGTTAAAAAAATACTTAAAGGCATATAGAAAATAAGGGAAAATGAAGGCAATTAATAACTGACAAAAATAAGAAATTTCCCAAGGAAGGAAATATAATCAAAGTAAATTAAATAGATCAATTTTGACTAATATTTATAAAATTATAATAAAAAATGAATACAGTTAAATTATGATATTAAGATGTTGGGGAGATTGAGGAAGATAAGTATTGTATGAGACAGAAAAGGCTATAAGAGACTAAATTCCCCTCTTTCATAGTATAACAATATTAAATGAAATTTGAAGTAGAGAAATCAAGAAATATTTGTATAAGCTTGTTTTACAATACATGTAAAAACTAATGAAGAAGTAAAAGTTAAAAGTATTGATTTCAATCAATAGAAACTTGCAGATGAAGAGGGATAATACATGGACTACTCATTTTCATTATAGGCTTTGAACCATTTGATCTTGTGCCGTGTAAAAGTATAACTCTGATACAAATAGATAATAGCTATATAAGTTTAAATAAAATGAGTAAGAATATTTGACTTTGTTAACAAATGTAGCAAAGAGGTCAAATAAAGAAATCAAAATATTTCTGAATTTCATCATAATTTATTCAGTGACAATGATGACAGCAATTTCAGAAGCATGGCAGGGATAGAATCAAAAATTGAAAAGAAGTGAGAAAATAAAGGAAGCAAAAGAGGGAAACAAAAAGTTTCTTAAGCTTATTGAAGAAAAAATTATTTAAATGAAGAAATATAGTTATGACAAGATGGAGAGAGAAGTACAAAATGCACAGGTCAACACAAGGTCAATAACAGAAGATACTTGAGCATGATTATAGACTAAAGTGAAGGAGGGAGGGAGAAGATGAAATTGTTAAGGGGAAATGATATGAGTGACAGCAGTAGGAGGTAACTGCTATAGCAAGTTCTTAATGGAGATTGGGGATGTGGATTTAGTCTCGACCATAAGAGAAGATACGGTTCATTCTCTGAGACTGGAGAAAAGAGGGTGAATATAAGAATAGATGAGTTAAGTAGGTGGGGAGTAGGTTATGGTCTAAATTATGTCCCCCAATTTATATGCTGAAGCCCTAATCCCTAGCACACTAGAAAGTGACCATACTTGGAGATTAGGCCCTCAAAAGTGATTATAATAAAGGGAAGTCATTCTGGTGGGTCCTACTCTACTCTGACTGTTGTTCTTATAAAAAGAGGAAACTGAAATACACAAAGAGACACCAAGAGCAAGCATGACAAAGGGATAAGCATGTAGAGAGCCAGCAAGAAGGAAGCTATCTGCAACCTATGGAAAGAGGCCTCAGAGGAATCCAACCCTACTGGCATCTTAATCTTGGAGTTCCAGCCTCAATAACTGTAAGAAAATAAATTCCTGTTGTTTAAGTTACCCAATCTGTGGTATTTTGTTATGGCAACCCTAGAAAACTAATACAGGATAGGTAAGGCAAGGTTCCCCAGTGATCAAGAAGATAATGTGACCTGAGGCAAAAAGAGACATTAGTAAGCAGATGGCTGTGCTCAAAGAGCCTAGTGAAAGTGGGAGACAGTTCCTGTTTAGGAAAGTTCCATTTGGGGTTTGTCCTCTCAAGTATAAATACACCAAGAACAAATAACACAAACATTATACTGGGTGGCCATAAATTTCGTGTGCAATTTTAAATTTTAAAAATTTAAAATTTCCTGTGCAATTTTAAAACTTTATGGTCACACTGTAAATTCTCCAGGTCAATGATTCTAACTATCAATAATTTAGACCCCCAGGGAACATTTAGCAATATCTGGAGACACTGTTATAATAAAGGGAAGTCATTTCAGTGGGTCCTACTCTACTCACACCTCAAGAAGAGAAGATGCCACTTGATCTAGTGGGAAGATGTGAGGGATGTTATTAAGTGTCCTACAATCCTCACACTATCCCCCACAATAAAGAATTATCCAGAATATCAATAATGCCATGGTTTCAAAGCCCTGTGCTAGATGGATAAGAATCAGATTTCTAACACAACATCAATCTCTGAACATGAGTTTGCTGATTATAAATGTTAAATATACCAGGTATACAGAGACAAAGAGTCACAAAGACAAACGAACGATTTCATTCAGAAATTCATGTTCAAAACAATGCCATCCCTGGCCATACTGTCTTTCAAAGGGGCATGGACTTTTGAGTCAAATAAAACTGAATTCAAACTCTGCAACTTTATAACTATATCAACTTAAAAGAAATTATACTTCTCACACTTGACTGAGGGTAGTGAATTGTCCTAGTGTCTGCTTTCTCTTGGGATTATGAGCAACTTGAAGGTAGGGACATTGCCTTCTTGGCCATCTATGATAGAGCCTTGCTACGAAAGAACTTTGGTAAGTAGTAGGCAAAGTAAATCCAAAGTTTTGAAGCAGGAGGTCAAAGAAACACATTATCAAATGGAGCAAGAATATAGGGACAAAGGCAATAAAAATCCAGCCTTGAGCCCACAACTATCAAAAGTCAGTAGATAACAATTGAGATCAACCATTGGGAAACAGAAAAACAATTCTGAGAAACAAAAAATTTATATCAATGATTATGATCCACTGTTATACCAGATACTAAGAATAGAGGGTAAAATTGTCTTGCCCTCAAGAAGTTCATAGATATGTGAAGGAAACATATGAGAATGTTATAATGTAATGCAGTATCTGCATGCATGGAAGAGGTAGGCAGAGGCTACTATGGAGCACTTGGACAGGCTCAGAGATTGGGGGCAGGGTTATATTCTGGGGGGCCTTCTGGAAAGACAGCTTTCACAGCATCTCAAACAATAGATAAGTTAGCCATTCATGGGACCTGGGAGGAAGAGTAGCAGAATGTTCCGGACAGAGTAAAGAACAGTGCTGAGGCTCTAATGGGAGAGAAATGCATTCACAACCTGGGGACCTACAGAGTCGAGCACAGTTTTAAGGGCAGTGGGAGAATGGCAAGAGATGAGACCGTAAAGCAAGGCCCAAGTCAAATCTTGCAGGGCCTTGTGTGTCAAGCAAAGATTAGACTGTTCCCTAAGACAAACAGGGCACCAGCAAAGGATATCAGCCAGAGGAGGATCTCATTAGATTTGTATTTTAGGAAAATTACTCTGGTTACAATGTGAAGAATGGATTAGAGGCATAAAATAATGCAGTTAGGAGACTGCTGTGGGGACAAATCTCCTGAACTAAGTCAACATCAGTGAGAATGGAACATTGGATATGGATTGGA
This sequence comes from Nycticebus coucang, assembly GCF_027406575.1. Classification (NCBI taxonomy): domain Eukaryota; kingdom Metazoa; phylum Chordata; class Mammalia; order Primates; family Lorisidae; genus Nycticebus; species Nycticebus coucang. The sequence goes on along the minus strand of NC_069793.1, from coordinate 22,553,434 downwards.
GTAGTGTTAAGAAATCATAATCAATTTTAAATCTCTATCTGAATAAAAATAATGGCTAACACTATTTTCTGAATGGTTGCAATGTGCTGGGCCCACTTTCAACTGCTTTCTGGGTATTAATGTGTTTGTCACTCATAGCAACCACAGGAAGAGCAGATGAGGACACTGAAGTGCATGGAAAGTGGAAAGGCTGGAACTCAGCCTGGAGCATTTATTCAAAGCCTATGTATATGGCCACCTCCCATATTATCATGACTTGAACTAAAAGCGTACCTGGAAATGCAAAGGGGAAAGCCACTCCTGTGTCCCAATGCTGCCTCTGACCCTGTGCCCAACAAAGCCCTGATCAGTCAGCAAGCCCAGCCTTCTTTCTCTGCATCATATTAACTCCAAGATGCAGGAGTGCAATGATGGGACAAAGGAAAAACAGAAGGTTATGTAAAGGGGGAAGAAGAGCCACCATGATGATATGTGGAGGAGGGCAAATGTCTGGTCAAACAGGTGGAGAAATCTCACTAAAACTGGATCCCACTCCAAATCTATTGTAGGAGAAACAGTAGCCACATGGAAGTCTCAATATGTTGTTAAATAACAATATACAGTTGGCAAGGCAGGATGTGAGTATAATACCACTTTTTAAAGACAGAAGGAGATAAAGAAATACATTCCCAACCCACCCCACCCCCAGAGGAGAGGGTTTTGGAAACTTGCCATGTCAGTCTCCAGTACAAATGTCAGGCTTCCAAGTAGAGACAGGTAGATATATGTCAGTTTGGCATCTTGTTTTCATCTGAATACTGGTCTTCACTCCTTCTGTCCTGGAATTTATCACCTTTTTGAGTGTTATCTTCTGGAACCATCATTCCTTTGAGAATTAGTTTCTTGTCCTCTAAATTATTCTCCCCTATGTTGCATCACCCCCAAATGAGTCTCTCCCCCAATGATACTATGACCTTTGAAATCTTAGGTGGAAATCCCTAAGAGAGATACGGGTAGAAAGACACTAATAGTGGTTATATCTGAACTAGGGACACATTTTAAATTTTCCCTCCTTTTGTTTATCCTTTTTCTAAAATTACAAATGTATTATTTTAAACAGGGAAAATAATCCACAGATGAGCTGATAATGTGGGAAAATAATGCTAAGAAAGCCATGGAAGTCATGGAGAAAAGAAGAGTGTCCAGAGGTTAACAGATGACACCAGTGAGGAAGAATAGGTGAAATAATTAAAGAATGGGAAAGGGTGGAGACCCAGAAGTATGTTATAAATAAGCACTGAACCAACTCAGGTCTGTGCAGCAGGCCAATCAAGAGGAGGGATTTCCACCTAAGTTTCAAAGATCGTAGTAGCATCAGGGGAGAGACTCATTTGGGGATAATGCATCATAGGGGACAATAATTTAGAGAACAAGAAGCTATTTCTCAAAGGAGTTATAGTTCCAGAAAATACACTGGAAAAGGTGAGACATTCCAGGACAGAAAGAGTGAAGACCAGGATTCAGATGAAAACAGAACAAGACCCCAAACTGACATATATCTGCCTGTCTCTACTTGGAAGACTGAGATTTGTACTAGAGACTAACATGGCAAATTTCCAAAATCCCCTCCACTAAAAATAGAACGCATTTCTTGATCTCCTTCTGAAGGTCATCCTTTCCCCAAGTACCAATCAGTCCATTAACAACTATTCTCAACCTGGGAGTCTTCTTTCCCCGTATCAATTTTCAAAGCACATTGTAAATTTCAGCATCCCAATTTGTCAGCATTCTCTGCAGTGAAGCTTTGAAACAATTTATGGAGCTAGCTTTGGTGGTTAAGTCTGTCTTTGAAACTGCCATGGAAGAAAGAGTTGACAAGAAGGCTGGTACAAATGAAGGAGAGAAAATGTAGTTTAAAAGATAGTACTAAAAATCATTTGGCTCAGACTTTTGCCTCATGGCTAAGTCTAAAGGCTCATGTGTGCACATTTAGTGCACTTTAAGGATACTGCCTTTAAGAATACTGCAGCTCTTCAACCTCAGATCCAAAAGAACTTGATGTAAAGCAAGTAACCAATGGCCCTTAAGGTGGGTAGAGCTCATATCACATTCTCTCTTTTATTGTCAAACACAATGGACATTATCATCAGATTGTTCAGATCATCATTATCATCATCTCATCATTATTGCTAACATCTAGCACTTACCGTGTCTCAGAAACTTTATTAATAAGTCATTTGATCTTCAAAACAGTCCTATGAGTACTATCATTCCCTGATCTTCAAAACAGTCCTATGAGTACTATCATTCCCTTATTACAGATGCAACAATCAATGCACAGAAATGATATAACTTACCCAAAATCAAGTTGCTGATAAATGTTAGAACTAGGATTCAAATTCAGGCAATCTGATTCAGAGTTCATTCTCTTAACCATCACACTATACCCCAGAAGTATAATGAACATCTACCTGCCCACAGCATGTAAATTCCATCTTGTATACAAAGAGTTCTGCATCATAGTGGTAATTCAAACATAGTGATAGCATTAACCTCATTACCACCATTTAAGCTCAAAGGGAAATAGTTCATCTCCTCCAACCAGTCAGGGATGATTCTGAAATTTTGAAATTTTCAGAGGTAGGGGCAATGCAAGGGAAAGCACATTGAACAACATAACTGTTGAGGTTCAGGGGTCCCAGTTAGCCTGGTTCAATTACTCAGCAAAGCTAGAAAGTTCAACCAAGGCTCGGTGGGAATCAAAAGCAAAAGTGGGTGGAAATTGAAAATCAAACTGAAGTGGCACAGGCAGTGTGAATAGAAAGAAAAAGTAATCACGCAAGTTTCAGTATAACAAAGAGAAATTTTATTTCAGAACAGGGCTTAAAGAACTTCCAAAGAGAGTTGGAAGTGAGTCTCTCTCATGAAGGAAAAGAGGTGAGAGAGATGGAGATGCGAAGGCCATGCAGTGGCTCAAATACCCTCTTTCTGTTTGAAATTGTTCCAACTCTTTCATTGGTCTCTCTGTGCCTCCAGGAATTATTGCCCTTTCCTATTGACTATTGCCTTTTTCTATTGGTCACTGGTTACCCAGGATACCACACACCCATGTTCTTTTCTCTTTTTGGCAGGGAGAACAGCTGAGTGGTGAATGTTTCTACGTGTCCTCCAGAATTCCTCGTTCAGCAGGCCAGGCTTTCTTCCCACCCCCTTTGAAGGTCCTTTCTTTGTGTCCCTTCTCAACAGTTATTAGTATCAGTAGACACCAAAGTATTTTGTACAAACAATAAAATTCTGAAATTGACAGTAAGACTTAAATAATTTATACTCCTCATGTTATTAATAACAATTATACGCAGATGTTATTCATTTCTACAGCTACCTTATTATAAAAGACCCTGAGTCAAGGGAAAAGCTATTTACTTCCTTTAGATATTCTTTCTGCATATGATGGGAAAATGGTATTCAGCCCCCTACAGTACTCAAAAGAAAGAAGAAAGGAAAGAATTTCCACAATGAGATGTAAGAAGATAACTGCTTCTTCCACCAGCCTTGGTTTCTTTGGATTATTTTCCTGGCTGCAAATTTCCCAAATGTGGAGATTTAACTTTTGTCTAGGCCTCAGTACCTTGGCATTTGAACATATTGGTTATATGATGCTGTATGGGGGGTCATCTTATCATCTGTACCATATACAATGTCTATCCTGATTTATAGTAGTAAATCAGGAAAACGGAGTTCCTATTAGAAACACATTACAAAACTATGCTGTCACATAATTATCTTCTCTGCCTTATAACCAATATTTTAGATAATCACTAAGTTATATGTGAATTCAACTCACCTGAATGAATGATGTATATATTCAAAAGCTGTTAAGAAAAGGAAATTTTCAAATCTTGGGAGGATTATGTTTTGAGGGAGTATCTTGTTAGAATATTATTAGGCTCTCATATGGAAGAAATTTAATTTTATCACTCACATCACCTTCCCCAAACCACAACAAAGTTTTATTTGTCTAATGACATCTCCAGTGACTCCAGAAGCTCAGTTTTGTTGGAGAAATGTACAATATAGACAAAAAGGAGACGTCCACAGAACAACCACTCTGGAAGAAACAACATTTTGTGCCCTAAACTAACAGCAAACCAATTCTAGAGGAGATGCAGTTGCCCCACATTGAGAATTAGAAGATGAAGAGGTCAAAAGATACACCAGCACATTCCCCAAGTGTCACAATACTCCAACAAGATCCAAGAGAAAAACAAATTTACACCTTCAAGCATATAATTTTCTCTACTCAAAATACAAACATGACCCTATTAATCCAAATCAAACCAACAACTTGTGACATTTTTCTCATTTGAAAGATTAACAGTCAAGCAACAACTTAATTTCTAACCCTGAGTTCAAAAATTTATGAATTCACCCTGCAGGGTTCAAGAACCCCAGGTCCCTTGAGGCCAGAATAACAATGCAGGATAGTTTTGGATTCATGAGTCACCTCATTACATCATGAATTTTCCAAGGGAAAATTGGTCTCTCTGTGCCTCCAGGGCACCTAACTTCTGCCAGATTCACAGCCAGAAACAAAGGCACATAAACTCGGGAGCTGTCCCACTGTACAAGTACAGTTCTCCATCTTTCATTTGTCTTATTCTATATAATTTGAATTTCTCATTCATATAAACACTTAGTTCCCACTATGTGTTGAATGTGGCCTGATTTCTGGAGACATCAAAACAAATGTTGTATATTCTCATTCATACATTCTCATTTGCTCTTCCTGACATGTATTCGAGATTATGAAGACAAAGTTCATGAGCCCAGTTAGGTCTTAATCCTGTAATGCTTAACTCATTAACTGAATGCTTTAACTCAAGAAAATAACTAGTCATAAGACCACCCTAATTATACCATCATGATACAGCAGTATTCATAAATATCAAGAAAATGATACACAGTTAACTTTTAATTATGCACACTAATGAAGGGGAACAGTGGCATGGTTAATCCAAAATAGTTTACAATCCAGTAATAATTTCTATTAGGATTTAAAATTCATTATGTGACTTTCTTCCCAGAAGATTTGCCTTCTGATTATGTTTTTCATGATGAATATTCAAGCAAATACTTAATTTCTATCTTAGAGTTTTAAAATGTATACACTTCGACCTCCATTCCAAGGTTGAAGAACTAAAATGTAACGTTTTTCACTAAAGTCTGTGATACCACCATAACTTTGTATAATCCCATCCTGAATTTCCCACAGATGATGATTTTTCCTCAGGTCCTAATGCCATGTTTTCCCGGAAAATAAATGCATAAAGATTCTACTCTTTATGTTTCTAAGCTTTTCCTCTCTCATCCCTTTAACTCATTCTATTTAACTCTCTATTACTCATGCATGTGATAGTTTACAGATGAATATCTGTGTTAGTCAGCTGTTCCTATAATAATACTGAGTGACATGCTACCTGGAAACCCAATGACTTAAAACAAAAAGCATTTACTTCTTGCTCACAGATCATCAAATTGAAGTCAGGTCAAACCTTTGATTTTGGTTCAAATCTGCTCCTTGTATGTCCCCAGTTGCCTTGGGCCAGTGAGTCACAAGACACAAGGAGGCAAGAAAAGCCATCCATGCACAAGTACAGCCTTTGCTCACATCCTGTCTGTTCACATTCCAGTGGCTAGGGAAGTCACTTTCCTGAGGTCAAAGTCAGTGGGGCAAAAAAAAGTATACTCCACCCCAAAGGGGAAAAAATAAAGGTAAATTTTTACTAAAATATAATCCAATCTATTGTTTGACTATTTAATATACATTAGACTCTTTGGTAGGTTTTGAAAATTCTAGTATGAATAAGTCATGATTTCTGTCCTCCAGGAACTTATACTTCAGAGGGGAAAGTTCTAAAAAGATAATGTTAGAATGGAATCTAACACTTATTGAGTCTTGAGAATCAGCAAAAGGTTTACATCTGAGTAATGAGCTGGACTTTGAAGATAAATTTGAGTTTCCAGAGGAAAAATATAAGCAAAGATGTAGAAGTATAGCAGTAAACATCCTCTTCCATAAATGACAGGCCATACACTTCAACTAGAGCCTGGTATATATGGGAGAGACTGAAGACAAAATCAGTCCTATGAGCTAGGTTCAGACTACAAAAAGCCAATGAGTCACCCTAACAAGTTCAGAATTTGTGAATGGCAATCGGAAGACTGGTGGATTTCAAGTAGGAGAGCAAGAGAAATCACTGACATCACCAGAACTTGATTTTAAGAAGATGTACATTCTCCGTAGTAAAGTATATCAAGAATGAAAAAGCAGGCACCCTATATACTCAATACTAAGTAATGAAACTAGTAGATGAACAACTAACTTCAGGCTCACATGAAAGAAAAACACAATTAAATTTAAGAAGGAGTCAGGGAGAAGGGGGGTGAGGGGAGAAGAAAGGAGAGGGCTGATAAGCTCCCACCTAAAAGGTACAGTGTAGAGGTATATGGCACACCTCTTAGATGAAGGACTTAAATACAATGCAGACTTTTCCTAACAAATGCAAATAATATAACCTGACCATATGCACCTTTATGTTAATCTGAAATAAAAAGAAAAAGTAGAAAACACCAAATGGCTAGGTAGAAGAGACTGTAGAGATGGGGGAGGAGGTAATACGAACTGTGGCAATAGTTTAGGTAAACACTCAGACCCTGAGGGTAGCACCAGAGGCAAGGGATGAAAGCTGATTTGAAAAACATTGTCAATGTAGAATCAAAAAATAAAATAAGAGAGAAATGAGAAGAAGGAACTGCCTGGAATTGCTCTATTTTCCAAGCTTATACAACTGGTTGAAAGGTTCAGTCATTTCTTCTTTTTGCTTTCCAGAGTATGATACACTATAGTTCCTCCTTTCCATACCTCCCCAGAGGTCAAAGAATTCTGCCTCTTAGCCTAATGGAAGGCCAGAGAGCAGCAGAAGAGTGGTTGAGGCAAAGGAAGTCATTTGATGAGAAAAGATTGATATATTCCTTTCCATAATCAGTGGAACACAGGTGAATAGATTCAGCAGGTTCTTTATCAAGGCACTTTAATCACCTAACTCAAATCAATACTCCTTTAGAAGAATATAAATTAATTCTCCAAATAAACAGCTAATGCCTGAGGAGAGTTGCCTATAGTGTTTAAACACTCTAGCTCCTCTGTGACAGGAGGTGGAGATTAAACAAAGGCAACTATGAACTACTGAGATGGGTTCTCATGGGTAGCAGACTATCTCCTAGAATTCCAAGCTCCCAACGGAGTCTGTGGAACAAATCAAAGCTGAAACTGTGTTTCAAACTTGATTTACCAGCTATATGACCTTGGGCAAGTCACCTTTCCTCTGTTGCCCCCATTTCTGCCATCTGTGCAAATGAAAATTAATGCCTACTTCCCTGCTAATAATGGTTCTGGGATAGATAACCCCAAAGGTCTGCAACCTCAGGAGCACTCAAAAATGTTAGAATATTTTAGCCCTCATTCAATATATTAATTTGCTAAACCAAGGTGATTTGCTTAAAGGACTGTCAAATAAAATTACTTACAAAACTTCCCCTACAGACACAATATGTGGCTTGTACAATAAGAGCTAGCACAAGCATTACTTCCTGTCTTCAATCTTTCTCTCACCGTTTCCTCTATTGGCAAGAACCAGATCAAAAATCTAAGGATCAGCCATCCATGCTGAGAGCAAGGCCAAGGGTTAACACAGAGCTTTTTAAATGATCTCAGTTCTTGTTCTAAATGATGGTAGCCATGGTATTATTAATAAAGACTATTCCACCAAACTGATATGTGTGTGTGTGTGTCTGTCCTACTTAAATGTCAGGTGAGGAGGTCAAAGCATGAAGGATAAAACTCTCTTTTTTCAGAATGACCTCAGGGCAACTTGTAAGAGATTCCACCAGCCAAGGGAACAGATACACAGCTTCTTTCTGCTTCTGGCCCCTTCCTCCAGATTAAACATCATTTCTGCAGCCTATAATACTCCCCCAGTTTGAAAATTAATATTCAAATTCCCTAATTACATGGCCAAGCATTTTACAGGTCTCACCTGGAGGGGTAAACGATTTCCCAGGTCTCTGCCTTCCTCAGCAGGGAGTCTGGGAACCTCAATTTCAAGATTGTCATAGAAAACATTAGTGTCACTAAATTAACCAGCCCTTAGAATTATCCAAGAGCAAGTGTATATTGATCTGACTTAGAGATATGAGAACAGAAACACAATATTTTATGATTAACCTTAGGCTACTAATAGTCTCAGCAGATGGAAAGATTACTACAAAACAATCAAAATGTCCCTAGAAACACAACAGTCTTTGTGCCATATTTTCCTCTAAAATAATGAAGTTACTTATACATTCAATTGTAAGTCTTTCTCAAGGCAAAGATATTTATACAGATATAGAAATGTAAAATAATGATGCCTATGCTTTAGAAAACTCACTGTTTAATACATAAAAATTATTAGCAGTAGTAGTATCATTTCTGTATCATGCTAAAGTTAATAAAATGCTTCATATATGCATGATTCATTCAAATGTTCACAACTATGAGAGATGGGCAGGACCTTTATATCAAATTTAAGTATTTCTAAGTATGCTAAGACAAAGGTAAAACAACTTACACACAGAGACCCCCACACACACACACACACATACAATGGTGTATAATATCTTTAATTTCTGATAATACCATGTTCAAATCCCTTACCATTTACTGTGTGCTGGTAGGCAAATTAATTAAATTTGCCTCAAAATCCTTATCCCAAAATGGGAACAATATAACCTTTCTTAAAAGAAATGAGCTCCTGTCTATCAGCCCATGGTCAGGGCTTGTCCTAAGGATGCATTCTATAAATGGCAGCTAAAACACTCAAACAGCACTACTCACTGAGAAAGGGGCTTCATAGAAATGATGCAATTTTTCTTTCCAATGAGGCTATTGATTCTCTTTACAAAGACTCTCAGCAGAATAAATGACCCATCATTATTTCCCTGGCATACTTCTGGCATTTGGGGGGTTTCAAACAAATATGACTTACCACATCTGTGAGTCCCAAGGATCGACAGACCTTGCTTCAAAATGGCAGAAAATTATCACATCAATAAAAAATTGACCATTGTTCAGATACAAAATTCCTCCAAAGAAAATTACCTAGAGCTATCTGGAATGGAGAAGGCAGAGCTGAGTAGAATCAACTATCTTTATCCAGTGTGTCTTCAAGTGCCCACCAAGCCAAGTGCAGTCAGAGAATAAACCAAAGTGGGAAAAAGCAACTGGTTTTCTGCCTCCAGTCATCAATTCCCATATCAATTCTGAAGAGATGCCTTAAAATCCTTATTTAATTATATAATTTTGGCTCCCTATTTCCCATAAGTCAAAAGATTTGATTCCCATAAGTCAAATGATTTCCCATATACTCCCTTATCCCATCTCTGCACCCTCATCTCTCTCTTGCCAGTCTCTCCTTACATCCACCACTGCTATTCCAGTCCCACCATCTCTCGCCATCAACTCATCACATCCCTCTTAGACTCAAGACATTTTACACATCACCTTTTGGAGTCAACCATTTTATTATCAGCCATTTTGGCTGCATTTTGATACACGTCACTTTTTTCTTTCCATTCCTACTTTGCTTTCCACACCATGCTTATATTTTTTGCTCACCTTATAACTATGCCAAATCAACAGTAAAATCAGAAAAATATTTTTTAGTAACCAATTTTTCCATGAACTGATTTAGATCATGTCTAATTTTCCATCAATATTGACATTTATGGGGCTTGTTATTTAACTTTACTAGAGTAGCAAGTTCTGGTTTCAGAAACCTGAAGTGTTTGAGATTACTCATTCAAATCATCCTTCTCCTTCAGTTCCCTTCAAAAGCAACAACCACGAGCAGCTAAGCATGAACTGAGAATCCTAATCAAGGTGAAATGAATGAGCTGGTTGGATGGTTTGGGCATAACAATAAGAGATTCCTCTGCTATAGGAAGTATGTGTTGTACTCATTTCTTGGTGTATCAGAAAGGCAACCTAGGACAGTGTGGCTCAGGAGTGTGAGCCATAGCTCTACATTTACAAGATCTGTGACCTGGCACACAATATGTCACTTCTTAATGTCTCAGTTTCCTCCTATTAAAATGGGCATGATAAGAGTACCTAATTCATAAGGCTGTTAAGAAGAATAATGAAGAGAAGAGCTGCACCAGGACCCACAATCAGCACCCTCCCAGACCTCTGAAACAGCTGCCCTGGGACCCGTGATTGGCACCCTCCCCCCTCCAGAAGAGCTGCACTGGGACCGGTGATCAGCACCCTCCCACCTCCAGAAGAGCTGTGCCAAGACCCATGATTGGCACTCTCCCAACTCCAGAACAGGTGCACCTGCCTGACCCCAGTAAGAGCTGTGCCGAGACTGCTACCCCGCCTCCCCATGCCTTGACCAGGAACTCTGGGAGCTGCACAACCTGTTTTCCTCTGTCCTGTACCCTCCCTGCCTCCACACCCACCCGCTCATCTGGCCAGGGACTCTGGTAGCCACGTGCCCTCCGGAGCCCTCCCTGCCTCAGCACGGAGCCCTTCTCCTGATGAGAGACTACTGGAGCCTTGGACCCTCTGTGCCAAAGTCACTGGGCACCAGGCACTCCCAGAACCATGTGCACCACCACCCACCCACCCCCGCCCCGTTGATGGATCCAGGGGTGTCACACTCCAGAGCTGATCACACAACCAGAACTCCCTGGCTGGGGCAGCCCCAGAAGAGCTACACAGGGTCACTCCCTACAAAGATCCACCAACAATAGAGCAATCCCCCTAGGGTCTAATCTCGGAAAGACACCAACCCAACTCTGAGGACAGCCAGAGGCAATGGTGAAAAACAATCATGAGACAAAATCAAAGGAAAAACTCTGGCAATATGAATAATCAGAGTAGATCAACTCCCCCAAAAATCAATGTGGCAGACACAGCACAAGATCCCATGCACAAACAAATAGCTGACATGTCAGAAATCAAATTCAGAATCTGGATAGCAAATAAAATTGAACTAGAATTCCAACCAGTAACCCAAAAGATGTCTCAAGAATTCAATGAATTCAAAGACCAAATGACCAAAGATGTTGACACATTGAGACAAGAAGTTGCAGCCCTCAAAGATCTGAGAAACACAGTAGAATCCCTTAGTAACAGAATGGAGCAAGCAGAAGAAAGGATTTCTGACATTGAAGACAAAGCTTTCGAACAGTCCCAAACTTTCAGAGAGGAAGAGAAATGGAGGGTAAAAACAGATCACTCTCTCAGAGAGCTCTGGGATAATTCGAAGAAAACCAATTTTCATCCTATAGGGATCCCTGAAAGCAATGAAGTGGCTTCACAAGACAAGTCTCTTCTCCATGAGATTATGAAAGAGAACTTTCTAGACATGCCAAGAGATTCTGAAATTCAGATAGCAGTTTCAGAACTCCAGCACGACTCAACCCAAATAACACATCCTCCAGACACATCATAATCAATTTCAATAAAGTTAATATGAAGGAGAGAATTCTGAAAGCAGCCAGACGAAAGAAAAACATTACCTACATGGGGAAGAATATTAGAATAACTACATATCTCTCAACTGAAACCTTTCAAGCTTGAACAGGATGGTCATAGACTTTTAATCTCCTAAAACAAAATAACTTTCAACCCAGGATCCTGTACCCAGCTAAACTGAGTTTCATTTATGATGGAGAAATTTAATACTTCAATGACATTCACATGTTGAAGAAATTTTCCACAACTAAACCAGCTCTCCAGAATATTCTCAGACCTATCCTCCATAAAGACCACAAAAGTAAACCCACCACAAAAGTAAACCCACATGGAAAATTTTGATCAAATTCCAACTTCCACAGTCGCAAAAGGATTAAAAATGTCCACTGGACTCTCAAAAGCTTATCAATATCCTCAATTAATATGAATGGTTTAAATTGTCTTCTGAAGAGGCACAGGTTGGCTGACTGGATACAAAAACTCAAGCCAGATATCTGCTGCATACAAGAATCTCATCTTACATTAAAAGACAAATATAGACTCAAGGTGAAGGCATGGTCATCTATACTCCAGGCAAATGGAAAGCAGAAAAAAGCAGGCATTGCAATCCTATTCGCAGACACAATAGGCTTTAAAACAACTGAAATGAGGAGGGATAAGGATAGACACTTCATATTTGTTAAAGGTAATACTCAATATGATGAGATTTCAATTATTAATATTTATGCACCCAACCAGAACGTACCTCAATTTATAAGAGAAACTATAACAGACATGAGCAACTTGATTTCCTCCAGTTCCATAGTAGTTGAAGATTTTAACACCCCATTAGCAGTGCTGGATAGATCCTCCAAAAAGAAGCTAAGCAAAGAAATCTTAGATTTAAATTTAACCATTCAACATCTGGACGTAATAGAAATCTACAGAACATTTCATCCCAACAAAACTGAATACAAATTCTTCTCATCAGCCCACGAAACATACTCCAAAATCGACCACATCCTGGGACACAAATCTAACCTCAGCAATTTAAACAAAAATAGAAATTATTCCATGCATCTTCTCAGACTATCATGGAATAAAAGTTGAACTCAATAACAACAGGAATCTGCATAGCCATACAAAAACATGGAAGCTAAATAACCTTATGCTGAAGGACACATGGGTTATAGACAAGATTAAGAAGGAAATCACCAAATTTTTGGAACAAAACAACAATGAAGACATGAATTATCAGAACCTCTGGGATAACTGCAAAGGCAGTCCTAAGAGGGAAATTTATAGCACTGGAAGCCTTCCTCAAGAAAATGGAAAGAGACGAAGTTAATAACTTAATGGGACATCTCAAGCAACTGGAGAAGGAAGAACATTCCAACCCCAAACCCAGCGGAAGAAATAAATAACCAAAATCAGAGCAGAATTAAATGAAATTGAAAACAAAGAATTATACAACAGATCAATAAATCCAAAAGTTGGTTTTTTGAAAAGATCAATAAAATAGATAAACCTTTGGCCAATCTAACCAAGGAAAAAAGAGTAAAATCTCTATTTCGTCAACCAGAAATGGTAACAATGAAATAACAACAGACCCCTCAGAAATTAAAAAAATCCTTAACGAATATTACAAGAAACTTTACTCTCAGAAATATGAAAATCTGAAAGAAATCGACCAATAAATGGAAGTACGCCACCTACCAAGACGTAGCCAGAATGAAGTGGAAATGTTGAATAGGCCGATATCAAGTTCTGAAATAGCATCAACTATACAAAATCTCCCTAAAAAGAAAAGCCCAGGACCAGATGGCTTTATGTCAGAATTCTACCAAACCTTTAAAGAAGAACTACTACCTAAACTACTAAACCTCTTCCAAAATATAGAAAAAGAAGGAATACTACCCAACACATTCTACAAAGCAAACATCACCTTGATCCCTAAACCAGGGAAAGACCCAACAAGAAAAGAAAATTATACACCAATATCACTAATGAATATTGATGCAAAAATACTCAATAAGATCCTAACAAACAGAATCCAACAACACATCAAAATAATTACATACTATGACCAAGTGGGATTTATCCCAGGCTCTCAAGGCTGGTTCTATATACATAAATCTATAAATGTAATTCAGCACATAAACAAACTAAAAAATAAAGGCCATACGATTCTCTCAATTGATGCAGAAAATATCCAGCATCCCTTCATGATCAGAACACTTAGGAAAATTGGTATACAAGGGACATTTCTTAAACTAGTAGAGGCTATCTACAGTAAACCCACAACCAATATCATAGTGAATGGAGTTAAATTGAAATCATTTCCACTTAGATCAGGAACCAGGCAAGGTTGCCCATTGTCTCCATTGCTCTTTAACATTGTCATGGAAGTTTTAGCCATTGCAATTAGGGAAGAAAAGGCGATCAAGGGTATCCACATAGGGTCACAACAGATCAAACTTTCACTCTTCACAGATGATATGATTGTATATCTGGAAAACACTAGGGATTCTACTACAAAACTTTTCGAAGTGATCAAGGAATACAGCCATGTCTCAGGCTACAAAATCAACATCCATAAATCTGTAGCCTTTATATATACCAACAATACCCAAGCCGAAAAAACAGTCAAGGACTCTATTCCTTTCACAGTAGTGCCAAAGAAGATTAAATATTTGGGAGTTTATCTAACAAAGGACGTGAAAGATCTCTATAAAGAGAACTATGAAACTTTAAGAAAGGAAATAGCTGAAGATGTTAACAAATGGAAAAACATACCATGCTCATGGCTGGGAAGAATCAATATCATTAAAATGTCTATATTACCCAAAGCATTATATAATTTTAATGCAATTCCTATTAAAGCTCCATTGACATATTTTAAAGATCTTGAAAAAATAATACTTCATTTTATATGGAATCAGAAAAAAACCTCGAATAGCCAAAACATTACTCAGAAATAAAAATAAAGCGGGAAGAATTACACTACCAGACCTCAGACTGTACTTTAAATTGATACTGATCAAAACAGCATGGTACTGGTACAAAAACAGAGAAGTAGATGTCTGGAACAGAATAGAGAACCAAGAGATGAATCTAGCTACTCACTGTTATTAGATCTTTGACAAGCCAATTAAAAACCTTCAGTGGGGAAAAGATTCCCTATTTAACAAATGGTGCTGGGTGAACTGGCTGGCAACCTGTAAAAGACTGAAACTGGACCCACATCTTTCACCATTAAGTAAGATAGACTCTCACTGGATAAAAGATTTAAACTTAAGACATGAAACTATAAAAATACTTGAAGAAAGTGCAGGGAAAACTCTTGAAGGAATTGGCCTGGGTGAATATTTTATGAGGAGGACTCCCCAGGCAATTGAAGCAGTATCAAAAATACACTGCTGGGACCTGATCAAACTAAAAAGCTTCTGCACAGCCAAGGACATAGTAAGTAAAGCAAGCAGACAGCCCTCAGAATAGGAGAAAATATTTGCAGGTTATACCTCCAAAAAAGGTCTAATAACCAGAATCCACAGAGAACTCAAACATATTAGCAAGAAAAGAACAAGTGATTCCATCTCAGGGTGGGCAAAGGACTTGAAGAGAAACTTCTCTAAAGAAGACAGACGCACCATCTACAGACACATGAAAAAAAGTTCATCATCCTTAACCATCAGAGAAATGCAAATCAAAACTACTTTATGATATCACCTAATCCCAGTAAGAGTAGCCCACATAACAAAATCCCAAAACCAGAGATGTTGGCGTGGATGTGGAGAAAAGGGCACACTTCTACACTGCTGGTGGGAATGTACACTAATATGTTCTTTTTGAAAGGATGTTTGGAGAACACTTAGAGATCTAAAAATAGACCTGCCATTTGATCCTATAATTCCTTTACTAGGTATATACCCAGAAGACCAAATATCACAATATAACAAAGACATCTGTACCAGAATGTTTATTGCAGCCCAATTCATAATTGCTAAGTCATGGAAGAAGCCCAAGTGCCCATCGATCCATGAATGGACTAGCAAATTGTGGTACATGTATACCATGGAATATTAGGCAGCCTTATAGAAAGATGGAGACTTTACCTCTTTCATGTTTTCATGGATGGAGCTGGAACATATTCTTCTCAGCAAAGTATCTCAAGAATGGAAGAAAAAGTATCCAATGTACTCAGCCCTAGTATGAAGGTAATTTATAGCTTTCATATGAAGGCTATAACCCAACTGTAGCACAAGAATATGGGGAAAGGGCCAAGGGAGGGGAAGGAAGGGGGGAAGTCGGGGTGGAGGGAGGGTAATGGGTGGGGCCACACCTACGGTGCATCTTAGAATGGGTGCAGGCGAAACCTACTAATTGCAGAATACAAATGTCTACATACAATAACTAAGAAAATGCCACGAAGGCTACATTGAACAGTTTGATGAGAATATTTCAGATTGTATATGAAACCAGCACATTGTACCCCTTGATTGCACAAATGTACACAGCTATGATTTAACAATAAAAAAATAAATAAATAAATAAAATTTTTAAAAAAAAAGAAGTTAATGGAGTCAACAATTGTAAATGCACAAGTGTGTGCCCATGCACACACACACAGTGAATAGGTCTTGGCACACAAAAAACACTGTGTAAATTCTTGTTTTAAAATAAATATAATATCATGTGATTATATTACTGATGGCAACAGATGCCCCACAGTAGCTACCAAAAGCCAAACCATTGGAGGTTTATTTCTTAGAGTAATGAAGTAGGTATTATCTAATATTGCAAAAAAAAATAAAACATACCCCAATTTATTCTTTGCATTAGAAATGGAAAGCAGTACCATTAGCTTTCATCAATCATTACTGACAAAGGTTGGAAATATTTTCTCAGGGAAAAAAACTGCACAAAGGCTGACAGTTATGAAGTGTCCAAACACAGGCATCAAAGTACCCTGCTTTTCCACACACACGCCCATACTCTATTCTGTGAGAGGAAAGTTTAAACCAGGAAATACAAATATCACCATGGACTGACTTTGATAAATGAAGCTTAAATGCCCCTTTTATCCTAAATGATCTCTTACTTATACGGGAACTACTATACAGCACCAATAGTGAAAAGCCACACAGCAAAACTACAAGGCAATATCACAGAAAGAGAATTTTAAAATAGCTACACCGGAGAACAGGGAAAGGAGGTAACAATGTCTGTTCCTCCGTAGGCTCACACTAAATATGCAAGAGGCAAAGCACTCCCAGTCCTGAACAAGACTTGCCGGACACAGGACTGACTATTCACCTGTAATCACACAAAGGGAAGAGAATGAACAAGTTTCCTCATTTGAACCCATAGTTCTAACACCTATTGTCTCTGAGAACTTGGATAATATATTTGCCTTATTTGACTCTCAGTTTTTCCAACAATGTAATGGAGATAATGCCTTACTGAGCTGGATTCATCAACATACAACTATGGATCCCTATACAATGTCTGGAAACACAGAAATCATCTCTACTTGCCCTATTGTATACAACATTAGTAATAAATCCTTTCCTAAATATGTGAGGAGAAATTAACTCAGTATGTGATCTGTACCATCAAATGGAAATTGCATACACACACACGCACACATATTTAATGTATTTCTTATACTCTGTATATCCTCAATTTTTTCTCATGTATTAGTAAGGTCCTTATTGCAAGTAACAGAAACTAATTTTTAAGCACTTAAGAAAAGGAATTATTGGAAGGGTTTCAGGAATTCACAAAATAAATTTATGGAAAGTTCTAAAGTCCAGGCCTAAAAACCAGTTAGGAGTGAGGAATGCACAGAGTTTGAGAGCAGGATTCCCCCAGCAAGAGTTACATAACTGGAGCAAGCTGTACATGGGAAACACCTACCACCACGCTGAATCTGGGCTCTATATCTTCCTTCTCTGTAGGTTCCTTATTCAGTGCTCAATGTTCCTTATACACCTCTGACCCTGGCTGTCCCGGAGCAAGCTTAAAAGAAGGATCTGATGTCTTTTGCTTCCAAAGAGAGAGAGAACAGTGAGAGGCAATCTCAGCAATAACCTCCTATCAACGCAATGGAGGATTCCTCCAGAGGGGAAGGGAGGCACTAATAGGCAGGCAGGGGTAAATAATAAAAGATAATAAAAAAGTGACACATCACACATATTGAGAAGAAAGGAAGATAAATTGACTATGACCGGTATAGTTCTCTCCAGTTTTGAAATATGTTCCAATGCACCATCGTCCATGCATTTCAACAAATACTTATTGAATATCTGCATTTCCATTCACTGAAGATACAATGGTCAAAGATTCATGGGTGACTCATCCTCAGAAAGATAAATAAAAACAGGTAATTGTGATAAGTATTATCTGTAAGTAAGCACATATCAGGAATACCTAACCCAGTCTTGCAGGAAGTATAGGCAGGATGACCTTAAAGCTGAAATACAAAGTAAAAAGAATAATTCTCTAACTAAACCAGCATATTAACATTTTGGGTGGATAACTGTTATGGAAGGCTATTCATCATAGGATCCCCAGCCGCATCCCCAGCCTCTACTTAATGGATGGCAGTAGTACCCTGCCCCAGCTGTAAAAACCAAAAATGTGTTCGGACATTTCCAAATGACTCCTAGAGGACAAAATCACCCCCAATTGAGAACCACTAATCTAAAACTTTCTATACTTTTATAATTAGTCCCTTCATTTAAATTCTTCTCAAATAATCCTGTTTCAGTGTACTATCTCTTTCCTACCTATACCCTCTATTGACACAAGAAGTCTATGGGTAAAACTGGGCGTTATTAGCACATTAAAACTTACTTGACCCATTATAATGTAAATTCCACAAGATATTCCATGCCTTGTAGATTGCTGAATCCCCTTTACCACCCAGTGTTGGACACTAGCACATTTTAATAACTATGTCCCATATAAATAAATTTAAGCTGTATCATCAATAGTAATTATTCATCAAAAAATATATAAAAGTTTTCACAAAAGATAAGAAGGTAAATACAAAAGGTGAAACAATACTGAGCTTCATTAAGTACAATGCAGAAGAGATGAAGTCTCGGCCGATGGCTTTGAGTATTCTGAGCACTATGTAAAGCAACTCCCATTGCAGAATATTCCCTCAATTTAGCTGACTTGTGGGACTGTTAGTAAAATCATATCAATTCCTTCCACTTGGATGTCAAATTCATCGAAGCAACCTAGACTATAAACTCCAGGAGAGATTAGATACAACCTGTCTATCCTCTGCCTTGTTCGGTGGCTAATAAATGTTTGTCAAATGAGTGATTATGATGTGGTTTCCAAGTAGCTTGTCTGTAGAGGGAAGGAAAGGTTATGGTCTCATGACATCAACACCTTTGAGGATATTGTTTTTTCACGTGTATTGGTGAACTGAAATTCTAAGACTGACTTATAGTTAAATTAACCAGCCTCAAAAAGGCTCATAACTTCTGACTCAAAGAATAGTCAGTGGACCAGAAAATGGAAAACACCAATTCTGGAAGATGGAAATTTGATTGAGCTTCATAGTAAAGTTGTATGGGTTCTTTGAAAGCATGTGCTAGCAAAAATGATATTTTTATTAGAAATCAAGTCCTTTAACACATGACTGTGTCCCCTATTATAAAAATACATGTATTATTTATCTATTGCTGAATAACAAATTAACCTCCTGAAACTTAGCGGCTAAGACAACACACTTATTATCTTACAGTTCACAAGAGTCAAGAATCTGGACACAGCACAACTAATCCTTCACTTCAGAGTCTTTCATAGGCTAACATGAAGATGCCAGCTGAGTTGTGGTAATCTTAAGGTCCAACTAGTGAAAGAGCAGCAGCTTCCAAAGTTATTCATATAAAAATTAGCCGGATTCATTTTTTTGAAGACTGTTGGCTGCAGGCCAACTTCAGTACTTTTGCCATGTAGGTTTCTCCAACATGGCAGCTTGCTTGCTTGATGTATGCAAGAGAAAAAAGCAATAGAGTGTATGTTAGAAAGATGAGAGTTGCAATCTTTTGTAACCATATGACATCTCATCATCTTGTGCCATAGTCTATTACCTGAAACAAGTCACCATATCCAGAACACACTCAAGGGAAGGGGATAATAGAAGGGAACCAGGGTACCAGAGTACCAGGAGGCAGGGAACATTGAAGGCCATTCAATAAGTCTCTGACAACACAAATCACCAAAAGAGAAAAGATTCTTTCCATAGATTCAAGGAACTGAAGTTCAGGGCCATTGGGTATCTTAGTTGGAAAATTAGGATAAAGAGGAACCTCAGAAAAGTGTTGGAAGCTAAACTTTGTCAACTCAAATAGTACCTAAAATGTTAGAGCAAAGGCATTCAGGACCTCAAAGCCACAGAGCAGAGAAGGAACCAGAATTCTTTGATCACCTAAGAGTTAGCACAAACTTTAACTCTTCATTTTATCCTCATTCACTATTATAAACTGGGTATTTTTATCCCTAGTTTATACATAAGGAAATTGAAAAACAATAAGGTTACATTTCTGTCCTAAAATTATATAGCTAATAAATAATACTTCTGATTGACAATACAGACATTAAAATCAATCAGCAATGAGCTGGGTTCTAGACCCTATAACTTATTTGCCATGTAACATTTTGTAAGTTACTTGTCTGTATTAACCACTGTTAAATCTGGAGTGCCCAGCACATGCTCAGTAAATGTTCCATTGAACTAATTAATCCGCCTCAGTTCTACCCATAAGATGGGCTAAATAATTGTACCTACTTCAAAAGTTATTGAGATGATTACATGATGTTACCCAAACACGTAGCATAGTGCCCAATGTTTAGAAAAAGCTAAAAATGATAGCTACTGTTACTATGCTGCTCATCCTGATGCCAGTCTTAACCTTGAACATTGCATCCAGTCTAACTATAACATTTACTAAAAGACACTATAAAACTCCATTTTCCTAATTCCTGCCTCATCTGTCTCTACCTGATAAAACCCTCAGGCCAAGTCTTTTCATTTTCTTTTAATTAAGAGACTATATCTTAAAGCAGTTTTGAGTTTATAGAAAAAAATGAACAGAAAATATATAGTTCCCATATAGTCCCTCTTCTTCCCCCCCCCAAACTAACAGCTCCCCATATTATTGATACTTGGCATTAGTTTGGTATATTTGATATAAATGATAATACGTTATTGATACACTATTAAATGAAGTCTATATACTCTATACTCTCCTACATGAATGCTACCATACAGTTCCCACATTTGCATCATTACTGACGTAAGTTCCTTCTTTGGTTAAATGGACAAACTGAATTCAAGTTCTAAAACATTCTTTATTCTCTCTGAGGTTTAGATGCAACCACCACACATTCTTAGCAAAATGACTCAATAAAACACAGTGAACAATTAGAGTGTCCTTGGAGGAATCCAGCAGAGATGGTTGCCTTACCTCAATAGTACCTTTCCCTGGGATGTACAGGAACTTAACCTCTAGAATAACACTGCCATCTTTTTGCTTTATTTGGCCTTATTGTTTCTCCATTTGGGAGCCAAGTCATAGCCTCATAAAACAGTGGGAGGGCTAAGAAAATTGTTTAAATACAGTAACTATTAAAACCTCAAACTGCTGTGCTAATTAAATTGCCTTATTGCTACAAATTTTGTAATACAAGGCAAGTAAAAGTACCAGCCTCCATCCTTGGCAAGAAGAAACAACCTTACATTTCTAGACACGCTTACATTTGACTTCGAGGCAGACTGCAGCCCAGGAGAAAGTGTATGCTTAGATCAGCTGGCTGGATTTCCCTCTTCTCCAGGAAGCCTCATTCTACTCAGTTAGCTAAGGTTACTTGGGGCTAATGGATAACAATTAAAAAAAAAAAAAAGCCATTGAATTAGAGTTAACTGCTGATTGAATGTACAAGTTCAACTGAGAAGCTCAGAGGACTTCGTGCAACCAATTGGTTAGTAATAATTGAGTACGTGGTGTCTAGGCACTCTAGTGAAGCCAACATGTATATGTTAAGTGCCCTGTGCATGAAAAAAGAACATTAGTGGTCAGCCCTTGCATATGCCTCCTTAAGAAAGGCAGGCCAAATAAAAAGGATAATTAACATAAATTTATAGATCAGAAAGATTAATAGAACAGGCTCTGGGACCAGATTGTCTAACTTGAACCCTGGTCTACCACTTGCTAGCTACAAACTTAAATAAGTTATTTAGCTTTCTATGCCTTGTTACCCCCATATGTAAGACAAGGCTAATACCAGGAAGTATATTAAAAGGTTGAATGAGGATTAAATGAGCTGATATGAGAATTGCTTAACATGGGGCCTAGCATAAGTCTATCTGCACTCAAAGTGGGGAGTATTGTTATAATTACTATCACTGAATAGTATAGAAAATTCTGAACAGGAAACTGGAATTCCTGTCTTGGATATACTTCCAATCTGAGGCTGTTTTCCTCCTGTGTCTTTAAATTTATTCATTTATACACTAGAATAAGAAGAAAGTTAAATTACCTCTAAAACTCCTCCAAGCACTAAAACATTATGAACGACAGGAATTATAGTCTGTATGTGTAATATATTCAGGCAAGTGTGGCACACAGCAGACAAGTGAGAAGACATTAATTCGAGTATTTATTGAGCACCTAATAGGTAAGAGATATTGCTCTAGGCACTAAGTATTTGCCAGAATTAATAAAAGAATAGGGAGTTGAGTTCAAATACATTAAGACATAGCCCCAAGCTGTACAGACTTGGCCCACTTTTGTCTGTCTTTCACTGATTTTCAGAGTCCAGAACCCAGGCAAAATACATCAGTCAGGGTCATAACAGAAAAGAGATGGCATTTCAAATTAAGATAATTAAAGGAGAGTTCACTAAAAGGAATATTTACAAAGGGGAGAACAACATATAGGGAAATTTAAAAGGCACACCTGTTTTAAAATGTGCCTGGGATTTTTTTTTTTTTTATTCAGGTACAATGAAGCCAACAGATCAAGGGAAGAGGCACACCTCACACAGGGCCTAAGGCCACATGGGGAAGCTCCAGGGTCAGTCAGGGGCCACAGGGAATGGGAGGAAAACAAGGGAAAGAGCCTTTATTATGGTTTCCTCACAAAAAGAATGAGCAGGGAAGAATAAGCAGGCTAAGCAGGTTTGGGGTTGGCTAGTTTGAATAAATTTGGTGGATTATAAGTCATAGGAGTGATCACTACTTATCTGATACCTTGCTCTGTCATTTAGAGCAGAGGGATTTTGACCCTGCCTATAAGAGCCTGATAAAATGAGGGGTGTGGGGGATACGGACTCAGTATTGCTGCTTTGCATACTAAAGCATGCTCATAGGCAAGTTCTTTACTATCTCTAGGAATTAGTTGACCCTGGGAGAGGCAGTTCCTCACCCTCCCTAGGTCCACAGAGCTCTAAGATATCAAAATATCAAAAAGCACAGTAAGGAAAATACATGATTAATCACAACCATCACCCCCTTTAAGGAACAAGAATGAGATGGTTACCATAACCGAAGAACAGAGAATCACATGAAGAGGGCCGCCCAAACAGAGAAGCACCTGGATAGCTGCAACTCAGTCAAGGGATGCAGTCAGCCCATGGGGACTTAGCACAGAGGGAGTGAACAAAGAAATAAAACACCCAGCCTCTCTCCCGCACTCCTGTCAATTCCTGGTAGGGGTCCCCATTCTCAGAACCCAACTAGAAGCCAGAAGGCAAGGAAGACCATTGACATGGTCTGCACAGGTCCACCTGCACAGGCAGAAAGTAGAATGGGGAAGTGGAACAGAAAAGCAAAGAGAAGGCATCAGCACATACAGGAAGAACACATCCAATTAGCACTGGGACCGCACCAGGAGAAGCTGGAACTGCTTCTGCTTCTGTTTCAGGGAAAAACTGCCAATGACCCGCAAAAAAAGAGAATTATTGGGTTTGACATTGCCTAGAGGTAGAGCAGCCAAAGAGGAAAGGGGAAATTTATTTCTTCATTCCAACTCTTAGCCTTTTCCCTCCTCTCAGCACAAATGTGGGACACCATGGAGAGAGGCAGGTAAGATTTCATTCATTTCCTCATGACAGGGACCTTCTGTCAACGCATCCTTCAGGTGCTCCAGGATACTTAAAAGCCCACTGGGTTCCAAGAACTGCTGACCTCATCTGCTGCCAGGAAACCTGCTGCAGACTCTAGTATCTGAGCTCTCACGTCACTGCTGGCCCCAGACGATCTGGGAAGATGCAAGGAGCTGATGCTGAGGCCCAGAGTCAGAACACAGTGCACACGTGAGAAAGGCAGCTCTGCTCCTGCGGCTTAGACAACGCCAGCAACCCAGGCAGGCTGCTGAGGCAGCAGGAACAACACTGTTGGGTAATTACTGCATGAGTCTACTCTGCCCATCTCTGTGAATATCAGACTGAACCACACATGCTCCCCGCCCTCTGAAGAATTTACAATGTATTAAGAAGAGACAGAAAAAACAATACCAATGTAGAGCATAAAACTAATCTTAAAACTCCACACCCAGGCCTCTGCTGGGCATGTCAGCATAGACTACAGAGGTAAAATTTTTTTCTTAGAGGAAGGCAAAAATATTTTACTTGTTGCATATGTAATGTGCAGACAGACATTTGTCACATAAACAGATACCTTATGTTGTACGTCTATAGTAAAATTAAACTTTCACGGGGAGGTAGGCGATTAGGAAAGAAAGTATCTGAAAAGGTGTCTTAAGAGTGAGATAATAAAAGAAAAGTTGAGGAACAATGAACTTAATGGGTAAGAATATGGGGCTTCAGGTCAGACTGCATTCTGGCTCTATCCCTTACAGATGACCGACGTGAGATTTTTCTCAGCTTACTCAGTCCTTCTATGCCTCAGTTTTATTATCTGCAAATTATCGACAATAATAGTACCATTGCCTAGGTACTCTAATTAAATGTAAAAATGCATATTAAGTGCCTAACAGGTTATCTTACACATAGTAACTACCCAGCAGATGTATGCTATTGTTAGTCATCCATTCAACAAATCATGTCCACCTACCAATACAAGAAATTCTAAAATCTAGGCCTGGCCCTTACAAGACATTGTAAGAAATGGCCTAGCACAAAAAAAAAAAAAAAGTTTCAGTTTTGCAGGCAGACTGGAGTTTGAACTAAGAATTCACCACCTGGTAGCAAATCATTTAACTTTACCTAGCCTCAGGTCCTCATTCCATACAGTGGACAGGAATAATACCTACAATAATAATGAGCACCTACTATTAGGCAAGTAGGAGGTGTTGAGAATATGTGAGAGAAAACAAGTTTTATCCCTTTTGGGGCTTACTTCCTAACAGAGTACAGAGACAATAAACACATAAAATAATAAAGATGTCATAGAATGTCAAGGAATAATAAGTATCAAACAGCAAGATTAAGCAGGGTGGGTATTAGGATTGTGATAGTATATTCTATTAGACACAGTTGCCAGGAAGGATTCTTTCCAGAGGTGACATGTGAGCACAGACATGAATGAAGTAAAGAAATAAACCCTGCAGAGATCTGGATAAATAATGTTCCAGGAAAAGAGAACATCAAATACAAAGACCCTAAAATAGGAACACCTTCAAGCCTATTCAAGGCTGGTGTTGCTTGGGCACTG
The DNA here is from genome assembly GCF_027406575.1 of Nycticebus coucang. NCBI lineage: Eukaryota > Metazoa > Chordata > Mammalia > Primates > Lorisidae > Nycticebus > Nycticebus coucang. The sequence continues at coordinate 22,528,196 of NC_069793.1, read as the reverse complement.
TGAACAGGAGGGGCGAGTATGGTGGGACATGGATTCAGAAAGTGAGCCAAGGGCTTGAATTTTCTTCTAAGTGTGACAAGGGTTGGGAGCAGCATGTCTTAGGAAGATGTCTCTGGCTGCTATGTAGAGAGTGAACATTAGGGCAAGAAGGAAGACAGAGTAATTGGGAGGCTACTGATGTAGGTAAAGCACTTAGCACTGCACCTAATGCAACAAATAATGAGTAGGATCTGTAAGAAAGTCTACTTGGAAGCAAACAACATGATGAATGTTCCATGATGCCTCACCTTCAACTTCTTGGTGCTGACGTCAGGGCTGAATCCAGGGCCAAATAAACTGCTGATATCATCCACTGTTGGTGTCTCATAAGCAGCATTTTATCCAATGCATAAAATTTCTAGAATCTAACCATCAGTAGCTTCCTAAACCCCCTTTTTCAGATATGACTTTTCTAAACCTGTGGCAAAGGTATTTGTATCCTAATAGTCTGTACATTTTTTTTTTTTTTAAGAAGACAGTTTTATTTTATCACCCTCAGTAGAGTGCTGTGGCATCACAGCAACCTCCAACTCCTGGACTTAGGCGATTCTCTTGCTTCAGCCTCCCAAGTAGCTGGGACTACAGACACCCACCACAGCACCTGGCTATTTTTTGTTGCAGTTTGGCTGGGGCCAAACCCGCCACCCTCTATATGTGAGGCTGGCACCCTAATCACTGAGCCACAGGCACTGCCTGTCTGTACCATTTAAAAATAAAATAATTCTCTATATCAAAATAGTATCATCTTAAAATGACTATAGTAGATCAGGGAAATATTTGGGGGTTCAAAGAGTTGTTTTTCTCATTGAATTTTAAGCATAAACCAATTTCATAGCCCAATGCCTGAAATAAATAACAGTCAATAAATTTCTATTGAAAGAATGAATGCATGACTCTCATAACAAACTATAGAGTGGAGCCATGAAGCACAAAGCAAGGCTATAAATGTTTATGTTATAACAAGGAAAAGTACAAAGTCTCTTCTTGATTATTTTTTTTCTGGAGTACAAAAGGTCAAAGTGACACCAGTAGGCATAAGGCCAACACTTGTCTGCATCTCTTTAAAATGAACTTTGACAAATCGCAGACTTTTGTGGGGGATAATTATCCAGAACCAAAAGTCAATGATTAGGCTGTAGTATATGGCCAATAAATAGTTGCCAAGTTAGTTGCAAAACATAAGAATAAAACTCTGTTTAAAAGGATGCTTGTGTCATTTTCCTTGAGTTACAGTAAACTAAACTCCTTTCCATTCCTTAAATATAGAAAAGTCAATGACTTCTGCTTAACTTAAAACTACTTTAGCAATGTGATGGGCAAATAAAACAATATTCCTTTTTCACCCCAGCCACACCCTGTTCATCAATTCCAAAACGTTCATCTTGACTGTATTAGCGAGCTGAGAGAAGCAACACTACTCAGTAGAAAAGCCTACTGGACTCAAGCCTTTTACTCTTAATAATGCAGTTGATTTCAGCCATCTATTCTCATCACAGAGGAAGGAACAAGGATTGATAAGGAGCATATCTTACCCATAAAGCACAGACTGGAATGGAAAAGTTCTTTCCAGATACATCTGTTTCTGAGAAACATACCCTTTCCCACATCCTCATATGGAACTGGATCAATCACCAAGTAAATGATGAGTTTCAGGACATGAAGGTAGTTCCGATTTACATACCCTACTTTGACCTGGCTCTACCCTCCACTGTCACTTGACTGAAGCCAGGAACAGAATGCCTTCCCTAGTCTTCATCCAGAGGAAAATGAAAAAATCCGACTTCTGCCTCATATCATTTTCATCTTTCATCTTAATTATCACAACCAAAAGTACAGAAATCATTATCTTTACAATGAAGAATGTTCAATTAGCATTTCCCATATAAATTTCACATTACAAAGGAGGTTATAATGGATAATGCAAATTGCTAATAGCCTTTTTTTCCTGAGCTGAAAAATTGAGGTGCTTAACAAAATGAAATTAAATCTAAGCCATTTTCAAACAAGTCAAGATCTTTAATTACTTGATGGGAAAAAAGAAGGAGAGACAAACTAAATTTTTTAAATGGTCATATTTTTTAAGTGGTTTCTCTTTCCACCACACTGCTCAAGCTGTCCCTACAGATAGCTAAATGCTTGTCTTGTTGTGCTCAATGGATTTTAAACTATTGTGAAAATTGTTATATGTGATTTTTTTCATTAGCAGTGCTATTTAGTAAGTTGGAAACTTATTCCAAGTAAGCATTGTTTGCTCTATGGCATTTTAATTGGTTCCCATCCAAAACAGTTCCTCACAAAAAACAGATCTCGTAAGTGATACTGTTTCCTGTCAAATCAGAACACGTTGCTTTGAGCAACAACTTAAGATACTGTGATTTATTAAAATAGAGTCCTGAAATTGTACAGTCAGAATAGGATGGCTTAGGTATTAAGCAGCAATGACAGTGGTTGAACATTCTCCTCAAGTCACACAGACTTAGTTTAAAGCCTGGCTTCACTGCTTACTACCTCTATCAATTAATCACTGAGGAAAGATAAACCTCTGAGAGATAGAGGATTAAAATTTATAGATCATCCAGAACAATGGCTGAAAACTAATAAATGCTCAATATATAGTAGAGGAAAATGTAACCTCAGTTCTGGCTTATGGGTGAATTATTTATTCATTCAATAAATATTCATTGAGCACCCGATATGTGCAGACAGTGTTCTAGACACCTGAGGCACATCAGAGAAGAAAATAGACTAAAAAAAAAAAATCCCTAAGGAAAGAAACAACAATAATAAATACATAAACCATGTAGTAAATAACCACCCAAAGAAGGAAAAAGAGCCAGATAAGGAAACTTGGGAAAGGAGTGGGTGGAGATGGTTTCCTGTTTGCGATTTTAAATAGAGTAAACAGACTAGATTTTAGGTTTTGAAGGTAAAACCAAAAAGATTTACTAAAGGATTGGATGGGCAGGTGGGGAAAGGGAAAGATAAAAGTTAAGGATGACACTGAGGTTTTTGTCCTAAGCAACTGTAAGGAAATGTTCACAAGGTTAGAGATGGGAAAGCTGAATGTGGTATCATTGGATAATGAGTATGTGTGTCTGTGTGTCTTTGTGTTATGGTGACCAACAACTACCTTGTTTTACACAAGATGCTCCTGGGTTTAGCAATAAAAGTCCTGTGGCCTCCAAAACTCTCCAATCTTAGACAAAATGGGACAGTTGGTCACTGTAGTAAGATATGAATTAGAAGTTCAATTTGGAAATGAATTAGAAGTTCAATTTGGAATATGTTAAGTCTGTTACATCTGTTTGGCATCCCAACTGCTGATGCCAAGTAAATAGAGGAATTTATGAGCCTGAAGTTTAAGAATGAGAAGAAATAAATGTGGAAGTTGCCAGTACATACATGGTATTTAAAACCTTAAGATTATTGAGGGTGAGAAACTGTATTCAGAGAAAAAAGTATAGTATGTATGATACAGAAAAGTGAAGCAGAGCATGGTAGGTTTCAGGAAACTCCAAGTAATTTGATGGTTCAAATGCATGAAGTAGAAGGATATAAGTAATAAGAAATGAAGTAAAAATCCCAATCCCCAATTGGCAGGAATTTGAATTTCAGCAAAACCAGAAGCAGTAAAGAAACACAGAACATGTAGAACAGCCATTTCAGGGGCCCACTACAGCATGCTGATGCTGTTCAAGTTCAAATCTCACAACTCATCAGAAATACAAATGTGGGAATGCAATGTTTCCGATTTTTAGTTCCTTCATCTAGAGAAATGACAATAGTCACAAAATATCTGGTCACACTCTTTTACTGATGTGTAGGAATGTACAAATGAGATAATTAACTAAATGCATAAATAAACTGATGGATTCACAGGGATAACAATTATTTTGTAATTATGTTGACTTTACCACTAAACAAAGGCAAAAATCAACCATGGCCAAGAAATTAAGGAACGTCATGGTCCAAGTATATTTGTGGCAGAAAGGGCAACTGGAGACCTACATGAGTTTTGTGAATCACTGTGTAGGTAACATAAATCTGTAACATTTTAGAACTATAAGAGAACATATAAATAATGAGTCTAGTGGGGGTTTTAGCAATAGAACTCTTTGGTCATAGAGAACTTGGCATAAAATCTCAATTTCAAAATTTAACAAAAGTGAAGCTATTCTGAGTGATTCTGAATTGGGAGATGGGAAAATAATTCTTTCTGTTCAGCTTCCCCAGGGCCATCCTTTCTGGTCACTAAGACACAATCAAGGGCACTAGTGATCCACAGAACAGTTTTAAGACAACTTCTGTAAACAATTGGATCCAATCCCACATTGTATAAGTTATAACACAGGCACTGAGGCAGGCCTCCTTATTTCTAAACCCAGGTCCATAAGTTTTTGAACAAATTAAACTTCCAGTGTCTCGGATTCCTAGTGTGTAAAACTGAACTGATAATGACGGCAATTCCCTCATAAGGATTAAATTTTAATGCTTTTAAGTTTAGAAACACTTCTTGGCATGTGTAAGTTCTTTAAAACTATGATTTACATTTAAAATCTTCATCAGGGGGGAGACAAGATGGCGGACTGAAGCCAGCTTTCAACAAAGGCTCCCGTCCAGAAGGAGAGTTAAGGGACAGGAATTTAGTAAGTATCCTGGTGGACTTGAGCCTCACCAAGAGAGAAGGCTGAAGAACGCACATCAACACCGCTGAGGCAAGTTGTGATCACAAGGACGCAAACAAAAGGTACAAAATCCACCACCAAGCGGACGGGAGTCCCCATACCCCATGACACCGGCTCTAGAGCCCCACAATTGAACAAGCAGGCAGAAATTAAAGGCCCTCCCACTACACTCCACGGGAGAGACCTTCTAAAAACTGGACCTACCTCCCCTACTGGGGTGCCGTGGCGTTCTCCTGCCGGACATAGGGCTGAATAAAACTTTGGGAATCCTTTGCCGGCAACCCTGAATCCCCGGCGCTCCCCTCCCGCCCACTGAGGTCTGGAGGCCTGTCCCCCAGGACTTCGGATCCTTGGGTGATTTCTCAAGGGGAGTGGACAGTCCCCGAGTTGCGACTGGTCAGCATTGACTCTGAGGCGCGCCGAGTGAGGAGAGGGCACCGGGCTGAGGGGGAGTCACGCCTCACGGCACTTCCCTGCGGTGCAGTGCAGCAACCCTCCCCGGGCATAAGGGGCCCAAGACTGAATCAGAATCTGGCCTCCCCGCTGAGAGCTGAGAACCCCTACTCTCACTCGGGGTCTGAGGGCCTATCCCCCAGGAGTTCGGCTCCTTGGGTGATTTCTCGAGGGGAGTGCACAGTGCCTGAGCTGCGTCAGGTCAGCGCTGACTCTGGGATACGTGAGCGAGGAGAGGGCACTCTGCGGAGGGGAAATCAAGCCTTGGCGGCACTTCCCTGTGGTGCAGTGCAGGAGCCCTCCCCGGACCGTAGTATTGCGTGAAACTGAATGAAACTCTAGCTTCCCCCCGCCCCACTCCCAATCGGGGTCTGGGGGCCCATCCCCCAAGAGTTCTGATTCTTGGGGGATCTCTTAAGGGGTGTGGACCCAGCACAAACTGCGGCCGCTCAGTGCTGACTCTGGGGGCGAGACAGAGGAGAAAAGGGTCGCCTGAGTGCCCACACCAGAGCAGCAGTTCCCTGGAGGTAGATCAACAGCTGTTTTTTCTTTAACGGCAGAACGCTCACTTCTGGATATTCTGAGGCCACACCCCCTGTCTCCCTGGGCAACCAGAGGAGGCCACCGGTGACACGGCTCACAAACTCGGAAGCCTCCAGGGCGGGGCCGACCCAGAGAGGTGTTCAGACGCAATTCTCCAGCAGCAAAGACGTTTGAACTCAAAACAGCCCATCTCCTGTAGGCGACGACAGGAACAGAGACAGAACCTCACAAAGTTGTCTGTTCTGTTCTGTTCTGTTAGCAGCATGCATCAGGGACGGGGCTAAGCCTGAGTGAACATCTCCTTCCCATCACCTGCATCAAACACTCAAAGATGTCAGGCCCCATCTCCTCCTGCTAGATAGCGGCAGTCTGCGGGGGCCTGGCAGACTTCCTTGCGATTCAGGCAGGTGCAAACCCCTGGAGTGTCTGTTCACTGCAGGCAACTGGGTTAGCCATCTGCAGAGATACCAGTGACTGGGTCCGACGGAGGGGCAAAGTGGGGAAGGAGACGTCAACCTTCCCAGACTGCTCTGTTTGCTGGGTGGCTCCTCCTGACTCCACGCTGCACTGGGGTGAGCTGTGTCAGAGGAGTCACCAGGCCCCTGTGATCCAGTTCCCAGAGACCTCTTGAACCCTTCCACCCGACACAAGTGCCGATTGAGACAGTTGATTCGGACCTTTTGAACTGGGCTAATAGACTGAGGACTCTTCAGGCGGTGCCCTGGGTGTGCGATTGTAGGAAGGTTTGATTCTCCTTTTCCAACTGGGGCCAGAGGTGGGCAGGCGGGGTGACTTAATTGCTGATTTTTCCACACAGCTGAGACTTCAAGCCAGAGTAGAAGTTGCAATAGGATCGAACAGAAACCAGCTGAAAACAAGACAGAACCACTTTGCTCCACCACACAAGACAGGGCCCCAGTTTCTAAGGCCACAACACTGTACGGGCCCTCGATAAAACCCCAGGGGAAAAACCAAAAGGAGTAAACCATGGGGCGGAATCAGCGGAAAAACTCTGGTAACATGAATAACCAGAATAGATCAACCCCCCCAAGAAAAGATATGGCAGATGTGATTGAAGATCCCATTCATAAACAACTGGCTGAGATGTCAGAAGTCGAATTCAGAATTTGGTTTGCAGACAAGATTAATAAAATGGAATTAGGAATTCGAGGAGAAATTCAAAAATTGTCTCAAGAATTTAACGAATTTAAAGACAAAACCACCAAAGACTTAGACACACTGAAACAAGAACTTACAGCCCTCAAAGATATGAAAAATACAGTAGAATCCCTCAGTAACAGAATGGAGCAAGCAGAAGAAAGGATTTCTGACATTGAAGATAAAGTCTTCGAACGCTCCCAATCTCTCAAAGAGGAAGAGAAATGGAGAGCAAAAACGGATCACTCACTCAGAGAGCTCTCAGATAATTCGAAAAAAAAACAACATAAGGGTTATAGGAATATCGGAGAATGATGAAGTGGCTGCCAAGGACACAGAGGCCCTTCTACATGAAATTATGAAAGAAAATTTTCCAGACATGCCTAGAGAATCTGAAATTCAGATAACAGACAGCTTCAGAACCCCAGCACGATTCAACCCCAATAAGCCATCTCCCAGACATATCATAATTAGCTTCACTAAAGTTAACATGAAAGAGAAGATTCTCAAAGCATCCCGGCGAAAGAAAACTATAACGTACAAAGGTAAGAATATTAGAATAACTGCAGATCTCTCTGCTGAAACTTTTCAAGCAAAAAGAGGCTGGTCATCAACTTTTAATCTCCTAAAGCAAAAAAACTTTCAACCCAGGATCTTGTATCCAGCTAAACTCAGTTTCATCTATGATGGAGAAATTAAATACTTCAATGACATTCATATGTTGAAAAAATTTGCCATAAGTAAACCAGCTCTTCAGGATGTTCTCAGACCTATCCTCCACAATGACCAACCCAATCCTATACCACAAAAGTAAACTCACTCAGAAACTTCGGATCAAACTCCAACTTCCACACTGGCAAAAGGATTAAAAATGTCCACTGGACCTTTGAAAAACTTGATACCCAAAATTCCACCAGACTTATCAATACTCTCCATTAATGTGAATGGCTTAAACTGTCCTCTAAAGAGGCATAGGTTAGCTGACTGGATACAAAAACTCAAGCCAGATATTTGTTGCATACAAGAGTCACATCTCAACTTAAAAGACAAATACAGACTCAGGGTGAAAGGATGGTCATCCATATTTCAGGCAAATGGTAATCAGAAAAAGGCAGGTGTTGCAATTTTATTTGCAGATACAGTAGGCTTTAAACCATCAAAAGTAAGGAAGGACAAGAATGGTCACTTCATATTTGTTAAGGGTAATACTCAATATGACGAGATCTCAATTATTAATATCTATGCACCCAACCAGAATGCACCTCAATTTATAAGAGAAACTCTAACAGACATGAGTAACTTGATTTCCTCCAGCTCCATAATCGTTGGAGATTTCAACACTCCCTTGGCAGTGTTGGATCGATCCTCCAGCAAGAAGCTGAGCAAAGAAATCTTAGATTTAAACCTAACCATCCAATATTTAGATTTAGCAGACATCTACAGAACATTTCATCCCAACAAAACTGAATACACATACTTCTCATCAGCCCACGGAACTTACTCCAAAATTGATCACATTTTAGGTCACAAGTCTAACCTCAGTAAATTTAAAGGAATAGAAATTATTCCATGCATCTTCTCGGACCATCATGGAATAAAACTTGAATTGAGTAACAACAGGAATCTGCATACCCATACAAAAACATGGAAGTTAAATAACCTTATGCTGAATGATAGCTGGGTCAGAGATGAGATTAAGAAAGAAATCACCAATTTTTTGGAACAAAAATGACAATGAAGACACAAGCTATCAGAACCTCTGGGACACTGCAAAGGCAGTTCTAAGAGGGAAATTTATAGCACTGCAAGCCTTCCTCAAGAGAACGGAAAGAGAGGAAGTTAACAACTTAATGGGACATCTCACGCAACTGGAAAAGGAAGAACATTCCAACCCCAAACCCAGTAGAAGAAAAGAAATAACCAAAATTAGAGCAGAATTAAATGAAATTGAAAACAAAAGAATAATACAACAGATCAATAAATCAAAAAGCTGGTTTTTTGAAAAGGTCAATAAAATAGATAAACCTCTGGCCAACCTAATCAGGAAAAAAAGAGTAAAATCTCTAATATCATCAATCAGAAACAACAAAGACGAAATAACCACAGACTCATCAGAAATCCAAAAAATCCTTAATGAATATTACAAGAAACTTTATTCTCAGAAATATGAAAATCTGAAGGAAATAGACCGATACTTGGAAGCACGCCACCTTCCAAGACTTAACCAGAATCAAGTGGAAATGTTGAACAGACCCATATCAAGTTCAGAAATAGCATCAACTATACAAAACCTCCCTAAAAAGAAAAGCCCGGGACCAGATGGTTTCACGTCAGAATTCTACCAAACCTTTAAAGAGGAATTAGTACCTATATTACTCAACCTGTTCCAAAATGTAGAAAAAGAAGGAAGACTACCCAACACGTTCTATGAAGCAAATATCACCCTGATCCCCAAACCAGGAAAAGACCCAACAAGAAAAGAAAATTATAGACCAATATCACTAATGAATATAGATGCAAAAATATTCAACAAGATCCTAACAAACAGAATCCAACAACACATCAAACAAATTATACATCATGACCAAGTTGGTTTTATCCCAGGGTCTCAAGGCTGGTTCAATATACGTAAATCTATAAATGTAATTCAACACATAAACAAATTAAAAAACAAAGACCATATGATTCTCTCAATTGATGCAGAAAAAGCTTTTGATAATATCCAGCATCCCTTCATGATCAGAACACTCAAGAAAATTGGTCTAGAAGGGACTTTTCTTAAACTGATAGAGGCTATCTACAGCAAACCCACAGCCAATATCATATTGAATGGCGTTAAATTGGAATCATTCCCACTCAGATCAGGAACCAGACAAGGCTGCCCATTGTCTCCATTGCTTTTCAACATTGTAATGGAAGTTTTAGCCACCGCAATTAGGGAAGAAAAGGCGATCAAGGGTATCCGTATAGGGTCAGAAGAGATCAAACTCTCGCTCTTCGCAGATGATATGATTGTGTATCTGGAAAACACTAGGGACTCTACTACAAAACTCCTAGAAGTGATCAAGGAATACAGCAGCGTCTCAGGTTACAAAATCAACATTCATAAATCGGTAGCCTTTATATACACCAACAACAGTCAAATTGAAAAAGCAGTTAAGGACTCTATCCCATTCACAGTAGTGCCAAAGAAGATGAAATATTTGGGAATTTACCTAACAAAAGACGTGAAAGATCTCTATAAAGAGAACTATGAAACTCTAAGAAAAGAAATAGCTGAAAATGTTAACAAATGGAAAAACATACCATGCTCATGGCTAGGAAGAATCAACATTATCAAAATGTCCATACTACCCAAAGCAATATATAATTTCAACGCACTCCCTATTAAAGCTCCACTGTCATATTTTAAAGATCTTGAAAAAACATTACTTCGTTTTATATGGAATCAGAAAAAACCTCGAATAGCCAAGACATTACTCAGAAATAAAAACAAAACAGGAGGAATCACACTACCAGACCTCAGACTTTACTACAAATCGATAGTGATCAAAACAGCATGGTATTGGCACAAAAACAGAGAAGTAGATATCTGGAATAGAATAGAGAACCAAGAGATGAATCCAGCTACTTACCGCTATTTGATTTTTGACAAGCCAATTAAAAACATTCAGTGGGGAAAAGATTCCCTATTTAACAAATGGTGCTGGGTGAACTGGCTGGCAACCTGCAGAAGACTGAAATTGGACCCACACCTTTCACCATTAACTAAGATAGACTCTCATTGGATTAAAGATTTAAACTTAAGACATGAAACTATAAAAATACTAGAGGAGAATGCAGGGAAAACCCTTGAAGAAATTGGTCTGGGTGAGTATTTCATGAGGAGAACCCCCCGGGCAATTGAAGCAGCTTCAAAAATACACTACTGGGACTTGATCAAACTAAAAAGCTTCTGCACAGCTAAGAACACAGTAAGCAGAGCAAGCAGACAGCCCTCAGAATGGGAGAAGATATTTGCAGGGTATAACTCTGACAAAGGTTTAATAACCAGAATCCACAGAGAACTCAAACGCATCAGCAAGAAAAAAACAAGGGATCCCATCTCAGGCTGGGCAAGGGATTTGAAGAGAAACTTCTCTGAAGAAGACAGGCGCACGGCCTTCAGACATATGAAAAAATGCTCATCATCTTTAATCATCAGAGAAATGCAAATCAAAACTACTTTGAGATATCATCTAACTCCAATGAGACTAGCCTATATCACAAAATCTCAAGACCAGAGATGTTGGCGTGGATGCGGAGAAAAGGGAACACTTCTGCACTGCTGGTGGGAATGCAAATTAATACATTCCTTTTGGAAAGATATATGGAGAACACTCAGAGATCTAAAAATAGATCTGCCATTCAATCCTGTAATTCCTCTGCTGGGCATATACCCAGAAGAACAAAAATCACAACATAACAAAGATATTTGTACCAGAATGTTTATTGCAGCCCAATTCATAATAGCTAAGTCATGGAAAAAGCCCAAGTGCCTATCAATCCACGAATGGATTAATAAATTGTGGTATATGTATACCATGGAATACTATGCAGCCTTAAAGAAAGATGGAGACTTTACCTCTTTCATGTTTACATGGATGGAGCTGGAACATATCCTTCTTAGTAAAGTATCCCAAGAATGGAAGAAAAAATACCCAATGTACACAGCCCTACTATGAAACTAATTTGGGACTCTCACATGAAAGCTATAACCCAGCTACAACTTAACAATAGGGGGAAGTGGGAAAGGGGGGGGTTGGTAGAGGGAGGGGAATCGGTGGGATCACACCTGTGGTGCATATTACAGGGGTATTTGCGAAACTTGGTAAATGTAGAATGTAAATGTTTTGGCACAGTAACTGAGATAACGCCGGAAAGGCTATGTTAACCACTGTGATAAAAATGTGTCAAATGGTTTATGAAGTGAGTGTATGATGCCCCATAATCATATCATTGTATACAGTTATGATTTAATAAAAAAATTAAAAAAAAATAAAATAAAATCTTCATCAGAAGCTAACCCACTGAAGAATCAGCCTCCAATAAAATCTTGATTCTCTCTTCCAAGTACACTCCACCATCAGCCTAGACCAATAACCCATTTGAAAACAACAAGCAAAAATCCTCAGGCTGATCTTAATTGTGTGGAGGCAAAGTAAATCCTTATTAAATGTCTTACCAACTTTAAATCACTCTTACATACAAACATGCACCCAACTATTATCTACCTCCAAAATAAATGTACTCTCTCATGCTGTAAAAATTCCTAATTATACTTACTAGAAAGTCTATGCTCTCCAGTGTGGAGTTCCTAAGAGCTAATAAAAGGTCAAACATCAAAATTCTCATTCTGGGAAAACAAGTTCCTCCTTTTTTCCCCAACTCAAACCTTAAGACAGGTTTTTTTGGGTGAAGGGAAAGGCAAAGAAGAAATCCAGTAGAAAGAAGAATTACACTGAATTTTAGAAAATCTACTTCCCAAAATATCTCAGCAAGCTGTGAGATTAGAAAATTAGCAGAGACACAGTAGAATAACACTGAACTAAATTACATTTTATTCATTGTCCCAGGGAGCCATAGTCTGTTCATTCATACTCATTAAATATAATCAATATTCTACAAGGGAACCATCAATTGCTATATGCCTGATACAAACAACCAACACACTAAGTCCAAATTAAGTAACAGGCTTGGTTTTCAGACACTGGCTTGAAACTCCTGCTGGACAGTACAATGGAGACTTAATTTCATCTAGGAGGTAGATACCAAACAGTATTATGAGTATCATTTTACACAATTATATTTACCAACCCTCTGCCCCTCACTCACCCTCTTCCTGAACCAACTTACGTGTTCATTTTTTAACTCTTTAAACAACTGATAAAAAATTATGTTGTTTTATTTTTCTTCCAGATTATAGTTAATATAAATTAAAATGCTTTCTTCCTAAAAGCATCAAACAAGAGTTTGTCTTCCTTGTGGTTTTCAAAATAAACCCAAAGAACCTTAGGACTTCCAATTGAAGGTGGAGGATTGACCACATAGACCACATACATTTAACTACTGTCCCTCTTATGACACTCAAAATGATAGTAAAGTAATACAAAAAATCATAAATAAAATAAGAAAGGAATGGAAATTAATATAATACTGCAATAAATTTCTAGAAACAGAAAGAATAAGAGGCAGAGGAGAGAAAGAGAGAGAGGAGGAAATCACAGCATGCAGAAGGAAAGGTGTTATTAAGAGCTGATTTTTCATGAGCCCCAAAGAGGCTCAAGGTTTAGAGTTACCAGATACAGACTATGTTAACAGAGTCACAGGCATAAAAACAGGATGACTGGCTAAATGCCAGCCAGTCATTTAGGCCAGGCAGTCATTCAGTCATTCTCCCCACTACACACACACACACTCACTCTCTCTCTCTCTCTCTCTCTCTCTCTCTCTCTCTCTCTCTCTCTCTCTCTCCTCTACAAACAAAGAGAATAGAACCAAGGTACAGGAAAACCAAGATGACCAAGTCCAAGATCTAGCAAAGCTGAAAAATAGAACCTATTATAGAGTGACCAGCTAAGGGCTTTATCTCTGTTAGCAACAAAAGAAACACATCTCAGGAAACCTTTCAGTCTCACATAAACCAAACAGTTGGTCATACTACCCATAAAAACACTCCAAAGGTCAAATGCTCATTAAAGGGGCAAAAGGCGGGTTAAACAACTGACCTAGAACTTGATTGAAGGCCCAATGTATACCTAGTAGATATGATTTTCTTCATTTTAAGGTGGTTACTGGTACTGCATTTTAATAGGTACATAGTGGTCTCTTTTGATCCATTTAACAATAGCTTCTAATTATAGAGAACATATCTTCTGCCAGGCATCATACAAGTACTTTATAAGTAATTTTTCATTGAATCTTCATGTTAACTATATGAAATAAGTACTATTTTTACTTCCATTTACATAGGAGAAAACTAAAGTTCCCAGGGATTAAAAACCCAAGAGATTCTATGGAAGAGATTATATTACTATTCATACAGATAAATAACCATGGAGTTGCAAACTTCTCAATAGAGAAGTGAAAAGCAACTTGACAAGTGAGCAAAGTATTTCATGGATCCTCCAAACTCACTCATTAACATGTCTCTATAATTAGGTGACAAAAAGGTGAACAAGGACACCTCTTTCAAGTTCCTGAATGACAGCCAAAGATCCAGCCTCTAAATGAAGCCTTTATAGGAATTATTATGATTCACCCATTACATCTATCAAGCACAGTTGTTCTAGGGTCTCATTTAAGTCTCTTATATCTTTGTTTAATTTCTGTTTAGAGGATCTGTCCAGCTCTGTGAGAGGAGTGTTGAAGTCCCCTGTTATTATGGTGTTATAGGATATCATATTGCTCAGACTAAGTAAGGTCTCTTTCAAGAATCTGGGAGCATTTAAGTTGGGTGCATAAATACTTAGAATTGAAATGTTTTCTTGTATTTTTCCCTCACCAATATGAAGTGACCATCTTTGTCTTTTTTGACTTTAATTGCTTTAAATCCACATGTACCTGAAAATAAGACTGCAACCCCTCTTTTCTTCTGGATTCCATTTGCCTCAAAAATTGCCTTCCGACTATTAGCTCCATCCGGCTCAGTGGCTCAGTCTGGGGCCCTAGATAACACTCAAAATTCTCCACACTCCTGCTCAAGCTCTCCCCAAGGCAGTTCAAATGAGTGCCAAGTCCAAAAACACCAAAACAGTTCACAGAATTCATAAGGAACTTGAAGAAATTACATTGGATCCTCCTCCCAACTGTAGGATCAAGATAAATATTTCTCGAAGAGCTACACAACAGGCAATCTGTGACGGGACCTTGTAATCAGTGATTGGTGCCTGAACCTCCGTAAGAGCTGTGCACAATCAGCGATCGGCACCCAGACCTCTGTAAGAGCTGTGCCGCTATCAGCGATCTGCCCCTGCCCAGACCCTGATGAGAGCTGCACCCGCTGGGCCTCCACACGCCCTGACCAGGAACTCCGGGAGCCAAGCAACCCCAAGTCCTCCCTCCTGTACCCTCCCTGCCTCCACACTGGCCTGCTCATCTGTCCAGGGACTCTGGTAACCGCCTGCCCTCCAGAGCCCTCCTGCCTCTGTGCAGAGCCCTTCTCCTGGCCAGAGACAGCTGGAGCCTTGGGCTCTCTGAGCCAAAGTCACTGGGCACCAGGCACTCCCACAACCAGGTGCATCACACCCACTGCTCTGTTGCTGGATCCAGGTGTGTCACACTCCAGAGCTGCTCCCACAAACAGAAGTCCCTGGCTGGGGCAGCACCAGAGGAGCTAGACAGGGTCACTCCCTACAAAGATCCACCAACAATAGAGTGATCCCGCTGGGGTCTAATCTTGGAAAGGCACATCCCCAACTCTGAGGACAGCTAGAGGCAATGGTGGAAAAAAAACAATCATGAGGCAAAATCAATGGATAAACTCTGGCAATATGAATAATCAGAGTAGATCAACTCCACCAAGGATCAATGGGGTAGACACAGCACAAGATCCCATGCACGAACAAATAGCTGACATGTCAGAAATCGATTTCAGAATCTGGATAGCAAATAAGATCGACCTATAATTCCAAGCAGTAACACAAAAGATATTGCAAGAATACAACAAATTCAAAGACCAAATGACCAAAGATTTTGACACATTGAGACAAGAAGTTGCAGCCCTCAAAGATCTGAGAAACACAGTAGAATCCCTCAGTAACAGAATGAAGCAAGCAGAAGAAAGGATTTCTGACACTAAAGACAAAGCTTTCGAACACTCCCAAACTCTCAAACAGGAAGAGAAATGGAGGACAAAAACAGATCACTCTCTCAGAGAGCTCCGAGATAATTCGAAGAAAACCAATATTCATCTTATAGGGATTCCCGAAAGCGACAAAGAGGCTTCACAAGGCAGAGTCTCTTCTCCATGAGATTATGAAGGAGAACATTCCAGACATGCCAAGAGATTCTAAAATTCAGATAGCATACAGTTTCAGAACTCCAGCACAACTCAACCCAAATAAGACATCCTCCAGACACATCAAATTAATTTCACTGAAGTTAATATGAAGGAGAAAATTCTGAAACCAGCCAGATGAAAGAAAACCATCACCTACAAGGGAAAGAATATTAGAATAACTGCAGATCTTTCTGCTGAAACCTTTCAAGCTAGAAGAGGATGGTCATAGAATTTTAATCTCCAAAAACAAAATAAATTTCAACCCAGGATCCTGTACCCAACTAAACTGAGTTTCATTTCTCACAGAAAATTAAATACTTCAATGACATTCACATGTTGAAGAAATTTGCCACAACTAAACCAGCTCTCTAGGATATTCTCAGACCTATCCTCCATAAAGACCAGCGTAATCTTCCACCACAAATGTAAACCCACCCAGAAAATTTTGATCAAATTCCAACTTCCACAGTTGCAAAAGGATTAAAAATGTCCACTGGACTCTCGAAAAGCTAATCAATAATCTCAATTAATGTGAATGGTTTAAATTGTCCTCTAAAGAGGCACAGGTTGGCTGACTGGATACAAAAACTCAAGCCAGATATCTGCTGCATACAAGAATAGCATCTTACATTAAAAGACAAATTTAGACTCTAGGTGAAGGGATGGTCATCTATACTCCAGGCAAATGGAAAGTAGAAAAAAGCAGGCACTGCAATCCTATTCGCAGACACAATAGGCTTTAAACCAACCAAA
Organism: Nycticebus coucang; assembly: GCF_027406575.1. Classification (NCBI taxonomy): domain Eukaryota; kingdom Metazoa; phylum Chordata; class Mammalia; order Primates; family Lorisidae; genus Nycticebus; species Nycticebus coucang. The sequence continues at coordinate 22,511,525 of NC_069793.1, read as the reverse complement.
ATAAGGAAGGATAAGGATAGACACGTCATATTTGTTAAAGGTAATACTCAATATGACGAGATTTCCAATTATTAATATTTATGCCCAACCAGAGCACACCTCAATTTATAAAAGAAACTCTAACAGACATGAGCAACTTGATTTCCTCCAGTTCCATAGTAGTTGGAGATTTTAACATAGTAGTTGGAGTTCCTTTAGTAGTGCTGGATAGATCCTCCAAAAAGAAGCTAAGCAAAGAAATTTTAGATTTAAACTTAACCATTCAACATCTGGATTTAACAGACATCTACAGAACATTTCATCCCAACAAAACTGAATACACAATCTTCTCATCAGCCCACGGAACATACTCCAAAATCGACCACATCCCAGGCCACAAATCTAACTTCAGCAAATTCAAAAAAATAGAAATTATTCCATGCATCTTCTCAGACCACCATGGAGTAAAATTTGAACTCAATAACAGGAACCTGCATGCCCATACAAAAACATGGAAGGTAAACAAGCTTATGCTGAAGGATAGATGGGTTATAGATGAGATTAAGAAGTAAATCACCAAATTTTTGGAACAAAACAACAATGAAGACACGAATTACCAGAACCTCTGGGGTACTGCAAAGGCAGTCCTAAGAGGGAAATTTATAGCACTGCAAGCCTTCCTCAAGAAAACGGAAAGAGAGGAAGTCAATAACTTAATGGAACATTTCAAGCAACTGGAGAAAGAAGAACACTTCAACCCCAAACGCAGCAGAAGAAAAGAAATAACCAAAATCAGAGCAGAATGAAATGAAATTGAAAACAAAAGAATTATACAACAGATCAATAAATCCAAAAGTTGGGTTTTTGAAAATATCGATAAAATAGATAAACCTTTGGCCAACCTAACCAGGAAAAAAAGAGTAAAATCTCTAATTTCATCAATCAGAAATGGTAATGATGAAATAACAACAGACCCCTCATAAATTCAAAAAATCCTTAACGAATACTACAAAAAGCTCTACTACTCTCAGAAATATGAAAATCTGAAAGAAATCGACCAATACATGGAAGTATGCCACCTACCAAACTCGCCAGAACAAAGTGGAAATGTTGAACAGGCCTATATCAAGTTCTGAAATAGCATCAACTATACAAAATCTCCCTAAAAACAAAAGCCCAGGACCAGATAGCTTTACGTCAGAATTCTACCAAACCTTTAAAGAAGAACTAGTACCTATATTACTAAACTTCTTCCAAAATATAGAAAAAGAAGGAATACTACCCAACACATTCTATGAAGCTAAAATCACCTTGATCCCTAAACCAGGGAAAGACCCAACAAGAAAAGAAAATTATAGACCAATATCACTAATGAATATTAAAGTAAAATATTCAATATGATCCTAACAAATAGAATCCAACAACACATCAAAAAAATTATACACCATGACCAAGTGGGTTTTATACAGGGTCTCAAGGCTGGTTCAACCTATATAAATCTATAAATGTAATTCAGCACATAAACAAACTAAAAAATAAAGACCATATAATTCTCTCAATTGATGCAGAAAAAGCTTTTGATAATATCCACCATCTCTTCATGATCAGAACACTTAAGAAAATCAGTATAGAAGGGACTTTTCTTAACCTAATAGAGGCCATCTACAGCAAACCCACAGCCAATATCGTATTGAATGGAGTTAAATTGAAATCATCTCCACTTAGATCAGGAACCAGGCAAGGTTGCCCATTGTCTCCATTGCTCTTTAACATGGTAATGGAAGTTTTAGCCATTGCAATTAGGGAAGAAAAGGCGATCAAGAGTACCCACATAGGGTCACAACAGATCAAACTTTCAGTCTTTGCAGATGATATGATCGTATATCTGGAAAACACTAGGGATTCTACTACAAACTTTTAGAAGTGATCAAGGAATACAGCCATGTCTCAGGCTACAAAATCAACACCCATAAATCTGTAGCTTTTATATATACCAACAATGACCAAGCTGAAAAATCAGTCAAGGACTCTATTCCTTTCACAGTAGTGCCAAAGAAGATGAAATATTTGGGAGTATACCTAACAAAGGACATAAAAGATCTCTACAAAGAGAACTGTGAAACCTTAAGAAAAGAAATAGCTGAAGATGTTAACAAATGGAAAAACATACCATGCTCATGGCTGGGAAGAATCAACATGGTTAAAATGTCTATACTACCCAAAGCAGTTTATAATTTTAATGCAATTCCTATTAAAGCTTTATTGTCATATTTTAAAGATCTTGAAAAAATAATACTTCGTTCTATATTGAATCAGAAAAAAACCTCGAATAGCCAAAACATTTCTCAGCAAGAAAAACAAAGCTGGAGGTATCACGCTACCAGACCTGACACTGTACTATGAATTGATAATGAGCAAAACAGCTACTTGGGAGGGTGAGATGGGAGAATGGCTTAAGCCCAGAAGTTTGAGGCTGCAATGAGTTGTGATTATGCCACTGCACTCCAGCCTCACAACACAGCAAGACTCAAAAAAAAAAAAAAAAAAAAAAAAAAAGAGTGGTGCCTGTGGCTCGAAGGAGTAAGGCACCAGTTCCATATGCCAGAGGTGGTGGGTTCAAACCCAGCCCCAGCCAAAAACTGGAAAAAAAAAAAAAATATATATATATATATATTCCTACAGTAGGCATTTACAAGGCTATAAGGATGAATTAAATGAACACTATGACTTTTGGGAGTTTACAATCCATCTTTAGAAATACAACATATTCATCATTACCAAATTATTAAGACTGAAAATTTGAAGCCAGATAGCCTGGAGATGAATTCTGGCTCTGGAGTTGAATTCAGCTTTGTTACTGAGGGCCAGGAAAGAGGAGGGTGGTGGCATTCATCATTACTTGAGAATATTGGATTGGGATGGTTGGTTGTGGGGTTGTGGAGTTACAGTGGTGGTAGCGCTGTGGTGAGTGTGGTAGTTGATAAAAGAGCATATATCAAGTGCTGCTAAATTCTAATCAGGGAAGGATTCATTCCAACTCAGATTATCATAAAAGACCTTGTGGAACAGGTGGTATTCCAACTTGGCCTAGAACGATGAGTAATTATGGACATATGGAGGAAGCCCAGAGAAAGGGCATTGCCGGCAAAAGAAACACCATGAATAAAAGCAAAGAAATAGGAATGCAAGACGTATGTTCTGGAAACACAAGCAATTCAATCTGACTAAAAGACAGAGATAGAAATAAAGTGAGGAATAAGCTAAAGAAAGGCTCAGGTCAGATTACAGAGAATTTAAACTTCAAATAAGTAAAGGAGTTACACTTTAATTAGGATGGACATTTACAATAAGCCTAAGAGTGCCTGCTAAAGAAAGGTAATCTTTGCAAGCCATAGGTCCCAGTACAGGGTCAGAGTTTAATACATTTCTATTACTATTATCAGATAAAAATCAATAACTCTACAGTATATTCCATGCTGGAATCATCCTGCTGCCTGTCAACAGATCATAGAAAAATGGGTTCTGGCAACTAGAAACATAAGTCGAGGGAATATGTGTTTATTGATGCTTAGTTTAATTTATTGCTGCTTCAAGGACTTGACTAAGAGAGAAGCCAGGCTTAAAGGAAAATGGCAAAGGTTATAATATGGCTCAGATCATTTCAAGAAAACATAAAAATATGTTGTTCTCCTCAAACAATCAAGTCATGACATCAAATTACTATTGAAATATGCCCTTGAAGGATTTAGAAATTGAAATCAACCCACCGGTCACCAAAGCAGAGTTTCCCATTAGCAGTTATCCACCTATTTATGTTGCAGCTAATTAAATACAAATGTTTCTGGGGTAAAAATCAAAGAATTCTAAGACTTCATAAAGCACTTCAGTCAAATTCAACTCTTGCTTAGCTCTTTCAGTACCAAATGACAGAAACTTAATCGGACTAGCTTAAACAGAAAAGAAATTAACTAGCATAGCTTCAATTTCTAGGAATTCACATATAGACAAATCTAGGTGCTCAAATGTCGTCAGCACACACTTTTTCCATCGTTTAGATCTTCTTTCCTCTCTGTTGGTTTTACTCTCAGAATCTCTTCACAAGGAGATAAGAACAGCCACAACAATTCCAGCTTATATGACCTTTATAATTCATGATCTCCCAGAATAAAAATGTCATGTCTCTGTTACTGTCACATATTCAGTTTCAGAGAAGTGCTCTCATTGATCATACTTAAAACAAGTTACTACCTCTTGGATCTATCACTATGGTGAGTCAAAAAGACTGCAGCCTGTCAGTCTGACTTTTCATTAAAAGTAACACTAGCTGCTTTATCACACCAACCCTGAAATCTGAGATTTGATGTAAAAGAATTTTATTTCTTAATCATGCATTAGTTCAAAATGAGTGTTTCTAGTTGGCAGAGGGGAACCCTGCTCCATGCAATCATTCAGGGCCTGTATATGTACTTTATACATAATGGAAAAGTCAAATTTTTTGAACATGGAAATGAAATGACATGATCTGATGTCTTTGTTTTATTAATGAAGAAAGAAACAGAAAGTGATAATGTAAGTATAGTACTACCTTGTTTAAAAACTCAGAGTTCTGAACCCAGAAAAGCAACTTGCTCGCTATAAAACCTGGGATACTTCTCTTCACCTTACCTAAGACTCCCTCCCTTATTTGTAAAATAAAGGCATCATGCCATGTCACCCCCACCATTCCAAATCTTTACTTTTTAACTATCTATATGGTGCATGTACATACAGTATTCAATATCCCTTATAAAAATTAATTTCTCTCTCCAAAATATAGATGATTAAGACTCACTAAGACTTAGTGGGATAGAGGGAATATAAAAGTTGTGGGAGTCTTATTCTAGCCTATTTAGATATCAAAAACAGAGATGATGTTCTCACAAGATAGAAATAATGTTGCTTCCACCCACCCCTTGACATATGGACATGGATGGTATGGTGTTGTGATGAGTGAGTGAGAAGTTATTGTAATTTTAAAGCTTATATAACCTCGTGAAATCCTTGTTCTCTGATCCAAGCTAAGATTAGGAAATTACACCAATACAATATCCTACAATTTTATCTGCTAAAAGTCTCTTATTTATTCCATGACCCCAATGGATTATAATTACTGGTAAGAACCAGAAGAGCTCTTAGAACCTAAAGCACCCAGAACTGCCTGTAGATTCTATTGCCTAGCAGAGATTAAACACCAATAAATGTGGAAGGGAGGGAGGTAAGCAGGGAAGGGGAGGAGAAAGAGGAGGAGGGCAAGTTTAACATTTCATAATGGTTGAAAAGGCTTGTTGCAGTGCTTATCACACACACATATATATACCACATACACATACATCACACAGTAGCTCATGAGTAACCAGAAAAGTTTAGCAAATACACCTTAGCAATAGCTAAATGCAAGAAGCTCCTGGGGCAGCTATTCTTTATCTCCACCATTCCCCCCAGCTTCTGGATTTCTTGTTTCTCTCTTGAAGTCTTGTCATTTTTCATTTCTTTCCCAACCTTACTTCCCTGAGGGCCTTTCTCTCAGTAGTTGGCATGCATATGTTTTCATAATGGATATCCCAACTCACATATTATGTAAGCTTTAAGTACAGAAGATCCTGGTAAGTCCCTCCCAGTCCTACTTCAAATTTCTAGAGAGGGAACCCCATTGCTGCCTTTCATTTTTAAAAGTCATTCCACACATATCATAAGCCATTGGCCATGCCATAGATACCTCCACCCCAAGAGTTTCCCACTCGTGATTGAATCCACTGTGGCTAAGAATTGGAAGTCCTCTGGCTTATTGTCCAGAATTCGAGATTCCAGAAAACCAAATTTCTCCTCTCTCCAAGGTCTTAACCAACTGAGGCCAGCACATGGAGAAAAATTAGTGTCAAATTAGTGTCTGCTTTATTACTAGTATACCAAAGCTAGAAATCATAACATGGCTTCCTACTCCCATCTGTGCTCTGAAATGACGCATTATATACAGAGAGCCTATAATAGAGAAAGTAGAGTCCTAACTGGAAGCACAAGTTCTCTGGTCAACTTACCATGTTAACTACAAAGACAAAGACTAGCCCTTAAGGGCAACATCCTCAAGAAAGAACAATTAGGACAGACTCTGGCTCTGGAAACTCTTGGAGGCCCCATTAGTAACTTGGAACAATCATGTTCACCATTTGTCCTCCAAAGGAGAGGGTTAAGTAAAGAAGTTTAAAAAGAGATTCCTCTCAAGTTCTTCCAAGAGAATGGACATGCCAACATATGTTGTTTCTGCTATGAGAAGAGTTAGAAATGTGGGATGAAAAAAATGAAGGACTTCCCTCTACTGATTCACCATGAACTGAATGTGAGAACTCACCGGCCTTGGTTCCCATGCGCTTCCAAGACCCAAAGAGAAATAAGACAAATATAAGTCTTGCCATCCAAAGAGATTCAGAGCAGGGCCAAGAAGAGAATAGGAGGGAGGTTACTCAGTGATATTTAAAACTCTATATAAGAATCCTAATGTATTTTCCCCTTGCTTCTAAATTGAAATCTGTAAGATGAGGCAACTGGAACCCAGATGAATTTCCACACCAAGAGGATATTAATCAGAAGAAAGTAAGTAAGCAGCATGGACAACTGTGCATTCTTAATGGAAAGGCACTGATGATGTGTTCAGAATCACTGCCTCTCCAGTTGGACTGACAGAATGAAAGCCATTTCTTGGAAGATTAGGAGGTAATAGGATCTTTTGTATATTTGCCCTTTCTTGGCTAGTTACAAGGCTCTCAGTATCAGAGCTCAATCTGCCTCCTCCACCCTCCAAAAGAATTCCTTCTTTACTTACAATTTGAGAGATTTGCTTCAGAATTTCCCCAAAGTGGCAATATAATTTGTTCTAGATATGTTTTTGATGAAGAAAGTTCTGCCTGAACAGATCACCCATATTCACAGAAAAGAAATGTAAGGACACATACACATTTAGGACCAGGATTCTCCTCCAGTAGTTTAGTTGCAGCCTTGGACACAAAGAGGCAATGAACAACCCAATAACTTATGCTAAAAAGACCAAGTGTGGGCCTCAGATGGTATAGGAGAAGATGATGAAGTAAATCATTAATTCCTTAATTTGCATATTCGTTCAACTAGTATTTATTACATGATACATCTACGTTACAGTAAAAAATAAACTCTTAATCCATGTACACACCAAGAATCATTTGTACATGGAATTAACACATGTACCTTGCATGTATACAAGTGACTGTTTTTCAGAAGTATATAATAGAGATAAGTGGTTACCACTTTCCTGGTTCCTCCTCATTTCCTACCTATATAAACCATTGTACTCTAGGACTCAGACTTTTCTCTAAGTATGCCATTCTCTCAGTGATGTTAACTGATCCTCATGGTTTCAGAAGCTATCAGTTTTGAATAGCTCCCAAATTCACATGTTTACCTAAGACCTCCTTGCTGCATTTGAGCCTACAATATTCCATTCCTTGATTGACATTTACATGTCAGTATCTATAAGTTAACTATGCTTAACTAAGCTTCTGATCATCCTCCAAGAATGTTCCTTCATAGTCCTTCCCATAATGGCAACCCCATCCTCCAAGATGCTTATCCCAAAAGAGAAGTGAGTTGTTTTATCACTTCTTTCTTAGATAACCACAAATGATCAGTCAGGAAATTCTACCAGCGTTACTTTTAAAATACTGTAAATATAGAATACAACCAACACCTAGTACTACTATTACAACCACAACCTCCCTGGACCAAGTCACCTGGATCATTGTAACTGCCTCACAATCTATCTCCCTAGTTCTTCCCTTTTCCCTTTAGCATCTATTCTTTAGACAGTAACCAGAGAAATCCTTTAGAAACATGAGACAGATCAGCTCACTGCTCTGTTCCAAACCATCCAATTGCTTCCTATGTCAAGTAGAATAAGACTACAATTCCTTCCAATGACCTAAAAGGCTCTTCCTGATATTAACTATAGTCACACACACTCCCCACCCCCTACTCATTTACTTTGCTTCAGCCATATTGGTCTTCCCTCAAACAGCTAAGCAGACTTCTGACCTTGCACTTGATGTTTCTTCTTACTGGAATACTCTTCCATAAGGTAACAACATGCTCAATTTCTCTCTTTCTATGACATGTCATTTTACATATAATACTCTGTATGAAATAACTACTCCCACTCAAGACTTCTTATTCCCTTATTGTGCTTTAATTTTTCCTTTGTGGCAATTTCACCATCTTACATACTAAGATGGTTTTATTTCTCTCTCTCTCTATTAAAGCATAAACTCTATTATAAACCCACCCCTAGAAAACTCCCCGGCACATAGTAGCTTCTCAATAAGGAAAGAGGTATGTGCCATTTGATATATAAATAAATTGTCTTAAAAGCTGTTAAGAGAATTTAATTTCTCTTAAGAAGAGAGCTGTCTCTGTTGGCAAAACCCCTTGTAAAGTTGTTTGGAGTAAAGGTGAAGTCTTGGGAACGTGGGTGTAAACAAGAGCCAATGGAACAAAGAGGAAAACCATGAAATAAGAGGCATTTGATTTCTGTTCTTTTTTTTTTTAATTTCAAATTAATATGAGGGTACAATTGACTAGGTTATAATGTTTGCATTTGTTAGGTAAGGTTCCTGTTCTAGTTGTATCCCCCACACAGGAGGTGTGCCATATACCCTTACATTGCGCTCATTCAGTAAGAGCACACCTCCCTCTTCCCACTGCCCCCAACTGGAATTAAATCAAATTTTTCTCTTGTGTTAAGTGTGTATTAGTTCATCTACTGGCTTCATATTAGTGTTAAGTACATTGGATACTTGTTTTTCCATTCTTATGATACTTTACTAAGAAAAATGTATTTCAAATCCATTCAGGTTAATACAAAAGATGTAAAGTTTTCATCTTCTTATGGCAAAATAGTAGTCCATGGTATAAATATACCACAGTTTATTAATCCATTCATGAGTTGGTGGGCACTTGGGTTGTTTCCACATCTTGGCAATTGTAAATTGAGCTGCAATAAACAATCTAGTGCAAATGTCCTTATGATAAAATGATTTTTTTCTTCTGGATGGATGCCTAGTAATGGGAGGTCTATTTTGAGACCTTTGAGGATTCTCCATACTTCTCTCCAAAGAGACTGTATTAGTTTGCAATCATGCCAACTGTGTTAAAGTATTCTCTTCTCTCCACATTCATGCCAGTATTTGCAGTTTTGGGACTTTGTGATGTGGGCACACTGGGGTTAGGTGATATCTCAGGGTGGTTTTGATTTGCATCTCTCCAATGATTAGGGATGGTGAGCAGTTTTTCCTATGTTTATTAGCTATTTATCTGTCTTCTTCAGAGAAGGTTCTGTTCATGTCTCTTACCCAGTGATAAATGAGACTATTTGCTCTTTTTCTGTTGATTAATTTGAGTTCTTTGTAGATTGCAGGTATCAGTCTTTTGTCAGATTCATAATAGGCAAGTATCCTTTCCCATTCAGAAGGTTGTCTATTTCCTTTAATTATTGTATCCTTAGCTGTGCAGAAGCTTGTGAGCTTAATTAAGTACTATTTGTTTTTCTTGTTGCAATTGCCAATGAAGTCTTCATCATAAAATCTTTCCCCAGGCCAACATCATCAACAGTTTTTCCATGCTTTAATTGGCCTGAACAATATGATATCCTACAACACCATAATAGCTGTGGATTTTAATACCCTTTTGACAGAACTGGACAGATCGTCTAAACAGAAACTAAACAAAGAAACGAGGTATTTAAACGTGGCCCTAAAACAATAGTGCTTAATAAACATACAGAACATACCATCCCAAGGCAAATGAGTACATGTTCTTCTCATTAGCCCATGGATCATACTCTAAAATTGATCATATCTAAGGACACAAATAAAGCATCAACAAAGTTTAACAAATTAAAATTATACCTTGTAACTTTTCAGACCACAAAGGAATAAAGGTACAACTCAACTCCAAAACCTTCCTTCCCACACAAAGACATGGAAAATAAACAACCTTATGCTGAATGACAGTTGTGTCAAGAAGAAGATAAAGAAGGAAATTATTAGATTGCTCAAACATAACAACAATGAAGCCACAAGCTATCAGAATCTGTGGGACACTGCAAAAGCAATCCTAAGAGGGAAATCCACTGCATTAGATGCCCATATCTGAAAAACAGAAAGTCACACATCAACAATCTAATGAATCATCTGAAGGAAATGGAAAAAGAGCAATCTAATCCCAAACCTAGAAGAAGAAAAGAAATAACCAAAATTAAATCAGAAATAAATGAAATTGAAAACTAACAAATCCTTCAGAAAATTAATGAAACAAAAAATTTCATTCTTTTAAAAAATAAAAATCAATAAACCTTTGGCCAGAGTAAGTAAAATATCCAATAACCTCAATCAGAAATGAAATAACAACAGATACCACAGAGATACAAGAAATTATTTCTGGCTACTACAAGACACTCTATGCCCAGAAATTTGATAATGTGGAAGAAATAGACCAATACCTGGAATTACATCATCTTCCTAGACTTAACCAGGAAGAAACAGATCTCTTAAACAGAACAATATCAAGCACTGAAATTGAAAAAATTAAAATTAAAAAGCTTCCTCCCCCTAAAAAAAAAAAAAAGCCTTGTACCAGATAGCTTCACACCAGAATTCTATCAAACCTTCAAAGATGAGCTTGTACCTATACTGCAGAACCTTTTCCAAAACACTAAGAAGGAAGGAACCTTCCCCAACATGTTCTATGAAGGAAACATCACCCTGATACCAAAACGAGGTAGAACCCAACTAAAATAGAAGAACTACAGACCAATTTCACTAATGAATATCAATGCAAAAATACTTAATAAAACCCTAGCAAATAGATGACAGCTACACATTAAACAAAATTATACAAGACCATCCAGTAGCCTTTATCCCAGGAATGCAAGGTCATTTAACATACACAAATTCATAAATGTAATTCACCACATCAATAGAAGCAAAAGCAAAGACCATATGATGTTCTCTACAGATGAGGAAAAAGCATTTGACATCCTTTTCTAACAAGAACTCTTATTTTTTTTTTTTTTTTGTGGTTTTTGGCCGGGGCTGGGTTTGAACCTGCCACCTCCGGCATATGGGACCGGCGCCCTACTCCTTGAGCCACAGGCGCCGCCCAAGAACTCTTAAGCAAATAGGCATACAAGAACTCTTAAGCAAATAGGCATAGAGGAGATATTTCATAAATGGATAGAAGTGATCTATGACAAACCCACAGCTAACACCATACTGAATAGAATAAATCTGAAAGCTTTTCCACTTAGAACTGGAACCATATTAAAATTGTCCACCATCACCACTACTATTCAGCAATGTTCTAGAAATTCTGCCCAATGCAATCAGGCAATAGAAAGATATTAAGGGTATCCAAATGGGGGCAGAGGAGATCAAACTCTCACTTGTTGGTGATATGATCTTATAAGAAAACCCCAGAGACTCAACCACAAGACTCCTGTAAGTGATCAAGAAATATAGCAATGTCAAAGCTACAAATCAGTAACTTTCATATATGCCAACAACAGTCAAGTTGAGAGGCAAATCAAGAAAACAATACCCTTCACAGTAGCTTCAAAGAAAATGAAATACCTGGGAATATACCTAACAAAGAATGTGAAGGATCTCTACAAAGAGAATTATGAAACCCTAAGAAAAGAAACAGTAGGAGACATTAATAAATGTAAGAACATATCATGCTCTTCGCTGGAAAAAGTCAACACTATTAAAATGTCAACAATGGTTAAAATACCAACATCATTCTTTGAAGAACTGGAAAAGACAGTTCTTCATTTTAGTGGGAATGAGAAAAATGCCCATTCAGCCAAGGCAATTTTTAGTAATAAAAAAAAAAGCCAGAAGCAGTTGTGTTTTGAGGTACTCCTCCAGTCTTCAGGTTATATTACAAGTCCACAGTGATGAAAACAGCATGGTATTGCCACAAAAAATAGAGACATAGACATATAAAAGAGAATAGAAAACCAAGAGATGAAACCAGCCTCTTATCACCATCTGATCTTCAATAAACCACACAAAATCATACAGTGGGGAAAAGACTCCCTATTCAATAAATGGTGCTGGTAAAACTGGATAACCACATGCAAAAGACTGCAACTGGACCTGCACCTTTCACCACTTAACAAAAATTGACTCAAGATGAATAAAAGATTTAAATCTAAAACATGAAATTGTTTCTGTTCTTTTTTTTTATTAAGTCAAATACACATAGATCATAGATACATTTATGCATATGTGAGGTACAATGTGTTGATTTTTTTAATACAATCTGACATGGTTGCATCAAACCAAACAACATAGCTTTCGCCTTATTTACTTGATTATTGTGTTAAGACATTTGTTCTACACTTGACAGATTTGACTTGTACCCTTGCAATATGCTCCATAGGTGTGGTCCTTCCTTTTACCCTCAGTCTATCAAACCTCCCTCCTCCCCTCCCTTCCCACTCCATTTCTCTCCTTCATCCTGGGCTATAGTTGTGTTCTATCTTTCATAAGAAAGTGTGAGTAAATATAAGTAGGTTTTATAGAAGTACTCAGTACATTGGATATTTTTTCCTCCATCTTGAGATACTTTACTCAGAAGAATATGTTCCAGGTCCCTCCGTGTAAACATAAAAGAGGTAAAGGCTCCCATCTTTTTTTAAGGCTGCACAATATTCCATGGTATACATATGCCACAATTTATTAATCCATTCACAGGTCGATGTGCACTTGGGCTTCTTCTATGACTTGGCTATTATGAATTGAGCTGCAATGAATAATCTGGCGCAAATATCTTTTTTTCAAAGTGATTTTTGGTCTTTTGGATATACTCCTAGTAAAGGAATTGTAGGATCCAACAGCAGGTCAAATTTTAGATTCCTGAGTGTTCTCCAAACTTCTTTCCAAAAGGAACGTATTAGTTTGCATTCCCACTAGCAGTGGAGAAGTGTTCCCTTTTCTCCACATCCAAACCAACATCTGTTTCTGTTCTTGAGAGAAATGGAGAGGTAAAAGAAGGGATGGAGAATATGAGGACAAGAGGTAAAGTGGTCTATAAGGAAAAAAACAACATACAAGGGGAAAAGTAAAACCTATTATAAACAGAGTACCAAATGTTCTGTTTGAAGTTCTGTTTTATCAATGAATAAGTCTGTTAAACTTACACATTGCTTTCTGTGAGTAATTTTATGTGGAATATAAGCAGCCCACAGTCCTGTCTAGTTTAATATTGGGTAGAAAAGAGGCAAAATGAAGGGTACAAAATAATCCATAAACTAAGGCAGCACAAGTTTGAAACCAGATATGGCCATGAAAATATGAACCGATATTTTCATGTCCAGCCCCTTAATATTCAAATATATTTTGAGAAACTTTAGACTTGGCCAGGAATTTTCATTTGAACTAATTTTACCTAATCGCTAATCAGCCTTTTGGCTAAGATCAAGTGAACCAATTTTATTTAAATCTCAAGGGGGAAAAAATTCTCAGAAAACATTTGAACTATATTTATATTTAATGACTAATAAAATGTTACTGCTTTAAAAATGTTCCATAATTTATGGCAAGTTTTTGTCATTATATGTTATTTTCAATCAATACAAGCTAAAAGTGCAACCAATATCATGTAAGGGTAGATAGATATTTTTTAGTTAAAAGGGGGAATTTTAAAATTTGAGAAGTTTGGGAACCATAGATTATAGGGCACAATCTGGAATTTTTTAAGTAAAACAACCAAAGAACCACTTAAGCTATCAACTTTTTTTTTCAATAACATAGCCACAAAATATTTAATTTTGAACAAAGTAGCTTATAATCAGCTTTTCTAGCCATCCCCTTCAACCACATGGACCCTTTTCTCATCAAGTTGCAAAACACACCAAATTGAATGGTGTTCTTAATTTATAAGATTATTATACAATTACATGTTCAGGGGTCATTCTCAAAAGTCATGACTTGAGTTTTAGAATAATTTATTTTAATCCTTTGGAAAAGGGAAGTATTTAAACAGCCAGCCAGCTATTAATTAAACTCATTCTACTTTTCCTGATAATAATACTGTATCACCTGCATAAGACAGAATGCTTATCTTTCTCTTTTCTCTGGTACAAACACACATCCAAGGATACTTTCAGATCATTAGATTCTTTGATGTGTTAGTTTAGCTAAGCTATGGTGCCCAACTGTTTGATAAAACACCAATCTAGATGTTACTGTAAAGGTATTTTACAGATGGGATTAATATTTGCAGCCAGTAGACTTGAGTAAAACAGTTGACTCTCCATAGTATGAGTGGGCCTCATCCATTCAGTTAAAGACATATAAGCAAAGACTGAGGTTTCTTGAAGAAGCAATTCTTCCTCAAGACTGCAACAAAGAAATCCTTCATGAGTTTCGTACCTACTGGTCTGCCCTAAAAAGTTCAGATTCAAGATTGAAATACCAACTCGTGTGTGTGTGTGTGGTTTGATGCCTTTTTTAAATTTATTTTTTATTTCAAATTAATATGAGGGTACAAATTTTAAGGTTACATTATTCTCACTTCCAGGGGCAATATCAACTCTTATCTGAATTTCCAAACTACCAGGCTATGCTACAAATTTCAAACTTGCCAGACTCCACAATCACGTGAGCCAATTTCTTAAAATCTTAATACATAGATAGATAGACAGATATTATTGGTTTCTCTAGAAAACCCAAATTAATACAAGGTACAAATTAAAAAGGAAGAGGAAGGGGCAGCACCTGTGGCTCAAAAGAGTACAGCACCGGCCCCATATGCCAGAGGTGGCAGGTTTAAACCCAGCCCTGGCCAAAAACTGCAAAGAAAAAAAAAAAAAAAAAAAAGGAAGAGGAGGAAAAAATAAGAATACACACGTGCACACAAAGGAATGTCAAACCAAGCAAACAAAAATCCTTATTTTACTCCCACTTGACATTGATAACCTAGAAACTTTCTACTCTATTATTTTCCTATTGGTAAGCAATTAATCATCCAAGCACAATGCTTTTTAACAGAGCCCAATCACTAAATACCCAAAATATTCTGGATTAGCCAAGATACTTCAATTGCAAGGATTAGCCAAGATTAATCCAGTTGCAACTCACAGCCTAACTAAAATTAGCTTAATAGAGAGATCCAGCCTCTCTATATGTACGGACTCATCCTCTCCAACTACTGAAGAGCTTCTTCCGTATCATGCCAAAAGCAATTCTAGCTTCACATCCTTCAGGCTTTTTGATTCCAAGGGCAATGCACTATCTTTTTTTTTTTTTTTTTAATCAGACTAATATGTGCATACAAATGTTTAGGTTGCATTGTTTTCATTTCCAAGATAAAGTTCAGGTTGTATCTGAGCCCTTCACCGGGGTGTATGCTAAACACCCTCACATTGTGCACATTAAATGAGATCCCACCAATCATCCTCCCTCTTCCTCCCTCCCCTCTCCCGCTTTTCTTCCCCCTGGCTAGAATATACCTATGTTTTTTACTTTCTTGTCGGTATGTAGTTGTTTATATGTTGGTTTCATATTACTATTGAGTACATTGGATACTTTTTTCCATTTTTTTTTCCATTCTTGAAATACTTTATTAAGAACAATGTGTTTAAAATCCATCCAGGTAAACACAAAAGATGTAAAATCTCCATCTTTTCTTATGGCTGATTAGTACTCCATGGTATACATATACCACAGTTTATCAATCCATTCATGGCATTTTGATAGCTTCCATATCTTGGCAATTGTAAATTGAGCTACAATAAACATTCTGGTGCAAATGTCCTTGTGGTAAAATGATTTTTGTTCTTCTGGGTAGATACCTAGTAATGGGATTGTGAGATCAAATGGAAGGTCGACTTTTAGTTCTTTAAGAATTCTCCATTCTTCTTTCCATGGACGTTGTATTAGTTTACAATCCCATCAGCAGTACAAATTGTGCCCTTCAGTGCACATCCATGCCAGCATCTGCAGATTCAGGTTTTTGTGATATGGAATACTCTCACTGGGGTTAGGTAGAATTTCAGAGTGGTTTTTATTTGCAGTTCTCTGATGACTAGGGACAATGAGAATTTTTTCATGTGATTTTTGGCCATTCATCTGTCATCTTCAGAGAAGTTTCTGTTCAAGTCTCTTCCCCACTTATAAATGGGGTTGTTCTTTTCTTATTGATTAATTTCTCTGTAGATTCTAGTTATCAAGCCTTTGTCAGATTCATAGCATGGAAGGGTCTTCTCCCATTCTGGCTGTTGTCTGTTTGCTTGAATTGTTTTATTCTTAGCTATGAAGAAGCTTTTTAGCTTGATCATGTCTCATTTATTTTTGCTGTTGCTACAATTGCCTATGGGATCTTCATCATAAATTCTTTTCCCAAGCTGATAACATCTAGAATTTTCCCCACACTTTCTTCTAGAACTTTTATTGTCTCATCTTAAATTTAAATCTTATATCTAGCAAGAGTCAATTTTTGTAAGTAGTGAGAGGTGTGAGTCGAGTTTCAATCTTCCATATGTGACCAACCAGTTCTCCCACCACCATTTATTAAATAGGGATTCTTTACCCAGTGCATGCTTTTGTTCAGTTTATCAAAGATTAAATGTTGGCACATGGCTGAGTTCATCTTTAAGTTCTCTATTCTATTCCATAGCTCTATAACTCTATTTTTGTGCCAGGACCATGCTGTTTTGATCACCATAGACTTGTAGTATAACCTGAAGTCTAGGAACATGATACCTCTAGATTTGTTTTTATTTCTTAAAATTGTATTGGCTATTTGGGGTTTTCTTGTGATTTGATATAAAACAAAGTACTATTTTTTTCAAGTTCTTCAAAGTATGATGTTGGTGTTTTGATGGGGATTGCATTAAATCTATAGATCACCTTAGGTAGTATGGACATTTTAATAATTTTAAATCTTCCCAGCCACAAGCATGGTATGTCCTTCCATTTGTTAAGGTCTATCTGCTATTTCTTTTCTCGGGGTTTCTTAGGGATTCTCTTCATGGAGATACTTCACATCCTTTGTTAGATATATTCCCAGGTATTTCATTTTCTTTGGAGCAACTATGAAAGGTATTGTCCCTTTGATTTTATTCTCAGCTTGACTATTATTGGTATATATGAATGCTATTGATTTGTTGACATGGATTTTGTATGCCAAAACATTACTATATTCCTTGATCACCTCTAAGAGCTTTGTAGTTGAGTCCCTGCAATTTTGAAGGTGTAAGATCACATCATCCACAAAGAGCAAGAGTTTGACCTTCTCTGTCCCCCTTAGAATATCCTTGATCTTCTCTTGCCTGGTGCATTGGCTAGTACTTCTAGCACTATGTTGAATTAGTGGTGACAGTAAGCATCCTTATCTAGTTTCAGTTCTGAGTAAAAATGCTTTACTTCATTCAATATGATACTCACTGTGAGTTTGTTGTAGACAATCTCTAATGGTTTAAGAAATGTCCCATCTAAGCCTATTTTCCTAAATATTCTTGTCGGAAAGCAATGCTGGATTTTTTCAAAAGCCTTTTCTACGTCTACTAAGAGAATCATATGGTCTTTGTTTTTTATTTATGTGGTGAATTATATTCATGGATTTACACATATTGAAGCAAACTTGCATCCCTGGGACAAACCACACTTGATCATGATGTATAAATTTTTTAATGTGTCACTGTATTCTGTTTGCTAGAATATTTTTGCATGAACATTCATTAATGATATTGGCCTATAGTTTTCCTTTTTTGTTGGGTACTTTACTGTTTTTAGAATCAGTGCGATATTTGCTTCATAAAATGTGCTGGGAAAGATTCCTTCCTTCTTTATGTTTTGGACTAAGTTATGCAATATAAGTACTAGTTCCTCTTTTGAAGGTTTGGTGGAATTCTGGTGTGAAACCATCTGGTTCAGGACTTTTCTTTGTTGGAAGATTTTGTTTGGTTGATGCAATTTCAGTACTTAATATGTCTATTCAAAATTTCTAATTCTTTCTGGTTGAGTTTACAAAGGTGGTGGGTTTCCTTGTATTGGTCTACTTCCTCTACATTTTCAAATTTCTGGGCATAGAGTTTTTTGTTGTAACCATTGAGGATCTTTTTTATTTCTGTTGTATCTGTTATTTCCCTTTTTCATTTCTGATTAAAGTAATTATAGATCTTACTTTTTTGTTTCTGGTTAGTCTGGCAAGGATTTATTTTATTAATCTTTTCAAAGAACCAACTTTTTGTTTCTCTGATTTCCCAAATTGTTGTGTTCTTGACTTCATTTAATTCTGTTCTGACTTTGATTATTTCTTTTCTGCTGTTATGTTTGGGGTTTGATTGCTCTTCCTTTTTCAGTTGCTTGAGATAGCCTATTAGTTGTTGACTTGCTGTCTTTCTGTTTTCTGTAAGAAGCCATCAAACGCTATAAATTTGCCTCTTGCAACTGCCTTTGCAGTGTCCCACAGGTTTTGATAGCTTGGGGCTTCATTATTGTTGTTGTTTTTTTCCTTTTTCAAGAAATTTAATGATTCCTTCTCAATCCCTTCCTTAACCCTGAAAAACCACCTATTATTCAGCATAATGTTATTTAATTTTCATGACTTTATGTAGGTACAAGGATGTCTGTTGGTGCTGAGTTCAACTTTTATTCCATGATGGTTTTAAAATTATTTTAAATTTGTTGAGGTTATATTTGTACCCTAAGATATGATCAATTTTGGAAGATGATCCTTGGGCTGATGGGAATAATATGCACTCAGTTTTATTAATATAAAATGTTCTGTATGTCTGTTAAGACCTTTTATTCTAGGGGTCATGTTTAAATTCATTACTTCTTTATTTTCTATTTGAAATATCTGTCAAGTACCATCAAAGAGGTATTTAAATCTCCATCTATTATGGAGCTGGAAGATATACTGTTCAGATCATTCAGAGTTCATTTTATGTATGTAAGTTGGGTGCATGACTATTAATGATTGAAATCTTGTCATGTTGTGGGCTTCCCTTGACGTGTATGCAGTGTCCATTCTTGTCTTTCCTTGTATTTGTTGTATCTGCAAATAAGATTGCAACTCTCATTTCCTTCTGATTTCCATTTTCCTGGATTGTAATTTTCCATCCCTTCACCTTTTGTTTTATCCTTAAAGGACAGTTGTGTCTTTGAGATAGTAGCTATTAGGTTTGAGCTTTTGTATCCAGACAGCCAGTCTGTGCCTCTTTAGAAAGGAATTCAAGCCATTCACATTTATTAAATCAATAGGTATGGTGGAATTTTTGTCACCTTATTATGTGCAGGTCCAGTGCTTAGTTTTATCCCTTATACCATTATGGAAGCTAAGCTTTGTTCTTTAATTTCTGGATGTTTTTATTTGGGTGGTAGACCATAGTGCTGGTGTTTATAAGGAATGGGCCTGAATACTCTTCATAGAACTTACCTAGGTATGGCAAATTTCCTGAACATTTGCATGTCAGTAAAATATTTTGTTTCTACATCACAAATGAAACTCAGTTTAGCAGGATACAGGATCCTTGGGCTGAAAACTATTTGGTTTAAGAAGGATAAAGGCTATAACCATCCTCTTCTGGCTTGCAAACTTTCAGATGAGAGGTCTGCTGTCATTCTGGTATTTTTTCCTTCGTAAGTAAGACTTTCCTTACACCTGGTTGCTTGCAGGATTTTGTCTTTCATATTGACTTTGGCAAAGTTATTTACAATGTGTCTGAGAGATGCTTTGGTTTGAATCATGCTGTAGTTCTGAAACTATCTAGCCTCTGAATTTCTGTGTCTCCTGTGATGCTTGAGAAATTCACCACCATAATGTCTTGAAGTAGAGTATCAGTGCTTTTAGTACCATTCTCTTATCTTTCAGGAATCCCTATAATTTGAAAGTTTGATCTTTTGAAATGATCCTATAACTCTCTCGGGGAATATTATGATTTTGTTCTCTTTTTTCCTGCCTCTTTGAATGATTGCATTAGTTCAAAACTCCAATTTCTGAAATTCTTTCTTCTCCATGTTCTACCCTATTTCTAAGGTTCTCTACTCTTTTTGAGCTCCTTGAATGCCTCTTTCAATTCCTTAAGCACTGTTATATCTTTCCTCATTATGTCCAGATCCTTGGTGATTTTTGTCTTTAAATTTACTAATTTCTTGAGACAAGTTTTGGACTATTTTTTTGATTTCTATTTTCATCTTCTCCTTGATTCCATTCATTTTCTTTGTCATCCCTACTCTGAATGCTATTTCTAACATTACAACAATTTCTCTATGGGTGGTATTTTCTGTTGTATCTCCCTTTTAATCTCTTGGGGCAGTTGATCTGCTCTGATTTTTCACGTTGCCAGAATTATTCTGCTGGCTCCTCCCCATGAGTATTTTCAGGGTTTTTTTATATTAATTATACTTTTTTAGCTAAAATTGTGCAGAGATTCAATTCCCCTATTACCTGGGGAACTGAAATCCATCCAGAATCCTGCCCCTGAGTCTCAAGGAAGCCTAACTTTCTGGCATATCTCACAATTGTTCTTTTTTCTTCTTACTTCCCTTCAACTTATCAACTCCCAATCACCATGATGGCAGTTCATAGCTGAAAGCTAAAAGGTAGTCTTGAGAATCTACATGCCACTAATGATTCATAAGCTTCTGCTTTAACCACTGTTCCTCTCATATTCTGGGTGACAACTACATTAACTGGACTATTCCACCAGTGCAAACTGAAGGAATCAGGCAATTGCTGTAAAGCAACACAATCAATGGCCAGAATCTCAGTTCTGGAGCCATCCCTTCTTAACTATAAATCCCTAACATGTTTCTAATCTTTAGTTCCTGTAACCATACATAACAGGTATAAAAAGCTATATACACCCTGGACACCCAAAAATAATGTTATCACTTTTATTATTTTTATTTGCAATAAAAATTATCTAAGCTCTTCAAGTTCCTCATCCTCATGAATTATCAAAAAAAAAAAAAAGAGAGAGAGTTACAGACCCATATAAAGGGTCTTTCTTATTTGGGGTATAGAAAATGGAGTCCAATTAGTCAACAGGCTTGGTATAATTTCTCTGTTGTGTCTGATTCTTTACTCTAGATCAACGTCTGTCATATTTCATTGCTTCAAATCTCAACAAAGCTGCAGTGATTCTTTGAGACAGATGAGACTGGTATCTTTAGAGGTAGGGCTAGGCTCAGCCAACAATGCCCCGAAGTTGGACTTCTGGCACTTACAGACCTATGGACCCACAATTGTAGGTCCTATAGACACCCATTTTCCAGGGCACCATCTGGCCCCAGGAGTACAGGATCACTCTTAGTTCTACCTCTCAGATCCTTATCTACTAATCCACTTTCTTCCCAAATGAGATGCATGGCCACTTTTCCACTGATAAACCCTCAAAACTAAAAGCTCTGACTATAGCCTCTAACTTCAGAATATGGGGGTAGGAGGGTTGACTACCCTTCTAAGAGTAACCACCCAGGGACTTAAGAAATACAAATTCCACCATTCTAAGACAAGCTAGGCTCCATGGCCCTATACAAATTTACTCTTCCATGGGGAAGTTAAAGTGACTACATTTATCCCTCTGAATGAAATGGATCTGCTTTCCATGATTCCAAGGTGATTTTCCTGGAACTCACTGAAAAGAAAAAATAATCTCTTGTGGAGCACATTACTGTATATCCACCTTTTTTACTGTAAGGATTATATGCAATAATGTGAAAGTATCTCATTAATCACAGCATGCTATCCTGACATTAATTGTAGTCATAAAGATTGATGAAATAGTCTGACATAGTGGAATGAACATAAAGCACAAAATAAAGCAGACTAGGAAAATAATCCAGCTCTGCCACTTATTATCTGTGTTACTTTGTGCATGTTACTTAATCTTTCTAGGCATTCATTTGTAAAATGGAAACATTATATATAGTATAAATATGTCATATAATATTAACAACAACCTTTTGAAGTTGTAGTGAATATCAATCCAGATTACACAAGAAAAATATCTGCATCAGTTCCAGGCACAAAGTAGTTAAGTGCTCAATAAATTGTAGCTATCTTCATTATGCTTATAACTCTTAGAATGTTCCTGTTGCATTAAAAAAAAATACCTTACATTGAGTAATTTATAAATAATAGAAATTCTCACAGTTCTGGAGACTGGGAAGTCCAAGATCTATGAACCAACAGATGTGATGTCTCATGGAGGCCTACACCTTCTTGCTGTGTCCACAAAAGGTGGAAAGAGCAAAAGGGATGAACAGCTCCCTCACACTTTTTGGAAGACCATTAATTCCATTCCTAAGCATCTCCTAAAGGCCTTACCTCTTAATATTATCACATTGGTAAATTAGCTTCTACACGAATTTTAGAGGCGACACATTCAAACCATAGCAAGCCCTAAACTATAGTCATTGTTTATTGAGTACAAGGTGTAACAAAACACACTTATATACTACATATACAGGGTATTCATAAAATCTGTGTGTGATTTAAAATAGCCTAGTATTAGTTAATTTAATGTTTATCCATTTCTCAGATAAAGCAGTTAAGGCCTAAGGAGAGTGATATTTTGCCAGAATTATGAAAAGGGAACAGCAGCAAAGGGAACATTTGCAACAAAGTGTCTATACAGCCATACTCAGTGACTTACAACAGAATTTATTCTCATGCTCAGCAATGGCCAGGTCAATTGTGATTCAGCTGTCCTTAGGTTATTCTCAGCTTGGTGGCTTTAAGTCAAGCTACGTATTTCTGGCCAGCTTCATATATCTTACTCTGGACCTCACAATACCCAGGGCATGTCCTTCCTGTGGTGGGACATAATCAATGAACACAGGGGCAGACCCACCGTAGCCTATTTCAAACCTCAGCTCTAATCACATCTGTTACATTCCAAAATAGACCTCATGGCTAAGCCCAACTTTATTGTGAAGGGAAGTTTACTACTCTACAGTGGAATGAGGAAAGAACATTTGTAGAACAATAATTCAAATTCTCATAGGAAATCTTATCAACTCCAGAATCTGAGGTCTTATGTATTATCCCACAATACCTCTTTACTAGTCTAGGACAATAACTCTAACGAAAAATCATTATTAAATTAAATCTTTTTCACTATTAACTTGCATGAGATTTTAGGTTGTTCTTTTTACTTATTGTGTATAGTCACCTGGCTTAGCTCTTCCAAACAGCTGAGATAGCCCAGCTGGAGGATAAATGTAAGGTTGATGGCCCATCATTCCATGCTCATCTCAAAGGCCAGGCTCTGCAGCCCCAATAAGCAACCTGCTGGGTCTGCAAATTTGCCATGCTTTGCTCTGTTAAAACTTTATTTGGCACAGTATGGTAACTCAATTAATAGTGACAATGACACTGGCAAGTGTCACTGAAATTGCAACCAATTATTTTTTCCTTAATATCGTTTTAAGTCACAAGCTGACCAAGCTCAACAGGAGCCATAGTCCTTCCACAGGGCTTATTTAGTCTGTCTCTGCCTTCCCCATTAGCTTCCACTGCCAGGGTCCCACAACTCTGTAACCAGCTGTAAGCCTCTTTTGTTTCAACAGCAGTGCAGCTTCTGCCCAAAGGAGCTAATTGAAAACACGAATCAGCCTGTTTGGCAGGATTTTATGTTGCTGGTGGGTTTGTTTTTTTTTTTATTTGTTTTTTTCCCCCATGAATCAAAAATTTGCTGACTTTATTTTTTCTTCTCCCTCACAATGGTCTAATTTAGGAGGGGTAGACACGGAAAGAAGCCCTGAAGCCAGCCTGAATTACCACCTAAAGGAATGTATGAGGTTGGATTCAAAGCCAACCATGACCTCCCACAAAACACTATAGGCACAGGGCCTTCTAAGGTGTCCTAGACCCCAGCTATCCCACTGCACTAGCCGTATTTCAGCCCAGATTTGGAACTTGTCTGGCTCACAGTATCCAAATGTCAAAGGATGACTAATTTTATCCATAACCAACTGGCTTGCTAATCCATGACCTTCATAAAAGAAAAGTTCTATTATACACAATGTCCAATCCAGAAAAGTTCCATGATTGGAAGTTCTGACACAGCAACTTACATTGGTTCTTTTCAAATCCTTTTAAGCTAAAGTCCAGGTGGGCAAAAGATGATCCTCTGTATTAAGTACATATTTTCCCAGGTTAAATAAGTCCACATCATCAGAAAAAAAAAAAGAAGATATATGTACTTTAGAGTTTCTCCCAAAAAGGAACTTTCCAGCTGTTTTCTTGGCATTATATTCTGAAGACTATGGATGGAAAAATAGCCACCTGAATAGACAAGAGGTATACTTGCTGAAGCACTACAGTATCTACAGTTCTCAATCTTTGTATTTATTTTTCCCACTGAACTGGTACAGACAGAACAGGTTTTTTTTTTTTTTTTTTTTTTTTTTAATTTGGCCGGGGCTGGGTTTGAACCCACCACCTCCGGCATATGGGACCGGCGCCCTACCCGCTGAGCCACAGGCGCCACCCGACAGAACAGGTTTTGCAATGATTCGTGTCATAGCAGAAACTGTCTTCAGACTAGACTTTCATATATTTATGTCTACCTTTGGGATTAATGTTGATGCACACAATTTTTAGGCTGGGCTCAGTCTTAAAGTAATGATACATCTGCTAACATATCTCCAGAAAAGATTAAGCTAATTCTATGTGGTCAGTGGTCAATCCATGGAATGCAAGGAGAACCAGGCTACCAGGAAAAAAAACACACTAAATGATCTATGGTGACTCTGAACTTGCCATTGACACCTTCCCCCATGAAGTCAGCTTGCTGAGCTCAGACTGCTAAAAAAGTATGTTTTTTATTCCTTATATGGCTTGAATGTACTCCTTTAGCAACTGAATTTCTTTCTTTCTTCCTTGGATCTACTGCTTCAGCAGATACCCACAGTAGCTTTGAGCTCTGGCTTCAAAAGTGAAGACATCTATTGGGATAAAGAAGGCGCTGTTGGTATAAATGAATATAGGCACTAGCCTATCATTCTTTTTAGCTAGAAAAATGTATATGCTTTATCACTCCCATCAATGTCTCTTGAAATTTCTTATCTTTAGTGAGACAAGAATGACCTCTGGGGCAGCGCCTGTGGCTCAAAGGAGTAGGGTGCCGGCTCCATATACCAGAGGTGGTGGGTTCAAACCCAACCCTGGCCAAAAACTGCAAAAAAAAAAATAAATGACCTCTGACTCCAACTAAAATGCTTATCATAGGTGACATTATACTGACATCTGATTAGGCCTCACGAATGACAGTGTTTACATCAGAGTATATCACGAAGTAGTTTTGAATGTAGGCATTAGACTATTTGCAGTATCCTTAGCTTTTTTTTTTTTTTAATAAAAAAAGGTTGTCACAGGAGTCTACCCAAGGTATGGAATATGAGCTCAAAGCTTTTTTTTTTTTTTTTAATAAAAAAAGGTTGAACTTTGACATTCATCATCCAGCTCCTTCAATTTTGGTAGACCCCCTAATTAACAAGGTGTCCAGGATTCCAATAAGAGTTAGGTCAGGATCATAACACCCCAATGAATGATTTAGACATCAGCTTAAGCTTATCATAACCCCAATCAAACTTCCTATGTGCTTTCTGCAGAGCAGGATCACTCTGCACTGGTCTACCTAGGTATATTATATACACCTATGTATTAATATATAAACATTTATGAATACTATGTACATACATTCTTCAGTATATTTATTTATATACCTATGTATATAACATATTTACATGTAGTACTCATATATTTAAGTGTTTTAAACATAGATACCTATGTATTTATGTATACCCACGTATATAAATATATATTGATGGATATCATATATACCTATGTAGTATACAGATATAGGCAGAGGTATAGATATGATCTACTTAATGTATACCATATTTAAATATTTAGATATACTATTTATACCCATGTGTATTATATATACCTATGTATTATATATTAATATAGTATGTATATATAAGGGAATGTTTATTTACTTATGAACAGTATATATAGAGACCTATGTAAATTATATTTATATTATACAAATATAATTTATTATATAGATATTATATTATATATTATATATCCCTGTGTGTACTATATGCTTGTGTAAATTATATATATACCATAAATTAGGGGAAAAAAATAGCACTTCGTAGGTAGCTAGAGGCCTTCCTGTGCACAGCAATGTCATCAAGAAGTCCCCAAGAAGCTCTCCTGCAATGCTTCTCAAACGTGACCATGCCTGAGTATCACCTAACGGTATACTAAAATACAGGCCACTGGTCCCCACTAGATCTAGGGTACAGAAGAGATTTTGCATTTCCTACAAGTCCCCAGGTGGTGCTGATACTAATGCAGGTGGGGCCACAGACCACACTGTGAGAACCACTGCTATGCTTACAGACAGTCCAAGGGGCAGCAGGGTCGAGGGGCCCAAGACCGCAAGACGTGGTACTATCTTTGACCTCCTTTAACCAAAACGAGAATTCTTTTTGTGTTTTACATCTCCAGCTTCAGCATGAAATTTCATTTGGCTTAAGGTTTCTGTGGTAAAAAATGGTTTCACAACCGCTTCTCTAGATGGTATCCACATTTGGGATTGTGCAAACTTAAGTCAAATAAAGGATAACCTACCTCAAGAAAATCAGAGGAAGAAAGCAACCATTCCTTTTACAAAAGCTTAAAGAGTTGCTAAAAGCTAAAACGTTTGTTATGTTGTTCAGGTGAAAAGACAAGCCAGAGGCCTCAGGGCTATTCACATCTTTATAACAACATAAACACGCAAAAGAAATGAGTGATGATGAATCAGTGAGGTAACACATATGTTAGTTTGATTTACTCTTTCTACAGTGTATACTAGATGAAAACATACTGAATAGTTATTTGTCAATTAAAGAAATAATGAGTGCAACTAATGTTACATAGTTGCTATGACAGAAGCCTGCTTATGGAAAAAAAAAAAAAAATAGTTCACATGTGGCTTAAATAGTATCCTCCTGCCTCCCAGAAAAGACTTTACTAATTGATCATAGTATTCCAGATGTGTACTATGGTCCCAGCAGATCCTAGATACGACCTCAGAGTTCTCATTACTTCAACACTGTGTCACATACAATTGATTTAAGTTAGCATTCAAATTGAAATGCGCTGAATGATTCAAGTTCTCATGGGAATATTTCACAATTCCATCTATGAAAGTTTAGGAGATAATTCATAGAGGACAGGGTTGGCAGGATATTTAATATATGATATACAGTTGTTGAGGAAGGTAGAGAATGGAGGAGGTAGTGATGAAGTGTTCCAGCAGAAGGAAAGGAATGAAAATCATTAAGAAGTAAATTCTAAGTGGAGCCAGCAATTGTACACCACACCCTCGTGGATCTTATATGTGAAAGAAAAGGAGAGAGAGTTAAAAGTGCATGCAAGGTCAAAGGCCAGTTTTTAAAAAATCGACTAGTTCCTGCTTATGGACTGTGGAAAAGGCTATAGGGAGAGAGATTGGAAAAAAGAATGGGCAAGAAGGAAATTACATAATGAGCAAGTCCTCAGAGAAAACCTAATTCCTGTACCCCTTCCCATGTTGACTTGAGGCTGTCTGATCCCCACTCCTAATAGGGAGGCTATAATGGAAAAAGGAAAGTACAACCAGATGCCTGGTAAACCTGTGCAGAGAAGAAATATCAAGCATCAAGTCAGCCAAGAATGGCTTGGGTGGAAGAGTCAGAGGACTAGAGAAGTCGAGAATGAAAAGCATCTTATCTGAGATGGCAAAAAAGGCAATGATCTGGAGGGATTCTAGAAAAAGAGAAATAACATACCTGTTGAGTCTTCCACTATCCCCAACAAAAGTCTCAACAGGAAAACCAAGGATATTTTAAAGATCCGAGATGAAACAGGCTGTTTTAAGATCGTGACCTATTCTTAGGGAAATCATTTACCTAACGGTTGATTTTAAGAGGGCTGTATTTTTTTTCTATTGTGAGAAATAATAACTAATGTGCCAGAGAGTATGCTGAATGCTTTAACTCTCCTTTAACCTAATCCTTGCAATACCCATGAGATAGTTTCATTTGACATATAAAAAAAAATAACCTGAAATCGATAGAAGTTAAAGCACTTAACAAGCTCCTATGTGACAGAGCTGAATTTTGAACATGTGAGCTGCCTGGGCCCAGGCTTCTATCTACTCTAATCCATACACATTTTTCAATAACACCTCTGACCTCACAAAAACACTTGCCTATTTTTCACTGAACACACTGTTTTAATATTTTCTAATCACCCTTTAAGACCCATTCACCTTCTCTCTGAGAAACCTTCACCCACAACCAAGGTGTGGTAGCCTTCTCTGCCTTCCTCTGTGATCCCGTAACACTTTGTTCTTATGTCTCCTAGAGCTCTTCCTACATTTGATAATAGTCAGCCACCTGTGAGTTTGCCTCTACCATTGGGGCAAAGAAAGGCATAGAGGAGAGGATGTGGGCTTTAACGTTAGCAAGAACTGGTGCATATTCCATTCCAGTTGTTCCTCTTCTTGGCTGTATAAACATGGGTAAATTACTACATCCTGTGAGTTTGACTTTTACCTCATTTGTAAAAATCAAGATAATGCCAACAGGCAATGTCTATAAACATTTTAATGAAATTATATTAAAGCTCAGTACAGCTTTTGTGCTAAACAGATAATAGACATTATTATAACTGTTTTTGTAACTGTTAGTTGAATGAAAGGCGATTTCAGCATGACCCACTATTTGGCTCTATATTTCTGACAACTTGAGTGATAATACTTCCTTACAACATAAATTTCAAGGAAAATATTTAACCTCCTCATTTAAGAAAAACAACCTTGTTATAAGTTTGTATTTACAAACAATTAAGGTATTCTTTTAAATATCCTTATAGTCATCAAAATAGATTCTAAAAGATCTCAGCTTTCCAACAGTTTAATGACATGTCTTTACTAAATTAGATTCTGACCTCTTCCTTGCAATTTATCTTAATGAGTCAAGTTTTACAGCATTTACCCTGTAAGTGCTGAAGATTAATTGGAGATGAAGGAGGTGAAAACAAATGTCTATCAACAGTAAGTAGGTCATCATATGAAGGTATACAAGAAGACTAGCCATGTGAGCGATGGATACATGGAACTTCATTATATTGCTTCTTATCTAGAATAGAAATGACTGAAATTTTCCATGATAAAATTTTTTTTTAAAGAGAAATCAACTGGATGTCAAACATCAACAAAGTTTAACTTTTTTTCCCTTTTAATTAAATGCACATATAATTATATAATGTAAAAATAAGAGCATAAAGTCTGGCTACACTCTTCCCTATTGCAATGAATTATCCACTGTATAACCTGGGTCCACCCTCACTTTAGAGATTACTGGCCTAAAGTGTGTGAATTCATCTAAGGAAGATAGATATTTTTGAGCAGGGGAGATACATTAAAGAAATATATATATATTTGGTTTTTGGGGGGGGTTGTTTGTTTTTTTTTAAGATAGAATATCACTTTGTCACCCTCCGTAGAGTTCCATGGCATCACAGCCCACAGCAACCTCCAGCTCTTGGGCTTAGGCGATTCTCTTCCCTCAGCCTCCCAAGTAGCTGGGACTACAAGCGCCCACCACAACATCCAGCTAGTTTTTTTGTTGCAGTTTGGCCAGGGCTGGGTTCGAACCCACCATCCTCAGTATATGGGGCCGGCACCCTACTCACTGAGCCACAGGCACCACCCTAAAGAAATATTTTTTGTCAATGATTTTAGGAATGCTGTTCAAGATGGATTAAACACTAGAGATAGGAGGTTAAGAGAAAAAAAGAAAAAGAGAAACCAAAAATGTCATCACCCCTGGATTGGGATCTGTTCCTATGACCTCATTTTACCTTAATTGCCTCTTTAAATATAGTCACATTCTGAGGTACTGCAAGTTAGAACATCAACATTTGAATTTTGGGGGTACACAATTCAGCCCATAACAGCCACTAAGTTGAAAAACAGCATTCCATCTCAGTTCTTCAGGGAAGTCCGGCCTCCAACTTGACTAGGTTAGACTCTAAGGCATAGCATGGAGTACCTCCTGCCTCATGGTATTTGTCTGAGTTGCAATTTATATCTTGTGAGATCCCTTCCTTGAGGTTTTCTTCCCTCTCCTTACTGTATGTTCCAAGAGGGCAAGAATCTCTTCTGCTTTTGCCTTTCATTGTATACTAACACTTGCAGTTACCAATCCCTGATATGTAGCAGGTAAGGTGTCCATAAATATGTTAAATAAAAGGTGCATCAAGATGAGAATAAGTTGGAGGTGGGAGTTGTTTGTTTAAACTGACATCTGAAGGATAGAATAAAGAGTTAAATCTTGGGGAGTAAAAGGGTAAAAGACAACTCCAACCAGAGTATGTGTGAAAAGTTTGAAAAAAAAAAAAAAAGAAAGAAATATCCTGACTTGTTATGAAATACATACACTACACAGTACCATAAGTTAATTAGATTTAATATGGCATTGAGATAAGACTGTCTCATGTTGCAGATATTCTTGGATGTGCTGAGAAAGCTTGGATGAAAAGTCTAGCAATATCCTATGAAGCTAATTACTTTGAAAAATTCAAATAAAAATGAACCAATAAGAAAACAGCAGAGGCCAGGCACAGTGGCTCACACCTGTAATTCTATCACTTTGAGAGTCTAAGACAAGAAGATCACTTGAGGCTAGGAATTCAAGACCAGGCTGAGCAACATAGCAAGACCCCTGTCTCTACCAAATAAATAAATAAATACCAACAGTGGTGACTAATAACACTAATTTCCCCCCAGTCTCAAACTAGGACATTATCTTCCTCAATCATAAGTAAACCCTCTCAGATTGTGAAGAGTAAAATTTCAGCTACCACCTTCTGAATATGTGAAGACTTTATTATGACTTTATAGCTACCTTGTGTATGACCTTGGGGTCAATTTATTATTAATGTACTTGGACATTTTGGAGCACTTAATCTGTTCTAAAAATCAAAGATCACTCTCTCCATTAGTTTTGAAATGCCTACAACAAAATAACTCTTTCCCTTTTTATGCCAACATAGGCTTTTAAGAGTCTTCATGAAGAGCTGCAATTGGTAAGATAACTAATAAACATGTTTAAGCTTTTGCTTCTGAGTTACACATTACATCTTTCATGAAACATATACAGTATATGATTTACTTTGCATCACAAAAAAAAGAAAAAACCAAGTCAAACAATTAAAATATTTTCCATGTTTGAATACAACCTTGCCAACAGTTAACTGTGTAACATTGACTGCAGCATCACTATGACACATTCATGTGTATGTTTAACTCCTACTATAGTTCTTTAAGGAAAGAGGCCATGTTTCATTTCATCTTTACTGATACCTACTGTGACATCCATCAAATAGATGTTGGGGTGGCTGATTGGAATAAATGTATAATACAAGCTATAGATAAGATAGGTATTATCCTATTTACCAATGAATTAACTAACATAAAACTTTTACATTTACCTAAAACAATTACAAGGTGAAAATAATATTTAATCAAGGTGATATTATACAATATTAATATTAAATTCAACACAAGGAGAGAATAAGCCAAAACAACATACCTCCTAACTTAGTCAAGACTTATCCGAGAGGTATGTGGGAATTTGACTCCCTTAAGAATACCTCTAACTTGGGAAGTATAAATTACCTCGCAGACATTAGTGGTTCTGTGGTTCCTGGATTTTCTGCACCAGAGTTCATCCTCTTCTCGCTCCTTAAAAATCTATGGAATATATCCATATTCATGTTCTGCTATGAAAGGAAGTGGTAGCTTTTATTTATTCATTCATTCATTCATTCATTCGGTCTCTGTAAAGATTGTCAAAAATTGCCAATGCAGATGAACCCAGCCACATATCACAATCTGATCTTCAATAAACCAAAAAAAAAAAAAAAGCATTAATTGGGGGAAAGAATCCCTATTTAATAAATGATGCTATTTAAGAACTGGTTAGCCGCATGTAGAAGATTTAAACTGGACCCTCATCTCTCGCCACTTACAAAAATTGACTCTGCTTGACAAAAGATTTAAATTTATGACACAAAATGAAAACATTCTAGAAGAAAGCATGGGAAAAACTCTTAACATCGGCCTGGGAAAAGATTTTATGAAGAAGACCCTCTTGGTAATTATGGCAACACCAAAAATAAAGGAATGGGACATGATCAAACTAAAAAACTTCTTCACAGCTAAGGGAACAATAACTAAAACATACAGACAACCTTCAGAATGGGAGAAGATATTTGCATGCTACGAATCTGACAAAGGCCTGATAACTAGAATCTATAGAAAATTCAAATAAATCAACAAGAAGAGAGCAAACAATCCCATTTATCACTGAATAAGAGACATGAATAGAACCTTCCCTGAAGAAGATTGACAAATGGCCAACAAACACATGAAAAAATGTTCATCATCCCCAACCATCAGAGAAATGCAAATCAAAACCTGACATGTCACCTAAGCTCAGTGAGAATAACCCATATCACAAAGTCTCAAAGCTACAGATTCTGGTATGGATGTGGAGAGAGGGGAATGCTTTTACACTGCTGGTGGAAGTACAGCCTCTTGAAAGAAGTATGGAGAATCCTCAAAGAACTCAAGACAGACCTTCCATTTGATCCCACAATCCCATTACTAGGCATATCTACTCAGAAGAAAAAAAATTATTTTATCATAAGGACATTTGCATTAGATTGTTTATCATAGCTCAATTTACAATCACCAAGGTATGGAAACAACCTAAATGTCTATCAACCTAAGAATGGATTAATAAATTGTGGTATATGTATACCATGGAATATTATGCAAACATAAAGAGATGGAGGCCTTACATTTTTTGTATTTACCTGGATGGAGTTGAAGAACATTCTTCTTAGAAAAGAATCACAAAAATGGAAAAGCAAATATCCAAGGTACACAATGCTAACATGAAACCAATAGATAAACAAGTACACTTGCACATGAGAGAAAACTACAATTAAATTCAACTGGGCAGGGGGAGAAGAGGGAGGTAGGAGGGGAGAAAGAAGAGGCTTTGGTAAGCTCTCACCTAATGGACACAATGAAGAAAAGGGCATATAGCACACCCCGTGGGTGAAGTGCTCAACTGCAACTTGAACTTTACCTAACAAACACGAACAATGTAACCTAATCACGTGTACCCTCATATTAATATGAAATATTAAAAAAAGGGAAACAAATTGCAAATGCAGACTATGTTGTGAGTCTTCATGACAGTATATTAGGAAAAGTTTTCAATTAGCAATAATCGCACTTTAGACGAACCTTATTGGCTATGATACTGCCACTGCATAAAGCTAAAGTAGTTTTTTTTTTTTTTAACTGTATTTTTAAATCTGATATTTTTCTTGCTTATGCTTCTATCCAGAAGATCTATCTATCTTCTGTCTCTACCACTATCTCTAGTCTCTGGATATTTAGGTTTATGAGCTCAGCCAGCTTGTCTGGCCATGTTATTGAGAAAGATTCAAAGATCAGGTCCTACCTTTGTCATTACTACAAAGATCAAGGATGGGAAAATGATGAGTCCCAGAGCCACCACTCTCAGAGCTGCTACTTCATTAGACAAATCCTCTGGGAAGGCTTTTTAACCCTTATTCAGAAAGAAAGAGGGTGGGGAGGAGGCATATCTCTAGTTCGCAATATACTAGTCTGAGAGTCTGGGGGAAATAGAGAAGTGACTGTCCAAGAATGGTTAATTTATACCTATTTCCATCAACCCTCATACAGCAAGGTGGTCACTAATGCTAGTAGCCTAGAACTGGAAGAATTAAACATTAATTATCCTAAGGCAGTGGGAGAAAGGATCAAGAGCCAAACCCCTGAAGATTTCCTCTAGCCATAGCTACTACCCTCCCACACTCACCATCCAAAATAGCCTTAGGGTTTCCTTGTGTTCACTCATGGATCCCATCAGCCAAGGTCCTCACTACTGTAGACTGTTTTAGACCAATTTTGGAATAGTAACTGGAAGGCCATCCTCTCAATGGGTTTCTTTTAATAGCTCTCTGGCCTGTTTTCAGATATCATCAGTCAACATGCAAATCGTCATACCATTCGAGAATCAGTGATATCATTTGAGAATCAAAGACTTCTGATCTTCCTAGCTATTCCACTTTTAGACATGTACCCTAAAGAAATAAGCTGATATGTACACAGAAGTGTTTAAGGTCATCCACTGCAGTGTTACTGCTAATAGGAACAATTTGGAAACAACTGAGTGATCATCAACAGAAGACTGGATCAAGTCTGGCATACAAATGTAACAAAATACTGCATAGTCATAAAAATGATGAAACAGTTCTTTAGGGCCATAAAAGATATATCCTATGCTGGTCAAATCGCATTAACAGAACACTTCCAAGGGGAAAGAAGTCTGGACCACATACAGCAAAATATTTCCAGCAATTGTCTCTGGGTTTTGAGATTTAGGCTCACTGTTGCTTTTCTTCATTATAATTCTCTGTATTGTCTTTATGACCAGGTAAAAAAAATCTATTTTCATTTCTGAAGATTAAAAAATAATAAATATCCCCCTAATCATGAAATTAGAAACTAAACTTTTCTAATGATTTAAACCCCATTCATATAGTATCAGGGGCTTCACAATAGTCTGCAGTTGACCTTCAGCAATAATTCGCTTGTTTTATAACTCAGTAGTCACTGTTACCCAAGGGTACAATAAAATAAGATGTTAATTCAGTGGAGCTGAAGGAAGACTAATTATCCTAAGAAAAGGGATTCCCCTGAGCTTAGTCACTTGTAACCCATAGTGGGACCACCAGAAGCAAAGAGGGCCACCACAAGCTAATGAATTATTCATTATCTTAACTGCTTGGAGAGGTTCACTGAAGCATTGTTTATGCTGATATTTCCTACATGTCTGAGTTAACCAATCAATTCATTTTAGGTTGGGGGTAAAAGTAGCCATGAACATAAATGTCATCAAGGTTGGGCATTAAAAGCAGGAACTAAAAATTAGTCAAATATCTTGCTGATGCTTCATGGCCTTATGACATTGAGATCTTTGGCTTAAGGTCTGAAAAGTTAATGCAAATGAGCTAATGGGCTCCCCTGGAGCAAAACAGGTTTTGTTGGTGGTGAAAAATGAATAAACAGCTATAGAGTCCTGAGGCATCAGGAAAGGATCAAATGCAATGGTTGGGCAAGGGATTTGAAGAGAAACTTCTCTGAAGAAGACAGGCGCGCGGCCTTCAGACATATGAAAAAATGCTCATCATCTTTAATCATCAGAGAAATGCAAATCAAAACTACTTTGAGATATCATCTAACTCCAGTGAGACTAGCCTATATCACAAAATCTCAAGACCAGAGATGTTGGCGTGGACGTGGAGAAAAGGGAACACTTCTGCACTGCTGGTGGAAATGCAAATTAATACATTCCTTTTGGAAAGATATATGGAGAACACTCAGAGATCTAAAAATAGATCTGCCATTCAATCCTGTAATTCCTCTGCTGGGCATATACCCAGAAGAACAAAAATCACAACATAACAAAGATATTTGTACCAGAATGTTTATTGCAGCCCAATTCATAATTGCTAAGTCATGGAAAAAGCCCAAGTGCCCATCGATCCACGAATAGATTAATAAATTGTGGTATATGTACACCATGGAATATTATGCAGCCTTAAAGAAAGATGGATACTTTACCTCTTTCATGTTTACATGGATGGAGCTGGAACATATTCTTCTTAGTAAAGTATCTCAAGAATGGAAGAAAAAGTACCCAATGTACTGAGCCCTACTATGAAACTAATTTGGGGCTCTCACATGAAAGCTATAACCCAGTTACAACCTAACAATAGGGGGAAGTGGGAAAGGGAGGGGAGGGAGGGGGGTGGTAGGTAAAGGGAGGGGGATCGGTGGGATCACACCTGTGGTGCATCTTACAGGGGTATTTGCGAAACTTGGTAAATGTAGAATGTAAATGTTTTGGCACAGTAACTGAGATAATGCCAGGAAGGCTATGTGAACCATTGTGATGAAAATGTGTCCAATGGTCTATGAAGCGAGTATATGATGCCCCATGATCATATCAATGTATACAGTTATGATTTAATAAAAAAAAAAAAATGCAATGGTTGAAGTTTCCCAGGGCGAGAACAAAATGACGCAGGTCAGCAGGTCAGCAGGATTTGGGGGCAGCTCAATGTTCATGGATGACCAATGTAAAAATACATTTATATTTGTTGGAAATTTCAATATCAGATTTTTCCCACTATTCAAAAAGAAGCTGAGAATAAGAGACCAAGTTCCTTCTCCAGCTACATAAGGAGGCTAACAGAGTTGTGACAGCTTGGCAAATGGCTAAATAACTCAAGGAAAAATCATTAAGCTGATTATTTCAGAGTCAATTTAGTGACTAAAAACTAAAAGGATTACTTACATTGATTTTCTACTCTGTGCCAGGCACTATGCTAGGTACTTTGTATACCTAATCTTATTTTATTTCTCACAAAACTGAGTAAGATAGGGAAATTATCCCCAAGTTGCAAGAATGGAAAAATAGAGATCAAAGAGTGATCATCTTGGCCACAGTTCAAACCCAATTTACCGGTTCATAGCCAGGTTCAAGACTCAGATCTGTTTGGCTTCAGGTACAGGAAAAATACCCTTCTTACTCACTTACCACATTAGCTCACAAACTCTTATCTTTGCTTAAACAGTTGCAAATTAGAAGTTCTTTAGTGCAACCTCCATAATAACTCAAGTTTGAGGCTTTAATAACTTGGCTGGGTTTGGATGCTATGCACATCAAGGCTTCTATCATAGATTGCAAACTTGCAAGCTCTCTATCCAGCCTCTGTTCTTTCTTCCTTTTTCCTGATTCTGCCTCCAAAGAGCTCACATTTTTAGGGAAAGGCTGACTTCATCCTAGCTCTAAGAATAAACCCTGATTTACTCAAGCCAGTGAGCACATCTCATTATACTGGCCAAAATGATTGTATTAGGGAAGGAGAATGTGACCTAAACAAGTCTATAAAGGTGAATTTCAAGATTCTTGCTTGGAATGCTGGAATGGCCTGGCATGCAGACAGATGCAAAGCCTGGAGTGGCTGCAGCCTTTTTACCAATAGGTTAGAAGCCCAGTTTAGGAGGACGCTGACACAATAAAGAGCAGAATGAAAAGAAAAGAAAGAAAGTAGGTCCTCAAAGACCAGCATTAAATTGCTGAATCAACCACACATGTCTAGGATTTCCTGTTGTGCATGTTAATAAAGCTTCATTATTTTTTAGGCTTGTGTAAATGCTGATTTGTTTCCTAACCAATATAGAATCTTGTGCCAGAAAGTAGAGTGGTGAAAATAATAAACCTATACTTTTAGAATTGACTGAGTAGAGAAGGTAAGGTGAAAGGCAGTGGGAACCCCTAGATCTGAACATAGGAAGTTGTTGATACTTGTTGTCTGATGATAAACCAGCTATTGCTATTACACCCTATGAATAAAACAATTGGGAACACATCTGAGAATGAAAGAGAAGTGACATTAATAATTATGTCAGGCTTTCACTGGTAAGGTTTTAGCTCACTTGTTTTC
This sequence comes from Nycticebus coucang, assembly GCF_027406575.1. Taxonomy (NCBI): domain Eukaryota; kingdom Metazoa; phylum Chordata; class Mammalia; order Primates; family Lorisidae; genus Nycticebus; species Nycticebus coucang. Next base: position 22,473,803 of record NC_069793.1, on the reverse strand, counting down.
TTTTTAATTCTTGGAGCCCAGTGATGCAGTCACAATATATTGCTGTAATGTATTCAGAATCTGGTATATGTGAAGCTCAAAATGAAGGGGTTTGGGGTCACCAGATGAGGGGGTCTTGGCATGAGGAATGAAGAGTCTTGACACAAAGTCTGTGTCTGGGGGGCTGAGGAACTCTGGGAGGAGCCAGAAAACAGGAAGAAGTAGACAAAAGCTGCTTGCCCAACTTTAACAGTGATTAGGGAGGACATGGAGAAGGTCGGATAGAATGTCTCACCTTTGTTTTTACAAAACCACAAACACTGAGCACAACCTCTGCCTCCTGCATCAAAAAACCTTTGGAATCTAGGGAATCTTTACCATAACCGTTAGGCCTGGTATTGCCACCCCTCACATGTACATCCCCCTTGGGAGGCCAGTTTTCTGATCTCCCGCACGCACACAACTCACATGTCCTTCTCCTGATTCTCCAGGTCTCTCAAGCAGGAAGCGATTCTCATGTTAAAGATCAGGGCTCAGTTTCTCCTACACAGAGCATATAGTACTCTGAGTTGCACCCCATGGGGGGTTGGTTCCAGGACCCCCTCAGATACCAAAATTTGCAGATGCTCACATATTTATATAAAATGGCATGGTATGTACATATAATGCACATCCTCTTGTATGTTTGAATCCTCTCTCAAGTACTTATAATACCTAATACAATGCAATTGCCATGTAAATATTGATAGTTGTGTAACTAACAATAGTTGTGTATATTGATTTTTCTTTCTATTATTTTTGTTGTACTCTAATTTTTCATTGTTTTTTTTTCTAATATTTTCTATCCACAGTTGGTTGAATCCACAGATACACAGAGCTGACTCTGTATCTTTATAGTGACAGTAGGTGTCCAGAACAGTCTGTGTGATTGAACTGAAGTTTCATGTAGGGGAAAGGCAGGCCAGGAGAATAGAAAATAGGTATCAATATAAATAACAAGCAAAGAGAGGATCTCTAAAAGAAAATGATGCTTATTCAGGAATAGGGCATTGCAATGGAAATAAGTGTGCCAGAGTAAACTATGTATGTATTCAGGGAGGTAATACAATGGATTTTAAAGAAAAAATAAAAAGATTACATAATAGTTTTGAAATAATTATCCTTGCCTACAGGATCAATAACAAAGGTGACGCCAGTCCAAAGTTGGGCAGGCAGTTGCTAGGCAATGTCCTTGCAGGAGTATTGTTTGTGCAAGGTTTCAATAGCCTTTGTAAAAGGTTGTGGTTTTGCAGTCTTTTGTGATAATTTTTTTATCAAGCATGCAAGCCTGAGAACCCTCTCTTCCTTTCACAAGCTTTATTTGTCAGGTGTTTTTATTTTTATTTATTTTCGTTTTTAACACAAACAACTTCATTTTGATTCTCACCACTTTCACATAGGCAACAGCCAAATCACAAAAGGCTTTCTATGCTGCACTAAGAAAGCAGACTTTTATCCTGAAGGTAAGGGGAAACCACTTCAACAGTTTAAGAAAAGTAATAACTATCAATCTTGTATTTTGTTAGAAAATTGTTCATTACAACAAGGAAGACAGATAAGGGATGAAGAAGCCACAGGAAGCCTATTGCTCTAAGAATAAGGAGCATTTTTAACACAGGTAGTGGCAACGTGGATGCAAGAGAGGGACAAATTTGAGAGATCAAGAAGCAAGAGGGAAACTGACATTCGCCTGAAGCCAATTCGTTGTCTCAAAACTTCCCTAAAATTCATAATACCAAACAAACATTTCAAAATTTGTATGATAGTTGCAGCCCATTAGCAAAAAGTTCGTATCTTTTTATGTTTCTTTTTTCTTATGCATTATTCAAGGAACTTTAATCAATTTATCTGAGGATAGCTTCACATTTAGATCATATGGCTCCTAAGTGTTTAATGAATACAAGGCATTTAGAATCTGAAACATTTTGTTTAGTCCCCTTTGTATATTATTTTTATTCCTTCAGTGTTCTGTTCCAGTTATGTCTACCAATGAGCTTTTCAAGGATTTTTGTTCAATTAGTCTTAAGGTCACATCTGTCTAAGTTTCATTTTTCTAATAAATGTTTATCACATTTGCAAAATTTCACATATGACTCTCTTAATTTATCCCTTTTGAGGATTCTTGCTGGATTGTGTGTGTGTGTGTTGCATCTTCTGAGAACTAAATGGATTTATTAAGCAAATTAGGTCATATCTAGTACTTCCCCATGTTTGACTGAATATGACCTTAAACCACGGCAATCAGAAGCTACAATGGGTATATAAAAATCCTCTTTAGTGCCACTAAATTTCATTTAAAAAACTATTAATGGATCACAAAACTCTAAAAGACACCCATGTTATAAAAAAAAAAAAACTGTATGCTGGTGATCAGAAGTATCTTCATGGTATAAGTTTAGAGCAGTACAGATAGTTCAGTGAGTCCAAGACTTAAAGTCAGAAAACTTGAATTTAAATATCAGCCATGGCTTTTCTTTTTTAAGCTGTACAGCAATGGCCAAGTTATTTGGCTTTTCTCAGCCCCAATTTCTTTTATCTATAAATGACATTAAGATTTATTTCATAGGCTTGTTATAATGATTAAATAAAATAATGTGTAAAACACTTAATACATCCATGTATAGAAAGTACTTTAAATATAGTAACTACTGTCATTGATGTTATTCAAGGTTCCTCTGCCTTCAGTAAATTGTGTAGAAACTTAGTACAGCCTGCCCTCCATATCTGTGGGTCCCATATTCATGGATTCAACCAACAAAGGATTAAAAATATTTTAAAAACATTTTACAAATTTCCAAAAAGCAAAACTTAAATTTGCCATGTGCTTATTGTACCCTCAATGAATCCCCAACAATAAAAAAAAAGAAAAAAAAAAGAAATTTGCCATGTGCTGAGTACTACACTGAATCCATATAAATGAGGTGATATATAGGCATTCTGTTAGGTATTAAAAGTAATCTAGAGAGGATTTAAAGTATACAGGAGGATACATGTAAGTTATATGCACATCCTATGCCATGTTATAAAAGACTTGAGTACCTGTGGATTTTGGTATGTATGGAGGTCCTGGAAACAATCCCCCACAAACACTGAGGGGCAACTATATTATGACAGTTGGGCTGTTTTAAACACAATCAGAAAGGGTACCATTTTCTTATCTGGAAAATAGGATATTAGTGTTACCTACATTGTGGGGTTATATTGAGGATTAAATGACATAATGTTTAGATATAAACATCTGGCAATGTGACTGGGACATGTTATAAAGAATTGCATGCTAGTAATAAGAACTTTTTATATTTAGCCATTATTATTATTATACTTTCTGATTAAATGCAAATCCACTGATATTTTTAATCAAATACAATGAGTTGCAGCTCCCAATATCTTGTATCTTAAGAACTAAAACCAGCACAAATTTAGTCCAAAATGGGGCTTCAGCTAAAAATGTAACCAATTGAATGTATACAATGTTGAAAGGACATTTTTCCAAATTTCAGTAGTATCTCTGTGACATCTCAGAGCCTAGTGCCTATAGAAACAGGACAATGTAAGTGCCCTGGGTGACACCATTAGAACTTCTTTTTCACCTTGGAGCCAGACCAAAAATGGGAGACATTAGAGGTCTATGGGCCCAGCAGCATGGTTAGTAGACTCAAACAATGGAATTACAACTTCTTATAATGTTGATATTTTATTGACCCCTGAAATGGCCGGTAGACACTATTGCTGACTCAAATGGACCTGGCATCATGAGCATTCTGGAGGTAAGAACCCCTAGAACCTATCAAGTCAGTTTACCAAGGCTAAAAGGACTCTTTCTAAAACTTTCAAAAATATACAAAGGCTACTCTTGACTACAGCCTTTTAAAACAAATTAGTTATGATATAGATTCAATTGCTGTTGTGACCCAAAATTTGTTTTTGTTCTTTGCTTTTCTTATTACTTTAATTGACATAATAATCATACATATTTATGGGTACAGTATGATATTTCAATACATGTATCATGTGTACTGATCAAATGAAGGTAATTAGCATATCCATCTCCTCAAAGTGTTATCATTTCTTTATGTTGGAACATTCCAAGCCTGCTCTTCTAGCTATATGAAAATGTACAATAAATTGTTGTTAATTATAGTCACTTTATAGAGCTATAGAACACTAGAACTGATTTCTACTATCTATCTTGGTTATCCCCTCTCTCCATTACCATTCCCTGACACTAGTAAGCACTATTCTACTCTCTACTTCCATGAGATCAACTTTTTTGGCTTCTATATGAGTGAGACATTATATTAAGTGAAATAAGTTAAGCACAGAAAAATAAGCACCCAGTAGTAGCATTACTGAATCAAATAGAAGTTCTATATTTAGTTCTTTCAGAAATATCCATGTTGTTTCCCATAAAGGTTGCATTAATTTATATTCCCACGCAATATATAAGTTTTCCCTTTTCACATCCTTGCCAAAATTTGTTATTTTTTTTGAGTTTTTAATAATAGCCAATCCAACTGGTGTAAAATATTTCACTGGGGTTTAATTTGCTTTTCCCTGATAATTAGTGATGTAGAGCACTTTGTTATATGCTTTGTGGCCATTTGTATGTCTTCTTTTGAAAAATGTCTGTTTATGTCCTCTGCCCCACTTTTTACTGGGGTGGTTATTTGGGGATTTTTTTTTAGTTGGTTGATGTTTTTTATGAATTATAGATATCAGTCACTTGCTGATGCATAATTTGCAAGTATTTTCCCCCCATTGTGCAGGTAGTCTGTTCGCTCTATTGTTTTTTCTTTTGCTATGCAGAAGCTTTGAAATTTAATTAAGTCCCATTTGTCCTATTATCATTTTTGTGACTTATACTTTTGAAGTGTTAGTCTTGAAGTCTTTACCAGGGCCAATGTCCAGAAGAGTTTTTCCTAGGTTCTTTTCTAGTATTTTTATAGTTTCAGGTCTTACATTAATCCATCTTGAGTTAATGTTTGTATATGGTAAGAGATGGGGATCCAGTTTCATTCTTCTGCATACGCTATCCAATTTACCAGCACCATTTATTGAATAGGATGTCCTTTCCACAAATATATGTTTTTCTCAGTTTTGTCCAAGACCAGTTTGTTATAGGCTTTTGGCTTTATTTCTGTGTTCTCTATTTTGTTCCATTGATCTATGTTTCTACTTTTTGCCAGTACCATGCTATTTTAGGTACTATAGTTTTGTAGCATAATGTGAAGTCAAATAATGTGATACCTCCAGTTTATTCATTTTACTTATGACTTCTTTGGCTGTTTGGGCTCTTCTTTTATTATATAAGAATGATAGGACTTTTTTTCTATTTCTATAAGAAATAATGTTGATATTTTGACAGGGATTGCATTTCATCTGTAGATTGCTTTGGGCAGTATGGTAATTTTAACAATATAAATTCTTCCAATCCATGAGCATGGGCTGTTTTTCCTTTTGTTTGTGTCATCTACAATTTCTTTCATCAATCTGGTTATTGTCAGTGCATAGAAATGCTATCAATTTTTTTACATTGACCTGAGACTTTGCTAAATACATTTATCAAGTCTAAGAGTCATTTATAGAAGTCCTTAGAGTTTTCTGGGTATAAGATCATACTGTCAGCAAAAATAATGTCACTTCATCTTTTCTAACTTAGATGCCCTTTATTTCTTCCTCATGCCTAGAATGTTTTGACTAGAACTTCCAGTTCTACATTGACTAGAAGTGGTGACAGTGGGCACCCTTGTCTTGTTTCAGTTCTTAGAGGGGATATTTCCAACTTTTCCCTGTTCAGTATAATGTTGGCTGTGAGTCTGTCAAACATGGCTTTTATTATTTTGAAGTATGTTCCTCCTATGCCAAGGCTTTTGAGGGCTTTAATCATCAAGAGATGCTGTATTTTATCAAATGCTTTTTTTCTGCATCTATTTAGATGTCCATATTTTTTTTAATCTGCGTATGTAGTAGATCACGTTTATTAACTTGTATATGTTGTACAATCCTTGCAACACCAGAATAAAACTCACTTGTTCATGGTGAATTATCCTTTTGATGTGCTGTTGGATTCAGTTTGCTAGTAATTGAGTTTGCAACTTCTTATAATGTTGATATTTTATAGAGTGGGAGGAGTTTGCATCTGTGTTTATCAGAGATATTGGTCTATAGTTTTCTTATTTCATCCTTTCCTGGATTTGGTGTCAGGGTGATACTGGCTTTTTGATTTAAGGAGGATTCCCTACTTCTTAAGCTTTTAGAACTGTTTCGGTGGGACTGGCACCAGTTCTTTGTACAATTGGTAGAATTTGGCTATAAATACATCTGATTCTGAGCTTGTTTTTGTTAGGAGATTTTTACTACTGATTCAATTTTGCTACTCACTATCAATCTATTCAGGAGTTCTTTTTCTTCCTGGTTCAATCTTGGGAAGTTGTATGCTTCAGAAATTCATACGTTTCTTCTAGGTTTTCTAGTATAGTTTTGCATAACAGTCTCTGATGATCTTTTTTACTTCCTTAGTATCTGTTGTAATTCTCCTTTTTAATTTCTGATTGTGTTTATCTGCATTTTCTCCCTTCCTTTCCTAGTCTAGCTAGTAGTTTATCAATTTCATTTAGCTTTTCAAGGAACCAACTTTTCATTTCGTTGATTCTTTGTACTTTTTTACCTCTCGTTCATTTAGTTCTGATCTGATCTTTGTTATTTATTTACTTCTGCTAACTTTGAGTTTAGTTTGTTCTTGTTTTTCTATGTCCTTGAAGTTTGATGTTAAATTGTTAATTTAAAATCTTTCTATTTTTTGATGTAAGTATTTAACACTATAATCTTTCCTCTAAGCACTGCTTTTACTGTATCTTATAGTTTGAGGCATGTTGTGTCTCCATTTCCATTAGTTTCATATTTTTTATAATAATTTCTATCTTAACTTCATCATTGACCCAAAGATCCTTCAAGAACATGTTTTTTAATTTCCCTGTATTTGTATAATTTCAAGAGTTGCTCTTGGAATTTATTTCTAATTATTCCACTGTGGCCTGATTTACTAACACTTATTTTGTATCCTAACATATGATCTATTTTAAAGAATGTTCCAAAATGTAGAATGTAAATGTTTTGGCACAGTAACTGAGATAACGCTGGAAAGGCTATGTTAACCACTGTGATAAAAATGTGTCAAATGGTTTATGAAGTGAGTGTATGATGCCCCATAATCATATCATTGTATACAGTTATGATTTAATAAAAAAATTAAAAAAAAAAATTAGGCTTTCAAGGCAAATAAATGAGGTTAATTTATTTTCTATGAAAAAAAAAAAATAAAGAATGTTCCATGCACTAAGAAGAAGAACTATGGTTGTTGAGTAGAATGTTCTATAAATATTTGTTAAGTTCATTTGGTCTAAAGTCCAATTTATGTCTGGTGTTTTTTGTCGATTCTCTGCCTCAATGATCTGTCTACTACTATTAAAAGGGTGAAGTCCTCCACTATTATTATTGTTATCTATCTTTTTTCTTGAGTCTAGTAAAATTTGTTTTATAAGTCTTGATGCACCAGTGTTGAAGGCATATATATTTAGGACTGTTATACCTTCTTGTTGAATTGATCCCTTTATGATTTTGTAATAATCTTTTTTGTCTTTTTTTATTGTTTTGATTTAAATTGTTTTATCTAAGTATAGCTACTTCTGCTTACTTTTTGTTTCTATTTATGTAGAAAGCGTTTACCTTCAGCCTGTGTGTCTTTATGAGTAATGTGAGTTTCTCGTCAGCAGCATATGGTTGCTTTGCATTTTTTAAATTTGTTCCTCCAATCTCTAGCTTTTAAGTGGAGCATATAATATTGATATGTGAGGTTTTGTTCCTGCAAAAATGTTAATTCTTGTCTACTTGCTTCGTGTATTCTTTGTTTCTTTCTTTTTCTTTCCTTTTTTTTCTGTCTTTGTAGATTTGTTAGAGTTCTGACACGTTGTTGCTATTTGATTTTTTTCTTTCTCATTTGTATAATTGTTTTTAAAAACCTATGAGTTTTATACTTCCATTTGTTTTTATGGTGGTAAATATTAAGCTTTTGTTTCCATGTTTAAAATTTCTTTGAGCATTTCTTGTAGGGCTGATCTACTGGTGATAAATTCCCTCAGCCAGAAAGGGACAATTTGACTTTGAGACCCAAAATTTAGTCTGAAATTTATTTCTTTATCATTTAATAACCTATGTTTACATAAGAAATATATAGTATCTATCAATTAGAGGGACCACATCTACTATATTACCATTATCTTTACATTTCAAGATAGCACACTATAATGGCCTTGCTCCAACAAAAGAGTTCAAGGGGAAATGGGGATGCTCCTTTCCTTCAAGGGCACAACCTAGAAATTATATATGTCACTTCTACTTATATTCCATTCTCCATAATTTAGTTGTAGGCACACTTACAGGAGGGAAGGCTGGGAAATATTATCTTTATTTACAGTGACAACATACCCACCTAAATATTATGGTTCTGTTAATAGGAAAATTAATGTAGAGTAGATAATAAAAAACAACTAGAACTCTCTGCCAAAAAGGCAGTTTAGATTGGTTGTTAAGGATACAGGCCTGGGAGGCTGAGAGCATGGGTTTGAGTCCTGAAATAACAATTTAGTATCTAGATTAACTATCAATTAGCTGGGTGATTTTGACAAGAATATTTACCTCATGAAGCTGCAGTTTTCTCATAACACCTATTTTACCACATTATTACAAAGATTAAAAGTGCTAATCCAGGAAAATTCCTCAGTATAGTTTTGACACACAGCAAGTGCTCGATAATGTAAACTATATTATCAGTAATTAGAAACATCAGTTCCTCAATTACAGTATCCTTCTAGGAAGGATGCTAAACATCTTGAGGGCAAGGACAGTGTCCTGAATTTTCTCTTGGAGAAGGGGTGAGTTACTTTGTCTGCAGAATCTTCAGGATCAAAAGATGTTTTTACAATTACATTTTTCTGAAGAGACTGTTTCAAAGTGATCTCTGTATCCCCCCTTATTGAGTACTAAAGGAAATGTGCCAAGCTTTATAGGGTAATCAGTGATTCTCATATGCTGTGATGGGCACTGGCTGATTTAAAACTATCCTTGATAAAGTGTAAGGATTTCTGGACATCTTGTAATTAATATATTCAGAAATATGACACAAGGATGTACTTTTAATAAACTTTATAGATGGTGCTGGTATGCTACTAGGTGTTGGAAACATTGCTAAAAATAATATAAGTTTTGATAATATTAATAATGAAAATTACGTCTACTTAGCTTTACCACATATGTCTCTGGCAGATATAAACACTTCATATACATTAATTTATTTAATTTTCATGATAACCTTATGAAATGTTACTGTTATTATCTGCATTTTACTTAGTAAGAAATAGGAACACAAAAAACAGTAGTAAGGAGAAAAACTAGATGGGCCTTGTGGCAGGCACCTGTACTCCTTAGCTACTCAGGAGGCTAAGGCAAGAGGATTGCTTGAGCTCAAGAGTTTGAGGTTGCCATGAGCTAGGATGACACCATGTCATTCCACACAGGGTGACAGAGTGAGATTCTATCTCAAAAATAAATACATAGACCCTCCCACCTCCAGAAGAGCTGCTCAAGGACCTGTAATTGGCACCCTCCTGGACCTCCGGAAAAGCTACACTCAGACCTCTGGAAGAGCTGCACCAGGACCTGTGATTGGCACCCTCCCAGACCCCAGTAAGAGCTGTGCTGGGACCCTCCCAGAACTCCAGAAGAGCTTCACCCTCCCAGACGCCAATAAGAGCAGCGCAGGGACCTGCTATTATGCCTGACGGGCCTCCCAAAGCCCTGCCCAGGAACTCAGGGAGCCGCACAACCCCACATCTTCCCTCCTATTCCCTCCCTACCTCCATACTGTCCGCTGGTCTGGCCAGGGACTCTGGTAGCTGTGAGCCCTCCCTGCTCCTGTGGAAGCCCTTCTCCTGGCCAGATATAAGACTGGAGACTTGGGCCCTCTGTGCCAAAGTCACTCAGAACCAGGCATTCCCAGAACTGTGGGCACCACCCCCCACCCTGTTGCTGGATCCGGGGGTGTCACACTCCAGAGCTGCTCCCACAACCAGAACTCCCTGGCTGGGGCAGCCCCAGAAGAGCTATGCAAGGTAACTCCCTACAAAGATCCAGCAAAAATAGAGTGATCTCCCCAGGGTCTAATCTCGGAGAGACACCACCCAAACTCTGAGGACGGCCAGAGGCAATGGTGAAAAACAATCATGAGACGAAATCAAAAGAAATACTCTGGCAATATGAATAATCAGAGTAGATCAACTCCCCAAGGATCAATGGGGCAGACACAGCACAAGATCCCATGCACAAACAAATAGCTGAGATGTCAGAAATCGATTTCAGAATCTGGATAGCAAATAAGATCGAATTAGAATTCCAAGCCAAAAGATATCTCAAGAATTCAACAAATTCAAAGACCAAATGACCAAAGATTTTGACACATTAAGAAAAGAAGTTGCAGCCCTCAAAGATCTGAGAAACACAGTAGAATCCCTCAGTAACAGAATGAAGCAAGCAGAAGAAAGGATTTCTGACACTGAAAACAAAGCATTCGAACGCTCCCAAACTCCCAGAAAGGAAGAGAAATGGAGGACAAAAACAGATGACTCTCTCAGAGAGCTCTTGGATAATTTGAAGAAAACCAATATTCATTTTATAGAGAACCCCGAAAGCGATGAAGTGGCTTCACAAGGCACAGAGTCTCTTCTCCATGAGATTATGAATGAGAACTTTCCAGACATGCCAAGAGATTCTGAAATTCAGATAGCAGACAGTTTCAGAACTCCAGCATGACTCAACCCAAATAAGATATCTCCCAGGTACATCATAACCAATTTCACTAAAGTTAATATGAAGGAGAAAATTCTGAAAGCAGCCAGACTAAAGAAAACCATCACCTACCAGGGCAAGAATATTAGAATAACTGCAGATCTTTCTGCTGAAACCTTTCAAGCTAGAAGAGGATGGTCATTGACTGTCAATCTCCTAAAACAAAATAACTTTCAACCCAGGATCCTGTACCCAGCTAAACTTAGTTTCATTTATGGTGGAGAAATTAAATACTTTAACAACATTCACATGTTGAAGAAATTTGCCACAACTAAACCAGCTCTACAAGATATTCTCAGACCTATCTTCCATAAAGACCAGCATAATCAGGGCAGCCACTGTGGCTCAAAGAGTAGGGAGTTGGCCCATATACCGGTGGTGGCAGGTTCAAGCCCAGACCCAGCCAAAACCGCAAAAGAAAAGACCAGCATAATCCTCCACCACGAAAGTAAACCCACCCAGAAAATTTTGATCAAATTCCAACTTCCACAGTCGCAAAAGTATTAAAAATGTTCACTGGGCTCTTCAGAGGCTTAACAATATTCTCAATTAATGTGAATGGCTTAAATTGTCCTCTAAAGAGGCACAGGTTGGCTGACTGGATACAAAATCTCAAGCCAGATATCTGCTGCATACAAGAATCGTATCTTGCATTAAAAGACAAATACAGACTCAAGGTGAAGGGACAGTCATCTATACTCCAGGCAAACGGAAAGCAGAAAAAAGCAGGTGTTGCGGTCCTATTTGCAGATGCAATAGGCTTTAAACCAACCAAAATACGGAAGGATAAGGATGGACACTTCATATTTGTTAAAGATGATACTCAATATGATGAGATTTCAATTATTAATGTCTATGCACCCAACGCACCCCAATTTATAAGAGAAACTCTAACAGACATGAGCAACTTGATTTCCTCCAGTTCCATAGTAGTTAGAGACTTTAACACCCCTTTAGCAGTGCTGGATAGATCCTCCAAAAAGAAGCTAAGCAAAGAAATCTTAGATTTAAACTTAACCATTCAACATCTGGACAAAACAGACATCTGCAGAACATTTCATCCCAATAAAACTGAATACATATTCTTCTCATCAGCCCACGGAACACATTCCAAAATTGACCACATCCTGGGTCACAAATCTAACCTCAGCAAATTTAAAAAACTAGAAATTATCCCTTGCATCTTTTCAGACCATCATGGAATAAAAGTTGAACTCAATAACAACAGGAATCTGCATACCCATATGAGAACATGGAAGCTAAATAACCTTATGCTGAAGGATAGATGGGTTATAGATGAGATTAAGAAGGAAATCACCAAATTTTTGGAACAAAACAACAATCAAGACATGAATTACCAGAACCTCTGGGGTACTGCAAAGGCAGTCCTAAGTGGGAAATTTATAGCACTGCAAACCTTCCTCAAGAAAATGAAAAGAGATGAAGTTAATAAGTTAATGGGGCATCTCAAGCAACTGGAGAAGGAAGAACATTCCAACCCCAAACCCAGCAAAAGAAAAGAAATAACCAAAATCAGAGCAGAATGAAATGAAATTGAAAACAAAAGAATTATACAACAGATCAATAAATCCGAAAGTTGGTTTTTTGAAAAGGTCAATAAAATAGGTAAATCTTTGGCCAACCTAACCAGGAAAAGAAGAGTAAAATCTCTAATTTCATCAATCAGAAATGGTAATGATGAAATAACAACAGACCTCTCAAAAATTCAAAAAACCCTTAACAAATATTACAAGAAACTTCACTCTCAGAAATATGAAAATCTGAAAGAAATTGACCAATACTTGGAAGTACAACACCTACCAAGTCTTAGCCAGAATGAAGTGGAAATGTTGAACAAGCCTATATCAAGTTCTGAAATAGCATCAACTATACAAAATCTCCCTAAAAAGAAAAGCTCAGGACTAGATGGCTTTACATGAGAATTCTACCAAACCTTTAAAGAACCAGTACCTATATTTCTAAATCTCTTCCAAAATATAGAAAAAGAAGGAATACTACCCAACACATTCAACAAAGCATACATCACCTTGATCCCTAAACCAGGGAAAGACTCAACAAGAAAAGAAAATTATAGACCATATCCCTAATGAATATTGATGCAAAAATACTCAATAAGATCCTAACAAACAGAATCCAACAACACATCAAAAAAATTATATACCATGACCAAGTCGGATTTATCCCAGGGTCTCAAGGCTGGTCCAATATACGTAAATCTATAAATGTAATTCAGCACATAAACAAACTAAAAAATAAGGACCATATGATTCTTTCAATTGATGCAGAAAGTTTTTGATAATATCTAGCATCTAATATCTAGCATCCCTTCATGATCAGAACACTTAAGAAAATTGGTATAGAAGGGACATTTCTTAAACTAATAGAGGCCATCTACAGCAAACCCACAGCCAATATCGCATTGAATGGAGTTAAATTGAAATCATTTCCACTTAGATCAGGAACCAGGCAAGGTTGCCCATTGTCTCCATTGCTCTTTAACATTGTCATGGAAGTTTTAGCCATTGCAATTAGGGAAGAAAAGGCAATCAAGGATATCCACATAGGGTCAGAAGAGATCAAACTTTCACTCTTCGCAGATGACATGATCATATATCTGGAAAACACTAGGGATTCTACTACAAAACTTTTAGAAGTGATCAAGGAATACAGCAATGTCTCAGGCTACAAAATCAACACCCATAAATCTGTAGCCTTTTTATATACCACCAATAGCCCAGTCAAAAAAACAGTCAAGGACTCCATTCCTTTCACAGAAGTGTCAAAGAAGATTAAACATTTGGGAGTTTCTCTAACAAAGGATGTGAAAGAGCTCTATAAAGAGAACTATGAAACTTTAAGAAAAGAAATAGCTGAAGAATGTTAACAAATGGAAAAACATACCACGTTCATGGCTGGGAAGAATCAACATCGTTAAAATGTCTATACTACCCAAAGCAATATATAATTTTAATGCAATTCCTATTAAAGCTCCATTGACATATTTTAAAGATCTTGAAAAAATAATACTTCATTTTATATGGAATCAGAAAAAAACCTCGAATAGCCAAAACATTACTCAGAAATAAAAACAAAGCAGGAGGAATCACACTACCAGACCTGAGACTGTACTATAAATCCATAGTGATCAAAACAGCATGGTATTGGCACAAAAACAGAGAAGTAGATGTCTGGAACAGAATAGAGAACCAAGAGATGAATCCAGCTACTCACCGTTATTTGATCTTTGACAAGCCAATTAAAAACATTCAGTGGGGAAAAGATTCCCTATTTAACAAATGGTGGTGGGTGAACTGGCTGGCAACCTGTAGAAGATTGAAACTGGACCCACACCTTTCACCATTAACTAAGATAAACTCTCACTGGATAAAAGATTTAAACTTAAGACATGAAACTATAAAAATACTTGAAGAAAGTGCAGGGAAAACTCGTGAAGGAATCGGCCTGGGTGAATATTTTATGAGGAGGACTCCCCAGGCAATTGAAACAGTATCAAAAATACATTACTGGGACCTGATCAAACTAAAAAGCTTCTGCACAGCCAAGAACATAGTAAGTAAAGCAAGCAGACAGCCCTCAGAATAGGAGAAAATATTTGCAGGTTATAACTCCGATAAAAGCTTAATAACCAGAATCCACAGAGAACTCAAACGTATTAGCAAGAAAAGAATAAGTGATCCCATCTCAGGGTGGGCAAAGGATTTGAAGAGAAACTTCTCTAAAGAAGACAGATGCACAATCTACAGACACATGAAAAAAAGCTCATTATCCTTAAGCATGAGAGAAATATAAATCAAAACTACTTTGAGGTATCACCTAACCCCAGTAAGAGTAGCCCACATAACAAAATCCCAAAACCAGAGATGTTGGCATGGATGAGGAGAAAAGGGCACACTTCTACACTGCTGGTGGGAATGCACACTAATTCATTCCTTTAGAAAGGATGTTTGGAGAACACTTAGAGATCTAAAAATAGACCTGCCATTCGATCCTATAATTCCTTTACTAGGTACATACCCAGAAGACCAAAAATCACAATATAACAAAGGCATCTGTACCAGAATGTTTATTGCAGCCCAATTCATAATTGCTAAGTCATGGAAGAAGCCCAAGTGCCCATCGACCCACAAATGGACTAGCAAATTGTGGTACGTGTATACCATGAAATATTATGCAGCCTTAAAGAAAGATGGAGACTTAATCTCTTTCATGCTTACATGGATGGAGCTGGAACATATTCTTCTTAGCAAAGTATCTCAAGGATGGAAGAAAAAGTATCCAATGTACTCAGCCCTACTATGAAGCTAATTTATAGCTTTCACATGAAGACTATAACCCAACTATAGCACCAGAATATGGGGAAAGGGCCAAGGGAGCGGAAGGGAGGAGGAAAGTCAGGGTGGAGGGAGGGTAATGGGTGGGCCACACATACGGTGCATCTTAGAATGGGTACAGGCGAATCCTACTAAATGCAGAATACAAATTTCTACATACAATAACTAAGAAAATGCCATGAAGGCTATGTTGAACAGTTTGATGAGAATATTTCAGATTGCATATGAAACCAGCACATTATACCCCTTGATTGCACAAATGTACACAGCTATGATTTAACAATAAAATTTTTTAAAAAACAGTAGTAAGTTACCCCAATCACAGAGGAAGTAGTGGAACCCACTCTCGTGCAGAGAGTACAAATGTAACCACATCACTCTGCCTCCACTTACAGTGGAAGGAAAGTGATGAGTAGAACCAGAGCCCACTGAAGGGCAGCCAGGGCTCCATCCCAGCCAAAGCCTTAAGGGACCCCCCCCTCCTTCATGTATTCCACCCACTCACCCTTGCTCACTTACAGGAGCATCTAGGACACAATATAAAAATCTGAAATAAATAGCCTCATGAAAAGATATTTTTCTCAAAATAAGCTGTGCTGGGTCTATCTGCCTAAAGTAAATAGAAACCACATTGAGTTACACTTGGAACTTTGTGGCCATCAAGTTAATTCTGTGTTTCCTGGAACAGATGCTAAGATGGGATCCCAGGTATACCAAGCTCCTTGGGGGCAGGGTGTGGGGGAAGGATGCAGGAGTGTCACAAAGTCTTACCCAGAAAAAAAAAAAAAAAAAAGGTTTCAAGGGCTAGGTTACCACAGTCATGAAAGTGTCACCACTGAACCTGCCCAGTGCTCAGGCACTTCCACAGCTGACACCAGTTCCTTTCTCAAGAAAATTTCATGCACTTGAGGGAACTCCCAAACTCCATGCTGCCCAGAGCATTCTGGAGGCCAGTGAATTAGGCAACCTCTTTATTTATAAGCGGCAATATCCTGTCATTTATCTGTCTGCCTATCTCTTTCCCTCACCAGATTGACTGACCTAGCAGAGAACAAGGATGGTGGCTGCAAAACTGGCTACAAAAGCCTCCCCTCCCATTGAGAGGTGGAGTGTAATTATCCACCCCTAAATCTGGGTTCGGCATGTGACTTGATTTGGCCAGCAGGACATTGGCCAACTGGGAGAGAGAAAGGAGGCAGTCAGAGACTTAAAAAGTGATGGTGTGTTGGGGCTTGCTCTCTTGCTGTGCTTAGATCCCTGAGACTATCATATGAATAAGCCCAGCATAGCTGCTGGAGGATGAGAGACAGAGGAGAACCAGGGCACTCACAGCAATGCCCAGTCAATGTTTACACAAGTAACACATGTAATTGAGGCCGTTCTAGATCATCCAGTTCCCAGCAACCCCAGACCACAGACACAAACCAGGCAGTAATAGGGATCAGTTGCTATGACCCAGATCAAAAGAAAACTTCCCAGCTGGCATAGAAATTTATGAGCTGAACAAAGTAGTTATCTTTAAGTCTCTAAGTTGGTTATTTTCTACCCAACAAATGTTAACTGATATGATAAAACAAATTATTAAAAGGAAAGGCTTTGAGATCAACCATGCCTATGTTCACATCCCACTTTTTTCTCTTAATAGATGTGTGCCTCTAGACAACAAAGTTAATACCTCTAACTCCCAGCTTCTTCATCTGTAAAATTAGGAAAATAAACATAACTATTGCCTTTTTTTTCTGAAGAGGACATGAGATATGTATGAACCACTGTGTTTTCTATATGGTAGTTGTTTAATTATCATCATCATCATTATTATTATTACTGGAACTTTGTTGTTTTGAACTGAGCTAATATGCTAGACCAGAGCATTAGAATTGCCATGCTCCAGAGATAAAGAAATTTATATAACAAGGCATTGGCTTGACCAAGGAGTCGATAATTATCTGCAAACATGAATTGCATTATGTAGCAAACCACCACTGTCTAAGGACTTCTATAATTTCACAGGGTTTGTCATCCCTGGAAAACATCACTAAGTTCTCAAGTTTTAAGGAGAGAAGGGAGGAGGGCAGAAAATAAACCAAAATGGAGCATCCTATTGCTACAGAATAGATTCAGAATAGAGTCCTGGACCTGGGTGAGGTGGTGGGGATGGCAGTTAGGAATACAGTTGCCCAAGGCTCCTTATGAAATAGAAACAAAAACCAAATATCCAAGAGCAGCCTGACACAATGATAACAACACAAATTCTGGAGTCAGGAAGACCAATCAAAATCCCTCTGGATAGTCATGCATCTGTAAAGTGAGACTATAGTCCAAAAATGATTCCTATATTGGTTTATATAGTAGATTTGAGAATGTGAAGAAATACTAACATTAAATGCTTTCATAATACCTAGCACATGGGAGGTGATCAATCCCATAGTTTTTTCACATATTTCTTCCAAGTTCATAACACTCCCTTTGTTGTTCATTAACTGACATAACCAAAGGATGCAGCAATGTCTGAAGGCCAGCATCCTGACCACAAATACTATTTCTGGCTTTGCGACCTTGCACCAATTACTTAGCCTCTCTGTTTATCAGTTTCTCGGTGGTGAAATGAGGATAATGCTTTCTGTCCCTGATGCAGTTCTCAAGGATAAACGGGATGATTCATTCAATTTTAAAACCTAACTCAGAGCTTCATGACGCTGAATGGAAAATAAATAAAACACAAAAGAAAGTCAAATGATTAATACTTACAGTCCAAGGCACTAATGCATAGTCCGTGACATTTTTGTCCCTGCTAATTCATTTTTCTCTCTCTCTTTTTTTGTCTGAGACCCTGTCACAGAGAGATACCATTCTTATTCTGGTTTTTCTGCCTCCCTCTTGTCCCCAACCCAAGTCTACAGGTCCTGAAGATGGACAGAAATCCAGAGCTAGAATCAGGCCTAGGGAAATAGCACAACAATATTTTATTAAGGACTTATTCTATGCCAGGCACTCTACTATGTACTGTGTTATCTAATTCTAACAATTCAATGAAGAAGATATGACTTTAATCTTGGAAACCTTCAACAATTTTTCACAGTCACACAGTTAATGATAATAGCAGAGTGGGATTTAGATTCAGGCTGGTTGACCTCAAAGCTCACTAGTTTATCCTTTAGAGCTCAATACATATTCAAAATCAGTATGACATAGTGGCTAAGACCATAGTTTCGGATGTCAGATGCCTGGTTATATTATACAATGACTTTGAGCAATTACTTACTGGTATCTAAGATATACGATATATATTAGATTGTATGTATCATATGTAGAAGTATTGAGAGAGAGAGTAGTAGATTAAGCACTTACAATATGGCAGGTCTGTGCTTCATATTCACAATAACCTCATGAGGAAGGTAATAGTACATCTGCATTTTACTCATAGGGAAAATGAAATACAGAGAAAGTAAGAGACTTGCCCAAGATTGCACAGTTAGTAAACCATAGAGCCCAGATTCAAACTTGGGCAAACTAGTTCCAGGATCTATTCCCTTGACCACTATACCATGCAGCCTCCAGGATACAATGCTCCCACTTCCAGCCTGGCTCTTTACTGTGCCCTTACAAGCTACCACTTTTTCCAGCTTCTCCAGCCTTGCTGACCACCAAGTCTAGGAGGCACAAGTCAAGCCCTCCTCAGAACTCTTGGCACCCTGGCCCAGTGACAGCCTGGGGTTGGTATAAGAACTCCTGCAGCTCAGCAAGCATCACTCTAGACTAGAACAGAGATGTAATAAAGGTAAGGCTCTCCATATACAGGGAGGCCCACTCTCCTTGACTGATTCTCTCAGGATCTCCTCTTTTGACCTGATGTGCTGAGGTGGGGAGAGAAAATGCATGCTACTCCACACTTTCCCTCATAGAAGACGCTGCTACTAGCTGCCACTGTGCCAAAGTCCCCTTGAGATCCTTTTCTCCAGCTTCTGCAATGCTCTGCTGCTGGTGCTGGCACCTGTGACCTTCAAAGGATCATCCTTGGGCACTGAGAGCTAAGCACAGGCCCTGCGCGAAGTTCATAAGCTTAGCTCCTTTGCCTCAAGGCAGAAAAACAAACCCAGAGGTGTCATTTACGCACTGGGGCCCTGGAGACTTCAACTGAAATAACCCTTGTTTAAATCTTCCTCTTCTCTGTCCACACTCCTTCTCCCTTGCTGGTTTCTCTTGAGTATCTCCCTAATAAATTACTGGAAATATCTGAACTGGGGATCTGATCATGGAAGAACTCAACCTAAGAGAGAATTTTTATTTTGTTTTGTCTTAATGAATTCCTTAGCTTTTCTTAAATGCACTTGTTAAAAGGAATGGGCACTGGTGCCCATCTCTTACTTGGCAAGTCTTGCACAGATGTGATTGATAACTTTCTCCATAGAGGATGTGAGCATTTATCTACCAATACCTCAGCTTCTGGGCTTCAGAAGGAAAAGGACATTTTCACTTAACATTCTGTGGTGTGAATTCCTCCTCCCCCTCCCCACCAGCACCACCCCACTCCCCGCCACCACTGGAATTGTCCAGACTCTGTGATAAGAGTAAACCTCTTTCTTTTCTCCCTTTTATCCCTGTTTTGGAGTGGAGCTTTCTCCTCAACTCTGACATATTAACTGGAACTCTTACACCTCAGCTGCCATGGAGATACGTTTGGCTTCATTTGCAGAACTGACAAGCAGGGAAAATGTTTATAAAACAAAAATCAAAACCAAGACACCTGGCTGCTCCCCAAGAGCCTGACAGTGTCACATGAAGGCCTTTTCCTGCCACTGTCTCTCATCATCAACTCATGCTAACAGGATGCACATCAGTTCGTCCCATTCCTCTCTTAGGTTCATTTCCCAGAGGTCAGCAAAGTCCACCTCTGCGAGGTGAGTCACTTTCCAGGGGACTACAGTATGGCTCCCCAGCCGTCAAGGCACAGCATACACAGAATAAGTGGATTAGAGGGATGGGAGTATTTTCCCTGGATTCCAGCTGGCTCAAGCCCACCCCCAGGTGTGTATGAGGGAGGGGTGTGTTATTATCTCAGCAGACCTAGAACCCAATCCCAGGGCCCCGGCTAAAGAGCTCAAGCCTAAGAAATGAAGAAGGGTGAGAAAAGCATCTTGGGAGTCCATATATGCCTGGAATAGTCTGCGTATCCTTTCTTGATTTATGTCAACGATATTGATGCCCATCCAAATAGCACAGAGGGATACTTAGAGAAAAATAAGTACATGGCATTATGCTGGGCCTAAAAGTACAGGTTTGAAGTCATGGATCTGAATTCAAAACCCCTTACTAAGCTTGTACCTTAGGCAAGTTCATACCTTAGACAACTTATGTAATCTCTCAAACCTGGTTTCCCCATCTGTTAAATGGAGCTCCTGCCTTAGAAGTTTGGTTTGAAGATAAATGAATTAATGTGTGTAAAAAAATTTCCTGCTTCTCTGTAGGCAGACAGTAGAACGGTGGTTTCTAGAGGTTGGGGGAGATGTTGGCCAAAGGGTACAAATCTTTTAGTTAGGCAGGGTGAATAAGTTCTAGAGATTGAATGTACAGGATGGTGACAACAGATAATAGTAATGTATACTTAAAATTTGCTAAAGAAGTAAATCTTATGTATTCTCATTACACAAAAACAATGGTAACTATATGAGATGATAGATATGTTAATTAGCTTGATTATGGTAATTATTCCACCATGCACATATATGTACACATCAAAATATCACATTATACACCTTAAATTTATACCTTTTTTTTGCCAATTATGCCTCAGTGAAGTGGGGGGTAAAAATAACAACAATTTCCACAACATGTGGTATTTTGTGTGGTCAATTTAGTCAAACTAGAGTTATATTTCCCAGAATTTCTTGCCCTGAACAGTTCCAGATTAGGGTTGGTCACAAAGAAATTTGAGTGAGCTCTGGAATGAGCAAGGGAAGCAGCAGCAGTTGTGCTCTGGAGGAGGGTATAGGGTGCTAGGCTCACTGCAGCTCACCCATGTGGTTGCTGATCACCTGGCACCCTTGTTATTCTGATGGGGCTCACTTGTCAGCTTCCAGTCCCTGGGCAGAGCACTGCCAGCCCTTCTGTAGGTCTCACACATCTCCAAGGTGATAAATGGACAGGATTGCAGTTTGTCCTCCCTCTCCCAGACTTCTTTCCAACTGTCCACTCTGCTGATGTACAGTGACTTCGGGCCAACACCAGCAACAGAGATAACCTTCCATGGGTTGCCTCTCCAGCTCCTGTAAGTATGTAAAGCCTAATCCCAGTGATAAACTCTTGATTACATATAACTAATAGAGACTCTTACAAACTGTGCCTGGCACATAGTAAATGCTCACAAAAGGAAACACCAGCATAATTCAAGTTGTAGACAGTTGCTCAGAGTACCACCTTTTGGTTCTAGTACAAGTTCCACTGAAGATAAATTGCCTAGTCCTCCTCAGACTCAGGTTCCTCATCTGTAAAATGTTGATACACATAGAGTACCCCTTACTCGAAATGTTTGGGACCAGAAGTGTTTTGGATTTTGGACTTTTGTTTTTTTTTTTCAAATTTGGGAATATTTACATTATAGTTACTAGGGAAATATTCCTAATCCAAAAATTCAAGATTCCAAATGGTAATCATTTCCCTCAAGCTTCCTTAGGCACTCAAAAAGTTTGGATTTTAGAATATTTCAGATTTCAGATTGTCTAATGAAGGATACTCAACCTGTTGTCAATGGAAAAGGATCCAAACTCTATAAGGAGGCTTATTCTGTGCTGAATATGTGTGACCATGGGCTACAGGGCCATGCCCAAGAAGCCTTGAGTAAGTGGTCTAGCCAGGGTTGGGTTACAATTTGGTTTTATACATTTTAGGGAGACAGGAACTACATGTAAAGTCATAAATCAATATGTGAAATGTTTACATTGGTCCAGCCTGAAAAGGCAGGACATCTCAAAGCAAGGGATTATAAGTGATAGGAAGGTTTAAAGATCCTCTGATTTGTAACTGGTTAAAGAAATAAAGCTTTGTCCAGTGGCTTGGAATGTTTTAAGATAAGACTGTTAATCAGAGACAAGCCACTGGGCATATCCCCAGGTTCAAGTCATCTGTTAAATAAATTGATGACCTACAGGTGTGGCTTAGCCGTGCTTTACATGGCCTTAAGCTTGTTAAAGATTTTGTGTCTTATTCTTACAAAAAATAACTCTAATAGAACAGGGCATAACTAGGTGTGTCTGACTTCCCATTTCTTCATAGCTAGCAACTCAAAATTAAGATTTTGGGGGGTTGGGGATGGGCAGTGCTCTTGGTCAAGAATGGAGTCCATTCAGTCAGTTGTGGGGGCTTAAAATTTTATTTTAGTTCACACGTAATAATACGATCTAGTTCTTAGGACTGTAGAAATGGTTAGATGAGATTAAGCATGCAAGCACAGCGCTTGACATTAAAAGCATTACGGAGAAAATCTTCATTTGTCATTCTATTTCTTGGATTTACCACTTGGAAATCCCTCG
Source organism: Nycticebus coucang (assembly GCF_027406575.1). NCBI lineage: Eukaryota > Metazoa > Chordata > Mammalia > Primates > Lorisidae > Nycticebus > Nycticebus coucang. The sequence continues at coordinate 22,450,987 of NC_069793.1, read as the reverse complement.
TCAATACTACCAGTTTCATTCTTCCAACTACCTTTGTCAGTAACGAAGGATTTCCATCCTGTATCTGTTTTATCTGTTATTTATCAATTGGTTTAGGACATAGCCATAAACGGAGGAAGCAACTTATTAGACTTCTTCAAAGACTACCCCCTGCATAAATGAGAGTAATAACCTTTGGATTTCTAAGTGTTTAATAGGTGCCCTTTCATTTCATATCCCCACCCCCACAATAAGGCTATTACACAACATTAAATGGATAAGAGGGAGAGGGGGGATGTTACAGACACCGCACCAGAACCCAAAGTACCTGGTTTCCAGCTGGCTCTGTCAACAAGCATTGGTCTCACTTCTCTGAACCACTGTTTCCTCATCTACAAAGAGAAAGGATTGAATCCATAAAGTTCATCAAACCCCAGCAAACTTTAAGCCTCTTATCATTTTCATTTCACATATAGGGAAAAAAGGATGTTCCAAAATACTCAGCAGCTTACTTTAGTGAGTTTTAAAGTGTGACCCCTGGACCAGCAGCAGTAGAGCATCTCTTGGAATTATTATAAATATAAATCATCAGGCCCCATGTTAGACCCATGAATCAGGAACCTTTGGGGTTAAGATCCAGTGCTTAAATCAGTGTATTAACAAGCCCTCCACGTGATTTCCACGCATGCTTAAGTTTAAGAACTACTGGCTTAATCAACATCACAGCAAAAAGAAAGCAGCTGAGGCAGGACTTAAATCCAGGCTCATAACTTCTTTCTCATCATCCTATATATCTGGAAAGAAAAACCAGGTAAGCAAGCAGTGCATGTGGCTCAAGGAGTAGGGCACTAGCACCATATAGCAGGGGTGGTGGGTTCAAGCCCAGCCCTGGACAAAACTTCAAATAAATAAAAGAGTAGAACTTAATCCTGAGTATATTCTAAAAACCTACACTGACCTGAAGCTGACCTCTATGCCCTCTCTGACATCGTCATTAGAACTTTTCCCTGGTATTTTTCACCCAGCTAGACTGATTGTCAGATGGCAACTGAGGAATCTGTAATTTATAGACAGTGCAACAGAGAAAAGGGAGGATATTAACTTTTCAAATTCAGTATTTCCTTTGTACAGTTCTTTCTTTTAACATATACACATGTGTTTAAAAATGTTAGGGCGGCGCCTGTGGCTCAAGGAGTAGGGCGCCAGTCCCATATGCCGGAGGTGGCGGGTTCAAACCCAGCCCCAGCCAAAAAAAAAGAAAAAATGTATCTAAGTGAGATAGATTCATGTATGCTCTAAGCATTTTTTTAGTTCTATTGCTTTTTTCCTTTTTTTCTTGATCATTATTCTTCTTTTCTACTCCCACTCAGATAATGCATGCTAATAACCTAGTATTTATCTGATAGTTTTCTCCCTACTTACATAATCAAATACAAATGCACATGCTCCCAGTCACACAGACATCTTACTCGTCCTTCATGGACATTCTTTCACATTAAGAGGCACCGTACAGCTCTCATTGATACTTCAGAAAAGCTATGTAACAGTGCACTATGTTAAACTACAACAATTTATATGGCCAGTCCCTAAATAATGGGACTAAATTGTCCCATTTTTTGCCATCTAAACAGTTGTCATAAACAACCTGCACCCTGTACATTCGTGCTTGTATAGTAATGATTTTAGTATATAGGACAGATTTCCAAGTGTGGAATATTGGGCTCAAAAACTTTGTGTATTTGTAACCTTAATAGATGCTGTCACATGGCTCTTCAAAAGGGCCATAACAATCTCCATTTCCAGCACCGTGTTTCCTACATCCCAAGTAGCAATAAATGTTATCAGTCTTTTGAACTTTTTTCTTCTCTGAATATCTCATTGCCATTTTAATTAACATTTTCAAAACTTACTAGATTTGACTTTTTTTCCATGTATTTGTTGGACATTTGGACTTGTAGTCTGTGTCCATGCATGTATTCATGCTCTTTTTTCCTTCTCTCTCCTCTTTTTTTTTTTTTTTTGGTGGGGGTGCAGCCATTTTTAAGAGGTCTAGATGTATTAGAATATTAATGCTCTTTCTTCAGAATTACAAGTTTCTTGAAAGTTGTCACTTACCTTTGACTTTGTTTATGCTATTTACTAAGCTATATGTGCTATAAGTCAAAAAAGCTTACATATTACTGGTTACATATGTGGAACCACCTAAATTTCTTATGAAATTTTGATTATTTTATTTTTTCTATTTATAAGAATTTTATAGTTTGGGGACTTTTGTGAATGGATCTTTTTCTTTCTTTTCTTTGTGAAATGGTTATTGATAAAATAGGGAATAATTACTTATATTTGGGTATTCATTCCACTACTTACCAAATTCTCTCACCGAGTGTAATAGTTTTGTAATAGTCTCTTGCTTTACATAAACACACATTATATAGTCAGGAAATGATTATATTATCTCTTTATTTTTTTCAATATTTTATAAGTTATTTAATATTCTTTCTATCGCATTCACTAATGACATTTAAATTATTCAACATTCCAAGACAATATTGAACAAAAACAATTATGGACAGTACTATCTATCCATGATTTGATTTTTTACATTTTCACATCTTAAGTTTACTTACAAACATATCTAGTATGCTATTGAGTTCAAGAGTTTGATCCATTTTTCAAAGAGATTGCACCTCTTAAAATGCTCTTCAGATCCAGCAAATGGATGAATTAAAACATCTTTACTTCTTAAGCAGTTGGTGTCTCATAAGGAAAGGTGCAGCAAATCCAGATCCAAAGTACAAAGTCATCATAATTAGAAACTGCCACTTACTTTCCCCCAGAAAATGGCAAAATCTTCCCAGAGCCCTCCGCCTAGCAGTTGCTACAGACAACCGAGTTGAGAACCTCCGGATGCCTCGTGCCAAGATGGCACTGGTGGAAGCTCTACAAAAGGCGCAGAGACCCAAGGTGCCAGAAGTGGCTGAACCTCACTAAGTTCTTTTTTCTTTAAATTTTTTATTTTTTTAAGTTAATGTCTTTTATTAATTCACATATAATTACTTGTTTTCTGGTTTATTGCAGCAGTAAGTTAGATAGCATTTGCCACAATAATATCTATCAAAGTGGCTATCCATAAAAACTCCAGCACCACCCTCTTGACGAAGGCAACTAATTTTGCCATTCTCATCCACCTTATCGTATTTCAGGACAGCCAGCTTAACCTTCTTTCTCTTATGTTTATTCTTGGGGGTGGTATAAGACTTCTTCCTTTCCTTAGCACCACCACGATGTCTTAATGCAAGATGGAGAGTGGACTCCTATTGAATGTTGTCAGATAAAATAGATCATCTTCCTCCAGTTGCTTGCCAGCAAAAATGAGTCTTTACTGACCAGGAGGAATTCCTTCCTTATCCTGGATCTTGGCCTTTACATTTTCTTTCTTTTTTTTTTTTTTTTTGTTGTTGTTGTTGCCCTGGGTAGAGTGCTGTGACATCACAGCTCACAGCAACCTCCAACTCCTGGGCTTAAGCGATTCTCTTGTCTCAACCTCCCAAGTAGCTGGGACCACAGACACCTGCCACAACACCTGGCTATTTTTTGTTGTTGTTACAGTTTGGCCAGGGCTGGGTTTGAACCTGACACCCTTGGTATATGGAGCCAACGCCCTACCCACTGAGCCATAGGTGCCACCCGCCTTTACATTTTCTATTGCAGGGTTCTGCCTCCAGCGTAAGGGTCATCTCCTTAAGGGTTTTTAAGAAAATCTGCCTCTGGTGGCAGTTCCAGTGCAGAAAGCATACTTTTTTCAAGGGCTGTGAATGGAATTTTTTTTTCTTTTTCTTTTTTTGCAGTTTGTGCCCAGGGCTGGGTTTGAACCCACCACCTCTGGTATATGGGGCCGGCACCCTACTCCTTTGAGCCACAGGCACCACCCTGTTAATGGAAATTTTTTAGTGGCTCCTTACCAAATTCTTTTTAAATCTATTAATGGAAGGGTATTAGTTCTTATTAATTTGTTGGTAAATTTTCTGCTATTAAATAACCTTTGGGTTTCTGGAGGCACATTCTCTGTGAGAATAGGAGATATTGTTATAGATGTCTCACTATTCTATTTGCTAATATTTTATTTAGAATTTTACATTTATATTTATATAATGTTGATACACAGTTTGCTTTTCCATGCTGGTTTTATCAGGTTTTAGTATTAACTTTCTATTATATTAATAAAGGGAAGTGAAGAAGTTTATTTTCTTCAAAGGCCTGGAATAGTTTAAATATAAAAAGTACCTGTTCTTTAAAATTTTAAATAAAACTCAACAATAAAACTCACCATTCTGATGGCTTCTTCAAAAGTAGACTTTTTAAAATAACCTTTCCACTTTGGTCTATGGTAACTGGTCTAAGTAATAGATAATAATTGGTATTTTTCTTTAAAAAAATTACCTACTTCTTATAGGTCAGCAGCTGAAAGTTGTTTTCCATAAACGGATAGATATTTTATGCTTTAAAGGACACACAGTCTATGGTGACTGCTCGAGTCTACCATCATAAGGCAATGTGTAAATGAATTAATAAGGCTGTGTTTTATTATAGCTTTTCTGTCTTAATAGTAGTAATCTTTGTGTTAATTTATTTATGGATGTAGGAAGTGTGTTTTAGCTCCAGAAGGTCCTTTCAAGCTGCCTTTAAATTTCATTAAGTGCACTTCTTATTTTCTGTCCACATTGTCATTTGTCTTTTGCAAAAGTTCTATTTGTGGGTGTGTTCAGTGTGCTCTGCTGAACCTTGCTATTTCTGGTTTGGATATATTGTTATTTTGCTTAGTAACTGAGACTAGCGTGGTGGTGTTGGAATACCCTAACTATGCAGCAGTCCACAAATAAAAAGAAGACAAAGTGGCCCTCCTTGGGGAGCATCCTTCTTCCTCAAAGGGTGACTAAACTCATGTATTTGGCTACTTCTTGGCATCTCGAGTGTCATAGAGACCTGGCACACACACGCATGGAAGACCATCACAATTTTTTCCCAGAGTTCACAAATCTCTTTGGGCCAACCTCTTCCCAGCATCCCCATTTTACAATCCTGCCTCAAGGCTCTCTGTCATTGGTATCTAGACATTCATCTAACCCACAGCACAGAACACTCTGTGCCAGTTCTCTCCCACAGAGCCCGTGGCCTCATTTCCACTTAGCAACCTTCAGGCCCCAACTAATTGTCTCACAAAAGGAAGATATATTGGAGTTGATTAATACTGAATGGAAAAGAGATTTGGGTTCAAGCTGATATCTTTCCAGGACCTCCTTCTTTATTCAGCTCCACACACTGGTGCACTTGTTTCCTCCATCACAAGGCAGCAAGGCCTACTGAAAAGAGCATCCACTTTAGAGTCAGAGATCAGAGTTCAAATCTTCCTCTGATGAGTGCAACTTTGTACACGATAAGCAGCATTTCTGAACTTCAATTTCTTAGTGATGAAATGGTACCAATTGTGGAGAGTAAATGAAATAATACATTTAAGACACTTTTCTCAATGTAGCACATGATAAGTTTCATAGAAGTATTAGTTGATTTCCCCTTAATTTGATTTCTAAGCAATGATGTTGACTAGGGTGCCCCTTTCTTGGTTTGACATTTCAGCAACAACTCTTCTCAGTCACAATCCCTTGTACTTTTTCTTACTCAGTCTATCATCTTGAAGTATATAGGTTCATGAATGATGTTGTAGGCATCTCAGTGACTCCCTGGGGGTAGGGGGAGTAACTATGCTTTACAAATTATGAAAACCCCAGTGAGAATAGCCCACCATCTCAAAGCCCCAAAGTTGCAGATGCTGGCATGGGTGCAGAGAAAGACACTCATACGCTGTTGGTGGAATTCCAAACTAATACAGCTTCTTTGGAAAGAAATGTAGAAAATCCTCAAAGAGCTAAAAGTAGACCTTCCATTTGACACTGTAATTCCATTACTAGGTATCTACCCAAAAGAAAAAAAAATCATTTTACCATAAAGACATTTGCACTAGAATTTTTATAGCAGTTCAATTCACAATTGAAAAGATGTGGAAACAACCCAATTGTTCATCAACCCATGAATGGATTAATAAAATGTGATATACATATATCATGGAATATTATTCCGCCATAAAAAGATGGAGACTTTGCATCTTTTGTATTTACCTGGATGGAGTTAAAGAACATTCTCCTTAGTAAAGTATCACAAGAATGGAAAAAGAAGCATCCCATGTATTCAATACTAATTTGAAACTAGTAGATGAGCAACTATAGACCCCAAAAAGAGAAAAACACAAATTCAAGAAGAGGGGAGAGGGAAGAATGGGAGGGTACTCAGTAAGCACCTACCAATGGGTACAACATAGGGATATATGGCACACCTCATGGGTGAAGGACTCAAATACAACTTGGCCTTTTCCTAACACATGCAAACAATGTAACCTAATCATATGGACTCTTATGCTAATCTGAAATTAAAAAAAAGTACAAAGGCCACAAATCACAAAGAGGGAATCACTACTGACCTCAGGCATACAGTTAGAGGCCAAACGGGAAAGGAATGTTCAAAAATCAGCTCTGACAATAAAGCTAACGGCATTAAGAACATAATTATCCTTTTAAAGGTTATCATGTAATTGAATCTCTAATTTTGCTTGAATGTAGATTAATTCGCTCCACTGAGATCTCCAAGAAAAAGCTATATCCCTAGAGCTCTGCAGGAAAAGCCAAAAGAATTTTTAATTGCAACAAATTACATAAAGAGATTCTACCTTATGAGAGGGGAAAATGTATGGCAAACCTTTGCCTTTTTAAGATAATTAAAGTGAAAGAAATCAAAAACCTCATAATAAAGGCCCTAAAATCCATGCAATGAAGAATAAGATCAGTATCCACATTTTTGGAATGTGCATCTCTCTCTCTCTCTCTCTCTCTCTCTCTCTATATATATATATATATATATATATATGTATTTAGAAAGAGTTTTCTCTCTTTTACCCACTCCCTTACCATGTACTTCTCACAGTAACAACAGAAATATTTTAGTTTGTATCTGAAAAATTCTGGGCACACTTATCTCCAGGTTGCCCCAGCGACATGAGAATTCATTACCATTTTCATTTTACTAAGATTAATTGACTTGCTTAATATCTGGCAGTTAGTAAATGATGGATCTAAAATTCAAAATAGGCTTTCTGATTTCCATTCCACTCTTCTACAGACACAGAGAATATTGGGCAAATCAAGCCTTTTGGAGAAATGTCAGAAATCTGCAAAAGAAAGAGAGAAGGGCTAATCTGAAAAATGTCCTTCTTAAAAACCCAGAAACAGACAAACTCAAAAAGTTGAATCATTTTAATTCACACCTTCATGAACCAACAATATGTCCAAAAAAAGTATTTATTGAGCTCTTAATATACAAAAGACACTGTGCTGGTGACAATTAAAAATGGGAATGATTAGAATGAGTAGTGCTTTCTCTTAAAGTGTTTGCAACCTTGAAAAAAAGGTGGTTTTTTATTATTATTATTATTAATTCATCCTTTGTATCTGGTCTCTCCTACCTCTGCTCCTTCATAAGAAGGACCCATTTCCAACTTTCTTTGAAAGTGCTCTAAACTTTCTCTTTGTTCTTCCTAAATAAAATTTCTCTTTGTTACACTGAGACTTGTGCAGGTTACTTTTGCTCTCTATTCACACTGCCTGTGCCGCTCCAGTTTTATTTCCAGTTTTCCATTCACTTTTACTTTTCAGTTACCACTATGACTCAATTGAACTTTCTAGCTTTGCTGAGTAATTGAACAGGTCAACTGGGTTCAGAGAACTGGGATCCCCTGACCCCAACAAGAATTTATAGATTTTCTTCTTGATCTTCTTAGAGCATAATTCAAATTGTTGATGGAATAACAAATAACAAGATAAAAGGGCAAGAGGCAACATGAAAATGAAGGGAGGCATCATTTTTTTAATTTAACTTTTTTCTCCCATCCTTTTTCTTCAGTAAACCCAACAATAGTCTAACCTTGAAAATGAAGGTGATGTCCTTATAGGTACTACCCCTAAATAAACCTAAAGCAGGTGTTTTCTTTTGAACATATTAAAAATTACATAAAAGGAAGCTTAGATGATAATCATTCAATGTCAACTAATGCAGGCTGTTAAAATGAGAGACATCATTTTGAAGACAATGACTAACATATATTGACGGAGAAGACAAAGAGAATAAAAGAAAGTGGCTTTGGCCCTAAAACTAAATGTAGGGACTATGTGAACACAAAACTGAGGGTTAACATAAAAGTGGTATGTCCATATCATGGAACACTACTCAGCAATAAAAAAGACAGTACTATAATAATATGTGAAAGTGATAGATACGTTAGTTAGCTTGATTGGAGTAATCATTCACAATACAGCAAAATATCACATTGTACACCTTAAATTTATACAATTTTATTTGTCAATTATATGTCAACAAAGCTATGGAAGAAAAGAAAGGAACTGTACAGTCCTCAGGTTATGAATGAGATAGGGTCTGTAGGTTTGATTTTAAATTGAATTTGTATTAAGTTGGAGCAGGTATATTTACCTATTACCTGTAATAGCCCATGTTTATAAGTGCAAGTCCTTGTATGTCACTCAGATGTTTGTAACTCGGGGACTGCTTGTATTGATACATACAACAAAGGGCATTATATCAATCTTTAAAGAATTATACTGGTTGAAAAAAACCAATCTACAATGGTGACATACTATATGACTCCATTTATGTAAGCTGCTTAAAATTACAAATTTATAGAAATGAAGAACAGATTAGTGGTTTCCAGAAGTTAAGGAAGGGGTTGAGGCAGGAGAAAGCGAATGTGCCTATGAAAGGGCAACCCAAGGGATTCTTATTGTGATGAAGTATTTTGTATCTTGACTGTATAAATGTCAATGTTCCAGTTATAATAATGTGCTATATAGTTTTGCAAGATAACATCACTGGGGAAAACTGAGTACAGGGTACACAGATTTACACTGCATGTAAATCTATAATTATCCTAAATAAAAAGTTTAACTTACAAAATAAGAAGTAGAGTCCCAGAAAATACCTAGATAATACAGCCAAAAGTGGTTGTCTCTTAGAAGTAGATTTTAAGGGTAGAGAAGGATCAAGAATGGGATTGTTTGCTTTTATTAAAAGCCTTGTAGAATCATGTATACATGTTCAATAATGTGATAAAAATTAATTTTTAAAGTGCTGCAAATGCTACTGTGATGAAAGACTAAAACGGAATGGACTTGGAAGTCCACTCTTTTCTTTAAAGTGTTTAATTGAGCTATGGTCGAAGTACATATTTAATATATACAACTTGATGAGATTGGAGATAAGTGTATACACCCATGAAACCATCATCACAATCTCTGCCATAAACATATCTATTGCTCTCCAAAGTCTCCTCCCACCCAATTATTATTATTTCTGAGAAAAACATTTAATATAAGCAGCCCTGGGTAACCCCCATTTTTAGATTCCTTGTACACATGCTATTATGTAGTATTTGCCTTTCTGTGTCTAGCTTATTTCACTTAGCCTAACGTCCTGCAGGTTCATCAATGGTGTCTCATATGACAGGGAAAAGATGTTCACATTTATTGAGCACTTTCTATTTGCCAACCACTGTACTAAGCATTTTACATGCAGTATCCTGATTTAATCCTCAGGAAAATCTGTGAAGAAACTGCTCTTTTCTTTCCTTCCACTCATGTACACCTGAAGCTCAATGGTTTGAGAGATTTCCCCAAAGTCACATGCATAATCCAGGATGGAATTTGGATTTCAGAAGCTATCTTCTTAATGTTACTCCTTGGAGAGGTAAATAAGAAGCTATCAAAACCTCTTGGTACCAAGACCTTCTCCTGGGAAGAAAAACTTAAGGTGAAGTCAAGATTGGGCCTATTGGCCCAGTCAAATAGAGCTGCATTTGAGACCAAATTCCACAAATTACAGTTCTATGACCTAGCATGTGTCACTTATCCAGTCTTATCCTTGTCTATTATGTAGGAAAAATTAAACTACCCACTTCAGAGGGTTGTTGGGAGAATTTCATCAGACAACATATATTAAGTGCTCAGTGCAGCACCTGAGAAATTGCTCTCAATAAGAAATAACTGTTACTACAATGATCATTATGATTATCATAAATATTGACATCGCTATTTCTCATAACAGTTTTTAGGTCTAGCCCTTTCTCCTGTCCATATCCAGCAACTGTAGAACTTTCCTTTAAGATGACTCTGAACTTTATGTTTCTCCTCAGATGAGAGAGCAGAAAGTGCTAACTTTCATAAATGACATTACACAGAAAACGACCAGGGAATCTGTGATAGCTGAGCTTCTCTCTTTTAGTATTTAGAGATCTGGAAGGAAAAAACTGCCTGGCTAAGTAGCTACCTTTTCTTTCTTTCTTTTGTTGTTGCTGTTTTTTTTTTTTTTTTGTAGAGACAGAGTCTCACTGTACCGCCCTCAGTAGAGTGCCGTGGCGTCACACGGCTCACAGCAACCTCTAACTCCTGGGCTTACGCGATTCTCTTGCCTCAGCCTCCCGAGCAGCTGGGACTACAGGTGCCCGCCACAACGCCCGGCTATTTTTTTGTTGCAGTTTGGCCGGGGCTGGGTTTGAACCCGCCACCCTCGGCATATGGGGCCGGCACCCTACTCACTGAGCCACAGGTGCCGCCCGTGTTGTTGCTGTTTTTGTCGAGTTGATTTTTAATAAAATATATCAAACATGGAGAAAAATAAAAACTCTGAACACACCCAAATTCCTATCTCTTATATTTAACCAATATAAAATAAACATCTGTCCATATTTCATATCCTTTTGTTAGGAAATAAAACATGACTAATGCTGGTGAACACCTCTCCCATTTTTTTTCACCCTCACCCCTCCCTTCCCTAATTGCTAACTTGCCAAGGCAGCTTTGAATGGGTCTAGGTTTCTAGGCTGTGACTCAGGCAGCTCACTTCCTAGTTCCCAGAGCAGATATCACTACAGTCCATGAACCAGGAAGTTTATTTTTTTGTGTGTTTTTAGCTTTTTTTTTTTTCCGTTCTGCCCAATGTTAAGTACAAAAGAGGAAAGTTTATTGCTATTTTCCCAAAAAGATCATAGAAGTGCAACTGCAGACACTGAGGTACACTATGTCCTGATTCCGCTTTAGGGAACCCTTAAACCACATGATTTGAATAGAACTAACTCACTCTACCCTCTGTCTCCAGGGTCTGGCCAGTGGGATTACTTAATCCCCCTGACTACAACCACTGCTTTAGTGATCTGAGTTGCTCCAATTTAAAGCCAGCCCCAGAATTTTTACTGAAGCTACAGGAAAGAAATGCTACCTAACTTCCGTAGCCACCAAGTGAGAAAAATGGAAACCTGGTGCTTCAGGGGGCACTGCAAAAAGAGAAGCTGCCTGCGAACAAGCCCAGAGAAAAAACATCAGTGAATGATACCAATGAGTCCCCGAATCAAGTGGTGCCACTGGTAGGTGTATCATTGGAATTCCCAGTTAAAAGGCCAGTACATTCCCTTGTAATGACTTAAATTTTTGAGTTAAATTTGTTTTAATTAAAAGTTCCAGCCTGAACAATACAAAGCAAAACAATGAATAAGCATGACAGGAAATTTTAAGCAAGCACTTCGTATCAGCCCTACATCCCTCCAAGTACTTTACCTATGGAAACTCATTTAATCCCCACAAGAACCCTCTAAGATGTAGTTTCTAGTATGTTCCATACTTTACAGGTGAGGAAACCGAGCACAGAGAAGAACATTGAAATTTTTGACGGTGGAGCTGGAATTCAAATCCAAAAAAATCTGAGTTCAAATCTAAATTGTTAACTATAACTGTACAATTCATAAAGTGAATAGTTGTAGGATTTCATGACCATGTGAGCCATAGTTATCAAAGAAAATACATTCAATAAAAGGTATTATGTCTTCAACTGGACTCTAAAGGATGAGAAACATAAATGGTAGATATAAAAAGGGAAGGAAAATTCCATGAAGGGAAACGACTTGAGCAAAGGCAAAAATGGAACATTATAGCACTGTATTGGAGGGGATTGAGTGACCTCATATTGATTTTTTTTTTCATTCTAAGAAAAGAGAAACTTATATGAGTGTTAATGTGTACCATGATAATTATTTCAAGAACAGTAGAAAGAGAACAGGGTTAGCCAAATCCCTGAGGATATTTGATTTGAAGCCACTAATAAGGAAAGGTACCTTCTGCACCAATCTCTAGGTCTCTTTAACCATGTCAGAGCCTCAAGGGCAATCTTGGGATCTGGCTAATAGTTAAGAGCTTTAGAGCCAGATGAGTTACATTCAAACCCCACTTCTGCAACTAAATAGATTTTGCGATCTTGGGAAGCTATTTAACATCTCTGATGCTGTTTTCTCATCTGTAAAATGGGTTGAGAATCTCTAACTCACGGCATTGCCTCACAGTTTAAATAAAGTCAGTACATACGTACTTAGCAGTGTACCTGGACACAGCAAATTCTTTATATGGTCAGTACTACAAGTGACATTATTAATGTCAATTTCAAGTGAAAATGGAGCTGCATGCTATTTCTTGGTATTGCAAAAATCCAGGCAATTTGGCTAGATCATCTGAGCTGTTTATTTTCCCTAGAGTTGGGAAAAGGAGCCATTGAGGCCAGTGGAAACTGTCTACTGTTTTCCCTTTTCAAGGAAGACAGAGTAATTTTTCAGCTACTCAAATTATAAAGATGTTCAATCTGCTGATAATTTAATCTTAATTATAACCTCCATCCACAATGCTGGAATTGCAAGAGGAAAAAAGCAGAAATGAAACAGCAATTAACCTTTGATTCTGTGCTTATTTGCTCCTACCCAATATGGGTCAGTTGCCATAGAGATTATACCTACGTGATCTGGAGATGTGACCAAAGCCGCCTGGAGCCTCTGACCCGACCTCCTCTCAGTATGGCTTCAGGATAATTAAAAATCTCCTAAAAGAGAATTGAAAGTTAATCTGAAACTCTAATCCAAAGCAGACTTGAATGGAAGGAAAAGGAGGGGAGGAAGACAAAGCAGATGTGGAGATGGAGAAAAAAACTCAGACACACACTGCTTTGCCTAACATTGAAAAACATCCAATCTCTTTCATCAGAACTTTTTAGAGCCTGCCCATCTGTGGCTTTAGGAGAGACAATTAGGATGCAGAAGTAATGAGGGGCATGAAGAGAGTCGGTCATTTCTTTTAGGAGGGAACCTCTCAGCTTTGGGTTGTGACCAAGCCCACCTGAGCTAGGGAGGGGAAGGAGTTAGTGACAGTGACAGTGACCTTTCAATTCCAGTCTTGAGAAAAGTGGCTGGTCATAAGGCTACCAAGCAAAGTCAATGATAGCATGTGGTTATTTAGGGCCAGGTCATACCAGCAAAAGCATGGGAACAACCATCTGGCCATGACATCTAGTATGAAAGAACCAGCAAGCCCAGTCCCTAGAATCTTACTTCTGCACAGGAAATCCATTCTCCGTTTGCCCAGAGAACCCTTGGTAGCCAGATCGAGCTGGGTCCAGATCTGTCTCCACTTCCCAACTATTAGTAGATCCTGGCCCCTTACATTCTTTTTGACTCAACACCTATAAAAAAAAAAAAATCAAGGTCAGATAGATAATTAAGTTATTTCCCCCTCCAAATCTGTTAATTACCCAAGACAGTGCTAATTCATTATTAGAGAACAAAACAGCATCTGGCTCAAGTGGATTCTAATTAAGACTTGAGTAATATCTCTTGGAGCAATGACTTTGAAAGTTTTTTTTTTCTTTCATACACATAAGACCCTTGTAGGAGGAACACTCTCTAGGGTGCTTTGTAAATGCCTCCTCCTCGGTGAAGCCTTCCTTGACCAACCTCTGCAGTAGCCACCACCATTCTTGACCACATCATTCTCTTGTAAGTAAGGTCTTCACAGAATTCATTGCCTGCTGGAATAGTCTTGTTCATTTGTTTGCTAATATTTTCTATAAGCTTCATAAGAGCAGGAGAACTTGAAACCTTGTGTAAAATTGTACCTTCAGTGCCTAGAACAGTGCTTGGGCAGTGCAAACATTCAATATGCCTTTGTTGTCTGAATGAGTGACTATTCCCACAGGCTCACACAGTTTATGTGCAACTTAACAGCAAGCCCGTTGCCATTCCATCTTTCTTTCCCTCTCTGGAAAGTATTTCAAAATGTGCAAGTAAGAGTGACAGAATTATTGAACTATTTATTCTTTCTTTCAACCAATATTTATCAAATGTTTACTACATGTCAGGTACTGTGCTGGAAATAAAATGGTAAGTAAGTCAGACAAGGCTTCTGCCTTATGGTGGTTCCTTTATACAAGTGAAAAAATAGCTGCTGTACATTGATCTACAAATTTAAAGAGAGATTTGGTCCTTAATGAGGGTTATTATTACTGTGCTGAAAACTGGTAGGGCAATATGATATAACCAATGCAGGAGCAGCACCTAGGGGAAGCCAATTCAGTCCAGGTGGTCAGGAAAGTTCTCTCCCATTAGGTAATATTTGAGAAACCATCTTGGGAAGAGAAAGGAATTCGGGGCAGAGAAAACAGAAAATGAAAACTCCCTGAGGTGGGAAAGAGCTCAACACTTCAAAGAGCTCCAGGGTGGTGGACTAGGGGGAGAGAAAGAGATGCTGATGGAGGGATACAAGTACTTAGTGCAGGGCCTAAAGGAGGGGTCTGTATTTTATTTTGAGTACAATAGGAAAGCATCAACAGATTTAAGCAGGAAAATGACATAATCTGATTTACACATTAAGAAAATTACTCTGGCTTCTGGATGGAGAATGAAGGAAGGGGCAAGAACAGATGTGAGAGGGCAGGAAGGGGCCACTGCAACTATCCAAGCAAGAGATGATGCTTCCTGCTTTGTCCTTGGCTGGCTGCAAAGGCAAAGACAGAAAATAGAGATAATCTTATCTCATTCTAATATCTACTTCTATTAAAATTTTTAATAAATCATTTATTTACAAGTTTGTGTGCTTCGTTATAGTAACAAAGCATGTATTATATTTATTAGGATAAATACAATTGGCGGGACCACACCAATTCCCTCTCCTCCTCCCTTGTCCCCCCTCTCTTCATTCCTCTCTTCTTTCCTGCATAAGGATGTTGTGATGTCGTGGCTGGGAACTGCTATTCTGAAGAAATTAACCCTGGCTGGGTGGCTGACAAGAGGCCAGGTTTACACACATGCACCGACAGCCTTTCAAGTACCACTGCCTTCCTGCTTCTATATAGCCTGTAACCTCTGAGCACCACACATCAACCTTGGGCCTGACCTCAGCAATGTCACTTTGATCATGTCGCTTCAGGGTAGAGTCCATGACTGCTGGGTTAGTTAGTACCCTGACTCCACTGTCAACACTCTGGAATGATCAATATTACTGTACAGTTAGCCACTGCCAGACACTCACCAGTGACGCATAGACCGGGATCCCGGTTAACTTTGAGAAACATAGGTAGGGATGAACAATGCTTTGTCATCAAAGTCACCTTCCTCCTAGGATTACCCAAGCCAGTGATTCCCACTCTAGTTGTACAGTTATAATCATCAGTAGCTATTTTTTTAAATTTCAGTTTAATGTGAGAATACAAGCAAACAACTAGGTTACAATATTTCCATCTGTTAAGTAGAGCCCCTTTTGTAGTGGTGTCCTGCACCCAAAATATGTTTCATATACCCTTATATTGTACCCATTAAGTGGGACCACATCAATTCCCTCTCCTCCTCCTTTCTCCCCCTCTCTTCTTTCCTCTCCACTCAACATAAGTTTTTCTCTTATGTGGGCGTGTATTAGATCGTCTACTGGCTTCATGTTAGTATTAAGCACATTGGATATTTGCTTCTCCATTCTTGTGATGCTTTACTAAGAAGAATGTGTTAATATTCTTACATTCTAACCTGGACTCCATCCAAGTTAATATTAAAAATGTAAAGTCTCCATCATTTTTATGGCTTAATAGTATTCTATGATACACATATACCACAATTTGTTAATCCATTCCTGGGCTGATGGACCTATAGGTTGTTTCCACATCTTTTTTCCTCAAAGAACTCAAATTAGACCTCCCATTTGATCCCTAAATCCCATTACTAGACAGTAGCTTAAAAAAAAAAAATGTTGCAGAGCGAAGAATCTCCAGGTATAGAGTTCAGAGATTATTATGCTTTTATTTTTTTTTTTTTACCTCTGCAATTATTAGTTTATTAGTATAATCCAGGACTCAGATGTTCAGTATTCCTCCTGAAATTACATAAACAAATGCAAATGGAAAGAATCCAAGTCAAAATTATATAACAAAACAGCACTCCATCACAAAAGCGTGTAAAATTACAAGAACGCTATTTTAAAATACTGGCACTTTAAGAGAACGATAATCTCAAAAACCACAAAATTGCCAAATTGTTCCCTAAACTGCTAAGCAGATAAACATGACTAATGAATGAGTGTGGGTTTTGTAAGGAAAAATCAAATTCAAATAAATTGAGTAACTCGTATTAAGATGTGAAGTGTCTTTTTTCCTATCAATTTGATTTAAAAAGGGGCAAACCACAATACATGAAAATATAACCGATTTTAAATGTGGCATTATTTTAAAGGGTGGCCCAATTAATTAAAGATACTCTAAATGGAGAATCTGAAGTTTCCTGAGCAGTTCATATTTAGGTAAATGGGAAAAAGACATTTACAGCCAGCACTTTCTTAAGTCTTTGCCGGGACTAACATCAACAAAAAATGCAATATGGCAGTCTTGTATTTTAAGCTCACGCTTTTGGGGCTACATTCTCAGGTCTTCTTTAATGTGGGAACTGCAAAATATAACTGCCATTACATGGTAATGGGAGTTAAAGAATAGAGTCCTCATGTAAAGATTAGAACATACTTTTCTATTAGTCCTTCAAGGACAGACTTTCAAAACGTTTGATTCTAATAATCCCATGCTGTGAGTAGATTGCTTACTCTTCACTTTGTAAAATATAAATGGGCTATGTGAAATTTGTCATCAACTTTGTTGGAGTTTCAGTTATAGATGAAAACTATCTCAATTTAACTTTTATTACCCCCATCATGATATGCAGGGTGCGTAGACAAAAAGCTTTTTATCAGCTAATTATATGAAAAGATAAACAATGTAATAATTCATGTGATCCATAATGGGCAAAAAGCAAAAGACTAGCTTCCCCTCAAGAAGAAAAATTTCAGACCTATGAAAAGGACAACAGAACTAATAAAAAAAATTGTATTTACTTAGAAGCATTCAGAATGTCAACAAAACAGCTGCAACTTTTTTTTTGCAATTACAGAGTGGTATTCAGTTAACAGAACAACAATTATTTCGTATAAGCTGCATCAGAGACAACTGAAGATGAAAAAACTACCATCCCCATATATAACTAATTTGTGCTGTGCACCAACAAGAACCTGCTTTAAATTTCCATGCCAATTTACAACCCCCATACTGTACCAGGCAAGGTTAGTGGCTATTGAAAATACCACCAGGACAGGGCTATCTAAAGACACATTCGGTAGTGTGTTAACTATACAAAAAAAGACACTGTACAGTTTAAAAACAAATCTTACACAGCCTTACATTTCAATTTTTTTCTTTAAAAGGAGTGAGTTGTGTACAGGGGGGTTAAATGCTTTATAGACAAGAAAAAAAAACTGCGCTAGAACCAACTTATTCATCATCATCATCTTCTTCTTCTTCTTCATCTTCTTCATCTTCCTCCTCCTCTTCATCCTCTTCGTCTTCCTCATCTTCCTCCTCTTCCTTCTTTTTCTTGCTTTTTTCAGCCTTGACGACTCCCTTTTTCGCTGCATCAGGCTTTCCTTTAGCTCGGTATGCAGCAATATCCTTTTCGTATTTTTCCTTCAGCTTTGCAGCCTTCTTTTCATAAGGCTGCTTGTCATCCGCAGCAGTGTTATTCCACATCTCCCCCAGCTTCTTTGCAACATCACCAATGGATAGGCCAGGATGTTCTCCTTTGATTTTTGGGCGATACTCAGAACAGAACAAGAAAAAGGCCAAAGGAGGCCTCTTGGGTGCATTGGGATCCTTGAACTTCTTTTTTGTTTCCCCTTTAGGAGGGATATAGGTTTTCATTTCTCTTTCATAACGGGCCTTGTCCGCCTTTGCCATATCTTCAAATTTTCCTTTCTCTTTAGCAGACATGGTCTTCCCCCTCTCTGAGCACTTCTTAGAAAACTCTGAGAAGTTGACTGAAGCATCTGGGTGCTGCTTCTTGTGCTCCTCCCGACAAGTTTGCACAAAGAATGCATATGATGACATTTTGCCTCTCGGCTTCTTAGGATCTCCTTTGCCCATGTTTAGTTATTTTTCCTCAGCGAGGCACAGAGTCGCCCAGTGCCCGTCCGGCTCTCACTTGCCCCGGCGCTGTCTCTATGGAGCTCAATGTACTGCAATGGCTGTGAGAGCGGGAGCCAGACGCAGCCTCCTCACTCTCTCCGCTCTGTAACCAATTATTATGCTTTTAAGTCTCAAGTGATAAATGGGCATCCAGGTCTAAGAACCATAGGCCCTACCCCAATTGTCTTACCTATCACAGCTTGCCTTTGGAACCTCCTGCATTCCACCAGGAATGGAAGGCATGGTCATTATCACCTTGCCCATGTTATCTCATGTCATCCTCATATCTACCCTCTAAAGTAGCAGCATCAAGAAAGGCTGAAAAAACTCAGAGAAGCTACATAACATTCCTAAGTTCACATAGCCAATAAGACAGATTAGAGCTCACAACCAGGTCTTATTATTCCACAGCCTATGCTCTCGTTGCAACACAATCTCTTGGAGAAACCAAGGCTTCAATCCCAGTCCTGCCCATTACTACCTGTGTGACTGTGGATGTGTTATTTAACCTCTCAGAACCCAGGTCCCTCCCATAAACAGTTTTTTGTCCACCCTAGCCTTCCTCTCTCCAATACTTTCTCTACTAAGAGTCATTAGTTCTCAGAAGCATTGTATCCCCCATCTCCTTGTTTTGTTCTCTATCTGCCACAGTCATCTCACCATGGATGCTTTCAAATCTTGGCCAATGGTCCCCAGCACCTGGCATAGAGCTTGACCCAAAATAAGTAATCAATGTCCATTGAGTTACATAGTAGGCCTCCCACTGGAATATGACACAGAATTTGAGAATTTTGGTTGTATTCTCCCATTTAGTCCACTACAAGAGCCACTTTGGGCCTTACTGAGGTCTCCTACACATAGTGGAAAGCTGAAAAGGGCAAATTGTCTGTGTGACCCCAGAGACTCATTTAGGAGAATTAGCTGTATTTTTATAACTTTGTACATGTTATACATCAATTTATGCAGGAGAAAAAAAAAAGATCCAAATGCGAAATGTACCAAGAATAAGAGTGTTTTCCCATGGCATATAGTGTAAGTATTAGAGAATAATGCAATTCTACGGCCCTTGCCACCATCACAACCAAAGCTGGGGCTTCCAAATTATCAAAAGATGCCTCTTGTCAGCATGAAAATCAAAAATTAAGGAAAATTTCAGCCTTTTGTCCCCACTCCTATCCTTAGATTACTGTGCAATCTGAAGTCTACAGGAAAAAAAAAATACAGGGCTCACTTTTGCTCTTTAAACCCCTTGCAAAGCACCAAGAGCATATGTACAATTGAAAACTTTTGCATTAAAGAAAAAAACCTTCTTTTAATCTGAGAATGGATGCTTCTTTAAAAGATCTTCATGAGGTGGCAAGTGCTTACTCTAGTAATAATAATTTCATAGCACTGGTTCTTGTCTTCATTTGTTCATTCAACAAACATTTACTGAGTACCCATTGAGGACCTTAATCCCCTTCACTATGCAACTGGGCTTACCAGAGAGAACTTGATGAGATCCTTGTCAATAGAAAACTCACAATCCAAAGAGACAAAAACAATAAAATTTTATATGAACTTAAGCAACTTCTTCCATTTGACTTAGTTTATTAGAAAATGGAGAATAAAATCAATTTTCCATGGTTAGTATAATAGAATATAATTGTTTCATTGTGACATCTGGCATATAGTAGGTATTCAATAAATGAGAGTCATCACAATTATTATTGCTATAAGGGAATATAATGACAGTATTAGGGAACTGCAGAGGAAGGAACACCTAACTCAGTGGAACTATTCAGTGGGGGGAATGAAGGCATCGCGTCATCAAGTCAACACTCTACTTGAGAGATTTACAGCATCATTGTTTATGTACCACTTACGGATTCTGAATGCCTATTAACTTGTCATTTGGAGACCTCAGCTTGGATGTCTGTGTTTCTTTCTGTCCACAGTGACAGCTGATGTCTAGCCCTTCACTTTCCCTGATGGACCTAAGGTCTGCTAAGGAGAAAAATAAAAGGAAATTGAGAATATATAATTATTAAAATTAATTGCTCACAAACATTAAAAAATCAGATATCCAATTTCTAATGTTTATTTTCAGTCATAAAATATGGATAAGGATTTGCTGAAAGTCATTTATATTAAATTACTTTTATAATAATATTTAACTTTTAAGTTTTAAATATTTAGTGCTCCCTTTCTTGTTGTGTGCAAAGAAGCTTCTAGCTGTTTCTTAGAGAATTCAATGTCTATCCTATCTTGATGGCATACAGGGCTGGACCCTAAGACCAGTAGTTCTGAGAGTTCAGGCCAATGTATGTGTCAGTGACTTGACACTAGCCAATTCTCACACATTAAACAAAAATTCACTGAAGCCCTTGCTGTTCCAGATTCTGGATATAAGGATGTATAAAACTTTCCCCTGGAACTCAAAAACTGGCAAGAAAAATAGAAAGGAAAGCCCAATCATAACAAAGCATTGCCTACATTTCCCCCGCTAAATCACTTAATGGTTTTGAAATGCATTTTGCTCTTTCCCAATTCCAACTCTGTGCCCATACTACTCTCTCACCTTAAACAGCTCCTGTCTGTCTGCCTGTCCACCCCCTAATTCTCCTTGTTGACTTCAGTCATATCAGAGGTCATCATTTCCAGAATGCTCTCCCAAGCACCACTTGCAGTGTAATTTAGATGAGTCTTCTACAAACTCTCAATCTACCCTATGCATACATCAATCATAACATTCATCACACTACCCCACAATTGTTAATTCACGTCTGAGTCTCCTTTGCTAGCCTGTGACCTTCTTCTGTGTAATGTATTATTATATTCCTGTGGCCTCTCCAGTGTCTGACATGAATAGGTGTTCAATAAACTTCTGCCAAGTCAATAAATTAATTTAATAATTAATTAATTTAATACAATAAGTGTTAACAAGAGATGTGTTTGCTTAGTGTAATGCAAACACACAACAGCATGATAAACATAACAAATTCCCATATATCCATATGAACACTGACTGTGAGTGATCTTAACGTCCCACTTAAAAGACATAGACTGAATGGATGATAAAACACACTGTAAGAATATGATTTTCACAATTAACACATTTAACTCATAAGGACTTACACAGACTCAAGGTAAAAGGAAGTAATCCATGCAAATGGAAACCAAAACTGAGCTGGTATAGTCATTCTCAGATCCGTTAAAATAGACTTGACATCAACAATGGTAAAAAAGACAAAGTTGGTCATTACATATGGTAAAGGGAGTAATTCAACAAGAAGACATAGCTATCCTAAATACATATAGACCTAACACAGGAGCTCCCAGATTCACAAAGCAAATTATACTAGATCTAAACAAAAAAATAAATGGTAGTATCATAATTATCACGGACTTCAACACTGCACTGACAGAGCTGGACAGATCATTAAAGCTAAAAATCAATAAATAAACAGAAGAATTAAATAGGACTCTAGAACAAATAAATCTAACAGACATTTACTGAACATTCTACCCCAAGACTACTGAATATACATTCTTGTCATCAGCACACAGGACATTTTCCAAGATTGATCATATCTTAGGTCATAAAACAAATCTCATCAAATGTGAAAAAAATTAAAATCATTCTCAGACCACAGTGAAATAAAACTGAGAGAGGATACCAGAGAACGTTGAGAAGGTTGAGGTCCAGGAGAACAAGTCTTCTCAAGGAGACCACAAGGATACACCTGCGGGGTCCTTTCCATGGTGACTCAGCTCTTGGGAATTTGTAAACTTGACTTCCTGAAACCTGGAAATTTCCACTTCTGTGAAATTCTGTAGTTCTGTGGGGGCTGGAACAGCATCTCCCACTTTATTCAAACTGACCAATGAGAAAGGTACCTGCGGGTTGGAACTTTTTGACTGGAGATAAAAAGGGAAAGACCAAGCCAGTCAGGAAGTGTGGCCATTTCAAATTCTTCTATGCCATAAATTCCACTGGCTGAAATAAAGCACTTCCTCTTATAAACATGGTGTTTGGGTGCTCTTTCTCTCCAATGGGCCTCGTCTTCCTGCAATAAAACTAGAAATCAGTTCCAAAAGAAACATTCAAATCTATACAAAGTTAAATGGAAACTAAACAACTTGTTTTGAACAATCTTTGGATCAATGATGAAATTCAGATGAAATCAAAAGATTTCTCAAACTGAATGACACAGGGGACAAAAGCTTTCAAAATCTATGGGATACAGCAAAAGCAGACCTAAGGGAGGAGTTCATATCCTTAAATGCCTACATCAATAAATTAAAAAAAAAAATCCCACATTAACAACTGAATGTCACATCTCAAGGAACTAGAAAATGAAGAACAAACAAAGCCAACAAAATAACAAAACTCAGAGAAGAAATAAATGAAATGGAATTACAAAATACAAAAGGTCAATAAAAAAAGTATATTCTTTAAAAAGACAAACAAAATTGACAGACCATTAGCCAGATTAACCAAAAATAGAAGAGGAGTCACATGAACGCAATGAGAAGTGAGAAAGCAGAAATTACAACCACAGATACCACAGAAATACAGAACAGCATTTGTGAATACTATGAAGACCTCTATGTACACAAACTAGAAAATGTAGAGAAAATGAATAAATTCCTAGAAACATACAACCTCCTGAGCCTGAATCAGAAAACAACAGAAATCCCAAACAGACCAATAACAAGCAGTGAGATTGAACCAGTAATAAAAAATCCTCCAACAATAAAAAGCCCAGACCAGATTAATTCACAACCAAATTTCACCAGAGCTACAAAGAAGAAGTCCTACCTATCCATCAGAAATTATTTCATAACAACAAGGAGAGAATCCTTCCTAATGCAGTTTATGAAGTCAATATCACTTTGATACCAGAGACAGGAAATAACACCACCATCACAACAACAACAAAGAAAACTACATACCAATATCTTGTGAACATAAATACAAAAATCCTCAACAAAACACTATCAAACAAGAACCAATAGCACATCAAACAGAAAATGTATTGTGATTGAGTGGGTTTCACCCCAGGATGCAAGAGAAGCAAAAACAAAGACCATATGATCATCTCAGTTGATGAGGTAAAAGCATTTGGGGGGGGGGGGCGGAATCACTTCAGGATAAAAAGCCTCAAAGAAAGTAGGCATAGAGTGACTGTACCTCAAAATTATAAAAGCCATAGATGATAAACCCTCCTCAGTCACCATCACACTGAATGGGGAAATGTTGAAAGCATTCCCCTTAAGAACTAAAACAAGATAAGGGTGCCCACTGTCATCATTTTTAGTCAACAGAGTACTAGAATGTCTAGCCAGAGCAGTTAGGCAAGAGAAAGAAATAAAGGGCATCCAAATTAGGAAAGAGGAGTTCAAACTATCCCTGTTTTCTGATGGTATGATCTTTTATCTAGAAAACCTAAAAGACTTCACCAAAAGACTCAGAGAATTGTAAGTAAAATCAGCAAAGTCTTAGGTTACAAAATCAAATAAGTAGCATTTCTATACACTAATAACAGTAAAGCTGAGAGTCCAATCAAGGACTTAACAGAATTTATAAGAGTTAAAAAGAAAATAAAATACCTAGGAATATACATTACCAAGGAGGGGAAAGATCTCCACAAGGAGAACTATAAAACACTGATGAAAAAAAATCATAGATAACACAAACAAATGAAAAAATGAGTTTACCATGCTGATGCATTGGTAGACTTGACATTATTAAAAATGTCCATACTGCCCAAAGTGATTTACAGATTCAATGCAATCCTCATCAAAATACCAACATCATATTTCACAGATCTAGAAAATGTAATTCTAAGCTTCATTTGGCATCAAAAAAGAGCCATCTTAATCAAAAAGAATGAATCTGGAGGTATCACGTTACCTGACTTTAAATTATACTATGAGGCTATTACTACTAAAACAGCATGGTACTGATATAAAAGTAGAGACATAGAATCATGGAACAAAATTTAGAACCCAGAAATAAAACCATCTACCTTCCACCAACTGACCTTTGACAAAGCAGACAACATACCCAATGTTGAAAGGAACCCTATTCAATAAATGCTTCTGGGAAAACTGGATAGCCACATGCAGAAGAATGAAACAGGATCCCTATCTCTCATCATATACAAAAACTGATTCTAGATGGGCAGAAAAGTTAAACGTAAGGCATGAAACTATAAAAGTGCTAAAAGAAAAACTAGGAAAAAACTCTTCTAAACATCAGCTTAGGCAAAGAATTTATGATAAGAAGTATAGCAATAACAAATATAAATATGTGAGACAATAAAGTTTCTGCACAGCAAAGGAAATAATCAACAGAGAAAAAAGTGTGCCTACAGAATAGGATAAAATTTTTAAAAACTATATATCTGATAAAGAGATAGTACCAGAATAATCAAGGAACTCACACAAATCAGCAAGAGAAAAATAAACAATAAAAATTTCAAAAGTGGGCAAAAGCCGTGAACAGTCTTTCTTTTTTTTTTTTGTAGAGACAGTCTCACTTTGTGGCCCTCAGTAGAGTGCTGTGGCATCACAGAGCTCACAGCAACCTCCAGCTCTTGGGCTTATGCAATTCTCTTGCCTCAGCCTTCCGAGTAGCTGGGACTACAGGCGCCCGCCACAACACCGGGCTATTTTTTTGTTGCAGTTTGGCCAAGGCTGGGTATGAACCCGCCACCCTCAGTATATGGGGCCAGTGTCCCACCCACTGAGCCACAGGTGCCGCCTTTTTTTTTTTAATGAACAGAATTTTTCAAAAGAAGATAGACAAAAGGCAAAAAAAAATGCAAAGAAATGTTCAACATAACTAATAATCAGGGAAATGCAAATTAAAACCACAATGAGATACCACCTTATGCCTATCAAAATGGCCATTACTAAAAAGTCAAAAATTATATTAATAAATGCTGGCATAGATGTAGAGAGAAAGGAATGTATATACATCGTTGGTGGGACTCTAAACTATTATAATACAACCGCTATGAGAAACAGTATGAATATTCCTCAAAGAAATAAACACAGAATTACCATTCAATCCAGTAATCTCACTGCTGGGTAACTACTAAAAAAAAAAAAGTTCTTTTATAAGAAAGACACCTGCACTTGAATATTTATCACACCACAATTCACAATTGCAAAGATGTGGAATTCACCTAAGTGTCCATCAGTTGTTGAGTAGATAAAGAAAAAGTAGTGTGTATATACCATGGAGCAGAACTCAGCCATAAAAAGAAATGAAATAATGTCATTTGCAAAAACCTGGATGGAACTGGAGACCATCGTGCATAGTGAAGTACCTTAGGAACGTATAAACAAATACCACATGTACTCACTAATGATTGGGAGCTAAACGATGTGCAGACATGGGCACAAATAGTCTTAAAGAACTTTGGAAACCGAGAAGAGGAGAGGATGGAGGAGTAAAACTTACCTTTTGGGTGCAGTGAACCCTATTCTGGTGATGGGCACACTAAAAGTCCTGGCTTTAGCATTATATAAGGTATCCATGTAACAAAATATTTGTGTCCCCTTAATATTTTAAAATTTAAAAAACAAAATGTACAAATAGCCATGGTTTTTTAAATAAAAGACAAGTAATGGGGGAGAAACAGAGAGAAACATTGACGTACAATGAAATGCACTAAAGTGTGTAAAACACCAATCACTGTGCCTGGCACATAAGGGATGTGTAACAAATGTAGTGGTTCTGGTGGTAACTATTACAGTTGATCACTATTCACGGACAAGAGATTGTTATCATTTTCAGTATGGAAAAGAAGTAGGTGCCAGGTTCTAACCTATGCTGGGGGAATTAGCCACCAATTCAATTCACACCCTCTTTCCTCCATATCGATGCCTACAGCCACCACCCTGCTGTATGGGACGTCTTAGCCTTAGGTAAAGGACCATCCATCCAGTGCATACGCCCAGAGTATTGCCGTTCAGCCTTTAACTGCAGCTCTGATAAGCCACTGGGATCGCTCTGCCTGTCGCAGCACAGAAACTACCTACCATGGTATGTGGATGACATTGTATCCACCACTGGGTGCACAAATGTATGCTGGCTGGAAGAAGGTCTGATTGCCCAGCAAGTCCATTTGTTCTTCACTTTAAAGCGATCAATCATTTACTCAGATTTCAATGAAATGGCTTAAAACAGAGAAGAAAAAAGAGCCTAGAGCTTGGGCACAGTAAATTAGAGGCACATCTCAGCAGTGGCACTGAGCAGGCTGCCTCATCAAGAGCTGCAGAGCCCCAGGGGCCTTGAAATTCTGAGCCAGGAGCAGAGGGGGTACATCATGTGACTGAGTCTCAGCAGGAACCTGCTGCTCAGGTTCCAGTTAAGCTTCAGCTGCAGTCACTTGCTGTGGCAGTCAGAGCCTTTTCAGTTCAAGGCCCTCCCTGGGGTCCCACTCTCAACTTCTAGAGCACCTGCTTCTCCAGTTCATTTCAAGCAGCTCTCCTTCAGCAACTGCCAGTAAGTATGTGTACCAAAGACTTTCACCCATTCAGATCCTCTGACCCAGCAACTTCACCTTCTGTAATCTATTCCAACAGAATAAACCTGAATATGGTCAAACACAAAGATGCTCAGCATCAGTACTGTAATAGGAAAGCAGTGAACAAACAGATAAAATGGAATACCATTTCAGTCCAATATTGGAGGAAATTGCTCCAATTATAGTATGAAATATCAAGATTTTAAAATACATGTTTACCATGGATTTACGATAAATGAAAGTGTATCTATTATTATGTTAAGTGAGGAGAGTAAGAAACGACAGCAGTATGAATACTGTTCTGTTTAAAGAACAGAACTATGGTTATATAAAGTATTATCATTAGGGGAGCTATGTAAACAATACACAAAAAGTCCATACTATTTTTGCAACTTCTTATGAGTCTTAAACTGCTTCAAAATAAAAAGTTAATCTTTTAAGAATACAGAAACAATTGTGCATGAGGAGACAGCACAGTACAGGGAATATAGCATGTGAAGGTTCTCCTATCTCAGCATCACCAATATTTGTCAAAGTTTCCTTGCCTGATTTCTATAGTCTGAATGTATCCTCCAAAATTCTATTTTGGAAGCTCAGTGTCCAGTGCAATAGTGTTGGGAGGTGGGGCCTTTGGGGAGGTGTTTAGGTCATGAGGTCTCTTCACTCAAGAAGGAATTAACATCATTGTAAAAGGTGCTGTCAAGTTGAGCTGTGGGACTGGGTAATGGTTACAGTCTCCTCAGTCTAAGACACAGGATTCCCCCAATAACTCCAGTTTTCCCCGAAGTCATTTCCCCCATCAGACAACGGTTTTCTAGCCCAGCAATTCTCCACCACTCAGGAAGCTTTTAAGACTATGACAACAAACCCAAAAATTCTGATTTGCTTTGTCTGGGATGGGCTTAGCCTTAGGCACATACCATGGCCAGGATTGAGAACCACTGTCCTAACTTGTCATCCTTTCTCTTTCTCTATTCTCCACCTATCCTATGGCCCCCTGTGATCGTCCCCACCGCCTTCCCAAACTACGCTTATCAGTGGAACCAGAACGATCTTTCTCAAACAGATGTGACCATGAGAATCCCCTGTTTGTACAATTTCAGGAATTTCCTGGATTTACTACATGGGGATTTTAAGATGGTGCATGGACCCATTCCTGGTCCCAGACCTCTCTACTCTCAGCATCTTCTGCAGCCACCCCAGACTACCTGACATGCCCCAAACGTGCCATGCACTGTCATACTGGTAAGCTGAAACTCACCCCACTGCCCTTATTTGGAAGGCCCTCCCATCCCATTCCCTGCCTGCCCATTCACTCAGCTTTGCAAATCTATTGTCCCCTCCTCCCCTGATCCCCCCTTCTCTCCTCACTGCAGCCTCCAGAACTCTCCTCTGGTTCCTTTGGGAAAGCTAAGAATTCTGCAGTCCACATTCTTAACTGTCTGTTAGGAAGCTTCTAAAGCCCTCACCACACAACTTATTACAAGCGCATGTGTCTCTCACCTCTCCTTTGGGACTCTGAGCTCCTTAAGAGCTGTACCACATTCACTCCAGCACTTGTGGAGTATGATGAATATATAAAATAGCCCCTCAATATGTGTCGAGTAACTGAAAAAAATGAATAAACTGACATAACAAACTAACAAGCAAATGTTGTGTCATGTTTCCCTGAGAAAGGTTCAAACGATTTCCAAGGAGCCTCTTCCTCAGAACAAGGCCTCCTGATTAACAGCAGCTATGATGTAAATCAAATAGGGCACAGTGGCAGCCAAAAGTGAGCGAGAGCCAGCCAGAACCAGGCCTTCTCACAGGCTAACCCAGCTTTCTCAAGCTGGCAGCCCACACAAGAAGCAAGCAAACAGAGGCATTTCGTGTGACTCAAAAAGCGCTGTAAAACTTGGGAAATTTCACTGAAAATCCAGTTCTACACTTTCTCTGCAAGTACCTGAGGGTCAGGCAACCCTCAAGCTGAATTCCCACTAGGTTACAATATCTGCAGCTGAGTGGCAGCTGTCTCCTTTTGAGAAAGCACCTGTGCTCTCCAGTTTGCCACCGTCCCCTTTGGTCCCTGTTGCTTTCTCCCAATTCACCTCCCTCAGTGTATTTCCTGCCTGGCTCCTATAGGAATTCCAAGCTTGTGACCCTTGGTTTAAACGAGCAGTTCATCTTAAGGAGTTAAAACGCCTGTGTATGCTCATCCTTTGCACCAAAGAATAACAGAAAGAATCTCAGCAGCTGCGTTTCTCTCTGGGCTAGAAAGTGTAATAAAAACCCAGGTAACACTGCATGGATTTATCCCTGAGAATGCCAGGGGCCGACTGTGAAAAAAGAACAAGGTGAGGGAGCAGGAGGAAACCTATAGTGCAGAGAGGCTGTCTGGAAGTGTGACCCTCTGCTCCACCAGGCTGTGATAAGTTCCTCAGCAGGACTGTTTATGAGAGGTGAGGAAGGAGCCGGACAGTCCGCAAGCGGAGATGTTCAGGCAGGAAATCCCGAGCAGAGCTGCTGGACAAGCCGCTGTCTCATGAAGCTTTAGCTCCACTCACTGGTTAGCTATAAATTATGCTCTAGGAAGTCAGCAAAGCTCAGCAAAGAATTCAGGCAGCCACAAGGCACTGCTCAGAAATGGACCTTAAGCCCACACTTCACCAGAGCCCCTTGAATGGCAGTCACAACTGGTGTTAGGAAGAGCGGTTGGGCAGGAAGGGAGTTAAAATGTCCCCACCAGGGATGAGTGACCCATGTCTCACTTCGCCTGTTTCCTTGTCTTTCTTCTCCTTCCACTCTTGGAGACCTCACAAGGTTAGAAGAGACAATAGCTGATTTTTTCTAAGCATCCACCGCAGTTCAGCTCATGGGCAAACACAGGTTTGACCTTGGTACCATTTCAGATGCCCTTTTCTAGAAAAAAACACGATATAATTGTGGGTACAAAGTAGACTCAGTGCCTTGAAAGATCGAGATCCTCTGGACTATCCCCCCGACCAGGCGTTTGCTATATACTATCTCAGAGCACAGGGGTTGGACTTTAAGTCTGTCTCTGCCATCTGCTAGCAGATGGACAAATAACTAACTTAACCTCAGTTTTCTCCTCTTCAAAATCCATTCTCAGGTAAAGAACTGTCATTAATATGGTGACAAGGCTCACACAGGGCCCTGCTGAAGCTTGGATTTAGGTTTCCAGTCTTAATAGACAACAAATCATCTGGAAATACAGTCTCTAATCATTTCTGCATTCTAAGAGAGTACCACTGCTATGAAATAAACAACAGCATGATGTCACCAAGGCTGTGGCTCTCAACCTTCCTACTCAGAAGGATACGTGGGGAGTTTTAAAAACGTTGTCAATGACAAAGCCCTTTTCCAGAGATGCTGATTTAATCAATCTAGGGTTAATGCCCAGGCTTTGGGGGTTTTTTGTTTGTTTTTTTGTTTTTTGTCTTTTTTTTTGGGGGGGGGAGCTTTTTTCAATTCTCCAGGTTGTTTTAATGTGCAACCAGAGATGAAATCCCCTGCATGAAAGGACTGTTTCTTTAGTGGCTTGCCTTCCTCCTCGGCCACCTGTGTGCCAAATACAGCCCAATGGTGGCAATTTAAATTAGCATAGCCATCATGGAAAATAGTATAAAAGCCTGTCAAAAATCTACAAATAGAACTACCATGCTATCTGGCAATCCTGCTACTGGATTTTTATCCAAAAGAAAGGCAATCAGTGTATTGAAGAGGTATCTGAACTCTCATGTTTATTTTAGCACTATTCCCAAGATATGGAATCAACCTAACATCAACAATGAACACAAAAATGTATACATATACTCAGTGGAAAGTCAGAAGCAGGAATGAAATCCTGTCATTCACAGCAAGATGGATAAGCCTGGAGGACATTATGTTAAATAAAATAAGTCAGGTACAGAAAGATAAGTATCACATGTTCTCACTCATAAATGGGAACTAAAAAATGAGCTCATAAAAGTAGAGTGTAGAAATGTGGTTATTAGAGGCTGGGAACGTTAGGGGTGGGAAGGTTAGGGCATGGGAAGGATAAGGAGAAGTTGGTTAATGGATACAAAGTTGCAGCTTGACTGGGAAGAATAAATTCTAGTGTTCTGCAAGATGGCAGGTAACTATGGTTAACAATAATTTATTTAGTGTATACTTTCTAAAAGCTGGAAGAGTGGATTTTGAATCTTCCCAACATAAAGAAATGATAAACATTTGAGGTGATGATTATGCTAATTATCCTGATTTGATCCTTATATATTGTCTACACATATCAAAATATCTCTCTGTATCCCATAAATATGTATGTATAATTTTCATGTGTTCACAAAAAATAAAGGTGAAAAATAGGGCCCATCAGAGAGAACAGCAATAAGAGTGATCACTTCAAACATAATTTTTGTGTCTAGTGGACCCCAATCCTGGGACAGTGGCCAGCAAGGAAGACAGCACTGAGGAAAACGCAAAACTAACACAAAACAAGTGCATAAAACCTAGAAGCCTAAAAGGGCACACACTGTTTTGTGTGCCTGGTGGCAGCATGAGAACAATGCAGCACCTATCCTGTTTCATGGAATCTTTTTATTGGGTGCAGAGTATAAGTGCAAGAATGCACAGCAGTCAGCAGTCAGCAGTCAAGGTTAAGAATGAGAGAGGGAAGATCACAGCCCCCCAGCAAGGTTGAGTAAAGGGTAAGCAAGGACATAGGGTAATGGAACATCTGAAGTGGCCAGATAATGGTGCAAGCAGGAGAGAGAGGTAGGGAGAGCAAGTCTCATCACCTCAGACAGACATCTCCACTTCCCTAGCCTAAGCTACTGTGTGACTCTCCCTGCATGTGGAAAGTCTGCACTGCTGCTTTCCCCATGCAGGGAGAGTCACATAGAAATTCCTCTGACTGGGCATCTTACTCTGAGTTGGAAAGTCCATGAGGAATTCAGCCTGTCTGCCTCCCACAGTGTGGTACAGTCACAAAGCATTTGCACGGACCCACCCTCATCTAGTTTTCATAAGACTGCTGAGAGACAGATGCTACTTCTATGGTTCTCCTTTTATAATTAAGGAAATGAGCTCAGAAACAGGACTGGAATCCATAAAACTGTACTCATAAGCCAATAGCACAATATCTCAGGGTTAGGAAGGAGAATTCTGTGAGGCACTAAAAAGAGCATCAGAAGGTGTCAAAGAGCTGAGTTTCTAGTTCTGGCAGTTCAGCCTTGACTAAGTCACATTCTGTCTCTGTGAGGTACTTGGGCCATTTACAACACCAAGGGGCTGAGCTCTAAACTCTCTTTCACCCACTAAAGTCCAGGCTCAGGTCTGTCATTAAAGTGTGACTTTAAAACTTTAACTTCTCTGAGCTTCAAATTCTACTTCTCCACCTGCCAAATTGAAAATACGCAATTGATTAAGAGAGCAAGGTTGGAGAGTGTAGTGAAAGACATATGCTCCGTTTCCCTAAGATTTTGGCAGACAATAAAACACCTCTTGACTTTAATGGGTAGAAACTGTTGTCTTCTACAGTTCCATTGGCTTCTCCTTGCAAATGATTCATCATCTACAAGGTTAAAAGGTAAGGGGTAGACATTTAGTCATCCACATATCTTTATTTGGGAGAGGTGAACACTCTACAGGTCTGTTGTATTGAGGACTTTCCTTTCCTTGACCCCCTGCACTCACTTGGTGCGAAGAAGTCAGTCCCATTTCTCTACTTAGCTGGCAGTAGATACAAACATTCCCAAATGCTGATCCCAACATCCAGCTTCAGCAGGATGTTAGGGAAGTGTGAGGAAGGACTTCTGAGTACACGCTCAAGACCTGAGATCCAAGCCAAACAAAAAACCTGTAAGAGGAATCATATCTCAGGCTATCCAGGATTTGCCAGGAGGAATCTGATTAACTAGTCACTAAAATGTCAAATCATATCCCCTCTTTCCAATATCTCCAAAGTGTGGTTTAAAGGATCTAAAAAGATGATGGACAAGAAGTCTTTGCTTTTCCATCACTTTTCCAGCATAGGGTGAATATTTTAGAAGAAGCTGAGCCAACCAAGCTCCAAGGCAACATGAAGAATACCATTTACTCCAGGGATTCTTTTAGAAAGGCAATTTTATGTTTTAAGTGTAAATTTTAGGAATTGTTTAATTTGCATGGCACTTTTACCTCCCAGGCCTATATGCTGAGCCTCAGAATTCTTTTCTTTTTTTCTTTCTTTTTTTTTTTTTTGAGATAGAGTCTCCATGTATCACCCTGGGTAGAGTGCTGTGGCATCATAGCTCACAGAAACCTCAAACCATTGGGCTCAAGCAATCCTCTTGTCTCAGTCTCCCAAATAGCCAGAACTACAGGTGTCCACCACAATGTCTGGGTAAGTTTTTCTATTTTTAATAGAGATGGGGTCTCACTCTTATTCAGACTGGTCTCAAACACTTGAGTTCAAGTGATCCACCTGCCTCAGCCTCCCAGAGTGCTAAGAGTACAGGAGTAAGCCACCACACTCAACAGAGTGTCAGAATTCTAATGAAAATTTCTCCTTCAGTGCTCACTTTGGCAGCACATATACTAAAATCGGAATAATACAGAGAAGATTAGCATGGCCCCTGTGCAAGAATGACATGCAAATTCGTGAAGCATTCAATATTTAAAAAAAAAAAAAAGAAAAGAAAACTTCTCCTTCACCCAAGTTTACTCCTTTCAAGAAGATGCTTGAAATGGTCTTGTCTTTGGCTCTGTTTTTAGGTAAAGGGAGGGAGAAGTTCAGGAGAACCCATCAAACATGAAAATCTGAGTCATAGTGAAGCTGTGGACTACACAACACAAGGCAAGAGGAAGGGTACATCAGCTTTGGAGCCAAGCAAGCTGAGCCTGGATCTATGTGACTCTGGGCAATTTGTTTAATTTTCCCAGACTTATCTGTTTTCTTGGTCATAAAATGGAGAAAACCGTAGTACCTCTCTTTTCCAGTGGTGTGAAGACTCTAAGATACTGTGTATCCAGCATCTAGTGAGGTGGCTAGAACATGTTACCCGCTCAATTAATTTAGCCATTGTTTGAATTTCCAATTGGCCACTTACTAATAGTTGGGCAATATGCCTGTCCTTTCTGAGCTTCAATTTCCTTTCCTGAAAAACAGAAATAATAAAATATCCACACTGAATGATTGCCATGAGAACTGGAAAAAAGGCCAACATTATATTAGCACTTAGAAGGTATTCAATAAATATAGCTATTATTAAAGGGATCATAAAACTTTGGGGAAATTAAATGTGAGTCTTTATCAAGAATCATTTTAGGTTGGGCTTTTGAAAATTCCCTGCTTGACAACAAGCTATTCAAGAGAAGGAACTGTGCCTTTTTTCATCTCTGCACTCCTAGTGCCTGAAAACAACACCATTCAGAAAAACTTTATTTGGGTAAACTGGACAAATTGTTGGCCCGTTGCTCAAGCTTGACAATATGAATCAATTTTTCCAAATTTCCAACCAGTAAAGAATCACTCTTTAAAACATTATTTCTTAAACTCCTGTGTAGCTGTGATGGTTAATTTTATGTCAAATTGAGCTTCAAGGTGCCCAGATTAAACATTATTTCTGTATTTCTGGGTGAGGGCATTTCTGGACAATATTAGCATTTGAATCACACAAGACTCAGTAAAATAGATTGCCCTCCCTAGCGTAGGTGGCCATTAACCAATCTACAGAAGGTCTGAATAGACCTAAGGATAACTACTTATCAGATGCAATGATGCTCCCTACAAAAACAGTCCTCCTAAGTGCTCATCCAAATTAGCTTAAACACCTTACATGACAAGAAATTCACCCCTCTGTAAGGCACTTCCAACACATGTTTGGTCATCTTTGTTAGAAACTTACGCTTAGCCCAGACCTGCCTCTCTGTAACTTCTACCCTAGCTATGCCTTTTACAGGCTCACAGGACAGACTGACTTTCCTTTCAATGTTACAAACTTTTGACTGAATTGATTGTTCATATATGTGCTGTCCTCACAATCAGATTAAAAGCTTCTAAGAAACAGTCACCATGGTTTACATTTTGTTGTGCCCCATAGGTGCTTAATAAATACATACTAAATAAATGCTGGCAACACTTCTTTGCTATGTTAACTACTTTGTCTTGGTCACACTTACCTCACTGGGGCCTCTGTAAACAATTCTGTCCTCTATTCAGGTGCTCAATAGCAGAGTCACAGAATGCTGAGTTAATGGAAAGAGAAAAGGAAGGAGAAAGAAAGATTTTTTTTTTTTAATTCCAGCTTCAGGTGCACCAGAAAGCAATTTTCTTTTGCAGATGCATTATTTGCAACCCTGACAATCACATATCAAAGAAACAATCTAAGTGCTGTCCATTTCCCTCCCAATATGCATGGGACGTCACATTATATCTTGGGGAACTATAAACAAAAGGAAAGTAGGAAAATATCTCCCTAATTACTGTTCACTTGGATTATCTTGAAAATAGTCAAGAGGCTTTTCCCTTTGCTGAACGCTTTATACAGTACATCCAGATTTCCACTGAACCATAAATGGTTGGTCCACATTCAAGTGTTTGACATCTGGTTGAGTTTCTTTTAAATAAAAGTTTAAGGGTCCCCCATTTTCTGTATAGTATTGAAGAAGGAATTTTTTGACCGATTTAATATTGTCTAAAGCAAAGGAACTCAAACCAGGTCAGATTTATAAATATTTTAATAATATTCTAATTTTTTATATAAGGGTAAGCATTTTGTTTGTTTTCTATGAAGGCTGGGGAGATAATATGATTAGAGACTATATTCATTAAAATTATGCAAATATTAGACATCTGATCCTATCACTTTGCAAGACAATATTAAAATGGCACTTTTTTCTGAATTAAAGCTCCAGAGTTAAGGACAATAGATGCCAGTTGCACCCACACTATAAAGGAAGGTGCTGGATATGCACAAAAGTTAACAAGGGTGGGGGGAAACAAGCATTGCACATATTAGCCAGATAGGAGCCATGAGCCAATTAAGGAGTATTTAGCAAACCTTCAATGGATTCTGGGGCATCTCCAAGTGCAAAGGAGCTTCAGAAGAAATATTTGAAGAGCTTGCAACTTGAAAGAACACAGAGATGGTAAATGGAGGCATGCCTAAAACGTACTGCAAACAAGAATCTGGTCAGTCTAATGGCAGAGTGAAGAGTGAGACTGTTTTGGAAATAGCACTCCCGAAGTTTGGTGGAAAGACAGCCTGCTTCCTCTTACAGGTTGCCCAATGCCTCCTCTAGCAATGAACTTCCTTATAAAGGGTATCATCCAAAGTGACCACTTGAGGTGGAAGGTGAGACCAGCAAAAAAGAGACTAAACATGAATGGGTACAAGTTATGGTCTGAGGGCAGGGGAAGGATCAGCAGTGCCGAGCCAGAGAAGCACAGCTAGCCGCAGAGAAACTGCAGGCACATGAGGAAAACCTCCCAGAAGGGGTCTGCCCATCCCTCCCTGCCTCCCACCCTGGGAGAGCCATTTTCTGGGCAAGAGAAAAAGGTAAAAAGCAATGTGAAGAAGGAGGTGACCAAACTCTTCAAAAGCCTGCCTCAGGCCTGGGCTGAGGGAAGGAAAGTATTTTATAATTGGATAAAAATGTGAGGTTTTCAATATTACAGTGAACTAGACATTTATAACCTAAAAAAATAAATAAAAGACAATTCATTCATATCCAAGAGGGACCAGAAGAGTGATACTAGCTAGCTATGATCTTGTTTAGAATCTAGGGGAAAAATGACTAGTTGAATCAAGTTTAACAGAAAGCCATGAGAAAGTATAAAGTTGCTTTCTGCTTGAAATCCTCACTGAGTCCAGCTGGCTGTTAGTTTCAAGTGTCTTGTTTAAAAAAATCAAACACAAAGCAAAACAATAATAACAACAAAATATCGTTTCTAGGGGAAAGCCCCAAATCTTTGCATGGAATGTGCTCGCATATCTGGCCCCGACCAATCTTTTGAACTTCATCTCATGCCACCCTCCCCATCACGCAGTAACTCCAGCCATGTGGATTTCTGGAAGCTTCTCAAAAATATAAGCTGCTTATCACCTCAGGCACACTCTTTTTCTTTTGCCTTGGAATTGCTTATCCTCACATGGATAACTCCTCCCTACTCTTGAAGTGTTTTAGTTGTAAGCAACAGAAACCAAGAGAAACTGAACCAGAAAATGAATTCATCAGAAGGGTAAGACATGGGTGACACAATCAAAGACTTAAAAAACAACTAGTTAAAAACACAGCTGAAAAAGAACAAAAGCCGGGGAAGCCCAAGGAATTCAAATGGAAGGAAATGTCAGGGGGCAGGCTCTTCCAGAGGATAAACTGTCCTCAGCTATTTATTTTGTTTTGTCTTGTGTTTCTTGTTCACTGGAGGTGCCTCAGTCCTAAGGTGACTAGCCGAGGGCTGAATATTTGGGTAAATTGAAGGAGCAAACCAGTTTGATGTAAGTATTTCAAATTGTATATAAAACCATCACATTGTACCCCATAAATATTAATGTACACAACTATAATTTAATAAAAAAAAGAAAGAAAATCAGGACATAATTAGTACAATAATGGTAGAGAGCCAAAATAATCAAAATCTACTGCTTAAGAACTATTTGAAATGTCTCTGCCTTTGCCAGTCAGCAGCCATAGACCCTCGAGCAGGTTGTTTATAGTATCTGTCTCAATTCTTCCATGTCAAGATAGTGAACGTACTTACCTCACAGGAGAGATGTGAGGATTAAATTAATGAATACATGTAACAAACTGAGCACAGTGTCCTCACATAGTAAGTGCTATCCGATGTTATTATTTTTTTGGAAAATTTTCTATGACCTCCCTGCCAGGTCAATCTGTTATATTGTCTCATCCATCTTATACTTCTCCTTTGAGCACTTAGTATAAGTGAACTTGCAGAATCATTTGTGCAATTTTATTTAAAGTGTCTATTCCACTAGGCTGAGCATGTATTTATATGTCTTTCTGTAATTTTATTTAAATAGATGTATTCCATTAGCTCCATGAGGATAGAGGAAATAATCATCTTTTTTGCCTTATATATATTCCCAATGCATAGCACATAGGATTTAAAAGGCTAAATAATAGTCGTTAAAGAAATCCAGATCCTAATCCCTGGGATTTATGAATGCTACCTTAAATTACAAAACAGAGGTTGAAGATGTGATTAAGTTAAGGATCTGCAGATGGAAAGATTATCCTGGATTATCTGAGTGGACCCTAAATGGAATCACAAATTATAGGAAGGAAGTAGAAGGAGGTTAGAGTACAGAACAGAAGACATTGTGACATCAAAAGCAAGAAGCTGCATAATGGAAGGAAGAAGTTATAAGCCAAGGAATCCAGGCAGCCTCTTGGAAAAGGCAAGGAATTCCATTCCCCCAGCAAGCCTCCAAGAGGAAACCCGCCTTGTTGGCACCTGATGTTACCTCAATTAAACCAGAATCGGTTTAATTGGGGTAACATCAAGTGATCTGTAGAACTATGAGCAAATAAATTTGTGCTATTTTAAGCGACTAAATCGTGATAATCTCTTATGGCAGACACAGGAAACTAATACATAGGCACCTAAGAAATATTTGTTGAATAAATGGATGAGACTTTAAAACATAACAAAAAGAGTAAAAATCAAAGCCAACATAGAGGCTGAAGTCTTTATGATGTATGTAGCTCTGAGCAAGTTGGTCCACACTTCTAAAGTCTCATGACAGGTGGATCAGTTAAACTCTGTTTGTCAAGGTGAAGGAGTTATTATCACTGGCTCACTTAAGTAGCAAAAAGAATTCATTTAAAGAATGGTTCCTATCTCAGACTCACCAGGATAAGTGAAATGGCAGCTCTAAGTCCAGCCATGTACATTGTGCTCTGCAACATGACGACCCTGTAGTAGTCCTGCAGCCTGGAGCAACACACAAAATATGCCATAGTAGTGGTCCAGAGAAGACACCAGGGGCACTGCACCGGACACAGCACTGCAATCCCAGCTCGCACCCAGTGCTGGCTGCCACCATCCTCCCTGTAGTTTCTGACCTCGCTACAGCGCTGCAGCCAGAATTCCTCAAGGGTCCTAAACTAAAAGGGAGTCCAGGAAAGAAGGACTGGACATTTTCAGCTTCTGGAGTAGAAGGCAGCTCAGCCTCCTAACAACATGCAAAACGAGGACAGAGAAGATTCCACAAATGTGGAAAGGGGTTCAGGGGATGGAGAACCATAAAGGAAAGAGAAACGTGGGCTACAATCTCATATCCAAAGCTCACAGTGAACTTATTTTCCAGCATCAGACTTCAACATTAATTCACAAAATTAGAATGTGTAGTCATGTATCTAAGGACTACCATGTTCAATCACTTCTAAATTCAAATTAAAGAAGGTAACAATATACAGAAGCTGTTGAGCTTAAATACGTCCTCTTCCATCTCTAAATTAAATGAAAACATCTTGAATTTTTAAAGATGATGGCCTTACTCATATGGCCAAATGACATGATCAACAAAGAAAAGCCTGCTTTTATTTCTCTATCACCTTGTCCTATTAAATTGAATGAAAGCCATATTAACTACCTGTCCAAAATAATAAAAAATAATCATACTTGAAAGCAAATAACTAGAATTCAGGGTTGATATTAGATGTCACTATAATAAAGGAAGTATGAAGATCACAGACCTTGGACTATCAAAGTCTATCACTTAAAACAGCCATTCAAATAACATTTTGCCTTTTTCTGTATCAGACAAAGTACAAAGGAGTAGGATTTATTTTAATGAATAAGGAAAAAATCCTGAAGGAATTTATATTCTACAGAGGGCTCAAGGGATTGAGCTATGTAAACAAATTAATTAAAATAATTACAAGATGTAACAGGTGCTCTAACAGCTGTGTTATGGGTTGAATTGTGTCCTCCAAAAATTTATATGCTGAAATTCCAATCCCCAGGGCTCCAGAATGTGACCTTATTTGGAAGGAGGGTCATTGCAGATATAATTAAATTAAGATAAGGTACTATTGCAGTCAGGAAGTCCCCTAATCCAACTGACTGTTGTCCTAACAAACACACACACGGAAGATGTCGCAGGAAGGTTGCAGTTACATTGCCACAGCTCAAGGAACGACCACAAGCTAGACAAAGAAACAGATTCTTCCCCATAACCACCATGCAACGCCAAAATCCTGACCTGGGACGGCTAGAACCAGGAGACAATAAATTCTTGTTGGTCTGCATTCATTGTAAGGGCAGGCCTGGGAAACTGATACAAAATATATGCACAAAGTGCTCTGTGAACACGTGGGAGGGAGAGAGTCATCATGCCTGAGGATGTGAGGAAAGTGACCTCCGAGAAGGTAACGTCAGTGGCATATGTGGAAAACTTGCAGGAAAAATAAAACTTAAGAAAAGACACTGTTCCAGAACAAAATGAAGACACAAAAGAATGAAAAGGAATTCCTCGGAGGAAAATTTAAAAAGCCAACTTAAGACTAATTATGATTATTATATATCTACTTATTCTTCTCTATGACCCCCAAAAAACCTAATACTGTAGTGCAGGGTCCATAATGTATATACAGACTCTGTCACCCAGTCTGGAGTGCAGAAGCACAATCGCAGCTCACCGCAACATCCAACTCCCGGGCTCAAGTGATCCTATCACCTCAGCCTCCTAGGGAGTTGGAACAACAGGTGTACAGTTAATTTTTAAACATTTTTTGTAGCGATGGAGTCTCACTATGTTGTCCAGGCTGGTCTTGAATTTTGAGACTCAAGCAATCCTCCTGTCTCAGCCTCCTGATTTGCTGGGATTATAGACATGAGCTACTGTGCCCAATCCATCATATTTGATAAAGAAATAGATGAATATATAACATGGAAGCCAAAATATGTGACACTTTTAAATGAGATTGGATTAGATATGAACAAATATGAGAGGCATATTCTTTTCTTTTTTTTATTAATATTAAATCATAGCTGTGTCCATTAATGTGATCATGGGGCACCATACACTGGTTTTATAAACAGTTTGACACATTTTCATCACACTGGTTAACATAGCCTTCCTGGCATTTTCTTACTTATTGTGTTAATACAATTATATTCTACACTTACTAAGTTTCACATGTACCCTTATAAGATGCACCGCAGGTGTAATCCCACCAATCACCCTCCCTCTGCCCATCCTCCACCCTTCCTCCCCTCCATCTCCCCCTTCCCCATATTCTTAGGTTATAACTTTCATATGAAAGCCATAAATTAGTTTCATAGTAGGGCTGAGTACATTGGATACTTTTTCTTCCATTCTTGAGATACTTTACTAAGAAGAATATGTTCCAACTCCATCCATGTAAACATAAAAGAGGTAAAGTCTCCATCTTTCTTTAAGGCTGCATAATATTCCATGGTGTACATATACCACAATTTATTAATCCATTCGTGGATCGATGGGCACTTGGGCTTTTTCCATGACTTACCAATTATGAATTGGGCTGCAATAAACATTCTGATACAAATATCTTTGTTATGATGTGATTTTTGGTCTTCTGGGTATATACCTAGTAGAGGAATTATAGGATTGAATGGCAGGTCTATTTTTAGATCTCTAAGTGTTCTCCAAACATCTTTCCAAAGGGAATGTATTAATTTGCATTCCCGCCAGCAGTGTACAAGTGGTCCCTTTTCTCCACATGCATGCCAACATCTCTGGTCTTGGGATTTTGTGATATGGGCTAATCTTACTGGAGTTAGATGATATCTCAGTTTTGATTTGCATTTCTCTGATGATTAAAGATGATGAGTATTTTTTCATATGTCTGTAGGCTGCACGCCTGTCTTCTTCAGAGAAGTTTCTCTTCAAGTTCCTTGCTCACCCTGCGATGGGATCACTTGTTCTTTTCTTGCTTATATGTTTGAGTTCTCTGTGGATTCTTGTTATTAAACCTTTGTTGGAGACATAACCTGCAAATATCTTCTCCCATTCTGAGGGCTATCTTCTTGCTTTACTTAGTGTCTTCTTGGCTGTGCAGAAGCTTTTTAGTTTGATCAGGTCCCCATAATGTATTTTTGAAGCTGCTTCAATTGCCCGGGGGGTCCTCCTCATAAAATACTCACCCAGATTGATTTCTTGAAGGGTTTTCCCTGCACTCTCTTCTAGTATTTTTATACTTTTATGTATTAAGTTTAATTCTTTAATCCAGTGAGAGTCTATCTTAGTTAATGGTGAAAGGCGTGGGTCCACTTTCAGTCCTCTACAGGTTGCCTGCCAGTTCACCCAGCACCATTTGTTAAATAGGGAATCTTTACCCCACTGAACGTTTTTAATTGGCTTGTCAAAGATCAGATAACGGTAAGTACCTGGATTCATCTCTTGGTTCTCTATTCGGTTCTACACATCTACTTCTCTGTTTTTGTGCCAGGACCATGATGTTTAGATCACTATCGATTTATAGTATAGTGTGAGTTCTGGTAGCGTGAGTCCTCCTGATTTGTTTTTATTTCTGAGTAATTTCTTGGCTATTCGAGGTTTTCTCTGATTCCATATAAAACGAAGTATTATTTTTTCAAGATCTTTAAAGTATGACAGTGGAGCTTTAATAGGGATTGCATTAAAATTGTATATTGCTTTGGTAGTATGGACATTTTAACAATGTGGATTCTTCCCAGCCATGAGCATGGTATGTTTTTCCATTTGTTAATGTTTTCAGCTATTTCTTTTCTTAGAGGTTCATAGTTCTCTTTTTAGAGATCTTTCACATATTTTGTTAGATAAACTCCCAAATATTTCATCTTCTTTGGCACTACTGTGAACAGAATAGAGTCCTTAACTGTTTTTTCAGCTTGACTACTGTTGGTATATATAAAGGCTACTGATTTATGAATGTTGATTTTGTAACCTGAGACGCTGCTGTATTCCTTGATCACTTCTAAGAGTTTTGTAGAAGAATCCTGGTGTTTTCCAGATATACAATCATATCATCTGAGAAGAGCGAAAGTTTGATTTCTTCTGACCCTATATGGATACCCTTGATCGCCTTTTCTTCCCTAATTGCACTGGCTAAAACTTCCATTACAATGTTAAAGAGCAGTGGAGACAATGGGCAGCTTTGTCTGGTTCCTGATCTAAGTGGAAATGATTTCAATTTAACTCCATTCAATACAATATTGGCTGTGGGTTTGCTGTAGATGGCCTCTATCAGTTTAAGAAATGTCCCTTCTATACCAATTTTCTTAAGTGTTCTGATCATGAAGGGATGCTGGATATTATCAAAAGCTTATTCTGCATAAATTGGGAGAATCATATGGTCTTTCTTTTTTAATTTGTTTATGTGCTGAATTATACTTATAGATTTACATATATGAACCAGCCTTGAGACACTGGGATAAAACGGACTTGGTCATGATGTATAATTTGTTTCATGTGTTGCTGGATTCTGTTTTTTAGGATCTTGTTGAATATTTTTGCATCTATATTCATTATTGATATTTTTCTATAATTTTCTTTTCTTGTTGGGTCTTTTCCTGGTTTGGGGATCAGGGGGGATTTTTGTTTCATAGAATGTGTTGTGTAGTCTTCCTTATTTTTCTACATTTTGGAACAGGTTGAGTAATATAGGTACAAGTTTCTCTTTAAAGGTTTGGTAGAATTCTGACGTGAAGCCATCTGGTACCAGGCTTTTCTTTTTAGGGAAATCTCGTATGGTTGATGCTATTTCAGAACTTGATATGGGCCTGTTCAACATTTCCACTTGATTCTGGCTAAGTCTTGAAAGGTGACATGCTTCCAAGTATTGGTCAATTTCCTTCAGATTTTCATATTTCTGAGAATAAAGTTTCTTGTAATATTCATTA
Organism: Nycticebus coucang; assembly: GCF_027406575.1. NCBI lineage: Eukaryota > Metazoa > Chordata > Mammalia > Primates > Lorisidae > Nycticebus > Nycticebus coucang. The sequence continues at coordinate 22,407,154 of NC_069793.1, read as the reverse complement.
AGGATTTTTTGAATTTCTGAGGAATCTGTTATTATTTCATCTTCGTTGCTTCTGATTGATGAAATTAGAGATTTTACTCTTTTTTTCCTAGTTAGGTTAGCCAAAGGTTTATCTATTTTATTGACCTTTTCAAAAAACCAACTTTTTGATTTATTGATCTGTTGTATAATTCTTTTGTTTTCAGTTTCATTTAATTCTGCTCTCATTTTAGTTATTTCTTTTCTTCTACTGCATTTGGGGTTGGAATGTTCTTCTTTTTCCAGTTGCTTGAGCTGTCCCATGAAGTTGTTAACTTTCTCTCTTTCCATTCTCTTGAGGAAGGCTTGCAGTGCTATAAATTTCCCTCTTAGGACTGCCTTTGCGGTATCCCAGAGGTTCTGATAATTCATGTTTTCATTGTCATTTTGTTCCAAAAATTTGGCGAATTCCTTCTTAATCTCATCTCTGACCCAGCTAACATTCAGCATAAGGTTATTGAATTTCCATGTTTTTGTATGAGTATGCAGATTCCTGTTGTTACTGAGTTCAACTTTTATTTCATGGTGGTCCAAGAGGATGCAAAGAATAATTTCTATTCCTTTAAATTTACTGAGGTTAGACTTGTGACCTAAGATGTGATCGATTTTGGAGTATGTTCCGTGGGCTGATGAGAAGTATGTGTATTCAGTTTTGTTGAGATGAAATGTTCTGTAGATGTCTGCTAAATCCAAATGTTGGATGGTCAGGTTTAAATCTAAAATTTTGTTGCTCAGCTTCTTATTGAAGGATCTATCCAACACTGCCAAAGGAGTGTTGAAATCTCCAACTATTACGGAGCTAGAGGAAATCAAGTTGCTCATGTCTGTTAGAGTTTCTCTTATAAATTGAGGCACATAAAATGTGGAAACAGCCTAAATGTCCACCAACCCAGGAATGGATTAACAAGCTGTGGTATATGTACACCATGGAATACTATTCAGCTATTAAAAAAATGGAGACTTTACATCCTTCGTATTAACCTGGATGGAAGTGGAAGACATTATTCTTAGTAAAGCATCACAAGAATGGAGAAGCATGAATCCTATGTACTCAATTTTGATATGAGGACAATTAATGACAATTAAGGTTATGGGGGGGAGGAAAAGCAGAAAGAGGGATGGAGGGAGGGGTGTGGGGCCTTGGTGTGTGTCACACTTTATGGGGGCAAGACATGATTGCAAGAGGGACTTTGCCTAACAATTGCAATCAATGTAACCTGGCTTATTGTACCCTCAATGAAGCCCCAACAATAAAAAAATAAATAAATAAAATAAAATAAAAAATAAATTGAGGCACATTCTGGTTGGGTGCATAAATACTCATAATTGAAATCTCATCATATTGAGTATTACCCTTAACAAACATGAAGTGATTTCTTACGTCTGGCTGCTTTGAGAATTTTCTCCTTCATATTAACTTTAGTGAAGTTAATTATGATATGCCCTGGGGATGTCTTATTCGGATTGAGTCATGCTGGGGTTCTGAAACTGTCTGCTATCTGAATTTCAGAATCTCTTGGCATGTCTGGACAATTCTCTTTCATAATTTCATGGAGAAGGGACTCTGTGCCTTGCAAGGCCACTTCATCACTTTCAGGGATTCCAATGAGGCAGATATTACCCTTCTTCAATTTATCCCAGAGCTCTCTGAAAGAATGATCCGTTTTTGCTCTCCATTTCTCTTCCTCTTTGAGAGTTTGTGAGCGTTCAAAAGCTTTGTCTTCAATGTCAGAAATTCTTTCTTCTGCTTGTTCCACTCTGTTACTGAGGGATTCTACTGTATTTTTCAGATCTTTGAGGGCTGCAAATTCTTGCTTCAGCGCGTCAAAATCTTTGGTGGTTTTGTCTTTGAATTTGTTAAATTCTTGAGACAACTTTTGAATTTCTCCTCAAATTTCTAATTCTGACTTTTGAATTGCTCTTTGAATTTCTAATTCCAAATTTTCCTCCATTCTATTAATCTTGTTTGTGATCCAAATTCTGAATTTGATTTCTGACATCTGGGCCAGCTGTTTATGAATGGGATCTTCAGTTACATCTGCCATATCTTTCCTTGGGGGGGATTGATCTATTCTGGTTATTCATGTACCAGAGTTTTTCTGCTGATTCCACCCCATAATTACTTTACACCATTTGACTTTTCCCCTGTAGCTTTGTCAAGGACCAGTACAGTGCTATGGCCTGAGAAACCTATTTGGTGTGGTGGGGCTAAATGGTTCTGTCTTGTTTTCAGCTGGTCTCTGTTCAACCCTCGTTAAACAGTTACTCTGGGTTGAAGTCTTAGCTGTGCAGAAATACCAGCAATTAAGTCACCCCGCCCCACACAGGCAACAATTGGAAAAGGAAAATCAAACCTTCCTACCACCACACACCCAGGGCACCACTTGAATAGTCCCCAGGCAATTGGCTCAGTTCAAAAGGTCCAAATCAATTGTCTCAGTCATCACCTATCTCAGGTGGGAGAGTTTCAAAGGTCTCTGGCAACCAGATCACAGGGGTCTGGTGAGAACTCAAATATAACTTGCACCGGTGCTCCGTGAAGTCAGGAGGATCCACCTGGGAAATAGATTAGTCTGGGAAGGTTGATGCCTCCATCCCCACCTTGCACCTCTGTCACACCCAGTCACTGACAGCCCCGCAGGGCTGTGACCCAGTTGTCTCCAGCGAGCAGATACTCCAGAGGTTTGCACCTGCCTAAATCACAAGGAAATCTGTATCTGCTCAGCCAGGCCACTGCTCTCTGCCTCTATACAGCAGGGGATGGTGAGGCCTGACAACCTTGAGTGCTTGATGGAGGCTGGGGTTTGTTCACTCAGTTCCAGCCCCACCCCTGATTGAAGTTACTGGCAGAACAGAACAACTTTGTGGGAGTTTGTTTCTGTCCCTGCTAAATTCCTCTGTAGAAGAGGAGCTGATTTGAGTTTCCAGAACCTGTGCCTCGGGGCCGTGTTTTACTCCTGCAGGTTTGTATTCATAGCACAGTTAGCTGTCAGCTCTAACAGCTCTGATGATCCCCTGAGGGCCAGGTGCATCTTAGGCTCAGTAAAGCGGTCCTCTGGGTCAGCCCCGCCCTGGGAATTTCCCAGCTCTGCGTGTGCATTTTCTAGTCCCCATGCCACCCAGGCTGGTACCGGAGAGGCATATTTTATGTAATAAGTACAAAATATTAATAAAGAACAAAATAAAATAATCCACTAGTTTCAATTTTCTTAAGGGAAGAATTTTTGTAAATAAACACAAACTCCAAGCATTTAAAATCTAGAGGCATAATTTACTCCACGCCTGTTGCTCAAAGGGGTGGGGCACCAGCCCCATATGCCAGAGGTGGTGAGTTCAAACCCAGCCCCAGCCAAAAACTGCAAAAAAAAAAAAAAAAAAAAAGAACAAATAAGCAGAAATGATACTATAATCGCTAGGAAAGTACTACACAAAATGCAAAATGTTGATTTAGTGCAGCTTTAAAAATTATAAATTAGGCATTCTTGTTGTGATACTAGAGTCTCACACTAAATCATGAAGAACACTTTTGTAATTTGGAAAATTTATAGCTGATGGAGTTGAGCTCCAAAAAAATACTCAAAGTCACAGAATGCCTGGCGCAAATATCTACAGATGGTCCATTTATTTATTCCACAAATATTTATCAAGAGAAGCTTTGTGTTAGGCATTGACCATGACAACTTCCAGCTTTATGTAAAATATTGCAAAGTAAGCAAGACAAATTAATTATACGCAAAATGGAAACCTTTATGCATTTAGACTTCTGGGCAACTACTTACTTCATATTTTTAAATTAAAGAGTTAATTCATACCCAAATTAATCTATAAACTGAAAACAATGCTAATCAAATGCCCACCATATATTTCCATAAAATGGATATGGAAATTCTAAAATTTATATACAAATGTAAAGGGCCAAGGATAGTCAAGATAATTTGGGGGAAAAGAAGACTAAAAACCAGGGACTTGCTTTACTAGATATTAAAATATATAAAGCCATATTCATTAAGACAATATAGTTTTGCTTTGTAGAAAACAAATAGACCAATAGAACAGAATAAATATGCCATAAAAAATAAATATGGCTTAAACAGAGCTGTGCACATATGGAAATCTGATATAAGACAAAACTAATATTTCTAATTCCTTGAGAAAGGATAGGCTATTGAATAAATTATGCTGGAACCATTGGTTATCCACATAAAATGCATTATATCCCTTTATCATATAACACATAAATTTTATAAGTTCCAGAATAAATGAGAGACCGAAATGTAGGAAGTAAAATTTTACAAGTATTAGGGAAAAAATGTAGGAGGATGTCTTTGCAACTTTAGAATAGAGAAAGATTTCTTAGATAACACATCAAGCTGACTAAATTAAAACCTCTGCAAGACCAAAGCCACAAAAAACAAAATTACAAACCAACCAGGAGATTGTAAAGAGATCTTTGCAACAAGTATAAGAGACAAAGATTTAATTATATGAAAGAATTCTGTAGGAAAATCAGGTTCAAGAACCACATACCCAAGATCAGAAACTTCCAGCCAACCCTGCTAGTCATTCCCTTCAGAGCTTGGTGAGAGATGCATTTTCAATATAACTGGCCCTACCATCACCCCTAAACCTCTGACAGGTTGCCTTTTGTTTCTAAATAGAGGCTATTTCTCTCTTCTCCCTTCTCTGTCTCTCAAAACCTAGAGAGCAAGAATTCGAGAATGATTAGTAAAATTTAAAGATGCCTGTAAGAAGATCTTATTGACATTTTAACTCCTAAAAGGATATTTACTTAGCCATGACACTTGAAGATGTGCTTATCACTACTTGAGTGGGAGAAGAAAGGACTGAGGAAGAGGACACCGTGGGAGACAAGAGTGTAGAAAGAAAGCCAGGACTCCCCCCATTCACATATTGAGTTTAATTTTCCAAGAGGACTCAGATTTGGGGCTATGGTCTTGCTGGTGATAGTTACATCATGAGGCAAGGAGACACAAAAAACAAAGAGGTGATCTGGGAAACCATCAACCGAGGGTCAGTGAAGGGTATCATGAAAGGAACACCCAATGCCTTCAGAAGCTGCTTAAGACTGAGGCCATCATCAGCTGAACCTTTTGGAGCCATTGCCTGCCCTATGGACCCCACAGACATCAAACTCAAATGTCATTTAGAGCCAACCAGGAAAGAACTGAGCCTCACCACCTTAGAAGCAGTGGAGCAGGAAAGAATCTGCCTCACACATCACTCCCGCCTGCCCCCACATCCCATCGTGGGACGATGTCTTGAGAACACACACCACTCCAAACACCCAGAGCTGCAAGTCTCACCTATTTACAAGGGAGACCTAGAGGATTTTAAAATAAAATATGAGACTAAGAATTCAAAATGCACAGAAAATGCAATGAGTTTGTTCCAGTGATGGAGGAGAGCTGCAAAGTAGTGGAAATGCTGAGATAATGTCTGAGTGGAAAAGAAGCTGTCCATATAACAAAACTGGTAAGAGTTCATCAAAAAAGGAAACCCACTTGGGTTTATATATGGATGAGTTGAAATTCCTCACGAAAATGCTAGTTCTTGGTATACTTTCTAATTAACATATAAAAAAGAAATGCAAAATAATTGGGTGTTTCAATTATCTAAACTTAGTGGCTCAAAACAATTATCATTCCTCTGCTTTTGATTCTGCAGTTTTGGCAGGGCCCAGTGGGGACAGCTTGTCTATGCCCCATGTGACATTTGCTAGGTGGGAATGTCCAAGGTGGCTTCTTTACTCATATGTCTAGCACTTTACCTAGGAAGGCTGGACCAGCAGGGAGGCTGGAAAGATGTCCCTCTTTCCTCGTAGACTCTCCACATGGCTACCTTGTACTTCCTCACAGCATTGCAGTCTCAGAGCAGTTGGAACTCTTACATAGTAGCTGGCTTCCTTCAAAGAGCAAAAGTGGAGCCCACCTTGCTTTCTTTGACCCAGACTGGCCCAGCGTCAATTCTGCCACATTCTATTAGTAGTCTAGAAAAACTTGTTCACTTTGTGCCAAGGTACAAAGATGTTCATTACAGCATTGTTTGTTATATCAAAATACTGGAAACAACCCAAATGTCTACTTATTAGTGTTTAGGTGGATAAAATGTGGATAAATTTATATAATGAAGCAAAAGAAAATGAATAAACCAGATCATGATTTATTAAAGGATACATCTAAAATGATGCTGCATGAGAAAGTTAGTTGAAAAATCATAACACTATGAAACAAATTATATATTTTTTAAATACAAACTGTAACTATATAAGTTGTTGAAAGTATTAAGTCATAGATTGCAAGGACACACACCAAAACCAATAGATAATGATTGCCTCCTGGAAGGAAAGAAGACATATTGTAAGAAAAGGACAAAGTAAAATTCGGTTCTATTTGTAATGTTTAAATCATTTTATTTTATTTTTTTATTCTTTTTTTAAGAGACAGAGTCTCACTTTATCACCTTCGGTAGAGTGCCGTGGCGTCACAGCTCACAGCAACCTCCAACTCCTAGGCTTAGGCAATTCTCTTTCCTCAGCCTCCCAAGTACCTGGGACTATAGGCGCCTGCCACAAAGCCCAACTATTTTTGTTGTTGTTGCAGTTTGGCTGGGGCTGGGTTTGAACCCACTACCCTCAGTGTATGGGGCCGGCGCCCTACCCACTGAGCCACAGGTGCCGCCCTAAATCATTTTATTTTTTAAAGCTGATGTGAATATGATGAAATTTCATCCTTTACTTATGGCTTTTTACTATATTAATCTCTGAAATTTTCTAAAGTTTAAGTCCTCTTGAAAATTAAAAATAATACTGAAGAGTTAGCTTATGTTAAAATTGCTAATCTAGGTGGAGGGCCCAAGAGAGTTTAGTTTGAGAATTATTAGTATCTACGAAGGTCTGAAATTTTACCTACTTGTAAGCTAAGACAATGGATTGCCACAATTTCATGTGTGCTTACAGAGTATGTGAGATTTCTAGATCAGAAACCAAAGCCTTTATTACTCATGGCACTAGCAGTAGCCAGAGTGTCAGCATTTGTGTCAGTTCTCTAAAACCCAATTCCCACAGAATGATACAAAGAGGGCTATATTACAGGAGACTCAAATGAGCTGATGGTACCTAAAGATTTTGTACCAGGTGGTGAAACTGCTTGGCCCATACTCTGGATGCTCTCTCTGTCTTCCAAGGCTATAAGCCAATCTGCCCTTGTTCCAGAGGCAGACACTGTATTTATCTCACAAGACTGATTGCAATATAAGAACCCCTTGAAAATATGATCTAGGACAAAGGCAGCCAATGCCTTATGCCTTACTCATGAAATCTTCAGAAATTCAAGGGGTCTATAGGAAATTATCTCTCTAACAGAACTTTTTCAATATGTGAAGACATATTCTACCATAGTAACAATATCATAGGATGAATTAATAGTCCTATGATATAGCTATTACAGTATTAGATAAAGGTCTGTAGTTAACATGTTTAAATTTAATATAGTACTTTGCTTATGCTAACTACAAACCTCTATAAGCTAAAATCATAAAATCAGAAGAATGAAGCTTTATTATAAACCAGGCCAGTAAGATACCGACTGAGGAAGGAAGGAAGGGAGGGAGGGAGGAAGGGAGGGAGGGAGGGAGGGAAGGAGTAGCAAAATAATAAAACAGCTTTGTACCTCAAGTACAATGTTTCTTAAAACATTAAATGCCATTTTAAAATTTTATTGGGAAAGAAAAAAACAACTAGACAAGAATATTTAAAGATATTCTAACTTGTAAATACTCTATGCTATAAACAAGGTGCCATGGCATAAAATTAAATGAACTATAGATATGCTCTAGAATAACTTCAGTACACATTATGATGCATAATAGCTGCTGGAATCTTTAAACAACCCATAATGTATGTTTTAGTTCTTTAGGTTAATACGAAAAGTTTCAAAATACCATACAAAGATTTTTAAAGGCACACACTGAAATTCAAGAAAGTTAACCTGAATTTTTGGCATAAGGATAATGATAACGGAGAGTTATATAAAACCATTCAGTCTGTAATATGCAACTTTTATATGCAAAATGTTAAAATGTTAATTCCTAAACAACTTAGAAGTAAAAAATTATTCGGACATACACTGTGTGCTTGTCTAACTACTAAGAGCTTCTTCGTACACAGTGGGTGCTCATTAATGTCTGATTACGGTAGTGTCCAAGCACTGGACAGGAGTTTTGGGGCAGTGGAGAAAGCACAAGTTTTGAAGTTCACCCTTGCCAGCCCTGCCACGTTACAGCTCTATGACCCTGTGCAAGTCACAACTTAGAAGCCTGTTTCCTCATGGCAAAATGAGGAGAATATTTAAATTAAATTTGAAAAGGCTAGCACTATGTCTGATGTGCAGTGGGTCTCAATGTGAGTTCTTTAAGTTCTGAAACATTTCTACTTCATATTTAACAATCCCTATAAGTAGATGAAACAACACAGACCAATGTGGCTTTGAGCTGCGAAGATTACATCCCAGTAATCTTACCCATAATTAAGGATTATTCAAACAGGAAGACCACCAACCATCTGGTTTTGGGTCTCTGAATATCCTGCTTTTCCTTTTCCTATTACAAATGTAGCCAGCCACAGATTCAAGGAGATATTAATAGCACATCTAAGCCATGGTTTTTATGGGCCACCTGATAATCATATTTGGTTTCACTTATGCTTTTAATCTCTTGTGGCTTCTACTATAACATGCAGGATGGCCCAGCAAACTTCTAAACTCAACATGATGTGATCAGTAAAATTATTTTAGTCATAGTCATAGTCTAAGCCAGGATCAGGGCAAAAATTTAAAACAAAGCTTTATTGTATGGTTCTACTAATAGAAGGTATCTAGAGTTGTCACACTCATAGAAACAGAAAGAGTAGTGGTTTGGGGGAAAGCAAAAAGTGGAGAGGTGTTTAATGGGTATAGCATTACAGTTTTGCAAGATGAAAAAGTTCTGGAGATCGGTTGCACAACAATGTGAATACCCTTAACACCACTGAACTACACACTTAAAAATGGTTAAGATGGTAAATTTTGTGTTACATGTATTTCACCACAATTAAATTTTTTTTTTATTTGGGGGGATTCATTGAGGGTACAAAGATACAGGTTGCATTTGTCAAGCAAAGTCCCTCTTATAAATGTGTTTCTCCCCTAAGAGCTGTGCCAAACACCATGATCCCCCCCACCTCCCTCCTTCCTTCTCTCGGTTCCTCCCCCACCTCCCTCCTTCCTTCTCTCAGTTCCTCCATTCCCCCACCCCCCACCATGTACTAGGTCATCAATTGTCCTCATATCAAAATTGAGTACATTGGATTCTTGCTTCTCCATTCTTGTGATGCTTTACTAAAAAAAGGGGCCTACAGCATTGCCTGTGGTCAAAGGAGTAGGGCACCAGCCTCATATACTGGAGATGGTGGGTTCAAACCCAGCCCCGGCCAAAAACTGCAAAAAAAAAAAAAAGAAGGGCCTAGTTGATTGATACTTACAGAAAAAGAAACTAAATATGCTATTTCTTACCTAAGCCCGAATATACACACCCGCCTCGTGTAAATTGAATCATGTTATCAAACACCCAACAAATAGAAAGGAAACAAGTTGCATTAACTTTTATATAAGAAATAAGATGAAAAGCAGAATATAGCTTTGCTAATAGAAAGACCTCCAAGCCAGGGGTTAGCACAGATGAGTTTTAATTCCACTTATTCTCTTAACTAGTTGTATGGTCTTAGGAAAATCATATACTTTCTTCTCTCTGGGCCTCAGTTTATCTGTCAAAGAGAGTTTCACTTTTTGTTTAGTAATATTTATGGAATTTTCTTGTATCAGGCTCAGATTTTTTTTTTTTTGAAGGAGCCGGGCACCATCCCTGTTTATACCTGACGCTGTTAGTTTCCCTTTCTATAGCCATTGTCTTCTGTCCCACAATCTTTCCAGATTAAAAAAAAAAAAAAAAAAAAAACATTGTATCTTATTCAGGTTTCAATGTGCCCAGCTCTAAGAAATAATTGTTCTGAATCAGTCATGACAATTCCCTTTCCCTTTCCCTTTCCACAAACAAGGCTCTCTTTTCCAGCCTCCTTTGCAGCTAGGAATGACTATTTGGCCCTGTTCTGGTCATAATGCATAATACATCTACTGGACTCATGGAACAAATTTTCCTTACTAGTAAAAAGAGATCCTTTTCCCAAATATTTCCCTCATTCCTATTTGGGATCCTAGGGACACTAGTGCCTGGCATCTATCTTGTGCCTGGCATCCATCTTGTGACTATGAATTTACAAACACAAGGAATATTGAATAGACCCAAAGGGTGATGGAAAAATCTTATGTTTGTATTATAATACTACCTTTGAGCCACTGAATACAGTATTACCTCAGAACTTTTTACTAAATGATACATGTCATTATATGTTAAGCTACTATTGCTTGACTGTTATTCCCAGTTAATTGCATTTCTGACTTATACATTGCACTGATGGGGTTTTCCTTATAATAGAGAAGGGTGACAAATCATCAGAAAAATGCTGTAGTGTTAAATAATTACTGTAATAGAAGTGCAGAAATTATTTGTTTTATCTAGCCAACAGTTGCTGCGAAGACAAAAAAATTAAACATATATGAAAATGCCATTGGAAAAAACACACAGTTAAATATAAAAAGTCATACTGGCATTAAAATACAAATTACATCAGATACCCAGAAATACCAAGATCTGACAAGAAGGCGGCATGAGGATGGTGATGATCACAGCTAACCTTTATTGAGTGCTTTCTTTGGTACAGACCCTATTCTAAGTTTCTACATCTACTAATCCATTTAAATTTTTGAACAATCCCATGAGGACAGCATTATCATTATTTCCACTTTAGTAGTTCATGCCTGTAATCCCAGCACTTTGGGAGGCCAAGGCAGGAGGACTGCTCGAGGCAAGGAGTTTGAGACCAGCCTGAGCAAGAATCAGATCAGGCTTTTATAAAAACATAGAATAATTAGCCAGACACAGTACCTATAGTCCCAGCTACTTAGGAGGCAGAGGTAGAAGGATTGCTTGAGCCTAAGAGTTTGAGATGGCAATAAGCTATGATGATGCCACTGCATGATAGCCCAGGCAACAGAGCAAAACCCTGTCTCAAAAAAAAAAAAAAATTAAAAGTGTATTAACCATGTGCCCTGTTCTCTCATGCTACTATCTGTATAAAGTTTGTATTCTGTTCTAAAAATCACTAACATCCAGGGCCATCAGACAGAGCTGCACTACACAGGGGACAACCCTAAAGTTATACAGTGTGACAGCCCTGCTGTCATTGCCCTTGTGTATTCTTGCTTTCTCACCATAATCCTCATTCCTTACTAGTATTTTGAAAATAATTGAAGTGCTTAGCCAAGCGGCTTGGAAGCGAGACGAAAGTTGAACATATTCATTGACAATGTATGTGGCTGCGCACTTGCACATGCACACACACGCAAGTCCACACGACCACAATGGCACGCTGATTGTGTCGAGGCATTTCCCCACTTCTTACGGAAACTCTATCTATCTGTATAAGAAATGGACTAAAGGCCCTCTTCAGTGACATCATCACCCAACTCAACTCCCCAAAGCAGACATATTAAAAGATTTTTATCTAGAATCTCAAGATTATTCTGGTTTCTTTAGCCTGCCAGGACAAGATCAGAAAGCCTCTCAAGAATACAGCCATACAAGGTAGTAAAAGATTTGAATCAGTCTTGCAAGCAAAAAAAGATATGGTATCTCAATTACCAAGCATTTTGTTATTTTATCAAATATTTACTCTGGAACAGGTTTTTTTGCTGAGTGCTTTACCTTCCTTATTTCATTTAGCCATTTCTGGATAAGTAACGTATGTGTATAATACAGATGGAAAATTAGAAGTCAAAGGCACTAGCAAGTTGCAGCATGTACTTATGGTTGGTTTCCTATCCCTCTTCCTTCCTAACAGAGCACCAGATTTTCTCAGGCATCTATACTGCCTCAAAATATTAAATGTAAACCTCAATCCAAAATCCCAGAGTAGATCATTTTAGTCTAGGTTAGTACTAGCAATCATGTTCCCTACCATCATTGGTTTGGAAATGAGCAGGTAAGCGCATTCTGGTCAATGAAAAGTAAGAAGCTTGCTATGGAAATGCTGGGAAAGGTTTCATCACTCCTCTATAAGAGATATAGAAACTAGTCACTCTTCTTTTTCTGGAGACTTTCAAATCTGGATGTGGTACCTAGAACTGCTGCTGCAATCTTTCTACCAACCTGATATTAAGCAAACTGCCTGAGAAGGGGAAAAGAATACCAAAGAAATCACAAGGAGCTGGAGCCAGAGATTTATGTACAAAGTTTGCAGACTATCTTGCCTCAGCATTTTTTGATGCATGAGAAAATAAATATTGTTACCCTTAAATCTAATCTCAGTTGAGTTTTATATTAAGTGGGTTTTTATTAGCTGTTATTTAACAAAACAAATGGTAAATCTGGGATTTGAACACAGGTTTGTCTGCCTCCCACACTGAGGCCCTTAACCACAGCATAATTCCTGTGAGTGCTAAGTACTTTCACATGTCTGAAGCATAGGCAAAGCATATCCTGGCACTCCTCCCAACACACTCCCATACACATATCTTTGTCTAAGTCTGTGAAACGCAGACCTTGACTTATTTACCCTGTTGAGAATTCATATTACAACTACTTGAGCACATCCATAAACTAGTCCATTTGGTGGAGACACAAATTGATCTAGTTCTGGATAAGCAAGCACAGTTCAAGGTTCAAGCCAGATCTCAGTCCCTGGAAAGGCTGTTTTTTAGAGTCATCACCACCAATACTGCCATCAAGGACTGAAATACAATGACAGTCTCAAATAAATTTACACTGTGAAACATATGTATTTTAAGAGATGTCTTTTAACTTGTACCTGCTCTCATTGTTTGAATGACCTGATATTTTCTACCTTTTCTCTCCATGCAGATGATATGGAGTTTTTACTCAAATAAAACACTTCCTCCACTATGCTATGCTTTCTTCAGAGAGCCTAAATGTCAGATCTTAGAGCATCTGTCACTTGAAATAATGTCAAGAAAACTAATACAGAAAAAAAAGATGTACAACTTTGTCATCAAAAGTGACCAACTTACCTCTGGACCAGTTTGAATCCACTGCTATTCAAAGAAGAAAAGGAAAATAAAATGATTTTACATAAGAATTCTACCAAACCTTTAAAGAGGAACTTGTACCTATATTGCAGAACCTACTGCAAACATGGAAAAAGAAGGAACCCTCCCTAACACATTCTATGAAGCATATATCATGCTGATATCAAAACCAAGAAAGGTCCTAACAAAAAAGGAAAACTACAGACCGATATCATTAATAAATATTGACCCAAAAATATTCAATAAGATCCTAGCAAACAGAATGTAACTACACATTAAAAATATCATACATCATGGTCAGGTGGGCTTTTTCCCAGGTATGCAAGGTTGGTTCAACATATGTAAGTCCATAAATGTAATTCAACACATGAGCAGAAGCAAAAAGAAACATCATATCATCCTCTCAATAGATGCAGAAAAAGCCATCAAAAAAAATTCAGCATCCTTTTCTGACAAGAACACTTAAGAAAATAGGTACAGATGGGACATTTCTTAAACTGATAGAGGCCATCTACAACAAACCCACAGCCAATATCATATTGAACATAGTAAAATAGAAGCATTTCTGCTTAGAACTGGAACCAGTAAGGATATCTTCTATCACTATTCAACAATGCTGGAAGCCCTAGCCAATGTAATCAGGCAAGAGAAGGAGATCAAAGGTATTCAAATGTAACAGAGGAGTTTAAACTCTTAGTCTTTGCAGACCACATTATCTTATACTTAGAAAACCCCAGGGACTCAACCACAAACTCTTGGAAGTGATCAAGAAACACCTCAGGATATAGAATCAATGTCTGCAAATCAGTAGCCTTCATATATGCCAACAACAGTCAAGCTAAGAATCAAATCAAAGACACAACCCTTCACAGTAACTTCAAAGAAAATTAAATACCTAGGAATATACATAACCAAAGACGTCAAGGACCTCTACAAAGAAAATTATGAACCCTAAGAAAAGAAATAGCAAAAGACATTAACAAATGGAATAACATAGCATGCTCATGGCTGGGAAAAATCAACATTGTTAATTATACCCATACTACCCAAGCAATCTACAGATTCAATGCAATTCCCATCAAAGCACCAACATCATACTTCAAAGAACTTGAAAAAATAGTACTTTGTTTCATATAGAACCAAAAAAAAACCTGAATAGTCGATGCAATTTTAAGAAATGAAAACAAATCTGGAGGCATCGTGCTACCAGACTTCAGGTTATATCACAAGTCTACAGTGACCAAAACAACATGGTACTGCCACAAAAATAGAGATATAGATCTATGGAAAGAATAGAAAACCTAGGGATGAACCCAGCCACGCATCACCATTTGATCTTTGATAAACCAAACAAGAGCATACACTGTGGTAAAGAGTGCTGGGAGAACTGGTTAGCCACCTGTGGGAGATTGAAACTAGACCCACACCTCTCACCACTTATAAAAATTGACTTTTACTGGATGAAAGATTTAAATTCAAGACAAAAAACAATACAAATTCTAAAGAAAAAGTGTGGGGGAAACTCTTGATGCTATCAGCCTGGGAAAAGAATTTCTGAGGTAGACCCCCTAGGCAATTGCAGCAACAGCAAAAATAAATAAATAAGACATGATCAAGCTAAAAAGATTCTGCACACCTAAGGGCACAATAACTAAAGCAAACAGACAACATTCAGAATGGAAGAATGTTGCTTGCTAAGAATCTGACAGCTGATAATTAGAATCTGCAGAAAATTCAAAGTAATCAACATGAAAAAAGCAAACATTCCATTTATAAGTGAGTAAGAGACTTGAAGAGAAACTTCTCTGAAGAAGACAAATGACCAAAAAACACGAGAAAAAAGTGCTCATTCTCCCTCATCATCAGAGAAATGCAAATCAAAACTACCCTTACATATCACCTAGTAAGACTAGCCCATATCACAAAGTCCCAAAGCTATAGATGCTGGCTGGTGTGGATATGGCGAGAAGGGAACTAATACACTGCCAATGGGATTGCTAATTAATAGAGCCTCTATGGAGAGAAGTATGGAGAATCCTCAAAGAACCAAAAGTTGATATCCCATTTGATCCTGCAATCCTAATACTAGGTATATACCCAGAAGGAAAAAAAAATCATTCTACCATAAGGACATGAGCACCAGAATGTTTATTACAGCTCAACTCATAATCATCAAAACATGAAATCAACCCAAGTGCCCATCAACACATGAATGGATTAATAAACTGTGGTATATGTATATACCAGGAATACTATTCAGCCGTAAAAAAGATGGAGACTTTACATCTTTTGTATTTACCTAGACAGAGTTGAAGAATATTCTTCTTAGTAAAGTGTCACAAGAATGGAAAAGTATCCAATTTACTCAATACAATATGAAACCAACAGATAAACAACGACATGCCCACATGAGAGAAAAGCACAATTATATTCATGGGGGGGAAGAGGGAGGAGAGTAATGGAAAGCAGAAGGTGGGGGATTGGTAAGCTCTCACCTAGGGTGCACAATGTAAGGGAAGACAGCACACCCCCTGGGTGAAGGGCTCAACTACAATTTGAACTTTACCTTAGAAGTGCAATCAATGTGACCTAATTATTTGTTCCCTCATATTAATCTGAAAATTTTTAAAAAGCAAAGGAAACTAACATTTTCCTTTATGCCAGGCTCTGTGCTAAACTTATTATGTTATCTCACATTATACTCTGAATAACTCTATGATACAGGAATTGCTGTTTCCATAATTGACAGATGAGCAAATGAAAGTAAGGTTAAGTAATTGCCTTTAGGCAATTCAGCTAGTAAATTATACAGCCAGAATTATAAACCTTCTGCAAAGAAGGCCATCCACAGATACTCTGAACTATCCCAGCACACATCTCTAATTAAGTGAGTATACTTATCAAGTCTCAGCTCCAGTCTTTGATGTTATTTTAGCTAAAGACTGTGTGTGTATCCTCCCTGCCAGACATATTGCCCAGGGCATTGGTGAGGGGGAAGTGAAATAAGAAATTAGATATGACTATTGTAAAAGATTTAATAATAGTCATGACTGCAGAGAAAGAAGTAATCTGAGTCATTCTCTACCTTATAAGAAAGTGTGGGTCAGGAAATAGCTAAGGTTAAACTAAGTCTGGGGCTCATCGTAATTCAGCACCGTGGGCAGCAAAAGAGGGGCCATAAAACTGAAATATGAGACAGACAAGAGATAAAAGGAGAAGAAAGAAAATGCTTAACTCCCAGGTTCCTCCAAAGGAATTTCAAACTGTCGAGGGTTTTATTCACCCTTTCATTCAGAGCTATTTATCTTTCTTATGCCATCTAAACTCCTTCCTGCGGAAAAGCCATTCTCCCTCATATCTGACATTGCAAATTACTTCCTCCAAGAAGCCCAAACTAGTTTGTTTGACTTCTACAGTGGCTTTACTGGCATAGGTGTCAAAGAAGTATTTTGAGGAGTATGAGGTAGGGGCTGACTTTTCCTTCTGATAGAGGTCAAACAACACCTAAGACCAGGAAGAGTGTGGCACCAGATTTTCGTCTGCATTAAAGTTACGCAAGAAAAAAATTATTTTCATTTTACTAATGCCATGGAGAGGATTCTAAACTTGCAAAGTGGAGACTCTAATAAAAAGCTAATTGTGACATTACAGTCTTCATTAAACTTTAGAAAAAGCCCTTGATTGGTCATCAAGCCTGAAGAGAAAGCACTGGAGGAGGAGGGAGAAATAGTGTGATATAAAGGTATATTGTAAAGACAGGAAAGTGATAGGGGTTCCCAGGAATGTACATTGCAAATTTCTGGAATAGAATAATCTATCATATGAGTCGCTAAGTGATTCAGAAATACATACAGCCTATTGTTAAACCAAGTTTCACAACCAGAAGAATATATCCAGACCAGTTTTAAAGAGCTTCTCTAGGGTTCACATGCTAAGAGATTTCCAATTCTATAACCAGACCCACTGTGTGACTTTCATTGGATCATCCTACCCAGTGTTTATAATAAAAAAAAAAAAAGTGAACTTTACTGGGCAAGGATGTAATAATGTTCACATTCCTAACAATTGTGAACAAACTTCAGGTATTTTTGTTTTGTTTTGTTTTGTTACAGTTTGGCCGGGGCCGGGTTTGAACCCGCCACCCTCGGTATATGGAGCCAGCGCCCTACTCACTGAGCCACAGGCGCCGCCCATGAACAAACTTCAGAATCAAAGCTCCACATTTCCCCAAAATAGGGCTGATACAATGTTTGGACTTTGGTAGGAAAAGAGAACTACTTTTCTATTCTTTTCCAAAGAAAAATTTTCTTCTGTCTGAGAAAGTTGTTCTCCTTTGGGTATTTTTCCTGACTATAATGGAAATCCATTAAACTAATTTTAAATGGGAGAGAGAATATGACATGATTTGTGTGTTTAAAAGATCCTTCTGACTCACTGTAAAAAAGCAGAATGGATTGTGGAAGGCAAAAGGAAAGATGCAAAATTTCAGTAATTACCAGATTACTAGTGGAACAGACAAGTACACTTAAAGCACTAAGAAAGAATAGAATTATCTACCTAAGGTATGAGATCGGCCAAACCAACCACCGTGGTAATTATCCACAGGATGACAGATATGAGCTGACACACATCCTCACTTCCATGATTAAATCTCAAGCTTTTTGTGTTGCAAGAGGCTATATTCAACAGTTTGGACTAAAAGAGTGGCTTCCCATATTGGTAGGCTAACTGGTATTCCAGAAAGGGGTTCAAAAGTCAACAAAGTTTAGGCCAGTGCAGTGGCTCATGCCTGTAATCCTGGCACTTTGGGGAGAGTGAGGCAGAAGGGTCACTTAAGCCCAGGAAAATAAGACCAGATTGACAATGTTGAGACCCACTCTCCAAAAAAAAGACAAAAATTAGCTTGGTGTTGTAATGCACACCCGCAGTCCCAGCTATTCTGGAGGCTAAGGCAGGAGAACCAATAAGTCTAGGAGTTGGATGCCGCAGTGAGCTGTGATGATACCACTGCACTCTATCCTGCAACAGACTGGGGGTAGAGGGGGGACAACAAAGTTCACAAAATTTTAGGTTAAAGAAAGAAATAAACAATTTTTTTGCTAAAGCACTTCTCAGAGACATTAACCAGTTCATATACATTTTGGATTTCCAAAAGTGGTAATATTCTGCATAAGCAGAATTTCCCAAATAAATTTATCTGTTTGGAAGTTCTTTTAACACAAAGCAACTTTCCAGACTAACTTTCTGTGAAATGAGTGTATATGATCCAAAAAAAATATTGTCATCCTGAAGTTTGCACTTAACTCTAGAGATGTAATAACCAGATAACAGCATAGATCTTAACTGACAAAAACAAGGAACCAGACAGGAGAGCTAAGTCCTTTAATACCTATAATTTCTGTGCCTGATGTTTGTTGATGTGCCAAATGGAAATAATATAATATTTGAACCAAAGATTATTTAACTGAGAGAACAACCTCAAAGACTCAGATACTGTGAAATTATCTGAGTTTACTAAAAGGTACGGGCAATGAGAGCCCTTAATTACAGACAAGGAATTGGGCTTCTCATTTGTAAAACTCACTAGAATTACGACCTCTTTGGGGAGAAACTGCTTCATGCAAGCGTGAGCATTAGACAGAAGATATGATTTATCATAAGGTTAAATGCAGAATGCAAATTATTCTTTTCTGGAAGATAACTTAGAAAAAAAAACAATCATCCCTTAAGGTCTCACTATTCTTTCTTAAAATTTTAAAAGTATACTACTTCTAAGTTGACATTATGAAGTTTTAAGTCCAGCTAACACAGTACCTTATATGAGTGAACAAACTGGTAGCAATTTAGTGGTATTATTAGCAGAAAAGAGCAGGATATTCAGATAGTCATATTCAAATTTGCCTTTTTTTAGGAAAAAAAGAAGCAAATAAACTAGCACATACGTGTGCATGCCACTTCTTAAAATATTTCTCTCTTGTACATACCCACTATTAATACAAAAAGAGGAAATTAAAATGTTTCCTAAAAGCTAATTTGGAACAAGTCATCCAACAGATACAAATCTCTCACAAATCCATAAGAAACATTAAATTGTTTTTCAACAATAATCCCCTCCTGGAAGGGGATCAATTCTAACTTAGATTCTTTTTAATACCCCTCCTCTCTGCTACACTCAAATCACTCTAAAAGACATGGCAATTTTGCCACAATTTGCCAAAGAAGTTTTGAACACTTGAGCACTTTGTTTATAAAATGACACAGCAAGGCATCTAATGATTTCAGACCTAGAATAAGCTTTGGGAACAGCCCATGATCTCATTCCTATTATGCCCAGGATGAAATGGTTAGGGGGCAGGAAATGAGACAATGGAGCCTCAGGTCTCTGCCCTTATGGACCTGGTGGTAGCAAAGACATACGGGTCTATTCACATTTTATTCTTCAAACATAATTAGTGACTGACGTTAATTTCTTCCTCTGGGAAGGAAGCACTGTGTTTTACTTCTATTTTAAAAGCAGTTATGCCTCCCTTGAGATTAAGTCTTCTGTCTAGTCCAAAGGCAGCAAAAAGGCAGAGTTCTTTCTATAGTTGTACCCTCTAGCACTTCTGGAAATCTGGATCTCCAGATGTGCAATTATAACCTACCCTTGAAGGCCCCTCTTACGTCCCAACGCTTGGTTATTATATACTGTAATTGTTGTTTAGCACTTCACACAGGGCATAGCACATAGTAAGTACTCAATATATATTTGCAGGATGAAGGGTAATACCAAAAAATGGGAGTAGTTTTAACAAGAAGAAATATTTATTAATCAAGGCACTGTGCTAGACCTTAGAAAATAAAGCAGTAAATAAAACCTAGTTCCTATCATGCTGCCATTTTCAAAAAAAAAAAAAAAGCCATTGTGTCTGACCTTACTTTAGTTTTTGAAAAGTTGAGAGAAGTACACAGAAGCCACATTATTACAGAGCCCTTTTACAACCCTGGATATTTTTCCTGTGAATAAAGGAAATCCATTAAACCATTTTAAGTGGAAGATAAAATATGATATAATTCATATTTTTAAAATGTCCCTCTGACTCATTGTAAAACAAAATGGATTGTGGAAGGCAAAAACCATATGTGGACAATTGTAGTCCTTGCTAGATTTTTCCACAAAAGATGAGCTCAGAAAATTTTGTGACATAACTGACATGCTCTTAGTAAGTTCACTGGGTGATTTCATGGGCACCAAGATAATCCTGTTGCTTGGAAAACCTCTAATTCTGTGGTGCCTATAATCATATTATGCAAAAAGGCCTTTCATTCTGTAAGTCAAGGAAAAGTTTCAAATTCAAACAATCCTGCCTTGACAAAGAGGAAGGAAGAGAATTGAGGAAGTGAGGGTGCTCCACAGATGGAAAAAAAGGATAACTAACAGTCTTACAGAAGACCCACCCTAGTGCCTTTAACCAGACTTAGTCCTCAGCGTTAGAAGAGAATTGCACCAAGAGCAGTCTGGCCACCACAGTCAAGCACCCTAACATGCCAAAACCTTCATATCTTCAAAGCTTCAGATTGTTTTCTCCAATCCCATCTTACTTTGCTTCCTTTTGTGAGTTAAGACACTTTCACTGCATCTGAATTTACATTGTTCCAAACACAATAAAACATATTTCCACATGAAGGGAAAATTAACAGCCAACTTTCATGGAAGTTAACTTCCCATTTTTCCTTTGGTTTTTCAGAGTTTCTATTGCACTCATTAAAATAATGTAGAGAGTGCTCCAAAGGATAATTAAATAAATTACTTTAGTTTTTACCCAGTGACTATGTAGCCTCCAAAATAATTTCTCTTTAGTAGCTTGTGACTCACACTGGTCTATTCACCATGCATATGGAGTACTGCTGGTAGTCTGCCTTGCAAGTTTTAAACTATAAAAACATTCTCTCAATATGGGATAATCTACTTGATATAGGCTCAATTAAACCTGGAATTTGTTTTAAATGAGCTAAAGGCACTTCAGGCAATTGATCATTTGATTCTGTTACAGTTATGTTCTGGGCAACAGAACCAGACTGCTCTAGCACCATGGACAGTGCCAGGCTCTCACCTTTGGTTGTACAGTAAATACATCTGCACGTTTCCTAGGCTCCACAATTTCTAGCAATAAATGCAAAAATGCAATGCTAAGTGTAAGAATAAGAATGTTTATGTGTGAATTGGTAGTAACCTGATATCTCTTTTTAAATAACAAATGCAACTTTTTCAGAAAACAGACCAAAAGTTGAGTCAGACATATTGAAGCCCAACAGAAATAATTGTGCTCTCTTGAAAAGATATTCAATAGAAGGATCTTCACAGAAGCTGAGAATCTACTAAACTTCATTTCTTCATCTACTGTTGTACTATATTAAGTTTCCTGCGTATTTCTTGGAATTTTAACTCATTTTGACAGATATTTATTAAGCAACTATTATGGCTAATGGTAAAGGGCTTCTTTTAACTCAGGCAAATCAAATCAGAGTTTGAGATATTTTTATCTCATCATAAGATCAACTAGGTTCTAGGTCTTAAGGTCTTTGTTAAGCGCTCTACAATAGTTCCTGGTTGTGATCATAAATCTTAGTTCAGACAATGTGAAAACTGCTCTTTAAAAAAAAATGATAAGAAAACAACCTAAAGATTTTTTCTCAAAATGACCACCTGTGATATTAACTAGAATAAAGCAATATCAAAAGAAAATTATCTTAACATTCATTCATTGTAAAAGCAGGAAAGAAATACAAGCCTGAAATCTCTTATCATAAATCCTTAGGGCCTCATAGGTTTCAGAAATCATGAATATTTTTAGATTTTAGAAAGATATTAAATTATACATTATGTTTTACCTTTCAACGAGTCTGAAACAGCACAAATAAACAAACAGTTACATTTATACACCAAAACCTACTAATATTGAGGGGGAGAAAAACTATAAATAGCTTCACATGATCAGGTAAAATGTTTCTGCCAAAAGAAATTAAAATCAGACAGTTCAGGCTTTGCCAGAAAGAGCATTTTAAGAAAGCAATTTTCACAACTTTTAGATTTCAGGATTGAATATGAGAGTGTGGGCCTAGATTTACTGAGCAGTAGGCATTATACATACATTAAAATTTAATCTTTATAATAAACCTCTGAGGAACATTTCATTAGTTCCAATTTATAGATGAGAAAAATGTGGGCTCAGAGAAATTAAATAACATGGCTAAGGTTATACATCAGTGGGGAGGGGGGGTAACCCAGAATCCAAGGAAATCTTTCTGCCTCTTCTACCTCTGTGCTTCCTGCCATACCAAGCCCCCTCCAAGGAGCTCGACTGTGAGGAGTAATTGGACAGTCATTACCTCTGTTTACAATTCATTCAGACTTACAGATTAGAGAAAATGAATGCAGTATTATTCTTATAAGCCACAATCAAACTGTAATAGAAGATTTCTTAAATTTCACTAAAAATGTTTATGGCAAGGAACCAGGCATAAGAAATAGGCTCCAATCCCCAACATCATGTAATTTTGCTGCCTTCTCTAAAAATCAACTTTCCTTCTGATTTCAGTTTGTCATGAACATTATTATTCCACAGTCATCAATTGATAAAGATCACAAAACTCCACTCTCTGCAACTAATAGCAAATGAATTAGCAACATTTCCTGAAATATACCCAATATTACTCCCCTCAAAAAAACTTTTTAAACATAACGTCAGGCACTGAAATTTCTCCTACTGTTGTGATTGATGGAGGGTTTTAAAGAATCTAAGAAAGGGAAACCTCTCCAGTTATCAGCAAGTCTAACCCTTAATAGTATAAAGCAGCGGTTCTTAACCTATGGGTCGCGACCCCTTTGGGGGTCAAACAACCCTTTCACAAGGGTCGCCTAAGACTATCCTGCATATCAGATATTTACATTATGATTCATAACAGTAGCAAAATTACAGTTTTGAAGTAGCAACGAAAATAATTTTATGGTTGGGGGTCACCACAACACGAGGAACTGTATTAAAGGGTCGCGGGATTAGGAAGGTTGAGAACCACTGGTATAAAGGGTATAAGGCTCCGATTCATATTTTCTGTCACTTTATGCTGCATTTAATTATGACTAGAGAGAGAAAGAGAAGTAAACCAATATTTACCAAGGAAACTAAACATGATGATGTATTTATCCAGCATTGTTTTAAAGTGTACTTCTTAAAAAACAAACCCTATCAACAGGAATAGAATTTGGAAAACTAAGAGTAAAAGGGGAGATGACTTAGGACATCCCCCAGCCAAACAATATACAATTTACCAATATGCATATATGGCATCATCGCCATCAAGCTAGACATGACTTTACACATCACTAGACATTCTTTAAAAGGAGTCAGTTTATCATAAGTGGACATTAATTTCATTTGCAATCCTAGCTTTTTCAGTTACATTTTTAATCAGAAGGATTAAATTGGCTATCCCCAAATTGACTGTCTATTTGGCCAAGAGGAGTTTCATACCATTAACCTATGTTAAAGACAGATGGAACTGTGCAAAACAAACAAGTGCCCTGAACTGAAATGTGCCAGTATGTTAAATAATAATGAATTTGACCCTGTGGGTGATTCAGCCAAAGGAGACCAACATAGGGAAATGGTTTCATACAAAATACATTCTGAAGAAGGCTGGGGTTTAACTCTGCCACCTATTAGATCAACATGACTTTGGGCAACTTACTTATCTTTTGTGTCAAAAAGTTTTTATTGTATATGTATTACTTTCATGGTAAGGAAATAATTAAATTTGTTAACTGAAAAAGACTTCCTTTACCATCTAAAACTGAGTTATGCTTCATACACATGTATAGGGCATTCAGAGGTCAGGAAAAATGATCAAACCAATATACAGGAGAAAATAGTGTTAGATAAAGCATGAGCTAGCACTGTCCCTTATAAATCTGTCATTACTGTGAATTTCCTCATATTTTCTTATCAAAATATCCACCTCGCAGGATGCTAAGAAATTTGTATTTTTTTTTTTAAATCAAGCCTATGCCTGGTGCATAGTATATATTCAAAAAATAATACCTATCACTTTTATTATGCATACAATGCCTCTAGGTCTTCTTTAACCCCTCAACCATGTAAGTTCACAAAGATTGCTAGGGGCAATATTTTCTTTTTTGCAATCTATGGGTTTCCTTTTCTGAACACATTGAACTCCCAACTCCCTCCGCCTGTAGGGAGCACAGTCTGTTAACTTTGGATCCAACTGAATTGAAACAGACTGTATCCAGGTGATATCCAGGATGTCTACTCAGGAGGAACCCAGACACTGAGGAAAGCCCAATCTGGTGCTTGCGAACAACTTGGCAGCCTCAGTAGGAAGGGAAAAAACTTCAGACAAAAGGAGCACAGGACCCAGCGGAAGGGATAAGCCACCCAAGGAATGGGAAACAGAATTAGATGATGATGATGATGAAGATAGTAATGAGAAAACTGAATCACAGAGCAGTTAAAGAAATTGGTTAAGTTCATAAAGCAAATAAGTAGATTTAAATTTGAACCTTAGTAATCTAACTCCCAAGTTTTTAACCCCAAAACAATGAAGCAAGCACAATTCTTGGCTTATACAAAAGTGGAAGGACAGCCTACTCCACTTCTGCAGGAGCAAGTCTGCTGGTTCTGTCATAAATCTGCCCCCCCCCCCCATGTCTACCACTTGGAGCTCAACCTGGGTAGTCAACCACTATTTTTCAACTTGAAACCATGTTTTATGACCCTGCTCAGAGTAACAACCCTGTTATGATGATTTAGGTAAAGTACCTTCTAGATGTAAGATGGCCTGCCAAGCCCCTCTTTATCACTATAATTCTAAGAATTGGTCAGACATTAAAAGCGGAATACGAGATAAGCCAGATTTGATTTTACTTAGTGATAGTCACTCGTTTTGAAAGGGCTTGGTGAACAATAACTTTGACTTGTTCTCAATATAAGAACAGCACTCAACTTTGATGAAACAGAATTTGAGGAAAAAAATTAGGTTTTTCTTAACTATGGACAAGAGATATATGTGTGCATGTAGCCAAATTTACAAAATCTGATGGATGTGTCTGCTTGCACATGTAGAAAGATAGATGGAAAGATGTTTTGTTGGAAATACGTCCTTATCAGGGTCACTGCTACCCCAAGGTTTCCATAGGATACATTAGAAAGAGGCCCTTTTCAGGATTGTAGCTACACGGGAATACAGCTTGCTAAGCACAGGTTGTTACTGGGTAAATTAGAAAAGGTCATCTCCTTCTCCAGAAGGCTACAGCTCCATGACAAGGTAAATGGCTTGCTTAACAAGCCACAGAGAAAAGTTTAGCTCCCACCTGCACCCTTAGTTAGGTGCCCTAGTGTAAGACACAGTCTGACCCTGGCTGACACATCAGTTGTTATGGAGATGAGAGGAAGACAGGGTCATCCAAGCAAATGGCATGGCACTCTAGAAAACCTGAGGTCATTTAGACCATGAGTATTGCCAGATAGACTGTGAGAGACACAAGCATTACATAGCACAAAGAAATTCTGCAGCCCTGCACATCTCACCGTGGCATCAGAGACATCAATTACTTAGAGTAAATGAGGAAAATACTTGAGATCTAAAAGTAAGAATATCACATCAAAAAACATGAGAAACCACTCCTGATTTCCTCTCACCTCCTCCACCAACCTAGATAGACCTACTTAGCTGTCTGCCTAACATGTTTCATCAAGATTGGTTCTTGGTGACCTAGGATCATTATCGGAACTATAGAGAACCAAATAAAGCCTAAATCTAACACAGATTCAAAGTCTTAAAGAAGCATTGATGATGGAAGCAGAGTTAATGATTTTGAAAAATGATTGTTAAAAGAAATTAATTTCTGTTGGTGCTCACTCTTTCACTCATGTCTTTCTCTCTCTCTCCTGTCCCCTTGATTATGTTCAGATGTCTTCTGGCATCCTATCACGTGCTTGGGAGCTTTTGACTTTTTACAACAGACCCAATTGTTGGCTGACACCTGGAAGTTGGCAAAGCCTTCATCTCTGTAAGTCATCACTCAAAACCCTTTCCTTGCATCGGACTTCCATGCTGGCTGGGTTGGCAGCAACTTGCATGACATGATATACAGCCACACAAAAATTATCTCCCTAGTTGTCATCTGAAATGCCATTATTAACATTTTCTTTCACTGAGTTGAACATTTCTTTCTCCCTAATACTCTAGCAAATAGGTACATTCTTCCCAGATATCTGCACAGCTCTCGGCTTTGCTTTCTTCTCATCTTTGCTCAAATATCAGTGACACCCTCTCTACTGCCTCTATCCTTCTCCTTTCCTACTTCATTGTTTTCCATAGCACTTAACCACCCTCTGATACATATGTCCCTTATTTTTGTATTTATCTATTTTCTAACTCCTTCACTGCCTTTCCAACTTGAATGTAAATTCATGAAGGCCGATATTTTTATATACAGTATTTTGTCCACACGTGTAGTCTCAGAGCTAGACCAGTACCTAGGACACAATAAGTGCTCAATAAGTCTTTGTTAAACAAATGCATTAAAACATTATTCAGTGGATAAATGAATGAATGATACAGTAATCCTCCCCTTAGTCCTAAGGGATATGGTTCCAAACCCTCAGAAAATGCCTGAAGCCACTAATAGTATCAAACCCTACATATATTTTTCTTTTTCTATTCATATGTGCCTATGATAAAGTTTAATTTATAAAAGTAGGCACAGTAAGAGATTAAGAATAAAATAGAATAATTATAACAGTATGCCAGCATCACTACTCTTGCATTTTGGGGTCATTATGAAGTCAAATAATGGTCACTTGAACACAAACACTGCATGTCAGCTGATCTGATAACCAAATACTTGGTGGCAGTTGATCTGTTAACCAAGCCAGCTTCTAGTTGACTAATGGCAACATGGATACATCAGACAAAGGGATGATCCACATCCTGGGTGGAACAGAGCAGGACTGTGTCAAATTTCATCACACCATTCTAAACAGCACATAATTTAAAACTTATGAATTGTTTATTCGCATAATTTTCCATTTAAGATCTTCACACCGTGGTTGACCATGAGTAACTGACACTTCAAAATAGTAAAATTTCGAATGGAGAAGGATGACTATGTATTCAGTGTAGCACTTCACAATACCCGTTAGAATTAAATTGTATCCCATGAAATGTGGATCATAATGATCCATTTCTTTTTTTTTTTTTTTTTTTTCAGTTTTGGCTGGGGCTGGGCTTGAACCTGCCACCTCCTGTATATGAGGCCAGTGCCCTACTCCTTGAGCCACAGGTGCTGCCCTATTTTCACATTACTTCTTCCAGTGATATATGCATTCATCATTACATTTCCCCCCTACTCCATCCACATTTACCTATGTGATGTGTGTCCCCTTGCTTATTTTACCTTGCCTTTTTATTTGCATTTATTTCCTCTACTTTCCTGTGTCTTCCCTTTAGCTTCTCAAGCCAAAGCCCCATATCCAGGCCTAACATTCTAGAGGTTCCACAAAGAGCACAAGCCACAAGACCCGTAAATAAAAGAAGTCTGCCCAGAAGTCCATTGAGAAAGGGGGTCTCTTAGAAATAGAAAATCCTTTAATCTAAGACATTATTTTCAGCAAAGCTGCCACTGTTTTGAAATTATTGAGTCCCAAATTAGTTTCTCAAATTCTCAGATCTTCTTGTTCTTCCATTTATAACCATTGTAAAAAATAAAATTGTATTTTTCAAAACAAAAAAAAAAAAAGAAATTTTGAGTCCAAATTAATTTAATTGCACCAAGTATTTTGCATAGTTTCATGTAAATTAATACTATTTGGTCAACTTTTAAGTTTTTAAATCATAATTAATATTTCCTCTTTATGTGTGTTTTTTAAAGCTTTCCATAATATATAATGTGATTTTATTATACCTTGAGGCCTTCAGTTACTAGAGTATTCCAGGTTCCCAAATGGGCCCTCTTCTCCTTTCTGTTTATAGTAGGGAGTGTCCCAGTGCTCTAGAAAGTATCTATGTAGTGAAAGTTTCCTAACATTTATATAGGCTTTTTCTGTACCCTGAGTGCCAGACTCATAGATGCACTGGCTCCCTGGGCATCTCTATTTGGAAATATATTACATAACTCAAACATAAAGGTCCAAAATGGAACTCTTGATTTCTCCCCATAATTAAATAATTAAGCAGATATGTTTTATACAACACTTCTCTGAACCTTTCATAAGCTAGAGCATATTAATTTCCAAGAGTTTCCCAGACTTGAAAAATGCCGTTCTGGAACACTCATGGGGAATACTGTTCAGGAACTAAATAGCTTCAAAGTAAAACCGGTTTTCCAACCAGAACCAAATTAATGGAGCTAAGTACTATGGCCTGGTGTGAAGGCAGTCCAGAAGCATAAGCATGCAGAGGGAGGCAGGACTTGCTGAACAATGCTGATAATCTGATGTACAGGAGCAGCTGTGATGTAACTGACTTCAACTTACAAAATTAAGAAGACGACGACCTGCTAGGAAGCAGAAGGCGGAGAATCTGACCTGATGCCTTACTTGTGAAAATCACCAAGGACTTGCCAGACCTTCAGGACTCAATTCTGGGTCAAGAGAAAAGAGCTTGCCAGTATCCCTACCATTCCATGTCTGAAAGTTTTAAGACACTGATACTGGGCAAATGTAGAATAATGAGCATTCTTAACACTTTTGAATTCAGATGTAAGATATGTAATTTTCAAATTGCATCCTTTATAAGATTGACAGAAAAGCTGTCTCTCTCTACCTACTTCATGTCCCCCGCTACATCAGCACCTTTCCCCTAGGCTTGTGCAATGTCTACCATTCCAATCCCTCGTGAGTTTTTAAAAGATGACTTCATAAAGATGGGGAGCTAAAGAGATCAATTCCCCTGCTTCTTCCAGGAAGAAGTAAGTACATCACTACAAAATGATGATGGCAGTGACTCAGCAGTCAAAGGCCATTATCATATTAAGAATTCTATGTAGTAGAAAAAGAACTGGCTGTGGGGTCAGGCTGACCTTGCTTTCCATTCTGGTTTAGCAACATAGTGATTCTGTGCTTTTCTAAGTTAATTAACTGCAGAGAGCCTTAGTTTCCACGTATAAAGCAAAGATCACCAAACCTACCTTGAAGGGTTACAGTGAGAATTATTTATTTATGTATTCATGTATTTAAAGTGCCTAGGCAGTGACTGTTTAATAGGAGACCCTTATTATTAAAAGATTAATTCTTAAGCCCCATAGTATAGTTTTAAAGCATTACCATTTTAATATTTATTACATTTTGGGTCCTGCAGGAAGCTGCCTCCAAAAAGGAGACGAGAAGATTTATAATCTGAATAGATTAGAGTTTCATAAAGCACAATGAAGCATGCAAGGGGCTCTATCAAAATCCATAAATAAGCCACCATGCATGTATTATGCAGTCAACTCTCAATTATTCATGTAAGGAAGGAAAGCAGATGGGGACAGTCCAAAAGAGTAAGTAATCAAAAAAATCTGGTAGATTTGTCTTGACATTTGCATTGAACTCAGATGCATGTGATGTTCAGGTAAAGAGATTTTTAATGTATTTTTTCTTTATGAAATCCTGAATTAGAACCATAGGCTGGACATGGAGTTTTCTCACATATTCTCCCAAGCAGCTCCTCAAGATGGTGGATTGAGAAAAGGAAGTGAAATGCAAGTCGTTACACACTGAAAGCTCCCTGATGGTAGAGATACTTCCAAACCTTGGATAAAATCTGCATTCAGCCTAAGTACAAATAGAGTGAATATGAAAATACCAACAGAGCAAGTGATTAAGAATCATCGTAGGTCAATCAAAACATACAGAGAATAGAGATTTGGGTGTGCTGCTCTTTGGCAATAGTTCACAATATTAGTTTTAGGATAACAGAAACTCCAGCAGCAGAGATGATGTTAGTGCTACTTAAGGACTAAAGAGAACGTCCATGGGAATATGGTCTCATAAAGTGCTTGTTCTGGACAGTACATTGGTAACTGGAAACAAAGAAGGCACTTTATTCAGTGCCACGGAGATTGCTAAACCCTGGACCTGTATTTTAAAACTCCTAAAAAATGGGGGGTGCGCCGGGAACGTGGGCCCGGACCTGGGCGCCTCCCGCCGCGGGGAACACGCGGCCCCCGCCTCCGCCAGCTCCCGCGGAGCTCCAGACCAAACATCGATTCCGAAGCAGGTGCGGGCGGCGGGCGAGGAGCTTGGCCCTCACCCGGGACCCCCATGGCTGCGGGACGGCCGGCGGGCTGGTGCGATGAGCCAGGTGCTGGGGAAGCTGCAGCCGCAGGACGAGGAGGAGGAGGAGGAGCTGGTGGGGCCAGCGGACTACGGGGACGGGCCAGACTCTTCGGACGCCGATCGGGACAGCGGGACGGAGGAGGGAGTCCTGGACTTCAGCGATCCCTTCAGCACCGAGGTGAAGCCACGGATCCTGCTCATGGGACTGAGGAGAAGCGGCAAGTCGTCCATCCAGAAAGTCGTCTTTCACAAAATGTCCCCCAATGAGACCCTGTTCCTGGAGAGCACCAAGATATGCCGGGAGGACGTCTCCAGTAGCTCCTTCGTCAATTTTCAGATTTGGGACTTCCCGGGACAGATCGACTTTTTTGACCCTACCTTTGACTACGAGATGATCTTCAGGGGGACAGGAGCCCTGATATTCGTCATTGACTCCCAGGACGATTACATGGAAGCCCTGGCCAGGCTGCACCTCACTGTGACCAGGGCCTACAAGGTGAACACCGACATCAACTTTGAGGTGTTTATTCATAAAGTCGATGGTTTGTCAGATGACCACAAAATTGAAACCCAAAGAGATATTCACCAGAGGGCAAACGATGACCTTGCTGAGGCTGGATTAGAAAAAATTCACCTCAGCTTTTATCTAACAAGCATATATGATCATTCAATATTTGAAGCTTTTAGCAAAGTGGTTCAGAAACTGATTCCACAACTCCCAACTCTGGAGAATTTGCTAAACATCTTTATCTCAAATTCTGGAATTGAAAAGGCATTTCTGTGTGATGTGGTCAGTAAAATTTATATTGCGACTGATAGTACCCCAGTGGACATGCAAACCTATGAGCTCTGCTGTGACATGATAGACGTAGTTATTGACATCTCCTGTATTTATGGTCTCAAAGAAGATGGAGCAGGAACCCCTCATGACAAGGAATCAACAGCCATTATAAAGCTGAATAATACAACAGTTCTTTATTTAAAAGAGGTGACAAAGTTCCTGGCTCTCGTTTGCTTTGTCAGAGAGGAAAGCTTTGAAAGAAAAGGACTTATTGACTATAATTTTCATTGCTTTCGGAAGGCCATCCATGAAGTTTTTGAAGTGAGAATGAAAGTAGTGAAATCTCGAAAAGTTCAAAGTCGGCTGGAGAAGGGAAAAGGAGCAACCCCCAATGGGACCCCAAGAGTGCTGCTGTAGGTGAGGTTTTGGGAAGCCAGGCCTTCTCAATGAGGCTGCTGCGCCATGCTACCCTACAGGAAGAGAAAGAGGAGATGGGACACCTAGCATGGATTTGCTGTAAAAAAAAATTCCTGCAACCTTCTTGATCTTTTCTTTTTTAAATAAAGTAAGCACTTTGAAGCAGAAACTTGTATATTAACAATGAAGTAAAATCCACTGTACTTTCATTACACAAATGTAAACTTTTACGTCCTGTAGTCAGAAAACTCTCATGTGAGAACTGCCAGGAACTGTACATATTTTGCACTTTTTCATGTTTTTTTCACATTGAACTGAACTTTGATAAAAGGACTTTTCTAAGCTTTTTTCTGTACTTCGTGGCAAGGACATGCACACAGCAATCCTTATCTATTACTATATGGCAATCAGAAATTAATCAGAAAGCGATGCATTGGGAATTACTTTTTGTAAATTGGGGACTTTTTGCTACCAATTGCTGAAAAAAATCATCTTCCAGTGGAGCTGGAACAGATGGGGAATGTAAGCTCCACAAGCAATAAGAACTGTCCTCTATTTATAATGGGTGTAAACAGTTTTGTAGAATAATATGAGCACCAGACTTACCTAAAAATTTCTATAGCCATGGCTTCCATGTTCTTCCCTGCTCAGCAGTTTTTATGAAGCTCTTTACCTCAATGCACATCTCCATAATCACTTTTTACAGAGAGATTATTTCTTTCTGCTGCATTCTTTAGAACTTTTGGGACCAGATTTCCAAAATGGAAATGGTGCCAATCACTGGAAAGAAATAAGAATGTCACTGAATTGCAGTTTCTAGACGATTTTCTATACCTGCTAACCCAGGCCCAAATGTATGCGATTGGCAACTGCAGACTAACAAATATATATACAATATCTACAATTCTGGATGTTCGGCCCCTGTGAAATGGCCTGTTATGCTACATTAAAAATGCTTGTTTAAGGCTGGGCGGGGCAAATCATGCCTGTAATCCCAGTACTCTGGGAGGCCAAGGTGGGTGGATTGCTTGAGCTCAAGAGTTCGAGACCAGCCTGAGCAAGAATGAGACTCTATCTCTAAAAACAAGCAGGTGTTGTGGTGGTCTCCTGTAGTCCCAGTTACTTAGGAGGCTGAGGCAGGAGGATCACTTGAGCCCAAGAGTCTAAGGTTGCTTTGAGCTACGATGCCATGGCAACTCTTACCCAGGGTGACAGAGTCAGGCTCTATCTAAAAAAAAAAAAAATGCTTATTTAGGACCATTTTTTATTGTTCCATGACCACAGTGAATGGAGCAAACCTCAGATCGCCACCTGGAGCTTGATCCTATTAGTGTCATTTGTCCCTCCCAGTCTTGTTTTCATCTTCTTTATTTGCTTTGGTGGTAAACATGCCTCATGTACTCCACCTAGTCTCACCTTATGATTGGCCTAGGGCTCAGCTTGCCGCCAGCATGCTCTGCCAGGCTGAAGAGCCATCAAGAAAGCCCATGATGGTGGGAAGTGGGAAAAGGGTGGCGAGAGGAGGCACTACAGTTAGTGGGTAACTGTAATGTGAAATTCTGTCACTTAATGTTTACTTTAGCAGGAAATTCAGAGACCTGAATCCACCCATATGCCACATCATTCCGAGTAGATAATTTTATGTTGCAAGGGTCAGCCCCCTAAGGAATGCTTGTGAGACATTAGCAAATAAATTTTTAAAAGCAGAGCCTTCTAGGGATATCAAAGCTGGTCCTAGTGAAATACAGAAGTCCTAAAGCATCTTGTCCTTGAAGCTTTCTTCTGTCAGTGGCTTCTTTTTGTCCTCTCTCCTCCCTACCCCCAAGTCCTATTCCTTTGAAGCTGATAACCAAAATTTAAGATGGCATCTGATTGGGCTTTAAGGTTTGAGTGTGTGCATTTTGAAAGATGTCTAGGCTGGGTGCCATGGCTCATGCCTGTAATCCCACCACTCTCAGAGGCTGAAGTGGGTGAATTGCTTGAGCTCAGATGTTTGAGACCAGCCTGAACAAGAGGTAGACCCTGCCTCTACTAAAAATAGAAAAAACCCCACTGGGTGTGGTGGTGCACATATGTAGGCCCAGCTACTTGGGAGGCCAAGGCCGAAAGATCACTTGAACCCAGGAGTTTGAGGTTGCTGTCAGCTATGATGATACCACTTTAACCCAGGGTGACAGAGTAAGACTCTGTCTACAAAATAAAGAAAGTAGGGAGGGAGGGAGGAAGAAAGAAAGGAGATGT
The DNA here is from genome assembly GCF_027406575.1 of Nycticebus coucang. Taxonomy (NCBI): domain Eukaryota; kingdom Metazoa; phylum Chordata; class Mammalia; order Primates; family Lorisidae; genus Nycticebus; species Nycticebus coucang. The sequence goes on along the minus strand of NC_069793.1, from coordinate 22,373,166 downwards.
ATAAAACTCATTAAGGTACCCTAACTCCCTTCCTTTTGTTTCCTGCTCAGAAACCTGGATGGTTAGGCACCCAGGATTCCTTGATTCCCAGAACTAGATACTCTGTCGGACCTTTGCCAACGTATGAGTTTTTCTTATAAATCCAATTCTCTAATATTTTTTACAGAATGTTTCTCTTTGAATAAACAAAGAATCAGTTTTCTAGTATGACTTTATCCTCAAGATGAACACTTACCTATCTGGTCAATCACACACTACTTCGGTATATATATTATAGCCAGGTAGAGCTTCCATTTTTAAGCTGGGTATATGATGAGTTTTTGTTAAAATATGCCTTAAAAAGCCTACCACTTCAAGAGCAAATGATTCTTTGGGGGAAAGGCAAAAGTTACCCTATGACATAGGACCCAAGTTCATGGTAGGAAGTGTACTCTGATTAATCACACACTAACTTTGGTGTGGCAATAACTCTTAATTAAAGAAAGATGGAAGCATTCTGTCTAACTTTTCAGTTTTTCAAGTCTGTACTGTTGGAATTATAGCTTGTTTTCAAGCCCTTTCAACTTTTGTTTTTGATGCAGGAGTTCACTTACTGCAACACACATGACCATGCTTTGTTCTCACATTTGAGAATGCTGTAAACACAAAGGCCAGGTACGTGGATGGCCGCAGTGGCTGCACTGGAACATTTTTGCTTGGTTTTAAGGGTTGAGAACTTGGCCAGCAGGTTTCTAAAGCAAGGCAGTCCTTGCCTTTTGAGTCAATTAGAACCTCTGCACAGAGGTGATACTCCGTGAATTATTACCCTTGATTATTTTTAGTGACCTACATTAGTGTGAATGACCGGGGTATAGCACTTTGTTTTGGTTTTTCCTGAGTTCAAGATAACAAGAAGAGGGTGGAGTGTTTTTGAAGGAACTTAAATTAAAAACTGGTTGATATTCACAAGCAATGTTATTTTGTGAACATAATGTATTTTGGACCCTTAAATATAAAGTGGCTAAAATCACAGCAATAGTGTTATATATGGGTTGTCAACTCGGTTTGAAACATACTCCAGGGGTGGCGCCTGTGGCTCAGTCGGTAAGGCACCGGCCCCATATACCGAGGGTGGCATGTTCAAACCCGGTCCCTGCCAAACTGCAACCAAAAAATAGCCAGGCGTTGTGGCGGGCGCCTGTAGTCCCAGCTACTTGGGAGGCTGAGGCAAGAGAATTGCTTAAGCCCAGGAGTTGGAGGTTGCTGTGAGCTGTGTGAGGCCACGGCACCCTACCGAGGGCCATAAAGTGAGACTCTGTCTCTACAAAAAAAAAAAAAAGAAAAGAAACATACTCCAGGAAAACAACTGCACTGTCTGGATAATTAAAGTGTGGTATACATTCGATTTGTACAGACTGAATATGATTTGTAATCAAGTGTGGTGTGTATATTTTACTTTAAGCAGTATATCATTTACAATTATTACATTAACTGCCAATTTAAAAGTGTGTGTCATGGCTTCATGATTTGATATAGCTTTCATTGTATTTCAAGCATATTCATAAGTAAGCTTTCTGGGAGCAGAATGGTCTCTTTGGTGGAAAGGAAAGACAGCCTTTCATATTTGTGAGATTGTTTACATATATATATGTTACTGTTTCATTGGCCCTGTTAGGTCCATTTAGTAAAATTTATTTGTCCTGATTAACTAGCTCTCATTTTTGAAATGATAATAAATCTCACTATTTTAATTGAAAAAAAAAAAAAAAACTCCTAAGAAATGCAGCCTGTTCTTTTCCTCAGATCCACAGAGCCTAAGCGTCTGTTGGCTTATAAAGCTATCCCGGGCGGCGCCTGTGGCTCAGTCGGTGGGGCGCCGGCCCCATATACCGAGGATGGCGGGTTCAAACCCGGCCTTGGCTGAACTGCAACCAAAAAATAGCCAGGCGTTGTGGTGGGCGCCTGTAGTCCCAGCTACTCGGGAGGCTGAGGCAAGAGAATAGCCTAAGCCCAGGAGTTGGAGGTTGCTGTGAGCTATGTGATGCCATGGCACTCTACCCAGGGCCATAAAGTGAGACTCTGTCTCTACAAAAAAAAAAAAAAAGCTATCCCAAATGAGCATAAGTCTTCTTCACGCAAAATAATTTAAGAATTAAAACATTAAAAACTCACATGTACAGACATCACCTAGGGAGTGCTGTTTGAAAAATATAATGGTCTTAATCACTCTTGTCCTGATATTCACATCCCTTCAAATGTGATTTTGTAGATCCCCCCCACACAAAGGGGCGGAGTTTATTTCTTCATCCCCTCCGATCATAACTGGCTTGGGAGCTTGATTTGATCAACAGAATTTGACAGTAGGGACTGAGTGTGAATTCTGGGTCTAGGCCTTAAAAACCTTGCAGCAAAAACAAACAAACAAACCAAAAAAAAAAAAAAAAAAAAAAACAGCCTTGTGGTTCCACGCTCTCTCTGAATCTTGCCTAGTGATCATGTGAACACATGTGAACAAGCCTGGGATAACATACTATTGGGGTATAGTCTATATGCAACAGAGATAAGCTATCTCCCCTCAGGGCCATCCTAACTGCCTGGCAGTTGGTTGAAGATGAATGACTCCAACACAGACTAGAAGAGACAATTATATGGACCCAGCCCAAATTTCCAACCAACAGAATTTTAAGGTAAATAAATAGTTGTTTTTTAAGCCACTATGGTTTGGGGGTAATTTGTTACACAGCAAAACCTAGCTATTACACCATCCCAAGAAGAGATATTTGAAAAATAAAGTTCAAAATGCAACATGCATGATTCTAGGTCTGGGAGGAAGATTTATGGATTAAAGACTATTCAAATTAGAGCAAAGAAATTCTGCAGGTGTGATGAGTAATACTAAGACCTAGCATCATCTCATGGGCCTCCATGTAATGCTTCCCTTCCCTTCAGCATGTAGTAATCCTCTAAGAGGCTAAATTTCTATAGTTTCCCTGTCAGGATTTCCTGGGGACCCTGACCTGGGTTGGGGGTCAACAGGAGAGCTGACTCTGGGAAAATAATGAGACTTTACAACAACTTAATGTATAAAGTCTGAGTATATGCCTGGAGAGGCATATATTGACTCACATGCCCAGTGGCAGATTGAGGCAATGCAGCAACTTTCTGACTCCTCAGAAACCTTTTATTGATCTCTAACAAAAATTGTACATACAAAATGCAAAGGTGCCAAAAAAGGATCCCAAGTCACCAGGAAGACTGGGTAAAAGGCAATGGCTGGGTAATCAGGAACACAGGGTAGTGAGTTGTCAACAAAGGCCAGTCATATGCTTACAAAGGAAGAAGGGAAAACAAGTTTCCTCTCTGCAGGGCACACAAACCAGTTTCCATAAGCTAACTGCTGATGCAGAGTTCAAAGGCCTTAGCATTACCTGCCTGCTCAATCTCCCAGGTATGGTCTTGGTGACTACCCTGTCTGGGCATCTCTGTGCTCCTTGCTCCTTTTATCTTTAGTGGTCTTGATAAAGAGTCCCCAGGGACAGCGTCCCTTTGTGCTTTACTCTGGATTGAAGCACCCTCTGCCTCCATGAGGCTAAATTTCTATAGTTTCACTATATTTGCTAAATGGCTACAATGAAAAACTAATGTGTTTTACTAAGAGATGAAAGCCAAATTATATAATCTTCAGCAAAGTGACTTCTCTCAGTTCAATAATGCTTCATAGACTTGTAGAACTTAACCAAAGACAAACTTGACTGAGGCTTCTAAGTCTCTCATAGAGCCTCTTATTTTCATTTCTTAAATTTAATGGCAACAATTTATGGGAAATATCTGATGACCCAGATTGCCTTTGGGAATTGTTCTAAAAAGACATAACTGTTTTCATCTTTACTTAAATCTTCTTCTGTGGATCCTCCCAAGAGATGAAAATTTAGTTTAATAGCAGTAGCACTTCACAAGGCCATTTGTTAAAACAATGTATTTGAGTCATTTAAGTTACAATTATAAAAGAACCATCATAAGCCTTTGCAACCTTTTACAAGCCACCCACCACACAAATTACAGCACAATGTCTCTGTTCCTTTAAAAAGTAACTTACTCTGGACCCACAGAGAATTCTAGGCATAAAGTTCAATAACAGGAATGTGGGCAAAAACTTGACCAGCCAATATCTGCAAAGTGGGCACCAGTTAGTAGGCTGGGAGGAACAGAGAAATTCCCTTTGGTTTAGAAGTCTCCTGGGGGCGGGGGTAAGGGGAGGAGAAAAATAATTTGGGGAGAAAGATTTGAATATAGCAAATACTCAAAAGGATCAGCTTAGAGAAGACAAAGAGAATGCAGGAATATGTTGGATGAGGTATAATTTTCAAAACAAAAGTCAGTTCAGACAGAAGCTCTAAGTTGTCCATTTCTCTTCTATAAGATTAACAAGAGGAGAGAGAAAAACTGCATCACTAAAGAAAGAGGTAACACTCACTCCTTTAGTCCTAAAAAATTAAAGGACACCATCTCCCTTCCTCCTCCCCCATTATAATGTTTAGAGCGCTGCTCCCCTCTCTCTGATCCTGACTCTTCAGTGGCAAGAGGCTGACAAAATCTTCTATTTCCAAGAACATCTGCAACCTCCCAGCCTACTCTGTTTCTGGCTCTTCAGGAAAGTGAGAGCTTAGGGCTAATGGCTCTTGTACAAAAGCAGTTTGATGGAAAGGGGGAAACCAGGAGGCAGCCGTGTAGTCAATCTCAGGCTCTCCGAGGCACAAGGACAAGCATTTGACCTTTGGGTGTGTGGCAGCCTCACAGTTCATGTCTCATCTGAGCACCAGGCCTCACCTGCTCACTCAGCATTAACGTATCATAAGAACTCTCTGCTCAGGCAGACAGAATAAAAATAGTCATCTCCTGACAGCATTCTCCTCTATCCTGTGCTCTGCTTTTGGTGTTCTTTCCTCTCATGTTCCCTCTCATGCTCAAGAGTTTAATCATGGGGGCCTGAAGGGAGAAATCGCCATTTTATGGAAACACACACACACACACACACACATACAGGGATTCTGTGATCTGTTAGTTAGCTTAGATCTATGGTTAGATCCTAGGAAAAAAGAGAACAAAAGATAAAGGGCGGTTTCCCAGAAAGCAGCCATCTCCCATCTTCCCAGCGTCTGCCTTGAGAGTGTCAGCATGGGGAGGCTCCATACTAACCCAACACAGCAGTGAGGAAATGCTCAATCCATGTGTCCAGGGGTGGCAGGCCGAGAGTGCCATCAGCTCAAATGAAGAACTGCTCATGTTACAAAGCATAATTATCTCTTTCCCAATTCAGAAATCATATCCTTCTCCACCCACAAGAGAGTTATAAGACTTTACCCAACTAGAGTCCTGGTTTCCTTCTGCTCATTACTTTCTGAAAATTTCTTCTATGAGACTTGAAAATACATAACTACAGAGCAGGCCTTCAAAACAGCCTACCAAATACTAATCTCACTTGCAAGTTTTTCTGAATCCAACATGAAAGACCTAAGGAACAGGTTTCCTTGGAGATACTCCCTCAGCAATGAAATGGAAGAAACTGCCTCAGCTCCCTTGGTTCTAAAGCTTGGCCACTGAACTCAAGTGCCTAGGTGTGGGGATGTGAAAGTGTGTTTGAGATCAAATCCTGCCAGTATGATAGATCTTTTTTTAAAGTCCATAGTTCTATATCCACTGGTTACTTGTCAAACTTTCCTAACTGTGATTTCACATTGCAAAAGTCAGCAGCAATTAGCTTAGATACTACTCCCTGTTTGTTGCATACTGCTAGACTTGCCAGCTTCTCTGTCCCCATTATGCAGCGCTTACTGTATACTTGATACAAAGGCTGTATGTATATATAGCATCTCATTTAATCCAAAAATCTGCATAACATACAGATTATCCACTTTTTGAAGACTATAAAAGAGCTCAGAGAGGATGAGTTGTTTGCCTAAGGCCTTAAAAAATTACAGCGATCAGGACTCACAACTTTTGTAGAACTGGCTCCAAAGCCCATTTTCATAATGACTATGCTCTACTGTCCTTTAACTCTTTTTTTTTTTTTTTTTTTGGTTGATGACTCTCTACTTTAATGATCTATTTAATACATTTTATTTTTTTTTTATATATTGGGGATTCATTGATATTCTTTAACTCTTACCTGATGATTGAATTTACCATATGCCAGATGTCTTCCTGAACCCATTGCCTGCCTCTATCTAGAGCAACTGGTGTCATGCCAGGCAATCAGGATAGAAGCATTTGCTAAAACGTGAAGTTCTCATAAGCTGTTCTCACAGGAAAAAAATTCAAATGTGTGCAGTCTTCCTAGTGTCCACTACTCTCCTGGGAGACCACTACCAATAGTTACTCCAACTGGAGTCTGGATCATGCAGTGGTCAGATGTGCCAGTCTGGAGTTAGTCACATCTGGATTAGAATAGCAGCCCTACCATTTTCTACTGGTGTGGCTTTGGGGAGTTCCCTTTGCCTTCCTAATCTCAGTTTCCTCATATGTAAAAGAGGAAAAACCCAATGTTCCACCTCCCATTGGATAGTTTGGATGGAAGGGTTGCAGATGAAGTGCTTAGTTGGCATATCACAACACCTGGCACTCTATCAAAGTCTCAGTAGATGGAACTCTACTAAGACACTGGTAATGAGAGTATGAGTCACTATTTTTATCACAGAGAAAATCAGATGTGCAGAGAAAACATGAGCTTGCAATATTGGATATTAAGTATTCTCATCTCAGGTGACCCCAACCTATTGGCAATTGGGGATTAGTGAAGTGTCAAACTTTGTTCCCTCTGTTCTCTCTCCTCTAATCTCTACAAGAAGAGCTTCTATTTATCTGGTTGTTGGGTAGGAATTATCTCCCTTCACGCTTACTTTGTGGACATTGCTCTCTTCTCTCATATGACACAAACTCTCATGGCTTAGCCTAGAAGGCAGACAAGATATAGGAACAGAAATGGACTTGCTGATAAGGCTATCAAGCTCAAAGCTCCTTAATTTAAGAAATTTTATGTTAAAAAAGCTGTGATATCCACTTCATATTTGTCAGATCTGCAAAATGATATAGTCTGGGTAACATCAACAATGTGGAGAATACAGGGAAATGGAACTTCCTTTACACGGCTAAAAAAGGTACAAATTGGTTATAATCACCTTGAAGAGCAATCTTCCACCATATGATTCCTTTTGTTAAAATAAATTGCATTGTGTATATTTAAGGCACACAACATTACGTTATAGGACACACATCCATGGTAAATTGGTTACTACAGTGGAATAAATCAGCACATCCATCATCTTACACGATTACCCAGTTTCTTTTCTGTGGCAAGAGCAGATTTAATCTAGTCATTGAGCAAAAATCCTGATACAGTGCACTATTATCAACCATAGTCCTCATACTGTATTAGATCTTTCAACTTGTTCACCCTACACATTGCTATTTTGTATCCCTTGTCCTACATCTCCCCACGTCCTACCCCCAGCCCTGACCCCTGTTGCATTCTCTATCTTTATATATTTATCCTTTCTTCCCTACATTCCACATATAAGTGAGCTCATGTCATATATTTCTTTCTATGTACCCTGATTTCTGTGTAGGCTTATTTCATTTAGCATAATGTCCTCTAGGTCCACCCATGTTACGTCAAATGATCTATCTCCTTTTTTTTGGGGGGGGGCTGGGGCCAGGTTTGAACCCACCACCTCCAGTATGTAGGGCTGATGCTCTACTCCTTGAGCCACAGGCACCGCCCATTGTCTCCTTTTTAATACTGAATAATATCCCATTATATTACTATCATAAAATGGCAAAATGAGCATCATGTTATATTCCATATATGTATGTTTTATACATATATATCAGTGTTTCTTTATCCATTTGAGTAGATATACACTGTGTGATTCTGATCCACCTCTTATTCACCCCTGCTTGAGGATCACTGTTATTTAATATTTAGAATGTATATGGAGCTGTTCTATTTCAAAATTTTTATCAATTAATATTAAACTTAATTTTTGAAATGTAATTCATTAGAACTTTGGTGCTTAATTTTTAAATATAAGAATGATAAGCCTTTTAGAAATAGCTTCTAATACATTTGAGAATTCAAAATAGATGAACTAATTTCTTAACATCATGCCCACATTTTTTCATAAATCCAGATACTTACACCTGCGAAAAACTATATGTTTGAGCAAGCTGACAAATAACACTTCTCTTTGGTTCCTTGTTAAATGTTAGTGTTACAGGCAAAGAGGCAACTTCTATATAGTCATGACTTGTATTTTGTAAAACAGGGTTGACGAAGCAGGTTTGGGGAGAAGAAACTGTCCCTTACCACACTCCCCTAGACTCAAGGAAACTGGACAATAGAGTTAGCATTTCATTTAAAATGACAAAATGTGCAATACTAAATAACTTCCTTAACCCAGGAAGTATAGCATTATGTTTAAGAAAGTAAACTCTGGGGTCAGACTGCCTATGTTTAAATGTTGACTACACTGCTTACTGGCTGTGTGACCCTGGGTAGGTTACCTAATTTCCTTCTGCCTTGGTTTCTTAAAAATGGAGATAATAATGGTACCTGCCTCACAGGATCCATGTGAGGATTAATCAAGAAAATCATGGAGGCCAGGTGCAGTGGCTCACATCTATAATTTCAGAGATTTAGGAGGTCAAGACAAAGGGTCACTTGAAGCCAGGAGTCCAATACTAACCTGGGCAACATAGTGAGACCCCATCTCTACAAATAATAAAAAAATCATCTGGGCACAGTGGCAAGGGACACTCAGGGGGTTAAGGTAGGAGGATTACTTGAGCCCAGGAGTTTAAGGTTACGGTGAGCTCTGATTGGGCCACTGCTTTCCAGCCTCGGTAACAGCAAGAAAAACCCTGTCTCTAAAAAAATAAAATAAAAATAAGAAGAGATAAACATGGAAAGTGCTTAGAACATCTACTGACTGTCAATAAACATGAGCTATTCTTATTATCATACCTTCCTCCTGCTATTTCCCATGCAGGGAGCTGCTTATGAAGAAGGAGTCTGGCCTCACATCAAACCCTGCAGAAGTGAAAGAGCTGAAGCTTGCTTAGGAAAAGTTTTAGGAAATAAAGAGGGACGTACACGGTCTCTTGTGTGATTAAGTTAATCTATACTTACCATGTATGTCAACACACTGACAACTGAAGTCTAATAAAGGCAAAATTCTCGAATCCTGTTCCAGTTTGCACAATTCCAACACTCTGAATATAGTCAGAGTAGAAAGCATGCTGAACAAAAAGCTCTATCAATAACTGCCATATAACCTTGAGTACACTGCTTCACATTTGGAAATCTTAACCTGTCTCATCTGGGACAGAAAAACAACAATAATCCACGCACTACATACTGTACAAGGTTGTTGTGCAGATAAAGAATATTGCATGGGAAAGCTTAGTATATTGTAAAATGCTATGCAAATTTGAGTTATTCATCATTATTACTCTTAGAATCTTTGCTTGCCTGAGCTTCCCCCTAAAAAAAGCCTGAAGCCAAGATTTACTATGTACACACAGTTTATTTGGAAACATTTTTCCTGGGAGCAGGAAGAAGTAAGGCACAGGAGAAGTGAAATGGGAAAGGAGAGCCAACACGAGGTGTTACTGTGTGAGCCACCACTGCAGGCTACTGGTTACTTTATTCTCCAGAACCTTCCTGGATACCTACCTAGTGAATCTCAGAACCATCCACCAGGGAAATAAAGATGGAGCATCTCACTTATCAGTTTCCATCTCCCATTGGTGGAGGATGGCACCATGGGACCTTGTTTTCTTTGCTTTTCAGAGGTGTGGCTAAGTCCATAGGTGGTCAGCTTCATGATGTCAGATAGGCCCATGGTTAAAAAAGCAGATGAAAACATTCAGAGCCCCCCTGCCTGAAGCCGCTCTGAGCCTGCACAGGCTGGGTGGCCACAGAGTGGCTGGAATAAAAGGCCTGAGACAGTTGAAATGGTTAGTACACAAGGGATGCCCTGCGGAGCCCTGCTGAGAGGTCACCACCTCTATCATCCCTTTCTTGAGATAACAAAGAAAGGCAAGTGCAAAGTCATTGCAATCTGAAGGACAGAGTTCCAAATTTCTATTGTTTCTTGTCTTACAATTACACAGATGATAACCTGAACTTTTTCTTACTAAACTTCTCTTGTCCTCCCTCACTCTCTCCTCTTCTCACTGCCTTGCCTTAAAACAGCAAGATGTGAATTTAATATAAAATCCCTAATTCAAAGATTTTGTAAAAGTGCTCACTCAGGCTGGCTTGCTTTGAGAGAGACGAGAGAGAGAGAGGAGAATGTAATGAGATGAAAAACTATAACTGGAAGGTTCAATGGCTGCCTGGTCACAATTTCTTGTCCTCACAACTGTGGAGGGAAAGTAATTCTCCCATTTCAAAGTGTCATTCTGATACAGTCAATCCTGATTTGTAATTAGATAAGCAGTGTACAAATTAGCATTTGGATGGCTTTGTTAGTCACATTTAAGAAAAAATTCAATGGACGGTATTGCACAAAGAAGAAATATGCCCAATGTTCTTTGATGTCAGACTCATGTGTTCCAAGTCTTGTTACGGCTAGGGGAGTTGAGTGATCTTCACCCATTTAAACCCACATTTTCTCACCTGTAGAAAAAGAGTATTGACCCCTGTGCCACAGAGTCATAGTGGAGATTTGAAATTAGAGAGGATATATGTTCCTACCTAAAACAGTATCTGGAAAACAGGAAACATTCAATAAAAAGCTGCTATCATTATCATCATTATCACCATCATCAACACTATTAGTTTTATTAATCTATATACTTCTGATACTTCTTACAGAAAATGCAGGCTAGTGTTTCCAACTCAAAATTTGAGAGAAGCAGCAAGACAAAAAGAAGAATCATATTCACAAAACAAGGAGACCCCCCAGCCCTGTGGTGTTTCTGCCAGCCCCAGGAACTCAGTCCATTTAAGAAACATTTACTGGGCACTTACTATGTGTCAAGCACTGTATCAAGTCCTGTGGAGACCACAGATGTGGTGAAGCCTCCCAATTTAATGGGCAGGCACCCACACAAATAAAGATGGAATTCACAGGATATAGGACAATTGGTAAGACTGGTATCAAGTACAAAGTTACATAAGGAGTTTTGGTTTTATATGTAATAAGAAACCATAGGAGAGAGAGACTCAAACCAAACAGAATTTTCGGAGTAGCTGTCATGCCAGAGATTGAATGAGGCGTTCTTCAGCACACAGCCCTCACTGTGATATTAAAAATTGCTACATAGGGTCTACCATCTAGCTGCTATTAATATTTCAGGAAGGCAGAGGTCCTTCCATTTAAGGTGGAAATGAGTTCTCTTGTATGGGTAGGTAACCATTTCATATTAGTTCAGCTGGGAAACAGTCCATGACACATACCACTGGCAGATTCATCTTCCACGTTCACTGACTTCTGTAGCCCCGTATTATGTCCAGTTGTTTTCAAAGTGTGGTTTTCCAGACCAGACCTACTAAACAGAAGGTCTTAAGAGTAGGGCGCTACAGCCCATGTATTTATAAGAGTTCTAGGTGATTCTGGCAGACACTAAAGTTTGAGCAAAACTGATGTACAGAAAAAAGTTCAAATTTAGCCAGGTGTCCAAAGCTGGCAGTCAGGTATTTGAAATTTGACCCCTACTGACTTACACAATTTCACTGGTAGGGGTTACCCTCACTTAGTCCCTCCTTATAGCCCGGTAAATTATCTAAAACTGCAGTTGGGTTCCTAAGAGATATGACAGAGTGGATCCAGGAGCCAAGTTCATACCCTTTAATCGCTGAACAGAGAGCCTTTTGTCCTAAACCCTGTCTATTATCCTTCCCCAGATAAATCAGTTAAGGAACACACACAAACCTCAAAGTCCCTCACAGTATCACCTATTCCACTCCTGCTTGGCCCTTTTCCTCTAATATCGTGGTGAAAAAGTATAAACATTTCAGTCAAACAAACCAAGATTTGATTCCTTTATCTATCACTTAACTAGCTAAATAGCTTAGGAAGATAATTTTGACTAAGACTTGGTTTGTCATTTATAATTTGGGAGTAATATTATCCATTTGACACTGTGGTTGTAAAAATTACGTACATAGAATGCAGAGTGCTGGAAACTCCATTTATCCTCATTATCCATCATCATCGTCAATAACATAGACAAGCATTCCATAAGCTTTGGCCTGCTTTCTTTTTTATAAGTAAAGTTTTTTGGAATGCAGTAATACTCATAAGCATTTATGGTTGCTTTCACACAACAATCGTAGAGTTGAGTAGCTGCAACAGAGACTACATCAGAAGCAAATATTTACTATCTAACCCTTTGCAGAAGTTATCCAACCTCTGATGGAGCCACTGTGGATCTGTGCCTATTTCCCAGTACTTCCCAATCCCAACCACGTATCAGGGCTGGGAAGTAGGTTTCATCAGGTCTGCCACATCTCATGGATCAGAGGTGACTACCTCGAGCACTGTGTTGAGAAAGATCTGATTCTATGTCCAGTCATGGCAGAAGTTTATGTCATAATTATAGCTATCATTATTAAGCATGTACTGTGGGCCGTAACTGTCTCAACCACTTGTACATGGATTGTTTTAGGTAATCTTCCTACCAATCCTAAAGGAGAGGTGCTGTAATTCCCACCACTGTATGAACAAAGAAAGGTTAAAAAACCTACAGTCGCACAGCTAAGAAGTCACACAGAATAGCCAAGATTTAAATGCAGGTCACTTGACTACAAACTTTAACCACTGCCTTATGTCTGTTAAACTGGATTTTTTCCCCACCCACATCTGAACTCTTTTTCTGTATTTGAGGAATCCACCACTACATGAGAGAGAAGAGGTCTATCCTCCAAATTTAGAAACTGATCATCCTAGGCTCAGCCAATCAGATCCTCCTTTGGGGGTAAGTGGAATAGAAAAGCAGGAAATCTAGAATTCCTTCCACCACTGCCCAGTAGTGATAATGCAAGGGACAGTATTCAGGGTCCAGTGTTAGTGGTGTCAAAGGAAGGAAACAAGTGTCCAGCAGCTGAAGCAACACATCTTAGCCAGACTTTCCATGTCACATGGCCCGGCTGATCCCTGGCTAAGTGGGGCCAATCAGGGATTTACTGTGAGTATATGAGGTGGCTCACAGAATCAAAGGAATAAACTAAGTACCAGTCTCAGAAGGTCCAGGAGTCAGGGCAGGAGTCAGGGACCCAGAAGGATAGGAGCTGATGAACTCTCTGGCAGGGCCATGCTCCAAAGAGAAATGAGCTACACCTGGCCATTCCATCTTTTCCTAAAGGTTCAGATTCACCAAAGATGGTTCAGTGGAGCAACTTGGATCATATGCTCACTACTTAGCTAAGTGTCACAGTTACTTTGATGGAAAATTCTGCCCAAAAAAGCACAAGTAGCAAACAGCTAATGCCCCCCAAAGAAAGAAGGCATTTTTTAAGGAAGTAAAAATGGATGCAGTGGAAAATAAATAAATGATTTTTTTTTAATCCAAAAAAAATGCCTACAACACTGACTTAGCTGTATCTGCCATGGGTTGAGGAGAGGATAGTGCACCCTTTGATTCTTCCCCATATTTCTTCATATCTCTTCCTATTCCAGTCTCTTTCCAAATCCCTGTCCTTCAAATGCAGTCACATTCCATATCATCCATTAAGTCCTCCCATGACATCTTCACTTTATCCATCCCTGCCCTTCTGAATGTAGAAAGCTTTTATCTATAAAATGATATTCCATCTGTAGGACCATGGTCTTTTCTCTTTATATAAACCGTAAGAACCTTCAGAGAAAAGTAATTCTATGTATCCCCCATAGCACATGGAAATGTTTTCTTCAAAATCAGTCATTTATAAACAATTTTATGAATTTCTGACCTAGTTCAGTCTCATATTGACTATTTTTTGTTTAAATTTACCCTTCTTAGTTATCTATGTTAGCTGCATTCTAAGAAATGTCAATCAAAAATTATGGGTTTAATATGGTTATACATTTTTCCAATGCAATTGCTACCCTATTGATAAGTAATATTCAGCCTTGCAATATACTGAGAGAGATAGGGAAATACAATGTTTCCACCTATTTGGAAACATTGACCTAGTATTTTGGCAAGCACATACATGCCAACTGGAAAACAGGTGAATAAATGAGTTAATCTATCACCCGTGAGATAGACTCTGATAAGAACCCAACTGGGAGATGTCAGGTCTCAGGCTGACTTCTGAAATTCCTTCCTGAACTAATTAATATTGCTTATTAAATAAATTGGTCAATCAATCAATCCCATGCCTAAATCTGGATCAAGCTGGAAGAAAAAGTGGAACTAGCTTCTGAAATTCCTGACTTCCTCATGCAGACAAAGTGTGTTCTGAAAGAAAGCCACATTTGTCACCACCAGGCAGCAGTTTCAAAGCACCTTCTTTCACTGCATCTGTAATTGCGTCAACATTCTTCCCCTCATGTCCCTTAGCTTCCCGGAAACGAGTGGAGAGTCTAGCAACTGTCTTTCACTTGATCTTTGTTTCCCTCAAAGGAAGGAAAGTGCTTTTAAGCTGACTCTAATGGAACTGGAATATATCTCTGCTTCACTCATTTTAGTCAACAGCCCTTACCTGTCCAAAATCCTACCACTGCCTTAGCTCTGGGTTGAGATTCATATGGAGAGAGATTTATTTCCTCCTGCCCAATGCATACTGTGTCTTGTATACCCCAAGTCTTAGTGGGAAATTAAAATGACCTTGTTTTCTTTCATTTGCCCCCAATGTCTATTCATTTGTTAGGGCCAAGCCTCAATACTCTGGTAGAAGTAGCACAGCCCATGCAAGAGAAGGACAACTCACTCACTCCCTAGCCCCCCCACCCCCATCCTCTCTAGGAAGAAATAAACATTTTCCTTTAGGGGAGAGGAGAAAGGTCCAAGGGTTTCTTTTTATTCCTTCCAGTTGCTAATGATCTGGGATGTTCAAATTCTGCATGAAATTGGAAGAGACATGGTGTATGTGGTTTTCCAGTTGTGGGAGGTCATGGAGGGAGGCAAGGGTGAAAACACACGGGATCTGGGGTGGCTTGCTATAGCTTGATCCAATACTGTTTTCCAATAGGCTTCCCCTCCATTCCCACTACCATCCCAACGGACACACTGTAAAAGTGGTCCATGAGCCTGGGAACCATGCTGGGCAAAAGTCTGTGTCAGACAACTGCCTCACTTTTACTGAACAGACAACCTCTCATTGTGTGCACATGAGTCCTACTATCAAAGCCAGCTTCTAAGCAGGAGAAACGTTGTTCCACCTGCAGCAGCCCCTTGCCTGCTGACCACCCAATAGGAATGAGGAATGAACATTTCTGTAAGGACTTAACCTGTTGGTGTCCACATGTCCTGGATGGATCCCCACAAAGTCCTAATACAAACATATCTCATTTCATTGCACTTCACTTTATTGTACTTTGCAGGTATTGTTTTTCTTTTTACAAATCAAAGGCTGTGGAATCCTGTGTCAAGCAAGTCTATCAATGCCATTTTTCTAATAACATATACTCACTTTGTGTTTCTGTGTAATATTTCTGTCATTCTCACAATATATTTCAAGCTTTTTCATTATTGTTTTTTCTGTTACAGTGATCTATAATCGGTGCTCTTTGATGTTACTATTTTAGTTATTTTGGGGTACCATAAACTGCTCTACTTAATAAATGTTGTATATGTTCTGATTGCTCCACCAACCTGCCATTTCCTGAGGTACAATAAAATTAAAATTAAGCCAATTAGTAAGTCTACAACAGCCTCTAAATGTTCAAGTCAAAGGAAGAATTGCACATCTCTCACTTTATGTCAAAAGCTAGAACCCATTCACTTAGTGAGGAGGGCATGTCAAAGCCACGATACACTAAAAGCAAAGCCTCTCGCACCAATTTTCAAAGTTGTGAATGCAAAGAAAAACTTCTTCAATGAAGTTAAAAGTGCTACTCCAGTGAGGCACATGAATGATAGAAAGCAGAACAGCCTTACTGCTGATGTGAAGAAAGCTTTAGAGGTCTGGATAGGTGGCCAACCCAGCCCAATATTCCATTAAGCCAAAGCCTAATCCAGAGCAAGGCCTTAACTCTCTCTGATGCTATGAAGGTTGAGAGAGATGAGGAAGCTGCAGAAGAAAATTTAGAAACTATTAGACGATGGTTCGTGAGATTTAAGAAAAGATGTTGGTCCATCTTGTCTGCAAGATAAAGCAGCAAGTGCTAATGTAAAAGCTGCAGCAAGTTATCCAAAAGATCTAGCTAAGACTATTGATGAGAGTGGCTTCACTAAACAGATTTTTGGTGTAGACAAAACAGTGTTCTGTTGGAAGATGCCATCTAGGACTTTGATAGCTAAAGAGAAATCGATGCCTGGCTTCAAAGCTTCAGAAGACAGGCTAACTCCTTTGGGAGTCAGGGGTTAGAGCAGCCAGTGACTTTAAGTTGAAGCCAATGTTCATTTACCATTCAAAAAATCCTAGAAGCCTTAAGAAATACACTAAATGAAGACTTCAGTAGAGGAAGTCACTGCAGATGTGGTGGAAATGCCAAGAGAACTAGAATGAGAAGTGGAGCCTGAAGCCATGACTGAAATGCTGCAATCGCAGAATCGAACTTTAATGGACAAGGATTTACTTCTTATGGATGAGCAATGAAAACAGTTTCTTGAGATGATATCTACCTCTGGTGAAAATACTGTGGACATACTTCGGAACAACAACAAAGGATATAGAATATTACATAAATTTAGTTGATAAAGCATTGGCAGGGTTTGAGAGGACTAACTCCAATTCTGAAAGAAGTTCTACCAGGAGTAAAATGCTCTCAAACAGCATGGCATGTTACAGAGAAAACTTCTGTGAAAAGAAGAATCAACTGACACAGCCAATTTCATTGTCTTTTTTTTTTTTTGCAGTTTTTGGCTGGGTCTGGGTTTGAACCCACCCACCACCTCCGGCATGTAGGGCCAGTGCCCTATTCCTTTGAGCCACAGGCGCCACCCACTTCATTGTCTTTTTTGAAGACATTGACACAGCCATCCCAAACTTCAGCAAACATGACCCTGATCAGTCAGCAGCCATCAACGTTCAAGGCAAGACCCTCCACCAGAAAAAAGATAACAGTGTACTGAAGGCTCAGATGATCCTTTGTTTTTTAGCAACAAAATTTTTTTTGGTTTTTCATTAATATGTAATAATTGGATATATTTACTGGGTATATGTGATATTTGATGTTTCATACAATATGCAATGATCAAATCAAAGTATTTAAGCTGTCACTTCAAACATTTATAATTTCTTTGTGTTGAGAACATTTCAGATCTTCTGGTTCTTCTGAAATATACAATAGATTACTAACAATAGCCAAACTACTATGCAAATAATAAAACCTATTCCATATATCTAACTGTATATTTGTACCCATTAATACTAATCTTTAGCACCTCCCATTCTTCCCAGACTCTAATAACCATTGCTGAACTCTCGACCTTCATGAGATCTTTAGCTCTCTTTAGATCTCTTTTAGTTCCCACAAGTGAGAACATGTGACATTTGTCTTTCTGTTTCACTTAACATAATGACCTCCACTTTCATCTATGTTGCTAAAAAGAAAGGATTTCATTTTTCTGTGGCTGAATAGTACTTCATTATGTATACATACCACATTTTCTTTATCCATTCATCTGTTGATGGACACTTAGGTTGATTCCATAGCTCGGTTATTGTGAACAGTGATGCAATAAACATCGAGGTATGGGTATCTCTTTGATAGACTGATTTCTTTTCCTTTGGATAAATATCCAGTAATAGAACTTTTTTATAATACGGTGGCTCTATTTTAAATTTTTTGAGAAAACTCCCTATTGTTTCCCACAATTGTTAACTAATTAACCCTCCTTTTCTCTTCATCCTTGCCAGCACTTGTTATTTTTGCCTTTTTGATAACAGACATTCTAACTTAGGTGAGATGATATCTCACTGTCGTTTTGATTTGGATTCCCCTGATGATCAGTAATGTTGAGCATGTCTTCATACACCTGTTGGCCATTTGAGAAAAGTCTATTCCGATCCTTTTCCCACTTTTTAAGAGGAACAAAGTATTTTCTAATTAAGGTATATACATTGTTCTTTTAGATATAATGCTATCAAACATTTATACCTCTGTAAAGTTTGAAGCATAACTTTAATACATACAGGGAAACCAAAAAAATGACTTGCTTTATTGAAATATTTTGCTTTAGGCTGGGTCTGATGGCTCACACCTAAAATCCTAGCACTCTGGGAGGCTGAGGCAGGTAGATTGCCTGAGCTCAGGAGTTCAAAACCAGCCTGAGCAAGAGAGAGATCCTATATTTAAAAAAATAGCTGGCATTGTGGCAGGGACCTATACTCCTAGCTGAAGTATAGGGAGGCTGAGGCAAAAGGATTTCTGGAACCCAGGAGTTGAGGTTGCTGTGAGCTATGACGCCACAGCATTCTAGCCAGGGCCACAGGGCCATTGCAATATTGCTTTACTGTGGTGATCTGGACTCAAATCCACAATGACTCTGAGTCATTTCTCTATAGCCAACTATTTTAGGAGAGAAACTTGCTGAACTATGAGAATGGTTAGCAAACATTGTGTTATACAAAGATAATGCCCAATTCTGCACAAGGTCTTTTAAGACTTAAACTAATGGACAAAGAGTATAGCATCTGTTTGATAGTGCACGTCTTCCTGTTACCTGCACATTGATCCTACCCTGAGTTTTGTCACGGCCAAGAAAACTATTTAATTCAACAGACCTATCCCCCAGTATTAAGACGTGCCATCTATAAACAAATCAATCAATACTTTTTTTATTTTAGTTGGAGAAAAGCCAACCATAGTTATCCCAGGAGTAAAACTCCAGCATAGTTTGTTTACAAAGTTGAAAGTGAAACAGGTGCAAAGCAATTTTTTTTTTTCATTTTTCGATCCTTCTATTAGGACATATTAGCAACACCTGAAACTGTGTTGGTGTTGGCACTGAGAGCATATTTAACGAAGAAAAAGGAAGCTATGTTTAAATATTCATTCACAGCTTCCCAACCCACCCTGACTTTCTTCACTTTGATGGGGTTGAAGGAAGTGTAGGAGGTAAGCGGATGGCTCAAATAAGAAAAATTGCACAGTGAAGTCTGAAAATTTCTGCATTTAATATTTGAGGACAACACAGAAGGTCCAGAATATGAAATAATTTTTAAGGTCATTCAGCAAGAATCTGAATCATGGTCACAAACATAGTGTCCTGGACCAAGTCATTCAGTGCGTGTGTTTAATTGATCATCTAGCCTCTGACTCTCTAGGCTACCATTTCCTCTCTGTATTCAGTGATTTTCATGAAGTTTTTTGCGGGGAGGAAGTATTGCTCAGTGACAAGAAAGCCAATGACTGGTTCTGATGTTAGGAGCAGAGAGGTATAAAAAGACATAGTCAGAAAATAGAACTTGTAGATAAATTAAGGAATAGGAAATGCATAGGGTTAGCTGGTATCAATTGCAAATCAGAACTTCAGGTATGCTAGAAATGTGATTTTAAACTTAATTTCTATTTCAATCCCCCATGCCAATCAGTGGCAAAAAAAAGTCTCATAATAGTTTGAGCATATTAAGTAAAAATGTATTATTAAAATTAATTTCACTGGCTTGGTGCCTGTGGCTCAAGCAGCTAAGGCACCATCCACATACACCTGAGCTGGCTGATTCGAATCCAGCCCGGGCCGCCAAACAACAATGACGGCTGTAACCAAAAAATAGCTGGACGTTGTGGCAGGTACCTGTAGTCCCAGCTACTCGGGAGGCGGAGGCAGGAGGCTCAATTGAGCCCAGGAGTTGGAGGTTGCTGTGAGCTGTAATGCCATGGCACTCTATCCAGGGCAACAGCTTGAGGCTCTGTCTCAAAAAAAAAAAAAAAAAAATTTAATTTCACCTGCCTCTTTTTACATTTTTAATGTGGCTGCTAGAAAACTTAAAATTACACTTGTGCCTCATATTATATTTCTATTGGACAGTGCTGGTTTATGTAAATGTTATTTAGACTACTTTGTTGCTGAAGCACATGAATTATTCAGTGGGCCTTAAAAAAATGTTGAGTATATGGCAATGTTTAAAAAAAAAACAACCCAAAACGTAGCTAGTTTGAATCTGTTTCCCTCACCCAGCCAGCTAACACTCTCTCTCTCTCTTCCCACCCCCAGAGATTATTTCTAGGTTCCAGAAGATTTTCATGGTGCCAAGGCTGTGGAACAAGAGGGCAACAAGTCATTGATTATCATACAGTCATGGGGGTTTTCTCTGTGACCATCCACCATTCCATGTGGTCCTCAACCCTTAATCTAGGGCATCGTTGCTAGGTTACAACTATATCATGGCCCCTTCAGATATGTCTCTCTGTGTGACATTTATCCCATGGCCAGTGTCTTGAGACTATTCCCATGGGATATAGGCAAACTGCAAGGTTGGGTAAAGCCCAGTGATCTTCTAGACAAATTATACAACTATTTGCTCCCATGATATGCGGATGTCTGGCCCCTTCTTTGGGTTCTACCCAGAAAAGGAGAGTATGCTTAGTTGTCCCATTAGCCCAATTCTTCTCCACACCCTGTAGTCACACCTTTTGCCAAATGACTTCGCACTTCCTCCCACTAGAGGTGTAGATTATATTTCTCTGTCCTTCGACTTGCGATTTGGCTGCATGTCTTGCCTTAGCTAATCAAATGAGATGAAAGGAAGAGTGCACCAGCTCCAAGCATAGGCCTTGAGCAGCTTTGCATGTTTCCACTCACTCTCTTGCACTTCTGCTATAGCTCTGAGGAGAGTACACCCATGTTCCTATGCTAGATCCCCAGCCTGAGAAGGACTGGAAACACACAGAGCAGACTCAAGCTTCTCAGATGAGTCCAGACTAGATCATCAGATCTCCAGTCAACACTCAGGCATATGAACAAGCCTAGCTGAGATCAGCAGAGCCAATAAGCTAAAAGCAATCAATATCAGTCCACCCCCAGCCAACCCACAGATGTGTGAGTTAAGTAAATGTTCATTTGGTGTGCTTTGTCTGCAACAGTAGTTAACCAGTAAAACATTAAGGTTCCTTACTCTTGACAAAGCCCCAAACTTATCTACAGGATGTTTTTTGTCCCCAGAGGGAAACAAATGGTAGATAAGAGCCCAAGGAAAATGTCATTTCCTAATGTTTCCTCTCTCCTCTTCAATTCTCCTCTTTCCAGTTCCAGAGGTTTTGTCAAGGTGGTGGCTAGAAGTTTTGCCCTCACTCATTATTTAGTCTCTTTGAGACATAAATTCCTTATTTTCACTGCATTCTATTGTGTCAGCCTTTCCCTGGGGCAGTAAGCATGAAATGCTTTATCTAAATGATGGGGGCTATGTGTATAAGGAATGGAGGGGAAAAATCTCCTTTAATACTACAAAATAGTATCTGATCATATTAAAGGAGATTTGGCAATATGGAACTTCTATAATGGCTTAGAACCCTCAAAGTGTCAATACATACTGGGCTTCTGAAAGAATGATCCCTCTTTTATGCCAAGCGGATTTCTCACTTTAAAAAAAAAAAAAATCCCCTTAGGTAGAGTAGGAAACAGCAAACAGAGATTAATTTGATGGATACTGGAGGAATCCTCAGTCCAGGAGTGTCTTACCTGCTTCCCTGTATTTGGAACATGAAATTTATTGTTCAGATTTTCTTCCTTTTATATATCTATTATATCTGGTTCTTCAAGAGTCCTGGGTGATTAACAAGAATGAATTCACCCGTGAGTAATGGAAAAAGCATCATCTGAAGTCAAAAGACCCAGTTGTGGGTCTGCCACTGGCCAGCTGGTCAACACATTAAAGTCAGTCCATCTTTGGGTCTCAGTTTCCTACTTACAAACTCAAGGGTCTGGGTTGCTGCTCTTTATAACTATAAAACTTCACAAAGTCCTAAAACACAGAAAGCAATGCCTCTAGAGAAAAGAAAAGATGGGGATGAAACGAGTATGGGAGGAAGAGAAGACAGACTTCAGGAAGGTTCTGGTTAAAAGGGAGGCTAGAAGGCCTCTACAATCAAGTGCTGCCTACTTTCTAATTTCACCCCTTGCTGCTTCTCTTCTCCCCATTCCATCGCCTTGTCTCCAGCTGCAAAGACAGGTGAGCAACCAACAGACCTAGATGGATGAGTTAACATGAGTTAACATGCGCCACCTATAATGATGGTGGCTTGGACTCCCCTCCCACACCTTTTCACTCCTCCCTGACCACTCTCCATCCTCTGTGGCCTGTATATATCATCTTTATAGGCTCAGGTACTAAAAACCAGGATATTGTTAAAGCCTAGATCTGGCAATTCCACTGACCTTGACAGCTCATTAAGAAGATTCATTCTAAATACATTCAGATAAGCTCTGGCACCTTCCACAGGCCTGAAAGATAGGAACTAAGTCACACAGGGAAAACTAAAGCCTGGCTTGATCATATCAGCATCTTCTGCCTCTAAGGGATGCCTGTTGGTCTTCTTCGGCATACAGTTCCCAGAGCAAGAGCTGGAATTGAAAGACTTTGTAGCTGGTCCTCTCAAATTTCGGTAGATCTTCTGTAAAAGGTAGTTTAGAGGAGTTGGTTATACTTGCATATGGTCTGCTTGCTTATTTATTTATTTCTTTATTTAGACAGCGTCTCACTCTGTTACCCAGGATAGAGTGCCATGGATTTAGCCTACTTCATAGCAACCTCAAATCCTGAGATTAAGCAAGCCTCCTGCCTCAGTTTCCCAAGTAGCTGGGACTACACATGCCCACCACAACGCCCAGCTAATTTTTCTATTTTTAGTTAAGATGGGGGTCTCACTCCTGCTCAGGCTGGTCTCGAACTCCTGAGCTCAAAGGATCCTCCTGCCTCGGCCTCCCAGAGTGCTAGGATTACAGGTGTGAGCCTGGCCTGATCTGTTTATTTCTTACACATAATTGACATTAATTTCCTGTCAGTTCTTTGTCACTTCTCAAAATGGTGTTTTAGCACTATGTGAAAATTGTATGTCTTGATTTTATTTCATAGAGTCTATGTATTATAAATGACTATAAACTTCTTTACAACAAATGTAAACAGCAGAAGTCAGGAAGATAAACAGAGCCAATGGATTTTTAAGACCACCTATCCAGTGATGGTCTGCCTGGTCTATAGTAAGACACTCCATATTTTTTGAATGGATGAACAACTGAACAAACCCTCAGTACAACAAACAAACCCTCACTACAAATGATATTAACTAGATGTCTGCATTATAAAAAATATCATACAAAAATAAGTGTTTGCCATAAACATGTGTCAGGCTGTGTTTCACATGCCTCCTTCTGGGGATCAGGCTGGAGGAGCAGAGATCAGCCGGGCATATTCTCTTGAATGAGTTCAGAAGCTCCCCATGGAGTAGAACAAGCCATGCCTCTTTAAGGTCAAGGCTCAGTAATAGTGCCTTCTCACTTTTTTCCACATTGCACTGGCCAAAGGAAATTATATAGCCAAGCCCAACATGAAGGTAAGGGGCAGCGTCTTCTCCCATAGAGGCACAGGGGAGAACAGAATGAATATTCTAATCTATGAGAGACTCCAAATATAAAAAAGAAGTGACAATTAAAGAAAAAAGGTATCAAGTATTTTTAAATTAAAGTTAGTTTTATTTAGGGGCATATTGAACACTACAGACCGAGGTCTGCAGCCTGGGAGCAATTCTGCCATTCTTTGGCATAGTATTTTAGCCCATGGCTTAGATAGCAACCTCAAAGGGTTTTAGTATGTGGGATATGATACCAAACTTGTTCAGAGGTTTTTTAAAGCAGAATCACATCAAGGTTTGAATATGAGAGTATATTTGGTTATAGATTATAGAAGTATAAGTCAAAAACCCCATCAGACATTATTGTATATGTAGTAATAAGCATGGATGGGGTGGTTTATCTTTCATGGAATGTCACAGGAGCACCTGCAGCTACCTTCATTAATGGTTGGGACAAGCCAGCCCAGAATCATCCCCCAAAACCTGGCTTCTGTCTCCTGCCTCCTATGATGGTTCCTGCGCAGAAACTAGGACCCCACAGGCATGATTTATAATAAAAGAAAGCCCTTATGTTTACCTTGAATATGATACCAAAATACCAGGTTTATGAGTCAGAAGGGAATTCTAGGCTGAGGGAACATAATAAAGAAAAGATGTTTTTTAAATGTTTTATCCCTAACACCAAGAACCACTCTTAACACATTGTATGTAGGTGATAATTAATTAGTAAAAAAAAAAAAAAAAAAATGAATAAAAAACATAGTGAAGACACAAATTAGTCACTTGGCTAAACAGAACAGTGTGTAAAATTTTAATTAATTTTAAAATTTTAAAATACCTGTATGATCCACATATCAAATACTACATATCTTGATATGTAGATAGCTTCAATATTGTATCTACATATGTAGTAGAAAAGAATCTGGGCTGTATTTATTACTACTGAGATTATTTCCAGGTAAGGAAACCCATTGCTATAGAAATTCCCTTCCAGTTGCACCAATGCAGCTTTTAAAATCTGGACTATTTCCCCACGTCCAAATGGGGCCACTTATAGTTTATCATCTGCTGATAGGAAAAGTTATCTGCACAGCTGTGGATCCACATTAGTTATGCTCTGAGCAGGACAACACTGTAAATTATTTGCAATATGCTGGAACTCAATACAGACTGAGTTTATAAATATGATATTAAACTCTTAAGAGGCAGTTACAGACCTTTTATAAAGCCATTAATTTTTAAAGAGGTTTAGGATTCCGAATTAGCAGCTGGGTGTGGATGCCAGCTTCCAAAAACAGATGGCAGTGGCTTGTCCAAAGGCAACAAGAAGATCGTGAGATCAAATGAAAGGACCAGGACTTAGATGCCTTTTAGAAATCTATTTCAAAGCCCTAAATAACAAATAGGATTCAAAGTCTTTCTCCTAGAGGTTTCTCGTACCACCCAGCCCATTGTCTGGAATTCCTCTGAATGCTTATTAGGATTGCTGTGTACTAACTCATTTTAAAACTAGCCATATGCAAATTTGTATCACCTACAGGTATTTCCTTTTTCTTATTTATATCTCATTACTTTCTCTGACTCTCAAATGAGTAAAATACTTCTGTTTATTATAAACCCCTTTAGAAATACAACACATAGAAAAAAAGTCCATCAGAGTTAACCATTTGGTGGAAAATCCTTCAAATATTATTGACAATATTTGGGGGCCCATATGCTGACACGTATGTACCTTTAAGCAGAAATTATGCCATTCGTACTATTTTACAACTTTTTTCAGGTTATACACTACATGGTGTAAGCTCCTTGAAGGCAGACATTTTAGCTCAATGAATAACTTATTCCATGCTCACTTAGAATTCACCATGCATTAGGTGCTACCACATACAAACGTGTGTATATTTAAAAAATCCTCAGATCCAAGGAGCTTACCTAATAGGTAAGGAGGGGAACATGAAAGATAATTATTCTAAAACAATGTGACAGGAACTTTAAGACAGGCTTATAAAAAATGCCTTGCAGAAGTCTTTCAGACTGCCCACAGGGAGTGAGGCACACATCTGTCTGATTCACTCAACCAGCTGCAAAGAGATTAATTTGGGTCATTAAGGAATGGGACTCGGCTCTCCACTCCTCTCTCGACATGCCCATACTTCAAAAATATTGGCTGTAAATGATTTCTTGGCACCAGCTGATGTGCAGCACATTTGCTTTCTCTCTCGTTGCTGATGGTGTTCACTTGAAAGCGCATATGTAATGGATTGTGAAGCACCTGTCTGTAGGATTCCAGGATTCTGAAAACCAAGATGCTTCAACAAAATGCATGTACTGAAACCACTTCCTACCAGCAGTACCACGAACCAACTCTTCCTTGGGGTGTCATCTGGTCATTTTACTTCACACTTCTAAGTCCTGATTTTCTCCCTGTAAAGTTAAGAATAATCATGCTGCTTCAAACACTACGAGAAAAATACATATCCTCCTCATTCAAGATGATTAAATGAGCTAATGTATGTGACAGCTCCCAGCTTTGACAGTGGCTATTCAGCAACAGCTAAGGTAATGAGTTCATAAAACAAGCAGGGCCCAGAAAATATAATCGGCAACTTTATTTTGTTGTTCCTCTCAACATCCCTTTGGAATAGTCCGGATAAAATTTCAAATAAAGTCCAAAACATTGCTGCTTACCCCAGGGAGTCCTAGGGTTATATTAAGCCACAAACACAGTCTCAATTCGGTCATTCTAATCCAGTCCTGTAGAATATTTCAAATTAATAATAAATCTCCCCTTCTTCAGCTGGGGCATGCTGCAAACTAGTCACTTTCCCCGGAAAAGGGTGTTAGGTCTTCCTTATCACCTCCTACACCCTACACTTTCTTCTTACCATCCCTTCTTGATACTGCAGTTGTGGTTTCTGATTCCACTGCTGCAGTGCCCAAGGGTTGGGAGTACTGGGTGGGAGCAGAGTGTCTAGAAGAGATAAAGAGGTTAAGAATATTTCTACACACCTGGCATGCACCTAAGGTGGCTCTGCGCTCTCTGAGCCTGGTGGGTGTTCAAATATCTCTCTCTCTGGAACTTTTGGTGCCTTCCTTGGAGACCCCCCAACAAACACCACCTTGACCTAAGGCAGTCTTCTCAGCTATAGGGTTACTGAATGCAGCCAGAGAATGCTTTACTGTGTAATAGAGCTGTTCTACACAGTGGAGAATGTTTAGTAGTATCCTTGCCCTGTACCCACTGATGCTAGCAACACCTCCGCTGGCTGTAACCACCAAAAATGCCTCCAGTCATTGCTAGGTGTCTCCTGGGAGCTAAACCCCCGCCCCCCCCCCAAGGCTGAGAACCATTGACTGACCCAGGTAAATACAATTCCGCAGTTGCTCCCTCAGCTATCTCATGAATCCAGCATGTTCTCCCAGTTTCCTTATCGAGGTGCAGTTGCCCCTCTGGGAGCTCCTATGGGCCAGGTCTAAGGCGGCCCTTACACGGCCTGTCCTGCCTGCAAAGCCAACATCAAGTCCACAGGAAAAAAAAAAACAAAACACTCCCACATGTTTTCTTCTTTAAAAAAAGAAAACTGTTCAGAGTGTACACACACACACAGGGTGCCAAAACACTGTGTACGCATTTTAAGAAAGGAAAATAAAACTGTATTAAAATTATAATCATCAGTATATGCTGATAACATTTATTATCTCATAAATTATATATTGTATTTCTTGTAATTGCAGAAGTCAAATGTGACTTGAGTGTTGGCATATTAATACAGTTTTTTCCTTTCTTAAAATGTGTATACATATTTTGGCAGCCTCTGTACAGACACCAAACATACAATACAGCAAATTGCCACACTACAACACCAAAACACTAACTAGCCTCTTGGCTATATCCTGGTTAAAGCTGAGGTAGGCACCAACCCACTGTGCCTTCCAATGTGTCGAGCTGCCCAGTGGTCTAATCCAAGACCCTTGAACTAGATTTGAGGATAGCTTCAGGGGATCCACTATAGCCTCTCCCTTAGAACATGCTCTAAGAAATAATTCTCCTGATTATATTTGATATTCCTTTATGCCCTCAATCTGGTGATATTTAAATGGTTTCTAAGACCTCTATTTTGAACTATTTACTGGTTGGTCTATATCACAATCTATTTTTATAACACCAGGATATACTATCTCATTGCCTCAATTAAAAAATTACAGTTGAATCCAGGCGTAGAGGCTCACAACTGTGATCCTAGCAGTTTGGAAGGTTGGGGTGAGAGGATTACTTGAGGCTAGGAATTTAAGATAAGCCTAAGCAAGAGCAAGATTCTATCTCCACAAAAAAATAGAAAGTTATGCAGGTGTGATAGCATGCACCTGTAGTCCCAACCAGAAAGAATGAAGCAGGAAGATCACTTGAGCTCAGAAACTTGTGGTTGCAGTGAGCTATGATGATTCCACTGCACTCCAGCCTGGGCAACAGAGTAAGATCCTGTCTCAAAAATAATGATAACAGTTTAACTTCCTTTCATGCATGTATTGGTATCACTTCCTTTATTTTTCCTTTTGAAATAATTCCAGAGGCTACACAGAGATAGTGAAAAACAGTATCTAAAGCTGTATCAGTTCTCTAATGCTAAAGTAACAAACCACCAAAACCCAGCACCTTAAAACAGTAAGCATTAATTATTGTTCATAAGTCTATCAGTCAGCTGAGTAGCTTCTTTGGTCTCAATATGCTTCCATGGTCAGCTAAGGACCAGGTAAGCACCTCTTGCCTTGAATTTCTCAGATCTTTGGGAGCCAATCAACTACAGGAGCTGGTTATAATGGCCTTACCAGGACAGATAGACACTCCACCACTTGGTCTAGCATATTCCAGCAGCCTAGCTCGGGTTTGTTACAGCATAACGGCAAGGACCCAGGGAGGCACACAAGCCCTCAACCTGCACTGACACCTTGCCTCTTCTACCATATTTTACTGGCTAAAGCAAAGCAAGGACGAAGTCTTGATTCAAAGAGCAGGAAAAGAGACTCCATCTCTTGATAGAAGGAAGCTCACCATCACATTCTAAAGAGTGTGAACACAGGGAGATGGGGAGATTAGGGAACATTTTTCAATTGATGTACCACACTGGGTTGCAGTGGAGAATCCTAGCTATCTATCAAAATTCACTGGCCCTTCTTCCATAGTAACACAACTGCAACCAGTCTTGTAGATTACATTTCTGAGTCACTTTTGCAACTTGGTGTAACCTGAGTGACTAAGTTCATGCCATGGACGAAGTTTCCTCCGGTGCAATGTGAGCAGAAGTAACATGTACCACTTAAGGTATGTGAGAACGTCTTCTGGGAGGCTTTATTCTATCTTCTCGCCAGCTGGAATCTCCAGGTAGCAACAAACCTATTGCAGCTGATAACAATGTCCCAGGGGAGAGGGAAGTAATAACTTGCAAGGAACTGGGGCTTCCAAATGACCAGAACCATAAGAAGCAGAGCTTTTTCACTAACCTGAATTAATTCAAATCACAATATGATGCATGAAAGAAACAGATTTTTTTATTGTTTAAACTACTTTGTTGTTGGGTTTCAGTTACAGCAACCTACCTTCACCTATTAATAATACACTGGAGCAGCTGAAGGTGCAGTCTCCACTCATTTAGAAAACTAGGCCAACAGAGATTTCATTCTGGTATTTTGTGGAAAGAATCTGAAGTCCTAACCAACACTCCCCCCATCCTCCAGCCCAAAGACCTCAGAGGGACAAATAAAGCAATGTCCTGTACTTATTAGGAGAATTTACTTTAGGGAGGAGAAATACTGCTCTCTGCCAATACTTTGTAAATATACTCATTTACATGGAAGCTGGGTGTTTTTCTCATCTGATGAACCCACATAAAAAATCTTTAACTTTTGCCTGATGTACTTCTGTGATTGGCAGGGCATCAATGTCTCAGAAACAGTGAAATTCTATCATCATAAGTCCTCAAAGAAGGATCTGCCACCCTCCTATAGTTCCCTCCCTGCTGGAATCTCTGAAACCATTGAGAGATGGTGGAAACTGAAGAGTTATCAGACAGGGCTTCCAAATTAAGAGGTATGTTATTATTAAACCTTAGGGGAGCCTAGCAACTGGAGAGTAGGATCACATCTCTGCTCTATTTTAAAATCTTCAAAGAATTCCTTGTCTCTTTTAAAGTCAAATCTAAAACCTTGAACAAGAGCTACAGGGCCCTGAATGATCTGGCCATACGTGGCTGCCCCGCCTCATCTCATACACCTGCCCCCGGTTGCTACCTTCCATTGCTCCTACCCTGCTGGTACTTACCCTATTTCAATCCTATTCACATTTTTGATCAAAGCTACAATGTTAGTTCCTTGGGGAAGTTTTTCCAGAACTCCCCAGGCTGGGATAGAGCCCTCTTCCTACATTTTCATTATACTTTTCATAGTACTACAATGATTATAATTAGATAAGTATTTCTTTCATGTTGAATACTAGACTAACAGTCCCTTGAGGACAGAAACTGTGTCTACCCTCCTTACTGTTATATCCCAGTATCTGACACAGAATAGCAGGCCCTTGGTAAATATTGATGAGTGAACATATAGATAAATGAATGAATAGGAAGTGTCAGGGAAAGAAATAAGAGGAAGAAAGACAGAGAGAAAGGAGGGACAGGGAATATCAGCATGCCACCTGCTAGTGTGATGCACACAGCAATGAGATACTCACCCTCCACCTCTGATCCCAACAGGGCTATGCAACACCACCTCTCCATGTCTGACTAGTTATTTCAGATGTTAGCTATCTCATTTTATTCTCCTTGGAGATGTACAGCCCTGAGGAATTGGAATACACCTTACTGCACCTTCTCCTGTAATAGCAAACACTGCAAATTCAGTCAGTCACCTGGGCACAGGGACAAATTGCATTTAGAAATTGTATTTATGTATCAAAAAACTAATTACTTCAAAGTTCTACCTCAGTAGTACTTGATGATTTCATTATTGGATCTAATTGTACTTCTATTCAGGATAAGTGTTTACTGATTTTTAATTGATGATGGAAGGTGAAGCTACGAAAATGTGAATGGATACCAGGCCTTTCTCTGATTTTTGGCTCATAGAAAACAAAACTGCTTCTCTCCATGGTCAGGACAAAAATATAAATGTTTTTATTTTACTTTTTTAATTTTTTTATTAAATCATAACTGTACATTGATGCATTTATGGGTTTCAGGGTACTGATTTGATATACAATGTGAAATATAAATATTTATGTTTCTGCTTCCCCAAGTTGAGTGGTGTTTTGGGGTCTGCTGGCTTCAGAAGATTACACCTAATAGTTTGTACCCACTTTCAGGAATTTACCTAAAAGACATAAGCTTTCAAACCTAAGGTACTCACTTTCACAAAGCAGCAGATAGCTATTCCTATAAGCACACACCATTCCTCCTCTGATATGAAAAGTGAGGCAATGGCAGACACACTTCCTCATAACCATTTGGGGAAGAGGTTGGCACCATTGTCCCAGTCTCAATGTAGCTCTGTCTCCCACTAGGCCAGAAGCAGCTCATGGAGTGACCCAGCATCAGAGTTGTGGCAGAATCTTTCACTCAATCACCAAATTGGGGAGAAAAAGTGTCTCCCATCACATGAAGTCTTGCCACATTTTATGAAGTAAAGTACTGAATTTTTCCCTGTTAATATGATTTCTGATTTGTCATTTTACAGAAGTGGCACAAAGTTACCAGTGCAGCAGGTGAAAACAGAAGAAGAAACCTAAACTCCCCAAATCTAAGAGGGAGATCTCCATCCTCACCTTCACCCAGAAAGAAGAAACCAGTGTCTGCTTTAATAATGGGTTTTCTATTTTATTTATTGTTAAATCATAGCTGTGTACATTAGTGCAATCAAGGGGGACAATGTACTGATTTCATATACAATCTGAAATATTCTCATCAAACTGTTCAACGTAGCCTTCATGGCATTTTCTTAGTTATTGTATGAAGACATTTGTACTCTGCCTTTAGTAAGTTTCACCTGTACCCATTCTAAGATGCACTATAGGTGTAGCTCACCCATTGCCCTCCCTCCACCTTAACCTCCCACCTCCCTTCCCCTTCCTTGGCCCTTTCCTCATAGTCTTGTGCTATAGTTGGGTTATAGCCTTCATGTGAAAGTTATAATTAGGTTCATAGTAGGGCTGAGTACGTTGGATATTTTTTCTTCCATTCCTGAGATACTTTGCTAAGAAGAATATGTTCCAGCTCCATCCATGTAAACATGAAAGAGGTAAAGTCTCCAACTTTCATTAAGGCTGCATAATATTCCATGGTATACATGTACCACAATTTGCTAGTCCATTCGTGGGTTGATGGGCACCTAGGCTTCTTCCATGACTTAGCAATTATGAATTGGGCTGCAATAAACATTCTGGTACAGATGCCATTGTTATATTGTGATTTTTGGTCTTCTGGGTATAAACCTAGTAAAGGAATTATAGGATCGAATGGCAGGTCTATTTTTAGGTCTCTAAGTATTCTCCAAACATCCTTCCAGAAGGGACATATTAGTGTGCATTCCCACCAGCAGTGTAGAAATGTGCCCTTTTCTCCACATCCACGCCAACATCTCTGGTTTTGGGATTTTGTTATGTGGGCTACTCTTACTAAGGTTAGGTGATATCTCAAAGTAGTTTTGATTTGCATTTCTCTGATGATTAAGGATGATAAGCTTTTTTTCATATGTTTGTAGATCGTGCGTCGGTCCTCTTTAGAGAAGTTTCTCTTCAAGTCCCTTGCCCACCCTGAGATGGGATCATGTGTTCTTTTCTTGTTAATACATTTGACTTCTCTGTGGGTTCTGGTTATTAGACTGTTATCGGAGGCATAACCTTCAAATATTTTCTCCCATTCTGAGGGCTGTCTGCTTGCTTTACTTACTATGTTATTGGCTGTGCAGAAGCTTTTTAGTTTGATCAGGTCCCAGTAGTGTATTTTTGATACTGCTTCAATTGCCTGGGGAGTCCTCCTCATAAAATATTCACCCAGGCCGATTCCTTCAAGAGTTTTCCTTGCACTTTCTTCAAGTATTTTTATAGTTTCATGTCTTAAGTTTAAATCTTTAATCCAGTGAGAGTCTATCTTGTTAATGGTGAAAGGTGTGGGTCCAGTTTCAATCTTCTACAGGTTGCCAATCTTCTACAGTTTCAATATTCTACAGTTCACCCAGCACCATTTGTTAAATAGGGAATCTTTTCCCCACTGAAGGTTTTTAATTGGCTTGTCAAAGATCAAATATGGTAGGTAGCTGAATTCATCTCTTGGTTCTCTATTCTGTTCCAAACATCTACTTCTCTGTTTTTGTGCCAATACCATGCTGTTTTGATCACTATCAATTTATAGTACATTCTCAGGTCTGGTAGCATGATTCCTCCTGCTTTGTTTTTATTTCTGAGTAATGTTTTGGCTAGTCGAGGTTTTTTCTGATTCCATATAAAACAAAGTATTATTTTTTTCAAGATCTTTAAAATATGACAATGGAGCTTTAATAGGAATTGCATTAAAATTATATATTGCTTTGGGTAGTATAGACATTTTAACTACGTTGATTCTTCGCAGCCATGAGCATGGTATGTTTTTCCATTTGTTAACATCTTCAGCTATTTCTTTTCTTAAAGTTTCATTTGTTAGGTATACTCCCAAATATTTCATTTTCTTTGGCACTACTGTGAAAGGAATAGAGTCCTTGACTGTTTTTTCCGCTTGGTGATTGTTGTTATATATAAAGGTTACAGATTTATGGGTGTTGATTTTGTAGCCTGAGACATGGCTGTATTCCTTGATCACTTCTAAAAGTTTTGTAGTAGAATCCCTAGTGTTTTCCAGATATACGATCATGTCATCTGTGAACAGTGAAAGTTTGATCTCTTCTGACCCTATGTGGATACCCTTGATTGCCTTTTCTTCCCTAATTGCAATGGCTAAAACTTCCATTACAATGTTAAAGAGCAATGGAGACAATGGGCAACCTTGCCTGGTTCCTCATCTAAGTGGAAATGATTTCAATTCAACTCCATTCAATACGATATTGGTTGTGGGATTACTGTAGATGGCCTTTATTAGTTTAAGAAATGTCCCTTCTATACCAATTTTCTTTAGTGTTCTGATCATGAAGGGATGCTGGATATTATCAAAAGTTTTTCTGCATCAATTAAATCATATAGTCTTTTTTAGTTTATTTATGTGCTGAATTACATTTATAGATTTATATATATTGAACAAGTCTTGAGAGCCTGGGATAAATCCCACTTGGTCATGGTGTGCAATTTTTTTTTTTATTGTTGGGATTCATTGAGGGTACAATAAGCCAGGTTACACTGATTGCAATTGTTAGGCAAAGTCCCTCTAGCAATCATGTCTTGCCCCCATAAAGTGTGACACACACCAAGGCCCCACCCCACTCTCTTTGTCCCTCTTTCTGCTTTTCCTCCCCTCCCCATAACATTAATTGTCATTAATTGTCCTCATATCAAAATTGAATACATAGGATTCATGCTTCTCATTCTTGTGATTCTTTACTAAGAATAATGTCTTCCACTTCCATCCAGGTTAATATGAAGATGTAAAGTCTCCATTTTTTTTAATAGCTGAATAGTATTCCATGGTATACATATACCACAGCTTGTTAATCCATTCCTGGGTTGGTGGGCATTTAGGTTGTTTCCACATTTTGGCGATTGTAAATTGAGCTGCAATAAACAGTCTACTACAAGTGTCCTTATGATAAAAGGATTTTTTTCCTTCTGGGTAGATGCCCAGTAATGGGATTGCAGGATCAAATGGGAGGTCTAGCTTGAGTGCTTTGAGGTTTCTCCATACTTCCTTCCAGAAAGGTTGTACTAGTTTGCAGTCCCACCAGCAGTGTAAAAGTGTTCCCTTCTCTCCACATCCACGCCAGTATCTGCAGTTTTGAGATTTTGTGATGTGGGCCATTCTCACTGGGGTTAGATGATATCTCAGGGTTGTTTTGATTTGCATTTCTCTAATATATAGAGATGATGAACATTTTTTCATATGTTTGTTAGCCATTCGTCTGTCATCTCTAGAGAAGGTTCTATTCATATCTCTTGCCCATTGATATATGGGATTGTTGGCTTTTTTCATGTGGATTAATTTGAGTTCTCTATAGATCCTAGTTATCAAGCTCTTGTCTGATTGAAAATATGCAAATATCCTTTCCCATTGTGTAGGGTGTCTCTTTGCTTTGGTTGTTGTCTCCTTAGCTGTACAGAAGCTTTTCAGTTTAATGAAGTCCCATTTGTTTATTTTTGTTGTTGTTGCAATTGCCATGGCAGTCTTCTTCATGAAGTCTTTCCCCAGGCCAAAATATCTTCCAGTGTTTTTCCTATGCTTCCTTTGAGGATTTTTATTGTTTCATGCCTTAAATTTAAGTCCTTTATCCATCTTGAATCAATTTTTGTGAGTGGGGAAAGGTGTGGGTCCAGTTTCAGTCTTTTACATGTAGACATCCAGTTCTCCCAACACCATTTATTGAATAGGGAGTCTTTCCCCCAAGGTATGTTCTTGTTTGGTTTATCGAAGATTAGGTGGTTGTAAGATGTTTGTTTCATTTCTTGGTTTTCAATTCAATTCCAAGTGTCTATGTCTCTGTTTTTGTGCCAGTACCATGCTGTCTTGAGCACTATGGCTTTGTAGTACAGACTAAAATCTGGTATGCTGATGCCCCCAGCTTTATTTTTATTACTAAGAACTGCTTTAGCTATACAGGGATTTTTCTGGTTCCATACAAAACGCAGAATCATTTTCCACAAATCTTGAAAGTACGATGTTGGTATTTTGATAGGAAATGCATTGAATAGGTAGATTGCTTTGGGAAATATAGACATTTTAACAATGTTGATTCTTCCCATCCATGAGCATGGTATGTTCTTCCATTTGTTAATATCCTCTGCTATTTCCTTTCTGAGGATTTCATAGTTTTCTTTATAGAGGTCCTTCACCTCCTTCGTTAGGTATATTCCTAGATATTTCATTTTCTTTGAAACTATGGTGAAGGGAGTTGTGTCCTTAATTAGCTTCTCATCTTGACTGTTATTGGCGTATACAAAGGCTACTGACTTGTGGACATTGATTTTATATCCTGAAACATTACTGTATTTTTTGATGACTTCTAGGAGTCTTGTGGTTGAGTCTTTGGGGTTCTCTAAGTATAAGATCATGTCGTCAGCAAAGAGGGAGAGTTTGACCTCCTCTGCTCCCATTTAGATTCCCTCTATTTCCTTGTCTTGCCTAATTGTATTGGCTAGAACTTCCAACACTATGTTGAATAGTAAAGGTAACAGAGGACAGCCTTGTCTGGTTCCAGTTCTAAGAGGAAAAGTTTTCAGTTTTACTCCATTCAGTAAAATATTAGTTGTGGGTTTGTCATAAATAGCTTCAATCAGTTTTAGAAATGTGCCACCTATGCCTATACTCTTCAGTGTTCTAATTAGAAAAGGATGCTGGATTTTATCAAATGCTTTTTCTGCATCTATTGAGAGGATCATATGATCTTTATTTTTGCCTCTGTTAATATGGTGGATAACGTTTATGGACTTGCGTATGTTAAACCAGCCTTGCATCCCTGGGATGAAGCCTACTTGATCATGATGAATGACTTTTTTGATGATAAGCTGTAATCTATTGGCTAGGATTTTCTTGAGAATTTTTGTGTCTATATTCATGAGTGAGATTGGTGTGAAATTCTCCTTTTTGTTTGGGTCTTTTCCTGGTTTTGGTATCAGGGTGATGTTTGCTTCATAGAATGTGTTGGGAAAGATTTCTTCTTCCTCAATTTTTTGGAATAATTTTTGCAGTACAGGAATAAGCTCTTCCTTGAAGGTTTGATAGAATTCTGGTGTGAAGCCATCTGGACCAGGGCAGTTTTGGTTGGAAGATTTTTTATTGTTTCTTTAATCTCAGTGATTGAAATTGGTCTGTTCAGGAGGTCTATTTCTTCCTGGCTAAGTCTAGGGAGAGGGTGTGATTCCAAATATTGATCCATTTCCTTCACATTGTCAAATTTCTGGGCATAGAGTTTCTGGTAGTATTCAGAGATGATCTCTTGTATCTCTGTGGGATCAGTTGTTATTTCCCCTTTATCATTTCTGATTGAAGTTACTAGAGATTTTACTTTTCTATTTCTTGTTTGTCTAGCCAATGTTTTATCTATTTTATTTATTTTTTCAAAAAACCAACTCCTTGTTTCATTAATTTTCTGAATGATTCTTTTGTTTTCAATTTCATTGATCTCTGATTTGATTTTGGAGATTTCTTTTCTTCTACTGAGTTTAGGCTTAGATTGTTCTTCTTTTCCAATTCCATAAGATGGCTTGTGAGATTGTTGATGTGCTCTCTTTCTGTTTTTCAAATGTAGGCATCTAAAGCAATAAATTTACCTCTCAAAACTGCTTTTGCAGTATCCCACAGGTTTTGGTAGCTTGTGTCTTCATTGTTGTTATGCTCAAGGAAGTTGATGATTTCCTGTTTTATTTCTTCCTGCACCCATCTGTTATTCAACAGAAGATTGTTAATTTCCATGCCTTTGTGTGGGGTCGAGCATTTTTGTTAGAGTTGAGTTCCACCTTTAGTGCCTTATGGTCTGAGAAGATACAAGGTAAAATTTCAATTCTTTTGATTCTGTTGATATTTGTTTTGTGTCCCAGGATATGATCAATTTTGGAGAATGTTCCATGGGGTGATGAGAAGAATGTATATTCTTTATCTTTGGGATGGAGTGTTCTATATGCGTCTATCAAGCACAGTTGTTCTAGGGTCTCATTTAGATCTCTTATATCTTTGTTTAATTTCTGTTTAGAGGATCTGTCCAGCTCTGTAAGAGGAGTGTTAAAGTCCCCTGTTATGATGGTATTATCAGATATCATATTGCTCAGACTGAGTAAGGTCTGTTTCAAGAATCTGGGAGCATTTAAATTGGGTGCATAAATATTTAGAATTGAAACGTCTTCTTGTTGTATTTTTCCCTTGACCAATATAAAGTGACCATCTTTGTCTTTGACTTTAGTTGCTTTAAATCCACATGTATCTGAAAATAAGATTGCAACTCCTCTTTTCTTCTGAATTCCATTTGCCTGAAAAATTGTCTTCCAACCCTTGACTCGGAGCTTTAATTTGTCTTTTGAAGCCAGGTGTGTTTCTTGCAGACAGCAAATGGATGGCTTGTGTTTTTTAATCCAGTCAGCCAATCTATGTCTCTTCAGTGGGGAATTCAAGCCATTAACATTTATTGAGATAATTGATAAGTGTGGTAGTATTCTATTCGTCTTATTTTGTGAGAGTCCATTGCTTTGTTTTGTCTTTTGCATCAGTGTGGAGGTTAGGTTCTGTCCTTTAATATCTGATTTCTTACTTTGCTGCTGATCCATTGTGGTGGTCAGTGTGCAGAACAGGTTGAAGTATTTCCTGTAGAGCTGGTCTTGTTGTGGCGAATTTCCTCAATGTTTGTATATCCGTAAATGATTTGATTTCTCCATCAATTTTGAAGCTTAGCTTAGCAGGGTACAGAATTCTGGGCTGGAAATTGTTCTGTTTAAGTAGATTAAAGGTGGATGACCATTGTCTTCTTGCTTGGAAAGTTTCATTAGAGAAGTCTGCGGTCACTCTGATGGATTTGCCCCTGTAGGTCAACTGGCGCTTACTCCTGGCAGCTTGCAGAATAGTTTCTTTTGTCTTGACTTTGACAGGTTCATCACAATGTGTCTTGGAGAAGCTCGGTTAGAGTTGAGGCGACCTGGGGTCCGATATCCCTCTGAAAGCAGTGTGTCAGAATCTTTGGTGATATTTGGGAAATTTTCTTTTATAATATTCTCTAGTATGGCTTCCATTCCTCTGGGGCATTCTTCTTCCCGTTCTGGGATTCCTATTACTCGTAGTTGGAACGCTTCATAAAGTTGCATAATTCTAACAGTGAATGTTCTGCTTTCTCTCTCTTCTTTTCTGCCTCTTTTACTATCTGAGTTATCTCAAGAACTTTGTCTTCTACCTCTGAAATTCTTTCTTCTGCATGGTCTAACCTGTTGCTGATACTTTCCATTGCATCTTTAAGTTCCCTAATTGACTGTTTCAGTTCCTTCAGCTCTGCTATATCCTTTTTATATTCTTCATATCGTTCATCTCTGACTTGATTCTGTTTTTGGATTTCCTTTTGGTTGTTTTCCACTTTATTAGCAGTTTCCTTTATTGTTTCCATCATTTCTTTTTATGTGTATTCTAATTTCCCTTTCTGTCATTCCTAACATTT
The DNA here is from genome assembly GCF_027406575.1 of Nycticebus coucang. Lineage (NCBI taxonomy): Eukaryota > Metazoa > Chordata > Mammalia > Primates > Lorisidae > Nycticebus > Nycticebus coucang. The sequence goes on along the minus strand of NC_069793.1, from coordinate 22,334,209 downwards.
CTTTATAGGTAGAATCCTCTGCAGTAGCTACCTCATGGTCCCTTGACGGGGTTGTTCTGGACTGGCTCTTCATGTTGCCTGGAGTTTTCTGCTGATTCTTCCTCATGAGTGATTTCTTTTATCTGTTTCCTTGCCCTAATTTTCCTTTCACTTCCTCTTGCTCTTTAAGTTCTCGTGCCTGTGGACTAAGGTTTCGATGAGTCCTTTTGGTACAGGACCAGAAGGATGAGAAGGTTGAAGAGCAAGAAAAGGATGGAAGAAAGGAGGGACGAGCAAAAAGAAAAAAAAAATAGAGAAAGGAGAGGGGGTGGGTAAAAGGAATATTGACAGAAAGAAGAGAGGCAAAGAAAGAGGGAGACAGAGCAATATAGGTGTACAGTAGGGTACTTTGACGCAACCTTAAAAAAACCCCACCTTCTGGGGGTGCCCCGTTGGGTGGTTCCCTTGAGGTCAGCAGCTCTTTTCTAACCTGGTCAGACACAGTACCCCACCTCCACCAAGTAGAGAAGAAAGACAAAAATGCTATAAATCAAACCAAAACAAGCAAACAGAAAACTTTATGGGATAAAATTGGGTGAAAAAACAAATAATAGGGGTAGAAACACTAGCAGAAATGAAGTTCTAGTTATTGAAAAAGGCAGCAATGGGAAATTATAATTACACTAGAAAAATTGAGAAAGAAAAAATCTGTATGGAAAAGGTTGAAATTAAAAAACAAAACAACATCAACAAGATCAAAATAAACAGAAAAACAACCAAACCAAAAAAAAAAAAAAAAAAAACAGAAAAAAAAACCACAACCAAAAACAAAGCAGTATGTATATGTTGTTGAATATTGCCTGGGCAACACGTGGTCTTCTGGGGTATGAGCATTAATCACAGTGCTGATATGACTGGAGGCTGCAGATTTCTCCAACCCCAGCAGGTAGACACCCTAAATCTCTCTTCAGCCCTCTTAAAAGGCACTTTGAACTTGTAAATTTGCTGAGTAGAAGCTTTCCCAGGAAAGTGCTTGTAGCTGGAATCACTGATGAAGTGGCTATCCACTTACCCAGTGTGCCAAAACCGTTCTCACTCTGCCCCTGTGGGTTAGGGCTGTAAGGCGACTCAGACCCCACCCTTAGGCTACTCAATCGCTGGGTTACCAGCTCCGGCCCGATTCTTGCCGTGCGACCCTGAGGGCGGAGCTTGCTGGGGCAGATCACTCACAATGGCTCCCTGTGGCCCACAGCTAAACACTATTAGCTCCGTCTGGCTCAGTGGCTCAGACTGGGGCCCTAGACAATGGCCAAAGTTCTCCGCACTCCTGCTCAGGCTCTCCCCAAGGCAGTTCAACTGAGTGCCCAGTCCAAAGACACCAAAACAGTTCACAGGTAAGACTAGCAAACCTTTCTGGTTTGCAGTCTCGCTGCTACTGAACTTACAGTTACTGGCGGGTTTAGACCGATTGAACACACGCGACCACTTGCCGGTTTTCCACTATTTTAGTCCTCCTCTTGGGGTCCAGAAGTCTCTCGCTGACTCCCTGTATCCTCACAAGGATGATTATAGGCAGATCCCACCAGCCAGAGATGCCTGGAGTCCTATCTCCCCAAACTCATGGTGCCCAGATGCAAGGAAGCTGTTACTCGGCCGCCATCTTGCTCCCTCTCTGGTGTGCAATTTTTTTGATGTTTGTTAACAAACATCTGTTTGTTAGGATCTTATTGAGTATTTTTGCATCAATATTCATTAGTGATATTGGTCTATAATTTTCTTTTCTTGTTGGGTCTTTCCCTGGTTTAGGGATCAAGGTGATGTTTGCTTCGTAGAATGTATTGGGTAGTATTCCTTCTTTTTCTATATTTTGGAAGAGGTTTAGTAATATAGGTACTAGTTCTTTAAAGGTTTGGTAGAATTCTGACGTAAAGCCATCTGGTCCTGGGCTTTTGTTTTTAGGAGATTTTGTATAGTTGATGCTATTTCAGAACTTGATATAGGCCTTTTCAACATTTCCACTTCATTCTGGCTGAGTCTTGGTAGGTGGCGTACTTTCAGGTATTGGTCGATTTCTTTCAGATTTTCATATTTCTTTTTTTTTTGTTTGTTTGTTTGTTTTTGCAGTTTTGGGCCAGGGCTGGGTTTGAACCCACCACCTCTGGCATATGGGGCCAGCACCCTACTCCTTTGAGCCACAGGCGCCACCCCAATTTTCATATTTCTGAGAGTAGAGTTTCTTGTAGTATTCATTAAGGATTTTTTGAATTTCTGAGGGGTCTGTTGTTATTTCATTGTTACCATTTCTGATTGATGAAATTAGAGATTTTACTCTTTTTTTCCTGGTTAGGTTGGCCAAAGGTTTATCTATTTTATTGATCTTTTCAAAAAAACCAACTTTTGGATTTATTGATCTGTTGAATAATTCTTTTGTTTTCAATTTCATTTAATTCTGCTCTCATTTTGGTTATTTCTTTTCTTCTGCTGGGTTTGGGGTTGGAGTGTTCTTCCTTCTTCAGTTGCTTGAGATGTTCCATTAAGTTATTAACTTCCTCTCTTTCCGTTTTCTTGAGGAAGGCTTCCAGTGCTATAAATTTCCCTCTTAGGAATGCCTTTGCAGTATCCCAGAGGTTCTGGTAATTCGTGTCTTGATTGTTGTTTTATTCCAAAAATTTGGTGATTCCTTCTTAATCTCGTCTATAACCTATCTATCCTTCAGCATAAGGTTGTTTAGCTTCCAAGTTTGTATGGGTATGCAGGTTCCTGTTATTATTGAGTTCAACTTTTATTCCATGATGGTCTGAAAAGAAGCAAGGAATAATTTCTATTTTTTTAAATTTGCTGAGGTTATATTTGTGGCCTAGGATGTGGTTGATTTTGGAGTATGTTCTGTGGGCTGATGAGAAGAATGTCTATTCAGTTTTGTTGGGATGAAATGTTCTGTAGATGTCTGTTAAGTCCAGATGTTGAATGATTAAGTTTAAATCTAAAATTTCTTTGCTTAGCTTCTTTTTGGAGGATCTATCCAGCACTGCTAAAGGGATGTTAAAATCTCCAACTACTATGGAACTGGAGGAAATCAAGTTGCTCATGTCTGTTAGAGTTTCTCTTATAAATTGAGGTGCGTTCTGGTTGGGTGCATAAATATTAATAATTGAAATCTCATCATATTGAGTATTACCTTTACCAAATATGAAGTGTCCATCCTTACCTTTCCTTATTTTGGTTGGTTTAAAGCCTATTGGATCTGCGAATAGGATTGCAATGCCTGCTTTTTTCTGCTTTCCATTTGCCTGGAGTATAGATGACCATCCTTCACCTTGAGTCTACATTTGTCTTTTAATGTAAGATGCAATTCTTGTATGCAGCAGATATCTGGCTTGAGTTTTTGTATCCAGTCGAGACAATCTGAATATTGATAAGCCTTTCGAGAGTCTGGTGGACATTTTTAATCCTTTTGTGACTGTGGAAGTTGGAATTTGATCAGAATTTTCTGGGTGGGTTTACTTTCGTGGTGGAGGATTACGCTGGTCTTTATGGAGGATAGGTCTGAGAATATCCTGGAGAGCTGGTTTAGTTATGGCAAATTTCTTCAACATGTGAATGTCATTGAAGTATTTAATTTCTCCATCATAAATGAAACTCGGTTTAGCTGGGTACAGGATCCTGGGTTGAAAGTTATTTTGTTTTAGGAGATTAAAAGTATGTGACCATGCTCAAGCTCTTCTAGCTTGAAAGGTTTCAGCAGAGAGATCTGCAGTTATTCTAATATTCTTGCCCTTGTAGGTGATGGTTTTCTTTCATGCTTTCAGAATTTTCTCCTTCATATTAACTTTAGTGAAATTGATTATGATGTGTCTGGAGGATGTGTTTTTTGGTTTGAGTTATGCTGGATTTCTGAAACTGTCTGCTATCTGAATTTCAGTATCTCTTGGCATGTCTGGAAAGTTCTCCTTCATAATCTCATGAAGAAGAGACTCTGTGCCTTGTGAAGCCACTTCGTCGCTTTCAAGGATCCCTATAAGACAAATATTGGTTTTCTTCTAATTATCCCAGAGCTCTCTGAGATAGTGATCTGTTTTTGCTCTCCATTTCTTTTCCACTTTGAGAGTTTGGGAGCATTCGAAAGCTTTGTCTTCAGTGTCAAAAATCCTCTCTTCTGCTTGCTCCATTCTGTTACTGAGGGATTCTACTGTATTTCTCAGATCTTTGAGGGATGCAACTTCTTGTCTCAATGTGTCAAAATCTTTGGTCATTTGGACTTTGAATTCATTGAATTCTTGAGATATCTTTTGGGTTACTGCTTGGAATTCTAATTCGATCTTATTTGCTATCCAGATTCTGAATTCAATTTCTGACATCTTAGCTATTTGTTTGTGCATGGGATCTTGTGCTGTGTCTGCCCCATTGACCCTTAGGGGAGTTGATCTACTCTGATTATTCATATTGCCAGAGTTTTTCTGTTGTTTTTGCCTCATGATTGTTTTGCACCATTGCCTCTGGCCATCCTCAGAGTTGGGGAGGTGTCTCCCCAAGATTAGACCCCAGAGGGATCACTCTATTGTTGCTGGATCTTTGTAGGGATTGACCCTGTGTAGTTCCTCTTGGGAAGCCCCAGCCAGGGAGTTCTGGTTGTGGAACCAGCTCCAGAGTGTGACACACCCGGATCCAGCAACAGGGCGGGAGGTGGTGCGCACGGTTCTGGGAGTGTCTGGCACCCAGTGACTTTGGCACAGAGAGCCCAAGGCTCCAGCAGTCTCTGGCCAGGACAAAGGCTCTGCGCAGAGGCAGAGAGGGCTCCGGAGGGCACGCAGCTACCAGAGTCCCTGACCAGACAAGCTGGCCAGTGTGGAGGCAGGGAGGGTACGGGAGGGAGGACGCAGGGTTGCACGGCTCCTGCAGTTCCTGGTCAGGGCATGCGGAGGCCCAGCGGGCACGGGTCACAGGTTGGGGGTCATGGTGCAGCTCTTATGGAGGTCTTGGCGGCGCCACCCCAGGAGTTTGAGGTTGCTATGAGCTGTGACACCACGGCACTCTACCCAGGGCAATAGCCTGAGGCTCCAGTGTGCCAAAACTGGTCTCACTCTGCCCCTGAGGATTAAGGCTGTTAGGCAGTTCAGTACCCACCTTTGGGCTGCTCAGTCACTAGGTTACTAGCTCCAGCCCAATCTTTGCTCTGCAATCCTGAGGGCGAAGCTTCCCAAGCAGTTCTCTCACAATGGCTCCCTGTGGCCCACAGCCGAACACTATTAGCTCCATCCGTCTCAACAGCTCAGTCTGGGGCCCTAGACAATGCCCAGAGTTCTCCGCACTCCTGCTCAAGCTCTCCCCAAGGCAGTTAAACTGAGTGCCAAGTCCAAAAACACCGAAACAGTTCATAGGTAAGGCCTTTCTGGTTTGCAGTCTCACTGCTGTTTGTACTTACAGTTGCCGGTGGGATTAGGTGGATGGAACACACACAACCACTTGCCAGTTTCCCACTGTTTTTGTCCTCCTCTTGGGGTCCAGAAGTCCCTTGCTGACTCCCTATATCCTCAAAGGGATGATTATAGGCAGATCACACCAGCCAGAGATGCCTGGAGTCTTATCTCCCCAGACTCACAGTGCCCTGTTGCAGGGAAGCTGTTACTTGGCCGCCATCTTTGATTGTTCTTGGGTTTTCTATTAAAAAAAAAATGGTCACATAGGAAGCTGAGGGTATTTTCAAAGTGGTAGCCTCCCTGCCACTTCCCTCAAAGGAAAAAAAAAAAAGATTTGCTGGCTGGCTAGCTGTCCGGCTTGTGAGTTTCCCTCTTATGACCAAATCTGTAGTTCCCTGGCCTCTCACATGGTTTTCTCTTTGGAGGGCCTCTATTTGACTCATGTCTCTTTAGCCTGAGGTCTATGCAGTCGGTCAGCTGGAGAATGAGCGTTTACAACCCACAGTGTGCAGGGATCTGAGGGTGGGCAGGCCAGGGGGGCACACTCCTCCTGTCCAGTTCTGAATGGGCTCCACCCTCCGGTTCCATCACATCTTTCTCCAGTGAGAGCAACTGAAGTGCTCTCTGTCTCCCTGTGTCTCTCTGCCTTGGTCTTCATTGTTTCCCATTCTCTCTCCCTCTCTTCTTCCTTCCTCATCCTTCTGTCTTTCTTTCTCTTAGTCTGTGTAGCTCTCATCTGTCTTCCTCTCATCTGTCCCTCTTTACTCATCTGCCTCTCTAGGTGTCACTTTTTTTCTCTCTATCCACTTCTCTTTCTCATTGGAAAGGCAAAGCCCAGACCTCCACAGTCTGTTCAGGTTGAGCCGCCTTTGCCTCACCTTCCTAACGTCTATACAACTTGGTGCTTTCTGGTTCCCTCCCTTCCCGCCTTCCCAGAAAGACCCCACATTGGCCCATCTTCTTGGTCCAATACCAGCCTTATTCCATGCTTTCACTCATTCTCATGCTCAATAACTTTCTAGTTTTCCTTAATGGTTTCTCCCTATAGCCTCACTTGGCTCCTCCAGAGGTCGCTCTCCAGCTTCTCATGCTCTCTTCACTCCTCCTTCTCTATAATCACTCCAATATTTCCTTCTTTAACTTATCACACCGAGTAACCCCTCTGGGCATCTAATGCTCATCCTTTCCCAAGGATCCCAATCAAACCAAAAACAACATTAAATCATTCCAGTGCATTAGGTGTGTTAGAAAAGTAAAAATAAATAAATAAATCATTCCAGTGCAAAGCATATATGTGCATTTCTAACTTTCTTTTTAATGAGATTGCACCATTGCTTCTGACTGACTCAGGCAAGGAAATTCCCAAAATGAGGAACTCAGCTGGGTGCAGTGGCTCATCCCTGAAATCCTGGCACTCTGGGAGGCCAAGGTGGGTGGATTGCCTGAGCTCAGGAGTTGGAGAACAGCCTGAGGTAAGTGAAACCCCATCTCTAAGAACTAGACATCCACATGTAAAAGGTGGACCCACACCTTTCTCCACTCACAAAAATTGATTCAAGATGGAAAAAGGACCTAAATTTAAGGCATGAAACAATAAAAATCCTCAAAGAAAGCATAGCAAAAACACTTGATGATATCAACCTGGGGAAAGACTTTATGAAGAAGACTTCCTTGGCAATTGCAACAACAAAAATAAACAAATGGGACTTAACCTGAAAAACTTATGTACAGCTAAGGAGATAACAACCAAAGCAATGGGAAAGGATATTTGCATATTTTGAATTAGACAAAAGCTTGATAACTAGGATCTATAGAGAACTCAAATTAATCCACATGAAACAATCTCATATATCAATGGGCAAGAGAGATGAACAGAACCTTCTCTAAAGAAGACAGACAAATGGCTAGCAAACATATAAAAAAATGCTCATCGTTCATAATTATTAGAGCAATGCAAATCAAAATCACCCTGAGATATCATCAAACCCCAGTGAGAATGGCAAAATCACAAAATCTCACCATCACAAAATCTCAAAACTGCAGATGTTGGTGTGGATGAGTACAGAAAGGAACACTTTTACACTGCTGGTGAAACTGCAAATTAATACAACCTTTTTGGAAGGAAGTATGGAGAACCCTGAAAGAAAACTCAAGCTAGACCTCTCATTTGATCCTGCAATCCCATTATTGGGCATATACCTGGAAGGAAAAAAATACTTCTACCATAAAGCCACTTGCACTAGACTGTTTATGGCAGCTCAGTTTACAACTGCCAAAATGTGGAAACAGCCTAAATGCCCACCAACCCAGGATTAACAAGCTGTGGTATATGTACACCATGGAATACTATTCAGCCATTAAAAAAGATGGAGACTTTACATCCTTTGTATTAACTTGGATGGAAGTGGAACACATTATTCTTAGTAAAGTATCACAAGAATGGAGAAGCATGAATCCTCTGTATTCAATTTTGATATGAGGACAATTAATGACCTAATACATGGTGTGGGGGTGGAGGAGGGGGAGAGCAGAGAGAGAGAGAAGGAGGGAGGGGAGAGAGGGAAAGGAAGAACAGAGAAAGGGAAGGAGGGGGGTGGGGTGGGGTCTCAGTGTGTGACACATCTTTTGTGGGCAAGACACAATTATAAGAGGGACTTTACCTAACAAATGTAATCAGTGTAACCTGGTTTCTTCTACCCTCAATGAATTCCCAATAATAAAAATAAATTAAATAAATAAATAAAATGAATTTGGTTATACAAAGATAACATTGGAGATGCTGGATTATAATGTATGTTTTTTTTGCTTTTTTCAAAAAGCATTTTTTTAAGCTCTTTATATACATGTGTTAAACCTCAGCTGGCTTTCTGTGGTTCTTGGAATAAATGCTGAAGTCCCTTTGATGGTGAAAAAATAAATAAATAAATAAAGCCAGATGTTGTGGCAGGTGCCTGTAGTCTCAGCTACTTGGGAGGCTGAGGCAAGGGGATCATTTGAGCCCAGAAGTTTGAGATTGCTGTGAGCTATGATGATGCCACAGCACTCTAGCCGGGGCAAAAAAGTGAGACTCTGTCTCCAAGAAAAAAAAAGGAACTCTGCTAGCCTGTGCAGTGCCTTTGGTAAATTTCAAGAAAGGCCTAGGAAAATTCGCTCAGGAGTAGCACCAAGACCAAGATCAGCATTTAACAAACGGAGCAAACCGTCAGGTTCAGCCCCTCACTTACCTCTTAGTGGACTGCTTTTCTTTTTGGTTTTTTTTTTTGGTTTGTTTGTTTGTTTGTTTGCAGTGCACAAAATGCATACCCATATGCAGCAACCATTTGCAGAAAACCATTTAATGAAAGAATAGAAAGCCCAGCCTACAAACTATGTATTTCAAGGAATATTAAATAGTTATTTATATTTAAATTCCAGGACATAGAATATTCTGGAGTCAAAAGAGATCATGATTATATACATGGCTAAACCATAACAGAATGTACACTGCTAAATAAGTCCCTTCACTTCTTTGCCTGATCTCAACTTTCTCACCTGCAAATAAAGGAAACTGAACTTGCTGACCTCTAGAGATATTCTCAGCTCTGGTCTGCAGATCTCTAAAATGGACCGGTACAAAAGGTATGGAAGGTAGCATTGTTTGCAGTGACAAAAGCAATTTTTTTAAAGGATAAAGAAAAAAATAATTCAGAATGTCCCCCAAATGTTCATCATTAAGGGATGAAAGTAAATGGTAGCAAGTTTATGCACTGTAAAAATCTGCAATAATTTTTAAATAAACTATTTATAGTTAATGACATAGAACAATGTTGAATAGACAGTGTTAAATGAAAACAAGCTAAGCTGTAGAAATACTCATATGAAGTGTACAATTTAAACAAACATAGGTCTACCCTTACTTGTTTAACATGATCTTAGACGGATAACATGAAAAACTATAGAAGAACTTCCCTGGTTGACCATCTCCCTACCTGCTTAAGTTGACCTAATTTTCAAAGGCCAGACATGCACCACATGTACACATCAGTACAGTAGGCCTACTTCCTTAATGTTGACCACCTTCTTGTGTTGACCAGTTTATTACAATCCCTTGGTTGGTCAACTTACAGAAGTTCTGCTGTACTTAGAATTTTTAGTCCTAAGTGGTGTGCTGGAAGCATGAGGGGCAAGAAGTGAGTCTTTTATTTTTATGTTAAACCCTCAGACTTTCTGGATTTTATCATAAGCATTGACTACTTTTAGGATTAAAGTAGATAATAAAAAAAAATTTAAGCTATCAATTGAGATCAAAGTTCAGGCTTGGTGGTTCACGCCTGTAATCCTAGCACTCTGGGAGGCCTAGGTGGGTGGACTGCTTGAGCTCAGGAGTTAAAGATCAGCCTGAGCAAGAGGGAGACCCCATCTCTACTAAAAATAGAAAAATGTACCAGGTGTTGTAGCATACATCTATAGTCCCAGCTACTTGGGAGGTTGAAACAAGAGAATTGCTCAAGCCTAAAAGTTTGAAGTTGTTGTGAGCTATGATGCCACAGCACTCTACCCAGGACAACAGAATGAGACTCTGCCTCAAAAATAACAAAATTGAGATCAAAATAGAGGAATTTTTGTTAACTCTGAGAACTTCACACCATTATCCAGTGGTTGGTAGCCTTACCAGGAGGATATACCCACTAGGGACATTTTTATGGTGCAGAGTTTCCTGAAATGCTTTCACCTCCAGGCTCAAGCTTGGTGCCATCCTCCTCAGCTTCTCCCTGTGGAAGGTAAGCCAACTCCCAGTATCCTGATTTACCCTCTCCTTGAAATAGCCTGGGGTTGTTTTCCAAAGTAATAGCTCTCTCCTCTAGATATTAATTAAGAAGACTAGCTGCAGGTTCACTTACTTTTAATATTATAAGAGCCAAACAGAAAGCCTACCTTCTCTAACTCCACAGAGAGCAATAACATAAGACTCATATAAGCAAAGAAAATCCATGTGGAAAGGTGACGTCGATCAGTCAGCAGGAAGCTACAAATCCTACAGCCAGTGCATGTCAGTGGCTGACCTCCACTGTAGTGATATCTGTTTCTGTTGAGGATGAGCTAAATTCCATCAAGCTAAGCTCTGGGGGCCTCTGTTCACTCCCAGTTCAAAATGCAGTGACCTGTGCTGATGTCTCTTGAGGTAAATCTATTTTTTAATCACCTCCTCCATTCCAGTTTCCCCGTCTCTTAAACGGAGGTGGCCTACTATTGCCTCCAACGCTTTTACAGTGAGAACAAATCAATCAGGAATGACCAAAACACAACGTGTCTGCAAAACACAACAAAATAATCACAGCTATTATAACTTTAAAAGCCCACCAGGGCCCCAAATCACTTGGGGAAGGCGCTTTATATGTGAATATAAATCACACCATCTGCTGCTCTCCCCTAATTTTTAAGTCAGATCGCTGCCAAATCCAAGCATCAAGGAAAAAAGAAAAGTAAGACCATTTTTAGCTTTATCATACCTTTGGGCCTCTTCACCTTACTACCGATTCATTTTTCCTTCTATGATTTGGGTTTTCTCCCAAGGATAATCATTCAGATCAACTTCACAATTGATGGGCTTTAAAAAGTATACCCCTCCTTCCCCAAACATACATTCACACAACCAGTCACTGAAGACACCTGAGGTATAAAAGAATGGGATTTGTATTGTCTCACAGGAAGGAAAGGCGTTTTGGAAAGGAATCAAACTAAAGATTTAATTCTGAAGAAGCTGATGAAATAAACTAGAAAGTAAAGGATCTGCCGTTCATGCTAGTATGTATGGGCTTCTCCCTCTTCATTCAGTAACTATCCATTGGGCACCTACTACGAGGCAGTAGCAAGCAGTGTAAAGAAAGGAGGGCTTGGAAAAGAACGAGTCCAGCTCTGCTACGTTATTAGTTCTATAGCATTGGGCCAATCGCTTAAGGTCTCCAATCCTTAGTTTTCTCACCTATTAGATGGGATTTTTAATAGCTCCTTTACGGTGTTGTGTTGAAAATTAATTGTTTAAACATCTGTACCTAAAGTACCTATCACAGTCCCTGGCATATGAGAAGCACTGAATATGTCTGCTTTTCTCATTCTCTGTCCCATGCAATGATGAGAGAAGACATGAATGAAGGCAGTCCTGGTCCTCAAAGGGCTCATTCTCTGTGAGGGATACTTTTCTCTCAACTCCTTTCTTGTTTAGGAAAATACTAAGTCAGACCTGGACTGGGGATGTTAACATCTCATCTGCTTCCAGATCACAAACACGGCTGAATCTCACACACAAGGGAGGATCAGAAAGCAAGAAAAACTTTCCTGAAGAAAATGAAGGCCAACCCTGAAATGCAAAACCGTACTGCACCAATTATTCCTGATCCAGGCTGAGGTGACTGGGTACAGTGGATAATTAGAGGCTGCCCCAGTCTTTGCACTGACATGACTGGTGCTATTTAATGTAATTACATTACAGTAAAATGATGAGTTTTCCCATAATTGGTAGCTACAGCATAATTGTGACTATACAGAATATTAACACCCTAATTGCCAGAGCCTTCCAAAAACGTTAGCTAAGTAAATGTTTCCCTTCTCTCTAGGCAGCAAAATGAGGGGACTGGAATTTTCTAGTATAACCTCTCACATCTGTCCCCTTTTTCTTCACATGCCCCCCAGATCTTTCAAGGGCTCTCACTTTAACCCACCAAGGACACAATGCCTTGTGTTCTTCACCTTCCTTCCCTATTAAAACCTGATCTGCCGATCAGAAAACGGGACAGATTTCACTTCATTGACAAGTACCGTATTCTATAGAGCACTGAACTCAGGATGAGGCAAGCCTGGCTCAAATTCTGGCTTGCCCACTTCATTTCTGTGTGACCTTGGCATAAGACTTAACTCTGCTAAGTGTTGGATTCATCTGTAAAATGGGGATTACACCAGCCTCTTCACAGTACTAATGTCACAATTAAAACAGCACTTAAGGAATGTAAGTGGAATTTAAAGGGCTCTTACTCATCAAAATTAATAAAGAATTGTTCCTAGAGCTGTTTCCATTTTGAATGGGAAAATGGAATCAAGGTCCTTATTCAATAGGTAAGTAAAGTATTTGAGGAAGTTGAAGAGGTTTTTCCAAAACTTCTTAAGTTACATAACAATGTCTGGCCACTTAAGAGACAGAATCCCATAATGGTTAAATGTAATACCACAAATCCAGGTGGCACAGGTCTAAATCCCAGCTCCACCACTTTCTATATGTGAGCCCTTGGGCAAGCAATTTTACCTATGTGTGTTATTACCTCCATCTAGAACAGTAGAATAGTATCGGTCATACCAAACTCCTTGGGTTGTTGTAAGGACCAAGTAAAGTTAAAACATGTGAAGGTAACAGTGACTGGCATATTATAGGTACTTAATAAGGGTTGATGTTTATTATGATTACGAGTCTAATTGTGCCTGTAAAAGTGAGAAAATTATCACGAGACCAGGAGACTATCCCTGTGCATCAGGAAAGCCACAAGTGCAAGCTTGGAGAAGAAATGGGAGGTTTGTTGTCTCACTGCATCAATAAGTCACCTTTACTTTATAATGAATACCAGGTCAAAGAATCATTAGGAAAAGGGAAAAAAACAGCTTTCTAACTCTCACAACTCTCACCAGTGATGTAAACGTGTTAATGTCTCTTCGAGACATCAGCCCAGTCCAGGATAGACTGATGAGAAGGCTCATAACCAAAATTGGGGGGTATAATGATAAAAAATTCAACAGTAAAGAATGTGTTGTAATTTTTAAATGCCAAGATTGGGCTAATTAAATGTAGCAGGGTATAAATGTATGCCTCTCTTTTTCAAATTTGACTAGTCCAATGAGATGCTTTCTACTAGCCTTTTATTGCCTCATATTTGAAAAGGTGGTTGAAAATACTGAAAACTAGGAAATTTTTTTATTTAATTGTCATCTTGAAATCTACCTAGAGGTGAAAATCAAGGCAAAATAGAATTTGTTGAATGAGAGGGAGCCACATTATACCCCCACAGTAGTCTGCTGTCATTTTGTCTACCCAGCACCTACCTTCTGGTGGAAATATCATTCCCTGCCTACCTCCCCACATACAAACTCTAATCATAAGGAATTTATATATGACCATGAATAATTAGTCCTGGATTGAGCTCCACACTGAAGCAGGGCCAGTGATAATATTCCATCCACCTGGCTATAATCGATTGGCTCAGAGGAGGCAGCTCCTACCGCCCCAGCCAACGAGACACTTTCCAAGGTTGAGGTCTTTTACGTGTAATTAAGTTGTCTTTAGTGGTAGGAGCTGTAAGACATAAAACATAGCAATGTTGATAACAATGATCATCTCCATATGGAAAAAAAAGAAAAGAAAAAAAAGCAGTCTTCAGTGAAAAAGAATCCAGGAGACACAGTGAAAAACAAATAAAGTTAGTGATGTTCTAGTCCTTGTTCTAGTTTTCCTTGTGTCCCAGATTTCTCTGATTCCATGGTTTATAAATTCTCCTTCTTAACCAATTATATTTTTGTCTCTTACAGCCAAAAGAGTTCTGACTGATAAGGCCTCTAAATTTTGGGAATAAGCAGATGAGCTTGACATCATCACCAAAAGCCCTCTCAACTGCTTTCACAAGAGAAAAAAGGATAAGGGCTGTGTATATGGTGAATACAGCTGGGGAGTGGACAGTTCAGGCTTTGGGCTGGACACTTTTCTCTCCTTTTCCCTTGTTAGTCATTAGAGGGCGCCCTTTAGCTTCTTTAAGTCAGGGATTCCCTATGTATAAAATAAAAGGCTTGAATGATTAGACTTCAAAAACCCCTTCAAACCCTAAAATCCTAGTTTTCAGTTTCATTTCTCAAAGTCAATTACTTCTGAGCTGTCAAGATTCATTGGTATTTGTCTAGCAGGAGTTGATTTTCAAAACTTCTCCTTCTCATTCTTTTCTTAGTCTGGAAGCTTGTCTTAGCCTTCAAGCCAGTCTCATTCTTTTCTTCAATTAAATCCAACACTTCTTGGAAACTGGCTGGAAGGCTACAGCCTGGATGGCAGAATAGGGATTAACAAGAGCCACTCGTTGGCACAAAAAGATTAATGAAGAGACAGCGTGCCGGGATCGCTTCTCTGGAGAGTTTAACCTTGGGAAGGATCTCACTAGTAGTGGCTGAAGACACTGGTGCCTTTGAGCAGGGGTTCCAGAGATTAGCTGAGGGCTGCACTCACTGAGGGAGAGACAGCCTTAAGCGAAGGCACTTGGAATTCGTTCAAGCCAATCTGTAGGGAGCAGATGTTGCCAAGAGCTTGGGGCTGGGATGTGAGCCAAGGTCGAAGAAGAAGTCAGGAAAACCCTAGTGACAGATGAACAGAGCCAGCGGCCATGCCTGTTATAAAATGAAACACACGATTCCAACTTTTGCAGCCGGCTTTGCTGTATCTGAGAAGAGTTGGAAGGAAGATGAAAAGATGAGAAGCGCCTGCCAAGCAGATAGCAGTCTCGCCTGCCACGTCTGAAATGGCATGTGTAATCACTGCAGCACACTTGCCCTTGCCTGCTAATGACAGAAGGAAGTTCCTAATGAAGTTATTGCTCTGCCAACTGAATTAATGATTTCCAGTTACGGTGCTTGTAAACACCCTGTGTTAAATGTTCATGTGTTAATTGAGGCAGAGATTTGGAGACACTGACTCCAGAGATAACTCCAGGTAGCAAAGTATTGAGAGAAAGCAGGACTAACCCAGGGGCTCGGGCCACAGTTGCCTGAACATTCTGGGCCTGATAAAGTATTTGTGATTTAGGAAATGGAGAAAGAGAGAGAAGAGGATTAAATGGAGAAGAAGATAGGAAAGAAGGTACCAGAGGACAGATAAAGCCATTCCATCCAGCCTCTGCCATCTCCTCTCCCCCAACTTCATGCCCCATTCTTTTTTTTTATTCATTTTATTTACATATTTATCTATTTATCATCTTTTTTTTTTTTTTTTGGCTGGGGCTAGGTCTGAACCCACCACCTTCGGCATATGGGGCCGGCGCCCTACTCCGTTGAGCCACAGGCGCCGCCCCCCATTCTTGTAGTATTCATCCTTTACACCTTTGACCCCTGTCTCTTAGGACAAATCCCAAATTTTGAAGTGACACTATGTGTGTCCAATGGTGAGTCTCATACTATGATCAAATATGTTAAAGAAAGAAAAGGCATTTTTTTTAATCTGAAAGTATTTTTAAAGCCATCAGAAAGGCACACATCTTTTAAGGTGACAAGCTCACCTGTGGGCTCACGGGATCCACAGCAAGGAAGACACATGCAAGCCAATCTCAGAGGCGACAGGCTGCGTCCCACTTCCTGCGGCTGTCACTGCTGCCATCTGCATCTGAGTCAGTCAGGGACTGAGAGCGCAGCAGGCCTGTGCACGAGCGGCTGCCAAATTACAGAGCAAGGAGCACTTGGGGTGGTGGGAGGGGGAGGAAAGGAGGAAGCTAACTAATAGCTTGCAAGCCTGTCTTCTAAAAAGCGTGTTAACCAAACAAGCTGCCATTCCTTAATCCCTCCCACTCCTGCCTGAATGTACACTAATTGAAAATTAAGTTTTCAATTTGGAGCCATTTTCTAATTCTGTCTCATTCAGGAACAGTTAGAGCCCTGGTGTTTTGCTGAATTCCCAACGTGCTTTTCATGAGCTCCCTCAGGAAGCCAACAAAAGAGCCCTGTCAACACATTACTGACAGCAGCGGGCGGAAAGGTTTGTGTACAAGGACAGAGTCATTCGGAAGCCCAGGAAAGCAAGGCCAGCACCAGGCTAATGATTCTGCAGGTCTCAGCTGGATGGAGAAGACAGCTCTTCTTCCCTTTTGGAGTCTCCTCCCTCCTCAGTTAAACCATAGTTGCGACCTGGTAACTGGAATCCTCTCACTCCTGCCCTGTCCCTCAACAGCAAAGCCGCAACAGTAAAACTAAAAGGTCCTTGTGGGCAGGTACTCTGACATGTATGAAGACAGCCCTTGATCTCCGAGGGTAACTGACTCCAGCAATCACTTTTCTTTACTTAAAAAGAAAACAGTGTCTTAGTAAATAGAGAAAAACAGGTTTATCCGGGTTTCATATCCAAAATAGAAGTAAAAAGTTATAAAATATAAACTTAAAACAAATCAACTTTTACAAGTTCTAGGTCATTACTCCTCCAGAATAAAGAATAAATCAAGCATCGATTCCTTTGGCATAATTTTCCCACAACATTGTATGGCTGCACAATAGGGCATTCTTGATTTCGTATTTAACATTCTCATTGAGAACAAATAAGAGTCACATTTTGGGAAAATATTGAAAGGCTTCCTCAGCTTTTCCAAGGGACTCTCTTTAAGCATTTGATACTCTAATAATTCTCTCTCAAAGAAACTCAGACATCCTCTTCCTTGTCTATTTCTTCAATTTTTAGGGTTCTTCCCAACCTGTTTTGCCAAAGAATCAAACAGTCCTCTGGAATCAATTCCCTTGACTTCATGAAACCCTACTCCTTTTGCAGTATTTCCAGTTTGACTTTGCAATTGACCTCCATTGAATCTGCACTGCCTTTATTAGACACTCACCCTTTATAAATCATCAGGAGCCCGACACCCACCCACAGAAACACTGGGTGAGAAGGAGATGGAGGTGAGGGCGGATCAGGCAACTGTGTGACTGGGAACTATTGCAAATGGTAAGTTAATTTGTGGGTATTTTTGTTGGCAAAGCTTTTCCTACACAATTTCATAGGGCCCCAGTGATGTGCTGAGTAACTCAGATGTTCATCACACGCTGCTACCAAGTGGTGATTTCAAAATAATCTATCTAATTCTAATGAATGATTGGGCTACTGGGAAGGGGGAAGGAAGGAGGATATGTTTGGGAACTTAATTAATGAAGTCTTCCCAGGCATTATTGTAAATTAACTATGATAAATAACACAACCACTACCCCCTTCTTAATATCTGTGACAAACAGGAATCTCATATGCCTTGATTTAAATGTAAGCTTGAAAAATGCAAATTTTATGATAAATTGGAACTTAAGTGACATAAACAGGAATGAATGCTAGAGAAACTGTAATCTCAGGAATAGAAAGAAATGAATAAATAATACCTGTGAATTTGCCTGGGACGTGGGAACTGGAAATTGAAGAGGAGAAGAATGATTCAGAAGCTTAAAGGAAGGAAGCTTCAGATGGCAGGGAGAAGCAAAAAATATTTGAGAGAACTTTAATCTCTGTCTGGATGGAGAAGAGGAGGGGAGGGAAACGGAGATTCAAGGAGTTAAAATATCAGTTCATCTTGCTAGGAAGAGCCTAGAACACCAGCTATTCAGTGTGCTATTCACTAGAGAAAATCAATTGTTCATGGTTTGAGGGCTTATAGGGAACATAGTTTGAAGAAGGAACTTTAAAGTAATTACACTTGGCTCTTTCCTAGATGGTTGTGGTTTAAAATCTGGCTCAACTACTGCATGACCCCAAGCAAGTGACCTAACTTCTCTGACCTTCTGTTCCTTATTAATGAAACAAGGATGTCATTCCCTATTTCAAGATTTACTGAGAGTTAGAACTAATGTCTATGTTATTATTACAGATGCTATATACCATGCCACCTGGTACATACTAGTTAATTGGCGGTTATGATGATGATGAGATGATGATGATACAGATGGGGCTAAGGTGTAGCCAGCCAACATGTAGTCAGACAGGGTGGAACTGTGTTAGGCGAAGCCAACAACTGTTACTAATCCCAGGTCCTGTTACAAAGCAGACTTTGTTCTCTATACAAATGACTGAGGAGCAAGTACTAAAAAGCAGGCTGTCAAAGTGAAACGCAGAGGAATCTGTAGCAATCCCAAACTAAGGCAAAGAGAAGAAAAATGCTAGGGGTCTGCACACATTCTCACCAGGTAGCCAGTCGTGATGAAGGGGCAGCTTCCCCTGGATGTGCCTAGACAGACGCAGCCCACCAACCAGTGTGTATGAGAAAACATTGTCATTCTTGGCATTGTAAGTAGCAGGGAAAAATAAAACGTAATGCGGTACCAAATCATGAGGAAGGCAGGGAGATTAAGTGGCAAATCCCTGGCTCCCTGAAAGTGTTAACAAAAACAACCATCTAATGTTTTCATTCAAGGCACTTGTCTCGGGTCAGATGCCCTGGAAACAGAGCCTGAGGCAGGAATTCAGAAGCACTTGACTTCCTGAGGCTGTGATCTCCAGAGAGAGGCAAGAGAAAGATGGAGCAGCGATGTGGTCTCAGATAGAGCTCAGCCCAGTACATTAGGTAGGGAAGATCAATGTGCCAGGCATCTCCAATGATATGGTTCCCATTAGCCAAGGGCAATTCTCTACAGAAGGTCACTGGTGTGAGCCATTAGCCACAACTAGGAATAGGTGCACCCGTGGGTAATGGAATCTGCAAGAGGCAAAAGTGGTTTCCACTGCAACGCTGTCTTAGGTGCTTAATGTGTGTTAATTCATGATGGTCCTATGAGGCCCTCTTTTGACTTATAGAAGAGGAAAGTGAAGCTCAGATATCCCAAGTAACTTGCTCTCACAGAGCCAGGATTTATGCCCCAGCACTCTGGTTCTGAACCCCTACGTGTGGCCACTATGTTGCCTTTTGAGCTGCTGTGATATGTCATATTCTGTCCCTCAAAAAATATATATAGAGAGAGAGAAGTCCTAATCCCCAGGTATCTCAAAATATGACCTTATTTGAAAATAGGTCATAGTAAGCGAAGTTATGATGAGGTCATACTAGAATAGAATAGGGTAGGTCCTAAATCTCACTTAACAGGTGTCCCTTATAAGAAAACACAGGCACGTGAGGGAAGGACACCCTGTGAGGGCAAAGGCAAAGACTGAAGTTATGCAGCCGCCAGCCAAGAAACACCAAAGATTACCACCAGCAAACCAGTAGAAGTTAGGAAGAGATTTCTCTCTCACAAGTTCCAAAGGAAGAATGACCCTGCTGATGCTTTGATTTCAGACTTTTGGTCTCTAGAACTGGGAGACAATAATGTCTGTTGTTTTAAGTCACCCAGCTTGTAGTACTTTGTTGTGAATGCCCTAGGAAACTACTATAAGTACCAGGAGAAAGCATTAACATTGGGGAAGAAATAAGCCGGGGGTGGATGATTAACTTTAAACTCAAAATAATGATTTACTGGAAAGTACACTGTAATCAGAAGCAAGTCAAAATGACATCTACATAAGGAATTCACACAACCCTCAGGGAGACTTTAAGCCATAGTGTTTAAGCTCTTGGGCTCCAGATCATATGGTCTTGGGTTATGATTCTAGATCAGTCATTTACTTAGCAGCTGTGTGACCTTAGGCAAGCGTATTGACCTCTCTGCTCCTTAGTGTCCTCTCCTAGAACCCTCAAGAAGATAATACGAAGTAATACCTTTAACATTTAGCATAGGGCTCTTATTTCTTTTACTACACTGAAGTCCACTCACGAAACTTGAGATCTCTTCTCAGCTCGACTCTTGTATATTTGCGTACCTCTAAGTCTAATTTCCTCAGCTATAAATGGGGTTGAGCTAAAGAGTTGTTGGCAAGATAAGGCATCAAATAAAACAATATATACATAAATGTCCTTTAGGAATGCAGTAATAATGCTGTTTCTAAATATAACACATGTTGACAATACAAGTTTATTATTCTCCACTGAATTAAAAAGAACTAATCATAAACTAGAGAAAGGAATCATTTCCCTCTGAGATAGATCCTTGAAGCTAGAATGTCCCGAGCAGCTTTCATGACTACACGAATCACCTGGGAAGATTGTTAAAATACAGATTCTCACGTTAACAGGTCTGGGATAGGGTCTGACATTCCGCATTTCTAAGGAGCTTCCAGAGAATGCCAATGCTGTGGGTCTAAAATTTACAGAAACATGTAGATACCTCGGAAAATATCATGAGATTTACCATTGAGATAGGGTTCTCCTCTTAGCCATTAGGGCTGGGTTCCCTCCAGAATTTAGCAAAATGATGTATCTTTATCCTGGGAACAAAATAGAAGGACTTCTGTTATAAATGTTGCCTCTGAGTTTGCTGTGTTGGGGATAAGCCATATTAAAGGAGCTCTGGGAAAGTCTCTCTGGAATGGGAATGGATACTTGTTTGCTCCCTGAGGGATGCTTAATGCTTCCCAGAAGATTCCCTTCTGTCTGAATCATTTCAACCACTCCCTGTGGCCTCATCGCACCACACACCCAGTACCAGGACTGAAAGGATAGATGAAGAAAAATGATGGAGACTTATCGCCACCTACTGGCTAAGGACAGAAAAGGAAACGTACAGTAAAAGATTTCATTGATTCCAGCCCTTAAATCTAAGAAAGGCTTGGGAAGGGGGTTACAGAAATGCAAAGGACCCTGGAGATTGTAAATTCAGCACTCTGATCCTGGAGATCAGCCCTGGAGCATAAACCATGCAGGCCTGATGCCATCCATTTCCTTAATCTGTTTGCCAGTTCCCAGAAAAAGAATAATAATTATAGCTCAGTGAGTTTCATGTGTATACCTAGGGACCTAAATGAGGACCTCATTTAATCCCCACAACAACCCTCCAGTTAAAGTCTATTATTATCACCTCTTTTTCATAGACTTGGAGAATTTTTTTAAATAGCCTTACTTTGTTGCCCTCAGTACACTGCTATGGCATCATAGCTCACAGCAAACTCAAACTCATGGGTTCAAGCTATCGTCTTGCCTCAGCGTCCCAGCCACATCACCCAGCTAGTTTTGCTTTTTTTTTTTTTTTTTTTTTTAAGAGACAGGATCTTGATCTTGCTCAGGCTTGTCTCCAACTCCTAAACTCAGATAATCCATTCACCTTGGCCTCCCAGAGTGCTAGGATTACAAGTGTGAGCCACCGAGCCCTGCCAGGATTTTTAGAGAAGTTAAAGTCACTCAGGTAGATGGTAAGAGCCATTTGCCTCCTAAGCTGGAACCACAGCCAGAATCCTCAGGGCAGCAAAGAGAGTGGGCAGCTTCCACCATCCTGAGGTGCGGTGAAGGCACAGGCATTCATGTGGGGAGTCAGACTCTTCCTTCTACGCTCTTGCGTATTCCCCCCTCACCACTGAAATACAGCTTTAACTTGAGTTTTTGCAGCGACTCCAAAGTTTAGGCTCCTTTCTGCTGATAAGCAAGCCAAGGAGTCACTGAATCTTTCTCCATCCTAGAATTTGTATTCCACTGTGTTAGGATCCTAGGGCTGCTGTAACAAAATACCACAAACTGGATGGCTTTAAATCACAGAAATTCATTGCGTCCCCGTTCTAGAAGCTAAAAGTCTGAAATTGAGTCTGCAAAGCTGAGCACTCTGAAGATTCTAGGGAATGATCCTTCCTGGCCTTCTCCTAGTGTTTTCTAGTGTTTTCTGACAATTCTTGGCATTCCTTGGCTTGCAGATACTTTCCTCCAATGTCTGCCACCATCTTCACATGGCCATCTTCCCTGCGTATTCATGCACCTCTTCTCTTCTTATAAACACACCAGTCATATTGAATTAAAGGCCCACCTCACACCAACATAACCCTAATTTAACCAGTTACATTGCTATTTCCAAATAAGTCATATTCTGAGGTTCCAGGAAGGACCTGAATTGGAGAAAGACATTATTCAACCCTGAACATCCACCTTGATGATTTAAAGAATGACCTCAGAAGTCCAACTTCCTGGATTCAAATCCTGGCCCCTGCCCTAATTATATGATTTCAAGCAAGTTACCTAACTTCATTAAACTTCATTTTCTTCATCCATAAAATGGGTGTGATAATAATTATCTCCTCCAGTTGCAGTGGCTCACACCTGTAATCCTGTGACTCTGGGAGGATGAGGTGGGTGGATCACCTGAGCTCACGAGTTTGAAACCAACCTGAGCAAAAATGAGACCTGGTCTCTAATAAAAATAGAAAAACTAGCTGAGCATTGTGATGGGTGCCCATAGTCCCAGCTACTCAGGAGGCTGAAGCAAGAGGATGACTTGGTCCCAACAGTTTGAAGTTGCTGTGAGCTATGATGCCACAGCACTCTACCCAGGGTAAGGGAGTGAGACTCTGTCTCAAAAAATAAAAATAAAATTATTATCTCCATCTTTATAGGGTTATGATGAAATTTAAAGGCGTTAATACATATAAAATATTAACATGTAGTATTAAGTATGGTGAATCACCTGAACCCAGTTACCCAAGGTTCAGGTCTTGGCTTTGCTGCTTACTAGCTGTACAGTCTTGTGTAAGCTGCTCAACCCCTCTAGATCACAAGGCCCTCCTTTGTAAATTTAAAAATGATGAGGATAAGGGAATGAGGGAGCAGGGAGAGAGGAGGAAGGAAAGAGACGGGGCGGGGGCAGGGGGGCGGTCACAGTGTATGGCACACCTCTTGAAGGCAGCACACCATTATAAGAGGGACTTTAACAAATGCAATCAACATAACCTAATTCTTCGTACCCTCAATGAGTCCCAAACAATAAAAAAAAAAAGAATGATGAGGATAATTACACCTCATGAATATGAGGTGGTTGTAAAAATTTATAGAGGGAGATAAGTGCTTGATACATAATAAACGCTCAAACAGATGTTACCTGAGATCATCTACGTCAGAGTTCTGTGGAAGGATCAAAGGATCTAATTTATTTAGACTTTGGGTTTCCATTTGTGCTTGATAAATGTTTATTATCACTATTAATTTACACTAGGCTTATAGGACAGAGAGAGACAGAGAGAGAGAGAGATGGGGGTTGGAGAGAGAGAAAAAGAAAGGAAATTTGGCCAGGTGTGGTGGCTCATGCCTATAATCCTGGCACTCTGGGAGGCCAAGGCAAGAGGATTGCTTGAGCTGAGGAGTTCAACACCAGCCTGAGCAAGAATGAGACCCTGCCTCTACTAAAAATAGAAAAAAAACTAAGCAGGCATTGTGGTGGGCACCTGTAGTCCCAGCTACTCAGGAGGCTGAGGCAAGAGGATCACTTGAGCCCAGAAGTTTGAAGTTGCAGCAAGCTATCATGATGCCACAGCACTTGACCCAGGGCAACAGAGTGAGACTCTGTCAGAGGAGAAGGAGGACAAGAAGAAAGGAATGTTTCTGTAGCCTTGGGCCAGAGAGACTCCACAGGCAAGAAAATGGCAAAAGCCAGAATTCTCAATTCTTCAATTTTAGTTTCAAAGTAGAGACTATAAAAATAACTAACTTTTCACCAAATGTCTTAACTGAGCCTCCAGATCATTAAGTCCTCAGGGCATCATCTCTTTTCTCTCCCACACAAGCCCTTGCACCCTGCAGTCTCCCTGCCTCCTGGTCTACCCCTGGGGTGTCTCTCTCTCTTTCTCTCTCTCTATTCTATCTCTCTCTCTCCCCCAACCTCCCTCAGGGTCCATTGTGCAGCCATACAGTCACCCCTGCTCCTTCCTTCCCTGGAATCTTTACCATCAAGCCTGCAGTTTCTTTCTTGATTTAAGGATTTGATTCCTAATTGCCGCAGGAAAAAATAAAATACAGTGACATGGGGAGGTGGCAAGTTAAGTGTTCCTTAACTTAATACCCTGTTTCCCCGAAAATAAGACAGTGTCTTATTTTAAGGTGTGCTCCCAAAGATGTGCTAGGTCTTATTTTCAGGGGACGTCTTATCTTTCCTGTAAGTAGGTCTTATTTTCAGAGGATGTCTTATTTTCGGGGAAAGGGGTACTTTATCCTCAGGACAGTGCACGGTCTCAGACTCCCTCTCCTAGGTGATGCCTGTAAGTTGATGTTTTCCTCCCCTCTTTTTTCCTGAAAATGGTGCTCATTTAACCTTTGGCTGTCTCAGATCCCAAGCCTTCCTTCATGCATAGGCCGACTAGTACAGTTTAGAAAAACTCTTATGATTAATTTGCATTCATTCACTCAAAACATATTTATCCAGCACTTACTATGGGCAGATGCTGTGGCAGGCCTGGGCATACAAGAGTGAGCACTGAGTTGTCTAGAGCTTTGATGTCCAATCGGGTAGCCATTAGCTACAAAAATTTGATTTTAAATTGAAAGAATTTAAAATTAAATAACAGTAAATATAGTTTCTCAGTTTCACTAGCTGCATTTCAAGTACTCAAAAGCTACAGGTGACTCTTGATTACCATATTGGACAAGGCAGAGATTTCCATCATTGCAGAAAGTTCTACTGGAGGGCCACTGATAAATTAAATAACTGCCTCTCTCAGAACCTACAGAAAGAGAGATGTCAATCTTCAAGGGCCTCTGACTCACTTAGGAAAAGTCATGCCCAACACTCCTCCCAGGCTGCCTTATACCAGGGAACTCACAGAGGGAGGTGGGGGGACCACTAAAGCCCGAATGCCCCTTCCCTGCCTGGACTATGGATTTACAGCAACACTACAGGACTGGAGTTTGTGACTCTCTGTATTTTTACAGGCAAGATTGCAGAAGGTGAAAGAAGTTACTCTGGGAAGAAGTGTAGCTGAAGTTACATTGAGCCAGTAAAAGGTGGAGCCAGGATTTTAACCTGAATTTGACTCAAAGCCTGGACTGCCTTTCAGCAGGGAAGTTCACCAAGAGTTTTCTTCCATGAAACAGAAGGTGCTGTCAAAAAGAATCCTAGGGTAGCTCCAGAATCATCCTAGGCCCACTGAATTCAAGCGGCCCAATATTCTCATTTTTCTGTCATCCTTTCAAAGGTAAACCAGAGGGCTGGGGGGTGGGGATATGGGAAGAGAAAATGAGAATGAATGAAAATGTAGCAAATTTGGGATTCATAGCCTGGATTCTAACCTGAGTTCCACTACTTAGTAGCTGTTAACTTGACAGTGATTTGACTTTTCCATCCCTCAAGCTTCTTACTTTTAAAATGCGAGGGAAAAGTTGTGCCTGATGTGGTCTAATGAATTTTAAATGAAGCAAATTTTACAAACCACTTAGCACAATATCTGGACCATAGTAAGTACCCCCATCAGCATCATTACATAATGACTGGGGAGACAGTTGAATGTCAATGCTCTAAAGTCTGATGACCAGGATGAAATCCTGGTTTGACTCAACAACTGCTAGCTTTGTTACCTCCAGCAAGTTACTTACCTTCATTCGTAAATTAAGGATAAGAATGAGGGTTGTGGTAAGGATTAAATGAGATAATTTATGTAAATAGCTTAGCATAGTAATTTACTAGCCATATATAACTTCTTAATAACCATTGGCTATTAATACTATTATTACAGCACAGAAGGCAGAACGCAGGCAACTAAGCCCCAGCTGACAAACGTGAGCCTCACAAATAGGAGGTGAGCGCCATCTAGTGGCTCCCAGAGACCAGTAAACCGCACAGCCAAAGCAATCTGGTTCCATTTTCAATATTCCCAAATAAGATGTTCTAGACCCCAGCCCAAAGTTATATCCAGTCTCTCAAGGCTGCTCTAAGAGTAGAAGAGGGGGATAAGGCAAAGCAGAGAAAACAGAGAGGTTGATTTCTATAGCCTTCTCTACCATCCCTGGTGAAACACACAAAGCCTATGGACTTCAGCTGTCAAGAAGTATCTTGAAGCCCTGAAGTGTTAGGGACAAAATTAAGAGAGTTCAGAGGTAAGCTTCATCTTAAAGCTACCTTTTGTTTTCCCACAACATGATGGTCTTTCTCATCTTCCCTAGTGTACAACTTTCTCATTCCTGCAAAGCCGCATGGTGCCTGGGAAAGAGCGTTCACAAGACCTGAGTTCAAGCCCCAGCTCTGCTTTTCACTACCCCTGAACTTCAGGAAAGCCATTTAATCTCACTAATCCTCAAGGTCCTCATCTGTAAAATGGGTTCATACTGCCAGGTGGGAGGGGTACAGACCCTGATGGCAGACAGAACTGGGTTTGGGTTCTAAGTAACAAATTGGTTTTGCTGAAATTCCAATTTTTCTTCTACGTGTTTAAATAATTAATTGGGAAGCCATGACACCAAGATGGCTCTAACATTCTCCGAGTTTTTATATAAGCAAACCAAAACCTGACTCAGCTTGAATGACCAGATCTTAGGAAAACAAAACTGAAGCTTTACCAAATCAGAAACCGTCAACTAACCTCTAATTAGAGACTTTACCAATCAGAAACCACAAACTAACCTCGAATCAAGCCACTGCTCCATTTTAACCAAATATTTTCTTTGCCTTGCACATACATTGTAAACATTTTCCCCTTGTGCCCCTTCAATGGTGTCCTGAACCACTTGCATTTGGGGGCTGCCAGATTCACAGATCATAGTTTGCTCAAATAATTTGAAATTTTAATGTGCCTAAGTTTATCTTTAACATATAAAAGGCAACAAAAAATTTCTAACCTTGATGAGTAGTTAGGAAAATTACATGAACTAAAGTTTGTAAACTTCTGCACGTATGGAAAGCAGTAAAAATATGATAGCTTTTGCCATTGGTTATTCTGCAATTTCGTTGTGAAGTTTGAATGAAATGTTGTATGTGAAAGTTCTTAGCACAGTGCCTGGAACACAGGAGAAGCTTTATGTTGTGGGCACTGTGGGATGCCACTCAGATCCCCCATAAAACCTTCCCCACAGAGTAAACGGACTGCCCAGACCCCTCTGGGTATTGTTCTCAACTGAAGACTTGCTCAAAGTCATGCCCTTCCCAGGTGGCCCACACTCAAAATTGGTCAATTTGTGGATTTAAAGGCTCTTCTCAAGGCAGACACGGTGGCTCATGCCTGTAATCCCAGCACTCTGAGAGGCCAGTGTGGGTGGATTGCTTGAGGCCAGGAGTTTGGAGACGAGCCTGAGTAAGAGCAAGACCCCATCTATACTAAAAATAGAAAAACTAGCCGGGGCCTGCAGTCCCAGCTACTCAGGAGGCTGAGGCAGGAGGATGGCTTGAACCCAAGAGTTTGAGGTTGCTGGGAGCTATGATGCCACTCTAGGCAGGGCAACAGAGTGAGACTGTCTGTAAATAAATAAATAAAGGCCCAAATCGGTTGCCTCATTTGGGACAATGCCTCAGGTCAACTCAGCTTCAGAGCTCCCATGGGATGACTGAGGCATTTGTTTCAACTACCTCATATTCACCTTCTTCCCCCACCCATTCCTCCCTTTGCTTCCCCACAGAATGCTCTGTATCTGCAGAGCATTCCTGATAAACTGACTTCATGCAAATCTGCTCGGAGTCTATTTGCCCGGGCAACTGCCCTGAAACACTTAGATATTGATTCTTTCTTGCACTCCCCTCCGTCCCTGCCTCTTTCTTTCCTCCCCCTGTGACCTGAGGATAGGGAGCAATAATTCTTGTCTCCTACCAGCTTCACTGGGCAAAAATAAAGGTAAGTGAGACAACAGAAGAATGGCTGACACCTCAAACCCGCTTTCCTCCTCTTTACATTGAGATTAGTCACTACTGTGCTACTTGTTCCCAACATTTTTGGGTGCTAATAAATGAGATTCAGAGGTGAGAACACTTCAAGTAATGATATAAATAACCTACAAAAGTCTAAGGAATCAGGAAACTGGACTGAACTGACTGACAGTAAGTTAGTAACCATAGAATGCACAATTTATTAAATATTTAGTATCAGGCACTGTAATAAATATATGGATTCTATCACTCAATGGTCACAAAAATCATAAGGTAAATGTGATTTTTTTTCACCATCTTATAAATAAGGCAACTTGAGCTTAGAGTATTAAACAATTTGCCCAAGATTGTGTAGTTATTAAATGAATGAAAGGCAGGATTCTCTCCTAGGCAGCTTAACTCAAGAATCAGCACTCTTAACCACAGGTGAATATACCAACAACCCGAAATAACAAGGAGGTAGGGTTCTCTATTTCCTTGATAATTAACCCTTCATCGTGTAATAATTATTTGAAGTTTTGAAGACCATTACTTTGAGTTTCAGGAATTCGAGTAGAAATTCCAGGAAATCTGAGTTTTCTGGGCAACATGTGAATTAGGAGGTCAGAAGCCACCATTTTATGGGGACAGTTGAGTCTTTCTAATGATATAACAAAATTATCAGGCTAGGAGACTTCCGTTCAACTCTCTTTTGCAGCTTTGAGTCACCCTAGTCAGACATCATGGAGCCTTGGGATTCTGGGGCAGGAGAGTCTCTACTGCTTCTTCTCCTTCCAGTGAAAGAACTTCAACAACCATTTCTTTCTCATCCTCCTAGAATCTTTCAATGGGGAGTCTAAAATCACAAGCTGCTGACTTTCCAATTTTCCTAGGGCCGGGCCTGAGAAAGGAGGGCATTCCACCCCAGGGAGTGATCAAGAATGAAGTCACGGCAGTGGAATGTGCTCAGGAATGAGGACGCCTTGAGTAACGAGGAGAGTCTGGCAGATTAACTCCATTATCTATTGTAGCAAGACAGACTTTCTCAAAACATAACAGCCTAACTACAGCCCACAGACCAAGTTCAACTTGTCATGTGTTTTCAAACATAAAGTTTTATTGGAAGACACCCATGTTCATGTGTTGATGTGTCTCTATGATGGCATTCACGCCATAATAGCAGAGTTGAGTAGTTGCAACAGAAACTGTAAGACACTGCAAAGTGTAAAATATTTACTAGCTTGCCCTTTATGGAAAATGCCTTTTGACCTCTGCCCCAACAATTTGTTATATGCCATGATTCTGTGGTTTGGCTGGGCTGTTCTGCTGCTGGTTTCTCCTGAACTCACTCAGGCAACTGCATTCAGCCATATGGTGAGCTGGGGGGTGGCCTCTGCTGAGACATCTGGGACAAAGGAGCCTCTGTCTCC
Source organism: Nycticebus coucang (assembly GCF_027406575.1). Lineage (NCBI taxonomy): Eukaryota > Metazoa > Chordata > Mammalia > Primates > Lorisidae > Nycticebus > Nycticebus coucang. The sequence goes on along the minus strand of NC_069793.1, from coordinate 22,305,048 downwards.
AGATGGTCTTTCATCTGGGTTTCCCAGGCAGTGGTGGCAGCTTTACATGAAGACAAGTGCCAGTGCACAAACGCTTATCAAATTTCTGACCAAATCACTCTTGTTGATGTTCTGTCAGACAGAGAAAGTCACATGAGCAAGTCCAGAATTAATGTGGAAGATCACAAAACTGTATGAATACAGGGAGGTAGGATACCTCGGGAACCACCAAGATAACAATGTGCTACTTGTCATTCAACCTTTTTTGTTGAATAAATGAGTATAATAGACCTGGCTGGAGAATAGGGTTTACTCATTTGATGGATCAATAAATACTTAACAAGCCCTACCACATGCCAGGTCTGATCTGATTGATTGCATTTATTCAACAATTGTCTGAAAGTCATTTGGTGATACAGTTTTCAGAAGACCAAAAATTGTGTTGATTCTTTTGAGTGAAGACATAGCGAACTTTTGTGTTTTACATAATAAATAAGCCTATTAATGCATTTTAAGAATATTTAGTCCACTGCACGTGAAATGCCCCTCAAAAAGGAGCCCAAAAGAACTGTGCCTCTAATCAGCTATGATTTAATAATAATAAAAATAAAATAATAATTAAAAAAGAAGAAGAAAAATTGTGCCTCTATCGTGTTTGGGTTTTGAAACAAAACCACTCTGTGCAAAATGCAGTGGCAGCCTGTATTCTTGCCGCCTTGAGTTGTAGCCTGGGCGGTATTGATGAGAGTCTTGCTTCAGGCCTCAAGCTCTTTCTTCCTGGGTATCTCATCATTTCCTTTATGGCAGTACCACCTCTAGTGATAAGAGTCCTAAATTAGAAAGCCAGGGTTTTAGATTCTCATCCTGGTTCTATTAGTACTTCACTCTGTGTCAATGTAATAAGGTCAAGATCATTTTTTTCACCAGACATCGACAATTGGCCAATATCCTGATTCCTTCTCATTTGGGGCACGAGAAAAGCATGTGCACTTGAAGTCAGGGGTAGCTATGTATCTTGCCATGGCCATGAAATATGAGAGGAAGTGAGCTGTCACTTCCAGCTCAATTTTCTACCTCATTCTTACGCCACTGTAGTAATTTTGAAGGACGCACAGATAGCGCACAACACTGAGGCATCACATGAAGGGTGGCTTCCCCGGGAAGTCACCACACCCTGAGATTTTTAAGAGATGTCTGTTACTGCAATGTAGCAAACCCTCCCCTAAGAAAACCACACTTAATAATAGCATGACATCTTAGATATGTTCTTGGTGCAAAGAACAAGTTTCATGACATGTTTAAGCAACATGAAATAAGCTAAACTTCTAGGCACGAGATGAGGAAAGAAATGCATTTCGCTCCAGAGAAGGATATATCTGAACAAAAGGAAAGAAGAAACCAAAAAGACGCTGGATGTCTGTTTGCTAACACAGCCTCTCCTTGAGATCTCTTCCTGTCTCCAGTGGATTTTAAACATTTGCGAGTGCTTGGCAAGAGCAGAGCTGTTTGCAATATTTATTAATATGCTTTTGTTTACCATTCGTTTGTTTGCTCATGGTTTTGTTTGTTTTAACGGAAGCTGGTGAAGGAGCTGATGCTTAACACACAGGTTGGCACAGGAAAAAATAAAGACGGGGGAGGAGACAAGATGCCTGAGTGAAGCCAGCTTCCCACAGAGGCTCCTGTCCAGAAGGATAGTTAAAGGACAAAAATTTAGCAAGTAACCTGGTGGATTTGAGCTGCACTAAGAGAGAAGGTTGAAGAACAAACGTCAACCCTGCTGAGGCAAGCTGCGACCACAAAGATACAAACAAAAGGTACAAAATCCATCACCAAGCAGACGGGAGTCCCCTCCCCCTGGAGAACAGCTCAGAGTGCCCCACAAACAATCAGGCAGAGTTCAAAGTTCCTCCCACTACATTCCACAGGAGAGACCCTCTAAAAACTGAACCTACCTCACCTACTAGGGTGCCACGGCGTTCTTCTGCCAGGCATAAAATTGTATATAGTCTCTACCTGGAATTCTGAGCTCCTAGCACTCCCCTCCACTCACACTGAGGTCTGGAGGCCAGTCCCCCAGGAGTTCAGAGTCTTGAGTGATTTCTCGAGGGGTGTGGACGGTGCCTGGACTGCAGCTGCTCAGCGCTGGCTCTGGGGCACAGGAGCGAGGAGAGGACAGTCGGCTGAGAGGGGACCATACCGGAGCAGTGGTTCCCTGAGGCACAATGTGGCAGCTGTCTTTTGGTGACAATATGGCCAGGCATAAAACTGTGTAAAACTGTGTGTGTTCTCTGCCCGCAATCCTGGGCTCCCGGTGCAACCCTCCGCTCTCACTCTGAGATCTGGAGGCCTTTCCCCCAGGAGTCCAGACTCCTGGGCGATTGCTCGAGGGGTGTGGACAGTGCCGGGGCTGCAGCCGGTCAGTGCAGACTCTGGGGTGTGGGAGCAGAGAGAGGATGAAGCAGTGGTTCCCTGAGGCATAAAACAGCAGCCCTCTTTTGGCAGCAATAGGCTCACTACGGGATATTCTGAAGCCACAATTCCCATCTCCCTGGGCAACCAGAGCCTGTGAGTAAAGGATTTGCCTGAGGCAACACCAACTTGCAAACCAGGGAAACTCCCAGGGTGGGGCTGACCCAGAGGTCCGCTTTACTGAGCCTAAGACGCACCTGGCCCTCAGGGGATCGTCAGCCTACAGACAATACAAGAGCAAAGACAAGTTGATTTGGAACTCAATTCAGCTTCTCTTCTGCAGGGGAAATGCAAAGTTGCTCTGTTCTGTCAGTAACATTAATCAGGGGCGAGACTGGACCTGAGTGAAAAACCCCCAACCTTCATCAAGCGCCCAAGGTTGTCAGGCCTCACCTCCTCGTGCTAGAGAGAGGCAGAGCACAGCGGCCTGGCAGACTTCCTTGTGATTCAGGCAGGTGCAAACTCCTGGAGTATCAGTTCACTACAGGCAACTGGGTCAGCCAACTGCAGGGCTATCAGCGACTGGGTGTGACAGTGGTGCAAGGTGGGGAAGGAGGCATCAACCTTCCCAGACTGATCTATTGGCTGGTGGCTCCTCCTGACTCCACGCAACACTGGAGCAAGCCACACCAGAGTAGTCACCAGACCCCTGTGATCCAGTTCCCAGAGACCTCTTAAACTCTCTCACCTGAGACAGGTGCAGACTGAGACAATTGATTTGGACCTTTTGAACTGAACCAATCGCCTGAGAACAAATCAGGTGGTGCCCCGGGTGCACAGTTGTAGGAAGGTTTGATTTTCCATTTCCAATTGTTGCCTGTGGTGGGTGGGGTGACTTAATTGCTGATATTTCTCCACAGCTGAGACTTCAATCCAGAGTATCTGTTTCACTAGGGTGGAACAGAAACCAGCTGAAAACAAGACAGAACCACTTAGCCCCATCACAACAGACAGGGCCCCAGTTTCTCAGGCCACAAAACTGTACAGGCCCTCGACATAGCCCCAGGGGAAAAAATCAAAGGGAGTAAAACAACCATGGGGCGGAATCAGCGGAAAAACTCTGGTAACATAAATAACCAGAATAGATCACCCCCCCCCAAGGAAAGATATGGCAGATGTAATTGAAGATCCCATCCATAAACAACTGGCTGAGACGTCAGAAATCGAATTCAGAATTTGGATTGCAGACAAGATTAATAAAGTAGAATTAGGAATTCGAGGAGAAATTCAAAAGTTGTCTCAAGAATTTAATGAATTTAAAGACAAAACCACCAAAGACTTAGACTTACTGAAGAAAGAATTTGCAGCCCTCAAAGATATGAAAAATACAGTAGAATCCCTCTGCAACAGAATGGAGCAAGCAGAAGAAAGGATTTCTGACATTGAAGATAAAGCCTTGGAATGCTCCCAAACTCTCAAAGAGGAAGAGAAATGGAGAGCAAAAACAGATCATTCTCTCAGAGAGCTCTGGGATAATTCGAAGAAGGTCAATATCCAAATCATTGGAGTTCCTGAAACCGATGAAGTTGCCTCGCTGGGCACAGAGGCCTTTCTGTGTGAAATTCTGAAAGAGAATTTTCCAGACATGCCTAGAGATTCTGAAATTCAGATAGCAGACAGCTTCAGAACCCCAGCATGACTCAACGCCAATAAGACATCCCCCAGGCATATCATAATTAACTTCACTAAAGTTAATATGAAGGAGAAAATTCTCAAAGCGGCCAGGAGAAAGAAAACCATTACCTTCAAAGGGAAGAATATTAGAACGACTGCAGATCTCTCCGCTGAAACTTTTCAAGCCAGAAGAGGGTGGTCATTGACTTTTAATCTCCTAAAGCAAAATAACTTTCAACCCCGGATCTTGTATCCAACTAAACTGAGTTTCATTTATGATGGAGAAATTAAATACTTTAATAACATTCATATGTTGAAGAAATTTTCCATAACCAAACCAGCTCTTCAGGATATTCTCAGACCTATCCTCCATAATGACCAACCCAATCCTATACCACAAAAGTAAACTCACTTAGAAACTTTGGATCAATCTCCAATTTCCACACTGGTGAAAGGATTAAAAATGCCCATTGGACTTTTGAAAAACTCAATACCCACAATTTCACCAGACTTATCAATATTCTCCATTAATGTGAAGGGCTTAAACTGTCCTCTAAAGAGGCATAGGTTAGCTGACTGGATACAAAAACTCAGGCCAGATATTCGTTGCATACAAGAGTCACATTTTAACTTAAAAGACAAATACAGACTCAGGGTGAAAGGATGGTCATCCATATTTCAGGCAAATGGTAATCAGAAAAAAGCAGGTGTTGCAATTTTATTTGCAGATACAATAGGCTTAAACCAACAAAAGTAAGGAAGGACAAGAATGGTCACTTCATATTTGTTAAGGGTAATACTCAGTATGATGAGATTTCAATTATTAATATCTATGTACCCAACCAGAATGCACCTCAATTTATAAGAAAAACTCTAACAGACATGAGCAACTTGATTTCCTCCAGCTCCATAATAGTCGGAGATTTCAACACTCCTTTGGCAGTGTTGGACCGATCCTCCAGAAAGAAGCTGAGCAAAGAAATCTTAGATTTAAACCTAACCATCCAAAATTTGGATTTAGCAGACATCTACAGAACATTTCATCCCAACAAAACTGAATACATATACTTCTCATTAGCCCATGGAACTTACTCCAAAATTGATCACATCTTAGTTCACAAGTTTACCCTCAGTAAATTTAAAGGAATAAAAATTATTCCATGCATCTTCTCAGACCACCATGGAATAAAACATGAGCTGAGTAAAAACAGGAATCTGCATACACAAACAAAAACATGGAAGTTAAATTACCTTACGCTGAATGATAGCTGGGTCAGAGATGAGATTAAGAAAGACATCACCAATTTTTTGGAACAAAACGACAATGAAGACACGAACTAACAGAACATCTGGGACACCGCAAAGGCAGTTCTAAGAGGGAAATTTATAGCACTGCAAGCCTTCCTCAAGAGAACAGAAAGAGAGCAAGTTAACAACTTAATGGGACATCTCAAGCAACTGGAAAAGGAAGAACATTCCAACCCCAAACCCAGTAGAAGAAAAGAAATAACCGAAATTAAAGCAGAATTAAATGAAATTGAAAACAAAAGAATAATACAACAGATCAATAAAACAAAAAGCTGGTTTTTTGAAAAGGTCAATAAAATAGATAAACCTTTGGCCAACCTAATCAGGAAAAAAAGAGTAAAATCTCTAATCTCATCAATCAGAAACAATAAAGACGAAATAACAACAGACTCCTCAGAAATCAAAAAAATCCTTAATGAATACTACAAGAAACTTTATTCTCAGAAATATGAAAATCTGAAGGAAATTGACCAATACTTGGAAGCACGTCATCTTCCAAGACTTAGCCAGAATCCAATGGAAATGTTGAACAGGCCAATATCAAGTTCGGAAACAGCATCAACCATACAAAACCTCCCTAAAAAGAAATGCCCCGGGACCAGATGGTTTCACGTCAGAATTCTACCAAACCTTTAAAGAGGAATTAATACCTATGTTACTCAACCTGTTCCAAAATGTAGAAAAAGAAGGAAGACCACCCAACACGTTCTACGAAGCAAACATCACCCTGATCCCCAAACCTGGAAAAGACCCAACAAGAAAAGAAAATTATAGACTGATATCACTAATGAATATAGATGCAAAAATATTCAACAAGATCCTGACAAACAGAATCCTGCAACACATCAAACAAATTATACATCATGACCAAGTTGGTTTTATCCCAGGGTCTCAAGGCTGGTTCAATATACGTAAATCTATAAATGTAATCCAACACATAAACAAATTAAAAAACAGAGACCATATGATTCTCTCAATCGATGCAGAAAAAGCTTTTGATAATATCCAGCATCCCTTCATGATCAGAACACTTAAGAAAATTGGTATAGAAGGGACATTTCTTAAACTGATAGAGGCTATCTACAGCAAACCCACAGCCAATATCATATTGAATGGAGTTAAATTGGAATCATTTCCACTCAGATCAGGAACCAGACAAGGCTGCCCATCGTCTCCATTGCTTTTTAACATTGTAATGGAAGTTTTAGCCACCGCAATTAGGGAAGAAACAGTGATCAAGGGTATCCATATAGGGTCAGAAGAGATCAAACTTTCACTCTTTGCAGATGATATGATTGTATATCTGGAAAACACTAAGGACTCTACTACAAAACTCTTAGAAGTGATAAAGGAATACAGCAGCGTCTCAGGTTACAAAATCAACATTCATAAATCGGTAGCCTTTATATATACCAACAGTAGTCAAGCTGAAAAAACAGTTAAGGACTCTATCCCATTCACAGTAGTGCCAAAGAAGATGAAATATTTGGGAGTTTATCTAACAAAGGACGTGAAATATCTCTATAAAGAGAACTATGACACTCTAAGAAAAGAAATAGCTGAAAATGTTAACAAATGGAAAAACATACCATGCTCATGGCTGGGAAGAATCAACATTGTTAAAATGTCCATACTACCCAAAGCAATATATAATTTCAACGCAATCCCTATTAAAGCTCCACTGTCATACTTTAAAGATCTTGAGAAAACAATACTTCATTTTATATGGAATCAGAAAAAACCTCGGATAGCCAAGACATTACTCACAAATAAAAACAAAGCAGGAGGAATTACACTACCAGACCTCAGACTATACTACAAATCAATAGTGATCAAAACAGCATGGTATTAGCACAAAAACAGAGAAGTAGATGTCTGGAACAGAATAGAGAACCAAGAGATGAATCCAGCTACTTACCATTATTTGATCTTTGACAAGCCAATTAAAAACGTTCAGTGGGGAAAAGATTCCCTATTTAACAAATGGTGCTGGGTGAACTGGCTGGCAACCTGCAGAAGACTGGAACTGGATCCACATCTTTCACCATTAACTAAGATAGACGCTCACTGGATTAAAGATTTAAACTTGAGACAGGAAACTATACAAATACTACAGAAGAGTGCAGAGAAAACCCTTGAAGAAATAGGTCTGGGCAAGTATTTTATGAGGAGGACCCCCCGGGCAATTGAAGCAGCTTCAAAAATACACCACTGGGACCTGATCAAACTAAAAAGCTTCTGCACAGCAAAGAACACAGTAAGTAAAGGAAGCAAACAGCCCTCACAATGGGAGAAGATATTTGCAGGTTATGTCTCCAACAAAGGTTTAATAACCAGAATCCATAGAGAACTCAAACGCATTAGCAAGAAAAGAACAAGGGATCCCATCACCGGCTGGGCAAGGGACTTGAAGAAAAACTTCTCTGAAGAAGACAGGCGTGTGGCCTTCAGACATATGAAAAAATGCTCATCATCTTTAATCATCAGAGAAATGCAAATCAAAACTACGTTGAGATATCATCTAACTCCAGTGAGACTAGCCTATATCACAAAATCCCAAGACCAGAGATGTTGGTGCGGATGTGGAGAAAAGGGAACACTTTTGCACTGCTGGTGGGAATGCAAATTAATACATTCCTTTTGGAAAGAGATATAGAGAACACTTAGAGATCTAAAAATAGATCTGCCATTCAATTCTGTAATCTCTCTACTGGGCTTATACCCAGAAGACCAAAAATCACATCATAACAAAGATATTTGTACCAGAATGTTTATTGCAGCCCTATTCATAATTGCTAAGTCATGAAAAAAGCCCAAGTGCCCATCGATCCATAAATGGATTAATAAATTGTGGTATATGTACACCATGGAATATTATGCAGCCTTAAAGAAAGATGGAGACTTTACCTCTTTCATGTTTACATGGATGGAGCTGGAACATATTCTTCTTAGTAAAGTATCTCAAGAATGGAAGAAAAACTACCCAATGTACTCAGCCCTACTATGAAACTAATTTAGGGCTTTCACATGAAAGCTATAACCCAGTTATAACCTAAGAATAGGGGGAATGGGGAAAGGGAGGGGAGGGAGGGAGGAGGTGGGTAGAGGGAAGGGGATTGGTGGGATTATACCAGCAGTGCATCTTACAAGGGTATATGTGAAACTTGGTAAATGTGGAATGTAAGTGTCTTGGCACAGTAACTGAGAGAAGGCCAGGAAGGCTATGTTAAGCAGTGTGATGAAAGTGTGTCAAACGGTCTGTGAAGCTAGTGAATGATGCCCCATGATCATATCAATGTACACAGCTATGATTTAATAAAAAAAAATAAATAAATAAAAGAAAAAATAAAGACAGCTTGTGCCACCACAGAAGCTGGAGGTGGAGATGGCCATAAAGTCAAGATGTAGGCCCTTGGTAATTCATAGAACTCTCCACCACCATCACTGTCACCACCACAGCAGCAGCAGTTTACACGTACCAAGCATTCACCTGTGTCAGGCAACAATCTAAGCACTTTACGTTATGAAAACACTTAATCCTTGTAAAACTTTTAAACTACGTACTATTGTTACCCTCATTGTTCAGATAAGGAAATGGAGGCATTTGGAAGTTAAACATCACAGCTACACAAACAGTGTCTCTTTATGAAACATGTTCCAAAGGACTGGCTCCTTCCTGTCCTTCAGATCTTCACACAAATGCTTTGTTTTCTAGGAGATTCCCCCAGGCACTATTTCACCCTTGTCTTTCTCTGTCATAGCACCTATCACAATATGGTGAAAATTATTTATTTTATTTATTTATTTATTTATTTATTTTGAGACAGAGTCTCACTATCCTGCCTTTGGTAGACTGCTATGGCATCACAGCTCACAGAAACCTCAAACTCTTGGGCTTTAGAGATTCTCTTGTCTCAGCCTCCCAAGTAGATGGGACTACAGGCACCCACCACAATGCCCAGCTACTTTTTTGTTGTAGTTGTCATTGTTGTTTTTAGCAAGCCCAGGCTGAGTTCAAACCCACCAGCCCCCAAGTATGTGGCTGGCCTAACCACTGAGCCATGGGTGCCAAGCTGGAAAATTTTTATTTTTTAAACAGAAGCATTGTTTCCCTTCCCTAAGCTCCACCACCACAAGAGTAATGCTTGCCTTGTCTACTGTTTTGTGCCCCTGCCAGGAATGAATGAACATGAAGTGGAGAATGAAGGTAGGAATTAGAATGTGGAGAAATTAGAATGCTTTCAACTGAAAATAACAAACTATCTGATTAAAATGACATTGAAAAAATAAGATTTTTTTTTCTTTTCACGTAACAAAAAGTCCAGTGTGGACAGTTCTGGGCCTTTGTGGAGCCCACGGGACAAATTTCCTTGTACCCTCTAAAGGTTCACTGAAAAAAAAAAAAACTGTCTAAAGGCAGATTAATAGGAGAAAAAAGGATTCAAATTTTATTTAATGTGCATAAATATGGAAGCCATGCAAAAAATATGAGACACAAAGAGGGGCCAGATGGTTGAGTTTTAAGTGTTCTCTTTACAGGCGAGAGATGTATGAGCCTGGAAGACAGACATTATTTTGGATGTGATTTCCTTTGGAAGCTTGTATGGAACAAGTTGTAGGAAGGTCAGGGGCAGAACTGCACATGATGGAGTTTCCAAGGTAATCTCTCCGAGCTGCCCTTGGAACAGATGAGAAATCTGTCTGGACCTGGTAACAACCCCTAATCTCTTCTTGCTCTAGTGGTTCATCTTTCCTGGTTATTTGGTGAGGTTCCCAGAGAGGGATTCTTCAGACAATCACATTTCATTTGGAAAGAAGCTCTCCTGGTCAGATAAGAAAATCCCAGAGAGGCCCTCCCAGAGGTGCTTCTTTGGGAAGGAGGATCCGAGACAGGGATGTAGGGAACATCAGAGAGAGAGGCCTTGCAATTTTCAATGCACTCAGTATGTCAAAGAGCCATACTTTGGGGAATCAATTTCTCCACCCCCAGCAATTTATTTACTAGCCATCAATCTTGACTCTTGTCCTTCCGTTGATGGGCACAATAGGGCTCCCACGTGTAACTGAGTCTCCATGTAACCACATTCAAAGGTTTGGAGAAGCAAGAAGTTGCCCTTTAATCAAGATGGAAAATCTTTCTCCCTGAATTCCCTTCTGGTCCCACTGGCCAAGATAGATGGTATGCCCACGATTTGGCAAGAATAGGGCTCCCATGTGTAACTGAGTCTCCATGCAACCACATTCAAAGGTTTGGAGAAGCAAGAAGTTGCCCTTTAATCAAGATGGAAATCTTTCTCCCTGAATTCCCTTCTGGTCCCACTGGCCAAGGTAGATGGTATGCCCACGATTTGGCAAGAAAGGCTGAGAAAATGCAAAGCCAGCACATGCAGTAAGAGGCAAGCTCCATCACACAGAAAAGCAGCCATGACAGGCAGCCAACAGTACTCTCCACAGGAGGCAACTCAGGGAGAGACCACAGTGCCTTGGCCACCATCTTTGCATCTCCTCCAGAGACAGTAAACAGATACGCATGGAGTAACGGCCCAAAATTGTTTATTAAGTATGTAAATCAAAACTCAAGCTCAGGGGAAAGGAGTCCTTTACTTCAGATGAGAAAGTCTTCTTGGAACAACCCTTGACAAGACTAGAAAGTGATAAAACCTTTCAAAAAAGCAATTTGGCAGCATGACCCAAAAGCTTTGAGAAATGAGCATATTTCTTCACCTAAATAACTCCACTTGTAGTAATCTACCCTAAATAAATAATCAGATCCACTAGTTAATGAGTATACAGAAAGAAAAAAACAAATAGAGATGTATAATGTGCAAAGATGTCTACCAAACACTGTTCATAATATGAAATGCAGGGACAACCTGAATGCCTAATAATAATTGAGTGATTAAAAAATTATAATACTTTGGAATCATATTTTATATATTTAGTCACATAGGAAAATGTTCCTGAGTTAAAGTGAAAAACAAGTTACAAAATTATATACACATAAAACGAATTTAAAATAATGTTTTCTGTAAGTTAGAATTTATATTTTTACATATAAATAAGAAAAACGTGCTCTTTTCCAGCAGACATATCAAAGTGTTACCAGAGGTCATTTCTGAATATAGGATAGTAGGAATTTTTATCTCCTTCTTTGTCCTTTTTTTGATGTTCAAGTTTTCTTTAGTGAAGGTGGATAACATGTATAATCTTTAAAATGTAAATATCATGTTTTTAAACATCTTTTTCATTGAGTTTGGGAAAGAATTCTGGGGGGGGTCATTCTGCCTTGCTGGAAACAATTAAGCTGATACCAACTTGTGTCTTTTTGCTCACAGTAGGCATTTGCTATCTGTTTTTGTTTTTGTTTTTGTTTTTTTTTGAGATAGAGCCTTGGGTAGTGTGCCATGGCATCAGAGCTCAAACAACCTCCAACACCTGGACTTAAGCGAGTCTCTTGCCTCAGCCTCCCAAGTAGCTGGGATTACAGGCACCTGCCACAATGCCGGCTATTTTTTGGTTGTAGTTGTCATTGTTCTTTGGCAGGCCTGGGCTGGATTTAAACCCACCAGCTCTAGAGTATGTGGCTGGTGCCTTAGCTGCTTGAGCGATAGGCGCTGAGCCTGCTGTCTGTTTTGATTAATGAATGGAAAGGTAGCAGGAATGAAGACGCACCGAATCTGCTCATTCTCCATGAAGGGAAAGTATAGACAGGAAAGAATCTTCACCAGCTTCACCTACCTGCTGCAGGGCAGGGCAGTGGGAGAAAATGTGAAAGCTACATAATCTAAGAGCTTAGACTTTGATGTTAAATAGACCTGGGTTCAAATCCCACCTCCATCACCAATAAAGCTAAGTAAGCTTAGGCAACTTACTCGCTCTCATGACCTCTGTGTTATGGCACAGAATTAAACTTACATCTAACAAATCTGGTGGGAGAGAGATCCCAGGAGGAAGACACTTCACACCGTGCTGTGTGGCATATAGAAGGCACTGATATTTGCTGACTGTCATTTTTGTGGCTGTTGTTACCATTATCATCAGTCCAGCATCATCTCAGCTGTTCTCCTCCCTCCTTCACGTACTCTCCGCCTCGAGACCCTGAAGGTTGGCAGTCAGCCCCTGCTAGGACGGTAGGACCTGCCCCAGCCTCCACCACACCTTGTCACTGCTAATTCACAAACTGTTAACTCTTCTGCTGACCAAGAGCAGGATATATTTATGAAACATTTTGCATTGTACGAAGCCTTTTGCAAAAGGTGCCATAGTTCAGACAAAATGGACTTCCTTTAGCTTAGGGAGAAATTCTCAATTATTCCTTTGAGCCTTCCAAACTCCCTAGCTAGTTAAGAAATCTAAAGCAAATTTCCAGAGCATTAAGCACTTTGCAAAATAAAGTGGCTCTAAATATGTAAAGCTTTTTCAAAAGCATGAAATAAATTATACCCGCTGTTAATAACTTAAACATGGGCCAAAACTCTTTAAAATAAAACAAGTTGATCATCTTCAAAGTACTTTTGCTTATGTCCTTTAAATCTTCACAGAACATTAATGTAGGAATTACTCTTACGTTCAGATGAGAAGGAGCCTGAGAGAGTAAAATTAACTGAGTGATTAACCAAAAAAGCATTAATAACAGTAATTTCTGCCCCTAACGTCTCTTGGTATTACTTAAGATAAGGCTCAGTGGATTCATTTGCAAAGTGGGGATACCCAAGGGCATGTCACAGAGATGCATTCAAAACATAGTCCTTATTGTTACTGGGCAGTCACTATGTTCAGTGAGCTCTCATTTTAACCTCACAACAGCAGCCCTATGATGTGGCACTATTATTCCCATTTTCCGATGAGAATATTGAGGTTTGAAGCAATTTAGTAACTTGCTCAAAGTTAAGGTCAGTATTTGTTTGGTCCCTCTGTCAGGCCTCCAAGCCACTGCTCTTAAAACCCCTAGTGGTCTCTCTTGTTCCATCCATCTCTCTATATTGTTACAGCCAACTGCTCCCATAGCTTGTCGGGCCTGGGACTGGCCAGGTCTGGGGCCAGCTTATCTAGACGTGGACCACTGAGTACCTTGCTCTGGAACAATTACCCTTAGATGCCTGAGGGCTATTTGCTGTAGCCAGAGAGAGAGAAAGAGTCTTTGAGAGAAAGCAGCAGTCTCAATAGAAGAATGAGTCTTAGAGCCTTTCACAGAGACGCCACGCAGGTGTTCTGCAGGCAGAAGAGATTGAGTCAGAGTGAGCAGATCCAGGATAGAACAGCAGCCCACCCCCCCCACCCCACCCTCCAACTGTCTACTCCTGTTGCTACTTGTAGAGGTGATTTCGTGGCTACTTGCACCACAGATGTAGAGACGGCCAATCACTGATACTCTCATCTCCCGAGCTCTCATGGTTGGAGAGCCAAATCCCTCCCCGTGCCCTTTTCATCAAGGTGTTTCATTATTGAGCTACAGGTGTTTCTTATAACTCTCATTCCTCCTAGCCATAGGCTATAGGCCACTACAATATATACTATTCTTCTGTAGCTGGGACCACACTGCCAATATCTGGGTCTCTTGTTCCAATGGGCAGCAGATCAGCGGGAAGAGATGAGCTGTTCCTCAATAGGTTGCCCATTTGGAGCTTGTTTCCAGGTAAACAATTCAACATTTTCAATGAGTTTGCTCCACTCTAAGTGCTTAGTGCTTTTGTGACACAAGGTCTCTCAACTAACATTTGCAGAATCATTTGGTTATGATGCTGTGATGGTGAATTTTACACATCAACTTGGCTAGGCCACAGGGTGCCCAGATATTTGTTCAAACATTATTCTGAGTGTTTCTGTTAGGGTGCACTTGGATGAGATTAACATTTTAATTGGTAGGGTAACAAAGATTGCCCTCCTCCTCAATGGGAATAGGCCTTATCCAATCAGTTAAAGAAAGCCTGGATAAAACAAAAAAGACTGACCCTCCCCTGAATAAGAAAACATTCTCCAGCAGACAGAATCTGGACTTCACCTGCACCATCCACTCTCCTAGTTCTCAAGTCCGTTGGCCCACCCTACAGGTTTGGACTTGCCAGCCTCCACATCACATGAGTTTTTTCCTTATAATAAATCACACACATATATCATATCTATGAGATATATATCAGCCTTAGTTGTCATTTTCCCAGCACTAGGGGAGACAGAATAGGAACTTCTTTCTCTTAGTTTGTAGGAAGAAAAAAGCACTTTTATATATACATTTGCCTCCAGATCTTTTACCTATTGAGTAAACAGCACAGCCAACACCAGGGATGTTTCAAGCATCGGTTCTTCACCCTTGCATTGAGCTGAATGGTGGTCTCCAAAAAGATAAGTCCATTTCCTGATTCTCAGAAACTGTGACTATGACCTTCCTTGGAAAAAGGGTCTTTGCAGATGTAAATAAGGATCTCAAGATGAGATCATCCTGAATTACATGTGTGGGCCTTAAATCCCACAAGTATCCTTGTAACACTTACACTACTAAGCACACAGTAAACACTTAATGGAAATGCTTCAATTAAGACCCAGCTAGACCTTAATTTGGAAATCTTTCTTTGTTTCTTTTAGAGATTCATGATCTTTTCTTTTGGCTAGAATTAAAAAGGTGTCCTTGGAAGACATAAATTGGATTAAAATAAAAGCTCTCAGAATGTAGGCTAAAACTAAGCCAAAATATAAAACACATAAAGTAGTGACAGGGTAGGGGGTAGTCCTTTAAGCCTTTCGACATATAATTAATAGAGAACTAAACCCAATTTCAAAATTACCAAATACATAGATTTAAAGAGAGTCACAGTGCTCAACATGTCACAGTATACTAGGGCAAATTCCACTGATCAGTCAGAGAAAGGGAGGTTAGGAAAAGGATAGAAAGGTTTTGCAAAAAAATAAAATAAAATAATAAAAACAAAGTAAAAAAAAAAATCCTACTGCCAATAAATCAATAAAAGCTTTTGTCATACAATCATAAACTGCGCTCAAATAAGTTTGAATTTAGTATTCCCAAGTTCAATTCTTTCATTTATTTAACATTTATTAAACATCTATAAGTAGTTTCTGACCACCAAGTTATATTATCGAGTGGAGAGGTACAAACAATTGCAATGTATGGTAGAAAGAACTGAGCATCACAGATGAACAATCAAAGGGAAAAGACGTTTACTGTGTATTTCCAGAGAAAGCACTAACACAGATAGCTGCCCAGATCTCTTCTGGATGTGATAAGTCTAATTCCAGACTGTCATTAGAGTCAGTATACAAAGCCTTTCTATCGGATAGTTTTACTCTATCTTGACACTATTAAACCAAACACAATTTCACTCATGTATGTTGTCTGTTTCTCTTCCTCTATCAGAATGTAGGCTTCATGCCTGCTTGGATCTGTTGCACTCTATAATACTGCCTTATTCACAGGAGATATTCAACAAATATGTGCTGAATGATGAACCAAAACACAATCTCTGTTCAAGCATTAGCTTGAGAGAATGGAATCCAGGCGGCCCTCAAGCATACCCTTTAGCACAATGGTTCTCAACCTTCCTAATGCCGCAACCCTTTAATACAGTTCTTGTGGGTCGCAACTCACAGTTTGAGAACCGCTGTATTAGCAGAAGGTGCCATCTTTGCTCATTTGTGCTGCTGGAACAAAATACCTGAGACTGACTAATTTATAAATAACAGAATTTTTTTTTTTTTAAGACAGAGTCTCACACTGTCACTCTGGGTAGAGTGCTGCGGTATCATCATAGCTCACAGCAACCTCAAACTCTTAGGCTCAAGAGATCCTCTCACCTCAGCCTCCCAAGTAGCTTGGACTACAGATGCATACCACCATGCATGGCTAGTTCTTTTATTTTTAGTAGAGAGAGGGTCTTGCTCTTGCTCAAACTGGTCTTGAACTTCTGAGCTAAAACAATCCACCTGCCTTGGCCTCCCAGAGTGCTAGAATTACAGGTGTGACCCACCATGCCCAGCCAATAAATAAAATATTTCTCACAGCTTAGAAGCTGGAAGTCTGAAATCAAGACACACATAGGTCTGGTGTCTGGTGAGCTCTGCTTTCTGTCCTTCAAGATGGTGACTTATTGGTGTGGCTGGTGGAGAGGACAGATGCTGTGTCCTTATGTGGTGAAAGGACAGAAGGGAAAAAGACTCAAATGCTGTCTGAAGCCCCTTAAATAAGGACTTTAATCCCACTCAGAAGGGCCCTTGTGACCTAATTTCTCCCTGAAGATCCCATCTTAATATTATTGCATTGGAGATTAAGTTTTAACACAAATTTTAAACAGGATGAAAATATTCAAACCATAGCAAATTCTATAGCAAGTCCTCCAAAAGAGATCAACACCCTCCTGACCTTCCTCATTCACCATCCTCCAACTGTAAATATGGTTTCAAAGCAAAATTTGCTTTTATAATCTTGCTTTCTTGCTCTTAACTAATTGGGCAGAACAGACATGTCACTGAAACTCAGCCAATCCAATTCTCTTCCCTGGGATTGAATTTTGGCTTTGTAATAATAGGGGAAGTTTCACAAAATGACCTATTAAAATCATTTCCAGATCCAGTGCAAAGGAAGGAGAATCTGCATAATGTTACAAAAGTCATCATTGGAACTCTGGACAACACAGCACAAAGAAGAAAATAAAATGACCACTCATCAGAGTTTCTAATAATGAAAAATAGGACATAGCTGACATGCCCAAAAAGAAACAGATCAAATATTAAGGGGGCGGAGACAAGATGGCTGACTGAAGCCAGCTTTCCCCAGAGGCTCCCATCCAGAAGGAGCGTTAAAGGACAGAAATTTGGCAAGTAACCTGGTAGATTTGAGCTGCACCAAGAGAGAAGGTTGAAGAATGCACATCAACCCCACTGAGGCGAGCTGAGACCACAAGGATACAAACAAAAGGTATAAAATCCATCACCAAGTGGACGGGAGTCTCCTCCCCCATGAGAATGGCTCAGAGTGCCCCACAAACAAACGGGCAGAGTTCAAAGTTTCTCCCACTACACTCCACCAGAGAGACCCTCTAAAAACTGGACGTACTTCCCCTACTAGGGTGACACGGCATTCTCCTGCCAGGCATAAAACTGTATAAACCACTGTACATATTATTCTCTACCTGCAGCTCTGAGCTCCCAGCACTCCTCTCCACTCTCACTCTGAGCTCTGGAGGCCTGTCCCCCAGGAGTCTGGATTCTTGGATGATTTCTCGAGGGGTGTGGACAGTCAGTGCCTGAACCGCAGCCAGTCGGTGCTGACTCTGGGGCACGGGAGCAAAGAGAGGACTGTCAGCTGGGAGGGAAACACACCAGAGCAGCAGTTCCCTGAGGCACAGAGCAGCAGCTGTCTTTTAGTGGCAATACGGCCAGGCATAAAACTGTGTAGAACTGTTCTCTACCTGCAACTCTGAGCTCCCAGCACTCCCCTCCACTCTCACTCTGAGGTCTGGAGGCCTGTACCCCAGGAGTCCAGATTCTTGGGTGATTTCTCGAGGGGTGTGGACAGTGTCTAAACTTCAGCTGGTCAGTGCTGACTCTGAGGCATGGGAGTGAGGAGAGGATGGTTGGCTGAGAGGGAACCACACTGGAGCAGCGTTCCCTGAGGCACAGAGCAGCAGCCATCTTTTAGCAACAATACAGCTCACTCCCAGATATTCTGAAACCACACCCCCTGTCTCCCTGGGCAGCCAGAGGAGGCCGGCAACCACCATGAACAGATCTGGGATGGAAACGCAGGCCCCATGAGTAAAGGATTTGCCTGAGGCGGTACCAACCTGGGTAGAGCACAGGGACTAGAAACGCACTCACAGACCCCACAAGTTCCCAGGGCAGGGCTGACCCAGAGAACCGCTTTACTGAGCCTAAGATGCACCTGGCCCTCAGGGCATCATCAGCCTATAGACAAAGGAAGGCAGCAAGATAGAACCGACAAGGGAATTTAGCAGGAACAGAAACAAAATCCCGCAAAGTTGTTCTGCTCTGTTCTGTCAGTAACATCAATCAGGGGCGGGGCTGGAACTTAGTGAACACCCCCTAGCCTTCATCAAGCACCCGAGGTTGTCAGGCCTCACCTCCTCCTACTAGGTAGAGGCAGAGTGCAGTGGCCTGGCTGAACAGAAATAGATTTCCTTGTGATTCAGGCAGGTACAAACCCATGGAGTATCTGTTCACTACAGGCAACTGGGTCAGCCAACTGCAGGGCTATCAGTGACTGGGTGTCACAGTGGTGCAAGGTGGGGAAGGAGGCATCAACCTTCCCAGACTGATCTATTAGCTGGTGGCTCCTCCTGACTCCACGCAACACTGGAGCAAGCCACACCAGAGTAGTCACCAGACCCCTGTGATCCAGTTCCCAGAGACCTCTTAAACTCTCCCACCTGAGACAAGTGCTGACTGAGACAATTGATTTGGATCTTTTGAACGGAGCCAATCGCCTGAGGACTATTCAAGTGGTGCCCTGGGTGTGTGGTTGTATGAAGGTTTGATTTTCCTTTTCCAATTGTTGCCCGTGGTGGGTGGGATGACTTAATTGCTGGTATTTCTCCACAGCTGAGACTTCAACCTAGAGTAACTGTTTCACTAGGGTCGAACAGAAACCAGCAAAAAACAAGACAGAACCACTTAGCCCCACCACGCCAAACAGGGCCCCAGTTTCTCAGGCCATAGCACTGTACAGGTCCTTGACAAAGCTCCAGGGGAAAAATCAAAGGGTGTAAAACAATCATGGGGTGGAATCAGCGGAAAAACTCTGGGAACATGAATAACCAGAATACAGCAACACCCCCAAGGAAAGATATGGCAGATGTAACTGAAGATCCCATTCATAAACAACTGGCCGAGATGTCAGAAATCGAATTCAGAATTTGGATTGCAAACAAGATTAATGAAGTGGAGGAAAATTTAGAATTAGAAATTCGAGCAGCAATTCAAAAGTCAGAATTAGGAATTCGAGGAGAAATTGAAAAGTTGTCTCAAGAATTTAACGAATTTAAAGACAAAACCACCAAAGATTTAGACACACTAAAGCAAGAATTTGCAGCCCTCAAAGATCTGAAAAATGCAGTAGAATCCCTCCATAACAGAGTGGAGCAAACAGAAGAAAGGATTTCTGACATTGAAGACAAAGCCTTTGAACGCTCCCAAACTCTCAAAGACGAAGAGAAATGGAGAGCAAAAACAGATCATTCTCTCAGAGAACTCTGGGATAATTCGAAGAAGGCTAATATCCGCCTCATTGGAATCCCTGAATCCAATGAAGTGGCCTCACTAGGCACAGAGGCTCTTCTCCATGAGATTATGAAAGAGAATTTTCCAGACATGCCTAGAGATTCTGAAATTCAGATAGCAGACAGTTTCAGAACCCCAGCATGACTCAATCCCAATAAGACATCCCCCAGGCATATCATAATTAACATCACTAAAGTTAATATGAAGGAAAAAATTCTCAAAGCAGCCAGACGTAAGAAAGCCATTACCTACAAACGGGAGAATATTAGAATGACTGCAGATCTCTCTGCTGAAACTTTTCAAGCCAGAAGAGGGTGGTCATCAACTTTTAATCTCCTAAAGCAAAATAACTTTCAACCCCGGATCCTGTATCCAGCTAAACTGAGTTTCATTTATGATGGAGAAATTAAATACTTTAATGACATTCATATGTTGAAGAAATTTGCCATAACCAAATCAGCTCTTCAGGATATTCTCAGACCTATCTTCCATAACAACCAACCCAATCCTCTACCACAAAAGTAAACTCACTCAGAAACTTTTGATCAAACTCCAACTTCCACACTGGCGAAAGCATTAAAAATGTTCATTGGACTTTTGAAAAACTCGATACCCAAAATTTTACCAGACTTATCAATATTCTCCATTATTGTGAAGGGCTTAAACTGTCCACTAAAGAGGCATAGGTTAGCTGACTGGATACAAAAACTCAGGCCAGATATTTGTTGCATACATGAGTCACATCTTACCTTAAAAGACAAACATAGACTCAGGGTAAAAGGATGGTCATCCATATTTAGGCAAATGGTAATCAGAAAAAAGCAGGTGTTGCAATTTTATTTGCAGATACAATAGGCTTTAAACCAACAAAAGTAAGGAAGAATAAGAATGGTCAGTTCATATTTGTTGAGGGTAATACTCAGTATGATGAGATTTCACTTAATATCTATGCACCCAACCAGAATGCACCTCAATTTATAAGAGAAACTCTAACAGACATGAGCAACTTGATTTCCTCCAGCTCCATAATAGTCAGAGATTTCAACATGCCTTATGCAGTGTTGGATCGATCCTCCAATAAGAAGCTGAGCAAAGAAATTTTAGATTTAATCTCACCATCCAACATTTGGATTTAGCAGACATCTACAGAACATTTCATCCCAACAAAACTGAATACACATACTTCTCATCAGCCCACGGAACATACTCCAAAATCGATCACATCTTAGGTCACAAGTCTAACCTCAGTAAATTTAAAGGAATAGAAATTATTCCTTGCATCTTCTCGGACCACCATGGAATAAAAGTTGAGCTCAGTAACAACAGGAATCTGCATACTCATACGAAAACATGGAAGTTAAATAACCTTATGCTGTATGATAGCTGGGTCAGAGATGAAATTAAGAAGGAAATTGCCAAATTTTTGGAAAAAAACAACAATGAAGACATGAATTATAAGAACCTCTGGGATACCGCAAAGGCAGTCCAAAGAGGGAAATTTATAGCACTGCAAGCCTTCCTCAAGAAAATGGAAAGAGAGGAAGTTAACAACTTAAGGGACATCTCAAGCAACTGGAAAATGAAGAACATTCCAACCCCAAACCCAGTAGAAGAAAAGAAATAACCAAAATTAGAGCAGAATTAAATGAAATTGAAAACAAAAGAATTATACAACAAATCAATAAATCAAAAAGTTGGTTTTTTAAAAAGGTCAATAAAATAGATAAACCTTTGGCCAACCTAATCAGGAAAAAAAGAGTAAAATCTCTAATCTCATCAATCAGAAACAACAAAGATGAAATAACAACAGACTCCTTAGAAATTAAAAAAATCCTGGGCGGCGCCTGTGGCTCAGTCGGTAAGGTGCTGGCCCCATATACTGAGAGTGGCGGGTTCAGACCCGGCCCCGGCCAAACTGCAACCAAACAATAGCTGGGCATTGTGGTGGGCGCCTGTAGTCCCAGCTACTTGGGAGGCTGAGGCAAGAGAATCACTTAAGCCCAGGAGTTGGAGGTTGCTGTGAGCTGTGTGAGGCCACAGCACTCTACCGAGGGCCATAAAGTGAGACTCTGTCTCTACAAAAAAAAAAAAAGAAATTAAAAAAATCCTTAATGAATATTACAAGAAACTTTATTCTCAGAAATATGAAAATCTGAAGGAAATTGACCAATACTTAGAAGCACATCACCTTCCAAGACTTAGCCAGAATCAAGTGGAAATGTTGAACAGGCCCATATCAAGTTCGGAAATAGCATCAGCCATACAAAACCTCCCTAAAAAGAAAAGCCAGGGACCAGATGGTTTCACGTCAGAATTCTACCAAACCTTTAAAGAGGAATTAGTACCTATATTACTCAACATGTTCCAAAAGGTAGAAAAAGAAGGAAGACTACCCAATACATTCTATGAAGCAAACGTCACCCTGATCCACTAACCAGGAAAAGACCCAACAAGAAAAGAAAATTATAGACCAATATCAATAATGAATATAGATGCAAAAATATTCAACAAGATCCTAACAAACAGAATCCAGCAACACATCAAACAAATTATACATCATGACCAAGTCAGTTTTATCCCAGGGTCTCAAGGCTCGTTCAATATCCGTAAGTCTATAAGTATAATTCAGCACATAAACAAATTAAAAAACAAAGACCATATGATTCTCTCAATTGATGCAGAAAAAGCTTTTGATAATATACAGCATCCCTTCATGATCAGAACACTTAAGAAAATTAGCATAGAAGGGACATTTCTTAAACTGATAGAGATCATCTACAGCAAACCCACAGCCAATATCATATTGAATGGAGTTAAATTGGAATCATTTCCACTCAGATTGGGAACCAGACAAGGCTGCCCATTGTCTCCACTGCTCTTTAACATTGTAATGGAAGTTTTAGCCACCACAATTAGGGAATAAAAGGCAATCAAGGGTATCCATATAGGGTCAGAAGAGATCAAACTTTTGCTCTCCACAGATGATATGATTGTATATCTGGAAAACACTAAGGACTCTACTACAAAACTCTTAGAAGTGATCAAGGAATACAGCAGCGTCTCAGGTTACAAAATCAACATTCATAAATCGGTAGCCTTTATATATATCAAAAATAGTCAAGTTGAAAAAACAGATAAAGACTCTATCCCATTCACAGTAGTGCCAAAGAAGATGAAATATTTGGGAGTTTATCTAACAAAGGATGTGAAATATCTCTATAAAGAGAACTATGACACTCTAAGAAAAGAAATAGCTGAAAATGTTAACAAATGGAAAAACATACCATGCTCATGGCTGGGAAGAATCAACATTGTTAAAATGTCCATACTACCCAAAGCAATATATAATTTTAAGGCAATCCCTATTAAAGCTCCACTGTCATACTTTAAAGATCTTGAGAAAACAATACTTCATTTTATATGGAATCAGAAAAAACCTCGGATAGCCAAGACATTACTCACAAATAAAAACAAAGCAGGAGGAATCATGCTACCAGACCTCAGACTATACAAATCGATAGTGATCAAAACAGCATGGTACTGGCACAAAAACAGAGAAGTAGATGTCTGGAACAGAATAGAGAACCAAGAGATGAATCCAGCTACTTACCGTTATTTAATCTTTGACAAGCCAATTAAAAACATTCAGTGGGGAAAAGATTCCCTATTTAACAAATGGTGCTGGGTGAACTGGCTGGCAACCTGCAGAAGACTGAAACTGGACCCACACCTTTCACCATTAACTAAGATAGACTCTCACTGGATTAAAGATTTAAACTTAAGACATGAAACTATAAAAATTCTAGAAGAGAGTGCAGGGAAAACCCTTGAAGAAATCGGTCTGGGCAAGTATTTTATGAGGAGGACCCCTCTGGGCAATTAAAGCAGCTTCAAAAATACACTACTGGGACCTGATCAAACTAAAAAGCTTCTGCACAGCCAAGAACATAGTAAGTAAAGCAAGCAAACAGCCATCAGAATGGGAGAAGATATTTGCAGGTTATGTCTCCGACAAAGGTTTAATAACCAGAATCCATAGAGAACTCAAACGTATAAGCAAGAAAAGAACAAGTGATCCCATCGCAGGCTGGGCAAGGGACTTGAAGAGAAACTTCTCTGAAGAAGACAGGTGCGCGGCCTACAGACATATGAAAAAATGCTCATCATCTTTAATCATCAGAGAAATGCAAATCAAAACTACTTTGAGATATCATCTAACTCCAGTATGATTAGCCTATATCACAAAATCCCAAGACCAGAGATGTTGGGGTGGATGTGGAGAAAAGGGAACAATTCTACACTGCTGGTGGGAATGCAAATTAATACATTCCTTTTGAAAAGATGTTTGGAGAACACTTAGAGATCTAAAAATAGATCTGCTATTCAATCCTATAATTCCTCTACTAGGCATACGCCCAGTAGACCAAAAATCACATCATAACAAAGATATTTGTACCAGAATGTTTATTGCAGCCCTATTCATAATTGCTAAGTCATGGAAAAAACCCAAGTGCCCATCGATCCACGAATGGATTAATAAACTGTGGTATATGTACACCATGGAATATTATGTAGCTTTAAAGAAAGATGGGGACTTTACCTCTTTCATGTTTACATGGATGGAGCTGGAACATATTCTTCTTAGTAAAGTATCTCAAGAATGGAAGAAAAAGTATCCAATGTACTTAGCCCTACTATGAAACTAATTTATGGCTTTCACATGAAAGCTACAACCCAGTTACAATCTAAGAATAGGGGGAAGGGGGAAAGGGAGGGGAGTGGGGGGAGGTGGGCAGAGGGAGGGAGATTGGTAGGATTACACCTGCGGTGCATCTTACAAGGGTATATGTGAAAGTTAGTAAATGTGGAATGTAAATGTTTTAGCAGAATAGCTAAGAAAATGCCAGGATGGCTATGTTAACCAGTGTGATGAAAATGTGTCAAACGGTCTATGAAACCAGGGTAAGGTGCCCCATGATCACATTAATGTACACAGCTATGATTTAATAAAAAAAAGAAAAAAAGAAAAAACAAATATTAACAGATAAGCTATGGTACATAAATACCAGTCAGTACTTTCACAGAAAAATCTCCAAACATACTGGTAAGTAATGAAAGTCAGACATAGGAGAAAATGTGCAATGTGCTACTATTTATATTTTTTAAATACTATATAGTGTATATAAAGGACTATAAGAATATAATCCATACAGATAGTTATTGCTACCTCTGAGGAATGGAGAAGTGAAACTTGTTTTTTACATGAAATATTTTATAGTATTTGAATGTATTATGATGTATTCTTACGTTCATGTGTTTTATTAAAGGGAAAAACAAAAGAATTACGAAAATATACTTGAAGAGAAGTATAATTGACTAACCCTAGAGACAAGGAAAATGGGAGCCTGGGGCCACTGCTCAAATTTGATGGGGATGGGGCCTGATGATGGGGCAGAAGGGATAGTGAGAAAGACATAGATACGCAATAGATCTGGGGTGCAGAATTGAGACTTGTAATTGGTTAAATGTAGTAAGAGGAAGAGAGAACGTTCAGACCGAGAGGCAACATACTCTCACAGTATGAGCACGGGCTTTGGAACTCAGCTGCCAGGACTCAAAGCCCCTGTCAGTTAAGGGACACCAGGCAAGTTAGTTCACATCTCTGTGTTTCAGTTTCATCATTTATAAAGTAGAAATGATAATATTATTTCCTAGCTCATACAGTGTTTGAGAACTGACTCATGCAAAGTGCTTAGAAATTGAAAAAGCTCAATATATATTAGTTATTATTGGAATGACCCCCATAACACCACCTTCATCATCATCATCATCATCATCATCAATGGTATCATCCGTTTCATCATTAGGACCAATCTAAAGCTCTAAGCTTAGGTGACTAGCTAGGAAGAGAGAAAAATATTGAAGCATTCTCTAGGACTGATAGTTCGAGAAGAAAAAGGAAAGCAGGAAGAGCTCAAGAGCCTGACGACTGCAGCTAACTGACTACATCAAGGAGTGGCAAAAAGTAACATCAAATGAATGCTTTAACTTGCCTCGCAAGTTAGACAAGGATTGGGTCCAAAGGAACTTGTAGGAATAGCTATATTTTACAAGAGGGAAACACTGGTAGAGTTTTTCCCCCTCATTTTAAATTTATTTCTGAAAATAGATATACAAAATATATGTTTATTACCTCAGTCTTATTGCAATGAATTAAAACATTAAGCCAAAGCAAAAGTCTCCTGAGCAAATACAACCTCATCACCCACCCCAGATATCTTTCTCTGCTTTTAGATATAAATGCTTCACTACAGTGAACATCTAACTCAGGGCATGCAATCAAAGTGTAGCCTTATTATTGGTTTCCATCATCTCTTTAAAAATGTATTCAGGTGGTGATCCAGTGCATTCAGGCCGCTATAACAAAATAACTCAGACTGGCTAATTGATAAACAACAGAAATTTATTGTCTCACAGTTCTGGATGCTGAGAAGTCCAAGATCAAGGCAGATTCAGTGTCTGGTAAGGGCCCACGTGTAGACGGCACCTTTATGTGTCCTTACATAATAGAAGGGGCAAACACACTCCTTCCATAGTCTTTTACAAGGGCACTAATCCCATTGATGAGGGCAGAGCCCTTCCAGAGGCCCCACTTCTTCATAGAATCACCTTGGGAAGGTATTAACATACAAATTTGCAAGGGCAGGGGGCGGGGAGGGGAGGTTCACAAAACAAACATTCAGACCATAGCAGGTAGAGTAATCCCATTCCAGCCCTAGAGGGAAATTATGGCAAACTCACAACTTTTCTGCTTCTGATCCCTCCTAGGCATGTGCTCTGAGGCGGGGGGGGGGGGGGTGTGAAGAGAGTAGAAAGTAGAACCTAGAAAAGGTCTTGAACTGTGCTGTATGACCAGCACCTTCTGCTCTGTTAGGAGACCAGTCATGTGGGCCACTTTCTGGGGTTTTCAGAAGCCACCCCCAACTATGACTCCCATGAGGTATTGAGGTGCTACTCTCAATCACTACTCAATTTCTGCACCATTGACTCTTGCCATGGGGCTTTCTCACTCTCAGGCAGAAGCTCCCTAAAGCAGGACTGGAATCCAGAGTCTCTTTCTCATTTACATAGCCCATCTCTAGTAGAAGGGACGTACTCTGACTCCCTTGCTCCAGCAAAATCTGGGATCATAGGCTGGGCATGGCAGCTCATAGCACTCTGAAGAAGTACAAGAGCCAGGGAATTATTTTGTAACAATTTCCTGTGTATATTCTGCACAAATGGATTTGACTTTGAAACTTGCCATCTATTATGCAGTGTCCCCAAATCGCCATAATAGGGAAAAATGGGAAATTGTAGCTAACTGTACCTTTATTTACAAAATATTCATTACAAAATCTTACAAAATATTCTCTAGATATTGGCCACCTCTCTCTCTACACACACACACACAAACACACACACACACACACACAGTCTTCTCTCCCACACTCATGGTGAACATGCTACAAAATAGCCGTTGTAATTTTTCAAGTAGTTTGATGTTTCAACCTTGAAATTTTGATTTTAACGTTCTTTTACACGTAGACACATAATAACTTTGTTTTGTATGCTTTGTTCTACATAAATGGGTGCACCTTTTGCTGTTTCACAACTTCTATTTTTTTTCCATTGAAACTTGTTTCTTAGAAACTCTTATCAGTAAGCACATATGATTTAATTTGTTTATTACCCTCTTGGATATCAGACATAATCAGTTGGACCCAGTTCTTTATACTGGCAGCAAGCAAAGATAAACTCTTCCAGCAGCCAAATTTAACTACTAATACCTGTTTAGCTTAGTGGACACAGAAAGTTTAATGGCATTTAAATGCTTTGTGTGTCCCCCCCCCACCCCACCCCCATGACCACAGATTTGACTTACCCCCTTTGAGCCAAGAGGAAATAAAGTCTGTGAATTCTCATACAGCTTGCACTTCCTCACTCATTCAATTCTCTCCTTATAAGATTACTCCCAGCCCGGCAAAACCTTTCATAAAAGCGTAAGCTGATTTAATCGTTCTTGCCGCTTTTTGCACCTCCAGACGTTAGAGGGCGACAAAACTCGAGGCGACTCTTCGGCTTCCAAGGAAGGCCGCTCCCGCCGCGCACGACTTCACGTAGACGTTGGGGGCGGAGTCCCGTTCTGTGCGCGGTGACTGGAGGCGCCACTGGCGGCAGCTGGAGGCGTAATAGTGTGGGTCGCGGACTTGGAGAAGTTCCGAGGTGGTGGTGGCGCCGGCAACGACGACAACAGCGTGAGCTGGCCTCGGACTTGTCGCTCACAATGCCGACGGTGGAGGAGCTCTATCGCAATTATGGCATCCTAGCCGATGCCACGGAGCAAGTGAGCCAGGTGAGCACCCGAGCGGCCTGCAGGGCCCGGACCTCCACGGTCTCTCCAAGCGCGCTGCGGGCGGAACTCCCGGGCTGGGCAGGGGCTGCTGCTTCGCCCTCCCGCGGGCTCCCAGTTTCTTCTGGCGGTTTCTTCGCGCTGGGTCTTTCTGTGGGAGCGTAAGCTGTGGCTTCACCAGGGAGACCGCAGTCCCCCGGGTCCGAGGCTTCCCAGCCTTTTCTCATTGTGGCGCTTCCAAATTCAGCTCCTTCACGCTCGCGCTGATTCTTTGGTGGGCTTTACTCTATGGATTGCTCTTAACTTTTTCTCCTTTTTCGGGGGAGGCCAGTCCTTTAAAGATTAGATTGAGAGTTTTTCTCAAGAGGTTAAAAAATGCTTTTTTGGAGGAAAAAATCTGCTACTAATTTACGAAAAGCGTTTAGGAGACAAGTTTGTAAGAAACAGAAGAGAGGCTCTTTCGTCCAGACGTTAGTGATGAAGGCTCTGTTCCATTTATTCAGTATGCTTTTTGAGCGTCCACCGCACGCCAGGGGCTGTGCCAAGCACTGGAGGTACAGATGGAAAGTCCGTGGTTTCCTGGAACGTACATTTAATCAGAGAGTCTTAGTAATAAGAAAGATAAATTGCGAGGTGGAGGGAAGCTGTGAATAGGAGAGGGTAGTTAGCACAAGGAGTGGGAAGGTGGGAGTCTAGTTTTCTTTGAAAGAGCTCTTTTTCTAAGTTTGCCCCAGACACAGTTTTTCAGTATTGAATTGTCGGTATGAGCCATTGATTTCTTGTGTGAATACCACTGAACTTAAGGAGTTGAGGAGTGGAGTTCAGTGTGTGTTTTCTTGGGAAAAGAACCAGACTTTCCTGGAGGTAATCTTGATCATTGTTTTAGAAATCCCATGTCATGTCTTCTCAGTTCTTAGAACTTTATGTGATTCTTCTGCTTATGCATTCCTTGGAATAGAATGTGGAAGATCCTAGAGTCTAATAACATTTGCAGATCTATGGCAGTACCTTTCCCATCCTTTTTTCTGAACATGTGTAATTCACATAGAATCTGAGCTGAACAAAAAATTATTTATGTTGGGGGCCTTTTGTAATTTAATCTAGAATTGTGAACATACCAGTTTCAAGGATCAAATAGTTTTCCTTCTCTACTTATTTGCATTTTGGTGAGGAATTTCACTGATATCAATAGAAAATATACAGGGTGGCCATAAAGTCGTGTGCAATTTTAAATTGCACAGTATTTTAAATTGCACAGGAACTTTATGGTCACCTTGTACACTGACAGACTGCTGTAGATGTGAATCATCGGTCTTAGATCCATTGTAAAGAGGAATTTTCTGTCCACTAAAATAAGTTAGGAAATTCAGCGGTCAATCATTGTTTGTATCCTTCCCAGAAAGGTCTAGTAGTGTAAGACATTCTCTATTGTGTAATTTGCCTATGACAGAGTTGGGGAAGATTGTAGCACATTGTCTCACTTAACATTGGACTTTATTGGTCATCAGCAGAGAGGATGAGGTGGAAACTAGAAAGCAGTTCTCTATCAGGCTGTAGAGGATGCTCTCCCAAAGAGATTTATCAAGAATCTTTTAGGGACTCTTTGAAACCATAAACACCCTGCTGTCCTGTTCCTCTACTCTTATTTTTTGGTGGAGTAGGAAAAAAGTTGAAATCCACTTAGAATATGTTAGGACCAATGGAAACCGAGGTGGAATTTATATGTGGTACTATTAATTGAGAGTTGCTCGCATTTCCCTATTATGTCACCTTTATAAACCAGATTAAATTGAGAGTTGTCCCAAAAGAGGTCAAAAATGTCTTTCTTGGGGCAAAAATCTGCTATTAATTTAGGAAGGGAGTTTAAGGGATAAAAGCTTGTGAAAAATGAAAGAGGGACCCTTATCATCTAGACATTAATGAGGGCCCATGATTTATTCAGTACGTTTTTTTGAGCACCAGCAATGTACTAGGCACTGGAATTTAGCACATTTCCCTATAGATGATGAGTGTGATCAGTGCCTTCTGTAATGACAGCTGCCAAGCATCTGCTTAAGACAAAAAGATACCTGATTTTTGCTGGGCGTGGTGGCGCATGCCTGTAATCTCAGCACTTGGTAGGCCGAGGCAGATGGATTGCCTGAGCTCACGGGTTGGAGACCAGCCTGAGCCACAGTGAGACCTGGAGGGCATCTGTAGTCCCCACTACCTGGGAGGCTGAGGCAAGAGTTTGAGGTTGCTATGAGCTATGACACCACAGCAATCTACCTAAGGTGACAAAGTGAGACTCTGTCTCAAAAAAGAAAAAAGAGATACCTGATTTTCTTGTTAACTTACTAGATCGATCTTTAAGACATAAGTTTCCTGGCAACTACCATCTGAACAGCTTCTGAGACCATATTTGAGTTTGAACTTTGTCTCACTCTTTTTTTTGTTGTTGTTGTTGTTAGGGGTTCATTGAGGGTACAAGAAACCAAGTTACACTGATTGCATTTGTTAGGCAAAGCCTCTCTTGCAATCGTGTCTTGCCCCCAAAAGGTGTGGCACACACCAAGACCCCACCCCCCTCCCTCTCTGCTCTTCCTTTCCCCACCCCTCCCTCCTTCTTTCTCTCTCTGCTCACTGCTTCCCTCACCCCCACTGTGTCCTTAATGGTCATTAATTGTCCTCATATCAAAATTGAATACATAGGATTCGTGTGTCTTACTCTTTATTTTGATTTTTCCCTGAACCTTTCCCTGAGAGGTGAGTACTACAGTTGCTCAGATTGCTGTCACAGGAGGCCATCCCCTCCATACTATGGTCAATACTCTTCTGAGTAGTGCCCTCTAAATATATAAGATAAACAAGTTCTCTGAGGTTTTATCAGCTTATTCCCCTAAGGCAGATCAGATCCTTCTCTTTTCGAACCTTCTTGACACTATGTTTGTGTTTATTATTAGCACTCCAGATTTGTATTTTATTACATGTGAGGACTTTTCTTATTCCCTTATTAAATTATAAAGTCTTGAAGTTAAAAAATCTTTTTTTCCTCCTTGCATTGTATCTGGCACTTCAGCCTTTAGTAGATACTTCTTTCTTACAGTTGAAGAAATACTTCTTATATTCAAAGAAAGAACATGTACATTAAAAACATTTACAAGGATTATCTCTGATGAATGATGAAGGGAGCTTTTACTTTATAAACACATATACACACACAAGCATGTGTTTTTCTAATAAACAAACTGCAGGTGATACATTTTAAGTGGGACACTATTCAATACCCCCTTCGCATCCTTTTATCTTGTAAACGTCTGTGTTCTGTTTACTTAAGCATCCTGCTTTTCCCCATTCTGTGTCTGCTACTTGTTCAGATCTCCCTCCTCTGCTATCTGCTCTTTCACCTGTCTAATCTCTTTTTCTACAGAGCTCTGGTTGCCCACTAGATATATTAGAACAAGCTGTGGCCCACCAATATTTTAAATTCTACTTCAGATTTTTATGAATTTTCTTTAAAAGGTAAATATTATTTAGTCAAAAGTCTTTTAAAAGTTTAAAAAAGAGAATACCAGACAACTGTTTATGGCCTATAACAGTTAGAATGATCTAAGTTTTTTTATGATTAAACTAAAACCACAGATCAACAAAGTTCATAAACCCTCCAGATATGTAGAAGTATTAATTTACTTTAGTGTCAGATGCAAACTAGACTTAGGAATTGAGTCTGAGGAAGAGAGTGGTAACATAGCTTAGCCAATTATGTCTTTTTGTATCATACTTGAGAAATGTGTTTGAAACTACATTCTTTTCTAATGCTTTATTTCTTCAAAGTTGCATTCTGGATGCAAACATGGCTTTACCTGCTGCATCGCTGGCTGTGTGATACCTATTGGTTGTGTTTAGGCAGTCAATACCCCAAATTTTTTCTTTTAGATTATGTCTGATGAATGTGGAACAAATTGTATCTGTCTTTTTACTTAAAAATATCTTAAGGGTTTCTTTAGCGTTCTGCTTTCGTATTAGATATTAAACACACACTAAAATACCCCATTTTAAAAATACACTTAAGTGTTTAAAATTAAAATTTCTTGTCCGGATCACAAATTTATGTATCTAACTGAAATGTACAATTGTGTTGGAAATTGAAAAATAATCAGTGTTGTGTCCTAGTTGAAATATTTTATTGTAATAACAACTATAGTCACTAAATCACTATGATCACTGATCTAATTGGAGTCTTTCAAACTCATGTTCTGAGTTCTTAGTTAACAAAAGGGGGTGCAAGAACCTTGCCAGATCTTGAATGTCAAAGGTAAAACTTAAGTCTTAAATATAGGTTCCAAGACAGCAAGCCCCTTGGGAAGTTAAGACATTTCTACGTATTCACACTAGAAATAATTTCTACCACTGGGAAGCTCCAGTTTCATCAAATAGTTTAACATCTATTATGAACAGACTCCAATTACCATTTATATAATGCAAAAATAAAATAATCATTTTTACCAGCTCCCTGATTTGTCTTTTCTGCTTTATTCTCTTGCAGCATAAAGATGCCTATCAAGTGATATTGGATGGTGTGAAAGGTGGTACTAAAGAAAAACGATTAGCGGCTCAGTTTATTCCAAAATTCTTTAAGCATTTTCCAGAATTAGCTGATTCAGCTATCAATGCACAGTTAGACCTGTGTGAGGATGAAGATGTATCAGTAAGTTTGTGAATGATACTTACAGCAATCTTTCAGATGACTTTGTATGTGGCTTTTATAATTGAAGTAGCAATCATATCAGTGTACAGTAAAATACCACAATAAGATCTGGCACAGCACTATATCCAGGCTTCAGTCTACATTTGAGAAAATGTATTGGCTCTTTTTACCACCTTTCAATTGTGAAAAATGCATAGAATCTTAAAATACTTGTCCTGCTTTTCCATTATACACTGTTAAAAACAAGTGGCTCACATCTTTTTCATAGATCGTAATTCATTGTGCATATGAAATTAGACTGTAGTTTTCAATTTGTGCTCAGTTAGATATTTAAAGCATGAAATATCTTTATGTCACACCTAAAATATTGTTTCAACGCCCTATTATGTTTTGCATGGCAGAAAAATAATTGGTCTGTGTAATAATTATGTATGGTATTACTAGCTTAAGAAGACATAGTTTTCCTTGGAACAGAATTAACTGTTAGCATTTCTGTTGGCTGATACAGGTTCCTAAGAATTTTTAACTATTAGGTCCTGGCTTTTCAAATGAAATCAGTGAATCACCAACGTTTCATGCAGGATTTGTTGGATGTAAACCTTATGCATTTTTTATGTAAATCCTAATATGGTCAGTATTCGGAATTAAGTTGATAGAAGATAGCCATAAATGTTATAATAAGTACTCAATTCTGACTATTATAAAGTAAACAGTTTTACTAGGTATCACATTACCACAGTAGCTATATTTAAGGAATACTGTATTATATGTTCAAAGGTAGTAAAAACCCAATAGTTATATATAATTAGTATATAAGCAGTTTATAATCTGAAATCTATCTGCTCTGTTCAGATAATATTTTTACCATCCTTCTCAACCACATTTTATTCTGTGAAACTTGAATATTAAATTGGAGCAGATTATTTTAAAAGTTGCTAGAAATCTCATGTTTTATATCTGTGACTCATATGTTCCTAGTTATGGTTTCTCTGTAGTTTTTGTTTTTTGTAAAGCCAAGTTTGTTGTTTGTTTAAAAGCTGAGATGATAGTATTTGGTTAATTCTTTTACGACATCATGCCCAGATTCGACGTCAAGCAATTAAAGAGCTGCCTCAATTTGCTACTGGAGAAAATCTTCCCCGAGTGGCAGATATACTAACCCAACTTTTACAGACAGGTAAGGGATTTTATTAATATCTTTTTATCTAAATACAATAAATTCAGGCAGGGCACAGTGGCTGAATTTATTGTAGGCCTGCAATCCTAGCACACTGAGAAGCTGAGGCTGACGGACGCCCTGGCACTTTAGCCTGGGACAACAGAATGAGATGCTCAAATTTTACATATTTTTTATATATTTCATATATAAATATGACTTTTTTTAGCTTTGGGGGGGATGCTAAAGTTCCTACCTCTGATAGTAATTAAACTTTTTTCCATTCAGTAGCTTAAAGCTTAGTAACTTCTGATTATGTAATAATTCTAGTATTCTTTTGTTTTTAATTCTGTTTATAAAGATGTAGTGATTAATTCATTTTGGGAATTATGATGTATTATAAATTTTCCCCAATTTCCTGTAGTTTCATAATTGTACTATCTTAACATAAAAGTGTTTCAGGCATGCCAGATGGGGTTGTCTGTCCTTATAGGAAAGGTGTATCTTTTTGGTACTTGAGGAAATGACCTAGTTATAAGTCTCTTGTCAATGTAATCTTTGAGAAACTATGTTGAATCTTAAGTTTGAAATTGAAGCAGATGATTGTTTTAATATATTTTACATTCATTGTGTTGCTTTTTCTCTATCCAGATGACTCTGCAGAATTTAACTTAGTAAACAATGCTCTGTTAAGTATATTTAAGATGGATGCAAAAGGTAAGGCCAGTTCTTATTTTGAATTATGTTTGGTGTCTTGAAGAAATCAGGGAGTTTGATGTTACCAATTAAAGATAAAGTGTGAGGTTCATTCAAAGATCTGTTTCATAAAAATTCTTGGTATTCCAAAAAAATTCTCAGCTCAAGACAATTATGACTAAAAAAACCAGCAAAAATAATTTTCCACTAGAAATCTATTGGAAAAATTCCTTTGGCCACTTTAAAGAAAAACATAGGTTTTATTCAAATAGTCATTTTTTATAAAAGAACATCATCCTCAAGTTGGCATGTGATCATTCTTTGGTTGGTGCTGTAGAAATTTCCAACTAACTTTGACCAATATTGATGGTATTTAGGATGTTTACTAATTTGAGAAGAAATACTACGAATTTAGTTAAATTGAAAAACTTCACTACACTATAGAATTGACTTGCCACAGACAACTGTTTTGTTTTACAGGGACTTTAGGTGGGTTGTTCAGCCAAATACTTCAAGGAGAAGACATTGTTAGAGAAAGAGCAATTAAATTCCTTTCTACAAAACTTAAGACTTTACCAGATGAAGTCTTAACGAAGGAAGTGGAGGAGCTTATCCTAACTGAATCCAAAAAGGTATGCTTCAGTCATCGTTTGTTAGAAATTTCTCTAAAGCGAAAGAACTTATTTAAAATTGGCAGTATTCATCCATGCATTGTATGGCTCTGTATGAAATGGTTTGTCCCATCAGAACCACCATAGAACATGAAGTTTTTCTTAATATTTAGCACTTTGATCATTTGTAATGATGCATCAGTGCATTAATTTAAAGAGATATAATGACAGTCCAGTCCTTTGTGGTATTACCTTGAAAATGTGGCCATTCTTCAGGATTCTGTGCAAATTGCCTCTTGCAGGAAACTTTCCCTAATTCCTATTATTTTCTCACATCTTAGGGTATTCTCTCATCGTATTCTGGATTATTTCAAAATGAAATGCCTTATCATATTGAAATGGTGTGTTTTTTTCATCTTACCCCATGCTTATTTGTCTGTGCTTCTAGCATAAAGCATGGTTACAGATTGATTGGCAAGATGTGTTATAATTAACTTTTCACTCATTTCAAAGTGTCAAAGTTTAGAAATAATTTATTTACTTTTATTATAATGGTCGGATGATTTAATGTTTTCTCTGTAATAGTACCATTCACTTGCTTCTTGTCAAGATTTCTTCAGTGACAGAGAAAGGAGCAGCTCTTCAGCTGGGAATATCAGAATATTTTACATATGCCCCAGCTAGTAATTGGGTAGAGCATGTCATGGTTGTGAGCCCCCTTTGTTCAGCGAATAGAAAGGTTTAGACCCACTAATAAGGAAGACTTAAGACTTGCAGAGCATCCTATTTTGTATACAATGACCATATTAATGTAAGTAAAGGTGCTTTTAAAGATAGGAAACTATTTGGTTCAGTAGTTTGATAGATTTCTCCACCCTTTTTTTAATCAATCTGAAGAGCTTTTTCAGACATTTTTTTCTTTTTTTATTTATTTATTTTTTATTGTTGGGGATTCATTGAGGGTACAATAAGCCAGGTTACACTGATTGCATTTTTTAGGTAAAGCCCCTCTTGCAATCGTGTCTTGCCCCTCTCATGTAATTTTTTTTAAATTAAATCATAAAGAGGTAGATTATGTATACATTAATGCATTTATGGGATACAGTGTGCTGATTTCATATACAGTTTGGAATGCTTACATCATACTGGTTGATATATCCATCACCTCATTTACTTAATTATTGTGGTAAGACATTCATACTCTATACTTAATAGATTTGACATGTACCCTTGCAATATGACCCATAGGTATGGTCCCACTGATTACCCTCCCTCCATACTCTATACTTAACAGATTCAACATGTACCCTTGTAATATGCACCGTAAGTGTGATCCCACCATTTTTTGAAACTCTGATAAAAGAAAAAGCTGAAGATGTTAACAAATGGAAAAACATACCATGCTCATGGCTGGGAAGAGCAACATTGTTAAAATGTCCATATTACCCAAAGCAATATACAAATTTAATATAATCCCTATCAAAGCACCACTGTCATACTTTAAAGATCTGGAAAAAAATAGTACTTAATTTTATATGGAACCAGAAAAAAACCTCAAATAGCCAAGACCTTACTCAGAAATACAAACAAATCAGGAGGAATCACGCTACCAGACTTCAAACTATAAATCTACAGTGATCAAAACAGCATGGTACTGGCACAGAAATAGAGGTAGATGTGTGGAACAGAATTGAGAACCAAGAGATGAATCTCATGTAAGTTTAATGCCACCAATACACTATATACCTGTTTGTATGATTATATGTGCTTTATACATAAAAAAGTATAATTTTCTAAGAACCCAGTTTTTGTCCCCTTGGAGAATACGTGGTTTACACTGAAGCTTAGTTGTGTGAAGCTACAAGTTGTCTTTTCATCAGTATTTCAGAAGCA
The DNA here is from genome assembly GCF_027406575.1 of Nycticebus coucang. Lineage (NCBI taxonomy): Eukaryota > Metazoa > Chordata > Mammalia > Primates > Lorisidae > Nycticebus > Nycticebus coucang. The sequence goes on along the minus strand of NC_069793.1, from coordinate 22,267,996 downwards.
TTAATATCACACTGACTTTAGTAACTGAAGAAAATTTGCTGTTGTTTTCCATTCAAATGCTAAAGATAACTGTTAGCCTGACTTACCTCTTTCATAGGTCCTAGAAGATGTGACTGGTGAAGAATTTGTTCTATTCATGAAGATACTGTCTGGTTTAAAAAGCTTACAGACAGTAAGTGGAAGACAGCAACTTGTGGAATTGGTAGCAGAACAGGCCGATCTAGAACAGACCTTCAATCCCTCAGATCCAGACTGTGTGGACCGGCTCTTACAGTGTACTCGGCAGGCAGTACCCCTCTTCTCTGTAAGCTCTTTGTTTTACATAGTTGGTATTTTTATTATTCATTAGCTATTTATATTTCTGTAGATAAGCACTTTAACATTCTCTTTAAACCTTTCCATAAAAGTATTCTTAGTAAAGTGAATGTCCCTTAGTCTGAAATACTTGGGACTAGATGTTTTGGATTTCGGCTTTTAGAATTTGCATTGTGCCAGGTTGAGCATCCCTAATCCAAGAGTCTGAAATCTAAAACACTTCAGTGAGCATTTCCTTTGAGCATGCCACTGAGCATCATGTCATGCTCAAGAAGTTTTGGATTTTTAAAAGTTAGGAGATGCCGAGTGTTGTATTGTGTATCCCAGCAACTTGGGAGACTAAGGCGAGAAGGTCACTTGAGCCCAGGAGTTAAAGACCAGATTATGCAAAGATCTAGTCTCAAAAAAAAAAAAAATATATATATATATATATAGAAAAAGTCATCAGAATTTTACATTCTGTCTCAGGCTTTATGTTTGCCCTGGCCATGAATCTCCTGGGATTTGTATAACTTAGTTTGAAAAATACAATTTAAAGGAACTATCCTTTTTGAGAAATGTATAGTCTGAAATCCATTATTAAAATGTCCCCTGAAATTTCATGTGAGAATCAAGGAAGAATTCAGATAGGAAATGTTCCAGGGTTCCACTTGACTTTGCAACAATATGTTTGAGGGAGTCTTCAAAAAGTTCTTGGAATTTCATAAACAGTAGAGGAAAAAGAAAAAATTCATGGAAAATGCATGGATTTCAAAATTTTTTTGCACCAAAATAAACTCATAAAAACTTGTTACGGGCAGCGCCTATGGCTCAGTGAGTAGGGCGCTGGCTCCATATACCAAGGGTGGTGGGTTCAAACCCAGCCCCGGCCAAACTGCAACAAAAAAATAGCCGGGCGTTGTGGCAGGTGCCTGTAGTCCCAGCTGCTTGGGAGGCTGAGGCAGGAGAATCACGGAAGCCCAAGAGTTGGAGGTTGCTGTGAGCCGGGTGATGTCATGGCACTCTACCTGAGGGCGGTACAGTGAGACTCTGTCTCTACAAAAAAATTTAAAAAAAAAAAAAAACTTGTTACAACATGTCTGAATAGAAGCTAGTTTCAGGCACTAAAAAGAATAAGACATTAATTTGAAAAGAGCCCCTATCAGAGTGGTTTGAATTTTGCTAAAATTGAAGAAAAAACAAACATCAAATTTGCGGTAAAGCTTGGGAGGAAGAATGATGAATCATTGATACTTTATGGAAAGCAGGGATAGTGTCCCAAAGAAATCAACAGTATACAAATGGATATCTTAAGAAGTAACAAGACGGGTGGCGCCTGTGGCTCAGTGAGTAGGGCACTGGCCCCATATACCGAGGGTGGCGGGTTCAAACCCAGCCCCAGCTGAACTGCAACCAAAAAATAGCCAGGCGTTGTGGTGGGCACCTGTAGTCCCAGCTGCTCGGGAGGCTGAGGCAGGAGAATCGCGAAAATCCAAGAGCTAGAGGTTGCTGTGAGTCCTGTGACATCATGGCACTCTACCGAGGGTGGTAAAGTAAGACTCTGTCTCTACAAAAAAAAGAGAAGGAACAAGAAAACTTTGAAAATGAAGTCCATAGCAGCAAACCATCCACAATTTTCAAGGAAAAGAATCTTGATCTTGCCCTAATTGAAGAGGACCACTAATTAACAGAATTAAAAGCCAACCCCATAGCCATCTCAGTTGGTTCAGCTTAACGTGCTGACCGAGAAAGTTAAGTAAACTTTCCACTTGGGGGATGTCAAAACCACTGCACCCAGATCAGCTGCAGGGATGAAGATCCTGGAGCATTTCTTCAAAGAATTGTAGTGGGATATGAAATATGGCTTTACCAATAAAATCTTGAAGACCTTCAAGATTGAAGACCTTTACCAATAAAATCTTGAAGACTTTCATACTTTGAGTATGAAACCATACTCAAAGCAATGGCTACCCAGAAGTGGAAGTGACCCATTCAAAACAAAAGAGGACTAACCAGTCCAGAGCAAAGGTCATAGCGACAGTTTTTGGGGATACTCAAGGCGTTTTGCTAATTGACGTTCTGGAAGGTCAAAGAATGATAACATCTGCTTATTATGAAAGTGTTTTGAGAAAGTTAGGTAGAGTTTTAGCAGAAAAACACGCAGGAAAGCTCCACTAGAGATACCTTGTCCACAATTCTGCTCATTCCTCTCATCAAACGAGCAATTTTGTGAGAGTATCAGTGGGAAATCATTAGGCATCCACCTTACAGGTTTGGCTCTTTCTGACTTCTTTTTGTTTGCTAATTTTAAAAAAATCTTTAAAGGGCACCCATTTTGTTTTCAGTTAATGTAAAACAACTAATACATTGAACTTACATTGACTTGCTTAACTTCCCAGGACCCTCACTAATATTATAGCTAATATTATCACTTGAGAATGATCCCAAACTTGATAGAGGTTATGTTGAAAAATATTTGTCTCAAAAAAAGAAAAATATTTGTATTTTTAATTTTTATCTTTTAATTTCATTTTTTATGAACTTTTTGACATCTCACAGATCATCTAGGTTCTTTGTGGGGTGTGCAAGGTATGTACTATTATGTATTTTAGTCACAGTATTAGATGCTGCAGTGCTCAGTTAGCATTCTTTGAATGCCATAATAGTTGAGGGAATATTTCTCCTTTTTAACCCTCAATTTCTTGGATTTTTTACAGAAAAATGTCCATTCTACAAGGTTTGTGACTTACTTCTGTGAGCAGGTTCTCCCTAACCTCAGTACCTTGACTACTCCGGTGGAGGGTCTTGATATACAATTGGAGGTAAGAGGATATTTCTGCGTTAGCACTAAAAAGGTATTCTCATATTTTAACAAAAGTGTGGCTTACCACTAACTTATTAGATCTGGTTTCTGAGGGAATAAAAGTCTGGTAATAACTCCTAAGCCAGGATTAATTGCATAGGAATGCTCTAAAAAAGTTTGTTGCAATGGGAAGGCACTGCCTATAGTTTTTATTATAGTCAATCTCTACCTTTGTAGCCTTTTTTTTTTTAAGGATGAATACGTGGATGCAAAAGTCTTAATATTTTGAAATAAGATGTTTAATTCATCCATTTCTACCCATAACAAGTAGAGCCAGATTTGTGATTACCACAAAATATCCCATATTTCTTCTCCAATAAAACTGACTACTCTCTCACCTTTGTATCTCAATTGCAATAGGCCCTATCCTTTTTTTCACAGCATCTATAACACTTTATACATATACTTAAAATATTTCTCCCCAATGAATTTAATCCAATTCATCTCTGTATTCCCACAATCTAGTGTACAGCTTGATCCTGAAGAGTACTTAATAATGATTGTTGAATTGAACTGAAATATGAAAATGCGTATGCCACTCCCCTCAGATCTTTGGGATGGAGAAGAGTCTTACTGTGCACCAGCAATGTAGTTTGTTTCAAATGTCCTAGGCTAGCGTCATGAGACTCAGATTGGGTAAAGCAGGATAAACCTTGAGGATAGTGGTAATTACTAATGTTTTGAGTGGACATCCAGAGACTGAATTTAATAATAAAGGAGGCACACGTTAAATATTGTAAATAATTCTTTGCTGTTCAGGGTTCTTCCTAAATGTCTCTTTATAGTACAGACCAATATAGCTAGCATTTTTACACTTCACAGTGTAATTAGCACCATAATCTATTGTAGAATGTGTCATATATATTCTTCTCCTTACTTTTTATCACAGATACATTGCAAGTCATGAGATCTGGGTTTTAGGACATATCCTGGCACTCACATACACTGCGACTTTGCCATGTTATATAATCTCTGACCTTCAATTTCCTCAACGGTGAAATACAGAGCTACATCTCTCTAAGGGTTTTTTTTCCAGTTTAAACATGATTCTACGAAAGTATAATTGAAAATAAGCAAAGCATTAAATAGTTATCTAGAATTATTCTCATTTTGTAGATTTTTCTCTTTCAAAAATTAATGGTAATAACAGTGAATTGTCTGTTTTAGGTATTGAAATTGTTGGCAGAGATGAGTTCGTTTTGTGGTGACATGGAGAAGCTAGAAACAAATTTAAGGAAACTATTTGATAAATTATTGGTAAGAATTTTTTCCTTCTTTATGGTACAGTCAGTATAGATCTCGAAGGTCTAATTTAACATTAATTTCTAGATTATGAGGTCTAGCTTTTGAAATTTCAGTTAAACAATAAATCCTAGCAAGTGTTGCTAGCCAGTCAGGCCACATATTGTCTACTTTTAAAAAAAAAAAAAATCTGTTTTCTAGCCTGAACAAAAGCAAGACCCTAACTCTACTAAAAATAGAAAAACTAAGTGGGTGTTATGATGAGCCCCTATAGTCCAGCTACTGGGAGTCTAAGGGAAGAGGATCACTTGACCTAGGAGTTTGACGTTGCTGGGAGCTCTGATGATGCCCCAGTGCTCTACCCAGGGTTATAGAGACTGTCTCAATCAATCAATCAGTAAATCTGTTTTAATCTTGGGATTTCTTTTGTTGATGCTTCACAGAAAGTATAATACAAGATTTATATAGTAGATCTTTCTATTCCTGCATCAAAATAATTTTATATATAACTCTTTTGATTAGGTTTAAAAGTCTAAAAACTGAAGTTCATAATTATGGAGAAAATAGGCCATCTGATAAAAATCATTATCAGCATCACTGAGTGATCTTATTTGACATGAGCAGTTGCATAACTGACAAAGTTAAAAGCCCTGGGATGAATTGAGTCTGGTGCTCATGCAAACTTATTCTACCTACTGAGGTAGAATAGCACTGATAATCCAGTGCCATTAGCAGCACTTTGAATGTAGTAGTAGTCAATACTTAAACAATTTGGACCAACATTCAGAACAAATTTTTGTGTTTAGGATAGTGTAGTCGTTAAGAGTTGTTTCATGTCAAAACTAGTGTTGTTAAGTGTTATCAACTTGTCAAACCTGGTTGAATCCTCATTCTTCCACTTACTTTGTCACCATAGGAAAGTTACCAAAGCTCTCAGAACTTCATAAGACACTAATAAATGTTAGCTACTTTGTCATTATTAGTAGTACCAACTGTAACATAGGTTAATATTGAGCGTTGGCAGGCTAGAGCAGTGAGCCAGTAGGTAAAAATGAAATCTTACTTAAATTGTCTGGGTTTTTGGTAGTTTTGAAATGCTCCATATCTTAAAAACGTGCCTGACAATTGCTTGATTATCTTTGTATAATTAGAGCAGATTGCAAACATCTCTGTATTTTCATCTCTTAGGAATATATGCCTCTCCCTCCAGAAGAAGCAGAAAATGGCGAGAATGCTGGTAATGAAGAACCCAAGCTGCAGTTCAGTTATGTGGAATGTTTGTTGTACAGCTTTCACCAGTTGGGCCGAAAACTTCCAGATTTTTTAACAGCCAAACTGAATGCAGAAAAGCTCAAAGATTTCAAAATCAGGTGATATATGATTGAGGTGGTTCAATCCTTGATAAAGGTGATGGTTATCTTGAATCTTCCCTGAGTTTTGTTTTTGCTTTATAAGAGCATTATTCTTCCTACCCTATCTTACCCCAGTGGAACAAAATGGAGGGTCCAGAAAAGAGGCATGTATGTAAACCTGTGACAGAAATGGCATAAAAGTCAGTGCAGGGAAGTGAACTTTTTATTTATTTATTTTTTTTTTTATTGTTGGGGATTCATTGAGGGTACAATAAGCCAGGTTACACTGATTGCATTTGTTAGGTAAAGGAAGTGAACTTTTTAAAAACTGAACTCTGACTCTTCCTACTTGCTTTATGATCTTGGACAGGTTCCCTGACCTCTCTTAACTTGCCAAATTTTCCCCAGCTATTAAATTAAAATTATAATAGCATCTACCTTACAGAATTGTAGGAATTTAATGAGGCAATGAATATAATAGTTTTAGCAATTCCTGGCACATGGTAGGTACTCTAAATCTGTGGTCCCCAACTGCCAGGCTGTGGACCAGTAGTATTCCCTGGGCTATTAGGAACTGAGCCACACAGTAGGAGGCTAGTAGATGAGCAAAAAAAAGCTTCATCTCTATTTATAGCTGCTCCCCATTCTTCACATGACCGCCTGCACTTCATGTCATGTCAGATAAACGGTGGTATCAGAGTCTCAGAGGAGCATGAACCTTACTGTAAACTGCATGTGAGCGGTCTAGTTTGTGCACTACTGATGAGAATCTACTATGCCTGATGATCTGAGGTGGAGGTGTAATGCGCTTGAATCATCCTGAAACCATTCCCATCCCTCCCTACCCCTGGCCTGGTACCAAAATGTTGGGGACTGCTGCTCTGAACTGTAACTGCTGTCATTAATAGTATCTTACAGTGTTACAGAGGAGCGACAGTGGAGAAATCATAGCAAAGGACAGTAGCAATGTGGTAAGGCAGAGGTCTAACTTTTGATGAAGCATAGGCAACATAGGAAATTACTCTTTATTGTTCGTGTAGCCATTACTGTACTGTTTTATTATAGTAGATTATTGGATGAATTGCTAATCACAAATACTTCTTCATTTAGGCTGCAGTATTTTGCACGGGGTTTGCAAGTTTATATTAGACAGCTTCGCTTGGCTCTCCAGGGTAAAACAGGCGAGGCCTTAAAAACAGAAGAGGTAAGAACACTGGCTCATATTTCATAAACTGACAATTGTATAGCAAAGTATATAGATTACTGTTGGAATTTAGTTGTCCCTGATGTTACCTGATTTTAATCAGTCTTCATTCCATTTCTACTGAAATATTAGACTTTCATTATGTCCTCCTGTAACTTAAAGTGATTTCTTTTAAGTCAGCTGCTATATGGCATATAACCTGTCCCTTGCTCATTTTTCAGGTAAATTGTAGATAACACTTTAATGTTCTAACCGGTTATTTGTTTTCTTTGCCATCTCTAGAGGTGTTTAGAGTCAAGAAATAGGAAATAAGTATTCTCTGTAGTTTTAAGCTAAGGAATTTGCTAACTGTAGATCTGATTCTAAAAGAGAAGTATAATTACTCTCGTTCTGTGACAGAATGGAGCATAGGTCATAGAAGTTGTGGCATTTTAACTTAATTTTGTTTTCCCTTTGCAGAACAAGATTAAAGTTGTTGCATTAAAAATAACAAATAACATCAATGTTTTAATCAAGGTAAGTTTGCCTTTGTTACACAACACTCTCGGCTAGCTAAAAAGTTAGTGCAAGAGATTTTCCGTGTGTTCTTAGGTAGGTCTGTAAAAATATGAGTTAAGGGTAGATGCTATTTCATTTCCAAAATTTGGCCTTTGGAAGCTTTATATTTTTGACAGCATTAGGTGACATTTCTGCAGTTATCATAAAATCATACACAGTTTTATTTATTTAAAAGGTTTGTAGAAGTTACTGCAGACAAACGGAGGCATGCAAATTTCCTCTCTTCCAAAGCATTGAAACAGAAGATTTAAACTCAAAAATTTCAGTAACCTACGTTCTGGGTTTCTTAATACTTTTTGGTCCTTTTGAATAGCCAGTAAAACTCTACTTTGCTTCATCTAAGAATGGACGTGTGCTTTGTAGCATGTGAAATGTTTTTGTGGAGTCCTTTCTGTAAACTTGTGTATATAAGGAACTGAGAGCTTTCTTTGCTGTTGGTAAGGGTGTAATTTATTATTAAGCCATAATTACCCTTCAGTTGTGTTTACCCTTCCCAAGTATATGCTAACCTAAACAAAAACTAATAACTTGAGAGAATAAAAAAAGTATCATGAATTAGTCATCAGTTGCTACTGAACTTAACAATAATGTGGCCAAGTGGAAGAAAGAAATTATTTTTGTAACACCTAGAGTGCAAAGCCTGACAGTAACAAAATTAGGACTAGTATGCCTCAAAGCCAATCTGGTAAAAATCCTATGGAATAATTACAGTTGATGCTTCAACAACACAGAGTCCCACCCTCCTGTGGAGTCAAAAATCCACACTTAACTTTTAAGTCCCCAAACAACTAATAGCCTACTATGTTATTGTGGTAATAATTTATTTGTAAACAGAATTGATACTATTTAATTTTCTCCAGCAATTTGTGTCATTCCTTTAGTCACCAGCACAAAACCAAAAAGGATAAATTAAAGCCTTCTTTCCTAAATATAGTCTTTAAGATGTATCTCCCTGTATCCTACTCTCACTACCACTCCCTGCCACCAACAGGTACATCAGAAGTCTTGTCTAATTTTGTCTCCCCAGGATCTCTTCCACATTCCTCCTTCTTATAAGAGTACAGTAACATTATCCTGGAAACCTGTACAGAAGGTTGAGATGGGGTAAGAAACATCTGTGAAGGGGATTTGAATATTATAAAAATCAGAATTCAGTTGCTCCATTTACTGTAGAAAAGGGTATATTGGTTAAGTGATTCTTAATAACATGTTAAATTATGACTATTGGAAGCATGACTTAAAATACAAAATCTAATTTCAGTATTTGTGAAATAAACTGGTGGAATGCAACCCTAGAATTTTCAGACTTGTTCGCATTCTTGTAGCATCATTAGAATCTTATGACAAGTTTTGTAAAATTAGTGACTTAAATGTATGTCTGTGAAGCTATATATTTCAGATTATTTTAAAGCCTTGTAAATGCCCTCTGACAATATCCATCATCGCCCAGTAAACCAGTGATTAATTTGTCAACATTGAACATTTATTTCCTTTGTCTGGTGTGATTATCTTCTTTAGGATTTCTTCCATTACTGATACATTGATAGTTTCTGGCATAACAATATTTTTTTAATTGTTCTTCCTGCTGTTATAGGCAAAAGAGAGCCGCTGAAGATACAACTTCAGGTTCACCTCCCAAGAAATCTGCAGCAGGACCAAAAAGGGATGCCAGGCAGATTTATAACCCTCCCAGTGGAAAATATAGCAGCAATTTGAGCAACTTTAATTATGGTGAGCGTTTCCGTTTGGGTACAAGCAATATGAGAGATTAAACAGAAATTGTACTGTACTTGATTTTAATTACCATACTGTCATAGCTCTGTCAGATGACTTTTCCAAGTTAACTTGAGAAACTAGAGCTCTTGGGGAAACAAATTATCCCATTAAAATGCAACAATAAGCACTTGAAAAATATGCCTCTTACAATCAGAGGAACCTACAGAAATAAAAGAAAGGAAGTTGCCATCAACCACGTATTCCTTGTTTTCCCAGTTCTAGCTTCAAGGCAAGACATTCTCTGCATCCTTTTTCAGGGATGGGTATAGTTTCTGGCAGATGTTGGTATCAATGATTTTTCTGGGACCTTGTCAGCCTGCTCGTTGTCTTCCCATCTTCTCTAACTAGTTCAAAAGAAGTCACAGAAATGGAAGAAGATGTGTTCTGTTGCACTGTTTCCTTCTCCCCAAAGTGCAGCCCGCTTACCAGTGCTTCCTACTGTCTTTAGCTATTAGAGCCGTGAGAGCTTCACAGTGTCCATTTTCTCCCAGGCCTGTTGAATCAGAAGTGAAGCTTATCTCTCATTTATTTTCTTCATGGAGCCTTTTTAAAAAGAACGGACAGAAATATCAGCTCCTTATCTTACTTAGGAAGACAAAGTTTAATAATACTAGCAACCAAACATGCTGTGGTTAGTCTTAATTACCAGTCAGAATTAATTCCGCAATATTTATTTTTTAAAGTAGTACATTCTGAACCATATATGCACTATGTTTCCAGTGTTAGTAATTGTGACATTAAGTAAATTTTTCATACAATAGCCAGTTCTGTAATGTCTGAATAGATTATAGAAAGCAAATTTGAGACTATGAAATAAACCCTTCTACTACAATCAGACTCTTCAGAGACAGCTTTCGTGTAGGAACGATCACTGTACTCTTTCACTTAAATCGTCGTATGTAGATGCGCATCTCTTTGCCTCCTATATGAAAAATGAGTATAACACAGAACTCTTCGAATCTTTGTGAATGCATTTGTAAATGGAGAGGATTCTGTGTTATTTGGTGGCTCCACATATTGTCTTCTGTCACTTGTATGATTTAATGTGGTGTCTAACAGAAACTTTCTTAAAATCTGTTATCTTGGACTGATAAAATGCTATTTAAATTGAATGCAATCAGGCCAGGTGTAGTGGCTCACACCTGTAATCCTGGCATTCTGAAAGGCCAAGGTGGGTTGATTGACTGAGCTGAGGACTTTGAGACCAGTCTGAGTAAGAACAAGACCCCATCTCTACTAAAAATAGGAAAAACTAGCCAAGTGTTGCAGCAGGCACCTGTAGTCCCACCTACTGAGGAGGCTGAGGCAGGAGGATCACTTGAACTTCAGAGTTTGAGGTTGTTGTGAGCTTTGACACCACAGTACTCTACCCAGGACAACAAAGTGAGACTTGGTCTCCAAAAAAAAAGGTAATCAAGAGCTATAGTGGCAGTACAGCAGAGAATTGTATTCCTTTTCACTTGGGCAAGTCAGTATTCTTAGTTTGCAATGAGGATTGTATCCTGTGCAACTCACTGCCTGCCTGTCAGTGAGAATCACATGATACTTAATGCCTATGGAAAAGAAATAACACTTGGGATTTTATGTGATTTAAAAAAAAAAAAAATTCTCAATGTGAAAAAATAAGCAAAGTTTTACTCAAGATAAAATTCCAGGCATCACAACTTCAGCTGTTCCCAGACTTCAAAGTAAGACCAGGGCAAAGCAAACTAAAATCTGACTCTTCTTACTAGAAAGTAGGAGCAAATTTCTGCTAGTATTTTGCATTTGGGAGTTTAATATGATTAGGTTAAAGGTAGTTCGAATAAGATTTAAGAAGTTTTTCTCACTTTACCCATTCATTTGAAAACAGTTCTAGTATCTGAGTTTATTGCTTTACTAATCAATGTCTCAGTTTTTGGTTTATAAACATGGTATTGGTTTATGGTATTAGCTGTCACAAATTAATTCAACTTCCTGGTGGATTTTTTAAGTATTTATAAACATAATGTCCATGTTTAGTTTTCTGTCCTGCACACAAAGTTCCCCAGTAACATAGAAGTACTAACCATCTACATTTGTGACTTGTTTATCTTTTACATTTTACCTTTTTAAGAGTATAAAATTCTTAAATTATATTTTTAAATGGGAGCAATGCTTTTTTTAAAAAAGGTTAATGGAAACTTGAAACCATTGAAAAGAACACAAAAATGAACAATGGTACTTTAGAATGAAGTTCTTCAAAAAGAAGTTGATAAATCCCTAAGCAGTAGAAATGGCAGTATCAGTTGAAAATCAAAAATAGCCACAATAGAAAAGATAATTACATCAAACAGTATCTTCATGCAGCGTATTTGATAAACTCATTAAATGTAGCTAAACATTTGAGGATAACCCTCTTCATAATAAAATAGAAAAAGAATTGAAAGAGCTTATAACTAATAATATCTATGAAGGTATTTTTTAAGTGTGTTGATGTGAATAATGAGTGCAGTAGGAAGTAGGCAGACATCTACACAGATGTGTTTGAATCTGAATAGTCAAAATGTACACATCAAGGCTACTACACTCCCTGAATGTACCCATAGTCATGTCTTCTGTCACTAGGAGCAAAGTATGTCATGGTTTAAGAGAAGACTTTGAACGAGATCCCCTTCTGTAATACAGATAAATGTTGGCTAACCTGGGGTAGAGCCTAGTTTTCTGTCTCAGAATTGAATTACTTTTCCTTCTGGGAAAAAGGGGGTAAGACATCAAATGTCATCCTAATATTCCATGATGACAAAAAAAAAGATTGCAAAATTGACTTTAAAGGTATTTTTCAAACCTCCAAGAATGTGTGATCAAAAACATCAAAATCAAGCTCTTTCTATTGCTGCTAACAAGATGGCTGCAATAAGGAAGTTTGAAAGTTCAGTGAAAGGATTTGATCTCATTTACATATGGTGAAAAGTCCAGCCTTGCTGATAACTTCAGTTTTCTTCACTGGAAAAACTCCTTTGAGGAATATCTCTGGGCTAGAAGAGTGACTGATTAATGAATTAAAGACTCTCCTTGTACTGTGTGACACAAATAACTTGGTTTTTCAGCAAAAGATTTATACCAGTAACCAAGACAGACACACACAGTTACAGGTAACACTTTTCTTGGCAGCAGTCAGGGAAGCTCACATAACCTATGAAGCAGTGAAAAAACTGTCAACATTTAGATTGACATTTATGTGAGTCCAGGTACTTGAAATGCTGTGATCAAAACAAAGGAAATTGCCTACATGTTGATTCAAAAGGGGCTTTTTCTGTCTAGCCTAAGTTTTCAAAATTGATCACTGATAGTTTAAGGTATTTTTCATGTATGGCATGAAAATCAAAGGAATTTTTGTTAATTCTGTTATTAAGTATGGAAGTTTTTATAATTTCATTATCTTTGGTAGTGATAGGCACCAAAAATAAAGAATAAATGTAGCTGTTATAACTGTCACCCTGAAACAATTTTGTTAATGGGATACATTTAATTGAGCACTTGCTATAAATGTATTTGCCACAGATGGTTCAGCTTATATGTTTGCTCTACTTTTACATACAGAACGGATTTATAGACAGACTAGCTCTGCTTTTACAGGGCCTACTGCTACATTCAGAGTTACAAACTACATTTCTTTCATGTCTGCTGTACTCTGAAATCATAAGCAAGACCTAAATGCTTGTTCGCTTTTTCGTAGAGCAGAGAGGAGCCTTCAGGGGAAGTAGAGGTGGCCGAGGTTGGGGCGCGCGAGGAAGTCGTAGTCGGGGAAGACTCTACTGAATAAGACATCACATTCTTCAGCATTGTCATGAGCTTAATATACTTAAATACTACTATTCATTAATTGGATTGCCGGGGATGCCCCTTTAAATGGACTGCTGCCTTCAGCTAAAAAGTTAATGTTCTTTATACCTTTGTATGTATGATCTACTTTTGTAACAGACCATGGTGTGTCCAGGATAAACCACAGCGATATTTTTGGGTGCATTGTCCACAATGTTGACTTGTTTTTGCAATATTCAGACTTCCTATTGTGAATCTTTTCCTTTTAAACATCTTGATAATTTGTTTTTTGAGAGCTGTTCAAGTTTAATACGTAATGAAATTCAGTCTAATTCTGATAACTGGTAAAGATCATCAGTTTTGACAGGTTACTGATTTTCCTCTCCCATTTCTTAGTTTTTGCCCAATATATGGAGAAGAGTAATAGTCAATCTTAACCTTTTGTTTTCATTCTTTTTTAATAAAGCTGCTAGGCAATGGTGTAGCATTCCTCCCTAGTGTCATAAAAGCAAAATACTTCATCTTTCTTAAAATGTAGGCGTGACATTACATTTTTAGGAGAAAGTAAATTGCTTTTGCACTGCTTACTTAATAACTCTTTTCCATATATTGTGATGCGAACTTTTGAGTATGGGATCATAACTATTTGAATAGAAATGTGTATGTATAATATACATACATACATAAGCAGATGTGTGTATGTATGCATGCTGTGAAACTTGACTACATAACATTAATCATTTTTCAAAATTCCAGGAACGGGTAATCTTTGACACGGTGATTATCCTTTTGAGACTGAATCCATTATTGACTTGTTATCTACATTTTTATTTCCAATAGTGAAGGATTTTGAGTCGGTTGCACTTACATGATTATTGATATTTAAAACTAAAATGAAGGCTGAATTTTCCAAGACAAATTTGGAGATCACTATTGATGAAATACAGCCAAAATACTGAATCTAGTGTACATATAGGTTTCTACAGGATGAGATAGTATAATTTAGAATTTTGAGATTTAATAACCAGGGCTGTCCAGAACAGGTGACTTGATAACATGGTACCAATAAGTAAGGGATGCTCCTCTCGGTTTGCTTTTGCCACTTTAACTTCTCAGGTTATTAATGAAATTATTGTATGTTAGCCAATAGAATCTTTAGGTTAAAACAACAGATGGGGGGTTTGTGGAGTGTTGAATGTCATGGGCATTTTTTGTAGCATTGACCCTTTGCTCTGCATTTGAATGTTTCATATATTTTTGTTCCACAGTTAATTGTCCCTTAGTTTGCTATTCAAAGCAGATGCCTGAATGACATTTCTAGTAGTTCGATGTATTTTTTTGAGGAATAGTTTGTGATTCCAGTGCAGGTGTCTTTGTTGCTATTACCTCTACACTGGGGAAAAGCAAAAAACCCCTTTGTTAATTCATGTTTATGAGGAAAATATTTTTAAAAGGCTAGAAGGATACAAGTGAGCAAAAAATGTTGGTCAACTTGACTATGGAGTGGTGGCAATAATCTCTAAACATTCCAAAAGACTATGGGCTGAACCTTAAATTCCCTTGGAATCTGAACAAACATAGGAATATGGAATTGCCATTTGAAAACTGTGACCAACTAGTCTTGACCTCAAAGATCAATCAGTGGCCTAAAGCCATTTCAAGTACAGAAACTATATTGAGACTACAGCTATATAAATTTGAACATTAAGTATAATTTTTCCATTTTTTCTTTTTATAAGCATATTTGTAAAGTCAGAGCTAAGCAGACATAACTTTCTCTGATAAAGTTGTGTTCCTCCCCTTATCAACTCACTCTTCCCTTTCCTAAGGCAATAGGAACAACTTAGGTTATTTTGCTTCTAAAATTTGAATGAAAACATTCATGTCATTATCTTTCTTTCTTGCAAGACACCTGTTTATCACTTTGTTTAAATGTAAATGTTTCCTTATGCTTTTGAAATAAATTTCCTTTTGTAATTTTGTTTTGTGTCTTGATGTGTCATAATTGTAGTAACTTCACATTCTTGGATATTAACTGACATTGATTGCTTCTCATGTGCTAAGCAGTATTTTAGGCCATGAAATTACAAAGATGGACAAGACAGTGTTCTGCCTTCAAGGAGTTCAGTCTCAGTATAATCTTGCAAATAGTCTTTAATTTTCATCCTTTATAGTTCTGATTTGGATGTGTTTTTAGGAGCTGGAAAAAAAGGACTTGGTTCTTCTATCAAAGCAGAACATCACATACTTACCTGATCATAAAATAAATCCATCCTTAAGTAATATGAAAAGTTGGAACTTAATTGCAGTAGAATCTCCGTAATTGACCACCTCAAGTTGACCTAATTTTCATAGACCAGACATGCACCACATATATTCAGTACTCAATGCAAGTTCCTTATGTCAATCACCTCCATATGTTGACCAGTTTGTTATAGTCCCCTGGGTGGTCCACCTCAGTAGTACAGAGGTTCTACTGTAGTTTAAACTACCAGCCTTTAGAAAAGTCTTCTTGAAGCACCAAAGATGGCTAAGGAGTGTTTGAAAGCTAAGGTTTAAGTGGATCAGGACAAGATAACTAAATTTCCTTGGTTGGTGATCACATCCAATCCTATGGCTTTAAATAGCCTCTGTATGCTGAGGACTGCTAAATTTGTATATCCATTATTTCTCACCTCCTAATTGATCCCCCTCCCTGAAATTACATGTAACACTCTACAATCTATTCTAAACACAACAGAAAAGAGACATCCACTCTTCTACTTGAAGTTTGTTCAATGGTTCCATTTCAAACTAGAACCCAAAAGCATTACTATGGTTTTCAGTCTCTGACCTCGCTGCTTTTCTTCCACTTACCACTCAGTCACAGCCAGACAGCTTCATGCAGGGCAGGCCTTTGTACTAGCTGTTCCTCGTAGTCGTTCCTTATAATCCTATATCTAACTCCATCTCTTTCGAATCCTATCTTGTTGAGTATTGCAATGTCCCTTTCTATCCCAAGAGTCCAGATCTCACTTACCCCACTGTATGTTCTCTAACATTTATCTTCTATGTCATTCACTCTGTCTCTTCCCTGCTAAAATATGGCTAAAATGCTACAGCATAAGGGTTTTTGCATCTTGTTCACTGGTAATCCAAGCATCTAGAACAGCAGTACTAAGTTTTCGGCACCCAATAGTTTAAGGCACTGTTTTAAACTTAGGGGATATAGTGCTAAAGAAGACAGGCTAACTCATGGAGTTCATATTTATGCAAAGCCTGAAAATATGTACTGCTGAAGCATACTAATGTGCAAGAGAGCGAGCACAGAAAGAATGGTCAGAAAAAACCTCTGGGGAATTAATCTGAGCTGAGATTGAGATGATGAAATAGAGCCAGCATAGTGAAGATCTCAAGGAAAAGCATTTGAGATCAAGGCAACAAAACCTGAAGGACACTTGGCTTTGAAGAATATGCCAGGTTATGCTATCTGAGCTCTTAGGTTCCCAATCTTGATCTCAGATTCCTAAATTCCTCCTCTACTACAATAGGGGACTGCTTTCAGAAACTCAAGAAAGCCATGCACTTTCTGTTACTGGAGTATTTTTCCTCTGAAAATCATTGTTCCCTGATCCTGCCCATTTATCTGGTTCATTCATCCTTCAGGCTTGATTTTACTCATCCTGAAAAGCCTTTCCTCTCAAGTTACGTGCTCCCTCAGCTGAGTGGGTAGAAAACAGCAGGTGTGATTTCATTCTCACAAGAGTAATGGAAATTAAAGGTTAAACTAACAAAATGTAGGGTACCAATAAAAAAAAAAAACCTAAGAAGTTGTAGCTTTATTCCTAGAAGCTTTATTCCCAAAACCATAAAAAAAAAAAAAAATCCCGTAATACTCAGGCCATCATAAAGTGTTATTAGAAATAAGATCTTGGGCGGTGTCTGTGGCTCAAAGGAGTAGGGCGCTGGCCCCATATGCCAGAGGTGGTGGGTTCAAACCCAGCCCTGGCCAAAATTGCAAGAAAAAAAGAAATCTAAGACAAAGCCTAGATAAAATACAATACTACATACAGTTCCAGTTTGTATTCCTCAAGAAATGCACAAGTATGAAAGGAACAAAGGGGCAAATAAAAGAGGGAATGATATCCTATTAGGAAAAACTGTTAAGGTGATGGCTAAGAAAAATACACAAAGAGAGGTTTATATAGAATGAACTTGACTTTAATCATAAAATCAGAATATTGTAATCAGAGAAAAAGCTGGAGGTGGAAACAGTTATGACCTTTGAATAGTCACAATACAATTACTCTATAGTAATTGTTCTCCCCAAATGTATAAACAGCTGAAACCATTCAGATAAATTGGGAAGTCTCAATCAGGAAAATTCTTTTGAGGATAACTGTTGTACTATCCTCAGAGCAGCCCTGGTATCACTGAGAATCCCTGGTCTCATCCATAGTAGTCCTCATGCTTCAGACCACCTGATCTTTTCGGCAAATCATTTCTAAATTAAATTATTTAGGTACCCTATGCCTCCCCTTTGAAAAGCCACTTCACTTCACATATAGAAGTTGGGAAGAGGTTCTACCAAGGGCAACACAGTAAGACTCTGTCTCAAAAAAAAAATAGTAAGTTGGGAAGATACACATGTACAGCCTCGTACCATCCTCTTACCACCTCCCCATTCAAAATTGCTCTTAAGAATTTATACTAGTAGGATAGCCAATAATTCCTTCCATTCTTGCTCAAATGTGCTTTTTGTCCAATCAATATTAATCTGTTATCATTCCCCCTTGAATCTGGGCTAGCCGTGTTACTTTCTTTGACCAAAAGAATGCAGAAGTGGTACTTTCTTTCCCACATTTGGGCCTTACCCTTCTACTTTTATTCTTTCAGTACCCTGAGCCACCCTGTAAGAAGCCTATGTAACTACCCCACCTAAGAAAGAGAGGCTCAGCCACCTCCAGCCATTTCGTCCACTTCAGCTAAAGCACCGGACATGTGGTGGAGCCATTGGGGACATTTCAGCCCCATCCAAACTCCTACCTGAATGCAGCCTTTTGAATGACCCCACCCAACACTAGAAAGAGAAGAACCACCTGAGTCCAATCAACTGTGAAAAATAATAAATCATGTTTTAAGACTTACTTACATTGGTTTTACTATGAAGGAGAAGATAATCAATTAACAAAAATTAAACCAAGGTGTTACCTCTTTAGTGTATATTTACATCTTAAATATTTTCTAAGGAATAAAAAGTATAGAAATCCACCTTTGGCATGGTGGCTCATGCCTGTAATCCTACCATATTGGGAGGTCAAGGCAGGAGGATAGCTTAAGGTCAGGAGTTTAACACCAGCGTGACCAATAAAGAGACCCCCATCTCTACCAAAGCCAGAAAAATTAGCCAGGTATGGTGGCCTGCCCCTGTAGGTCCAGCCACTCAGGAGGCTGAGGTAGAAGGATCCCTTGAGCCCAGAAGTTTGAGGTTGCAGTGAAGTATAATGACACTACTGCACTCCCTCCAGGGTAACAGAGCAAGACTCCGTCTAAAAAAAAAAAAAACTGGCGCCTGTGGCTCAGTGAGTAGGGCACCGACCCCATATACAGACAGTGGTGGGTTCAAACCTGGCCCTGGGCAAACTGCAACAAAAAAATAGCCGGGTGTTGTAGTGGGCACCTGTAGTCCCAGCTACTCAGGAGGCTGAGGCAAGAGAATCGCCTAAGCCCAAAAGCTGGAGGTTGCTGTGAGCTGTGACGCTACAGCACTCTACTGAGGACAACAAAGTGAGACTGTCTCTTAAAAAAAAAAAAAGACATAGAAATCCTTTGCTGGCTGGGCACAGTGGCTCACACCTGTAATCCTAGCACTCTGGGAGGCCTAGGTGGGTGGATTGCTTGATATCAGGAGTTTAAGACCAGCCTGAGCAAGAATGAGCGCCCCATCTCTACTAAAAATAGAAAAAAAAAAATAAGCTGGGCATCGTGCTGGGTACCTATAGTACCAGCTACTTGGGAGTCTGTCTGAGGGAATAGAATCACTTGAGCCCAGGAGTAGTTTGTAGTTGCTATGAGCTGTAATGCCACTCATAGCACTCTAGCCTGGGAAACAGAGTCAGACTCCGTGCCAAAAAAAAAAAAAAAATCCTTTGCAACTTTCAGGTAAGATGGCCCAAGGGAAGAAGGTAATCCAGAAAGATTCAATCAATGTCCAATTCCTAACTTCAAGAATTCTATAATTTATAAAATAGACCTGTTTGCTAAGATATTCTATGTTGAAAGACCAAAATTACATGCAGTTATGGGCTTACTTATCATTGTTCAACTAAGAACTGAATCACAATTTGAGATATCAGCAATTTCGTCAACTCCCACCTTGTATTTCTATTTGTGTTATCTAAGGGGGAAAGTATAATGATAATGGAAAAAATCAGATCTTGGAAACAGAATAAAAGAAGAGTGACAAGTGAAGTATTTGTAGAAAGTAGCAAGAATCTTATTTAGGTTAGGATTTTTAATTCCTTTATTCACATAAAATGGAAAAGCTATCGTTGAGGAACTAACAAAAAAAAGTCAACAAATTAAGTATGAAAGCTCTATGGAAGATAAAAATACAGTTTAGGAAATGTTCAAATGCTCAGGAATGCCTTCAGTTGCTAATACTCTAGGTAATTAATCAAGTAATTGCAAGAGGACTGGTCCCTGGATGGCCTTGGCCAACCAGCTCTTTCCTCTCTTGCTGTTAATTCCCAAGCACAATGTATTGAGAACAGAACATATTGAGAGAAGGAAATAGGTTGTGTCCTCCTTCCTCCAAAACAGGAGTAATAAGCATTCCGCAATGCTTATTTATACTCAGCAGTCCCAGTCACTCCTAGGGCATATAACCCAGAGAAGTGTTCTGGGGATCCCTCAGTTGTTTTGCAATAGCTGGCATACATGCAAGACTTCATCTGCCCTGGTAAGATTTCCTGACCTTTACAGACCGGTTTACTATGGATTTATCAGTTTATCCTTGCTGCCTATCTGTCAGTAATAAATTTGCTTTGCCTGACTTATTGTGTAAGTGTTCTGCCTCACCAGACTAGATCTAGGAACCTTTGCAAGAGTTACTCAAGAGTTTACCTATCCAAAATGTATAAAGTCATCATCACAAAGTAGTATGGTATTTAATAGTCACATTAGTGCTACAGAATTCAGAGGAGGCAAACAGAAGTTAATATTCTCTTGCTTTCCTTGAAAGAATACCGTGTTGAGAAGGCCACACAGCAGAAAATAGTAGGTGGCTTCAGTGTTAATGCCTAGTCAGCAGCAAGCAAGGAAATGGGGACCTCACTCCTACCATGGAAAAAACTGAATTCTGCCAAGAACTTGAAGAATGCGCTTGGAAGAGGACTCCCAAGAGCCTTGGAGGAGATTGAAGCCTTAATATTAGATGTGAGACTCTGAGCAGAGAACCCAGCCACAAGGAGAACCCCTGAAGAATAAAGTTTAACATCTATGAAAAATAGAAGATATGCCCCTTTACAGGCTAACTTGGGAGTTCAAAGAAATTGCTGGTAGCAAATATGTAATGTTGGAGCTTCTCTCAAACTCTTCAATATTCTTCATTCATTCTCAGGCATTCAGACCCTAGAGTCACGTAGATCTGAGTCCAAACCTGAGCTCTACTACTTATTAGCAATTTGATCTTGGCCAAGTTATTCAACTGTTTAGCTGAAGCCAGGTAAGTTGTGAAGATTCTTTGGAACTAAGCATGTACAGTATCTACAATGTATTAAACCATCTACATCATTAGATGATGTCAGTTTTATACACAAGTTTGGCCTCTGTACCTAGAAATAAGATTCTGAGAACAAAGAGACTCCATCATTCGCCATTTTTCTATTTTGAAACTTTAGAAAACTTCCTACTGCCTACGTTTAAACTCCTTACATATGACATACAAGTACCCTTACTATCTGCCAGCAACTTTACCTTTTCACACTAAATGCTTACTCTGCCGGAACAAGCACCTTTGGTCCAATCCTTCCTACCTAGTTGGTAAATAGATGCCCTTACATGCCCCCATTATCCTGTATTTTAATTGTTAACCTGTCAACATACCACTATCTTACACACTGCTCAATGGTCAGATTTCCACACTCAGAGTCTATCAGAGTACCAAGCGAAAAGCAAACAGCCATATATTTTTAATGAAATGAATATTCATTACTTTAGTCCTTTAAGAAAAGCTGCACTCAGAAGGGTTTTTTTTTTTCATAAAAAAACCAATGTGGTGCTCGTTTTTCCTATAGCACGAAAGTGATGTTTAAATACTTTTCAGTAATTTTTGGTCAGGCAATATTCTCATGCTTCTTTCCCAAAGAGAAAGCCAAAAGCATAATGAACCTTACATGACACACAAAATTAGAAAGGTAGCCCTGAAATACCAAAAATGACATACCTAGCCAGAAGCTAGAAGGCAAGCTAGTCAGTGGCTTCTCTGCCTCTTGCTTCAGTGGAGGGAAATGGGTCTCAAACTTTATTATGCACACCGGTTACCCCGGCAACTTGTTTAAAACAGTCAGATTCAGCAGGTTTGAGGGAGAGGGAGAACAGCTGGGAATAAACTACGGGTGATGCTAATGCTCCTGGTCTCTGAACCTAGACCTGTGGTTAGGCCTTGCTTACACCTGTGCTGCTCAATAGGCAGCCACTAGCCACATGACATGGCTATGAAGCCTCTAAAATATGGCTCTCTCGAAATTAGATGCACGGTAAGTGTAAAATGCATACTTATTTCCAAGGCCTAGTTTTTAAAAACGTAAAATATCTCAACGATTTGTATAGATTCATACTGAATTGACATGTTGTATGTAACGGGTTAAATCTATCAGTATTTTTTCAGTTCCACACGTGGCTCGCACCGTGGTGCTACTGGACAGCGCTGCTCTACACTAACAATCCTCTCCAATTCTCCCTTCTGAAGCTTCCAATACTGCGAAACTTTAAGAATAAAAGTCATACTTCTCTTCCTTTAGATGGTCTAAAGCATCTATCTAGGTTTTGTATCACAACTATTTTACACCATCAGAAATTAAAAAATAGTAAAAAGCAAGGATTTGTTTTCTTAAAAAAACAACACTCTTTTGGATCCTCTCACTTTGGAAAAGTAACCTCCCTCCTGTTCCCACGGTCCGAGATCGTACCGCCACAGGAAAACAACCACCAGAATGCTGTCTCCATCCCTGAAACCAGGCTGGGCGAGCCGTCCGAGCCCGTCCTTCCCCGCTGCCCAAACCGAGGCAGAGGAATCCGGTAGTCGCCGAGCACGGCCCTCTCGGCTCCTCCCTCTCCAGTGCCGACCTCCCCAAGATGGCGGGCGGTGGTGAATCGCTTCCGCTTCCGGGGTGAGCGGCCAGGCCCACGGGGGGGCAAGATGGCGGCGGCAGTGGGGGTCCGCGGCCGGTGCGAGCTGCCTTCTTGCTCCAGCCCAGGCTGGCTCTTCAGCCTTTCCGCCTTGCTGAGTATGGCGGCACGAGGGGCCTTCGCCACCACGCACTGGGTCGTCACGGAAGACGGGAAGATCCAGCAGCAGGTAGCGGCCTGAGCGTGTCTTTTCGTCCCTGCCCGCTCTCGCCCCGGGGGTATTCCCTGGGTCGGCCTCTGGCTGTGTGGCTCCGCGCGGCTCCGCCCCCCCAGCCTACCTTCCCGCGGTGCCGGCCCTGCGACCCCGGTACGCCCTGCGACCCCGGTACTCCCTGCACTCTGACTCGCTGCTGCCTCCTCCCCACTTGTCTTCTGGCCCTCGCTCGGCCACCTGGAAGTTCTGAGCCTTCCAGCCCCTGGCCGCGCGCCGCGTGGGGAAGAGTCGCGCGGCTGTGGGGGGACGGACACTGTGCTGGAGATTTAGAAATCACAGGTTCATCATCCTTGCCTCTGTTGCTTCTCGGGCCCACGCGTCACCGGCGCTCCTGGAGGAAGTAGAAAGCAGGTGGCGGCGCTGGGGTGTGTACAAGTTCCAGAGCGGTGACAGTTTCGGTACCTCCAGTCAGTAGACCATTTAATGCTGCTTCCCCCAAGTCTCCTCAGCCACTTGGTGGGATTCGTTCTGGCTGTGGTGGTTTCAGCTTGTTACCGAGTTCAGCAGGGGCTCATTGAAGACAATATACACACTCCCTTTGCGAAGGAATGGTAGAAGATGCTGTTGGTGCGGTTGCTAGCATCTTCTCCGCTGTACCTGTCCTCCTTTCCCAGTGTACTTTGCATTGTTTATTTATCTCGTTCCTATGACCCAACCTCACACAGCAGATATGCGATTTCCTGGATTGTTGTATGCCTAAACTAATTTTTCAGAGGAGAGACTGCTTTTCTTATATAACTTTATGACTGCCTGCATTTTGCAAACGCTGCTGGTGCCTGAGTAGTATGTGTGCGTGTTCTGCTACAGAATCTTGGTAAACTTATTAACTTCAAATGCTTGAGAACAATTTTTAAATGTAGTAAAGTGTTATGCCCCATGCAATTTAGCCCACTGATCTCAAACGTTTTAACCTGTGTTGTGGGAAATTACTGGCCCTCTGGACTGTGTATAGTGAATGGTGATAAGAATACGTTGCAAGATTTACTTTTGTTTAAGGTGTTTGTGATTTGTCTCCTAATGGTAAACTTTATCTCAAGTAAGTAAAGCGTTATACAATGTGAGCATTATACAAATGTAATATGAGCGTTCTACAAATATAATATTAAAAATCACCCTTGGTGTTCATGAATGGTTTTCAGTATATCTGAGAAAATAACGTCAATTTTCCCATTGGGTAACATTTTTCTATCTGACTTACATTAGAAAGTTTCCTTTCCTTTGGCTGTACCAGCTGAGACTTAAAATATAAGTATGTGTTTTTCAGAAACCCTAGAAACACTGTAAGTTCATCTCTGTTTGTTTTTGTTTTGTTTTATTTTGTGGGTTTTTTTTTTTTTTTTTTGACAGCCTCACTCTGTCTCCCCCAGTAGAGTGCCTTGGCGTCATAGCTCACAGCAACCTAGAACTCTTGGGCTCAAGCTATTATCTTGCCTCAGCCTCCCAAGTAGCTGGGACTACAGGCACCTGTCTCAACCCCCCAACACCCGGCAATTTTTAGAAATGAGGTCTTGCTTAAACTCAGGCTGGTCTATAACCTCTGAGCTCAGGCAATCCACCTGCCACAGCCTCCCAAAGTGCTTGGTTTATAGGCATGAACCACTGGGCCAGGCCTGTAAGTTCATCTTTTAAACATAATATTGGCAATCTGATGTGAGTCCTGGTTGTTTCCACCTTTCTTTTGTTTTGAGTTTTTTGTGTTCGTTTTTGAGACTGAGTCTCACTTTGTAGCCTCTCTTGTTTTGAGACTCTCACTTTGTCACAGCTCACAGCAACCTCAAACTCTTGGACTCAAGCAATCCTCTTGCCTCAGCCACCCAAGTAACAGGGACTACAGGTGCCCTCTACAACACTTGGCTATTTTTATAGACAAGGTCTCACTCTTAAAGTAGACCTCTAAGAGTTTCTTTTTTTTTTTTTTTTTGGTAGAGACAGAGTCTCACTTTATGGCCCTCGGTAGAGTGCCGTGGCATCACACAGCTCACAGCAACCTCCAACTCCTGGGCTTAAGCGATTCTCCTGCCTCAGCCTCCCGAGTAGCTGGAACTACAGGTGCCCGCCACAACGCCCGGCTATTTTTTGGTTGCAGTTCTGCCAGGGCCGGGTTTGAACCCGCCACCCTCGGTATATGGGGCCGGCGCCTTACCGACTGAGCCACAGGCGCCGCCCAGGGTCTCACTCTTCCTCAGGCTGGCCACCTTTCTTTTGATTCCTGATAGTAGTTTTCCTTGAGGCCCTCATGCTGGGAGACATGGAATTATGTCACCCCTGCCACAATTTGAGGAGCCTTTCTCCTATTGGTTATTCTGCACTATTGTTTTTGCCCATAGCTATTTATATTCTGACATTGACTTTTCCTTCCCATTTTGGTGTTCTGCCACTCAGCTGAGAAAATGAACCATTTAAAAAGATGGTAGAAACATTTTATTTATATGGTTAACATTGCAGTAGGAAAGAGTATGATTTGGTTTATCCTCTTTAATAAATTCCTATTTTTTGTACATTGGATTTTAGTGGGAAAACATAAGAATTACTGGTAAGCTTGCCTCAGAGAAGGGGGGAAATCTGAAGAATCTTCTGCAAGTTACTTCTGCATTAAGTATATGACCTTTTCATTGAATTTTTCAATAATTTGCTATCCATGCCATTTATTATGTTAAATTCAGGTAGCCATGAAAAATTTATTTGACTTTTGTATTTCAAGGTTTAGAAAAGATAGACACCAGTTACATATTGCAGAGTTATGAATATACACATATATTGGAAACCCTACACTCTTAGGTGGTTTGAAATAGGACTGTAGGACAAGGAGCATTTATTCCTGCAGGCAGCCTCTTCACAGTCACAGCTGGAGCTGTCTAGCAGCAGGTGTCTAATATTTGGCATGGCAGTTCAGTGAATTTTTTTTTTTTTTTTGCAGTTCTTTTTGCTGGGGCTGGGTTTGAACCCGCCACCTCCGGCATATGGGGCCAGCACCCTACTCCTTTGAGCCACAGGCGCCACTCAAGTTCAGTGAATTTTTTTAACTTATTGAGTCTTGCTGTGCTGCCCAGGCTGAAGTACAGTGGCTATTCACACACATTGCAGTCTCGTATTTTTCCTGCCTCGGCTTCACTCTCTGAGTACCTGGGACCACAAGCATTTGTGAGATGTTTCTATCCATAGTGTCTGCCTCAGCTAGGAAATGTACCTTCCCCAGTTTTCAGCTTACTGAGCTGCTACTGAATTCCTGAATTCCTGAACGTGGCCCAAGAATCCTGGAGCTCTGATGTGAAGAGAACACTCCAGTCACTACGTTGCTTTTCCACTGCCAGTAGGGGAAGGCTAAGAAAAGGCCACTCCTTCCTTCTCTTCTCCAACTCCGTGCTTTTTTCCTAGCCTTGGACTTTAGCATACTTTCTATTTCCTAGTGTCTGTCCCCTCTACTGGAAACTAGTAAGACCATCTCGTTTATTTAAACAAGGGTCCTTAACTTGAGGTCTATGGGCTTGACTGAGCTATTATAATCTAGTTACTAAGAGGATCTACAAATGTAATCAGGCCAGTGGGTCTTTTGGTTGACTTTGTGAAGAACAGGCTTCAAGATAAAAAAATTTTTTAGATAGGGTCTTGCTCTCTTGCCCAGGCTGGAGTGTGGTGGTGCCATAATTGCTCACGATAACCTCAAAGTCCTAGGCTCCTCCCAAGTAGCTAGGACTATAGGTGTGTTCCACCATGCCTGGCTAATTTTTTCTTTTAATTTCTTGGAGAGATGGAGGTCTCACCGAACTCCTGGCCTCAAGCATTCCTCCCAGCCTGCTCTCTCAAAATGCTAGATTACAGCCGTGAGCCACCACATCGGCCAAAATTTTTTTTTGTTTGTTTCATTTTAATGTTCTTTTTGCTTATCACTAGTGTGGCAACATCTATTTTCTATTTTTATCCAAGGTGTCTACCAGTTCACTTTAATCAAAGGCTAAATAAACTTTTGGGAATTAGCCTAAGAGACTAACCACTAAACACCACATCATTTCTGTAGAAAAATTTATGCTCCATTTTCTGCTTCCATTTTACTAGCTAACAGATAAACTTTTTTTTTTTTTTTTTTTTTTTGAGACAGAGTTTCACTTTGTTGAGTCTCAGTCATTTTGTCACCCTCGGTACCCATGGCATCACAGTTCACAGCAACCTCAAATTCTTGGGCTCAAGAGATCCCCTTGCCTCAGCCTCCCGAGCAGCCAGAACTACACATGTCTGCCATAACACCTAGCTATTTTTAGAGATGGGGTGTGGAACTCCTGAGCTCAGGCAATCCTCCTGCTTTGACCTCCCAGAGTGCTAGGATTACAGGCGTGAGCCACTGTGCCAGGCCAGATAAACTCTTGAAATGCTGCCAGTTTGTTAGTAGTAGGCTTACTGAATCAAGTTGTACTTCTGGCACTGGATTCGTTGTCTCTGGGTACTCTCTTTCTTCATAAATGGAGATCTAAAACTTTAATAATTTAAAGCAGTGGTTCTCAGCCTTTCTAATGCCGCAGCCCTTTAATACAGTTCCTGTGGGTTGCAACCAACTGGTTGAGAACTGCTGATTTAAAGTATCATCCTTATCAACTCTTATTACAATATTTACTTTCTCGGCCACTGTTTCCCTCTCCTTCAGTCTTAAAACCATAAAATTTTATATATGGGGAAAATTCTTAAAGATTATATAGAACAACTCATGACAGAAAAAGTCACCCAAAGTTACACATCTAATGAGTAGCATTTAGTGGCAGTACTAAGTAAAAATGTATTAGTCTGCTGTAGCATGCAATTGAATAGTTCGCACTCAGTAAATTGAAGTAAATTTTTTTGTTCATAACACCTACCACTGAAGGACTTGAAAGAAACTAAAAAAACAAAAAATTGAAATAATGAAGTAAATGTCTTTTTCAATTTGCCTTCTGCAAAACTTTTTTTTTTTTTTTTTTAATTTTTGAGACAGAGTTTCACTATGTCACCTTCAGTAGGGTGCTGTGCCATCACAGCTCACAGCAACCTCAAACTGTTGGGCTTAAGCGATTCTCTTGCCTGACCATCCCAAGTAGCTGAGATTACAGGCACCTGCCACAATGCCCGGCTATTTTTTGGTTGCATTTGTCGTTGTTTTAGCACACGTGGGCTGGGCTTGAACTCTCCAGCCTTGGTATATGTGGCTGGCGCTTACTCCAATTTACCTCCAATGAGGAAAAGTTTTTTGGAGTATAGATCCTTTTAACTGCTCACATTAAGGGAGGTTTCTGACAAAGCTCTTTCTCTAAGCCTGGCAACCTTGGAAAAGGACCGTTTCAGCAACTGCGGCCTAAAGAAAAGCTATCAGTTTCAAGTTGGACAAACAGGCTAAATCTCTAGTGGTCTTTAATAGCTTATGAGTGAAGGAGTGGTTTAATTTTGGCCTGATGTTAAGCAATTTGGTTAATCTGGAAGAGAGCATCCATATGGCACTGTGAAGCTGACAGCTTTATTTCTGTGCTTTGCAGAAAGTAAACCATCTTTTTTGTCATAGAGCTGTTTCTATCTTTATATACATAGAACACCCCTGAAGAGACCTCAGCCTCCCAGGGTGCTAGAATTACAAGTGTGAGCCACCGCACAGGCCTCGAAGCTCATTTTTACCCCTAAACCAGTAGCATGCCTGTTTTCTCTAATGCAGTGAAAGACACTATCATCCACCATCCACCCATTTGCTCATGTTAGGGATCTAGTTGTCTTCTTTGATTCCTCCTCATTCCTTATCCCTTACTAAGATCTTTTCATTTTACTTTCTAATTATTTCTTCTTCCTATAGCCACTATTGTTACTCTTAATTCAGGACTCTTAATTCCTAACTGCTCTCTTCCTTTGTTTGATTTAATTTAAAAATTTGAATTCCAAAATAATGCATGGCATTATAAAAATAAACATCCAGTATTTAACGTATTTAAAGTAATAAAGTGAAGTTTCTCCACCTGTATCCATTCTCACTATGCACAGAAAACTACCTTTAACAATATGGTGCATGTCCCAGGATATGGTCCAAATTCTCGAACATGCATTTAGAGAATTGGCCCTTCCTTTTCTCTAGCCTTATCTCTAGTCATCCTTGATTGCCCCACATTTACCCCAGAATAACTTAACACACACACATTTAGCCATGCTTAGCTTTGTGAGTATCTCCAAATATGCTGTGTTCTCACTTGCTTCTGGCCCTTTGGCATGTGTTGGTCTTTCGTCCAACACCCCAGTCTGACTGACTCACACTCTTCACAATTTAAATATTACTTGCTCAGTGAAGCTTCTGTGGTGCTCACAGTTGAATAAGTTGTTTTGTCTATGTGCTTCCATAGCATCCTGAATCCCTTAATGATAGTATTTACTATGCTATGTGTGTCTATTTACTTATATAAATGCCATACCAGACGTGATTTGTGAAAGGAGTATTTGTATTCATCCCCGCAATTCCAGCATCTCTAACACTGTGAAGCATAGACTGTGATACATATCTGTTGATTGGATAATATAAGCAAGCTTGAGAAGTGGTTTCTGCCTTTTAGGAATTTACCATTGTTTGAACGAAGCCTTACAGTATTCATGTTGTGATAGTCATCTGGAGAATGGCCTGTAAGAAGCCTCAGATTTTCAGATCTTTAAATCTGAGGCTTTACTTTACAATCAGTGAATCAGCCCTTTCACCCTTCAGAAGAGATGCACAATATATAATTGCAAGGATCACTGCTGCCAGATAATGCTGTGCTAGTCAAATCATCATCTTTGTCATTGATACTGCATCTAAGAGGTCAGCTTTATTGCCCACCCATCAAAAAGTATGAAGAATCAACAAAGAAAGTGAATGGTAAACAGCAGAGGATCAGAAAGAGCAGAGGCGAGGTAGGCTGGGAATGGCAGCTGCACTGTTAAGGAGGGATTAGAATCAGCTGTGGGGTTCAGCAGTTGTTGCAGTTGAGAAGCTATACTTGTGGAAGTAAATAGAAGGCACCCTAATGTGAAGAATAAGAAGGCTTGCCACTCCACAGTGGAGGGAACAGGGTGTGAGCAGTACCTGCATCTCAGCTATACTCCTTGTTGGCAAAAGCAACAACAAGGGGAAGTACTTGGAGTGGATCTTTTATGTTTTTATAGCCAGACACCTTGAAAGAGTCATTTATGCTTCCGGAGTCTCCTCCCTCTCCTGTTCTCTTTTAAATTCACTCCAGTTCATTCTTCATTCCTATAACCTTGTCAGGAAACCCAGAGTCTTCCATGTTGCCAAATTCAGTGCTCAGTTCATAGTAATCTTATGCTCTTGGCAGCGCAGCCTGTATTTTCATACCTTATTAAACTTTCTTATGTGGATATCAGGACACACCCGTGGTTTTTCTTCTAAATCTGTGGCCATGACTTTTCATTTTCTGCTGTATTCCTCTCTTCCTGATCAATGTTAAATACTGGTGTACCCCTTTTCTTCCCTCTGTGCATGTGCTCACTAGGTCATCTTATATAGGCTCATGGCACAAAATGTCATCTATATTCTGAAGACTCCTAAATTATCTATCTCTGCAGTCCTGACTTTTCCTTGAATTCCAGACACATACAAGATGAGACAATTAAATTTGCAAACTCATTCTAGAAAATGCTACATACTTCATTCCTGAATATCACTAAGGTCACCTTTCAAGTGAAGTACTCCCCTTGACCATCTGGTGATTTACACAGTCCCTGCCTTCATAGAGTTTGCATTTTAAATGTCACATAACAGAAGTGACTCCAATTTAGGATATTAACAAGTATCTTGCATTGTGATAAAAACAATTCGATGTCTGTACACTTTACCAAGTGTTCTCATATTCGGTATTTCGTTTTACCTCATAGAAAACCATTGAGGTGTGGATATTGATCTTCTTTCTGTTGAATAAAGAAACTTAGGCTGGGTGTGGTTAAACTCCTTGCCCAAGGTTGTGTAGATGGAAAGTGGCAAAGTGTGAACTCAAGCTCAGATCTTCAGATTTCATACCCTGTTCTTTTTTTCACAGTTGTAAACATTGCTACCAATATGTGAAAAATGTCTATAATTTTAAAGCAAATATCAAAAGTTTTAAAAATTTAATCTTTTTTCAATTTTACAGTTGAATTAAAAACTATAAAATGCATAATCATCGTATTTTACAACTTTTCCCAAACTTCTCATCATGCTATAAAATGAAAAGTGAAAATCTTATAACTATTAGAGTCCTCCTTCCTATAGTAAACTTTTTCTTTGGTATTCTTAAAGTTTTTTATGCGCATGTTCTTTTTTCAACAGAACCGTAAACATTTTGTTTCACAACTAGCTTTTACTCACTAAATAAGACATTAACATCTGTCCATATCAGAAATAAAAAGTTACCTCCTCCCTTAAGAGTGTATAGTGGAGCTGGGCACGATGGCTCACGCCTGTTATCCTAGCCCTCTGGGAGGCCGAGGCGGGTGGATTGCCTGAGCTCAGGAGTTCAAGACCAGCCTGAGCCAGAGCAAGACCTCGTCTCTAAAAATCAATGGACATTGTGGCCAATGCTTGTAATCCTAGCTACTTAGGAGGTTGAGGCGAGGGAATTGCTTGAGCCCAAGAGTTTGAGGTTGCTATGAGCTGTGACACCATGGCACTCTACTGAGGGCGACAAAGTAAGACTGTCTCAAGAAAAAACAAAATAAAATAAAATAGGCTGTATAATGGTCCGTTATACGAATATTCTATAATTTATATAACCAGTCCTCTAGTGACAGACATTTAGATTCTTTCCAGGCGTATACTATCATAAACAATGTGACAGTAAGTGAACATGTTCATGTGTATATTTCTAGTTGCTTCTGTGAATGTATCTGTAACATGAATTCTTAAAACTGGAATTAACTCGTTCAAAGAAGGAATTATATTTAATTTTATTAGATACTGCCAGATATAAAAGGACTACAACAGGAATATTTGAAAATGACCAACAGTATTTTTGTTTTTGTTTTTGCTGGGAATGCTTGTTGAAACTAACAGTATTTGAGACAAGTAAAACCTTGTTCATAATCTAATAGTAATGAAAGAGCACTGATTTCCATCCATTGCCCTTAGCTAAACAGTGCTGTTGCCATCAGTAGAAGTATGAACAAAAAAGGAACTTTCAGTTTGGTTTGTTAGAAAACCAAAAACTTTCAGTTTTCTTCATAGAAAAATTAGGCTTTTGTACTTAATGTTTTTTTTTTGTTTGTTTTGTTTTATTAAATCATAGCTGTGTACATTAATGCAATCATGGGGCACAAGTGCTGGTTGAAATACTTTCATCAAACTGGTTAACATAGCCTTCCTGGCATTTTCTTAGTTATTGTATTAAGACATTTATATTCTACATTTAGTACATTCCACGTGTACCTTTGTAAGATTCACTGTAGGTGTGGACCCACCAATTACCCTCCCTGCAGCCAGCCTCCCCCCTCCCCCCTCCCCTCTCCTCCCTTTCCCCTTTCCCCATATTCTTGGGCTATAATTGGGTTATACTTTTCACATGAAAGCTATAAATTGGTTTCATAGTAGGGCTGAGTACATTGGATACTTTTTATTCCATTCTTGAGATACTTTGCTAGGAAGAATATGTTCCAGCTTCATCCGTGTAAACATGAAAGAGGTAAAGTCTCCATCTTTCTTCCATGAATGGATTAATAAATTGTATATGTACACCATGGAATATTATGCAGCCTTAAAGAAAGATGGAGACGGGCGGCGCCTGTGGCTCAGTGAGTAGAGCGCTGGCCCCATATGCCGAGGGTGGCGGGTTCAAACCCAGCCCCTGCCAAACTGCAACAAAAAAATAGCCGAGCGTTGTGGCGGGCGCCTGTAGTCCCAGCTGCTCGGGAGGCTGAGGCAAGAGAATCGCGTAAGCCCAAGAGCTGGAGGTTGCTGTGAGCTGTGACGCAACGGCACTCTACCAAGGGCGGTACAGTGAGACTCTGTCTCTACAAAAAAAAGAAAGATGGAGACTTTACCTCTTTCTTGTTTTTTTTTTTTTAGAGACAGTGTCTCATTTTGTTGCCCTCAATAGAGTGCTGTAGTGTCACAGCCCACAGCAACCTCCAGCTCTTCGGCTTAGGCCAGGGGTCCTCAAACTGCAGCCCGCGGGCCACATGAGGCGGTGTGTTCCCGTTTTGTTTTTTTACTTCAAAATAAGATATGTGCAGTGTGCATAGGAATTTGTTCATAGTTTTGTTTTTTTTTTTTAAACTATAGTCCAGCCCTCCAATGGTCTGAGGGACAGTGAATTGGCCCCTGTTTAAAAAGTTTGAGGACGCCTGGCTTAGGCGATTCTCTTGCCTCAGCCTCCCGAGTAGCTGGGACTACAGGCACCCGCCACAATGTCCGGATATTTTTTTGTTGCACTTTGGCCGGGGCAGGGTTCGAACCCACCACCCTTGGTATATGGGGCTGGCGCCCTACCTGCTGAGCCACAGGTGCTGCCCTGTCCTTAATGTTTATTTCATACTCCTTGGGATTGCAGTAAAAGAAATTGTGCTGATGCTCCCTCCTCCCCCAGTTGATCTAATATTTTGATGAGTAATCAAATGAATAATACTTAGTTGTCTCTTTTAGGAGAAGTAATTTCCAGCGTGAAATAGCCAAGTAATCCCCTGGCTGTTGAGTTTGCTATTAACTGAATAATGATAAAGCTAATAAAGTTCAATTTCTGGAAATGATTTTAGTGTCCCTTTTCAAATATTTGACTTAATGCATCTGACTAAGAATTCTCGAGCTTAACACCTATTTTATTAATCACCATAATGTCTAGCATTATGCCTGGTACTTAATGGGTGTTTGCATTAGTTTTCCATTGCTGCCATTAAAAATTACCACAATCTTAGTGGCTTAAAACAACACAAATTTAACACCTTATCGTTATCCAGGTTAAAAGCCCAACCCATGTTTCACTAGGCTAAAATCAAAGGAGGCTTGATTTTTAAAATCTGGAGGCTCCAGGGAGAGTCCATTTCCTCGCCTTTTCTGGTTATTAGAGGCTACCTACATTTGTTAGTTTCTAGCCCCCTTTTGCTGCATTTCCAGCACAACTTGTATTCCTCATGCCTTTGCTGCAACTCTCTTTGACCTCCTCATTCCATCTTCAAAGACCTTTGTAATTACATTGGGCCCACCTGATAATTCAGTTTATGCTCTCTATTTTAATTAAGGTAATCTGATTAGTAGCCTTAATCTGGTTAATATCTTAATTCCCTTTGCCATGTAATATAATGTATTCACAGGTTCTGGGAATTAAGAATCAACATCTTTGTTGTATCATCATTCTGCCTGCCACTGTACTCAGTGACTATTTGCTGCAGGAATTAGAGTCATTTCTGAGTTACACGTAAAACAGCTCTAATGACACAGCTTAGTTGCTCCTGTATTGTGTATGTTTATAAGAATACCATGAAATATACAAATGAGAAAGAATTTAGGACTTTTTTTTTTTTGAGACAGAGCCTCAAACTGTTGCCCTGTGTAGAATGCCGTGGTGTCATAGTTCACAGTAACGTTCAACTGGGCCTCAAGTGATCCTCTTGCCTCGGTTTTTCTATTTTTAATAGAGACGGAGTCTCGCTTTTGCTCAGGCTGGTCTGGAACTCATGAGCTCAAGTAATCCACCTACCTCGGCCTCCCAGAGTGCTAGGATTACAGGTGGGAGCCCCTGCGCCCAGCCTAATTTATGACTCTTTTGTCCTGACCCCATGTTTTATTTTCTTTCCTTGTAAAGTTGCAAATTTTCTACTTTATTCATTGTGTTATTTGTATATTTCTTGGTGACGTAAATTAGAAAATGAAGACTGATATCACTTTTATAAGAATTTGGTCATTTGTTCATATTGAAAATGGTTACTAACTTGCTTATTACTTAGGAAAATGTGATATGAATGTTCTCAAAATATTGGCTGTTAATACTGTAAATCAAATCTAGGTAATAGATACAGTATATTTCACATACCCAGATTATTTTATGTGACTTTAAGCACTTTACAATATTGTTTTCTAGGCACTGTCAAAATGAAAAGATAAAATCTAGTTGAGGGTAAAACTTTAGAAAGTAGGGATATGAGACCATGCGAAGGCATATGATGGTCAGGATTCAGTATTTTGATTTATTTAAAGTTATTTTTAATTTTTGATGATTTGATATTTTACAAAAAGCCTGGATTTGGGGGTTTGGTTATTAGAGACAGGTTCTGCTCTGTTGAAGTGGGTGGGATATAGTGGTAAGATAATAGCTCACAGCAGATTATCTCTTAAGGGTGAAATTTCAAGTAATTTGTATTTTCTTCTTGATATTGTCTATAATATTGTGTGTTTTTTTTTTTTTTTTTTTTTTGGCCGGGGCTGGGTTTGAACCCGCCACCTCCGGCATATGGGACCGGCGCCTTACTTCTTGAGCCACAGGCGCCGCCCGTATTGTGTGTTTTTAAAGTAATGTATAGTTAGCTTATAATCGGAAAAAGGATTTTTTACTTTTTTTTTTTTTTTTTTGGCCGGGGCTGGGTTTGAACCCGCCACCTCACCACCCCGCCACCTCGCCACCTCTGGCATATGGGACCAGCGCCCTACTCCTTGAGCCACAGGCGCCGCCCAGAAAAAGGATTTTTAAAGCTAAACTTTGTTGGAACTAAGTGGCCTAAAAACAAGGAGGATTTCTTCTGCCTATGATACAACAAAAAAGATAGCCATTACTAATTAGAGCCGTGGTTTAATTTGATAAATTGAAAGTTTAAAAGAAGATTTAATGCAGTTTTAGAAATTGTTCCTACCCAGAACCAGTAAGAATGTATATGGGCAAATTGAAAGAATTATTTCATTCATTTGAATATCAGATTACTTCAGGGATATAGGTCATGCAAGTAAAAATGTGATACTTTTATGATAGTGTTAAATCTTTTATAGAGGGCCGGGCTCATTCCTGTAATACAAGCACTTGGGGAGGTCAAGATGAGAGAATTGCCTGAGACCAGCTGGGTTAACATAGGGAAACCCTGTCTCTATGAAAAAAGATAATAACTGAGCCTGATAGCATGTGGCTATAGTCTTTGATCCTTTGGGGTGGGTGGTGGGGTGATCAATAGGATCACTTGAGCCTAAGACTTTGAGGCTACAATGAGCTATGATCATGTCACTGCACTCCAGCCTGGACAATAGAGTGAGACTCTGTCTCTTACCAAAAAAAAAAAAAAAAAAAAAAAAGCCTAAACAACATATAGCCAAGAAAGAGAATGGGCGACAAAGGTTTTGTTTCTACAAAAAATAAAAAATGAATTGGGCGTGGTAGTACATGCCTGTAGTCTACCTGGGAGGCTGAGGTAGGAGGATCACTTGAGCACAAGAGTTCGAGGCTACAGTGTGCTATGATGGTGCCACTGCACTCCAGCATCAGCAACAGAGCAATACCCTGTCTCAAAAAAAATCAATCTTTTGTAGATGTAGGATGAAAATGAAAACGAACTTTAGAAGTCATTTGGTTGGATCCCCTCAGTTTAGGTGAAGAAACAGCCCAGGCAGGAAAGCTGATTTGTTTAAAAATCACGTAGCTCATTACAGGCTGATCAAAGACATATTTTATTTCTGATCCCAGGTGTCTTAGCCACTTTACCTCCTTTTCCAGGTAGTCATCAGTGAATAATAATGCCTTAGGAGGTGGAGATGGAGGATCACACAAATGTGGCATCAGACACCATTGTTAATCAACAGTATGTTAAGTGCCTGAGATGTACCCAAAACATGTTACATACTGAGGGTGGAAAGAGGAATACATGAAAAAAAATTTGGAGAGACGGGCATATAAAACAGTATAATAAATGCTGATACAGAAGTGTATGTAAAGTACTGGGGGAGCTCAAGAGAGAGATGGCTTCACAAAAGAAGTATCACTGAAGCTAAGTCATTTGGCCTTTGCTCAAAGTATAATGAATGAAATCTTTTTTTTTGCAGTTTTTGGCCAGGGCCGGATTTGAGCCCACCGCCTCCAATATATGGGGTCGGCATCCTACTCCTTTGAGCCACAGGCGCCACCCAGTGAATGAAATCTTATACCATAAACATTTTTTAAAATTTTCCCTTAAGTTAGAAAACTAGGGGAAAAACAATTTTATTCTTTTCAGAGTTTTAGATTATTTAAATATAACACAGTGTGAAAGAAACATAAAATCTTCCAAACCACCAAGATTTTACTTCTATGTAAAATCTGAAATGGCTTCTCTTAGTGGGTATTTATAGTTTTGGCTCTCCAGAATCTATAATCCTTGCCTTGTAGCAAAAGCATGCAACTTGCGTAATACAGGATGGACATAAAGTTTATGTGCAGTTTACTATGTTAAACTATTTTAAATTGCACACGAACTTTATGTCTACTCTGTACTAAGATTTCATTCATCAGTTTCAAACTACTGCTGGGAGAAGAGTGAATTTCCCATGTTGTGTTCATTCGTATACTCAGATGAATACCATTAAAAAAAATGTGTAAGTGTGTTCAGTGTGTATGAAGAGTAAGTTGCATGAGGGATTGAATTAATGCTACAGTAGAAATGTTCCATTTTTCTGTCATAAAGGACTATTAAAAAGTGATTGAGGCTGGGCTGGTGGCTCATGCCTATAATCTTAGCACTCTGGGAGGCTGAGGTGGGTGGATTGCTTGAGCTGAAGAGTTCAAAACCAGCCTGAGAAAGAGTAAGACCCTGTTGCCCATAGCACAGTGATTATGGCACCAGCCACATACACCAAGGCTGGTGGGTTTGAAACCAGCCAGGGCCAGTTAAAAACAACTGCAACAAAAAAGTAGCCAGGTGTTGTAGTGGGCGCCTGTAGTCCAGCTACTTGGGAGGCTGAGGCAAGAGAATGGCTTAAGCCCAAGAGTTTGAGGTTGCTGTGAGCTGTGATACCACAGCTCTCTACCAAGCGTGACATAGTGAGACTCTGTCTCCAAAATAAATAAATAAATAATAGGGAAACTAGTCAGGCGTTGTGGTTGACATCTGTAGTCCCAACTACTTGGGAGGCTGAGGCAAGGGGATTTATTTGAGCCCAAGAGTTTGAGGTTTCTATGAGCTACCCAGGGCAATAGACTAAGACTCTTATCTCAAAAAGAAAGAAAGAGAAGTGATTGATTCAAATTTGGTTTTATAGAACATGAAAAATGTTTATACCTTTGGATTGGTTATTTTAAGTTTAAATGTTCACCCTTTATCTGACTTGGCAGTGAAATAATTACCATCATATAGTGATATTTTCATCTGTTGCCATGTGAATTCCCTGAATTTGTTGAGATAGGGCTCCAGATTGGAGGTATACATGTAGATATGAACGATATCTTGGTTAATTAGATAAAGTGACAAATGAAATATATGTAAATAAACTTGTTACCAGGAAAATATTTACTGCTTTTATACATAATCGTACGCATGTACAGGTTGAGTATCTCTAATCCAAAAATTGAAAGTTCTCCAGTGAGCATTTCTGTGTGTGTCATGTTGTCACTCAAAAAGTTTAGGATTTTGGAACATTTCCAATTTCAGGTTTTTGGATTAGGGATACTCAACCTGTACTTATATGACATATATGTTCAGAAGGAAAATAAATCAAATTGCCTTATATGGTTTGTCATCTTCTTTTCTTTTCTATTTATTTTAGAGACAGGATTGAGATTTCTTTCTCACCCAGGCTGGAGTGCAGTGACTAGTCTTAGCCCACTGCAGTTTCAAATTTGTGGGCTCAAGCAAAACTGGCCTCCTGCCTCAGCCTTCTAGGTAACTAGAACTATAGGCACGTACCCCCGGGCCCAGCTAATCTTTTTTTTTTTTGGGGGGGGGGGGAGTTCTGTTTTTGGTGAGGACAAGATCTTGCTTTGTTGACCAGGCTGGTCTTGAACTCCTGGTCCTAAGAGAACCCTTCACTTTAGCCTCCCAAACTGCTGGTATTATAGGTGTGAACCACCACACCCAGCCCATCATTTTCTTTATTAAAATAAGTTATTGTAGAAACTTTGTTTATCTGGAAATCTTAAAGAATAAATCATTCTAAATAATAGAATTCCATGTAGCCTAATTTCTAAATACTTACTCGGGTTCTCCCCAGGTTA
Organism: Nycticebus coucang; assembly: GCF_027406575.1. NCBI lineage: Eukaryota > Metazoa > Chordata > Mammalia > Primates > Lorisidae > Nycticebus > Nycticebus coucang. The sequence goes on along the minus strand of NC_069793.1, from coordinate 22,229,205 downwards.
AATTTTGCTCTAAAATATATTTTATAATTACTTTCTTAAATAAAGTAAATAAAAATAACTCTACTTTTTATTTATGGTCCAAGTCATGAGCATTTTTTTTTTTTTTTTTTGAGACAGAGTCTCACTATGTTGCCCTTGGTAGAGTGCAGTGTTGTCACAGCTCACAGCAACTTCCAACTGTTGGGCTTAAGTGATTCTCTTGCCTCAATCTCCCAAGTAACTGGGACTGCAGACCCCTGCCACAATGCCTGGCTGTTTTTTGGTTGCAGTTGTCATTGTTGTTTAGCTGGCCCGAGCTGGGTTCGAATCCACCAGCCTTGGTGTATGTGTCTAGCACCATAACCACCATGCTACAGGCGCTGAGCCCGTTGTGAGCATTGTTTATTGTGCTGTGCAGCAATGGAAGTTGCTAAGGTTACTTGTAAAAAAGCAATGAAGTGCTGGAAGACCTTGTGTGTGCATTATGTCCTTTTTAACCTACCTGGCTCCAATTCCTGCCGCATTTTGGTCCTTGGCTTATAGCACCCTTTTCTAAATGCTAAAGAATTTGAAGGCATATTTGCCATTCCTTTACACAATTGTTTATGGCATAGGAGTACATTGGCTCAAAATACTAATAGTGGTCTTGGCTTGGAGAAGCTTAATAAACATTTATTGGTTGAATGGATGTTGTAATACTGTCAAGTGTAGCATCCTCCTGCTTAGCTAGGAGGATAGATTCTGAGAAATGTATCATTAGACAGTTTCATTCTTGCACAGACAACATAGCCTGAACTTCCAAGCCTAGAGGGTATAGCCTACTACACACCTAGGCTATAAACCTGTACAGCATGTTACTGTACTGACTGAATACCGTAGGCAGTTCTAACACAGTGGTATTTGTGTATCTAAACATATACAGACATAGAAAAGGCACAATCAAAATATAGTATTATAATCTTATGGGACCACCATTATATTTGTTGTCTGTCACTGACTGAAATGTTATACTAAGTGTAACTGTATTACACAGTTGTTATAACAAAGTTGTCAAACATACCCTCTTTCTTTTTTTTTTTTTTTTTTTTTTTGTAGAGACAGAGTCTCACTGTACCGCCCTCAGGTAGACTGCTGTGGCGTCACACTGCTCACAGCAACCTCTAACTCTTGGGCTTCTGCGATTCTCTTGCCTCAGGCTCCCGAGCAGCTGGGACTACAGGCGCCCTCCACAACACCCGGCTATTTTTTTGTTGCAGTTTGGCTGGGGCTGGGTTTGAACCCGCCACCCTCGGCATATGGGGCCGGCGCCCTACTCACTGAGCCACAGGTGCCGCCCCATACCCTCTTTCTTAATTGTATAAGGAGAAAAGATATTGGAGAAGGAAAAATCACATTGGCATTGCCAAAGATAATTTTCATGCCATCTTAAAATTCAAGAACTTGAAAATACCTCAATAAAAATATATCTCAGGCTATAAGTCTTCTGCAAGCCAACTTTATTTGGCAAAAATCCATGCCATTTGCTGTCACCTCAAAAAGAAAAAGACAGCTGTCAGGGACTCTCTTCTATTAATATTATTTTTATACCTTCTCTAGCTGCTGTATCTTTGCTGAACTAAAAGCTTCAAGGACATGAAAAATACTTCCTCACAACTGAGTGTTGATTGGACCCATCCTAACTATCCAAATATGATAAAATCCTGGTTATCTAAAACTAAGAGTATGCTTTAAATAAGTATCTATGTAAATCTTTAAATAAGTATCTATGTAAATCTTCATTATTGTATTCTTTCACTCTTGCAGACAGATTGGTTAGGTATTTTGGAGTGGGAATGTCATGCTTCCACATTTGTTTTCCCTACCCCAATATTTTTCTAAAAACCTCGTTTAAAAACACATGTAGAATTATGTACTAAATAGCTACCTATGTGTTGAAGGCTGGACAAAGCCAAGTTTGTTTTTTTTGTTGTTTTTGTTTGTTTGTTTTTTTTGAGGCAGAATGTCAAGCTGTCCCCCTGGGTAGAGTACTGTGGTGTCATAGCTCACAACAGCTTCCAACTCTTGGGCTCAAACAATCCTCTTGCCTCAATTTTTCTATTTTTAGTAGAGAAGGGGTCTCAGTCTTCCTCAAGCTGGTCTCGAACTCCTGAGCTCAAGCAATCCACCCACCTTGGCCTCCCATAGTGCTAGGATTACAGGCGTGAACCACCCCGCCCAGCCTACAAAGCCAACTTTCTATAAAGCTCTTTTACACTTTGGTCACTGGCTTTATAGCTTTTATGTTTTCTCTGGTGTCCCATTTCATTGGACAGTGGGTCTTGCCATTCCTTTATTGATGGACTTAAGTATTTTGTTTTGTTTCGTAACTAAAAATGTTGTCATGAACATGACATACTTATAAATGCAGATATGTGTGTGTTTGTGTGTGCATACAGAGGTTGCCAAAATGTGTACACATTGTAAGAAAGGAAAAAACTGGCTGGGCACAGTGGCTCACTCCTGTAATCCTAGCATTCTGGGAGGTCTAGGCAGGTGGATTGCCTGAGCTCACAGGTTCAAGACCAGCCTGAGCAAGATGGAGACACTGTCTCTAAAAATAGCCAGACGCTATGGGAGACAGCTGTAGTCCCAGCTACTCGGGAGGCTGAGACAGGAGAATTGCTTCAGCCCAAGAGTCTGAGGTTGCTATGAGCTGTGATGCCAGAGCTCTCTACTGAGGGTGACAAGTGAGAGACTGTCTCAAAAAAAAAGAAAATTGTAGTAAAATTGTAATACTCACTATATACCAGTAACAAAAGATGAACACAAGTTACATTGAGCATCCCTTGCAATTGCAGAAGTCAAGCATAACTTAAGTATTGACTTTGAGACAGGTTTTTCATTTCTTAAAATGTGTACTCATTTTTTTTGGCACCCTCTGTTAATGTCTATAGGATAGTTTCCTAGAGTTTGTTTTGCTAAGTCAAAAGTTATACACATTTGGGCAGCGCCTGTGGCTCAGTGAGTAGGGCGCCGGCCCCATATGCCGAGGGTGGCGGGTTCAAACACAGCCCCAGCCAAACTGCAACAAAAAAATAGCCGGGCGTTGTGGCGGGCGCCTGTAATCCCGGCTGCTCAGGAGGCTGAGGCAAGAGAATCGTGTAAGCCCAAGAGTTAGAGGTTGCTGTGAGCCGTGTGACGCCACGGCACTCTACCCGAGGGCGGTACAGTGAGACTCTGTCTCTACAAAAAAAAAAAAAAGTTATACACATTTAACATTTCGATATATGTCTCTGTTGATCCAGAGACATGAGCTGTCTCAAGGTTTTATTATATTATCTTTGATTTATGGTTTCTACAAATAGCCTTCAAAATAGATGGTTTTAATATTTTCTTTTTATTGTTTCCAAACCTATTCAAGTATGAATGTGCCATCAAAACAAGACAAGCCCCTTTTTTTATTACAGGAATATAACATCTTTTAAGGAAGTTATTTTAGCATTCTTTTGCCAAATATTTCTCTTCTTGGATTTTTTTGTAGTTATCATGGGTGTTCTTAAACAAGTTTTTTTAATTTTTTATTTTTAATAATTGCAGGTACATAATAGTTGTATATCTTTGTAGGGTACATATGGTGCTTTGATACAGGCATATAATGTGAATTAATCAAATCAGGGTAATTGGGATATCACTTCACACATTTAACATTTCTTTGTGTTAGGAACATTCCAATTCTACTCTTTTAGTTATTTTAAAGTTTATCCTAATTTACTGTTAATTATAATCACTTTGTTGTGTATTTCCTTTTTTTGTGTGTGTGTGTATTTCTTATCAACCTGCCAAATCAGAATATTTGCTTCAAATATTTGCTCTTACAAGTTGGGGTTTAATAGCTTTTACAGGAAAACTTGGTGTTTTCCTTTGCTAAAATTTACACATGATCACTTTGAAATACCCCTTGAGTTGTACTAAGCAGCTAACACTGATCTCGTAGGGATTGAACAATAATTTAGGACATGTTAAAAAAGACTTTATTAATCCAAACAAGCCTTAAATAAATAAGAGCTTTATTTATTTGTCACTTCTTGCAGGTGGATTCACCAATGAACTTGAAGCATCCTCATGACCTTGTCATATTAATGAGACAAGAAACAACAGTTAACTACCTCAAAGAATTGGAGGTGAGGCAACTGAACATGGAGTTGAAACTTACTGCATTTCACAGGTGCTGTTTTGTTCAAACAAAAGCTAAAGTGTATTATTTCTTAAGACAATTCATTATTTCTACTACACTACCTTTAGATCATGTTTTTTTTTAATCATCTTTTGAAAGTGATACTTGAGCAAGAGTAAGAGAAACAGACTACTCTAGGTTGGGCCTATGCCTAACACTTGACTCACTTATCTTTAAACAAAGTTTTTATGTTTACGTTTTTCATTAACTATGAACAGATTATAATCTCTGATGGTATTCTTAGAATTTGGGTAAATTTTTTTGAGACAGGATCTCACTCTGTTGCCTGGGATAGAATGCAGTGGCATGATCGTAACTCACTACAACCTCACATTCCCAGGCTCAAGCAATCCTCCTGCCTCAGCCTCCTGAGTAGCTGTGACTATGGACATGCACACTTTGCCCAGCTTTTTTCTATTTTCTGTAGAGATAGGGTCTGGCTCTTGCTCAGGCTGATCTTGAACTCCTGGCCTCAAGCAATTCTCAGGCCTTGGCTTCTCAGAGTGCTGGGATTATAGGTTTGAGCTCTTGCACCTGCCCTTAAAGTAGTATTTTAAGATAGTGAGAGTCATATGATAGTATTTTTTTTCTTTTCTTTTTTTTATTCATTCAGTTGTGAATTTATTAATTCAATACTTACTGATTGAACACAGACTGGGGCATCCACTGTTTCCCCCTTTTTGTTTGTTTTTTTTTTTATTTTATTATTATTTTTTTTTTTATTGTTGGGGATTCATTGAGGGTACAATAAGCCAGGTTACACCGATTGCATTTGTTAGGCAAAGTCCCTCTTGCAATCATGTCTTGCCCCCATAAAGTGTGACACACACCAAGGCCCCACCCCCTTCCCTCCGTCCCTCTTTCTGCTTTTCCTCCCCCCCATAACCTTAATTGTCATTAATTGTCCTTGTATCAAAATTGAGTACATAGGATTCATGCTTTTCCATTCTTGTGATCCTTTACTAAGAATAATGTCTTTCACTTCCAGCCAGACTATGATAGTATTTTATTTGAATATACAAGGAAATGATAATACAGAGTCAAGCTAATGATAACTTTGGAAAGTTAGAAAGGGATTTAGAAGCTGTAAAGAAGAGCTTTCATAACTCCTTTTTTGTTCCTTTTTAAAAAACAACTGAGGTAAAGTGCTAGCATGTGATAGATACAGGTAGTGGAAACATGAATGCTTATGTTATTCCTCTATATGTTTGAAAAAATAAATACTTTCTTTATTATTATTAAATCATAGCTGTGTACATTAATGCGATCATGGGGCACCATACACTGGTTTTATAAACAGTTTGGCACATTTTCATCACACTGGTTAACATAGCCTTCCTGGCATTTTCTTAGTTACTGCGTTAAGACGTTTATATTCTATATTTACTAAGTTTCACGTGTACCCTTGTAAGATGCACCACAGGTGTAATCCCACCAATCGCCCCTCCCTCTGCCCATCCTCCCCCCTCGCTCCCCTCCCTCTACCCCTTCCCCATATTCTTAGGTTATAACTGGGTTATAGCTTTCATGTGAAAGCCATAAATTAGTTTCATAGTAGGGCTGAGTACATTGGATACTTTTTCTTCCATCTTGAGATACTTTACTAAGAAGAATATATTCCAGCTCCATCCATGTAAACATGAAAGAGGTAAAGTCTCCATCTTTCTTTAAGGCTGCATAATATTCCATGGTGTACATATACCACAATTTATTAAACCATTTGTGGATCAATGGGCACTTGGGCTTTTTCCATGACTTAGCAATTATGAATTGGGCTGCAATAAATATTCTGGTACAAACATCTTTGTTATAATGTGATTTTTGGTCTTCTGGATATATACCTAGTAGAGGAATTACAGGATTGAATGGCAGATCTATTTTTAGATCTCTAAGTGTTCTCCAAACATCTTTCCAAAAGGAATGTATTAATTTGCATTCCCACCAGCAGTGTACAAGTGTTCCCTTTTCTCCACGTCCACACCAACATCTCTGGTCTTGGGGCTTTGTGATTTGGGCTAATCTTACTGGAGTTAGATGGTATCTCAAGGTAGTTTTGATTTGCATTTCTCTGATGATTAAAGATGTTGAGCACCTTTTAATATGTCTGTAGGCCGTGCACCAGTCTTCTTCAGAGAAGTTTCTCTTCTGCAATGGGATCTCTCCCCTGCAATGGGATCACTTGTCCTTTTCTTGCTTAAACATTTGAGTTCTCTATGGATTCTGGTTATTAAACCTTTGTCAGAGACGTAACCTGCAAATATCTTCTCCCATTCTGATGGCTGTCTGCTTGCTTTACTTACTTTGTTCTTGGCTGTGCAGAAGCTTTTTAGTTTGATCAGGTCCCAGTAGTGTATTTTCGAAGCTGTTTCAATTGCCCGGGGGGTCCTCCTCATGAAATACTTGCCCAGACCGGTTTCTTCAAGGGTTTTCCCTGCACTCTCCTCTAGTATTTGTATAGTTTCATGACTTAAGTTTAAATCTTTAATCCAGTGAGAGTCTATCTTAGTTAATGGTGAAAGGTGTGGGTCCAGTTTCAGTCTTTTACAGGTTGCCAGCCAGTTCACCCAGCACCATTTGTTAAATAGGGAATCTTTTCCCCACTGAATGTTTTTAATTGGCTTGTCAAAGATCAAATAACGGTAAGTAGCTGGATTCATCTCTTGGTTCTCTATTCTGTTCTAGACATCTACTTCTCAGTTTTGTGCCAGTACCATGCTGCTTTGATCACTATCAATTTATAGTATAGGGTGAGGTCAGGTAGTGTGATTCCTTCTGCTTTGTTTTTATTTCTGAGTAATGTCTTGGCTATTCGAGGTTTTTTCTGATTCCATATAAAACGAAGTATTTTTTCAAGATCTTTAAAGTATGACAGTGGAGCTTTAATAGGGATTGCGTTTATCTTTTAAGGTAAGATGTGACTCTTGTATGCAGCAAATATCTGACCTGTCAGAGTTTTTGTATCCAGTCAGCTAACCTGTGCCTCTTTACAGGACAGTTTAAGCCATTCACATTAATGGAGAATATTGATAAGTCTGGTAAAATTAGGGGTATCGAGTTTTTCGAAAGTCCAGTGGACATTTTTAATCCTTTCGCCGTTGTGGAAGTTGGAGTTCGATCAAGTTTCTGAGGGAGTTACTTTTGTGGTAGAGGATTGGGCTGGTCATTATGGAGGATAGGTCTGAGAATATCCTGAAGAGCTGGTTTGGTTATGGCAAATTTCTTCAACATATGAATGTCATGAAAGTATTTAATTTTCCATCATAAATGAAACTCAGTTTAGCTGGATACAGGATCCGGGGTTGAAAGTTATTTTGTTTTAGGAGATTAAAAGTTGATGACCACCCTCTTCTGGCTGAAAGTTTTCAGCAGAGAGATCTGCAGTCATTCTAATATTCTTCCTTTTGTAGGTAATGGATTTCTTGCGTCTGGCTGCTTTCAGAATTTTCTCTTTCATATTAACACTAGTTAATTTAATTATGGTATGCCTGGGGGATGTCTTATTCGGATTGAGTTGTGCTGAGCTTCTGAAACTGTCCACTATCTGAATTTCAGAATCTCTTGGCATGTCTGGACAATTCTGTTTCACAATTTCATGGAGAAGGGCCTCCGTGCCTTGCGAGGCCACTTCATCACTTTCAGGGATTCCAATGAGGTGGATATTAGCCTTCTTCCAATTATCCCAGAGCTCTCTGAGAGAATGATCTGTTTTTGCTCTCCATTTCTCTTCCTCTTTGAGAGTTCAAATGCTTTGTCTTCCATGTCAGAAATCCTTTCTTCTGCCTGCTCCACTGTGTTACTGAGAGCTTCTACTATATTTTTCAGATCTATGAGGGCTGTAAATTCTTGCTTCAGTGCATCAAAATCTTTGGTGGTGGGTGGCGCTTGTGGCTCAAGGAGTAGGGCGCCAGTCCCATATGCCAGAGGTGGCGGGTTCAAACCCAGCCCTGGCCAGAAACCACAAAAAAAAAAAGAAAAGAAAAAGAAAAAAAAACAAACAAAAAAATCTTTGGTGGTTTTGTCTTTAAATTCATTAAATTTTTGAGACAACTTTTGAATTTCTCCTCAAATTTCTAATTCTGACTTTAGAATTGCTCTTCGAATTTCTAATTCCAAATTTTCCTCCATTCTATTAATCTTGTCTGCAATCCAAATTCTGAATTCGATTTCTGACATCTCAGCCAGTTGTTTATGGATGGGATCTTCAATTACATCTGCCGTATCTTTCCTTGGGGGGGGTTGATCTATTCTGGTTATTCATGTTACCAGAGTTCTTCCACTGATTCCTTCCCATGATTAATTTACACTGTTTGATTTTTCCCCTGGAGCTTTGTCGAGGACCCGTACAGTGCTATGGCCTGAGAAACTGGGGACCTGTTTGATGTGGTGGGGCTAAGTGGTTTGTTTTGTTTTCAATTGGTCTCTGTCTGACCCTACTGAAACAGTTACTCTGGGTTGAAGTCTCGGCTGTGGAGAAATACCAGCAATTAAGTCACCCCACCCGCCACAGGCAACAATTGGGAAAGGAAAATCAAACCTTCCTACAACCACACACCCAGGTTACCACTTGAATCGTCCTCAGGCGATTGGCTCAGTTCAAAAGGTCCAAATCAGTTGTCTCAGTCAGCATCTGTCTCAGGTGGGAGAGCTTAAAAGGTCTCTGGCAACTGAATCACAGGGGTCTGTTGACAACTCAAATATGACTTGTTCTGGTGCTCCGTGAAGTCAGGAGAACCCACCCAGCAAATAGATTAGTCTAGGAAGGTCGATACCTCCTTCCCCACCTTGCACCTCTGTCACATCCAGTCACTCATAGCCCCGCACAGGTGACCTGCTTGCCTCCAGTGAGCAGATACTCCAGGTGTTTGCACCTGCCTGAATCACAAGGAAATCTATATCTGCTCTGCCAGGCTGCTGCTCTCTGTCTCTATCCAGCAGGGGGAGGTGAGGCCTGACAACCTCAGACGCTTGATGGAAGCTGGGGTTGTTCACTCAGTTCTTGCCCTGCCACTGATTGATGGTAGTGACAGTTCTTTGTGTTCCCACAAAGTTGTTCTTTGTTTCTGTCCCTGCTAAATTCCCCTGCAGAAGAGAAGCTGTTTTCAGTTTCCAGAACCTGTGCCTCAGGCCCTGTCTTTAATCCTGCTGGTTTCTGTTCGCAGCACGGTTAGCTGTCACCTCTAGCCTCCTGCTTGTTCTTGTTGAATGTGAAAATTGGAGTTAGGGAAAATAGCCAACCCGAGGATTTAGCAAAACACCAAACTCGTTGAGGACAAATGAGGAAATAGATAGAAAGGCTACCAGACACACAAGCCCACAGATGCACAAACAATCAGAAACACATAAACATACAGACAACGAAAAAAGCAACTACAATAAAAATAATGATAATCATAAGATAATTGGGGGGGGGAAGGTATAAAAACAAACAAAAGGAACAAACAAAAAAACCTCTAAAAATCTGATGTAAGCAATCTCAGAAACCATAAGAAGGGAAGAAGAGGAAGAGAGAAGGGAAAAAGGAGAAAAAAAAAAGTGGTGTTCATAAAAAAGTTAAAAAAGAAGAAAGAAAAAAATAAAAATATATATGAAATAATAATAAAAATTAACAATAGCTCCTCCAAGAAAATGATGAGGAAAAGAAAGGCACCAACCACAAAAATATTATTATATATATGTAGAAATATACATCTATATGTATCACATAAGGATCAGCTTTCCTAGGAATATATTTATAATTTAATATACTTTCTGGACACCAGGTGGTGCTGTGAATGGTTCCCAGATTTATACCTGGTTCACAGTTTACACTGTTACCATGGTAACTACCCTACCTGGCCGATGGCCATTTTGGAGTTTCTGTAAAAGTTTATTACCTAATTATTGTCCAACCTCAGCTGCTCTGTTCCAGACAGCACTTCTATCCGATCTCCCAACTCGGTGGAGGAGTCCACGCTTCACAAATGTTTCCTCTCTGCTCCCATGTTCTCCTGTAAACTGGCGACTGCAATTGGCTGTGGGGGAGAGTGCTGGCTCCTGCGGCTGCAGCACACGGAGACTTTATCCTCAGTTTTTGTGGCTCAGAGTCTCACTTTTGAATCTGGACTTTTGAGTCCAGCCATCCGCCAGTTCACCACACAGCCTGAACTGCCAGCCCACACCAACCTTCCGCACCAGGAATGGTGCAGTCTATTTAATCACTCCTGTTGTTCTGGGGGAAGGTATCTGCCATTTCGGACAATTCAAAATGTCTGTTTCCCGGGTAGGATCCTTTCCCTTCAATTTTCCATCAGATAGCCTAACCCCTTATGGCTCTGAGCAGGACCCCTTTCGGGTCACTAAACTCGGCTCAGGAATAAAATTTTCGTCAATTGGGTTTTGCCAGGAGTTGCAAGCTGCTGTTCTCCATGAGGGAGGGTCCTGCCCACCAGCACGGCCGAGCAGGGAAAATCTCTACAACAGAGTCTGTGGTTTTAAATTACACCTCATATACAGCAATCCACCAATTCGCTGTGCCTCTCCAGCTGTCTGTCCACACCAACAATCCACACAGGGAAAAGGTCCAGACCCCCCTTCCTCTCACCTAATGACCTGGGAGAGGTGGGCTACATGTCTTTTCCGTCCACCATCATGTTCCACCTCCAAAAAATAAATACTTTGCAGCTGTGAATAGTTCACCTGGAACACCCAGCCAGCACTAGCATCAGGCTCTGTATCTTGAAACAAAACCATGGGTTTGGGCAATTCAGGAAAATTTTAATGCAGAGCCATTCTGTGTCAGGGAAGTTAAGTTGGCAGTACTTTATGGGTATTCAGAAATCCTATGATGAAGGCATCTGTGTACCACTATGATAAATACCATGTTGTCTATACTTTCGGTATATGGATATCTCTTCTAGAGCAGTTTACATTTGTTGACTAAGTTATCTAAGGGTATTCTCAGAATCCTTGTCTCCCTTCAGAGAGTATCCTCTGAGTTCTTTAGCACTCTTGAATTATTTCTCTTCAATGGCATTTGGTCTAAAATATTAGAAGATTCCATTCTGTTCTTATTTTCTTTTCAACAGAAACAATTAGTTGCTCAAAAAATTCATATAGAAGAGAATGAGGACAGAGACACAGGACTGGAGCAGAGACATAATAAAGAAGATCCAGACTGCATCAAGGCCAAGGTGCCCTTAGGGGACCTGGATCTGTATGATGGCACATACATAACTCTAGAGAGCAAAGACATCAGGTAAAGAGATTATCTGTCCAAATATAAAATTTGTTTTTCCAAGCAGACCTTTTCCAAATTATTAAGAAATTATTTCTATAATAAGAGTAAGCTTCAAGTACAGATGAGTTTATTGGAATTCAAAAGTTCAAAATGCATACTACATGTAAAATTCTTAGAAATTTATTTAAATAACCCCACAGTAGAAAATCAAATAATTCATAGTAAAGGGGAAAAAACTACAAATTTCCAATAAACAGATGGAAAAAACATTTCTCATACATGGTACAAACAGGTACAAATTAAAACATTTAGGTAGTTTTTATCTACCAAATTGTGGAGAGGAAAGCAAAAAATCAATAACTAGTAAGTGTAGAGGCTGTCAATAGAAGTGTAAATTGTTTTAACATTTTTAGAAACAACTCAGCAGAGTTATATTAATTTTTTTTTTTTTTTTTTGCCCGGGCCTGGGTTTGAGCTTGCCACCTCCAGCATATGGGGCTGGCATCCTACTCCTTTGAGCCACAGGCACTGCCCGAGTTATATTAATTTTTTTAAGTCCACAATCTTAAACATTCTGTGACCTACTTATTATTTTTCCTCCAGTTCTTGATTTACCCCTTTAATTTGAATTCTGAAAATATTTGTCCCTGGCAGCTATGTGAAAAAGTATAAAGTTGGCTAATATTGGTTACAAAGTTGAGATGTTATGAGACTATGGGGAAAATTTGACATTTCTTAAAGTGTTGCTTTTTGCACCTTTCATTCATTCATCACTTCTTGCTTCTTGATTTTAGCCCTGAAGATTATATAGACACAGAATCTCCTGTCCCTCCAGACCCTGAGCAACCTGATTGTACTAAAATACTAGAGCTTCCATATAGTATACATGCTTTTCAGCACTTGCGAGTAAGTAGAAAATTTCAGGGGTTTTTTGGTTGTTTTTGCATTTTGTTTTCATTTGGTCTCTCACTTATACAAGCTATTATGCTCTTGTCTCCTTCCAGACAACTTTATGATTTTATAAACATCTATTTCTTACATTTCCTTGAAAATAAATGCTACGAGATACTGAATTACTTGTGATCTTTTATATCCTTTGACTGTGTTTTTTCAGTCTTTTTTCTTCTTTGCAGGGTGTACAAGAGAGAGTTAATCTTTCTGCACCTCTGTTACCTAAAGAAGATCCAATCTTCACATATTTATCTAAACGGTTAGGAAGAAGTATAGATGACATAGGTCACCTCATTCATGAAGGCCTGCAAAAGGTAAGTCATTAATGACTTAGAGAGCCAGGAAGCACTATGTAAACACAAGATATTTTTCTCTCACAAAATATCTGCCTAGCTTGTTTTTATCTAGCAGGAATGGCCAACCTGCAGCCTACGGGCCACATGCACATTATATGAGGATTTTTTTGCTTATCTGTGGTGCTAGATATTATGAAAAGTATACATGGACTTTTTATTTTGCTCAGCAGCTTTCATTACTGTTCGTTTATTTAATGTGTGGCCCAAGACAACTCTTCTTCATCCAATGTACAGCCAAGAAGAAAAAAGGTTAGATAAGTCTAGTAGAGGATGATTTAAAATTATGATTACATTAATATAGATTATATAGATAAGTTCTGGGGAGAAACATGGAAAAACTATTCTCCTTGACCAGGAAGACATGCTGAAAAGTTTTATTAAACTAATTCACAAAAAACAAAATATAAACTAATACCAGCAACAGTGCTTATAGGCTAGATTACATATATGTAGTATGGAAAAAGATACACTGTTTTAGTGTCTGTGGTGTATCTATACAAAACACATGGATTGTCACTGTTCTGTGAACTAGAGAATCACCACCAGCAAAATAAAATCTTCTGTAATTTTATTTTATTTATTTATTTGAGACAGGGTCTTGCTCTGTCACAAGAGGGCACTGGCATCATTATATCTCACTACAACCTCAAACTCCTGAATGCAAGCGATCCTCCTGCCTCAGCCTTCCAAGGGGCTGGGACTACAGGTACAGGCCACCACACTTTAGCTAATTTTTCTGTTTTTGGTAAAATGGGGTCTCACTCTTGTTCAGGCCTGCCTCAAGCAATACTCCTGCCTAGACCTCCCAAAATACTAGGATTACAGGTGTGAGCCACCATGCCCAGCAAATCTTCAATAATTTTTTTCAAGGAAACATCCACTTTAAAAAAAAAGAAATAAGAAACTATGTAACATGACCCAAGAATTTAAATGCATCTGTCATTCAGGATGACATGGGGATTTAGAAAACAGTTTTTGCTCTCCTCTTTGCCTTAAGGAGTATCATAAATGCAGGTTAGTTTTTAAGCAACATTAATATAGTGGTGTAATATAAGATATATAATTGGCAATATTTATACATTGTTGAAATACATAGCTCTGTATATCAAAACAGGACTTTATAGATAAGAGATAGTTTGACTTTCAATTCATCATATGATTATTTTATAGCTAAATTACCATCTTCATCTTGTTTTTCTGAAGATAATGTAAAACATTTCCATTCCAGAACTTGATAAGGGAAAACTGGCCCAAGATTTTACAGTATTCTTCAGAGGATGTTTAGTTGAGAGTAGACTATAGTGGTAAGTGTTCTGTAGAAAATTAGAGGGTGACGGGTAGCCACATTAGATGAAGCAGTTGAGATTAACCTCTGTGGAAAGGTAGAGTTGGAGGTACTACGTGAATGACAAGAAGGAACATGTATTCAAAGATCAGGAAAGAGCATCATAGGCCAAGGCAGAGGCCTTAAAGGGGGCATGAGCTCAGGTGGTATATAGTGTGCTTAGGCTACCATAAGAAAATACTGCTCCAGACTGTTTCTACTCAAAACGCTTCTGACACCAAATATGTGTGGGGTTTCCTTACACCAGCCAATTCTTCCAGTGCCAAATGTATGTCCTTCCCAATTCTGACTTAACTACCTGGAAATAGCACGGTTAGGAAATCAGTCCCAGAAGACTGCCCTGGTTTCAGAGGCCTATTACAAGTCAAGGCCACCCAACCAACCAGCTGTAAAGTCGGGGTTCCTATCACACCCTCCTCAAATTCAGTAATTTGCTAGAGCAGCTCAGAGAACTAAGGAAAGCACCATTCGTATTGATTTATTAAAAAGGAAATCAAATTCAGGGACAATTAGGCAGAACATATGCATAAGACAAGGTGTGGGGGAGGAGTTCACAGATTTGCTGTATCCTCCCTAGGCACAGCTCCTCCTAGCACCTTGAAGTGTTCACCAACTCAGAAGCTCTCCAAACTCTTTGTCATTTAGTTTTGTCTTTTTTTATGGAGGTCTCACTGTGGAAGCACAATTGATTATATTATAGGCCATTAGTGATTAACTCAATCTCTAGCTGGTACTTGGAGGTTGCTAAAAGTTTCACCCTACTCATTCCTTGTTCTTTCTGGGACCAGCACATGTTCTGAAGCCATCTGTGGGCTACCAGCTATCAGTTATCTTATTAGCGTAAAAAAAAAAAAAAAAAACTCTCTTATCACTCCTGTGATACCACAGGTTTTGGGAAATGTGTGTCAGGAACTGGGGACAAAGACCGAATATATATTTATACCACAGACTTGGTGGCTTAAAAAATAGAAATTTATTTGGAGGCTAAGAAGTCCAAGATCAAGGTGCCAGCAAGTCAGTTCCTAGTGAGGGCTCTCTTGCTGCCTGACAGACAGCCACCTTCCTTTGTGTCCTCCCATGGCCTCTTCTGTGTGCATGCATGAAGAGGGGGCACTGACCCTTTTAAATTTAGGCCCCAAACCTTATAACCTCATTTAAGGTTAACCTCATTTATAACCCCTTTCTTCACAGGCCCCATAACACTTCAACATATAAGTGTAGGAGGTGGAAGAGGCAAACATTGAGTTCAGGCTCCTATGGCTGGAGCCTGGTGAGCATGGTAGGGAATGAAGCCAGAGAAACAGGCCAGCGCCAGAGGACATAGGGCTCTGAAAGCCAGAGTGAGGACTTTGATTCTTACTCCAAATGTACTGAGAAGTGAAAGCAGAGACGCAATAAAATGCAATTATCATTTTCTTAAAGATCACTTTAATAGTTACATGGATAAGTCACTGAAAGGAAAAAAACTGGAAACAGGCCAGTTAGAAGGCTCTTAGAGTAGTTCAAGAAAAAGATGAAGATGGTTTGGACTAGAAATGATTAGTAATGGAAATGGAGGGCCTTGACCCTTTCTAGGATATGTTTAAGAGTTTAGAAGCTGATGAGGTAGATTTCGGGAATGAGAGCAAGAGAAGAATCAAAGATAACTCCTATTTCATTAACCTGAGCAACATGAAGGAGGAGCAGGGTTGGGGCTATTAAATTTGAAATACCTAAATGCATCTAGAATCGCACGGGAAGTTAGAGCTGGTTGCCTAGTTAGAGAGTAACTAATAAATAGGGAGTGCAGCCTGGGTGACAGAGCAAGACCCTGTCTCTAAAACAAAAAAAGAAGTGGGAATATGAAGCCATGGGACTAGATATCACCTGAAAGAAAAGAGATGGCCAATTTGAGCCCTGGGGTCGTCCCACATTTAGCAGGCAAAATAGACCAGACAAGGTGTTATGGCGAATATAGTATTCTTTTTTTTTTTTTTTTTTTTTTTATTGTTGGGGATTCATTGAGGGTACAATAAGCCTGGTTACACTGATTGCAATTGTTAGGTAAAGTCCCTCTTGCAATCATGTCTTGCCCCCATAAAGTGTGACACACACCAAGGCCCTACCCTCCTCCCTCCGTCCCTCTTTCTGCTTCCCTCCCATAACCTTAATTGTCATTAATTGTCCTCATATCAAAATTGAGTACATAGGATTCATGCTTCTCCATTCTTGTGATTCTTTACTAAGAATAATGTCTTCCACTTCTATCCAGGTTAATACGAAGGATGTAAAGTCTTCATTTTTTTAATGGCTGAATAGTATTCCATGGTATACATATACCACAGCTTGTTAATCCATTCCTGGGTTGGTGGGCATTTAGGCTGTTTCCACATTTTGGCGATTGTAAATTGAGCTGCAATAAACAGTCTAGTACAAGTGTCCTTATGATAAAAGGATTTTTTTTCCTTCTGCGTAGATGCCCAGGAATGGGATTGCAGGATCAAATGGGAGGTCTAGCTCGAGTGCTTTGAGGTTTCTCCATACTTCCTTCCAGAAAGGTTGTACTAGTTTGCAGTCCCACCAGCAGTGTAAAAGTGTTCCCTTCTCTCCACATCCACGCCAGCATCTGCAGTTTTGAGATTTTGTGATGTGGGCCATTCTCACTGGGGTTAGATGATATCTCAGGGTTGTTTTGATTTGCGTTTCTCTAATATATAGAGATGATGAACATTTTTTCATGTGTTTGTTAGCCATTCGTCTGTCATCTTTAGAGAAGGTTCTATTCACGTCTCTTGCCCATTGATATAAGGGATTGTTGGCTTTTTTCATGTGGATTAATTTGAGT
This sequence comes from Nycticebus coucang, assembly GCF_027406575.1. Classification (NCBI taxonomy): domain Eukaryota; kingdom Metazoa; phylum Chordata; class Mammalia; order Primates; family Lorisidae; genus Nycticebus; species Nycticebus coucang. The sequence goes on along the minus strand of NC_069793.1, from coordinate 22,212,321 downwards.
TCTCTGTAGATCCTAGTTTATCAGGGTCTTGTCTGATTGAAAATATGCAAATATCCTTTCCCATTGTGTAGGTTGTCTCTTTGCTTTGGTTATTGTCTCCTTAGCTGTACAGAAGCTTTTCAGTTTAATGAGGTCCCATTTGTTTATTTTTGTTGTTGTTGCAATTGCCATGGCAGTCTTCTTCATGAAGTCTTTCCCCAGGCCAATATCTTCCAGTGTTTTTCCTATGCTTTCTTTGAGGATTTTTATTCTTCAGAGCCAAGAGAAAAGATGTTCAAAGGAAGAAGGGCACAACTAACAGTAACATTCAAACATTTACAAATTTAAAGTTTTTTGGTGCTTTTTTTTTTTTTTTTGACATACCTGATAGTGGACAAATTGGTGGAAAATAACTAATAATACTTGGAAGAGACTTTATAAGAAATCTTATGGAAAGACTTTTCTTTAAAGCATTGGTTGATTTGGGGGGGGGGAAACTTTCTCAAAAGGCTCTTAAGAGTAAAACCTCAGTCCCAAGCCAATTGTATAAGACTGTACTATCCCTTAACCAAGTTTTCAAGTGGTAAGTTCAGGTGATGTGTACATGGTACTAAAATCTTTTATTGCATCATTCAAAAATCATAATTTTTTTGAAGATAGAATGTTTAAGGATGAATATTATAGGACTGTACTTATTTTAATCTTAAAAGTACCTTTAAAATAATCTATTATAAACCATATTTAACTAAATGTAAAGTATTTTTGATTATATATCTCTTTTTAAAATAATTGGTCCTCAAAAAATTCAGACTATAAAATTGATTTTAAAAGAATGTAAAAATAATAATTTTGAACCTAGGTTGAACATATTCTAATTATTTCCCTTTTTTTTTTTTTTTTAAGACAGAGCTTTGCTTTGTTGCCCCTGCTACAGTGTAATGGTATCATCATAGCTCACTGTAGCCTTAAACTCCTAGGCTCAAGCATGCGCCACCACACCTGGCTTATTTTTCTCTTTTTTAGAGACAGGGGTCTCACTCTTGCTCAGGCTGGGCAAGAGCACCTTACTTCAAGCAGTCCTACTGTCTTGGCCTCCCAAAGTGCTAGGATTACAGGCGGGAGCCATCGCACCCAACCTATAATATATTCTTCTGGAGTTTTATTTTTACACATGTTTTTAGTTAAAACTTAATTATTCCCATAGGATACATTTTTAGTGATGGAATTGTGGGGGGTCAACACAATCATGTTTTTAAGGCTTTTTATATACATGTTTTCAAATTGTCCCCCAGAAATATTGTAGTAACTTAACATTTCTACAGTTAATATCTAAATTTAATATATAATATAGTGTGTCTAATAATAAATATTGGTATTCTTTTTAACCTTTGCCAGTTAATAAAAGGAAAACTTGTATCTTTTTAATGGTCTTTTTACTTGTGAAGTTACACATACTTCTTAGCTATTTTATATTTTTGAATTGTCTGTGGTTTTTGTCCATTTTCTCTTGTCATTTTGGCTTTATGTTTGGATTTCTAGAGACAGAGTCTGTACTCCCTAGCTAGAGTGCAGTGGCACAGTCAGACCTCACTACAACCTTAAACTCCTGGGCTCAAACAGTCCTGCTTCAGTCTCCAGTGTAGCTGGGACTATTGGTACATGCCACAGTGCCCAGCTAATTATATGGTTACATTTTTTATGAGTTCTTTGTATATTAAAATATTAAACTTTTGCAGTCATATAAATAAATATTTTCCCCAGGTTATATTAAACTTTATTATTTTTTCCCCAGCAGAAATTTAAAAGTTTATTTGGGTTTAAACTTATTTGCATCAAGTTTTTGACATGGTCAGGTTTAGTGTTCTCACCTTTATATAGTTAAAATTCAGTATATGTTAGAGGACAAAAAAAAATTCTCAGACACAAAAGGAGCAAGCATATCTGAGCTTCTGTTTAACTTGACTAAATCTTTTACTTAATTACTAGTTACAAAGATTTAGTTTGTTTGTTTAAGACAGGATCTGGCTCTGTTCCCCAGTAGAGTGCAGTGGCATCATAGCACACTGTCGTCTCAAGTTGCCTAGGCTCAAGTGATCTTCCTGCCTCAACCTCCTGAGTAGCTGAGACTACAGGCACATGCTACCACATCCAGCTAAGTTTTCTGTTTTTTGGAGAGACAGGGTCTCTATCACCCAGGTTGGTCTTGAACTCCTAGACTTGAGCAATCCTCCCACCTCTGGCTTCCAAAGTGCTAGGATTACCAGTATAAGACACCATACCCAGCCAGAATTTAGGAGTTCTTTGGTTTGGTTTGGGTTTTTTTGTTTTCTTTTTTTTTAAAGACACAGTCTCTTTTGCCCCTGGTAGAGTACAGTATTTTTATCATAGATAACTACAACCCCTAGCTCATGGGCGCAAGCAATCCTCCTGTCACAGCCTCCTGAGTAGCTGGGATTATAGGCACAGCCACCATACCTGGCTAATTTTTCTAATTGTGGTAGACATGGGATCTTGCTCTACCCATGGCTGGTCTTGAACTGACCTCAAGCAGTCCTGCCTTGGCCTCCCAGAGTGCTAGGATTATAGGAGTGAGCACCGTGCCCAGCCTAGAATTCAGTTTGTAACAGCTTGAATGTTTTAATTAGATTCTAAACACAGATGAAAAATTAACAAATAATAATTTGGTCATAAGCCTATAATTTGCTGAAGTTTGTACCTTCACTCAGATATTATATAAATAGATAACTTTGTAAAATGTTAATTTCAGTAATTTCATGTTGGAGCTACTGACATTTCTAAATAGATTAGGTCTTAACTTCTGAAGTCCTGAAATAGGACCCAACAAGTTATGGCCACTTGGGTGGGTTTTTCAGCTTTTATTTCCACCTTGGAATGATAGTCTGGAGTTGCATGGTCTCTATAGGAAGATCATACCCTAATGCACATGCTCAGCTGATGATTAGGAGATTCTTTTGGCAGCTATGGTTTATTTCTACTTTGTCCTCTGATTTATCATTACTCTCACTAGTTTTGCTCTTCATCTTAAATTTTAGAAGCGCTAGCGTATTAAAGGTACTCTTTGAGCATTCTAAATAAAAGAAACTATGTTGCGTTGTGTTTGATTATCATTGTATTTGTTTCATCTCTAGAACTCTTCCTCATGGGTACTGTATAACATGGCCTCATTTTACTGGAGAATAAAGAATGAGCCATATCAGGTAGTGGAGTGTGCCATGCGAGCACTTCATTTCTCTTCCAGGTAAGATTTCTCCTCTTCTGGGTGTGATTTTCATCCCTTTCCACATTCCCAAGGTCTGGTAAAAAAAAAAAAAAAAAAATACATAAGAAAACAATAAAAGCAGCTTTGCATATACTTTCATTATACTCTCCTCCATCCTTGTTCAAAGAAATTAGTTCCATCACAAAGAAAATCATGGATGTCAAAAAGTTCAAAGCAATGGTTGTGTAATATACTTTTTATTTCCAATAAGGAAAAAATGTAGAGAGCTACCAAAAATATATATACATATTTTAAGAAAAAACTATATTAAAATTATGATATCAATATATACTGATAACGTGTTATCTTGTATATTCTATCTGTGTCTCTTGTAATTGCAGAACTCAAATGTGACTAGAGTACTAACAATTCTAATACAGTTTTTACTTATCTTAAAATGTGTATGCATTTTTCCGGCACCCTGTGTATAATGTAGATGCCCTGTGGTTCCCTTGAGACTTGAATACAAGGACCTTGACTGGAGGAATTAATTCAATTTAACTTTTCTTAAAACAAATATAAGCCCTAAATAGATTTAAAAATCATAAAATCTCTTCCAGTCTTTATTTTTATGGCAAAATTTGGAGTTATTGTATTAACAGCTATTGATAATTGGCTCGGTGCTTGTAGCTCAGTGAGTGGGGCACCTGTAGCTCAGTGAGTGGGGCACCAGCCATATACACCAAAGCTGACGAGTTCGAGCCCGGCCCAGGCCTGCTAAAACAACAATGACAACTGCAACCAAAAAATAGCCAGGCATTGTGGTGGGCACCTGTAGTCCCAGCTACTTGGGAGGCTGAGGCAAGAGAGTCGCTTAAGCCCAAGAGTTGGAGGTTGCTGTAAGCCATGATGCCATGGCACTCTACCAAGGGTGACATAGTGAGCCTCTGCCTCAAAAAAAAAAAAAAACAACAATAATTAAAAAAATGATGAAACATTATGATTATTTTCTCCACCTGTATGTATATGCAGAGTTATTTCCCTAAACACAATAACTTTGAATGTGGCTGGGCATGGTGGCTCACGCCTATAATCCTAGCACTCTGGGAGGCCAAGGCAGGTGGATTGCCTCAGCTCAGGAGCTCAAGAGCAGCCTGAGCCAGAGCGAGAACCCATCTCTAAAAATAGCCAAGTGCTGTGGTGGGCGCCTGTAGTCCCAGCTACTTGGGAGGCTGAGGCAAGAGGATCGCTTGTGCCCAAGAGTTGGAGGTTGCTGTGAACTATGAGACCACAGCAGTCTACCAAGGGTCACAAAGTAAGATTCTGTCTTAAATAAATAAATAAATAAATAAATAAAATAACTATGAAAGTCATGTTTTCTTGTCAAATAATTATAGATAATCATGGAGTACATGCTTCTCCTAACATCTAGTTACATCTCTCCTCTTTTAGGCACAATAAAGACATTGCACTGGTCAATTTGGCAAATGTTCTACACAGAGCACATTTCTCTGCTGATGCTGCTGTCGTGGTCCACGCAGCTCTGGATGACAGTGACTTCTTCACTAGCTATTACACTTTGGGGAATATATATGCAGTAAATACTACTTTTTGTTTCATGAAATTGCTACTTTCTTCTATTTTCATTTTCTTAATAGAATGTTACTTTTTTCCCTTCCTCCTTTGTTCTCAACAATGGAAATGAAGAAATCTGGAAGAAAATGCCTCAGTATAATAGTGTATCATAATTGTTCTATAGTCTCTTGACATAAAAAGAAAAAAATATAATTAAATTGATTGGAATTTTAAACTTCTTCAGGATACACCTCTTAAGAATAGCTGTAACTTCCTAGTAAACCATCCCATAACATACCTTCATATTGAGGGGATGTGGCCACTAGTCAAAATAAAGTTTACTGTGGAATAAGATGTAGGTATGATCTCAGAAATCAGTACGGGGTTTAGACAGATGTAACCAGGCCATGGCTAATGTTTATTTCTCCTCTGTGTGTGTATATGTGTGTGTGTGTTTTTGTCCCTTCAGATGCTTGGGGAGTATAACCACTCAGTGCTCTGTTATGACCATGCTTTACAGGCCAAACCTGGGTTTGAGCAAGCTATAAAGAGGAAGCATGCTGTTCTTTGTCAGCAAAAACTTGAGCAGAAATTGGAGGCTCAACATAGGTAATTAAGAGAAAAATATTTGCTGAAGCACTGGTACCATAGAATCTTAGATTTGTGTTAGGTGGTTTCACTGTTAATTTGATCATTAGAATTAAGAAAAAAACTTCTTCACTACTGTAAGTACTATCCATTTTCTCCAACTCCTAGTGGTTTAGCATAGTTCAAGTGCTTGTGTAGAAGACTATCTTTTTAATATCATGGATTTCAGAAACTAGAGAATATTTGCAGTAAAAGCTGTCATTTAAATCTTTACAGTTTTTATCACTGATTTTTTTTTTCCTTGAAATCAGGTGGGGGTGGGGAGGCCCATGGATACTCAGTAATTCTGTTGATTACATTTTTATTTCCATAAGATACACAGTCAGTAAAATCACTTACGCATGCAATATTTGATCTTTCTCCCTTTTGGCTCCTAATACTGGGCTATTATTGTGTTACTTAAGTGGCATGAAGACAATTATTTGGCCCATATTTTAATCATATTTGTATGTGCAATACTGAATATTGTACTTGGCCCTTGTATTATACTTAGTAAAATATATGTTTGATTCCATAAATAATAGGGCTAGTTAAGAAACTTCACATCACTCAAAAGCAAATTGTTCACATCTCAAAATTAGCCTCAACGTTTTCAATCTACTTTGGTTATTAAAGAATTAAATAGCACTTATTAAACTCTCACAATTGCTTATTTTCCAGTCTGTGTAAATATAGTATGATGGTGAACAAAGAATAACAGCTTCTAATTTATCTGGTTCTTTTATGCCATATTAAAATTTGCAGTGGCTGAACTACTTCTAATATTAAATTCTTAACAGTCAAACTGACTGTCTTTTACACAATCTGTACAGCTCCTAAAATCTCTGTATATTAATCTAATAGGTAATAAGGTTTTTGTGACTACATATAATCAGGCAGTCATTTATCTAAATCAGGTAGTGGAGAGTGCTCTTTCTAAGGAGAGTGTCTGTGGTTTTTCCAAAAGTCTATAACAAGCTACAGTATAAAAGAAAGCTACTGTGGCCCTGGCTCTTTGCCTGTGTTTAGGCAAAATAAAAGGAAAATGGAGGCCAGGATTCTAGAAAGACTTTGAATGTCAGTGGAACTAATCCAAAAGAGAAATATTTAAACTTTATAGTATATTTTGATGTGTTTATTTTAGTACCTAGAAAGTGCAACACACAACTTAATGTCAAATATTTAAGAAAAGAATTTCAGGGCGGCGCCTATGGCTCAGTCAGTAAGGCGCCGGCCCCATATGCCGAGGGTGATGGGTTCAAACCCGGCCCCGGCTGAACTGCAACCAAAAAATAGCCGGGCGTTGTGGCGGGCGCCTGTAGTCCCAGCTACTCGGGAGGCTGAGGCAAGAGAATCGCTTGAGCCCAGGAGTTGGAGGTTGCTGTGAGCTGTGTGAGTCCACGGCACTCTACCAAGGGCCATAAAGTGAGACTCTGTCTCTACAAAAAAAAAAAAAAAAAAAAAGAAAAGAATTTCACATTTATCTTTTTGCCCCAAGTTTTAATAAGAATGTTTATTTAGCCCTGTTATTCTTGAACTGTGGTCTGAGATTGTGTGTTAAATCTAGAACTTTGAGAAAAAACTTAGGAATTATTGCTGAGAACCAGAAAAATCTTATGCATTTAAGTGGGTTTTAAAAATTCATAATTTTAAAGCTCTAACTTTTTCTTGGTATTAAAAAATGTTAAGATCTCTCCAGCGAACACTGAATGAGTTAAAAGAGTATCAAAAGCAGCACGACCATTACCTGAGACAGCAGGAGATCCTAGAAAAACATAAACTGATTCAGGAGGAACAAATCTTAAGAAATATCATACATGAGACTCAGATGGCAAAAGAGGCACAATTAGGTAAGTAGTGACTCCAAGTAATTGCAGGCAGGTTAGGAAATTCAATTCTACCATACTTTATTTTTGTTAACTTTCATGTAGCCTTATAGCAATATAACATTCTGTTTATAATGTTTATAGGTCTTAAAATCAAGATTCATTACAGAAGGTCTACCAGGAGGCCTGGGAGCTATTTTGTCCCTTGTTGCTCTTTTTAATTTACATTTTGAAATAAGGCCAGGCGCAGTGGCTCACACCTGTAACCCCACTGCTTTGGGAGGGTTAGGGGGAGGATCCTTAAGGCTCAGAGTTCATGACAAGCTGGGGCAACACAGTGAGACCCCATCTCTAGAGAAAAAAAAATCCTCACTACCCAGGAGGCTGAAAGAGGAGGATTGCTTGAGTCTGGGAGTTTGATGCTACAATGAGCTATGATTAGGACTTTGCACTCCAACCTGGGTGACAGAGCAAAACCCTTCTTCAAAAAAGGAAGAAGAGGAGGAGGAAACACCAGTTCTCTCTCTCTCTCTCTCTCTCTCTCTCTCTCGCTTCTTGCAACATACAGAGGAAAGCCCATGCAAGGACACAGCTAGAAGGTCTGCAAGCCACGAAGAGGGCCCTCACTGGAAACCAAATCTGCTGACACCTTGATCTGGGATTCCTAGCCTCTAGAACTTTGAGAAAATGAGTTGTGTTGTTTAAGGCATAGAGTCTGTGGTATCTTGTTATGGCAGCCTGAACTGACTAATGCATACTCTGCCCCAGCAGTGGAACACAAGGACGCAGAAAGTCATAAGAGACAGAAAAAAAGTTTAGAGGTTTTATACATTTTTTAAATAAAAACCAAATCTTTTAGAAGCTAGGAGTCTTAATAGTCTTAATGGTTGTTTGTTGTTTGTGCCTTTTTTGCAACTTTAATATGCATATCAATCTCCTAGAGATCTTGTAACATGCAGGTTTTGATTCAATGGATCTCAGGTAGGGCCTGAAAATCTGCCTTCCTAACAAGCTCCCACGTGATGCCTGTTAACTACTGGTCTAAAAACCACTCTGGGTCATAGGGACTTGCATGAAATGAGCACAAGTCAGACACAACCTATAGTGCGCCCATATTCTCTAACTCTGGCAGTAAGGCTAAACATCGTTTTTCCCTTTTCTCCTGTTAATGGAAAAAAAGAAACATTTCAGAAGCAAGTTTAGACTAGATTTGTGTCAGGAAGAAATTCTCAACCTAGGTCAGTGAAATAATTTCAGGGGGTTCTGAAATCTTCTCTAAAATTATACATAAATTGTGGTATATGCATTTTATTTTCCCCCTGGGAAGAGAGTATATAGCTTTTATTAAAATCTCTTAGAATCTGTGACCCCCCCCTCCTACCCCAAAATAGAACCATTAGTCTAGGGAACTTAAGTTGACAGGAGCTCAGCAATTTGGTTATATCCAAAATGTTTTATTTCTTATTAAACCCTAAGAGAGCAAATTTGACACCCCCAGTGAATAAATTAATAGAATCTCTTAAATTACACCCTTCATAAATATATTGGTCTAGAAAGCCTCTTAACCTTTGAACTTTAACTGTGACTATAGTTCATTTTACAATCCGTCTAACAACTTTTCTGTTTTAAGTGAAATGGCGTATGTTTAGTTCTTGAGATTCCTTGATCCATACTAAAATGCAACCAGATCTCTTACATAAACTTGAAACAAAATTGTGAACTATATAAAGTAAATTCTCTTTTGTTTAATATGAGATATCCAATGTCTCTTAAACAATGTAACCAATGGATTTTATAATTATAGACTGTAATTGCCAGTGGATATTTTAGTGATCATCTAGTGGAGCCCCTTTGTTTTACGGGTGGACAAATTGAGACTTCTTTAGAATGGTTTGATTTATTTAACCATTATTGAGTGCTCCCCTGTATATAAGTACTCTGCTAGGTTCTGAGGCATATAGGGTTGAAACTAAAAGACTAAGAAAATCACATTGGTATTGCTGACCTTTCTCATCATTTGTGTGATTTCCTTTCTTATTCTAGGAAATCATCAGATATGCCGTCTGGTCAACCAGCAGCATAGTTTACATTGCCAGTGGGACCAGCCTGTGCGCTATCATCGTGGAGATATCTTTGAAAATGTAGACTATGTTCAGGTATTTTTCTTGGTCTCTTCTAGTTCTTATAACCTTTGGCATATCTAAGAGTAATACTAGGTATCCATGTCTTTATCTCCTTGATTCTTTATATATTTGATCCCTAAAATTTGTAACTATCATTTAGATCTTCAAGATTATCTTACAAGGGTGTATGTGAAACTTAGTAAATGTGGAATGTAAATATCATAGCACAATAACTGAGAAAATTCCAAGAAGGCTATGTCAATGATTGTGATGAAAGTGTGTCAAACGCTCTGTGAAACTAGTGTATGATGCCCCATGATCATATCAATGTACACAGCAATGTACACACAATGTACACAGCTATTTAATAAAAAACAAAAAAATAGATCTTCAAGATTTTGAGTATCTGTTAATGTTTATGAAGTCAGATTTTTGTAGGAAGTACTCAGTAACTCCAGGGTTACTGTTTCCCAAAGTACAAATCTGTATATTTATATACATACACATTTGATTGTTTTTTTACCGTGAGAGTTAGAATTGGACTACTATTACTATTTAACTTAAAACCTTCAACTCCCCTTTTAATCTATTAGAGTAGGACCTATTTAAAATTTGAGAGAGAGCAACAATGCTCTCTTTCCTGCAGTCATTTATCCAATTATGTGGCCTCAACCAAAAACATTAACAAAATGCTCATTGTCAGTAGAAAATGTTTATTAAGCACCATTGCTAGGTGCATGCCTTCTCATTTTTTTTCTGTCATTGTATGTATATACATAAAAAACATTCACATGGGTGGTGCCTGTGGCTTAGTGGGTTAGGGAGCCGGCCCCATATACAGAGAATGGCGGGTTCAAACCCAGCCCCGGCCAAACTGCAACAAAAAAATAGGTGGGCGTTGTCATGGGTACCTGTAGTCCCAGCTACTCGGGAGGCTGAGGCAAGAGAATCGCCTAAAGCCCAGGAGTTGGAGGTTGCTGTGAGCTGTGATGCCAGAGCACTCTACCAAGGGTGATAAGGTGAGACTCTGTCTCTAAAAAAAAAAAAAACCACACACATTCACATATATGTACACATATACATATACATATACAACATCCTGGTCTTTCTGGTTGGCAATAAATATAATGATATATGTAACTGATGTTCAGTAAGTGATATAGACTATACGCATAACCAGAATTCTGAGGCTATAAAATTTGAAAATTTTTGAGCACTGACATGACCCTGAAAGGAAATGTTCATTGGAGCATTTTGGATTTCCAATTTTTAGATTTGGGATATTCAATAAGAGTAATAAAGTATTCCAAAATACAAAAAAATTCCAACTTTGAAACTCTTCCAGTCCCATGTTTTTCAGAAAAAGGATACTCAACCTATATTACAAATAAAGCAATCCTGTCCTAGAGAAAAACTATCATGTACTTAATTGTAGATATAGAAATTTCCAGAGATGTTATCACAGTTAAAATAATGAAGAGAGTGTCTGTAGGAGGATAAACCATAAAAAATTGGAACTCTTTAGAAAAACACAGACAAAAATTACAGACATGGCAAAAATTACAAGTCCTTTAAAAAGGGGAGAAAGTAATATAGAACAAAAGCTTCCTATGAATTTTGTGAACTAGCTCCTATATGGGATATTTGGCTTTCAAAAGAAAGAATAAAGGAAGACCTGAGATTACAGCTCCCTGTCTTAAAACCAAGCATTTTAAAGGGAAAAAGAATGTTTAGAAATGGAATAGCTTACTGTCCAGTGTAACTTTTGGACTTTTGACAGTCTCAAGACAGACCATTTGGAGGACTGTCCTGCATGAATATAGCTTTCAATATTCATAAATTGTATTACCACTACATAGTCAAAGAATCCATTCCTATTCAAATTCATCATATGCATTCCTTTTTCTTAGGTCTTCCCTACCCCATCCCATCTCTTTATCTAGCAAGGTTTCAGAAATACACAAGAGCTATGGTATCTTGTGAATATATCAAGTACTGTTCTAGTTGTTTTGGAGGAAAGCTGTATGTGTTCTTTTATCTGCTAGTTTTCCCTTTAACCTCTCAAGCTTTTACTTGGCATTGATTGCAAAATAGTCTATAATCCCTAAGTGATAATTAAACCCTTAAGAGCCCTTTGTTCCTTGTTTCTGCCCATAGCGCACTAATTTTATAGAGTTGTGGTCATTTTAGTCTTGGAAGAGGAAGAGAATAATGGACCAAATTTCTATACTTGTATTAGCTAATCATTAAACCTAAAAGAGATTAAATCATCAGAGGGAAGCAAAGGGGCAAGAAAACAATCCATGCTGTTTTTCTCAAATTCTCAATGGCAAAGTTAATTGTAACTATTCATTATCCATGAAAGAATACAGTTGGGGCATAGTTCTTAAAATTAGAAGATCTGACTGCTTAGTTACTGATTTACTTTCTGATTGCCTACTAATTTTGAGTATTCACTAGCTTTTTTGGTATGAGTTAAATCTTAGTCACAATTCCTTTTACATTTCCAATTCGATTGAACTTTTCTATTTATTTTCTAGTTTGGTGAAGATTCATCAACCTCCAGTATGATGTCTGTGAACTTTGATGTTCAGTCAAATCAGAGCGATATCAGTGATTTGGTCAAATCTTCCCCTGTGGCCCATTCTGTTCTCTGGATCTGGGGCAGGGACTCTGATGCATATAGGGTAAGTTAATAGAGGATGATAGAATTTTCTCAAACAGACACAATCTCCTAAAATAGTGGCCCTCAACTCACTGATTAATATAGCCCCATCACTGTTCAGCTTAGTTCAACAAACATTTATTAAACTTCTATTAAATGGAAAGCATTCTGCTAGGTAGAAGATGAGTAGGACACAGGCTGTACCTTGAGTTCATCCCAATATAGTGGAAGCAGATAGATACCCTGATTTCAGTTCAGTGCTTTATGCTCTGAACATAATTACCAACCTTAACAAATTTCTAAACTTGACCCAAGTGTAGCCTTATATATACTTCATTTACTTAATCAGAATTTTTTATTTCATTTATTTATTTTCTTTTTGTAGAGACAGAGTTTTACTTTATTGCCCTCGGTAGAGTGCTGTGGCATCACACAGCTCACAGAAACCTCCAGCTACTGGGCTTAGGCAATTCTCTTACCTCAGCCTCCCAAGTAGCTGGGACTACAGGCGCCCACCACAATACCCAGCTGTTTTTTTGTTGCAGTTTGGCCGGGGCCAGGTTTGAACCTACCACCCTTGGTACATGTGCCGGCACCTTACCCACTGAGCCACAGGCGCCACCCTTTCTTTTTTTTTGGGACGGAGTCTCAAGCTGTCACGCTTGGTAGAGTACTGTGGTGTCACAGCTCACAGCAACCTCCAACTCTTGGGCTTAAGCGATTCTCTTGCCTCAGTCTCCCAAGTAAATGGGACTACAGGCACCCGCCACAATGGCAGGCTATTTTTGGTTGCAGTCATCCTTGTTGTTTAGCAGGCCCAGGCTAAGATGATTTGGCTCAAACCCACCAGCCTTGGTGTATGTGGCTTCGTCACCCAAGCTGGAGTGCAGTGGCCTCATTATGGCTCACTGTACCCCCACACTCCGAGGCTCAGTTGGTCTTCTGTCTCAGCCTCCTGAGTAGCTAGGACTATAGGCATGAGCCACCATCCCCAACCCCAATTTTCAGAATTTGAGTGTTTAACAGAATTAATATAGTCCTTTACATTTAGTTATATGTAATGTGAATTTCCTAACATTTGATAGCTACAGGATATAAGCCTAATCCTCTGATACATGTTATTTATGTTTAGGAAAAAAATGAACATTTTACAAATCATAAAATAATTGTTCAACTTTGATCCTGGCAAAGAAAAAGTTTTAGTTTATGGAAAGATAGTTTTCAGTGCAAGTTTTATAACCTTATGTATGTTTTAACAAGTAACAAACTCCATTTCAAATTGACAAACAGAAAGAAAATTCACCTGTTCTTACTGAAAGTCCAGAGAGATAGGATAAACTTCAGTTCTGATTGATTCAGTGGCCCAGTGATGTCATCATTTACCCATTTCTTTTGTTTTGTTCTTGATGCTACCATCCACAGTATAGGTTTCATCTGAAAGCTTATTTTCCTCATGGTCATAAGATGACAGCCAGCAGCAACCAGAACAGCGTGCTTTTTTGTTCCCATGTAGCATAAGAGAGTAAGACTTGCTTTTCTTTCCCCCACACCCTAAGCAACCCTCTCCTTGTGTCTCATTGGCTTAACTGGTGTAAGCCTGCCCAACCCTAAACCAGTCTGTGGTAAACAGGGAGAATTACTGACTTATAATCAGAAATAGAAGAAATGCTATAGATTCTACCACACTGTCTACATTATCTTAAAATACTACAGTTTCGTTCAGTTATCCTAGTATATTTATGTTCTTTCAGAAGTTTATTTAGCATTTTGAAATGTTAAATCCAAAGGAATTTATGAGAAATTTTGTTTCTTTATTAGGACAGACAGCATATTTTGTGGCCTAAAAGAGCAGATTGTACAGAAAGCTACCCTCGAGTTCCTGATGGTGGAGAATTGCCAACATATTTTCTGCCTCCAGAAAACAAAGGACTCAGGCAAGTGCTGATGGATTTGACAAAGCACCCGATTCTGCATGGTTGTCACCTGGCGGTTCTTTGAGAGCACCAGCCTTGGACTTGAAAGGTTAAGTTTGTATCTCAAAATCACCTAAATTTTGAAAATATGAATCTTGTTCCTTTTTCTTATGCCAGGATCCACGAACTCAACAGTGATGATTATTCTTCAGAAGAAGAGGCCCAAACCCCTGACTGTTCCATAACTGACTTCAGAAAAAGCCACACTCTGTCCTACTTAGTCAAAGAATTAGAGGTCCGCATGGATCTGAAAGCCAAAATCCCAGATGACCATGCACGAAAAGTAAGGCTCACTTAGGCTGGTATTTATTGCTGTCCATTCTGGGTGACTTCAGAAGATTCTTAGATGGAACAAAAATTTGATAGAAGGCAATTGTTGAGCTTTATAAAACTGAAAGATAGAGTTAGAGAATTGGTGATAGGGTCGAGAAGTCAGTCATACTTAAAGGAGTGCCAGAAGAGTATTCCTCCAGGCTGCTATTTACATAGACAGTGTAAGCACTGTTCCTCCAGGAGGGCTACAAAGATGATTAATACAGAGCTCTGTTTACCTAATGGAATTGGTCTAATGGAGGCCGTTCTGGCCATTTCAGTTGCATCCTCCAGTCCTCCAAAAGTTTGTATAAATTGAAAGCTTAAATGTTCTCTCTCCCTGGCCATAACAACCCTGCTTTCACTGTATATAAAGTCCATAGTAATTTGATACCCACTTTGCAAACATTAGCCATTCTGTTTTTCTGAATTTTTTTCAGTTATGTATAACTAGGAATAACAGTTTTGTTCAATTATTCTAGTATATTAGATGCCATTCCATAGATCCAAATGAAAAAGATTACCTTTTTATGGAGATAATAGACCATCACAACCACCTTTTTTAAAAACCTAATTTTAAAACTATAAGCAGTTACTACTTACATTTAAACATTTACTGAGAGGGAAAAATACTATGTGCCAGACATTATTCTGGGGGCTAGGAATACAAAGAGAAATAGACCATAATCTCTGCCTTAAAGTTGCTCACGGTTATGTAAATGCCACAAGAACATGAAATAGATTAATTGGGGATCTGGTGTTTTCCAGCTGGGAAAGATAGCAGATTTTTATTGTGTCAGATGTTACATGCCATTGTCTTTTAGATAATTTTTCCTTGGATTCTGGACACTTAGGTTGACCTTACTGAGGTATGGTAGATACTTTAATATGTATATGTGTAGGTATATATATCTTTTAACTTTTTGTACTTAAAGGAAACCAGCATATACATCTTACATGTGACCAGGTCAACACCTATTATTAGGATAATGACTTCATTTTATATAGATATGGATATATATATGATTATAAATACTTGTTCAAATTAGCTGTTCCTGAGGAGCTGAAGAAAAGAATGTCATCTATAGAAATTCTTTTCAAATGTCTTTTATTTTCAGTTGAGTCAGTCTTCCCTTTGATGTTTCAGATTTTACTTTCCCGTATTAATAACTATACTATCCCAGAAGAAGAAATTGGGTCTTTCTTATTTCATGCTATTAATAAGGTAAGCCATTATTTTGGCATGTGATTGAAAACTTCATAATTGTAATTAAAAATTAAAATGTATTTATTAAAAATCCTATTTGGAACAAGTACTCCATTCTTGTACTAACTGAAGTATTTCGGGGGTTTTCAGCCAAATGCTCCTGTTTGGCTCATACTCAATGAAGCTGGACTCTACTGGAGAGCAGTGGGAAATAGCACTTTTGCTATTGCCTGTCTGCAGAGGGCTTTGAATTTAGCTCCAGTTCAATACCAGGATGTCCCTCTTGTCAATTTGGCCAACCTTTTGATTCACTACGGCCTTCATCTTGATGCCACTAAGCTGCTACTTCAAGCTTTGGCTGTCAACAGCTCTGAGGTAAGGTTTTATATTTTTTTGTAGCTCCCTATACTGGGTTAGGTAATTCATATTCAGAGTACAATTTGTATTTTTCTATGAAGAGCATAAAAATGTCACGTTTTCTTTTTCAGAATATAATTTGCATATTTCAAAAGGGCATAAAAATATTTTGTTGTGTTCATTTTTTATTTTAAATGAGCGAAATTTATAATTGCATGTTAATTTTCTTTCATGAAAATTACATTTAAATAAAAATGACTTACCTATAAAAATATACTGCTACTTTTTGTTAGTCTGAAACATATGGTTCTTACTTTATTCTACTCATCACAGCATGTACATTGCTTAATATCATACTGTTTTACAACTACAATTTATAGATATGTTTATACTATCCAAGTCAGAGCAAAGTTTAAAGATGATTCTGGTAAGAACAGATAGGTGAATATGCATGCCCTGAACCTCCCACATGCAGCCCATGGAGTTACCTCATTGCTTCATAGTTATTTACTGTCATCGACTATGATACTAAGTGGTATCTCTCTCCCTTCATAGTCTCAAAGATAATTTTTTTTTCGTATTTTAACATCTCTGAACTCAGATATATAATTGCTGTCATATTATAGGTACGGTTTGATGAAATAGTTATAGTAAATATATAATTGATTTTTATATCTAATATCTAAATGTTTATGTTTTATATCCAGAGCAACCTTTACAAGAGGTGTTCATGAATGATTTAAGCTTTTAAGGTATCCAATAAAATATAAGAAGAAAATACTGTCACTTAAGACTTTCCTGTGAAATATATAGATTCACAACTAGATTTTAAGCAAGTTTCCAATCTGTGTAATAGGTTATGATGCCAAAGAAGTACATCAAATATTTATATAATGCCTACTGTGTACCAGGTACTGGTACAGTAGGAACAGATTGTGTGTGTATATTTATATATGTACATATATGGGATATGATGAAGTGGACATCCACATGGAAGGAACATTACAGCTGTATTCCCTTGAAACTTAAGCTTCACTTGCTACTGCTTCTAACCAAGGCAGTTAGATAACATTCTTCTGAAGAAAAAAGAGCTCCTGTAGAGATTAATGGCATTTCTGTATTTTAAAATTATACTAAGATACTATAGTACTGCAATAAGAATAAAAA
This sequence comes from Nycticebus coucang, assembly GCF_027406575.1. Lineage (NCBI taxonomy): Eukaryota > Metazoa > Chordata > Mammalia > Primates > Lorisidae > Nycticebus > Nycticebus coucang. The sequence continues at coordinate 22,195,290 of NC_069793.1, read as the reverse complement.
GGTAAATTAGTGGATCAGTGTAGGAAACCCAAAAATGTACCTTAACCAGCGCCCCTCCCCAACTGTCAGCATTTGGAAATACTTCCTTATTAGCTGTCTTCTCTGCAAATACTTCATAATGTTGCAACTCTACTATATGGGTAATCTTTAGAGCTTATAAAAAATGTTTGTTACTGTAGAGTAAAGCCATCAGTTTAAATGGTCATGTAAAGGTTCAGTGAGTTGCAGCCACAGCCTGCTGTTTTGTTGCATATTTAGGTTACTGACACTGTTTAGCTATTATCAATAATGATTTTCTACACAAAGTCTTTTCTGTATTCCAGATAATTTTTTTTTTTTGTAGAGACAAAGTTTCATTTTGTCGCCCTCGGTAGAGTGCCGTGGCATCACAGCTCACAACAACATCCAGCTCTTGGGCTTAGGCGATTCTCTTGCCTCAGCCTCCCCAGTAGCTGTGACTACAGGTGCCTGCCACAACGCCCAGCTATTTGTTGTTGCAGTTTGGCCAGGGTCAGGTTCGAACCCACCACCCTCAGTATATGGGGCTGGCTCCCTACTCACAGAGCCACCGGCGCCACCCCATCCAGATAATTTTCTTAGAGAAGACTGTTAGCAGTGGAATTGCTAAGTCAGTGAGAGAATGAATGTTTTGATAACTTTGGTACAAAATTCCAAACAATCCACCAAAAGATTAGAACCAATATATATTGCAATGAACAAATCTAAAAATATTTATTTCACCTGTATCTTCACCAGAATTGAACATTTGAAATAATGGCTAACTTGTCTTTTTTTTTCTTTTATTAATATTAAATCATAGCTGTGAACATTAATGCGATCATGGGGCACTATACATTGGTTTTATAAACAGTTTGACACATTTTCATCACACTGGTTAATATAGCCTTCCTGGCATTTGCTTAGTTATTGTGTCAAGACAATTATATTCTACATTTACTAAGTTTCACATGTACCCTTGTAAGATGCACCGCAGGTGTAATCCCACCTATCACTTTCCCTCCTCCCATCCTCCCCCCTCCCTCCTCTCCCTCTCCCCATTCCCCATATTCTTAGGTTATAACTGGGTTATAGCTTTCATATGAAAGCCAAAAATTAGTTCGATAGTAGGGCTGAGTACATTGGATACTTTTTCTTCCATTCTTGAGATACTTTACTGGCTAACTTTTCTTGATTGGTTATTAGAGCCAAGAACCACACTAAGCATTTTACATGTTTGTAATTCATTTTACTCTTATAATTCACATAACTAAAACTCGTTTAGTCCTCACACCAACCCTATGAGATAGAATTTCTCTTTGACAGAGAAAGAAACTCTAAGAGGTAAATGCACATAAAAATTAAGGAATAGGCCAAAAGTTATAGAACTTGGTTTTAAACTCAACGGAGAGTATCCATGGAGCTCATATTCTTTACCCATGCATTTGTAAAACAAGTTTGCTTGTTTAATAATGTCATTTCTCTGTTGTAATATTGATATTTTTATCTTTTAATTTTATTTTTAAAGTAAAAGTTTGTATATACATTTTGCTCATTTTGTTAGAACTTAGTTTTTTTATTTTTATACAAACTCCTTGTACAATAAGGTCAAACCATCTGTCGTGTTAAAAATATTTTCTCTCTTCTCCTTTTTTATCTTAGCTTTTTAAAATGGAGCTTTTAAAAATTTCCCTTAAGTTCGTCAATTTTTTCAATTTTGATTTCTATTATTAGATTTATATAAAGTGTCTTCACAAGAGGTTTAAAAAAATTAATTCTGATCTGTTTTTTTCTGACTTGACTTTTACATAATCAGTTTTCAAATATACAAAAATCTTTTCCTATGTTGTTTCTGAGACCTTTCATAATTTTAGATTTTACATTTAGATCTATGATCTATTTCAAGTTAACTTTTATTTGTGGTGCGAGGTAGGTAGGGACCAAACTTTGTATCTACATGGATATCCAGTTGCTCCAGTACCATATCTTGAAGGCCATCCTTTTCCTACTGAGTTGTCACTCATTGCCTTTGCTGTCAACTCCAGACTCCTTTATCCAGCAGCTTACTTGACATCCTTATTTGGATATCTAAAGGGCACTCCAAAACTAAAGGCAGAACCAAGCTCCTTAACAGTTCCAAATTTGTTCTTCCCAGTCTCCCCCATTTCAGAAAGTAAAACTATCTGTCTTTCCACTAGCTCAAGCCAAAAAACGGAAAGCCATCTTTCATAGCTTTCTCCTCACTGGAGAAATTCAACTTATTAGTTAACTTTGCTGATTCTGTTTTAAACATTATCTGAGATTTCACTGTTTATCATTGTGTTCACTGCTGTCTGATCCAAATACCATTATTCTTTTTTTCTTTTTTGTAGTTTTTGGCTGGGGCCAGGTTTGAACTCACCACCTCTGGTATATGGGGCTGGCACCCTACTCCTTGAGCCACAGTGCCACCCCAAATACCATTATTCTTACCTAGATTACTCATCAGCCTCTAAACTGGTTTCTCTGCTTCTGCCTTGTCCTCCCCCTACAGCCTGTTCTCATACAGCCAGCAGTAAGATCCTTCTAAAAAGCATGTGTTATTCAAATCTCTACAGTGGCTCTCCCTAAAACTCAGGGAAGAACATAAGAATTTGTAACAGTGGGGAACACCCTACATGACCTTGTCACTTTTCTGACCTTACCTCTATGAGATCATTCCTTTGCCCATCCTACTCTAGCCTCACTTGTCTCCTTACAGTTTCTTGAACATACAAGGCACTCAGGGCCTTTGCACTTCTGTTCTCTCTGCTTGGAGTACTTTACCCCACCAAGATTCCTCATGGCTTTCTGTTTCTTACATTACAATTACTGACTTCTCAGTAAGTCCTTCTCATTCTTCTCTATTTAAAATGACACTTGCCTCCCCATTCAAGTGCTACTTACATCTCTTCCTTTTGTATTTTTCTCCATTACATTTTGCTCACTGGTACCCCACACTAGGCTGTAAGGTTCATAAAGGTAGAAATTATCTTTCTTATTTTCTGTTATATCCCCATTGGTTAAACAGTGCCAAGAACATAGTAAACACTCATCACTTATTTTTTGAATGAATTGATGAAAATTCATCTTTTTTTCTAAAATGCTAACCAGTTTATTTCAATGAAAAATATTTGTACAACCATCATTGTAGTCATAGGGATAATTGCAGCACTTTTTTCATTATGCAAAATACGTTTATAAAGATACTTTTGAAATCTAAATATGGTATTTAATTTTGTGTCTGGGTGTGAACTACAAAGTAATCTGAGAGCTGCTTAAGTGAAATTTCCTAAATGTGCAGTATTTTGTACACTTTGGCTTGGTCACAGTGAAACATTCCTGCTGAACTGACAGCTCAAATCAAAAGTAAATCATTGAATAAGTCTTGCTTCTTATAGGGATATATTGTGAAAATTGAAAAGACATTTTTAGATGTTTTAAAATATTTTTAATGATGAAACAAGTTTTTAAAAAATGGTTTGCACATGAGCAAATACAAAAAGAAACTACTAAACATAGGCCAGATGCAGTGGCTGACACCTGTAATCCTAGCACTCTGGGAGGCCAAGGCAGGTGGATTGCTTGAGTATGGGAATTTGAGAATAGCGTGAGCAAAAGCAAGACTCTTGACTCTACCAAAAATTGAAAAATTTGCTGAGCATTGTGGCTTGCGCCTATAGTCCCAGCTACTCAGGAAGCTAAGGCATGAGGGTCACTGGAGCCTAAGAGTTTGAAGTTGATGTGAGCTGTGAGGACACCAAGACACTCAATCCCAGAGTGACACAGTGTGACCCTGTCTCAAACAAACAAACAGAAAAAAAGGTGTATTTCAGTTAAAACAGCCTAAACTGAATACTTTGGGCTGAGTATAAAAACAATCTCAGCGTATAATGGAAAAATAGCACAAAATATACTATTTACCATCACGTCAAGGAGACATCAGATGTCTAGGAATAAATCTAAAGATATATAAGCAGTCTAAGATTGCACTCTCACGGTGATGACAAAACAATTGCTAAGAGAAGGAAGGCATTAGTACAGATTGAACTTCCTAGATTTAAAATTCAAAATGCTCCAAAACTGAAACTTTTTGAGCACCAACATGATGCTAAAATAAAAATGCTTATTGAGGCAATTCAGATTTTGGACTTTGGGATTTGGAATGTTCAACCAGTACGTATATAATGAAAATATTCCAAAATAAACAAAAATTGAAATTCGAAGCACTTCTGGTCCCAAGCATTACAGGTAAGGTATTAACCTGAAATTGAGGTACATATCATATTTACAAATTAATATTGTCAATTGGTAAGTTCTCTCCAAGTTGGTTTATAGATCCAGTTCAATCCCAAACCTCTAGCAATTGTGTGTATATGTGTGCACGTTTATCAATTGATTCAGAAGTTTGCATAAGGGCTTGGTGCCTGTAGCTCAGCAGCTAGGGCACCGGCCACATACACCTGGGCTGGTGGGAACCCAGGCCTGCCAAACAACAATGACAACTACAACAACAAAAAAAAAATAGCCAGGTGTTGTGGCAGACGCCTGTAGTCCCAGCTACTTGGGAGACTGAGCCAAGAGTTTGAGGTTGCTGTGAGCTGTGATGCCATGGCACTCTACTGGGGTGACATAGTGAGACTCTGTCTCAAAAGTCTGCATAGGGGCCAGGCACAGTGGCTCAGGCCTGCAATCCTAACATTCCATGAGGCCAAGACGAGTGGATCACTTGAGCTCAGGCGTTCAAGATTAACCTGAGCAAGAGAGAGACCTTGCCTGTACTAAAAATAGAAAAAACTAGCCAGGAGTAGTGGCAGATTCCTATAGTCCCAGCTACTCCGGAGGCTAAGGCAAGAGGATTACTTAAGCCCAAGAGTTTGAGGTTGCTGTGAGCTGTGACACTACAGCACTGTACCCAGGGCCACAGAGTGAAACTCTGTCTCAAAAAAAGAAAAAAAACAAGTCTGAATAGGAATGGACCTAAAGTAGCTCCAAACTGGTGAGGTTGGGGGGAAGAATAGATTTGGGAACCTTATACACCAGATTTTTTAAGACCTGCTGTAATTAAATTATTATGGTATTGTTACAAAGATATTCAACTATATTGATAGAACACAGCAGAGAATTTAGAAATACACCATCACATATATGGTCACAGACTTATGGACAGATGCACCTGATCAATAGGGGGAAACCTTTTTGGTTTTTCAGTAAGTAGTGCTGGAGTAATTGGATATCCCTGTGAGAAAAGATAAGAACTTTGATTTCTGCCTCACACTGTACACAAAATTAATGTGAAGTGGATCATGTACCGAAATGTGACAGATACTGGGAAATACTTTCAACAAAGGACTATATGTAGAGAACTGGAAACCAAAAATAAGGACAACCTAATTTCTTTTAATGGGGAAAAAAAATAGGCTCTTCAGAAACGAGGACATCAGTGGCCAATAGGCATGCACAGAAATACTCAACATTGCAACTCACCAAGGAAATGCAAATTAAAACCACACTGAGATGCTACTTCAACCTGCAAAAATAGCTAAAATTAAAAAGACTGACAATACAGAGTCAGTGAATTCTCATACTACTGGTAAGAGTATAAATTTATACATTCATTTGGAAAACCATTTGGTTGTATCTACTAAAACTAAATATATGTCTTCCTTATAACCCACTACTACTAACCCAAGAAAAATGAGTACAATATATCTGTCGAAAGACATTTACAATTACAAGAGTATTCATGGTACCTTACTCTTAATAGTTGGAAAGTTGGAAATACCACAAATACCACTCAGTAGGAGTATAGACAAACGTGCTCTGGTATACACGTATTCATGTGATGGGACATTACATACCAATTAAAAAAATGAACTACTAAAATACACAAAACATGGACAAATGTTAGATTGAAAGAAGCTACAAAAGGATACATATTATATGTGCATGTAATATGAGAGCATGCTGTTTGATTCCATTTATATGAAGTTAACCTATAGTGGTATAAGTCACAGTATCATAGTAGTGGTTAATTCTGGGATTTTGGCTGGGTTGCCCAAGGAAACCACCTCCTATACTGGAAACATTGTAAATGTTTAGTATCTTGGGCTGAGTGATATATACATATATGAAAATTACTGAGCTGTATACTTAAGATTAGCATTTCTTATATACTTTTTATATTTCTTAATAAAAAGGTAAAACATAACATTTATATATGTTGTAAAATTTAGTATTGGCTGGTGTGAATGAAGTGGACAGTTACTGGTAACCTTTATGGAGTAACCCAAGAAAAGCCAAAAGACATACTGTAAAGGTTTTATAACTCTCAGAAAATATTAATTCATTAACATGTTGCTGATTTTATTTTTCTTTCCAGCCCCTGACGTTTTTGAGCCTGGGAAATGCTTACCTTGCTCTGAAGAATATCAGTGGGGCACTTGAAGCCTTTAGACAGGCTTTGAAATTAACTACCAAATGCCCAGAATGTGAAAACAGTCTGAAATTAATCCGCTGCATGCAGTTTTATCCTTTTCTGTACCACATCACCTCTTCTGTTTGCAGTGGTAAGCAACTGTTAAATGCTGGCAAAATAATGAGCTCAGCCAGAGTTCCTAATGTGATCAGCAGAATACAGAAAATGATTTTCCTAATTTTACCCAAGGATTTCAGATAATATAATTCTGGATATATAGGAAAGAAGTTAATTCATTACATCTCAGTATAGATGCCTTAGAATATTAAGGGTTAATTCTTTTCCAGAACTCTGGTTAAAAAAGGATGATTAAAATATACAGTATATTCAACAGAGATTGATAGGATGTGAGATTTTTTTTTCTTCCTCCCCAAGTCTTTGATGTTTTATAATAACCAATATTCATGGCAAAGGCAATTTTTTTCTGTCCGTGAAGTCAAAGGGTATAATGAGAATTGAAGCAGTTGTACATGCTCAGCCTCTAAATACAGGCTAAATACAGACCCTTGCCTTTCAGTAAAAGTGATTCAGACTTTTACGGCATCTTTAAAATAGTCATGGATATCAAGTGCTGTCTCTTTGCCTTCTTCTGCTCTTCCCCACAGACATGGGTGCATGTGCATAAGTATACTCACCTGGGTAGGCTAGTATCTAAAGTTTCTACAGATTCATCAGTTACAACTCTGTGAATCCAATGATATTTGGTTATTTACTTATTTAACCTTCTCTATAAGAAAAAAAAATCATGAGCTTAACTCTCATGCATAAGAAGATGCACCTGGTGGTACCTAGCCATTGTAAAGCACCCAGAAAATGCTTCGTTACTATTCAAAATAGATTGTAATATTTAAGCCAAGGGCTATCAGTCCAGCTCCTTTGGATGTTAAAAAAAAAATGTATCTAATATGCACTTATTTACGTAACTTGTCTAAAATACATTAATAATTACTAGTGAATTTGGAGCCAGAAACTTTATTTTCCTGATTCATTATTCCAGACTCTCTTAGGATTTTAATGGAATGGCAGACAGTTAAATAGTGTTTGCATCTTTAAATAACAGAGCCCAATTATTTACTGAAGAAACTAAGAATCTCTCAGCAGTATAACTCTAGGCTCAGTTGTGGATCAGTGTTGAACATAAGCTGAATAAGAGTTCTTATATGAATGTTAAAGGCCTAAAATAGTATTTTATCAAGGCAGCAGAGTGGAGTGGCTAGCTGTAGGATCATACAGATTCATGCTTGAGCCCCAGCTCTGCCTCAGCTTTCTGATCCCAGTAAAGTAACTCATGTCCTCATCTATACAATGAAAGACAAAACTTATGTCATGAGAGGGTTAGAGAGCTTTATCATGTAGTATATGTTGAGTGAAAGTAAGCCATTAGAAATTCATAATGAATACTATGGCTGCAAAGAACTCAGAATTTTAAAGGTGTAAAGAAAAGATTTCACTTTTTTTATTCACTTTTTTCAATGAGTTTTTTAATGAATAGAAACTTTTTTTCTTTACTTACTTTTGTTATTGGTAAGAAGGATTTTGTCCATTTCTAAAAAGTCTTTTCCTTAAATTAGTTTCACATGTTTTTGTTTAATATATTAGGTCTCTCATTTCAAGACAGAGAATTCAATTGTGTTGAACTTTTCCCAGAGCACAATTTCAAATAGTCCAGGAAACTAATAGCTTGGAACAAATCTTTCTCAGAATTGTAGTATCTGATAGTCCAGATTATCCCAAGAATATTATTGGATCCAATATAATAACAATAAAAGAAAATTTGATTTGGAAAGAGAGAATACTTTTTAAATTCATATAGAGATCATCAATTAAAAACTAGGCCAAGCATGGTGTCTTACACCTGTAAGCACTTTGGGAGGCCATGGTGGGAGAATTATTAGAGACCAAGAGTTGGAGACCAGCCTGGGTAACATAGTTACCCCTAGGTAGCTCCATTTCAACAATTATTTTTTTTTTAATTAGACAGGTGTGGTGGCATGCACTTATAGTCCCAGTTACCGGCAATATTGAGACGGGAAGATCACTTGAGCCCAGCCAGGTGTTTAAGGTTGCAGTGAGCTATGATCACACTGTTGCACTCCAGCCTACGCAACAGAGTAAGACCCCCATCTCATTCATTCTATTCATGAATGAATAAATAAGATTTAGCCCCTTTTACATCGTAATTCACTAGTTTACTAATTAGGTTAGCAGGTCTTTGCTCAAACTTGCTAAGGTCACTGAAAGAAGTTTTTACTGGTGGATTTTCCAAGCATTTATTACTCTAAAATATTTTTGAAATATTTTGATCTTTCAACTTTACCAATTTTCAAATTAAAAAGTTATATGTAGCAAACGTATTTTCTGCTATTGACGTTATCTAGACTGTCTCATTGGTCTTAGTAAGCATAAGGCCAGTGGTAGGTTGTATTTATTACACTTCTTATATGTGAGATATTTACAGGTTTGCCACAAACAAGAGGATTGGTTTTTACCAAATATTCTTAAGCATTAAACCTAGGATTTCTGAGCTGTGGTCTTTTCTTAATTCACTAAGAAATTCACATGTCCACTTAAAAATATTGGTGCCTGTGGCTCAGTGAGTAAGGCGCCAGCCCCATATACCGAGGGTGGCGGGTTCAAACCCAGCCCCGGCTGAACTGCAACCAAAAAATAGCCGGGTGTTGTGGCGGGCGCCTGTAATCCCAGCTGCTTGGGAGGCTGAGGCAGGAGAATCGCGGAAGCCCAAGAGCTAGAGGTTGCTGTGAGTCCTGTGTACATCGTGGCACTCTACTGAAGGCGGTAAGGTGAGACTCTGTCTCTACAAAAAAAATATATATATATATTGGCCCAGAACCTGAACTCAGAGTTTAATGTCTAGGTATTTTTAGAATTTTATACAAAGTATTCTATAATATTTATTTGATAGCTTTTTCCTCTATGGAAAAAAAAAATAGAAGAATTTTCAAATTATATAGATGAATTTCAGTATCTGTTCCAATGTACGGATGGATGATCTTGTATTCTCATCACAATGTCTCTGTATTTATAGCATCAGTTTATTTAAATAATGTCCCCTTTCATAACATATTTCATTGCCTGTGGTTTTAGTCTGTGTTCCTCAACCTAAATTTCTATAGATTTATAATTTACAGCTTTAAGCAATTTTGCAAAGTTCAGATTTTGAAGAAAAAGGAAACCTGCATTTTGCTGCCCTCTGGTGGACTATCCACCATATACTTCATAGTAGTGCAGTTAAGGACCTTTGCTTTATCACATTCTTTATAAGAATTAGTAAAGATACCTGCTTGCTTTTTTTTTTCTTAAAAACATTCTTATAGCCTCAGTTTTTATGGCATTGTTTTGAAGAGACAAAGACTCGCTTGCCGTGTTGCCTAAGCTGGAGCTCAATTGCTGTTCACGGGCACTATCCCAGCATGCTACAGCCTCCAACCCCTGGGCTCAAAGGCGTTGGCCTCCCAAGCAGATAAGACTACAAGCATGCACCACTGAGCCTGGATCTTATGCTGTTTTTAATATGCCACTAGTTAGGCCACCTCCATTAATTTCTGTAAAAAGAATTAAAACTTTTAGTGCAGCCTTCTGATTTCAAGATTGTTCTTTTTTAAGCACTAAGGGGGCAAGAAAAGCTTCATCTTTCTCTGCTGCACCCCTTTTATTAAAAGCATTTTTTTCCTATAAAATTTGGAGTTAGTCAAAAGGCCCAACTTAAGGACCAAGGTCTCCACCCATGGGCAGCTTTTTTTCTTTTTTTAAAGAGATGGAGTCTCTCTATGTTGCCCAGGCTGGTCACAAACTCCTGGCCTCAAGCAGTCCTCCCACCTGGACCTCCCAAAGTGCTGTCTTACAGGCCTGAGTCACTGCACAACATTCTTATATTGTTTGCTTAAAAGGTCAAATAGTCTGGCATTGCACCTTTAAGGTCAGTCGGTACATAACCATTACATTAAAACCTACTGCAATTCTTAGTAAAGCATCATAAGAATGGAGAAGCATGTACTATGTACTCAATTTTGATACGAGAACAATTAAGGACACGGTAGGGGAAGGGGAGAGCAGAGAGAGAAAGAAGGAGGGAGGGGTGGGGGAAAGAAAAAGCAGAGAGAGGGAAAGAGGGAGGGGGTGGGGTCGTGGTGTGTGCCACACCTTTGGGGGGCAAGACATGATTGTGAGAGGGACTTTACCTAACAAATGCAATCAGTCCTGCAGAACAAACTATCAGTTAATAATTTCTCTATCACTTCACTGTAAAGACTGATCATCCTTATATTCCCCAAGAATCCTCTTATAGTGGGATGGTAGTTTATCTCTCCATTTCAAATAACTTAGACACAGAGAAGTAAATTGATTTGCCCATGTTTCTATGTTAATTCTGCAGCAAAGGCAGGATTTGAATTTACACTATGGAATGTTCCTCTTGGTAAAAGGTCTACTGGACTTTTGTCATCTCTGGAGGTAGAAATCATAAAGGTATTGCTTCCCAGTAAGATTTCTTTATTCCTCAAGTATACCCGTTACTCTGTGTGGTACCAAAGTCTCAAATGACACCCATGGTAAAAGTTTCCTGATAAATATTTAAGGTAATTTTGTGAAACTGAAAGATATGTTTTTGTTCACTTTATATTTTATGTTATTACGTTTGCTTTCTTTTTTGGAAACTGAGTCTTTTTTGCCTAGCCTGAGTACCACAGTATCAATCATAGCTTACAGCAACTTCAAACTCTTAGGCTCAAGCGGTCCTCTCACTCAGCCACCTGAGTATCTGAGACTACAGGAACCCACCACAAAGCCAGCTAATTTTTCTATTTTTAGTAGAAACAGAGTCTTGCTCTTGCTCAGGCTGCTCTCAAACTCCTGAGCTTAAGCAGTCCACCCGCCCTGGCTTCCCAGAGTACTAGGGCTTCAGGTATGAGCCACTCCCTCTAGCCATTACTATATATTCTAAAAGACAGAGTATACTTTACTAAGGAAATAAGTATCATTAAATAATTTTATGAGGTAGCTTAAATTGTTATAAAATGAAACATTTACAATGTGTTCCTAAGTTACCTGTTTTCCAAAAAAAAAAAAAAGATACTGGTTTTATAGCTGCATAATTTTGAGTGCAGTTAGGTAAAGGAGAAACACAAATACTGTAAAAAAAGGTTACTTACATCTGTTAGGAGAATGATACGATCTGTATTATCCACCCAGGTGCCTTCTATTTAATTGTATCCAAATGCTTCCTATAACTTTTCTAAAAGGCAAAGGAAAGGAGACAGTAGAGTATAATATAAACCTATTGGAGCAGAAATACTAAGAAGACCATTAGAATATTCCACTGTTTACAAAGACCACTTTTCTAACATCGGTTACTTTCAAATTCAAATTCTAGCTCCCATTACAAAAATGTTTAATTATTATTTGTGTCTTAGAAGTTCATTATATATAGGTCACATAGGACTATTACTTTAATATATAAAAACAAACAATATGTTGAAGCTGGGTGTGGTGGTTCACGACTGTAATCCCAGCCCTTTGGGAGACCTGAGGTGGGTGGATTTAATTTAGCTTAACATATCTATAGTCACATAATCTATTAAAATGTCCTTTAGAGAGCACAGAACAGACTGTGAGGCAAATTTTTAGATGTACAAAATGTTTTAGGATTAATATGCCAATTAATCTGATTAATGGCTGTTTTCTTCTGAAAGATTGGTAGAAGTGAACTCTAGGCACATGCCTAACAAAAACACACAGAAAGCTGGGATTAAGCAGATACTCTAATAACTTCTAATAGCTAGTTGATCATACTAGAGTTAGAGGTTGCGAGATTATAACTAACTAAAAGGCCTTATTACAAATACATTACATTGGTGGTGGCACCTGTGGCTCAAGGAGTAGGGCGCCGGTCCCATATGCCAGAGGTGGCAGGTTCAAACCTAGCCCCAGCCAAAAAAAAAAAAAAAAAAAAAAAAAAACAAGTACAAATACATTACATTGGGATAACTTTTATTCCATTATAACTTTTCCAGGAGACAGTGCTAATGGTATTTTACTATGTGCTAGGCAGTGGTCCAGGTCTTTACATTTAATCGTCAATAACCCAATGAAGTTGATACTCAACTTGCAGCCAGGTGTGGCACCACATGCCTATAATAGTCCTAGTTATTTAGAAGGCTGAGAGGTGGGAGTATTGCTTGAGCCCAGAAGTACAAGTCCAGCCTGGGCAATATAGAGAGACCCTCATCTCTGTAACAACAACAAAAAAAGAAACCCTCAATTTGCAGATAAACTGATGCACAAAGAAGTGAAAATGATTTATCCTGATTTATATTATTAGAAAACAGTAGAAGCAGGATTTGAACTCTGGTAGTCTGGCCCCATTCTGTGCTGATAACTACCATGCTATAATGCTAAAAGAACCATGTGATCTTGTCATTGATGCTAGATTTAGTTACAATATTGTGATGCCTCAATCAATTCATCTGTGGCATGTCTTTATTTAACCCTATTGGATCCCACCTGGGAATCTGTTTACTAATGTATGAGACACAGAAGATAAGATTTCTCTTTAACAAGTAGTAGAAAGTGAAAAGTCTTCTAGGAACTTTTTAAACAATTAATGAGAGAAGATTTGACATCCTGAGAACTTGTTTTACTTCGAAAAACTGTTTAACCATAGGATAAATTTTTCCTTTATCTGTCAGAAGACATCCACTTGACAAGGTATATGTCTATTAAATATTTATTGACAATAAATATTGTCTCCTAACAATTTAGTTGTTTTCCAGAACACTATTGTAGGATGGGTTAATATTAATAACACCAGTTTTTGCTGGAGATACTCTAAGGACAGAAAAGAATGTTAGTATCTCTGAGATCTCACAGTAGTTCCAGAAACAGAAATAAAGTTGTGTACTTACTTAGCTAGTTTTGCCTTGCTTTCTCTACTCCTAAGAAAAAAACGAACTGCCAGGATTTGAATTAGGTATAAAATGCTTTGCAAGCAAGTACAGAGCATTAAGCTCAGAAAATTGTTTATATTTTCACCTGGGACCTTGTTATCTAAGATGTTTTATTTAAATAATACAATTCCTTTTAAAAAAAATACCTCTCAAGGTTAGTGTAAGCCATAGAATCTCCTCATTTTTGTAGCAGCAAAAAATAAGTCATGTGCATAAAAGATGACTTGCTACTTCCCAGATGTCTTTCCATTTTTCCTTCTCCAATATTTCCAACATTTCCCTGTGTTTCCTTAATGAGAACATTATCCCCACCTCTGCTGGGAAAACAGGTAATATTTTTCCATGTGGGCAATGTTTTTTAGTTCCCCTTTGAACTGGAGTAGGCTTATATTCCAAAGAATAGAAACTTTAGTGCTTTCTGAAGTATTTTACTTCTCCCTTAGATAACTGGAAGAAGTAATTAAAAATTGGCAGTTTAGGAAACAAGAAAAACTCATTTCAGTTCAAATTGGGGGTGGGGGAAGTAGGGTAGGGAATTGGTGTGTTCCCACTTAATAGGGGCAAGGTGAGGGTATATGCCATACCTTTTGGGTGTGGGACACAACTAGTAGAGGGACGCTACCTAACAAATGGGAATACCGTAACCTAGTTGTTTGTACCCCTACGTTAACCTGAAATTTACAAAAAAAAATAAGCAATTTGACTTTCTGTTACAGTGGGAAGAGGGTAGGAAAGAAACAGAACAGATAAAAATGTTGGGAGAGGAAATAAACTTAAGAAAATAGAATTTCACTGGTCCAGTGTTAAAGGTTTCTCTTTTGCTTTTGTAATGTGAAGTTTTACACAACCTGTGTCAGGATGGAAACTGCTTTAATCAACATCATTGACAAAATCCTCTCTGATTTTAACACTCTCTCTTATTTAAATTCTAATTAAGAATTGTCTCTGATAAGGCACAGCAGATAATATAAAAAATAAAAGAATATTTAACACAGCAAAAGAAATGCTAACTGTTGGTCATACATAGTTCAGAATGTCTCATGACAATGTCTTATATCTTCTGCGTTTTTTTTTTTTTTTTTTTTTTTGAGGCAGAGTCTCACTTTATCACCCTCAGTAGAGTGCTCTGGCGTCACAGCTCACAGCAACCTCCAACTCCTGGGCTTAGACAATTCTCTTGCCTCAGCCTCCCAAGTAGCTGGGACTATAGGTGCCCGATACAACGCCCAGCTATTTTTTTTGTTGTATTTTGGCAGGGGCCGGGTTTGAACCCACCACCCTTGGTATATGGGGCCAGCACCCTACTCACTGAGCCCCAGGCACACCTATCTTCTACATTTTCTTCTTTAAAATGGCACAATAAGAAATGACATTTAAAATAAAAGTAGAGGAGAGAGCATGGCCAGTCAGCTGTTACAAAGACTTAATGTTATCATTAAAAATGGAATGTAATATACAAAGTTTCAGCTATCTGTTTATATATTTTGGAAAGTGTGTTTTTAGTTTACCTATGATGTGATTATTTGCTCAGAAAATAAACTTAGGAACATACTAAAAAAACAATAAGAATTGTCTCTGAGAAGTGATGTTCTTCATAGTAAATTATAGTCATATCGTGTGCAGAGTTGTTTGTTGACATTACTATTTCATTTTAGTGCTCTTATACTTAGTTTCCTGTACTTAACTGCATATACCAGATGGCAAGAGCAGAGGTGGAGGCAAATCAACATCCTCTGTCTCCTTGTCGGAGATTGAGAAGAAACAGAGTGACCACTGTCACTCCTTGGCTTCTTTCCCATTAGCCCTCTGAAAGCACAAAGAAACACGCATGCACACCCACACCCTCTGTCATACCCACACCCTCTGTCCCTGTCAAAATGTATTTCTTGTCGCTTCCCAAATACAAGTGAGAATTTCTGTTCCTATGGCTTTGTCCAGCGCATTATTCTTCCTTGCCTAGAATGCTGCCATCTCTACATTCTTAACCAAAGAATTGTCCTCTGATAGGAAAGTTATTTCCCTCCATTAAATATGTATTTTCAGTGACAAAATCCGTGGAACATAAAGGAAGAAGACACCTGTTCTGCAAGTCAGATGGGCTGGAATTAACCAATGGCAGTCAAAGGAGAGAGAGATGTCATTTACCTCTATGCTGAAGAGGTAGCACTGACCAGTGGGAAGCCCAGAAACTTTGATAGACAGACGTAATTCAAATCCTAGACCTACTGCTTACGGTTTGACTTTAGGCAACTTGCTTACTTTCACTGAGAGTTTCCTCCTCTATAAGATAACGATTAATAGCACTTCACAAAGTTTTTATGAGGGTTAATTGGAGGAAAAAATAGAAAGCACTCAACAAGTATTGACTCCATTCTCTGTTATTTCCTCTTTTTATAAGTGCACCTGTTCTTCCAAATTCAAGTTCTGCCTCCTCAATACTGCTGCCTCAGTATTGTTCGTTATCTTGTATCTACTGTCTCCTCAAGTTGCATGTAGATGTCTTGAGCGGTAAAACTCTGGAAAACAAAAATCCTCAACTTCTGATAGAGCCTGGTTAAATACCATAGCCTCAGATGTGTGATGGTATAGAACTGGAAAACGGAAAATGACTCCTTAAGCATGTGGTGGTCTTACTCTGAATTCGTTAAGTTGGAAAAGATTTTGATTCCATTACATTTTTTTGACGCAGTAAGGGACATGGCCTGAGAAGTACTTTCATAAGTTATGGAATCTAAAAGGTAGTCATCAAAGCCAGGAAAAGACTTCTTGTACTTCTGTTGATGCAGAGAGAGCTTGATTAGGTATGTATATCTCTTTGAGACAGTGTTCTGTAAATTTTGGAGCATATTTGAATGTCTAGCAAAAGAGAGCTATTACTTACACATTCGCCACCAAATAATTATTCTGATAGGAAAGTTATGTTCTTCCACATATTTTCAGTGACAAAGTCCATGAAACATAAGGAAGGGGACATCTGTTCAGCTAATCAGATCAGCTAGAATTAGCTATTGGCAGTCAAAGGAGAGAGAGAGATGCCATAACCAGATTACTGCCACATTCGACACATGAATCAAGTACATATTCCTTTAGCCAGAGAGTGACCGTCAGGTGGAGCTGAGTAGTGGATTTGGAGGTCCATGTTAACAAAATCCTTTGACAAACTGGCAAAATTGTAAGACATCAGTCTTCTCATACATGTCAAAAATTATCAGAGTGCTAGGATTAAATTCAAGAACATTTTATGCTTAGATAAATCTTTATCCATATGACCAGAATGTATTTCCCAAAAGAAAAAGTGTCGCCTTTGTTATATTATAGTCTTCAGTGTGGACTTTGTGCCATCTACCCCCCTTTTAATTCCTTGAATTTTAATTTTTTATAATCCCTGACTTTTTGGTATAAACTATTTAACTACCTCACATTTAATCCCAGGAATTAATCTGTAATTTCTCACCTTTTAAAGAAGAAAAACTTTTTGATGATAAGAAAATATTTCACAGTCATTATCAATAGAACAAGGTCTTGTGGCCTGATCTTTGTTGTTACACGGTTTTTTACCCTCCAAATCCTTGATTGTTATGATAGCTTAGTAGCTGAAACTTGAACTTCACTGCAAAATCTTGAATCATGGTAATGATCTGGCTTTGAGCGATGCAGCAGCTCGCTGATTTTGTGTGTTCTAGGGGAGAAAAACTCAGGTTTTCACCTTTTTGCTCTTGATATGTTGGGACTTTGCACTATGGGACTACCGGGGAGATGTTTCTAATGTGCTGTATTTGTGTCTCTTGTCATTGAGGTAATTGTCATGAGAAAACCCTGGACAACAGCCATGGCAAACAGAAATATTTTGACAACTCACAGTCATTGGAAGCCGGTGAAGAAGAACACTCTGAGAGAGGAACAGAGGAGGACCCTGTACTCTCTGTTGAACATTCAGGGAGGGACTCAGATGCCCTTAGACTTGAAAGTAAGTTGATTTGACCTGAGCTGTGCTTCTGGGGAAAAATCAACTCTCGAGCTTTAAGCTTAGGGTTTCTCTACTTTCAGGAGTTTGTTTCTCTCTTTTTATAGTCACTCATTGGCCAGGTGCAGTGGCTCACGCCTATAATCTAGCATTTGGGAGGCTGAGGCTGGAGGATCTCTTGAGCCTAGGAGTTTGAGGTTGCAGTGAGCTGTGATGATGCCACTGCACTATAGCCTGGTTGACCAGAGTGAGACTCTGTCTCAAAAAAAGAAAAACCCAAAAGACAGTCACTCGTTAGGTTGGGGAATCACGAGGGTGACCCTGATGGTAAGCGGTAAGCCAGAAAATAAGCTATAATGTGAAAGTGCTCTTCATACTTTCTTTCGTCTCCTCCTCCTTGTCTTCTTTTGCTAGAACAAAATTTAATTTCTTTTTTTTTTTTTTTTTTGTAGACACAGAGTCTCACTTTATGGCCCTCGGTAGAGTGCTGTGGCATCACACAGCTCACAGCAACCTCCAACTCCTGGGCTTAAGCAATTCTCTTGCCTCAGCCTCCCGAGTAGCTGGGACTACAGGCGCCCGCCACAACGCCTGGCTATTTTTTGGTTGCAGTTTGGCCGGGGCCGGGTCTGAACCCGCCACCCTCGATATATGGGGCCAGCACCTTACCGACTGAGCCACAGGCGCTGCCCCAAAATTTAATTTCTTATGTACCCATCTTCTCAATGTCATTATTCAGTAAATCATTGAAAAAAAGGAAGATAAATTGTGTTTACAGTAACCCAATAAAATTTGAAGATTTGGAATAATGGACATACCTACCAGCCCTTCTAAGATTCCATTTTATAACCACATTTTGAGCTATGCTGTATGAACAGTTCTTAATTGAACGACTTCTTAGTACTCATCCTGCTTAACCACTTTACTGCATTTGGAGCTATGCATAGCTCCCACTTCTTAAAACTTCTTTCCTCTTGGTTTCTGGGGTTCTTGTTTTTCTCCTGTCCTCAGGCCATCGTTTTAAGTTTCTTTAACTTACTCTGCATTCTGCCCTTTATTTGTTGAGTTACTCAGGATCCTGACTTTGGTCTTTTCTTATCCCTCTCTTATCTCTTGGTCTTATCTCTTGGTGACGCAGGTATCTTTGACTACATCAATGACTCTAACTGTTATTTTCATCCAAGGCATTCTTTGCAACGCCAGACTTTATTTCCATTTTTTTGTTTGTTTGTTTGTTTGTTTGTTTGAGACAAAATTTCTATCACCCCAGGTAGAGTGCTGTGGCGTCATAGCTTACAGCAAACTCAGTCTCTTGGGCTCAAGTGATCCTCTTGCCTCAGCCTCCCAAGTAGCTGGGACTACAGGCAGCCACCACAATGCCATCTAGTTTTAGAGACAGAGTCTCGCTCTTGCTTACTTTGGTCTAATAACTCTGAGCTCAGACTGTCCATCTGCCTTGGCCTCCCAGAGTGTATTTCCCCTTTTTTTAGAATACTCTCTGTCTGGATATGCCACAGGCACTCTAATTTTAACACATCCCAAAATTGAACTCCTCATTGTTATCCTGTTCCCTGAAATGCTTCTAATTCCTGTATTCTTAATCTCTGTTAATGACCTTACAACTCACCCAGGCACTGCTATATCAAATCAGTCTCTAAAACCTATTGAATCTATTATCTCTCTATCCATTCCCTCTGCCACTGAAGTCAGACTTTCTTCATTTCCGCCTGCACTTTTGCAGTAGCCTCTTAATTTGGTTCCCTAACTCTAATCTTTTACTTGATATGATGTGTCTTGGGGAGGCAGATCATATATGTAATTGATAACAGCATTTAAAAAGCAGAAGTAACTACTGTTACCAGATGTCCAAAGATTTATTTCTAAAATAGAGATCTGATCAGGTAAGTTGCCTGGTTTAAAATTTTCAGTTGCTCTCTCATTATCTATAGGAAGACTTCAAATCTCTTGGTTTGGAATATGAGGCAATCTGGTTTCATCCCCTCTCCTGCTGTACCAACTACTGGTACCCTACAATAGCAAGTACAAACCTTTCACCAATCCCCTCTCATGTGGCGCTGTTTGAACCTCCATGCCTTTTACACAGAGTAGGAATGGCCCCTAAATACTCTGCTTTATATTGGCAGTTCCTACACATCTCCAAGATCCAGCTTAAGTGTCACCTCTAAAGCATAACATTTGCAGAAGGTTCTAAGCATTTAAGTGCTCCATCTACTGTCTTCCTGCTTTTTTGTTAAGACACATTTCATATACTATTAATTGCTTGTATATCATGTCTCCCTTCTGACTGTGAGCTTTTTAAATACTATACCTTATACAACTTGGTAGTGTGGGATAAATATTTGTTAAGGAAATGTGGCATTTGCCTTCCTATATAGATTAGATTAACATATTTAGCAATCATAGACTCTTTGTTTTTCCTTGCATATAAAATTATGTCTAAGAAAAGCAAGCTAGTCTTTTAACATGAAAGCTGTAACTCTCACCTTTGCAGTTTTAGAAAATTAGTTTCACCACCCAGGCATAGTGGCTCATGACTATAATCCCAGCTACGCAGGAGGCGAAGGCAGGAGGATCACTTGAGGCCAGGAGTTTGAGGCCAACCTGAGCAACATAGCAAGACCCCCCCCCATTTCTAAAAAATATTTTAAAAATTAACCAGGCATAGTGGTGCACACCTATAGTCCCAGCTACTGAAGAAGCAGAGGCAGGAGAATCACTTAAGCTGTGGAGTTCAAAGTTGCATTGAATTATGTTCACACCACTCATACTGCAGCTTGAGTAACAGAGCGAGACCTCTTCTCAAAAACAATAAATAAAGAACATTAGTTTCATCACTTCTACCAGAAATTATTGGTCTTTAAGGAAACTAATTCCCATTCACCATTTCAAAAGAGACAGATGGCCAGTTTGTTCATTTACAGTGGGGACTACACTCCTCTCTGGTGCCTGGGAACCTCCTATCTATTCATGGCGTCAAGATACCCACACACTAAATGAATATCATGAGGTTCCTTGATAAACTCCGAATGAAGTGAAGTAAAACAGTAATGGTAAGGGATATTTTATTGCATTTATAGAAATAATTTCTGTTCGAAAACAATAAAACTCTCTAAGAACTGGGGTATGACTACCAAATTTTTTCTTTTTTCCCGAGGACAATTTAGAACAAAACCCCCAAATACAATTGTACCCTTTTTCTCCCATTTTTATGAACATATCATTTCTTTAGGCAGATGATCTCATAGTGTTTAAGTTTCTTTAGTTCCATGTTCACCGTGTAGTTCCATTCTGTCCTCATAGGGAGGAGACAGCACAGTTGCCCTGACTGAGGCAAGGTGTTTCATAGTGCTGTTCAGTATCATGCAGACTGTCTCTTAGGGTGGATTCCTTTTCCTATTGCTATTGTGCCCAACAAACAGGTGGCTCTCTTTACAATGAATCCTTTTCCAGAGTTTCTCAGGCATTCTTAATGTTATCCACCTTCCTTAAGTATTTTATGTGCCAATATCACCTACATACATTCTTTGTTCTAATTCGTTTGAAATTAGTAGTATCTTCGCATATGCCTCCCTTATCTCTGTATGTATGTATCTATCTATGTATCTGTTACTGTTTTTTAAAATTGTTGTCACTCTGGGGAATGTCTTCCCTGGCCCTTTTATTCTTTGTTTTTAATCCCGCTTTATGTAGTCTGCCTTCCTCTAAGAAGTATTTTGTGCTTCGACTCATTTTATTTTTTCCTCTAGGAAAAAAATTTAATTGCTCTCTTATTTAACATATCTAGTTTTGTGTCTAACTTGATTATAAATTGATTATATTTAATAATTCTGGGTCCTCAGGGTCAGAGCCTTTTATATTCTTTTTGACCTACTTACAGCTTGTAGCACAGAGAGCAGCACTTGGTAGGCTCAGTTAAAAAGTAACAAGGCAGCAGGTTGATTTTAGAAAATCTAAAGGAACTTACTTTAAAAGGAAGTAGCACATTCGCTAGTCAGTAACAAATGGGTGAGCCCTATAACTTCTTCAAGAAAGAAAACATGAGATTTCTAAATGGGACCCCCACCCTAACAATAGACCTTCCCACACTCTGTAATAGAAAGTGTGATAGGAAGCAGAGATCCCATCAGAGCTGAGGGTGATGCTGCTTACCTTCTGTGAGCATGGCTCAAAATTAAGTTCTTTTTAGCTCTGGAAATAAGCCTTCTTTCTCATCCCAGGCTCCTTCAGAGGTTAATGCTATGCATTTCTAAGATAAATTGCTCACTGTGTCTATAGATCTGGTCAGTGTGAATAAGAGAATTCTGACATTGGCCTTACTACAATGACATGTCCTTAACGATGCAGCTACATTCTGAGAAATGGGGTGGTTAGCTGATTTCATCATTGTGCGAACATCATAGACTCTGTTTGCACAAACCTAGGTGGTATAGCCTAGTATGCACCTAGGCTATGTGATACAGCTTCTTGCTCATAGGCTACAATCTTGTATAGCATGTTACTATTGAATACCATAGGCAGTTGTAACCAATGGTATTTTTGTATCTAAACATAGCAAAGGTACAGAAAATATACAGTATTATAATTTATTGGACCACTGTTGTATATGCATTTTAGCATTGACCAAAACTTTGTTGTGTGGCACATGACTGTAACACCATGTACTAAATCCCTGAACAAGCCATAGTCACCAATTGAAAATTATTGCACCAGAGTAACAGATTGGCATTTTGTGAGCTATCAACCCAGAGATCTCAGGTTGTCCATTGGGCACATATTACAAAAGGAAGCATTTTGTTACTTGTTTTTATACACTGTCTACTTCCAAAAAGGAATAGAAGGCCAGGTGACTCGTGCCTATAATCCTAGTACTTGGGGAGGCAGAGGCAGGTAGATCACCTGAGCTCAGGAGTTGAAGACCAGCCTGAGCAAGAGTGAGATGCCATCTAAAAAAAAGTAGCCAGGCATTGTGGCATGAGTCTGTAGTCTCAGCTACTTGGGAGGCTGAGGCAAGAGGATCAATTGAGCCCAAGAGTTTGAAGTTGCCGTGAGCTATGACAGCATGGCACTCTAAAAAAAATAAATACATAAAAAGGACTAGACATGACTGCAGGGAACACACAGTATAAGATACAACCATTCAAAATAAACCGGAAAGGTTAAGTGGTTAAACAAAAAAAGGCATTTTTTTAAAGAAACTCAGACTAATTTTTTTCTCAGCTTCCATGGTATCCAAGCATAGAGGAGAATTTAACTTGTGTAGCCTTCATTGGATAATAAAGGAAATGTAAGGAGTTCTCAGGAGAGAGAGTTTTTATTAGGCCATTGTGCTGAAAGACATGGGAGCTTTCTTGTGGAATTAGGATGGTTTTCCATTAAATAAATCATCGTTCAGTTAAGGTAATTTAGCCAATTGTATGGTCTGGACACAGAGCTATATTTCATGATATTGAATAAACCCTGAAGAATCCAATGTATTAAATAATATCATAATAAACTTCATCCTCACCATCTATTTCTTATATGTAGAGCAAATGGATCTTCTTTCAAAAAATAATAACATAGCATGGCTGTCTTCATGCTCACTACTAATAATCTGTGCTGCCTGACATCTGGCTGCTGCCATTATTCTCAGGCTTTTAGCAGAAGCTAGATGACAAAGATAATATTTCATTACAAATTTTCCAGATGCTAAATGGTATTTTTGTATTGTTGGGCTATAGAAGTGCCTCAAAACAGAGCCAAAACTTTTCTCCCAAAGTAGGTCGAAGTCACTCAAATACTAGAATGAGTACTATATAACTTGAAATAACATGCTGGCACTTGAATTTCAGGTACTGTGGTTGAGGAAAGCAATGGTTCTGATGAGATGGAGAATACAGATGAAACAAAGATGTCAGAAGAGATACTGGCTTTAGTGGATGAATTTCAACAAGCATGGCCCTTGGAAGGCTTTGGGGGTGCACTAGAGATGAAAGGGCGGCGTCTAGACTTGCAGGGGATACGAGTGCTGAAGAAAGGTCCCCAGGATGGAGCGGCCAAAAGTTCTTGCTATGGAGACTGCAGAAGTGAAGATGATGAAGCAACAGAATGGGTGAGAGTTTGCCAACTTAATTTTCTTGAAATTGTAGCCCAGGTCTTTCAGGGGCTCCTAGATTGCAAAATGTGAAGTTTCTGTTGGGTATGTAGCACTACTTTATTTGACACTCCAGTCCAGCCTTCACATTGGAATTGTTCTGCAGGAAGCATTTTATAACTCATGTATCACTAGCTCTTCTGGGAAGTGGAAAGAAATGGGGTGGGTATGGAGACCACAGATTGGAACTGCCCAATTCAAACATGTTTCCTTTCAGTTTCCTTTATACAGTCTTCACAGCTAGATTATTTTACTTGTTTTGCTCACCACTTTTCATTTAGATCTTTAAAAATTAAAATGAAGGAGGTAACTTAACGCTAGCACTGGACTGGGTCACAAGGTGTCCTTGAGTTACAAAAATCCTAGTGATGTACAAGCCACACTTACAAATGGAGGCTATTACAGGTAATAGGTAAATGTTCTTGTTCCAATTTATATACAAATTCAACTGAAGAACAAACCTATAGAACCTGTCTCGTTCGTAACCAAGGGACTGTCTGTATCCTTAAAGTCACTGATAATTCATACTCATTGACAGACTTGGTAATTGGTCTCGTTTATCCCTAAATTGTATGTTTTCCAGATCACATTCCAGGTCAAACGTGTAAAGAAACCCAAAGGAGATCATAAGAAAACTCCTGGGAAAAAGGTAGAATCAAGTCAGGCAGAAAATGGGCATCGTTACCAAGCAAACCTAGAGATCACGGGCCCAAAAGTGGCATCTCCTGGGCCACAAGGTAAATTTGGTTTTTTGGAGACTTTTTATTTTGGATTAATATAAGGGTACATATAATTGGGTTACATTGTTTGCATTTGCTGGGAAAAGTCTGTGTTGTGTTCAAGTCCTTCACCCAGGAGGTGTGCCATGTACCCCTCCATTGTATCTGTTAGGTGGGAGCTTACTGAGTCTCTTCGTCCCCTTGCCCCACCCCATTCTTAAATTTAACTGTGTTTTTCCTCTCTTATGGGCCCATAGTTGTTCTTCCACTACTTTCAAATTAGTAATGAGTACATGAGATGCTTGTTTTTCCATTCATGAGATACTAAAGAAAATGTTCTTTAACTCCGTAAGTTTGGATGTTTACTATACCAATTTTTTCTTTTAGATTTCACTGCCTCATTTTATTAAAGGGATATTTTTACTATCCTAGACTAAAATTTTAAAGTAACTTCATGAAAATGTGTCTTACTTATTTGAATACTTACCAAAGCTAAAAGTAAAGAACACATATTAAAGCATAAAGAATGGGATCGGCTTGGCTAAATCCCAGAATGAAGGAGGATAGTTTGTCATGACTCAAGTTAAAAGTTTGAATTAGCTCTAAATTTAAGCATATGTTAAATTACAAAAGGTAGGCAACACTTTCTCTATTGGGTCTATCTTTTATATCAGTGAAAAAGATGTCCAAACTATGAAACATAATGGACATAAAAATTCCAGTAGATTAAACACGAACTTTGTAAATTATAAAGGAAAAAAAAATCTAGATGAATATTCACTACATTTGTAGAGGACTTTTTATTACAGAGAGAAAGGAAGAAAATGATAATTCTGGTACCAGAAAATAAAAAGACCAAGTACTGAAACAAAGTATTTTTTGCCAAATATTTGCATGTATTTATAGAATATCTGATAATATCATTTAAAGAATACCTGCAGGCCAGGCATGGTGGTTCATGCCTGTAATCCTAGTACTCTGGGAGGCCAAGGCAGGTGGATTGGCTCAGCTTATGAGTTCAAGACCAGCCTGAGCCAGAGTGAGACCTCGTCTCTAAAAGAATAGCCAGGTGTTGTGGGTGCCTGTAGTCCCAGCTACTTGGGAGGCTGAGGCAAGAGAATTGCTTAAGCCCAAGAGTTTGAGGTTGCTGTGAGCTGTGACATAATGGCACTCTACTGAGGGTGACAAAGTAAGACTCTGTCTCAAAAAATAAAATAATAGGGCGGCGCCTGTGGCTCAGTCGGTAAGGCGCCAGCCCCATATACTGAGGGTGGCGGGTTCAAACCCGGCCCCGGCCAAACTGCAACCAAAAAATAGCCGGGCGTTGTAGTGGGCGCCTGTAGTCCCAGCTACTCAGGAGGCTGAGGGAAGAGAATCGCCTTAAGCCCAGGAGTTGGAGGTTGCTGTGAGCTGTGTGAGGCCACGGCACTCTACCGAGGGCCATAAAGTGAGACTCTGTCTCTACAAAAAATAAAATAAAATAATAAAGAATACCTGCAAATCAATTGGAAAAATACAGTATTTCAATAAAGTAGGTGTATAGTACATAGGCAGTTTACCAAACACAGGCAGGCATGTGCACACACACAAAGGGCCACTAAACGTGAGAAAATGTTCAGTCTTACTAGCAATCAAAAAAGTGCAAACATAAACAGACATCATTTTTGCTTATTGAATTGTCTTTATATGTATAATACACAGTTAATGAAATGAATTTTGGGGTAGTTTGACTTGAAGCATCAGAAAATTTAAAAATACAGAGAGAGACCAAGATGGCAGACTAGAAGCAGCCTACACAACACCACTCTCAAGGAGAAGATCAACCTTTGGATCAGTCATCTATGCGAGAGCACTGGCAATCCTCAAGAGAGGTGGTAGGAATGAAAAAGACAATAGGAGTACGACAAGCTGCTCAGCAGGACTGGAAATAATTAGGAAAGGTGCCCACTCATGGAAAAGTGACAAAGTCCCAGCCTCCACACTTCTACTGAGGATACTGTAACCAGACCAGTAGGAGAGCCCTTACACTGTGGCAGGCCTCCAGACTGATAGAGACCTGACTGCAGGCTATGCAGCTGTGTTGTTCCAGAGAGAAGGGACAGCTGGTTTATGAGCCCTGGATGCTGTGGCTGGCACCACTGTATCATAAAATCCCAACCCAAGAATACTACTTATGCCTATAAGTCAAATCTATGACTGCAGCCTTCCCCATCTTTTGCCAGATGGGGAGGAAGTCGAGGATCCCAGGATTCACATCTGCCCACCACTGCTGAAGATGACCCAAGGCAGAGCAAGAGACCACAGTCCTAGTCTAGTACCTGCTGCTGTGGCCTGGGTGATCTTGTTCAACTGTACTTCCCATAGGACCTGGGCAGAACATGTGCCTGTGCCCCCAGTGCCCACTGCCCGGATAGCTAAACACTGACAAGTCAACCACAGTCTTTGGATCTGGGCAGTCTGCACACTACAGACCTGTACCATCCTGCACAGGCACCCTGTTTGCCAAGCTCTGCATATGCCCTGCCTCACCCATGTGTGCCCCACCGAGCCTATGCACATGACCATCGCACTCTGTGGAACCTACTCTACACTGTGTAAGTGCCCTGCCCCATGAGTCTGCTCTGTCTGGAGATCCTGCTCTCCCAGCACATGAGCTGTGACCTGCTGGCCTAATCCACACTGAGGACAGCTCCACCCATACCTTATGAGCCAGCAGGGCTACTGTGTCCCACATCTCACCCTGTAAGGATCTCACTCTACCAACACACCTGGGATTTCAGCTGCCCAGGCCTATATGTACATTGTCCAGCCGACCTTCTCCATTCCACATACACACTTTGTCCTGCTAACCAGCTCTACCTCATGTACACTTCTGGCACCAGGGCTGGCCCTGTAACCAGTGACAACCACAGAAGAATAGGGGAGATGCAACAGAGCACCAACATTAAAGGATCATGGTACATCTGCCCCTCTCCTGCCTGATCAGGCTTCCAGAATAAGACCCAAATGCACCATCCAGGAACTGTTGCTATCTTCACCAAGCAACAGAGATCCCAGCAGCAGAGAACAGTCTGCTATCTGGTTTGAGCGAAAAGAAGTGACCGCAGATGAGAAAGCATCAGCATAAAAACTCCAGCAAGATGAAAAACAGGTTGTCTCAAACCCCCAAAAGATCATGATAGAGCTCCAGTAGAGAACGCCAACCAAAAGAAAATTATTGATATAGAATTCAGATTATAGATGGCAAGTATGATGACTGGAATTGAGATGGTAGAAACTATCTCAAACCAAAAAATTAATTCAGGACATGAACAAAAAATTCACTAAAGAGATAGGTAACATTGGAAAAGAGAGAACTTTCAAAATGAAAGAGCTGTTTATGGAATTTCTAAACACATCACAAAGTTTTAACACAAGCAGAAAAAAATTTCAGAACTTGAAGAGGATTTTGAAGTAACCTAGTCAGTAAAAAATGCAGAAAAAAAGAACAAAGAAGAATGGACAATCACTGTGAGAAATAAGAGATTATGCAAGGCAAACTAACATAAGAATTGTAGGTATCCCTGAGAGAAAAGACAAGCAATAAGCACAGAAAACCCATTTGAGAGAATAATAAGGGAAAGCTTTCCTGGTATTGCAACTGGTTTAAATATCCAGGTACAAGTTGGTCATTGAACACATGGAAGACTCATAGCAAATAGGATATAACCAGGAATAGTCATCAGCTCAACCAAAGTCAGAGTGAAGGAGAAAATCCTACAAGCTGCGAGATAAAACCAAGTTACTTAACAAAGGAAAACCCCCATCAGATTAACACAGACCTCTCGACCTTTTAAGCCAGCGGGGATTGGGGTCGTATTTTTAGACAGAATAACTACATTTCATAAATGAAAAAGAAATGAAGTCTTTCCCAGACAAGCAAACACTAAGGAAACTTGTTACCATGAGACCTCCCCTACAAGAAGTGCTTAAAAGTACTTTATACATGGAAAAGAATAATCAATACCTACCAATGGAAAATCACCCAAAAGTTGAAGTTCACAACTCTGTTAAAACAGTAACACAAAGGAGAAAACAAAACATGATGAACAGAAGGATATCTCACATACCAATACTAACATTGAACATAAATTATCTTAATTCTCCTTTTAAAATACATAGACTGGCTCAGTGTATCAAAAACTTCACCCTAAGTAACTGCTCTAGGAAACCTATCTAACTTACAAGGATAGTCTTAGACTTAAGGAAAAGGGATGGAAAAAAATATTCCACAAGAATGGAAACTAAGGCGGGGCACAGTGACTCACGCCTGCACTTGGGAGGCTAAGGTGGGTTGATGGCCTAAGCTCACAGGTTCAAGACCAGCCTGAGCCAGAGTGAGACCCCATCTCAAAAATAGCCAAGCATTGTGGTGCACACTTGTAGTCCCAGCTACTTGGGAAGCTGAGGCAAGAGGATCACTTGAGCCCAAGTGTTCGAGGTTGCTGTGAGCTTTGACACCATGGCACTCTACCAAGGATGACCAAGTAAGACTCTTGTCTCAAAAAAAAGTTAGCAGGAGTAGTGATTCTTGTATCAGGTAAAATAGACTTTAAATCAACAATCGTTGGAGAAAAAAAAGATAATGATGATCATTATATAATGACAAAGGGAATATTCAGCAAGAAGATGTAACATTCCTAAACATATATGCTCCTAACACAGGAGCTCCCAATTCATAAATAAAATGCTACTAGATCTAAGCAAAGAAATAAAGGACAATACCACAATTACAGGGACTTCCACAATTCACTGTCAGAACTGGACAGATCATCAAGGCAGATCAACAAAGAAACACTGCCCTTAAAACTCTAGGACAAATGGACCTAACAATTATCTTTAGAACATTCTGCCAAATATGCATTCTTCTCAGCACCACATGGGACATTTTCCAAGGTAGATCATATGTTAGCCCACAAAAGAAGGCTCAGCAAATTCAGAAAAATCGAAATTATTGCATGTGTCTTCTCAGATCACAATGGAATAAAAGTAGAAATCAACCCCAAGAGCAACTCTCAAATCTACAGTCATGGAAATTAAACAGTCTGCTACTGATCAATCCTTGGGTCAGTCATGAAATTAAGGTAGAAATCAAAGGATTTTTTTTTTGAACTGAACAACAATCATGACATGACACAAGCATCCAGAATTTACAAGATACAGCAGACTCGGTGTTAAGAGGGAAGTTCATAGCTTTAAATGCTTCCATCAACAAAACAGAAAGATCACAAATTAATAACCTAATACCACACCTCCAGGGTCTAGTGAAAGAAGAACTAACTGAACCCAAAACTAGCAGAAGGAAAAAAATAACAAACCTCAGAGCAGAACTAAATGAAATAGAAACCAAAAAAGTAACAGAAAAGAGCAGTGACTCAAACTTGGTTCTTCGAAAAGAAACAAAATTGGGTGGTGCCCATAACTCAGTGGGTAGGGCAGCTGCCACATACACCCAGGCTGGAAGGTTTGAACCCAGCCCAGGCCAGCTAAACAACGACAACTGCAACAAAAAAAATAGCCAGGCGTTGTGGTGGGAACCAGTCCCAGCTACTTGGGAGGCTGAGGTCAGAGAATTGCTTAAGCCCAAAAGTTGGAGGTTGCTGTGAGCTGTGACGCCACAGCACTCTACCAAGGGAGACAGTCTCACTAAAAAAAAAAAAAAAAAAAAATTTGATAAACCACTAGCTAGATTAACCAGAAATAGAAGAGAAAGGACCCAAATAAGCTCAATTGAAATGAAAAAGGAGACATCGCTACTGATTCCACAGAAATATAAAATATCCATGAATACTACAAAAATCTTCATGCACACAGATGAGAAAATTCAGAAGAAATAAATTCCTGAAAAATGTGCAACTTCTCAAGCCTGAATCAGGAAGGAATAGAAATCCTGCACAGACCAATAATAAGCAGTGACATCGAAGCAGTAGGAAAAAATTACCAACAAAAACAACCCTGAATCAGATGGATTTTACTAGCAAAATTCTACCAGATCCACAAAGAACTGGTACCTGTCCTACAGAAATTATTCTGTACCACCAAGGAGAGAATCCTTCCTAACTTATTGTGTGAAGCCAGTATCACCTTTATATGTACTAAAGATGGCAAAGGACACGCACACACACACACACAAAGAAATATATAGATCAATTATACCTGATCAACATAGAAATTCTCAACAAAATACTAGCAAACTGAACATAACAGAACATCAAAAAGATAATTTACCATGATTAAGTAGCTTTCATCCTAGTGTTGTAAAGCTGCTTTAACATACACAAATCAAGAAACGTGATTCACCACTTAAACAGAAGCAAAAATATAGACTACAGGATCATCTCAATAGATGCAGGAAAAAGCATTCAATAAAATTCAGCACTCTTTCTTGACTAAAAACCCTCAACAAATTAGGCATAGAAGTAACATACACATTTCACAATTATAAAAGCCATGTGAAAAACCCACAGCCAACATCATACTTATTGGGGAAAAATTGAAAAGCATTTCCCTAAGAACTAGAACAAGACAAAGGTGCCCATACTTACATTTCTGTTCAACGTAGTCCTGGAAGTCCCAGCCAGAGCAGTCAAGGAAGAGAAAGAGATAAAGGGAATCCAGATTGGGAAAGAGGAGGTCAAACTATCCCTGTTTGCTGATGATATGGACTTGAGTCTAGAAAACACTACAGGCATCACCAAAAGACTCCTAGAATTGATAAATTCAGCAAAGTTTAAGATTACAAAATCAGTATATACAACAGCATTGTATAGCATTTTTGTGTTCTAATCACAGTCAAGTCAAGAGGCAATCAAGGACCCATTGTATCTACAAAAAAAGTAAAACATCTAGGATTAAACCATGAAGGTGAAAGATTTCTGCAAGGAGAACACTGATGAAAAGAATCATAGGTGATGCAAACAAATTGGAAAACATCTGTGCTCATGGATTGGTAGATCAACATTGTTAAATGTCCATATGAGAGATTTAAAAAAAAAAAAAAGTCCATATGGCCCAGAAGAAAATGTGGGAAAAAGTCTTGTAGACTACAGCTAAGCAAAAAAATTGAGTAAGACTCCAAAAGTAAATAGAGCAATAAGGTAAATAAATAAATGGGACTTACAGAGTTTCTGCACAGCAAAGGAAGTAAGCAGCAGAGTAAATAGACATCCTGTACAATGAAAGAAATATTCACAGACTGTATGTACAGCTAATATCCAGAATCTTCAAAGAACTCAAACCAGCAAGGAAAAAATAACCCCATTTAAAAATGGTAAAAGACTTGAACAGAAGTTTTTCAAAAGAAAATAGGGCCAGATTTGGTGGCTCATGCTCATAGTCCCAGTACTTCGGGAGGCCAAGTCAGGAGCCTCTCTTGAGCCCAGTAGTTAGAGACCAGCTTGGGCAATATAGTAAGACCTTGTCTCTACAAAAAAAATTTTTTTTTAATTAGCCAGGTGTTGTGACATATGCTTGTAGTCCCAGTTACTTGGGAGGCCAAGTTCAGAGGATTGCTTGAGCAATAGACAGAAGGCCAAGAAACATGAAAAAATGCTCAACATCACTAATAATCAGGGAAATGCAAATTAAAACCACAATAAGATACCACCTTACTCCTGTCAGAGTGGCCACTATTAAAAAGTCAAAAAGAAGGCCAGGCGTGGTGGCTCAGGCCTGTAGTTCCAGCGCCCTGGGAGGCCAAGGCAGGTGGATTGCCTGAGCTCAGTTTTCGAGACCATCCTGAGCCAATGTGAGCCCGAGTGAGACCCCATCTCTACCAAAAAAAGCCAGACATTGTTGGCAGGCACCTGTAGTTCCAGCTACTTGGGAGGCTAAGGGCAAGAGAATTGCTAAAGGAAGCAAAGAAAAAAGAAAATTTAAAAAAAAAAAAAAAAAAACTTCAAACTAAGATGAGTGAAAGCCAGTTGAAAGCAACATTAAAAAAAGAAAAAAAAAATTGATGCTGGCATGGATATAGAGAGAAAGGAACACTTGCACACTGCTGATGGAACTACGAGTACAACCTCTAGGAAAACAATATGAAGATTCCTCCAAGAAATACATGTAGACTTACCATGTGATCCAGCAATCCTTCTACTGGGCATCTACCCAGAGGAAAAGAAGTCATTTTATAAGAAAAGTCACTGTGGGCGGCGCCTGTGGCTCAAGGAGTAGGGCGCCGGTCCCATATGCCGGAGGTGGTGGGTTCAAACCCAGCCCTGGCCAAAAAAAAATCACAAAAAAAAAAAAAAAAAAAAAAGAAAAGTCACTGTACAAAGCCAGGCATGGTGACTCATGCCTGTAATCTCAGCACCTCTCAGAGTGCTACAAATAGCCAAGCATTATGATGGGCACCTGTAGTCCCAGCTATATAGGAGGCTGAGGCAAGAGAATCACTTGAGCCCAAGAGTTAGAGGTTGCTGCAAGCTACGATGCCACAGTACTCTCCTGAGGGTGACAAAATGAGACTATCTCAAAAAAGAAAACACACCTCTATGCTAATGATTACTGTAGTACAGTTCACAATTGCAAAGATGTGGAGTAAACCTAAGTGTCTATTAGTTTATGAGCTAATAAAGAAAATGTGGTATAAACAGTGTGCCCAAAAACTGTATACACATTTTAAGAAAAAAAATGTATATTAAATGTGTAATACTCAAGTCATGTTTAACTTCGGCAGTTATAAAAGGTGCTCAACATGACTTGTATTCATCTTTTGTTTTCAGTATTAAATATTATAATTGAAATACAGTTTTTTTCTCTGCGGCACCCTCTGTGTATTCCATGGGTTGGATGCTACTCATCTGTAAAAGAGAATTAAGTACTGTCTTTTGCAGCAACTTGTGTGGAACTAGAAACCATTAGCCTAAGTGAAGTATCTCAAGAATGGAAAAACAAACACTACACGTACTTTCTAATAATTGGGAACTAAACAGTGTGCATACATGGGCACAAGAGATGTAAAGGACATAGGAAACCACGAGGGGGGCACAAAGGGTGTGGAGGGGGATAGAAAGTAAAACCTTACCTATCAGGTACAGTGAACACTGTGCTGGTGCTGAAAGTAGCCATGTAACAAAAACATTTGTAACCCCCCTAATAGTTTGAAATTTAAAAAAAAAAAAGAAAATTTTATACTATACTAGTAATTCTATTTGTTGTAATTTACTGTAAGTAAATCATCTTAACAGGTGTCAAAGATATAAGCATAGAAACATTGATCATGGGATTGCTTATCAGAGTAGAAATTTGTAAACAACCTAAACGTTGTAATTGCCTAAATAAATTACAGCATGCCTGTGCTGTGTAGTAGGTATCCAAGAAATCTGTAATATAATAGCATATAGAGAGAATATTTTAATTTTTTTAAAGTAGTAAATATGCTGTATTCTATCCACTACATTTTTTCACGTTTTTAAATCTCTCAATTGAGATGCATCTTACAACTGACAATACCTTACATAATAAATGGCACTTTTCTTCTTTCTTAAATTGTGTAAAATAATGAATAGCTTACAGTTGACAGAATCATAGATTTGATGAAATATGATATAATAAACATACACATAGAAAAAGCTACAAAGAAATATACCAAAATAATTATAAGTGGTCATCCTGGAGGTCTGATAGAGCTGTAGATGAATTTTATTTTCTTTTATTTGGCTTTTCCATTTTCTAAGTGTTTTACATTAAGCCTACATTACTTGTATAAACAAAAACCTAACATTTTATAAGTGAAAATTCAAGCTGATATAGTTGAGATGATACGAGAACACTTAAGCAGTTTTAAATGGATTCAAGTTGGTATGCCCTAGTAGGACACATTGAGTAACTTGAGTATGCCTGCAAATGAAATCAGGGAACCACTTACTAGCATTAATGTGAAATGTTCTAAAGCATGGAGGAGGTGCAAAAATACTAGAGAGATTCAGTATCCCAGTTTTCAAAAATATGCATTCTGTCCCCTTCATGCTAAATACTGAGAAAGTTTTAAAGCAAATTATTAGATCGTTTGTGAACCCATAGGGGGAACATAGAGATTATTAAGAGCCATTGTAGATTTACTAAAAAATACAACAATGCTTAACTAATTTCATTTCCTTTTTTGGTTAGGGCTGCTAGACTGGAAGACCAGGGAAGTGCCATAGAGATAATGTAACTGGATTTCAGCAAGGCATTTAACAGAGCCTCTTATGATATCCTTGCGAACAAGATGGAGAGATCTGGTCTCAGCCTTCCCATTGCCTACAGGATAAAGTCCAGACTTTCTAGTGTGGCATACAAGACCCTTTACAACTCGGCCTCTCTCTACCCTTCAGCACCATTGTCTGAACCAACCATGTTCTTATTTTACCTCTGTGCCTTTGTGCATGCTATTCCATCTGCCAGGAATGCCCTTAACACTTCCTCTACAGTGCTAAATGTCACTCATCTTTAAACTTCAAAATCAAGTGCCATCTCTCTACCTTCACTCTAGCACTTATCCTGTTGTATTATATGATAATGGATCCTTTATGTTTGCCTTCCTCACTAGACTGTGAGCCCAAGAGCAGGCTATCTTATTACTCTTGTCTGTATCCCTAGTGTTTTACACAGTTCCCAGACCCTTATGATAGGAGTTCAATAAATATTTATAAAATGAATTCCAAAATATAAAAGAAAAAAATTTTTGTGAATATTATGATTAAAGTTTTTAATTTAAGCAGTTTATTTAAAACTCTTCTAAACTATTTTTTTCTGTTTTATTAAAATCTCAATCTAAACCTCTACCTGTACCTCAAACAGGTT
Organism: Nycticebus coucang; assembly: GCF_027406575.1. Lineage (NCBI taxonomy): Eukaryota > Metazoa > Chordata > Mammalia > Primates > Lorisidae > Nycticebus > Nycticebus coucang. Next base: position 22,160,174 of record NC_069793.1, on the reverse strand, counting down.
TCTGTTGTTGGTAAATTCCTACAATATAAGAAGTGCTATATAGAACTTAAGTTCTCCTTCCTGCCCATTTCATTATGATTCCCTCAGAAGAATCCTTCCCAAAAAAAACAGTTCTGCTGTCTTCTTAGGAACTTGGTCTAAGTAAAGGGCCTGAGCTCAAAAGGTAATACCTGTGAAGGATGCTAATAAACAGAGCTTTCAAAGCCCTGAATAGTTTTATATAGTGAAAGAAACCTAGATCTCCATCCCCGCTCAGCAATCCACTAGCCTTGTGACCTTGGGCAAGTCCCTTAATTTCTCTGAGCCTTCATTTTCTCATCTGAGAAATAAGGATTAAAATTTTATCTCATGAGACCAGGCCAGTGGCACATACCTGTAATCCTAGCACTTTGGGAGACCAAGTCAGGAGGATCATTTGAGGCCAGAAATTCAAGACCAGCCTGAGCAAGAGCAAGACCACATCTTTACAAAAAGTAGAGGAAAAAATTAGCCGGGTTTGGTGGCATGCACCTATAGTCCCAGCTACTCCAGAGGTTTAGGCAGAAGGATCACTTGAGCTCAGAGGAGTTTGAGGTTGCAATGAGCTGTGAGGATGCCACTGCACTCTAGCCAGGGCAACAGAGTGAGACTCTGTCTCAAAAAAAAAGGTACCTCATGAGGTTAATGATGTAAAGCACTTAGCACAGGACCTGAACACATAAGTGCTCTTAAAATAAATGATAACCTGGCTGGTCCAAGTGTAATGGTATTTACAACTAATTGATCACAGTCAGTTACAGATGTCTTTGTTCCTTCTCCACTCCCACTACTTCACTTACCTAGCTTTAAGGAAAATAGTGATGATGACCTTTTATTAGCATCATTATTTTACACCCTGCTGCTCCTCTTTACAGCAGTGATTCTCTACTTGGGGTGATTTGGGGCCCCCATGGGACATCTGGCAGTATCTGGAGCTGTTTTCCAGATGTTTTAATCTGAAGGAGGGTGCTACTAAGATCTAGTAGAGACCAAAAGTGCTAAACATCCTTCAGTGCACAGGACAGTCCCTTAGCGAAGGATTATCTAGCCCCAAATGTCAATAATGCCAGGTTGAGAAACACCACTTTCAAGATATATACATCTACTGACTTAAGTTAGAGTTGTCCTTATGAACTCAAAATTTACAAAGGTAAAAATTAAGTTAAATGAGAATGTTAACATCAAAGAATATCTTAACCTTTATTTCATGTTGATCAATCTTAATTCCAGAAAAGGACAAATTTATTTTTACTTCATTTATCTTTGAGATTACAGCTTGACTCAATCTTTATTCCCATTGCTGTGTATGATAAGATTTTAATTAGATCTATAGAACATGGAAACTCTAAAGACTGGAAGAATGACTAGCACCTCTAAATATACCAGTTTGGATAAAGTAATCACCAGGATATAAGTCACTTCGGGTTCTGTTCCTTTGTAATTGTGTAGATTCATGACATACTTTGCTTCCAGGGAAAAAACGTGACTACCAGAGTCTGGGATGGCCCAGCCCAGATGAGTGCCTCAAACTCCGCTGGGTAGAGCTGACTGCCATTGTGAGTACCTGGCTTGCAGTTTCTTCAAAAAACATTGAGTGAGTATCTTAAGCTTCTCTCTCTTTCATGATATTTGTGTTCCAGTGAACCCACTGGGCCTCAGGTGACTTCAGGGGTGCCCTCTTTGTCAGCAGCTATAAGAAGAGTTATCCCTTCTAGAGCTAGTGATTTAAGTGATAACGATGGCTGACCACAGCCCCCAGATAGAGCCCACCTACCATAGTGAAGAAGTGAGTATGCCCCGCCTTCTCGGTGCCTTTACCCACATTGTAAGCTATCCAGAAGTCTCATATAACTTGCTCAGTTTGGGCTGAAGGCTGGATCCCTCCTTATAAAGGCATAAAACCTCTCTCATAGACATCATGCATTTGTAGGGGAGCCAGAGCAAATCCAGATTTGCAAACACCTGCCAAGACACAGGCAAGATGGTCTCTTCAGTAGCTGTTTTTGCCTCATTAGGCACTCATTCTCTTTTTGCTGGCCCCTTTTCTTCCCTTTATATGCTGGAGTTCCCCAGGATTTACCACTTAGTGTTCTTATTTTATAATCACTCCTACTCAGACTAAACTACTCCAAGAACCTCAGTCACCACTGATACATTGAAAACTCCGACATTGGAATCTCCAGACCAGAAGCTTCTTCAAAGCCCTCAACTTATTTTTCCAGTTATCTAGCTGACCTCTCTGTCTAGATTGCTCTTTGGTACCCCAAGCTCAAGGGAATTAAACTCATAATTTTCTTGCCCATTCTCCATCTAAAAATTCATTTGTTTGATTTTTCTTTTTCTATTTTTAGTAAACACCTCCAACTGTTCTTAAGCCAGAAACCTGGGAGTTTTCATTAACAATTCTCTCTTCTCACCCCTCAGTCCCAACCTACTATCAATTTTTATCACTTTTACTCTCTGAATACTCTTCAAAACCACCTCTCTGTCTCCATTGCTGCCACATTAAGTCAGCACCACTGTGTCCATATAGGTTCATGTAGTGGGCTGGTCCTGGTCCTCTGGCTCTGTTGACTCTTGCCTCTATTCAGTGCACTCTCTTCACAGTGCCCAGAATGCCCCAGGTATAAATACCAGCTTCTTCTCAGCTGGTCGGTTCATATTCATTTTCTGGTCTCAGATGCTTCTTTAGGGAGTCCTTTACTAGTCACCTCCTTCCCCCATCAGTGCAGAGGAAATGTATATACCCCACTATGGTGTGCTCTCATTGCATCATGTTTTCATCTTTTACAACTTACCAAATCTATAGTAAGTGAATTACAAGACAAAGAGCATGACAACAGCCAGGCCTGAGTAGTCTGGCTCATTGTTACAGTCCTAGTATTAGACATGTAATAAGCTCCAAATAAATAAATAATGAATGAATGTTTGCCTAATAACAGTTAAGCTTTTTAAATAGCTAGAAGTAAAACGTGTCAGTGCCAATTTGTCCTATCAGTGCAGATGATAGTCTATGACATTTAGCTTGTATATGACAGGAAAATGACCACTTTGGAACCATGGAGGGAAATACTTTAATCTCATGCATAAATACAGTGTCTAGCTCTTTCTGTATAAAATTTACTGTCTAAGCTGTAGGTACATTTTCTCTGGGGACATGTTCTTCTGTGAATAAAGGAAAAGCAAAAGATAGGCTTGGTGCCTGTAGCTAAGCGACTAAGGCCCTGGCCACATGCACTGGGGCTGGCAGGTTCAAACCCGGCCCAGGCTTGCTAAACAGCAGTGACAACTACAACAACCACAAAAAAAAAAAAAAAAAAATAGCAGGGCATTGTGGTGGATGCCTGTAGTCCCAGCTACTTGGGAGGCTGAGGCAAGAGAATCGCTTAAGCCCAAGAGTTTGAGGTTACTGTGAGCTGTGACACCACAGCACTCTACCACAGGCAACATACTAAAACTCTGTCTCAAAAAAAATGCAAAGTAATACCAATTGTGGGCATTTACCACTATACCCTGGAAATCTTAAAAGAAAACTTTCCTGGTTTAAAACCTCCCCAGGCAGGGGATAAATATTGAGGCTATGACATTTAGCTGACTGTTAACACTTTCTCTCTATCCACACAAATTTCCCATAGCTAATGTGGTAACCTCCATTTTTCAGCATCACAGAACACATAGATTTTGCTACTCCAATACAACAGCCAGCAATGGAACCTCTTTGCAATGGCAATCTCCCCACAAGTATGCATACCCTAGACCACTTGCATGGAGTTTCCAACCGAGCCAGCCTGCACTACACGGGTGAGAGTCAGTTAACAGAGGTGAGTACTCGGCTGTGGTCAGCCTGTCTGTATCTTTTAGCCTCACAGTTAGGATGCGTCTGATAGCAGAAAACACAAATTGTCAGACATTACCAAGAGAAAAAAAAAAAAGGCCTTTTTTTGATTGTCCATTATCTAGGTGAATTTTAGGCCACATCTAATTTCTTTTGGGCCCAAAGAAAAATATTTGAGGCAGTCATTTCCTTTGTTAACACTTTTGAGAAGGAAGAAAAAGAAGCAGAAGGCTGACTTAGCAAAAGAATATACCTAGAAGAACTGGAAAGACGTCATAAACCCCAACAGTAGAGGATGGGTTAAATATATTTTGGTGTAAGCTATTATACAATGGAAAGATGTAGTAGAAATATACTATTAGCATGAGGAAATTTTCAGGATATGTTACATGAAAACATAGGTAATAGTATATAGTAATTTCATGTTTTGTGAGAAAAACAATATATGTATACATAGAAAAATACCCAAAAGGCATATATAAAGTTATTAACAGTGGTTGTTAATTAGTTTATAACAGTGGTTGTTTAATAACTTTATATATGTCTTTATAGGTTTCAGTAACAAGATTACAAATAGTTTTTATTTTCTTTATTTACCCTGCTTTCTAATGTTGCTATAATGAATATACTTAACAATCTGTAATCTTTATTAAATGAGAGGGGACGGAAGGGATGGTAAAATGGCCTTAGATGTGTCTCCCACAGATTCCCTCACCAGCAATACCACAGCATGTATCCTAGAGGAACAGTGTCTTTCTGTGGTGCGGTGCCCAACTCAGCATCAGCAGCACCATCTAGATCCTGCCTCACTTTCGTTCTTCTGATCTACCATCTCTCTCCCTGTTTCAGGTACTGCAAAATCTTGGCAAAGACCAATATCCACAACAGTCACTTGAACAGATTGGCACCCGAATTGCCAAGGTTTTGGAAAAGGTAAGTCACCCACAGAAAAGCTGGAAACTATTGCCCGTCTTCTTAATTCTTCTCCAGACTATTTGCTCCTAAGTGGCTCTGACCTCTTGTTAGTTACTTAGCACTTGATGACTGAAAGCATAACACAAAATAACTCCACTCAGAATGTTTCCATCACTTTTCCATCATTCAGTTGGTATTCCTTTTTGCCACTTCACTTACCTTCTGTTGGGAAACTATCCTTGTTTCACAGCTTTGTCAGTTTCCTGTTCTTTTCTCCGTGGGAGTATAGAGGTAGTGTTACTAGAAACCATGCAGTCTAGGTATATGAAATAACACAGGTATTCTAATGCTGAAGAGTACTTCGAATTTCGTGGTAGATGGGAAACACATCTTGGAGTATCTTTTCTCTTGAAATCATGGAATAAAACATTTACAAAACTGCATTTTCATACGGCCTACAGAAAACAAAATTGAGAGTCTCTAAGACTACTTATCTACCTCTGAGGGATTATTTGTGTAAAGAGGAGGGGGTTTTATATTTTAATTTGATTATTTTAGTTAAGAACCTCTACTTTATTGCTGTACAATATTGAGGAGCTAAGTCATTAAGAGAATCAATTCAGTTTGGAATCTGAACGTGCATTGTGAAACAGCAGCTTCCTTCCTCATCTGGGTATCACACCTAGAAAAACCACTAGCAAACTCTAATTATAATGAAATTAGGACATAGATATGATCCCCACGCTCCAAAAAATAAGGACTGCCAAAAGTATTGAAGTGACACATAAGTCATACAGGATTAATTGTCGAAGAAACTGAGCAGGGTTAACAATTTCAGAAAACATCAGCAAAAATACACTACCTGAAGAAACGTTCTTCAAACATCCCAGCCAGGAAAATCCTAAGTAACAAAAACAGAACAGACACAACATTGATATAAAAATCTAAGAAAACCATAGGAAAGAGCAGCAAAACGTACCAAAGAACACTCAGCAGAAAAATACTGTCAATGGAACAGATATAATTCAGATGAAACTTTTCTCCATGAATTAAAAAAATCACACTGAACAATCACCTTTATTAAAAAAAGATCACCGGGCGACGCCTGTGGCTCAAGGAGTAGGGTGCCGGTCCCATATGCCGGAGGTGGCGGGTTCAAAACCAGCCCCGGCCAAAAACCACAAAAAAAAAAAAAAAATCACCATGCCAAAATACAAAAACATAGGGGCGAGCTTAGCAGGGATATATGAAATATGTGAAACTTGAGTAGCAGGCCAAACACAGGACAGTAGTAGAACACACTAGTCACAGAAATGACAGAACTGGGGAGCAGGAACAAGAACAAACAGAAAGGACGTGTGGGCGAGAAATGACAAAAGTGACCAAAATGAAATGTAGAGGTAAGAAGATTCGAAGAGAGTATGTTCAGGAAGAACACATCGAAGGCTTATTTTATTTCTGTAAAGTATATTCTGTTAAGAGGGCCTACTATGTGCCAGAGAAAACTGATCATCCGCGACAGTGAACAGCAATGCTTGTTTAAGCAACATTATTCAACTTTAAAGACAAAGAGTCCTTGACTTTTACTTCTAACATGGTGATATAGTCTCCCAGAAAGATCCTTCCACTTTGGAATAACTATATCCTTTATGTCAGGACGTATATTTTTTGAATAATTGCTGGTCTCAAAAGGAGTAGGTTGCTAAAGAGCTCTTCTTTCATTGACAAAAACAAAGATTTGACGTGTGAACTAGCTGAGAGCTGGTCCTTCAGGAGACCGATCCATCTTGGGGAGAGATGTTGATAAGCTCTCTGGGTACCGAACCTCAAGCCAAAGACTAGAAAGCTGAGCCTTATACCTCCACCCTGAAGTGATAACAAGTCATGCAAGAACAATTTAAATCAGAATTAGAAAAGCTAAAACGAGGTAATTGGCTAAAGGTAGATTTGAAAAGACAGTATTCACAGTATTGGAACAAATCGTAAATAAAGAAATTATTTCCAAATGAAGATAAAACATGAAGGGACATAAGTGACTCAATTCTGTAAGATAATAGAGTAACATATTTAGAATTCTTAAAGGAAAAAAATGTAAGACAAGGACTTTTTGTGCTACCAAATTGACTATCAGTATAGAATTCACAAATTGTAAGGAACATGCAATGAATATTATTTCCATGAGCTCCTTCCTAAGAAGGCTGACTATTGGAGAATGAGCTTCAGACAGCCAAAATGACCAGAACAGCACTGGTGTAAGGATCTAGTAGCAAGCCTTATATACTTGCCTGTAGACCCAATGGCTATAAGGGAGACAATACCCTATATAATAGTATGTACAGATGCTTCTCAGCTTACAGGGGGGTTATATCCTTACAAACCCATCATAGGTTGAAAATACCTTAGGTCAAACAACATTTAATGTACCTAAACTACTGAATATCATAGCTTACTCTACCTACCTAAGACATGCTCAGAACACAGCATATAGTAGCGTGTCGGTCGTTTACCCTCGCAGTCGTGTGTCTGAGAGAGGTTCATACTACTTTTTACTATAGGGATGTTCTTTTCACAGTATTCTAAAATCGAAAAATCATAAGGTAGGAATTGTTTGTACTCTGAAAATATAGGTATAGTGCATTTACCAAAAAATGAGAGAATGGGAGAATACCTAAAAGGTAAAATAAGTTTACTTAATTGATTACTTAATAGTAACTAGTGGAAATTTTAAAATGGCACTTCAGATCAGGTGCTAATGGAGAAGAAAGGCAGAAATGTAAGAAAAGACCATAGTTCCCATATTGCTCATAGTAGGTAGCCAATCTAATATAGCCCCCAAAAAATGTGGAGGAGGGAAGAGCAATGGACTTATGTAAAAGCATTACTATATAGCTGCAATACAAAGCTTCCTAAATACCAAAGATAAACTGAAAAAAGTATATAAATTAAATAGGCAATATAATAAAGGAATATATATATACACATATTACAGACATGTTCAAAAGACCAAGGACAAACATATTATTCATAGCCATAAATGCAAGTGGACTTATCTCACTCTTGTTCTCATTAAAAGAACAAGATTTTCAGAGTGGCAAACATAACCAAACATTATGCTATATTCAAGAAATACATCTTAATAAAATTTAATAAGATTTAAAGTAAAAATAAAAGCACTTTATGTCCATACCTAACAAGGAAACATTTAGTCCAAAAGCTTGAAATGACAAATATACTTTATGATGCTAAAAACTACAGTTCACAATGAAATTATAATTGTTATTAACACATGTATTTATTTACCCAATAATTGAGAAACTAGTTTCATAGAGCAGAAACTAAAGGAGGTTCAGAGAAATAGGTTAAAATACACCCTAAAATAGTGGACAAAAATTAGTAAGAATATAAAAGACTTAAGTAGCATAATCAGTAAAATAGATCTTGTTAAGTATATTAAAATCTGAACTTGGATAATAGAAAATATACTTGAACACAGAATAGTCATGAAACTTGATTATGTCAGAACAATGAACAAATTCGAATAAATTTCAAAGAAGAAAGTAAAAATAGTATTCTGACTAGAATGCAAAAAATAAAAATTAGTAACAAAAATTTAAAGCCTTCCTAACTGGAAATTCTAACAGGTCATTTGAACATATGCTAGGTCAAAGGGGAAATACAAAATAAAATTTAGAATTTCTTAAAGATAAAAAACAGTCTGTAGAATAGAATTAAGACAGTTATCAGGCTCGGCGCCCGTAGCTCAGTGAGTAGGGCACCAGCCACGTATACCAAAGCTGGTGGGTTCGAGCCCAGCCTGCACCTGTTAAAACAACACTGACGACTGCAGCCAAAAAATGGCTGGGCATTGTGGTGGGTGCCTGTAGTCCCAGCTACTTGGAAGGCTGATGCAAGAGAATCGCTTAAGCCCAAGAGTTTGAGGTTACTGTGAGCTGTGACATCATGGCACTTTACCGAGAGTGACTCCGTCTCAAAAAAAAGAAAAAGACAGTTATCAGAGGAATTTTCCTAGCATTAAATAACTGTATCAATAAAAATGAAAAGTAAGAAGAAAAGATGTAAGTTAAACACCCAAAGTTGGGATGAAAAGGTAAACAAAACCAGAAAAAGCAAAAGAAAAGAATTAAGAAAGAAAAAAAGATACATCAGTTGTACAGAAAATTAATAGAAATAATGAATCCAAAAGTTGAGTTTTTGGCATATATTAATGAAATAGACATACCATTAGCTAAAAGGAAAAATATATTGCCCAAGTAAGAAAGACGGGAAGGAATAACCATCAAAACAGGAAATTTAAAGAATCAGACTAATCAGACCAAAAAAGAAAGAAAAAACTATTTTGCTTAATCTATGCAAATAAATTTGAGAACCTAGATGGCATAAATATTTTTTAAGAAAAATACAACTTAGGAAAATTGACCTCAGTAGAAATAAGTCTAATTCAGAAAAATTGCTATAGAAGAAACAGAGAAAGCAGTTAACTCCCACTGAAGGGTCACTAAGCCCAGACGACTTCACAAGGCATTTCTACAGCCCTTTAAAGCAGCGGTTCTCAACCTTCCTAAGGCCTCAGCCCTCGAATACAGCTCCTGTGGGTCATGACCCACAGGTTGAGAACCGCTGCTTTAAAGTAACATTTCCCAATGCTGCTATACTTCAAAGCATTGAAAAAGAAACTTTTATTTTATGAAAAAAATAGATCACTGTTCCTAAAATTTGAAAAAGTTGGTATCAAAAAAGTAAACTACAAACCTATTTCACTTGTCCATATCAATTCAAAAGTGATAAATGTTACCAATCTAACAGCATATTTGAAAACAATGATTATGTATCATGACCCTTTTGCTATAGTCCAGAAATGTAATATAAATTCACTATTTTGAAACCATTAATATAATCTTTCATTTTGACAGAAATAGGAAAAATCATATAATTATGTCCAGACCTGCACGAGTATCTGAACTGCTTCTCTATCAGCTTATGTTAAGAACTCTAAATTAGGAATTAATAAGTACTTTTCTTTTTTTCTTCCTGAGACAGAGTCTCAAATGTTGCCCTGGTTAGAGTGTTGTGGCATCGTAGTTCACAGCAACCTCCAACTCTTGGGCTCAAGTGATCCTCTTGCCTCAGTTTTTCTATATTTAGTAGAGATGGGAGTCTTGCTTTTGCTCAAGCTGGTCTTGAACCCATGAGCTCAAGCAATCCACCCACTTCAGCCTCCGAGAGTGCTAGGATGATCCACCACACCTGGCCATAACTACTTTTCTTAACATGATAGCATCACTGCACACATATACACACACCCCTCAGCAGAAAAGCCAGGACCTTACTAGGTGCCTTGTAGATGCCGTCCCACTGAAGTCAAAAAACAAGAATGTACACTGTATCTACTGCTACTCAAGGTGAGTTTGGAAGTGTTATATAGAGAAAGAAAACAAAACACTGCCTACTAATATCCAATATCATGTGTCTGAAAAATCCAAAAGAATTCATAAAAAAGCAACTAAGAGGATTTAGTCAAGTAACAGATTAAAAACTGACACAATTATAAAATTAATATTCCAGTTTGGAAGTAGTAGGTCAAGGCAAATCAGTGCATTGCAGTAACTTGAATGAACCAGATAAACTTTTAAACTTTAATTTTTAAAGGCATCAGAGAACTAGGAAGCAACAAAATATGAAAGAACTAAATTATTAGTGACAGAAGAACCTTTCCAAGGTGAACTGGTGATTTCTAGCTGGGTTCCCCCCACCCCAGGGGCATTTGTTTATTCCAGATATGAGCTAAGAATCAGGCTTAGCCCTGGGGAAAAGAAGCCAATGAAGCTTTAAGCAATTGCTCAAGGTGAAATTAAACACATGACCAGTTTTTTGGTTTTTTTCCCCAAGGAGCAGTTGATTACAGGTAAGGTCACACAGGGGTCTGGGGAGTTAGGTTAAAAACTTAGAAAAGGTAGAGTGAAACATCTCCATCTCACACTGCTTAGGAAATAAAGAGATGCTGGGTGACAGAGTCAGCCTTAAGCATATGGCTGGTTTTCCCTTCAGGATTTTTATCTTGATACTGCTTGGATGGGAAACTAAAGTGGGCTGGGAACCTCTAAGAGGAAGGTCTTTTAGGGAATAAACAACTACCCAGTCAGCTCCTAATCCGAATCCCTAGAGTGCCACAATTAAGGAAGAGGGCTGACCCAGAGACAGACTGAGTCTCACTAAAACTGCAAGCCAAAATAGATAAGTAGACACACAGGAAGGGGTTGATCAGTCCCACACCTTATTTGCCTAATAGAATAAAAGGAGAAACTGCCTTGAAAAAGTATAATATCATCTGAAGCTTCTGTGGTTCTTTTATACACAGAGACTAGAATACAATTTAAAAAAAATATTAGAAATTCAAAGAAGCAAAAGTTGATAACAAGGCAAAGAGCAGACAATAGGAGTAGATTCACAGATAACCTAGATATTATGGTTAGTGAGCAATAGCTTTAAAATAGCTACAATTAATATGTTCACAAAAATAAAGGAAAAGATGGAAAAAATATATGAAAAGAAGTATGTTTTCACCAGAGAAATAGAAACCATAAAAAAGAATCAGATAAAATTACTTAAAAATATAGTAATGAAAACTCTTTGAATGGATTTGATACCAGATTGAATGCAGCAGAGCTCAGAATTGATGAACTAGAAAAATATGTAAACTGAACCACAGAAAAAAGGGGGGCAGGCCTGATAAGAGCATAAGAAACATAATGGAAAAACTCCAAAGATCTAACATACAATTAGGGCCTCAGACATAGAGAAGTGATAGAAGAGGGCAAAGCAGTATTTTAAGAAATGGGTAAGAATTTTCCAAGGTGGATTATAGCCTACAGGTTCTCAAAGCACAGCAAACCTCAAGCAAAATAAGTACAAAGAAGAGCACACCTAGGCATATCATATGAATAATAAAACCACTGAAAATCAAAAGCTTAAGAACAGCCAGGAGGAAAAATACTCATTTCTGCATTAGTTATCTGTTACAGCTTAGCATACAACTACCAAACTTAGTGGTGTAAAACAGCAGCCATTTTTTTTGTTACAAATTCTGCTATCTGGTTGGGCTCAGCCAGGTACTTCTGCTGATCTCACGTGAAGTTGTTTACATAGCTAAGGTTAGGCACCCAAGGTAAGTTCACTCACATATTTGGTGCCCCCTGGGAAGGCTGGAAGAGTGGAAGCTAGTCAGGCTCCGTCTCCATTTGGTCTCTCCAGCTCCAAGTGGCCTCTCCAACACAGTAACCAGCAGATGATGGCTCAGGGCTCCAGAAGAGTAAAAACAATCCCGCAGCCTCTTAAAGCCTAGAAACTGGTACAGCATCATTTGTACCACATTCCTATTGGTCAAAGCAAGTCATCAAAAGGCCACCTAAGTTGAAGGGGAAAAGGCTTCCTTTGTTGATTGGGCCTGGGAAAGGAGGGGGTCAGTGAAGACCTTTGGGGCATCTTTAATTTACCTGAGTCTTCTTTTAGTCACAAATTGCTTAAATTCCTTTTACGTGCAAAATAATACCACCTCCCAAGAACCTCAAAGTTTAATCCAACTATGGCATCAAGCTCAGAGTCAACTTGTATATGAGCTCTGATGATTAAGTTCTCAAACTCATCCTAGAAGAAGTGTTACCCACATACCTCATTGCTGAATATCACCATCATCACCTTTGAAGTCCTCCCCTTGTGAAGCTGTGCACCAAAGCCAGCATCTTGTCCACCCTTCAAAGCAATGGAACTCTATCTGGAATGGCCATCAGAGCTATTATCATACTACCTTTGGTTTCTTGAATGTCATCAAAATGTTTTTCTTTCAGCATTTCCTTTACTTTCATGAAAAGAAAAGTTACTGGGGGCCAGATCAGTTGAGTAGAGAGGGTGTTCCATACAGTTATTTGTTTCCTAGTTAAAAACGCCCTCACATACAGTGCCATGTTAGCTGGTACATTAGAGCCATGAGTTGTTGGCAAAAAGTTCAGATCATTTTTGTCTTTTATGCATAGCCTTTTCAGCACTCCCCAAATAGTAAACTTGGTTAACTTTTGTCCAGTTGGTTCAGATTATAATGAATAATCCCTCTGATATCAAAAAGGATTAGCAACATCATTTTGACTCTTTATTGGGACTGAGGGAACTTGTTTGATCATGGAGAATTGGCTGAATTCCATTGTGCACTTCTGACACTTTAAGGCCATATTGCTACACCCATGTTTCATCAGAGTAATAACATGGCCCAAAACATCATCTTGCCTCTCCAAAAGATCTCGGCAACCTTTGACTCTCCTTGGCTTTTGTTCATTGCAGAGCTTCTTCAGGACCGTTTTTGCACACACCTTTCTCATGTCAGGATTTTCAGATTTCTCTGTCAATGTTTACTTAAGGGTCTGCTATCTTCTCTCAGTCAGCCAATGATTTTTGACTCACAATTCGAGGAATTTTTGCATGTTTTCATCAGTTCTGCTTGTTATTGGCCACCCTAACCTCTCTTCATCAGCAACTCTTTCTCTTCCCTCAGAAAAGTGCCCAATCCATTTGTACACTGACATTTTCTTAATGGCATTATCCCAATAACTTAGACTTACATGTCCCTGATTTCATGTCCACTCTTGCAAATTTAACATACAAGTTAATGTTTTTCCTTTGCTCTAATTCAAGCTCCAACATTCTGCAACCACAGACAAAAAACACGCAACAATAATGAATGCCACCTGGGAGACACGGCTACACCAAGGCTACAGAACCTTACCCGGCTAGCTGTACAGCACTGCCAACATAAGCACACGAACTTAATGGTCAGAACTCGTACAGTAATCCCCATTAGCTGTGGATTCACTTTTGGCAGTTTCAGTTACCCACAGTTGACTGAGATCTGAAAATAAATCTTTAGAGAAAGGCATCACATTGGTATAACTTTTAATATAGTATATTGTTGCCATTTTGGTGTTTTATTTTTGTTGTTAATCTCTTACTGTGCTTAATTTGTAAATTAAACTTTAACACAGGTGTAATGGACAGGAAAAAATACAGTATGTGTAGGGTTCAGTACTGTCTGTAGTTTCAGGTACCCACTGCAGTATTGGAATATATTCTCCTTGGATAACAGGGCACTGCTGTATATGAAGAAGCTGTAATCCTTAGAGACAGCTTCTTTTAATCTGTAGACCTACACATTTTTTTAAAAGTTATCTACCCTCCCCACACACAACCTACATTGGTATGGCAGGGCTGAGGTACCAATCAATGTAAAAGAGAGGGAATGGAAGGCATTTAGCAATCCCATGGCAGTTCTGAAATTCATATGACCACATGTCACCAGTTCCAGGTGTAGGGGATATTCTTTGATGAGAGCCTATTTTGGTTTCCTGAGATTAGTTCCCTTTTGTGTTTCTCAGCTCTTGACTTTTCTGTCTGAGCTATTTTTCCTTTTCCATAAGAAATGTCCTGCTTTTGTAGCTAAAGAGCTTTCTCAGCCTGCTTCCTGCCTGTTTCTGTCCTTTTCATCCAAACTAGCACAACTTCTTTAAAAAACTTTGTGGACTTACAAATTATAAACCACTCTTATCAGGCAGAAGCCATCCACAAATTTCTTCAGGAAGGCCCCTATCTACTTCGAATATGAATCATAGGTAAGACCTGTAAGATTCTTAGATGCCTTTTATCTAACTGAGAGGGTATCCTAGGCACTGACTTGAATCCTTCTGAAGTACAGATAGTCTTTGACTTATGATGGCTTAATTTAAGATTTTTTTGCTTTAATAATATTTTCAACTTACACTAGGTTTAAAGGGACACAGCCTCATGATAAGTCAAGAAATACCTTTATTAGTAACTGGGTCTTATTGCCATGTTCTTGATTTTATGTTGACCTTGAGGCTATAGTTTTACTGTTAGCTTAGCACCCTGGATTTATTTATTTATTCTAACTTTAAAATCTTTAGCTGACTAAGAAGCTGATAATATGACAGTTTTATTTTCTAATCCTGCAAGTCCGAAGTTAGAGTATTTTTACCCTAAATTCTGCTTGAAAACTGCACAGTTCCTTATTTAGTTCTTCTCTCTTTAAATGCTTTATTATAAATAGTTTAAAAAAAACAAAGCATTTCTCACTTTCAGCATTCTTCTGGAAATCTTAGCCAGATCTATCATTTCATTAGGTATCTTTTGTACCTTCTAAGATACAACCTCACCACTTGTTTTGTTCATACATAGCGTACCTTCCCTCCAGCCTCCAATAGCAATTTTTTCCATTAATAGTCACATTTGCTACTCTTTCGGTGAATGTCTGTAGCCTGGTCCCCTCTTCACAGTACATTGACAAATTTTGTCTGACAAATCTCTGAACATGAGACCAGGAAGCCAAGTAAAAAGCTATTAAAGACAGTTTTTGACAATCTCACCATAGTATTGAGGCAAAGAGTTTAGAATCCGCCATGAGGACAAAATGTTCATGATGAATATCCCAGAAGTTTACTTGAAAGGTCTGGAGACTTGTGCCTTTTACGAAGGGATGAGGGAGAATGAATCTTTTCCCAGTAGCAAATAGCCCAGATTTGCAGTTAGTGATTGGATAAAGTTGGTCAACTGTCTGCTTGCCAAGCTTAAGGAAAGGCAAATGCTCTCTTTAAGAAGGTAGCATCATATGGAATCTCTACAATTTTTTAGACACAATGTCAAGACTTTAATAAAATTGTACTAGATATCCAGGAGTTGAGACTAAAAACTAAGAGAAAGGGTAAGCAATAGAAATATACCCACAGAGTATACTGACATTGTAGTTAAGACCAAAACTTTAAAATAACAATAATTAATGTGTTCCAAAAAATGGGGAAAGGGGAGAAAAGATGAAAAGGAAATTTCCCCAGAGAATTAGAATGTCTGAAAAAATAATCAAATGGACATTCTAGAGCTAAGAAGTACAATAACTCAAATTAAGAACTGAATAGATAGGTTTAAAATCATATTAGACAGTAGAGATTTCGTTGTTTTTTTTGTGTGTGTGATTTTTGGCCGGGGCTGGGTTTGAACCCGCCACCTCCGGCATATGGGACCAGTGCCCTACTCCTTGAGCCACAGGTGCCGCCCTAGACAGTAGAGATTTCAAAAATAAACCCTTGCATATATATGGTCAAATGATTTTCAACAAGAAGATTCACTGGGGAAAAGATAGTCTTTGCAACAACTGGGTCAGGAAAACTATATCCACATCCAAAATGATGAAGTCTGACCCTTGCCTCATAGATATGCAAAAATTAATTCAAAATGGGTCAGAGACCTACAACTACACAACCCTTACAATAAAACACAGAAGAAATCTATAAAGACATTGCTTTTGGCAAGAAATTCTTAAATATGATACCATAAGTACAGGCAACAAATGTATAAAGGCAAATTGGACCACATCAAAATTTAAAATTTATGTGCATCATTGGACGCAATTAACAGAATGAAAAGGCGACCCATTCTTTGGGAAAAAAATATTTGCAAGTCATACATCTGAGACTGGGTTCATACCCAGAATAAAGAATTTTGTTTTTTGAGACAGTCTCACTTTCTCACTCTCAGTAGAGTGCTGTGATCTCACAGCTCCCAGCAACCTCAAACTCTTGGGATCAAGCGATTCACTTGCCTCAGCCTCCTGAGTAGCTAGGACTACAGGCACTCACCACAACGCCTAGCTATTTTTAGAGATGAGGTCTTGCTCTGGGTCAGGCTGGTCTTGAACTCGTCAGCTTAGGCAATCCACCTGCCTCAGCCTCCTGGAGTGCTAGGATGACTGACATGAGCCATCGCATCCAGCCCAGAATAAAGAATTTCTACAACAATAACCCAATATAAAAATCTGCAAAAGCCTTCAATAGACATTTCTCCAAAGATGATATATAAACAGCCAAAAAGCATATGAAATGATGCTCAACTTCACTAATTGTCAGAAAAATGCAAATCAAAATTACAATGAGGATGTGGAGAAACTGGAACCCTTATACACTATCGGTGGGAAGGCAAAATGATAATAGAAATAGCCTCATGGAAAACAGTATCACAGTTTCTCAAAAAATTAATCAGAATTACCGTGTGATTCTACTTCTGCATATATATCCAAAAGAATGGAAAGCAGGATCCCAAAGAAATATTTGCTCACCCATGTTCATGGCAGTACTGTTAATAATAGCCAAGAGATGGAATCAGCCTACATGTGCATCAACAGATGAATGGTTTAAAAAAGTGTGGGATACACATACAATGGATTCAGTCTTTAAAAGGAAAGAAATTCTGACACATGCTACAATGTGGACCAATTGTGAGGAATTATGCCAAATGAAATAAGCCATAAAAAACAAATACTGAATGATCCAACTTATATGAGGTATCTAGATAGTCATGTTCACAGAGACAGAAAGTAGAATGGTGGTTAACAGTGATGGAAGGAACGGGATATGGAAAGTTGGTGTTTAATGATACTGAGTTTCAGTTTTGCCACGAAAAGGCTTGGTTGCACAACAGTGTGAATATCATAAACACTACTAAACCGTATACACTTAGAAATGGTTAAGATGGTAAATTTTATATTACGAGTTTTCACTATAATAAAAATCAGATTAGGCCACAAAACAGATGATTAGTCACACCAGAAAATATAAAAGGTCAAATCGGGTTATTAGAAAATATCCAAGCTAAAGCATGAAAAAAAAAAAATTTTTTTTTTTTTAGGTTAGTAGGAAATATCCAAACTGATGCATGATATAAAAGAATCTGCAAGAAGGGCTGGGGAGGGGACAGAGCTAAGAACATAAAAGACATGTGGATGCACTCCTCCTGCCAAAAAACAGTCCAACATACAGAATCCCAGGAGAAGAGGAGAGAGATTGGGCAGGAGCAATGTTTGAGGAAGTAATGGCTAAGAATTTTCTAAAAATGATGAAAAACATTATTCCACGGAGTTAAAGAAGTCTGTGATCCGTAAGTATAAATACAAAGAAGCCCCACTGGAATATTACAGCAAACTACTGAAAACAAAAGGCAAAGAATAAAATCTTAAAGACAGAGAAAATAGAGTCATTTTCAAATGAATAGTAAAACTGACAACCAGCTTCTCAACAGGAATGAAACCAGATAACAAAAGAATGACATATCAATTACTGAATGAAAATACTGCCAGCCTAGAACTCTGCACCCTGCAAATATCCTTCAAAAATGAAGTGAATGAAGTAGCCATTGTGGGTGGTATTGGCAATAAGATAGACAAATATAACAGTGGAACAGAAGAGGGAGACCAAAAATAGACCCATATATGTATGGTCAAATGATTTTCCATAAAAGCACCACAGCATTTTAATAAGGAAAGTAAAATCTCTTAAACAAATATATGGAACAGGTGGATATTAAAATAAAAGGAAAAAAAATCAAAATCAGGTTATCCAAAAAAGTCAACTTGAGGTGAATTGTAGGTACCAAAACAATAATAAAGATACCAAAACAAAACACAGGAAAATACTTTAAAATCTTACTGTAGGCAGAGATTTCTTAGAAAGCATGAGCTATACAAAAGAAAAATGATAAAGTGGACTTCATTAAAATTAAAATTTCTGTTCAATAGACACTTAAGAAACTAGAAACAGAATGGGATAAAATATATCAGACAAAGGACTTGAGTCCAGGATACATGAAGAACTCCTATGAGTTAGTAATAAAAAAGACAATGCAGTTTTTAAAAGGTTAATTTTGTGAACAGACTTTTCACAAAAAAAATTAACAGATGTCTCTAGTAAGCATGTTTTAAAGGTGCCCAATATGTTAGTCATCTAGAAATGAAAAAAAAACATGAGGAAATACCATTTACCCTCTTAGAAGGGCTAAATTGGAAAAGATTAATAACAGCAAATGTTGGAAAGGACGTGGGGCAACCAGAACCCTCATACATTGCTAGTGGAAATAGAAAGTGATACGATTATTTTGGGAAAAAGTTTGGCAGTGTATTAAAAAGTAAAGTATACATGTCCCAGTCATTTTACTTCCAGTTATTTTTCAAAGATTCATGAAAATATATGTCTACAAAATAATGTGTTAAAAAAATATTCACAGCAGCTTTATTCCTAATATCCAACAAAACTGAAAACAGTACCTATCAGTAGAAAGAGTGGTGTATTCAGCAAAACAGAACCAACATCCACAGCATCGGTGAATTTCAAAAATATTATACCACTATAATGTAATAGTACATAGTATATGATTCCAACTGTATGAAATTCTAGAATAGGCAAAAATAACCTATGATGATAGAAATCAGATCAGTGGTTGTTTTGTGGGGGAGGGAGTGTTGACTGGGAAGTAGCACAAAGAACTTTCTGGAATGGTGGGTATTTCTATGTCTTTGGCAATTGTCAAAACTGTTACAGTTAGGATCTGAGTGTTTCTTTCTATATAAATTATACCTCAATTTTTAAAAATGAAAATTAATGATCTTAGACCACCAAAAATTGAAAGATACATATTACCAACAGACATCCTAAAAAGCACTATAGGGTTTTTCACAGGCAGAAGGAAAATTATCCCAGATGGAAGCTCAGAAATATAAGAAAGAGCAAAGAGCAACAGAAAGGGTAATGTTAGAGTAGATATAAATTAATATGATTGTACAAAATAAAGACAGTAATTTCTGAAGTTAAAATTCCTGGCAACAATAATACAAAAGGCAGAAGGGAGCTGCACCGACTACTTTAGGTGGTCTTAGGTCCAAGTAGACATTTCACATTCTTGCAGCTCAGTAGGCCTCATTTGACACAGGTCTCCCTCGGAGGGACTCAGGAGTGGGACTGCAGCAGCATCTGGTGTGCACTTCCAGTGTGAGTCTTCACCGTAGTTCACACCTTAGTCCAGGGTCCGTTCTCTGCCACCCCCCTTTTCTGCCAAGTGACAGTCAGGTGCAAGGGAATAAATCAAATGATTAATTAGATACCCAAGTTTTATCTAAGAATCAGTGACTTTTATGCCTCATGGACATAGTCCTGGAGAGAGACATGACTGGCTACAAGAACTATGGCACCCAGAAGCTCAAAGCTGTGCCTTTCCACTGGGTATTTATAGTTTATTTATGCAGCCTGCCTAGAGTGAACCCAGCTGCTCCACCCCCTTTCCAGTCACAGTCATCCCAATCCCAATCCCAATAAGTTTACCAACAAGACTCATTTTAACCATAAGTTATGTTGCCTGGTAACCGCTAACATTCCCCCTTTATTAGGTTTTCAGAGAAATAGAGTTAGAAGGTTAATCCAACATATGTTTCCACTGAAGGCTCACAGACCATGACCCATGACTATGACCTTTTTTTTTCTTCTTTATGACCCATGACCTTGAGTTAATAACTTTAATATAGTATTCAAATTTTAGGGGGCATCTCAGAATCACCTGGAGAGCTTATTAAACCACAGATTGTTGGACGTCTAAGACCCAACTTTCTTATTCAGTAGGTCTAGGGTCAGGCTTGAGAATTTACATTACTAATAAGTTGCCTGGTGATATTGCTGGTGTGAGGACCACATGTTGAAGCCAGTGACCTAGTAAATGGTAATGATAACAGACCAAAAGTGCTGTTTTCCCATTGACCATTCACAAAAGAACAAAGATCTCCATATTCTTTTGGCTTCAACTTCTAGAATACCCAATCACTATCCTTCATTGTTTCTTCAAAAGCCCATCTCTAATTGTCTCCTTGGAGAGTTTTTTGAATTTGCATTGACACTAATTATCATTAGACATTTGCAGGTGACATTGATCAGACTCCATTTTAGGGTTAAATTGGTATGCACTGATGAGGGCGCTGCTTTTGTTGCAGCTGAGGTTGCTCTCCACACAAGTGCTCAGAAGCTCCTGCAGAGGTCTCCCCTTGTGGCTTCAGATTTGCACCAAGCTGCCACTGATAACCACTGCAGCCAATTTCTTTTCTTTTTTCTTTTTTTTTTTTTTTTTTTTTTTTGAGATAGACTCTTACTGTGTCGCCCTTGATAGAGTACTATGGCATCACAGCTCACAGGAACCTCAAACTCTTGGGCTTAAGCAATTCTACTGCCTCAGTCTCCCAAGAAGCTGGGACTTACAGGCGCCCACCACAGCACCTGGCTATTTTTTTGTTGCAGTTGCCATTGTTGTTCAGCAGACCTGCGCCGGGGCTCAAACCTGCCAGCCTTGGTGCATGTGGCTGGCGCCGTAACCACTGTGCTACAGGCACCAAGCCTGCAGCCAGTTTCTATACCAGGCTGCCACATAGTCCTATTTTACCTTGTAGGCTGGTACACAGTAGTCCCCACCCCCATGCATGTACCCCACTTCTCCAGGTAGGGACTGACTGACACCACTCCATGCCAATTGGATGAGCAGTCAACTCAGCCTGGCCAGAGCCAACCCAGCTGCTCTACTCCCTCTGTCCAGTCACAGACCCAGTCACAAATAGGGACTGTCAAGCTCATGTGCTGTCTCTTCCCTGCCACCAGTGCTTGGTTTGGCCCAAATGCATCAGCTGCACCAATGTGATATCATTCTTGGCAGCCATCCTAGCTGCAGCTGGGTTTCTGGTCAAGTCCATTTTAGGGACACAGGAGAAGAGTGGTAGTGTCCCTCAGCATAGGTTTGTCTCCAGCTTTCACCCCTGTCATACTCAAACTCCAGGAAAGTTGGCCTCCACTGAGGCTTCAGTCTCATCAGCATCTCTCTTCCCATGCTTTTTATGTCATGGTGCCAGGGCTGCATTGAACTAAGGATATGAAAGTACCCTGCACTGCTGCCACAACTCTGCATTGCTCACTCCTAGTAGTTTTGAAACTAGTTAGATAAATAATTCATATGTGCACAACTTAGTAGGTTATGATCTTGCTTTCACTCAGAAGGATAAAACAAGAAACGAGCCAGCATTTCAACTTTTCCTGTGTTTCTTCAAGAGTCCCCAGAACTGTCTGGCAAAGTCCCTGGGGACTGTTCTCTGCCCCCTGCCCCTCATGTGACAGCTCAGGGGCAAAGGATCAAGACCATAGAGATGGGTGTGGGAGCTTAAAAATCTTAAGTTCCATACTAGAAATAATACCTCTTATAACAGTCCCATGGGCCTAAAAACCAAGGGTTCCAGCAAGGGATAAGAAATATCACACTTGGGAAAGCATAGAGCTATGACTTTCTACTTAGTCACTCACAGTCCTTCCAGTCTACTTGTAGTTTACTGGTCAAGTCATCTTTACTGTAAGCAGCACTGTCTTGTAACATAGGTGACATCTATCTTTATTAGGTCTCAAGAGAGCGTGGCTAAAAAGTTCATACAACATTTATAAGTAATATATATTTTTAGTGTATAATAAGTTTGAAGACGCATGTTGTAATCTCTCTAGGCCAAGTACTAAAAGAACAAAAAAGATGTATAATTAAGGGAAAATGGATAATAAACATTTGGTTAATTATAAAAGAGACAAGGAGGAAAAAGGATATAAAACAAGTGGGTAAAAATAGAAGGCAAATGGTAAAATGATAGAGATAAACCCAACATATCAGTAATCGGAATAAATATTAAAGGAATAAGTACTTTAGTTAGAGTAGTAACATCATCAGACTGCGTTAACAAAAATAACCCAATTATATGTTTATTAAACGTAACACACCTTGATATAAAGTAGAAAACGATTGCAATTAGATGGAAAAATGTATTATGAAAATACTAATCAAAAGAAAGAAGGTAGCTATACTAATAACAGACAATTTAAGACAAGAAGCATTACTAAGGATAAAGACAGGCATTTCATAATGATAAAGTGGTCAGTCTGCCAGAAATATAGAAATTGTAAATCTATATGTAACTAATAGCATCGATTCAATTATGTAAACAAGCCTTGGCTGGGCATGGTGGCTCACGCCTGTAATCCTAGCACTCTTGGAGGCCAAGGTGGGTAGATTGCTTGAACTAAGGGAGGCCGAGGTGGGTGGATTGCTTGAACTAAGGGTTCAAGACCAGCCTGAGCAAGAGCAAGACCCCATCTCCACTAAAAATAGAAAAACTAGGTGGATGTTGTGGTGAATACCTGTATTCCAGCTACTTGGGAGGTGGAACCAAGAGGATTGCTTAAGCCCCAGGAGTTTGAGGTTGCTATGAACTATAACATTATGGCACTCTACCCAGGACAAAAAAAAAAAGGCATTAAACATTGATAGTTCTAAAAAAAAAAAAATGAATCCATAGTCATGATAAACTAACATACCTCTCAATAAGCGATAGAATTACGCAGACAAAAAAATCACTAAAAATGTTAAGTATCTTGCTAATTTAAACAAACTTGACCTGATAGTTATATAATGTTTTTGACTATGACAAAGGCAACATACGCTATCTTGACCTTAAGCTGAGTCTTAAATAAAGCCTGAGGTAAATTTTAGTACATTGAAATCATTTAGAGCATGTTTTCTGTTCATAGTGTTATTGAGCTAGAAAAAAGATCAAGGTCTTCAAAAGGATAGATAGAAAATCCCTAACTATTTTGGTAATGTAAAGCAGTACTCCTCTAAATAATCCATAGGTCAATGAATAAAGCACAAAACAAATTACAAAATACTTTTAATCAGATGGCATGGTAAGAAAGACATAGAATATCAAAATTTACGGGATGCACCTAAAGCAGTGCTTGAGGAAAGTTTATAGCCTCAGTGGATACATTAGTTTAAAAAGAAAACAAGGAGAGCTGAAAGTCAGTGATCTAAACTTCAATCTCAGAAAGCTAGAAAAACAACAAATAAAACTATACTAAGATATCTCTCACCCATCACATTGGCAAAAATCCGGAAGTTTGGTAAGACACTCTTGGTGAGGCTGTGGGGAAGCTGGCACTGTCAGACATTGCTGGTGGAAATGCAAAATGGAACACTCTGTACAGAGAGGAATTGACTATATGAAGCAAAATTTTACATTCATTTACCCTTTTAGCCAGTAGTCCTACTTTCAGGAATCTTTCCTAAAAATATATTTGCAAAAAAAATTGAAAATAACCATAAATGAAGCCATTTTGTTGTAGCTTAATTTGTAATAGCATACTGGAAACAACCCAAATGCCCAGCTATGGGGGACTGATTGAATAAAAAATTGTCTGTGGATGTACATTACATGTCAATATCCACACGATGGGGGCTTACTGTAGCTGTCAAAAAGAGGACCACCTCCATAAGCTTCAGTGGAGTAATTTCTAGGACACCAAATGGTAAATAAACAAAGTAGAAAAACATATGCTGGGCATGGTGCTCTTGCCTGTAATTCAAGCACTCTGGGAGGCCAAGGCAGGTAGATTGCTTTAAGTTCAGGAGTTCAAGACCAGACTGAGCAAGAGCAAGACCCTGTCTCTGCTAAAAATAGAAAAACCTAGCCAGGCATCATGGTAGACATTAGTAGTCCCAGCTACTTGGAAGGCTGAGGCAGAAGGATCACTTGAACCTAAGAGTTCGAGGTTGCTGTCAGCTACAGTGTGAGACTGTCTAAAAAATAAAAACAGAAAAACACAGTATCTTACTATTTATCTTCTTAAGAAATGGAAAAGAACACCAAAAAAAAAAAAAAGAAAGAAAGAAAGAAACGGCAGGAGGAAAGGGAATATATGTGGAGAGAAATAACAAAGATATTTAAAAACACAAAACTAAATCCTAGAAATAGTTTAAATAATTTCCCAAAGAGTGAAGAAGAAAGTAAGGTGATGAGGACAGGGGATGAAGCTAGTTTCCTTGAACCTGGAGTACATTATTTTTCAATTTGACTTCGGAGCCAAACATTTTGCATAATTACACAAAATAACTTTTAATAAAGCAACTCCTAATTAAAATGACCCTAACTGTGTAGTCAGTTGGTGGTATAACCACATCAAGAGGAATTATTCCAAATGCGTTTAAAACACAATTACAGTTGGCCCTTAAACAATGTGGGGGTTAGAGACACCAACCCCCTATAGTCAGAAATCACCAAAAGTCCACTCTAGACCCTTATCTTCTAATAGCATACTGTTGAACAGAAGCCTTACCAATAATACAAACCATAAATGAATGCATATTTGGTATGTTATGTGTATGGTATACTGTATTCCTAGACTACAGTAAGCTAGCAAAAGGAAAATGTTATTAAGAAAATAAGAAAGAGAAAATATATTTATAATTTATTAAATAGAAGTAGACATCATAAAGGTCTTCATCCTCATCGTTTTCACATTCAGTAGGCTGAAGAGCAAGAGGAGGAATTGGTTTTGCTATCTCAGCAGGGGCAGTGGAAGGGGAGGCGGGAGCAGCAGACACACTCAGTGTAACTTGTATTGAAAAACACCTGTATAAAAGTCGACCTGCATAGTTCAGACCCACATTCCAGGGGCAACTGTGTTTGACTGTATATCCCATATGGAATTTACCCTCGGAACAAAAGAAAACCTTATACAGGTTGCACATTCTTTACCTGAGATGCCTGGGGGAAGAAGTGTTTTGAATGGATGTGTTGTTTTTGTTTTTTTTTTTATTTTGGAATTTTTGCATTATACTGATTAAACACCCCAAATCTGAAAATCCAAAATCTGAAGTGCTCCAATGAGCATTTCTGTTGAGCATTATGTCAGCACGCAAAAAGTTTTGGATTTTGTAAGCGTTTTGAATTTCAGGCAGAGGTGCTCAGCCTTCCCTGTTTTCAGTAATACTGTTTTTGTTGATGATGTTGATAGTGTTCTTCTGAGATTGCAGGTATAGGTCTTGTGAAATAAATGAGTAATTTTGTTGGTGTTGTTGAGAACTGGAATTTTGAATACAGATGTCTGAATGACAATAAGTTAACACCTCTGGCCCTAAATTGGGACTACTAGAAAAAATTTTGATGTGTTTTGTCATTTTTTAAATTCCTGGTTTCATTTGCTGAAAAGGCAAGACTAACCCAGTACTAACAAGCAACCTTAGTGTCTGCGATCTTTAGGTACCGTTTTCCACTAAAAGGAACCAGGATTCCTTGGAGAAATAGGTTTCACCACGTCTGGGAAGTCAGGGAAGGTACCGGTATCAACAAAGCTTTTGTGTCAACAGAACTTGGAACCAAGTTGAATATGCTTTTGTTGTGCAAAGATGAGACAGTTTGAGCAACAGGAAGATAATAACTATAATGAAACACTTCTTATGTATATAAACTACTGAATTTGTTATGATAATTTTATCTTCAAGAATACGCGGGAACAGCTTGTTTTTTTAAATGTAAATATAAAGTAACAAGCATATATTTCTAAATTAACTCTTCTTTGAGGTAAACAAATTATTGATAAGAGAAAGTCTCTTTAGGAATACAAGGAGCATTAACATTAGAATATTATAGTTTTTTAGCACCTAATGAATTTATGGTAGTGATCATCACTGGCTGCTAACATCACAAATAGAAAGGCACCCAGAAAGTGTGTCTGTACCATTGGAAGTTCACATGACCACCTATGAAAACATTCTGTCCCAATTCTTCCCCCAAAAGTCAAGTCTGAACAAATAAAGTCTCTTAACTGCCAATTCATACGAAATAACAGGGGACACAGGAACATGTTAAATGGTACCATGAGGATACAATTAGCAAGAGTTCAATCAGCGAGAAACTATAGGATAAATAACCCTATTTCTTCCACACAAAAAATAAGTTTGTAAAGGAAAAATGAGATAAAGATGACACTAGAGATGAAGAGTGACTGAAGGAACACATCAACCAATTGCAGTGTATGGACCTTATACAGATTATGATTCACAATGTAAAAACAAAGCAAAGCATTCATAACATTCAATTCTCAACAATATTAAAGAATGGTTTTCAGTATTTTAGGCATAATGTATTATTAAAGCTTACGTTTCAAACATAAGTTTTTATCTTCTAGAGGTACACACTGAAAAATTTACTGGTAAAATGATATGAAGTCTGGAATTTGCTACGCATTAACAAGAATGTGAGTGTAGATGAAACAGGATTGGCCGTGAGTTGATAAGCATTGTAGCTGGTCGTAAGGACATGGGAGTTCATTATACTGTTCTCTTTATTTTTGTATACTCTTGAAATTTTTCATTATAAAATGTGTGAATGATATGATCACAAGAATAAGAAAACAAACAACATTAGAAATTAGTAGGTAAATTAAAAAGACAAAGTGACACATCTTAAACTAAAAATATGTTTAATTGTTTAAGGTGTCTAAGTCAAATACTCAGCAGATGGGTTACATGGATTAGAAATAATGACAATGAGTGAATTGCAACATTTTTAATAAAAATACCAGGAATATTATAGACATAAGGAGATAAATGAATCAAGACTCAGAAATTTTAACCATGTATCTTAACTTGGATAAAAGAAATCTGTCCCTACATACATTACAGTAAAACTTCAAAACAGCAAAGACAAAGATATTTTTTTTAAGGCAGGCATGAAACAAAGTTTATTGAAGACGAGAAAGGTACCCTGTTTCCCCAAAAATAAGACAGTGTCTTATTTTAAGGTGTGCTCCCAAAGATGTGCTAGGTCTTTTTTTCAGGGGACGTCTTATCTTTCCTGTAAGTAGGTCTTATTTTCGGAGGATGTCTTTATTTTCAGGGAAATGGGGTAGGTTTACAGAGCAAGAACAAGATAGAGGTTTACAAGAAACATTCACCATGGACAGTGATGGGCCTCCTTTGTCTACGAAGGAAGAGGCCAGACAGAAGTATCTTGAAAGCATCTGTTTCAGTCAGGATGCTGTCAGGGAAACCGAAATAATACTGGGTATTTCAGAAGAACAAATTTAATTTAGAGAATTCATTCCATTGTTGTGGAGGGTGCGAGGGGGAAAAAGGAAACACTGAGGTTGACCATAGGTAACAACTGTAGGGAATAGCTCCACCCTAGGGGTGAGTGAAGGCAACAAATTGGGGTGTTCAGAATTTAGAAGTTCCCAGGAGTAACTCTGGGGAGCTGGAGCTCCTACTTCTGAAGAGGGAACACAGCCTGGCTGCCGAGGGGGCACAGTGAGGCTGGGTCTGGGAGTACTGCTGACAGGAGCAAAGCGTGCCAACAGGAAGAAAGAGGTCCCTTCTTGCCTTCCAGTCTCCTAGTGCACACATTTGTAGGACCTAACAAGCAGCCTCCTGGTAAAGGAGAAATGTGGTTTGCAGACTCAAGCCACAGAAAGGTAATAGCTTAATAAACATTATAGCAGGTATTCATTCATTCCTTCCACAAATATTTAATAGCGGTTTACTATGTGCCATTTACTTTTTAAGTGCTTGGGATAAGTCAGCGAAGAAAAACTTAAAAGATCTCTGCCTATGTGGAGACAGAGAGAAAAAAAAAAAGAAAAACAGATCACCTACAGAACTAAGGATGGCTAAGATACAGCCAAAGCCCCATGACAATTTTGAAAGGGTACAAGATCCCCTAGTATTGTGTGACCTACAGTGAGGTAAGAATAAAGATACGTAAAGATAAAGAAGTAGAAGTTTACCACCCAGGGTCCCACCCTAAAGGAACTTGATGTCCACAGAAGATCTGAGACACAAGAAGATTTGCTAAACAAATGAAATAATAACAGACATGCCAACCCACACAAACATTATTTATGAAAAATAACGATTGTGGGATTTTTTTTTTTTTAAATTGTGGGATTTGAAAAGAAGACACAGGCGGGGTGCGGTGGCTCACACCTGTAATCCTAGCACTTTGGGAGGCCAAGGTGGGTAGATTGTCTGAGCTCACAAGTTCGAGACCAGCCTGAGTCAGAGCCACACCTCATCTCTAAAAAAAATAGCTAGGCATTGTGGCAGGGGCCTGTAGTC
Organism: Nycticebus coucang; assembly: GCF_027406575.1. Classification (NCBI taxonomy): domain Eukaryota; kingdom Metazoa; phylum Chordata; class Mammalia; order Primates; family Lorisidae; genus Nycticebus; species Nycticebus coucang. The sequence continues at coordinate 22,131,553 of NC_069793.1, read as the reverse complement.
CCTCCTACTCGGGAGACTGAAGCAAGAGAATCACCTGAGCCCAAGAGTTTGAGGTTTCTGTGAACTGTGATGCCACGGCACTCTGCTGAGGGCAACAAAGTGAGACTCTGTCTCAAAAAAAAAAAAACAAAACACTTAACTATAGAAGAAAATGTTAATAAATTCATTTACATTAGAATTTGAACTTTTCTAAATTAAAAAGATATAAGCCAGAGAGAAAAAACATGTGTAACACATTTACCTACAAAGAATTAATATACAAAACATAACCATTGATGAGCAGGATCAGTAATAAAATGGAAAAATGCATAAAAGATATTAACAGCCATTTCACAGAAAGACGCAATCTACATGCCAAGTAAACACAATTCTTTAATCTCACTAATATCCAGAAAATGGAAATTAAGACCACATAAGATACCATTTTATTCCCACTGATAATATGACAGTAAGATGTCATTTTACCCTCCCTGGATACAGATGAGGCACTTTAAACAGTACTCATGGGTTTATAAGTTGGCATAACACCTTTGGGAAACAATTTGCCATTCTCTTGGAGTTTTTTAACATTTGCATCTGTTATGACCCAGCAGTTCTACCCCTGGGTATCGACTCTTAGAGAAACTCTGCACATTTATTTGTAACAAGAGACATAAAAACAGGAAACAATCAGCGGCGCCTGTGGCTCAGCGGGTAGGGCGCCGGTCCCATATGCCGGAGATGGCGGGTTCAAACCCAGCCCCGGCCAAAAAAAAAAAACAGGAAACAATCCAAATGCCCATCTATAGGAAAGAGATAAATAGACTCTACTATATTCACTTAATGGGCATTTAATTGTGTGAAGAAATTGAGTGAACTAAAGCTACATACCATAGCATGGATGAATCTCAGAAATGCTGTATTGAGTGAAAAACCCAAATCCCAAGAGAGTGTATGCAGTATACCATAGTTCCCCCTTATCTGCAGTGTCACTTTCCATGGTTTCAGTTACTCTAAGTCAACCATGGTCCGAAAATATTGAATGAAAAATTCCAGAAATAAACAATTTATAAGTTGCATGTCATTCTGCGTAGCATAATGAAATCTCAACGCTATCCTGCTTCATGCCCCTATGGACATGAATCACCCCTCAGTCCAGCATATCCACGCTGTATGCAGTAACCACCCAGTGCTCACTCAGTAGCCCTCTCATTAGATCAAAAAAACAGCATATAGAGATAGTTGAGTAGTATCCACGGTCTCAGGCATCCAGGGGAAGTCTTGGAATGTATCCCTTCAGATAGAAGGGACTACTGTACCATTTTTATAAAGCACAGGAAGAGGTAAAGTAATATTTTGAAGCAAATAGACATGTATGTGAGTGATAGAACTATATTTAAAAGGAGCAGTGGAATATTAAAAACAACTTGTAGAACAGTATGTGCCTCTGGAAAAAAGGCAAGAGGACAGGATAGTGTAATATCACATAGGTGGCTGCAAGTTAGCTCTTCGCCAAGATGGTATTGTCAAGGATATTCATTATTTTATGCTTTGCGGCATCAATATACATTTTATATAATTATATATTCTTACAAATATGTTACTTTGTTTATAAAATATTGGCATTTAAGAAAATTTTACAGGCTCGGCGCCTGTGGCTCAAGCAGCTAAGGCGCCAGCCACGTACACCTGAGCTGGCGGGTTCGAATCCAGCCCGGGGCCTGCCAAACAACAATGACGGCTATAACCAAAAAAATAGCCGGGCATTGTGGCAGGTGTCTGTAGTGCCAGCTACTTAGGAGGCTGAGGCAAGAGAATCGCTTAAGCCCAGGAGTTGGAGGTTTCTGTGAGCTAAGATGCCATGGCACTCTACCCAGGATGACAGCTTGAGGCCCTGTCTCAAAAAAAAAAAAAAAAAATATTTTACAAAAAGAACCCTTGTGGGATGCCAGTCAGAAGGATCAAGTCACTTAGAAGGGAATAAATCAGGCTAGCTTCAGACTTCTCTTTTTTTTGGTTTTTGGTTTTTGGGTTTTTGGCCAGGGCTGGGTTTGAACTCGCCACCTCTGGCATATGGGACCAGCACCCTACTCCTTGAGCCACAGGTGCCACCTAGCTTCAGACTTTTCTGCAGCAGAAATACCTGCACACCAAGAGGCAGCAGGGAAATGCTGACAGATTATTTGAGGAAAGAATAAACAAACCGTAGTTTATGTCCAACCAAGCTGTCTTTCAGATATGAAAAACTTTCATACAGACAAAGTTTTGAACACATATGAGTGTATAGGGCCACTGTAACAAATTACTACAGACTGGATAATAACAGAAATTTACTTCTTCATAATTCCAGAGGTTAGAAGTTTATAGAGGGATGGAGGGAGGGGGGTGGGGCCTTAGTGTGTGTCACACTTTATGGGGGCAAGACATGATTGCAAGAGGGACTTTACCTAACAATTGCAATCAGTGTAACTGGCTTATTGTACCCTCAATGAATCCCCAACAATAAAAAAAAAAAAAAAAAAAAAAAAAAAAAAGAAGTTTACTATCAAAGTGGTGGCAGGGTTAGTTCCTCTAGAGCCCCTCTCCATTGGTTTGCAGAGAGCCCTCCTCTCCCTGCCCCTTCACCTGGTTTTCCCTCTGTGCACACCAGGCCCTGGTGTGTCTTTTCTTATAAGTCCGTCATATAAATACAGTCATTTTAGATTAGGGCCTCACCCTAATGGCCTCATTTTAACTTAATCACTTCTTAAAGACCTCCAAATACAGTTATATACTGAGGCACTGGGAACTTGGGCTTAAAAATGTGAATTTTCAGGGAATACAATTTAGCCCATAGTGATGATCTCAAAGAATATTGTTCCCACAAACCCTTTTTGAGGAAACTATTAGAAGATAAACCTTGGCTAATGAGGTGGTGTTTAGGGAAGCCACACAAAAGTAAAACCAATACCAAAACAGAGCTGGAGCACAGGGCAATAGATCAGAATATAATTACTATATACCCTAACAACTGGGACCAGTAGCTCACACCTATAATCCTAATGCTCTGGGAGGCCAACGTGGGAAGATCCCTTGAGCTCAGGAGTTCAAGACCAGCCTGAGCAAAAGTGAGACTCCAGCTCTGTTAAAAATTGAAAAGTAGCTGGGCGTGTGGTAGGTGACTATAGCCCCGGCTACTCCGGAGGCTGGGGCAGATCACTTGAGCCCAGGAATTTGAGGGTGCTGTGAGCTAGGCTAATGCCATAGCACTCTAGCCTGGGGCAACAGAGTGAAACTGTCTCAAAAAAAAAAGTTCTGGAGGGAAAAACAGTAGATTTTTGTGATAACCTTGGAGGAAGGCCTTTTTAACTTTATCTGATGACGTCTCAAATGAATCCTGAAAATTGAGACGTCATCGGAGATAAATTAATAACTGAAAATTGAGACATTGTCAGAGATAAATTAATAAACTGAACTCTAGAAATCAAAATCTGCATCACACAAAGTACTGTAAGTCTAAAGGCAGACTTCAAACCAGGGGAACATATCAGTAAATCTAGTATAAAGAGCTTTTTCCAATAGACAAGATAAAGACCTCATAGAAAAATTAACCAAATATAAGGACAGATAATTCACAGAAAAGAAAGAGAAAAGACTGTCAAATATAAAAAGATAGCTCCACTCAAAAGAAGTAAAATGCAGAATAAAACCACATTTTTTACCTATCTGGTTGCTGAAGGCCTAAAAGTATAACAACAAAATCTGATTAGGCTGTAAGAAAATGGAGACACTTGTATATTTCTGGCAGATTAAGTTGTTATAATCCTGTGGGGGGCAGTGTGGCAGTATCAATCAAAATGACAAATGTATATTCCCTTGACATAGTGTAGCCACATCTGGAATCCTACAGATGCGCTTGCACAAATGCAAAATTATTGGTTTTGGTTATTTTTGCAGCATTGTAGTTGTCAGAAATTGGGGGCGGGGGTGTATTCATTAATGAAGATCTAGTTAAATAATGGTACTTCCATGAAGGAAAGTACTATGCAGTTGTTAAAACAATGAGGAAGCTTCTTCACTGGTTTAGAAAGATCTTCAGGGTATATGCTGTAGAGAAAGAAGCCAAGTACGCTGAGAGTCACCTCTTACGTAAATAATAGTATACTTCACATTATAAAAGAGTAGGCGTATAGTTCTATATTTATATTTGGTTGTATGTCGCATAATGAAATTCTAGAAGGGCATATAAGAAACTAAACCGCGTTATATACAGTAGAGACAAGGACGGGAAAGAGTATAACTTTGTATACTTCCTGGTATTTGAAACATGTGAATGAGTTACCTGTTACAAAAGTTAAATAAATTTAAATAAAATAGAACATGAACATGAGATAGAATTCTGCTATTCAGTAGTTGAATCCACTCAAACAAGGTACTTAACCTCTCTAAATCGCTGTTTTCTCGTTTATAAAAAGGCTATGATAGTATCAAGTTCATAGGATTTTTCTAAGGATTAATGAATGAGAGGATGAATGTAAAGTGCTCAGCAGAGTGCTTCCACCTAGTAAATACTCAGTTCAGTAGATGTGACTTATGTTACTGATCTGATCTTGGTGTTAAATTAGTATGTTGATGGAGAAACAGCAGCCTTAGCTGACCTTCCCTTTGTAGAACCAGACATCCTGGGTCCTTTCCAGCATGGCAGCCCTCTACTGGAGAGTGAAAGGCCAAGGAAAGAAGGCGATCGACTGCCTGCGCCAGGCTCTGCACTACGCTCCACACCAGATGAAGGTGAGTGGGGCTCGGAAAGCAAGAACTTCTGTCCATTGGCCTTCCATTCCCCATGGTTTATTCTGACATTTTGACTGGCCTTCCTACATTTGGCCGGTAAGGACACTGGGCGAGGGCAGGATGGTGCAGAGAACCTCTCTGACCCAGCTTGTGCTACAGCAAACCTGTGTGTCCTGACATAGCAAGTTAGAATGTGGGGAAGGTCTTCAGGATTACTGAAAGAAATTACATCATTTAATACCCCTCCTACTGTACTCAGGGCCACCCAACATATAGCAAATACATTGATTGGCATAGGAGGATCACCACCCTACAAGTCATTCTGGGTTTAGCTTATCTCTAGGGGCCAGGAGGCCTGTTAGACCTGTTTTGCTTATACTCTTCAGCTGAGCTTATTTCTAGGAACAGAGATAGAAGCTAATTTCTATTTCTTCATATTCATTAACCAATTCCTGGTCCTCATCTGACTTCTTCTTTTCCACATAAAGAAAAAAAAAATACCCAGTTAACCCTGTTTAAAATGGGTCTTTTCCAGAAGGCCAGTTTTTGTTATGATGGCTGAAAACGTACAGTGTGTTTACAGAACATGTGTATCCATGTGTGCAGAGTTCTGCGTTAATCCAGGTCTCATGCTTCTGAAGACACAGCCCATATCATCTTTGTTCATCCAGGCAAAATATAGACTAGTGGGAGGAACACAAGCTTTCCTGTCAGGCACCACTAAGTTCGAAACACAGTTCTGTGAGGCAATTTATTGAACTTCAGTGAGCTCGTCTAAAGACATGCACTCCATGGATGTCCAGTAAAGACCTAATGGGTCTTTTTTTCTGTTTCTTCTGTGTCTCCTAAGAACCCAATACAGTGGCGGCGCCTGTGGCTCAAGGAGTAGGGCGCCGGTCCCATATGCCGGAGGTGGCGGGTTCAAACCCAGCCCTGGCCAAAAACCACAAAAGAAAAAAAAAAGAACCCAATACAGTGTGCTGTCAGCAGCAGTTGTCGGGTAACATATTTAAAGGGAAAAAATATTTGCGATGATAATACTGCTATTTGTTCACTCCATCATTCTGTGCTCTTCCGGTTAGACAGTAGGAAAGGGCCAAGACTCCCACCAGGGAACAGCAGACTTTCTGTAAGGGCAAGAGAGTAAAATATTTTGGCTATGCAGATCAGACAGCCTCTGTTGCAACTACTTCATCCAACCATCGTAGTTTGAAAACAACCACAGACATAGGTAAAGGAATTAGAATGGTTGTGTTCCAGTCAAACTACAGAAATGGGGAGCAAGCTGGATTTGGCCTGCAGCGTGAAGTTTACCAGCCCTGCTCTAGACAGTGCCATGGTCTTGCAGATAATACTTTGGCTTTATGACAGCACGACTCAAAAGTGTGGTCTGTGGACAGTACTACCAACCCTCAGTGACACAAGGAGCTTGCGCCAGAATAAACCAACATTACTCAGCAGATTATTTTACTTCAGCTGACGTTTCTGTTTTGTTTTTTGAGGCAAGGCTCTGTGAATGAAAGAAGGAACGGTATTCTGGTATAAGCTCCTCGTCCATCACAGACCACTAGCAGCAGCAGATGAGCACTTCAGTTGCACTACTCTATTATTTGCCAGCAAACTGTGCTACTTTCTTTATGATCATGAAAACCAGAAATGAAAGCTGCGAAACTCAGTATTCCCTTATTGCCATTCTCCTTCCTTCTCCCAGGACGTGCCCCTGATTAGCCTGGCCAACATCTTGCACAACGCCAAGCTCTGGAACGACGCTGTCATAGTAGCCACCATGGCGGTAGAGATCGCGCCACACTTCGCCGTGAACCACTTCACTCTGGGCAATGTCTACGTGGCAATGGTGAGCCTGGGGGTGTGAGCAGAACATCCTGATTCTTCTGTGGATCATCTTTAATTTCAAAACTTCTTTGAATATATCATTGTCTTTCAGTTTCCTGTAAGTTTTATGTCTAAAGTTGCTAGTTCCACCAAGGATACATTTTATAAGTAAGGGGCTTAGGAGGGATTTTTTCAAAATAATACATGAAATCCACGTAAGCATTTGCAGCTGTGGTATTCCTCGCCACAAGTTTAACACTGATAATAGAGTTAGACTTAACTACAGTTTCCTGGCCACAGCACCTATTCCCACAAACCTCTCCTAGCACTCCATGTAGACGCTGTTGAATGTCTTGCTGTATTGCTTGCAGGTTGGATTAGGAACCTGTCATTGTACTCCTGACACCCTGTTCATATTTCTCTTACTGTCTTTTTACCTTAATTTATGATTTTTTGTTTAAGTATTTGTCTCTGCCTCTAGACTACAGACTCCTCAGCAACAAGACTGCTCTTTATCTCCCTGTTCCCAGCACATCACAGTGTTTGGCACACAGTAGATACCCACCAAGTAGTAAATGAATGATGAAATTCCATTAGTTTCATGGGTACCATTTACAGAGAAAAAGACAAAGTCATCATCCATAGCCTATATTCTGGGCAGAAACGAAGACCAGTTTCAGAACTGAAAATCCCCGAGGGAGTCCCCAAAGTGCCATTACCAATTTTAACATGAGCATCATGCCTTTCACTTTCGTCTAAAGCATGATGTCACACAGGGACTGTTCCCAGGATGGTCTCAATACCAGTTAACAGAGTGAGCGGCCCTGGGCTGTAAGCTTTATGTGTCATCCTTTAGAGGCGGGAAGTACAATTTTGCTGGGTAGGTAATTGCTGAACGTGCAGATTTCCCTCTCTGCTTCTTAAAGTTGAAAAATCTGTTTTTGCCCCCCAGTAAATGCGAGAGTTGCTACTGTGAATGAGAAGTCATGTGTTTGGGCTCTTCATTGAGAGTATTAGTCTAAGAAAAAGATTAATATCTTCAGTATGGCAGTGATTCTTTCCCAAGCCCTGTTTGAATTTTTAAATGTTAGGAAGAATAAAAAACTCTTCAAAAGTTTTTTGAAAGAAAAAAAAAGCTTCCATCTTTCCAGCTGCAGTAGAAAATTAGACATATGCATAATGAGCATTTACCAGGCAGGGTTCTAGAGGTTTCTGTAAGGATTAAATGGAAGGATTGCATAAAGCACCTAGCGCAGTGCCTGGCACATTTCAGGTACTCAGTAACGTTAGTTCTCATCACTACCAGGACCATTCCTGCCACTGGATTTATAAAAGCTGATCTACCTCCTCCTCTTCAGCTCTTGAGCTCTGCCATAGTTTTCTTTGTGATGTTGTACCGTGGGGACAAAGGCAGCTGCTTCCTCCAAGAGAAGCCTCAGAGTTTTCCAAAGAGACTTAGATCCATTGAGAAAATGCTTCAGGATTGTCACCAGCACAAAGTTGCTTTTCAAGAAAAAAGAGAGCACAGTTGTGTATGTAGTCTCGTGGTGCCATCCCCCTCATGTTTGTCTCTGCCCCTCACAGGAAGAATTTGAAAAAGCACTGGTGTGGTATGAATCAACACTGAAGCTGCAGCCCGAGTTTGTCCCAGCCAAGAACCGAATCCAGACCATCCAGTGTCACTTAATGCTGAAGAAGGGACGGCGTTCTCCTTAGTGTACTTCTTCCTCTTTCTCTTTACTCACGCTCTTAAAAAAGGAATAAGAAAAGAAACCAATCACTGTCAGTATCTACTTTTAATGATGTGTTTGAAAATAACTGAGTAAGACTTACAACAGGACCTTTAGTATGTGGGAATTGGTTTGTTTTTGTTTTTTAAGTTCCTTCTCCCCCGCCCCCCAACCTCAAAAGAGGCATCTTCAGAAACACAAATTTCTTAAAAGGAAAATGCAGCTTAAAGATACCATGTAAATACTGAGCCAAGACATTTCAGGAGCTGTGCTCTGTTTCCAAAACCTCGATGCCTTTAGGGCTCTCCTCAGTGGTCCAGCCAGCCCCCTCTTTGGAGGAGGACACCACCGCATTGCACATTCTCCGCTTCCTGTTGTAGCCTCTGCTGTCAGTGGAAATGCAAAAGCCCGCGTGGTGCCCGTCAGTGAGAAGCAATGTTCTGTGCTCGCCAGTAGATCTCCATGCTGTCCCCAGTCCCGTCCGTTCCATGCTGCTATGTTACAAACTCTCAGAGGTAGTTTGCAGGGAAAAAGGGGGAAAATGGTTTTACAAATATTTACAACAACAAAAAACTCTTAGGATCACCCGACCCTTGTAATGTTATTTATATTGGGGAGGGAGGGGGGCTGAGAAGGGGAAGTCAGCAGTGTGCAACATCTTTATCATTTCTACTTTAATTAAAAATCACAAGGAAACCAATAAGTTGAAATCCTATATAACAGGCTTATATATAGAGAATATGTATATTTGAAGCCCTCTACAGAGTGAGTCTATGTTTTACTAATTCTTTGTTCACCGTGTTACCCATCTTGGAATAAGGCGTGAGTGTCAGCTCCCTCTCTCCCAGGCCTTCGGATTCAGCAACTCGGGAGAGAGAAATGAGCCAAGATTGAATGTTTCCATACAAGGCTTTTACCTTTGGTCCCAGGAGAATCAGAAACTCCAACATTTTGGAATCTTCAAGGGCACATACTGAGAACAAAAATAAAAGTTGTTTATGAGCAAATAGGTTTGTAGTGCGATTTTTTTCTTAAGAACGTGGCTAATTTGGACAGCTCTAAAACCCAACTGTAACTCTGGATCTGGTCTTCTCAAGCCCTGGGATGTCTTTACCCTCCTTTCTTTCCACAGCAGCAAGGTGGAAGAAACAATCCACCAGTAGGTTTTATGTTGAGGAACTTACTAGCATGATACTTGTAGCCGGGAAAGATTCATAGTCAGCCCATGTTCAGACTTCACCGTAACGTTGGCCTTCCCAGAAAAGGAAGAATAAGCCACAAAGTCACACCCCCTCGGCTAATCACTGATCCAGAAGTTCATCCAAGCTTTGTGGAGAGCGTTGGAGGAGAGTCATACCAGTGTGTAGTATTAAATTGAACGTTTCATTTGGGAAAACTGAAGAAAGCATTCTGTGGGCTTTCCTAGAACACTACCATGTCATATACTGGCTCACTGAACTAGAAGGGTTTGCTTCTAGCACAGACTGCAACTTCTTAGGAGAAGCTGAGTGATCAGACATACCTGTGAACTCTGTCCCCTTTATGCAGCTACAGACCAACTAATTACAGTTACGAAGCTGCATAAAGGGGTGAATAAGGGAGCTCAGCCTTATTCACTAGGTGGACCTTCACAAATTAATGTGTGTCTAGGCATAGTTTCCTGCTTCCCATCTCGCTACAATTTGGCATCTAGTTTTCCTAAAACCCTCAATAATTGCTGTTTCTTTGTAATGTACATATGGTGAGATTCACTCTTTAGTGTGCAGCTCTTTGGGTTTTGACAACTTATTAGAGTCATGCAGCCACCACAACAGTCAAGACGGAACTTCTGTCACCCCAGAACGGACCCCTCTTGCTGCCCCTTTGTAGTCAAACCTCCCCACCCATAAACCCTGGGCAACGACATGTCTGTTTTCTGTCCCTATAGTTTTTCCTCTTCCACAGTCTCATACAGGTGGAATTAGTATATGACCTCTTGAGACTGGCTTCTGTCACTTAACATAAGGCAATTGAAGCCAGGCAAATGGCTCACACCTATAATCCTAGCACTCTGGGAAGCCAAGGCAGGTAGAGTGTGTGAGCTCAGGAGTTCAAGACTAGCCTGAACAAGAGCGAGACCTGGTCTCTACTAAAAAAAAAAATAGAGAAAAGAACTAGCTGGGCATTGTGGCAGGCACCTGTAGTCCCAGCTACTTGGGAGGCTGAGGCAAGAAGATCACTTGAACCCAAGAGTTTAAGGCTGTGACACCACAGCCCTCTACCCAGGGTGAGAGAGTGAGACTCTGTCTCAAAAAAAAAAAAAAAAAAACACCTTGAGATCCACCCAAGCCACATGCATGTGTGCATCAGTAGTTTGTTACTTTTTATTGCTGAACAATGTCCAGGGTTTGTTCCTCTTTTGGAGGACACTGGCGTTTTTCCAGCTTTTGGAGCTTATGAATAAAGCTGCATTATATTCACATACAGGTTTTTGTGTCAGCAGCTATTTTCTTCCTGTGGACCTTTTAAAAGCAGGAATGCTAAGCCAACATTCAACAGAGGTGGTATAGAGGCAAGTGGGAATCTCCTTATCTGAAAGGAAGGGGAAAGAGCTTGACTTTTCTTTGAAATGACTGGGAATTGCTTCCACAGCGTCGTTCCCAGCCTCATTTCAGATTCTTCAAATCAGGCATAGTGGGACTCGGTGCTGTGTGGCGGGCTGACATACCACATGTGTATACCTCCTGCCGGGCTGGTCATGTCAGAGCCTCATGATGACAGAAAGTCAGGCAGGTGGGGACAGGCACCAGCAGACCCAGGGCAGCCATCTCCCACCCCTACCTCATCCCAGAATTCCATGGGGTTTATTCACTAAACAGGTCAAAGGTCTGACTTGCACTGGACTGACACTGGTACCAACCTGCTAGGAGTAGAACTTAGAGCCCCATTCCCCAGGGTAAGGGGTAGCAGGTAGTGTCCCTCCATTGCACACACACAGGCCTGAGAGCTACCACGGCAAATTCCCCCAGAACTTTGGCCTTCTGGCACCTGTAGCAACTCCTCCTGCTTCAGAGAACCTCAGAATGGGTTCAACAAACCTGGGTTCAAATCTTGGTCCTGCCTCTTACTGGCAAGGCAGTCTTGAGCAAGTCACTTAGCTTTGAGCTGAATTTTTCACTGAAAGAAACTAATATAAAAATGATAAGAACTACTGCTTTGCACAGGGAATTGCTGTAAGAATTAGGGAAAATAAAAAATAGTTTGGGAACAGCACCATGCAAGTGCCCAGTAAGGGGTAGCTATTGCTATTGGCACCATATTATAGAAATTGAATATTTAAAAGAATTTTCAAGAGTTAATTTTAAACAAGAGCCTGCCATCCAACTCCTCCTGGCTTCTAGTCAGGCCAGCCCCACTGTCCAATTTCCAACACTTTTTCTATTTATTTTTTATTTTATTTTATTTTTTTTAGGAGACAGAGTCTCATTTTGTCGCCCTTGGTAGAGTGCCATGGCATCACAGCTCACAGCAACCTCCAGCTCTTGGGCTTAGGCGATTCTCTTGCCTCAGCCTCCCAAGTAGCTGGGACTACAGGCGCCCACCACAGCGCCCAGCTATTTTTTTGTTGCAGTTTGGCTGGGGCCGGGTTTGAACCCACCACCCTCAGTATATGGGGCTGGCACCCTACTCACTGAGCCACAGGCGCAGCCCCCAACACTTTTTCTTTATCCGTCTCCACCAAGTGTGCCCTCTCCCTTCCTCTTGATTTCCCCTCCCCTTCTAGACCTCTTTCTCCTGGGCTTTTCCTGATAACACTGGTTCATCTATATCTTTTCTGATAACTACAACAGCTTCCATTCACCAAGCCAGATAGGAGGCTGTGTGCAGTCAGAAATGTCCAAGATTCATTGAGCTCTTATGTTCCGATATTATTCTAACAGCTTTATGTGAGATAAAACTCATTTGAGCCTCAGGTACTTCTGTTATCCTGACGTTAAGAATGGGAAATGGGAAACTGAGATAAGTAACTTGCCAGAGGATACAGCTAGGAAGTGATAGAGTCAAGGTCTGAGTCTCACTCTAGAGTGGGCACTCCTAACCGCCATGCTAGGCATCGTTATCTCATTGAATCCTCACAACTACAAAATAGACTGGCAATATAATCTCTGTTTTATAGATGAGAAAACCAAGACTCAGAGGTCAAGTAACTGTCTCATAATCACACAGTTAGTATCTGGTAGAGTTCAGATTCAAATGAAGCTCAGATTCGTCCAACTCCAAATTGTTGCTCTTAACTCCTCTACCGGGGACCTTCCTTGTATAAATAATTTCTAGTAAGGATTTCATTCTGAATTTTCCCATGTTTGCTGTCGTTTTGATCTTGTCTCTCCCATCTGTGTTCATATGTCACACGTCTGTGTCTCATAGTACTGGATGCAGACCTAGTATATACGAAGTACTCAGTAAATGATTGACCAACAATGCAACTGGTACATTCCTCTGCTTTCTGCTGATAGTGTTCTGAGGGCCGTCCACCCACATCTCATAATTTTTTAGGAAACTAATCTCAAGGAAGTGAAATATCTTGCTGTTCTGCAGTGGAACTTGCAAAAAAGAAAGCTCCACCCTTCTGCCTCAGGCTCCCTGCTCTCAAAATGACTCAATCTGGCTAACAGAGGAAAGTGCCTAGACACCTGTGAACTTTACAAGGCCTAATCTACCCTTCATTGCCCAAGAGCCTTACACAACTGACTAAGGAGAAGGTGGGACAATGCTGGTGTCACCAGGTTCAGGAGATACACATCCTTTCCTGGGACTCCACCTTGACATCTGTGCCTGCTATTGTCTCCCAAACAGGGAAACTTGCCTTCTGAGTTCAGCATTTGTGGTTAGTCTAATGATCAGACAAGCATTCCTATGTCAAACCCCATGCTTGCCCTTTCTGCAATTCCCACTCTTCTTAACAAATAGATGTAATTCAGCACTTATTTATGTCTGACACTGGATGAGACATTAGACATGGTCTCTGCCCTCAAAGAGTCACAATCTACTTGAAGAGACAAGACTGAGATAACTTGCAGACCCAAAGTCGACTCTAACAGAAGCCTGAATATTGAAGATCCAGAAACTGAATTCTGTGATGAACATCTGAGTCCTTTAAGACAGTGTAACCTTTTCTAGATGCACATACCTTGGTTCAGACACTCCAGTCAAAGTTCTCCCTGGCTCAGCCCGAGTGCCTCTCCATGCTTTTCTGCTGCCACTTATTTATTTATTCAACAAACATATATTAAATGCCTACTATGTGCCAGGCACTGTGCCACTGCAGATAATTCAATATGGTAGGAGGCTAAAAGGTGGAGGATGGGAGGTGCTGAAAGATAAAACTGGGGCCAGATCATGGAAGACATCATAAGCAGAGCTAAGGAGTCTGGACTTTGTCCAGAGTGAAAGGGAGAGCCCCTCCCCAGCTTGCACTTCAGGTTACAACATAGTGTTTCCCACATGCACCAAACTTCCACATTTCCATGTCTGTGATCATGTTGTTCCCACTACCTGGAATGCCAACTCCTTGCACTCTTCTACCTATTTTTTCACTTACTTAGTACTACTGGTTTTCTAAGGCATCATTCTCGGGATACCATGCTTCTGTGGTGCCTGCCATATGGTGACCTTCATCACACTGTGTTGAAATGAACTGATATGTATCTTGTCTTCACTCAGACACTTTGCTCCATGTCTTATCAACATCTATGTGCCCTGCTTTTACAACATGTAAACCTGACATAATGAAGTTCCTTGATTAAAAGAAAAAGAAGCAGCTATCAAACTATTGAACTGATGGTGAATAGACCTAACAATATCCTAAGAAACTATAGCAACATTAGAGAGAAGAAAATAGAGAAAAGGAGAAGGAATCGTAAATCATGGAGAACTCCAGCAGATGTGTGGAGAATTTGCTCTCAACCTACAGAGTTACTATCTGTCCTCTCAGCCTCACTCCTGAGCCACCTATTGCTCCTGACTCATGTAAAACACTTTAAACTGGGACAGGCACACACTAAGAAACTAATAAATATTAGCTCTTATTATTAGCCAGGGCCTTCAATCTTGCCACTAAACTTTTCCACAAATCAAAAATAAATAACCTTTTCTTTTCTGTCAAGAGTTTTATTCCATTTCAGAACCCTGACTCAAAGGATTGACTGCTTAGGACAAAGACTCTTAGTTTTTAAGGTGGTAAGCTTTCTCTTCTATAAAAGCACTTAATAGAAATACCTATTTACAGCGCGGGACCCATGATTGGCACCCTCCCGGACCTCCGGAAGACCTGCGCCGGGACCATGATCAGCACCCTCCCACCTCCAGAAGAGCTGCGCCCGGACCCGCGATCAGCATCCTCCCAGACCTCCAGAAGAGCTGAACCCCAACCTGCAATCGGCACCCTCCCAGACCTCCATAACAGCTGCGCCCGCCCGGATCTGGTAAGAGCTGCACTGGGAGCCACTGCCCCACCTGCCTGGCAACCACACGCCCTGACCAGGAACTCCAGGAGCTGCGCAACCCCACGTCCTCCCTCCTGTACCATCCTGGCCTCCACACCACCCGCGCATCTGGCCCTCCAGAGCCCTCCCTGCCTCTGCCCGGAGCCCTTCTCCTGGCCAGAGACTGCTGGAGCCTTGGGTCCTCTGTGCCAAAGTCACTGGGTGCCAGGCATTCCCAGAACCGTGTGCACCACCCCTGGCCCTGTTACTGGATCTGTGGGTGTCACACTCTGGAGCTGTTCCCACAACCAGAACTCCCTGGCTGGGGCAGCTCCAGAACAGCTACACAGGGTCACTCCCTATGAAGATCCAGCAACAATAGAGTGATACCCCAGGGTCTAATCTCAGAGAGACACCACCCCAACTCTGAGGACAGCCAGAGGCAATGGTGAAAAACAATCATAAGATGAAATCAAAGGAAAAACTCTGGCAATATGAATAATCAGAGTAGATCAACTCCCCCAAGAAACAATGGGGCAGACACAGCACAAGATCCCATGCACAAACAAATAGCTGAGATGTCAGAAATCAAATTCAGAATCTGGATAGCAAATAAGATCGAATTAGAATTCCAAGCAATAACCCAAAAGATGTCTCAAGAATTCAATGAACTCAAAGACCAAATGACCAAAGATTTTGACACATTGAGACAAGAAGTTGCAGCCCTCATAGATCTGAGAAACACAGTAGAATCCCTCAGTAACAGAATGGAGCAAGCAGAAGAAAGGATTTCTGACATTGAAGACAAAGCTTTTGAACGCTTCCTCTCAGAGAGGAAGAGAAATGGAGGGCAAAAACAGATCACTCTCTCAGAGAGCTCTGGGATAATTTGAAGAAAACCAATATTCGTCTTATAGGGATCCCCAAAAGCGACAAAGCAGCATCACAAGGCACAGAGTCTTTCTCCATGAGATTATGAAGGAGAACATCCCAGACATGCCAAGAGATTCTGAAATTCAGATAGCAGACAGTTTCAGAACTCCAGCATGACTCAACCCGAATAAGACAACCAACAGACACATCATAATCAATTTCACTAAAGTTAATAAGAAGGAGAAAATTCTGAAAGCAGCCAGATGAAAGAAAACCATCACCTACAAGGGGAAGAATATTAGAATAACTGAAGCTCTCTCTGCTGAAATCTTTCAAGCTAGAAGAGGATGGTCATCAACTTTTAATCTCCTAAAACAAAATAACTTTCAACCCAGGATCCTATACCCAACTAAACTGATTTTCATTTATGATGGAGAAATTAAATACTTTAATGACATTCACATGTTGAAGAAATTTGCCACAACTAAACCAGCTCTCCAGGGAATTCTCAGACCCATCCTCCATAAAGACCAGCATAATCCTCCACCATAAAAGTAAACTCACCCTGAAAATTTTGATCAAATTCCAACTTCCACAGTCACAAAAGGATTAAAAATGTCCACTGGACTCTCGAAAGGCTTATCAATATTCTCAATTAATGTGAATGGTTTAAATTGTCCTCTAGAGCACAGGTTGGCGGACTGGATACAAAAACTCAAGCCAGATATCTGCTGCATACAAGAATCTCATCTTACATTAAAAGACAAATATAGACTCAAGGTGAAGGGATGGTCATCTATACGCCAGGCAAATGGAAAGCAGAATAAAGCAGGTGTTGCAATCCTATTCGCAGATGCAATAGGCTTTAAACCAACCGAAATAAGGAAGGGTAAGGATGGACACTTCATATTTGTTAAAGGTAATACTCAGTATGATGAGATTTCAATTATTAATATTTACATGCCCAACCAGAACGCACCTCAATTTATAAGAGAAACTCTAACAGACATGAGCAACTTGATTTCCTCCAGTTCCATAGTAGTTGGAGATTTTAACATCCCTTTAGCAGTGCTGGATAGATCCTCCAAAAAGAAGCTAAGCAAAGAAATCTTAGATTTAAACTTAACCATTCAACATCTGGACTTAACAGACATCTACAGAACATTTCATCGCAACAAAACTGAATACACATTCTTCTCATCAGCCCATGGAACATACTACAAAATTGACCACATCCTGGTCGATTTAACCTCAGCAAATTTTAAAAAATAGAAATTATTCCTTGCATCTTCTCAGACCATCATGGAATAAAAATTGAACTCAATAACAGGAAATCGCATACCCATACAAGAACATGGAAGCTAAAGAACTTTATGCTGAAGGATAGATGGGTTATAGATGAGATTAAGAAGGAAATCACCAAATTTTTGGAACAAAACAACAATGAAGACACAAATTATCAGAACTTTTGGGATACTGCAAAGGCAGTCCTAAGAGAGAAATTTATAGCACTGCAAGCCTTCCTCAAGAAAACGGAATGAGAGGAAGTTAATAATTTTTTTTTTCCACTACAAAATAATTTATTGTAACACAAGCTTCAGCACTGGAGACTATGTACAAGCACACAACACTCCTGACTGTCCTAACTAGGGGACCCTTTTCTTCCCCCTTGCTTTGCAGACCTCTTCAATCAAATCTTTCAGGTACTGGATCTCCTTGGCCAGGGAATCTGCCTTCTCTTTCAGAGCCTCGTTCTTCTTTTCCAGCTCTTTGCATTCACCAGCAAGGGCTTCCTGCTCTGCTGTCTTCTTCTGGCGGTACCTAGTGGCTGCAGTCTTGTTTTGCTCCATTTTTTTCAGCTTCATATCTAGCTTCTCACCCTTTACTTTTGTTGCTACTATTTTCTCTCCAGGAGGATCATAAGGTTTAGGGCAGACAGAGCCACAGAGGACACCTGGAGATGGCAGGCTCCTATTTGGAGAGCCCCTGGAGGTAGAGGGGCTATGCTGGGGAGAGTCCAGATAGGACTCTGGGCTCATACAGATGCCACTGTCATTATCTGAGGGGGTGTCTTCCTCCTTTACACACTGAGGAATCATGGTAATGTAAGCAGTAGAGTCTGGCCTTCTATCTCCTTCAGAGATATCCACTTCGCTGCCCAGCTCTAAACTAAAGGAATGATCTGGAGTAGGGGACAGAACCCCTGGGGATAAGGGAAGAGGTTGCAAGAAGGTGAAGGGGGCAACCTGATCAGTTTTTGTTAAAATTTCTGGGAGATGGCCAATTGGGTTCACTGTCTGGGGGGGCTCCTTATTAGTCTCCTGGACTAGGGGGGCAAAGAGATCACACGTGTCATCCAAAGTGGCCAAAAGCTCATCTGGCATGGTTTCCAGGTCATCCATACCCAACAGGGCATCAAAGTCAAACTCCTTCAGATCCATTTTCTCCAACATCCAATCTGTCCCAGAGAAGGCATCCTCCTTGCCATTGTTGGAGGCACTGACCAACCCATCCACAGCCAGCCATTCGGAGGAGCCCGCCTTCGCCTTGTCACTGGAGAACCCATGAGGTTTGAAGTGCTTGGCCACCTCCAGGTAATCATCTAAGAGATCTAGGCTTTCTTCAGCCCCCAAACCCGACTGGTCGAAGGGGGACATCAAGTCCCCTGCCAACACCTTGCTGCTCAGGAAGCTCATCTTGGTCATGTTGTGGGGCTTTGCTGAAATCCAGGAATGTACTTAATTCGAAGGTGTCTTTGTTGGTTACAGCAATACTGCTGCTGGATGCTGTGAGAAGCGCCATGGCTTAAAAGCCGCTGGGGGTTGCCGCTGCAGAGCCTGGTGCTGCTGCCGCCGCTGCAAAGGCCAACGCTGCCACAGGCACTACTGCCTCTAATACGCCACAGTGGCCGTGGACCCTGCGAGAGGGGAGGAGGGAAAAGGAGAGGAAGTTAATAATTTAATGGGACATCTCAAGCAACTGGAGAAGGAAGAACATTCCAACCCCAAACCCAACAGAAGAAAAGAAATAACCAAAATCAGAGCAGAATTAAATGAAATTGAAAACAAAAGACTTATACAACAGATCAATAAATCCAAAAGTTGGTTTATTGAAAAGGTCAATAAAATAGATAAACCTTTGACCAACCTAACCAGGGAAAAAAGAGTAAAATCTCTAATGTCATCAATCAGAAATGGTAAAGATGAAATAACAACAGACCCCTCAGAAATTCAAAAAATCCTTAACAAATATTACAAGAAACTTTACTCTCAGAAATATGAAAATCTGAAAGAAATCAACCAATACTTGGAAGTATGCCACCTACCAAGACTTAGCCAGAACGAAGTGGAAATGTTGAACAGGCTTATATCAAGTTCTGAAATAGGATCAACTATACAAAATCTCCCTAAAAAGAAAAGCCCAGGACCAGATGGCTTTACATCAGAATTCTACCAAACCTTTAAAGAAGAACTAGTACCTATATTACTAAACATCTTCCAAAATATAGAAAAAGAAGGAATACTACCCAACACACTCTACAATGCAAACATCACCTTGATCCCTAAACCAGGGAAAGATCCAACAAGAAAAGAAAATTATACACCAATATCACTAATTAATATTGATGCAAAGATACTCAATAAGGTCCTAATTAACAGAATCCAACAACACATCAAAAAAATTATACACCATGACCAAGTGGGATTTATCCCAGGGTCTCAAGGCTGGTTCAATATATGTAAATCTATAAATGTAATTCAGCACATAAACAAACAAAAATAAAGACCATATGATTCTCTCAATTGATGCAGAGAAAGCTTTTGATAATATCCAGCATCCCTTCATGATCAGAACACTTAAGAAAATTGGTATAGAAGGGACATTTCTTAAACTAACAGAGGCCATCTACAGCAAACCCAATATTGTATTGAATGGAGTTAAATTGAAATCATTTCCACTTAGATCAGGAACCAGGCAAGGTTGCCCATTGTCTCCATTGCTCTTTAACATTGTAGTGGAAGTTTTAGCCATTGCAATTAGGGAAGAAAAGGCGATCAAGGGTATCCACACAGGGTCAGAAGAGATTAAACTTTCACTCTTCGCAGATGACATGATCGTATATCTGGAAAACACTAGGGATTCTACTACAAAACTTTTAGAAGTGATCAAGGAATATAGCAATGTCTCAGGCTACAAAATCAACACCCACAAATCTGTAGCCTTTATATATACTAACAATAGCCAAGCCAAAAAAACAGTCAAGGACTCTATTCCTTTCTCACTAGTGCCAAAGAAGATGAAATATTTGGGAGTTTATCTAACAAAGGATGTGAAAGATCTCTATAAAGAGAACTATGAAATTTTAAGAAAAGAAATAACTGAAGATGTTCACAAATGGAAAAACATACCATGCTCATGGCTGGGAAGAATCAACATCATTAAAATGTCTATACTACCCAAAGCAATATATAATTTTAATGCAATTCCTATTAAAGCTTTATTATCATATTTTAAAGATCTTGAAAAAATACTTCGTTTTATATGGAATCAGAAAAAACCTCGACTAGCCAAAACATTACTCAGAAATAAAAACAAAGCAGGAGGAATCATGCTACCAGACCTGAGACTGTACTATAAATCAAGAGTTATCAAAACAGCATGGTATTGGCACAAAAACAGAGAAGTAGATGTCTGGAACAGAATAGAGAACCAAGAGATGAATCCAGCTACTTACCATTATTTGATCTTTGACAAGCCAATTAAAAACATTTAGTGGGGAAAAGATTCCCTATTTAACAAATGGTGCTGGGTGATCTGGCTGGTGATCTGTAAAAGATTGAAACTGGACCCACACCTTTCACCATTAACTAAGATAGACTCACTGGATAAAATATTTAAACTTAAGACATGAAACTATAAAAATACTTGAAGAAAGTGCAGGGAAAACTTGTGAAGGAATCAGCCTGGGTGAATATTTTATGAGGAGGACTCCCCAGGCAATTGAAGCAGTATGAAAAATACATTACTGGGACCTGATCAAACTGAAAAGCTTCTGCACAGCCAAGAACATAGTAAGTAAAGCAAGCAGACAGCCCTCAGAATCGGAGAAAATATTTGCAGGTTATACCTCTGATAAAGGTTTAATAACCAGAATCCACAGAGAACTCAAACGTATTAGCAAAGAAAGAACAAGTGATCCCATCTCAGGGTGGGCAAAGGACTTGAAGAGAAACTTCTCTAAAGAAGACAGATGCATGATCTACAGACACATAAATGAAAGCTCATCATCCTTAAGCATCAGAGAAATGCAAATCAAAACTACTTTGAGATATCACCTAACCCCAGTAAGAGTAGCCCACATAACAAAATCCCAAAACCAGAGATGTTGGCGTGGATGCGGAGAAAGGGCACACTTCTACACTGCTGGTAGGAATGCATACTAATACATTCCTTCTGGAAGGATGTTTGGAGAATACTTAGAGATTTAAAAATAGACCTGCCATTCAATCCCATAATTCCTTTACTAGGTATATACCCAGAAGACCAAAAACCACCATATAACAAAGACATCTGTACCAGAATGTTTATTGCAGCCCAATTCATAATTGCTAAGTCATGGAAGAAGACCAAGTGCCCATCGACCCACGAATGGACTAGCAAATTGTGGTACATGTATACCATGGAATATTATGCAGTCTTAAAGAAAGATGGAGACTTTACCTCTTTCATGCTTACATGGATGGAGCTGGAACGTATTCTTCTCAGCAAAGTATCTCAAGAATGGAAGAAAAAGTATCCAATGTACTCAGCCCTACTAGGAAGCTAATTTATAGCTTTCATATGAAGGCTATAACCCAACTATAGCACAAGAATATGGGGAAAGGGGGAATGCAAGGGGGAAGTCAGGGTGGAGGGAGGGTAATGGGTGGGGCCACACCTATGGTGCATCTTAGAATGGGTACAGGCAAAACCTACTTAATGCAGAATACAAATGTCTACATACAATAACTAAGAAAATGCCATGAAGGCTATGTTGAACAGTTTAATGAGAATATTTCAGATTGTATATGAAACCAGCACATTATACCCCTTGATTGCACAAATGTACACAGCTATGATTTAACAATAAAAAAAAAAAACTTAAAAAAAAAAAAGAAATACCTATTTCCTAAAAAACAAAAGAAATTTTTCTTTATCTTCCTATTTTTCTCTTTGCTGGATTTCTTCCATTCTAACTTCCAATTCACTGAGTCTTTCTTCAACTGTGTCTAGTCTACTATTTACTCATCCATTGATATTTTTATTTCAATAATGACATTCTTCACCTGTAGGATCTCTAGCTGGTTCTTTTTCATTATACAGGGTGTCCATAAAGTTTGTGTGCAATTTAAATTAGTTGTAAATTTTAAATCGCACACGAACTTTATGGACACTGTACATAGCTGTTCATGTTTCATAATTGCTCCTTATTTTATGGATGCTAATCTTTCTTTCAACTGCTTGTACATTTTTCACATGTATGAACTTACTTTTCAAATTGGTCTATTATTTCTACTTTGTTCAGAATGAGTTATCCTGTTTGTTGGGTGTGTAGGCTGTCTAACCCCATAATATTTTCATGCCCCACCCCAGTTCTTAGTCTTTGGATCACCACTCTTCTCTATACATTCTCTCAACATTCTTAGTGGTCTTATCCAGTTACATGGTTTCATATACTGTCTCCATGCTGGTGCCTTCCAAATTAATATGCCCAGCCTGGATATTCTCTGTTAGCTCTAACCTCCTTTATCTGTCTGTCTGATATTTTCATGTGGTTCTCTACAAAATGGAATTCCTTCTCTTCCCCCAGAATTCTTGTCTAACTTTGATCTTCCCATTTGAGTTAACAGCAACTCCCTCTATATAGTTATTTTTTTTTATTTTTTATTTCAGCTTGCTTATTCATTCTTCTTCGTTTAAAGTACTCTTTTTTCTTTTTGTTCATTTTCTTCTTCCTCTGGTGATGCTCTTTCCCATTGCCTCCCCAGTAGCTGGGATTAAAGACACCCACCACAATGTGCAGCTGTTTTTGATGTTGTTAGTAGAGACGGGGTCTTACTCTGGCTCACTGCTGCTCATACTGGTCTCAAACCTCTGAGTTCAGACAATCCACCCGCCTCAGCCTCCCACAGCGCTGGGACTACAGGCGTGAGCCACCACGCCTGGCCCCTCTATATAGTTATTAAGTCAAAAAAGATCCTAATCATAAGTCAGATTGTGTCATTCTGCTTAAAGTCATTGACTTGAAATAACATATAAAACCCTGAGGGAAAAAAACCTACACAATCTGGATCACTTCTCTGGCTCTGTCACTTACCAGTCTCCCTCTTGCTTACTACTCTCCAGCCACACTGACATTCCAGTTGTGTTTAAAACTTCCAGTCATGCTTATGCCTCAGGGCATCTGCATATGTTATTACCTTGGCTTGAAATCCTCTTTCAAGTAGGGGAAAGAGGCTCGCCATCTCACCACCTTTTCTGTGAGGTTTCCCTGATCATGATATTTTAAACTGTTACACTCTCTTCCACACTTTACTAATCTTTCCTTCACCACTTCTCTTCATAGCTCCTATCATTATTGAGTCTACTATGTATCCCACTTATGTAGTATCTGTCACCCAAACCAGAACATAAGTTACAAAAATGCAAGATTTAGATTTGATTGGTATCTTGATGTATCTCTAGACCCTGGTATGTAGTACGTGTGCAGAGAAAACTGTTCAATGAATGAATGAATTCATAGCTGAGTGGTGCTGAACTTTTTCATATATTTTATATTTTTTGCCTTTACTTAGGAGTTAATGCCTAAAGTGATTTTGCTTATTATGTGGGGTTGGGAAGTTTTTGACGGTGTCTCAGCTGCATGTCCTACAAAGCCAAACACAATTTTATGTTAGTTTCTCAGCTAAGCGTTTCCACACTGTATGGAGGCTGTGAATTAGGACTCTACCTTTCCACAGGTGGGAGGCTCAGAGTCCTAATATTTTTACCCTGTGGACAGGCTTTCTGATTTGTGCCTTGTACCTGGTACTTGGTCTCACAAGGGGCCTAAAACTACATTTCCTCAAGACTATAGCAATTCTTAGGCCTTATGAACTGTGCAGTGCCAGTTCCCACTCCATTGCTGGTACCTGGTAGTTTCTGTGTCTTGATTTTGAGTTAGTTCTATTTCTAAAATATTTTATCCTGGCTGGGCATGGTGGCTCACACCTGTAATCCTAGCATTCTGGGAGGTGTGGGAGGATCTCTTGAGATCAGGAGTTTGAGACCAGTCTGAGAAAGAGTGAAACCCCATCACTACTAAAAATAGAAAAATTAGCCAAGTGTGTTGGCAGGCTACTGTATTCCTAGCTACTCAAAAGGATTAGGCAGGAGGATTGCTTGATCCCAGGGGTTTGGGGTTGCTATGAGCTAGGCTTATGCCATGGCACAAGGCAATAGAGTGAGACTCTGTCTCAAAATGAATAAATGAATTAACTAAATATTTTATCCTGCCTTTGTATGTGTTGGAGTTAGTAGCAGGGAATTCCAGTGAATATTGCACATGCTCTGACAGCTAGAAATTTGGAAGAGACATAACCTTTATCCCCAAATCTGGAATCTTCCCTGTTGAGGATGAACCCCTGTGCAAAAAGCATTCCTACTAATAAATATGAATCATATCCATCGGGAAGGCTGAAATATAAAAATGCATTGAAATGCTCTGGGGCAATGCCCTCTAACCCCCAAATCTCTAGGCACCTGTTGCAGAAAGCCTAGCTTCTCTGAAAATGTCTAGCTCTTTTAGGGAGGCCCATATATTAGAGTTCTCCAGAGAAACAGAACCAATAGGAGATTTTGTATATAACATATAAACACATATATGTGATTTATTATAAGGAATTGGTTTATATGATTAGAGAGGTTTAGAAGTCCCATAATCTGCTGGCTCCAAGTTGGAGACCCAGGAAAGCTGGTGGTGTAGTTTGAAGGCCTGAGAGATGGGGGTGGATGGTGTAAAGTTCAAGTCTAAAGGCCAGGTCATGCCTATAATCCCAGCACTCAGGGAAGCTGAGGCAGGTAGACGGCTTGAGCTCAAGAATTTGGGACCACCCTCAGCAAGAGTGAGACTCCCATCTCTACTAAAAATAGAAAACCTAGCTGAGTGTAGTGGTGCATGCCTGTAGTCCCAGCTACTCAAGAGGATGAGGCAAAAGGATTGCTCAAGCCCAAGAATTTAAGGTTGCTGTGAGCTATGATGCCAGGGTGACAGAATGAGACGCTGTCTTAAAAAAAAAAAGTTCAAGTCTAAAAACCTGAGAATCAGGAGTGCTGAGGGCAGTGGAAGATCAATGTTCCAACCTACACAGTTAGGTAGAGAGAGCCTGCCTCCCCCTTTTTGGTCTGTTCAGGCCCTCAGTGGGTTGTATGATGCCATCTCACATTGGGGAGGCCCTCTGCTATACTCAGTCCTCTCCAGGAACACTCCACAGATACCCCAAAACGATGTTAAACCAGATATCTGGATTACCTCGTGTCCTAGGCAAGTTGACACTATTCGTTTGTTTGTTCATTTATTAATTCATTCATTCATTTATATGGAGACAGGGTCTTGCCCTGTTGCCTAAGCCCCTGACTCGTGGGCTCAAATGATCCTCCTGCCTCAGCCTCCCAAGTAGCTGGAACTACAGGTGCCCACCACCATGCCGGGTGAAAATTGATACATAAAATTAACCAACCAAACCTCTATTGAAATTAAGGCCCAGCCAGACCCTTACCACAGTCTAACTTCATAAAATGGCTGATAATCTGGGTCTTCTCCACTAAGTCCTCTCCAGGAGTTTTAAGATTGCATCTGAGGTGTTCTCACCAGGCACACAGGTGCCATAGAGAGGGGCTTCCCAGAGTGAGGTCAGTGAGGATTAGGAGGCTCGCTGCTGCCAGCCACCAACAGTCTCTAGCTCAGAGATAAAAGATCACCATGCCTTCTGCACATGGCTCCCAAATCCTGCAGGTGGCAGCTGGACACAAAGGCTGAGACTCTGGTGACCAAACTCAGCAACTAAAGGGAGGACCCCATAGCATTCCAGGCAATGTGTCCTCAGGCATAGTGCTCCTCACCATCAGTGGAGCTCACAATTACTAGTTGAAGAGGACAGAGAGGAGAAAGGAGAGATGGACGGAGCCCTTAGCCCTGCACTGTCCAGTACATAGCCACTAACCACGTCTGCTTATGGACATTTGCCCAAAATGCATTAAAATTGAACACAACTTAAATTTCAGTCCCTCATTTACACTAGCTACATGTTAGGTGCTCAGTATCCGCAGTGGTTCCTGCATTGGCCGGTGCAGGCGTGAAACGTTTGCGTGATCAGGAAGTCCCTGGGGCTGGTGCTACTCTGGACCATGAGCTCCAAGCCTGGCCCAAATGCACCACCACAGACTCTAGGCATCTGAAATGGAGCCACCCCTGGAGCATGCCCATGTAGAAGACCCCAAAGCATAGGTCCCTGGAAGCAGACTTCTCCTCACTGCCTTCTTGAGAATTAACTTGTTGCTCCCTGAGACTGGATGAGAATTGAGGTTTAGGGCTCCATATGAAATTGGGCATAAAATACAACAGAACAGGCTCTACTTGGAAGCATGATGAGGGCCAGATGTAGGTCCCACCCATCATGGGACTCATACCTTTGAACACACTGTCACCTCCACCAGGGAAGCCCTTTTCCAGCAGATCTACTCACCTAACAATGAGCACTCCTGAGCCTTCGGTGCTTGTCTGAGTCTTTTAGCACCCACTCTGCATGCCCAAGGCTGCTGGTGATGAGCAGGCACTGGGAATGTTGTTCTGGTCCCGGGAGCACATCTGGTCTTCTCACAGGCAGGCAATGCTGCAGAGTTAATGCCCCCAGAAGCAGCCTATTGCCACCAACATCCCCTTAAATGAGTAAGATCACTCTGAGGCATGTTCTGTATCTTCTCCCAGAGCCTCCAAGACATTGAGCTTTAGTGGCCCCCCGAGGAAGCTGACCTGGTAGGACAGGCTTCACCACCTTTCTCTGCTTCCCTGTCCCCACTGGTGTTCCTTTGGGTCACTTCCCAAATAAAGACCTTGAATTCTTAAGAGTCTTCTTCTGGGGTCACCTGAGCCAAGACAAGGGCCTGATGCATGTCAGCCTCAGTGGTAAGCACAGAAAAGGATTTCTTTAAAAACTAACAAATTCAGCCAGGCATGGTGGCTCATGCTTATAATCCTAGCACTTTGGGAAGCTGAGGCAGGTGAATTGGTTGAGCTCAGTTCAAGAACAGCCTGGGCAAGAACGAGAACCTATCTCTACAGAAAATAGAGAAATTAGCCAGGCATTGTGGTGGGTGCCTATAGTCTCAGCTACTCAGGAGGCTGAGGCAAGAGCTTGGGCTCATTTGAGCCCAAGAGTTTGATGTTGCTGTGAGCTATGATGCAATGGCTCTACCGGGGGTGACAAAGTAAAACTCTGTCTCAATAAATAAATAAATATTTAAAAAAGAATAAAAAAAAATAGAAATAGAAAAACTAGCTGGGCATTGTGGTGGGCACCTGTAGTCCCAGCTACTCGGAAAGCTGAGGCAAGAAGACCTCGTGAGCCCAAAATTCGAGACCTGCGTGAGCAAGAGTGAGAATAGAAAAACTAGCTGGGCATTGTGGCGGGTGCCTATAGTTCCAGCTACTGGGGGGCTGAGGCAAGAGGAAGAGGATCACTTGAGCCCAGGAATTAGAGGTTGCTGTGAGCTATGATGCCATGGCACTCTACCCAGGGGGACAGAGTGAGACTGTCAAAAAAAAAAAAAAAAGCTGGCAAATTCAGTTCCTTCCTCATGAGTTTGCAGTGAAATGGCTAAGACAGGCAGGGAGAGGCAATCAGGGGGCTGTGAGGCGAGCAGCCCTGCCACAAGACAAGGAAGGGAGTGAGGAGCCATAGGAGAGACCCCAGCACAGTGGACAGTGAAGAACAGAAACTTAAGCCCAGCACTGAAGACAAGGGAGGGATGGAAGCTCCCTCCCTGGAGGCAGTGACTGGGGAGCCACTGACATCTTGCGGCCTGGGAATGACATGACTGGTCTGACACTTCAGGACACCACCCAGGCAGTGCTGGTGCAGGATGCCGATGAGGAGAGAGGAAGCAGGGCACTGGGGAGGAGAAGGAGATGAAGAATTAGAGGAGGCTGACAAAGAAGAGTTGCCAGGACCTGCTGCTGACTTAGCCACAGAGGCTGAGTAAAATCTTCAGACTTGACCCCAACTAGGTTGATGGTGCTGTCTTTCCTCACAACACAAAACACAGGAGGAGGACTAGGTCTGAGGGCAAGGTGATGGCTTTAATTTTGGACATGATTTTGAGGTGTCTATAAGCCACTGGTTCTCAAACCATGGTCTCCCAACCAACAGCATTAGTGTTCCTGGGAACTTATTAGAAATGTACATTCTCAGGCCCTACTGACTCAGGAGCTCTGTGGGCAAACCCAACAGCAGTCAGTTTTAATAAACCGTCTAGTGCCCTCCAGCTAGTGGTTTGCTGGTAAAGGTTTAACAACTAGCTCTCCACGAGGGATGAGGGAGCCCTGATTTGTAGTGTTTGCCCATTCCTGGGGTGTAAATAATCCAACCATGACACACTCTAAGCCACCAACCTGACATCACTATACATCCAAGGCCAGGGTTGGGAAGAGATACAAACAACGATCTCTTGTAGCAGTGTGGACTGGCTCCAGCTGATTCTGATGCATGCCTCTGGCTCCCAAACCACCACTATAAGCTAATTGTATGAACTTCTCTGGGAGGTAGGTAGAGGTCTGGGTCTAAGGCTAGAGAGAAAAATGGGATGCAGGAAAGCTGTGGGAGATTTCAGTGTATATGCAAGCACCTACCAGGTAAACATAGGGAATGCAAAAATGAATAGGACCAGGTCCCTGCCCCCAAGGAGCAGGCAGTTTGGTGGGGAGAAAGACATGCAAACAGTCATAGCAGAGAGAACAGTGGCAGTCCTCAGGAGGAACAGTGGAAGCACAGAGGAGGCCTCAACTCAGCTGGTCAGAGATGGGAGAGAGAGCAGGAACTGGGTGTTTCAGCACAGGAAGGGAATTAGGCAGGTAGAGAAGAGAGGGCTCAGTGCCCCAGGTGGGAGGGAAGGTGGAGGAAGGGAAGAACCAGGTGTGTTGGGCAATGTGGATGAAAATGCTAATGGGAGGCGGCCAAGGCACAGTGGTGAAAGGTGAGACCAGAGAAGCCAAGTAAGGAGGGCCTGGGTCTTGGAGCTGAAAAATCTGAACTTTGTTTTCAAACACGTGAGGAATTGGTAAAGAATATGAAATGGTGATATAATTGCGTTGCAAAGTCATGCTTTCTCCTTCATCACTGCATCCCATTCATGGTGGGATTCTGTTTCTAAAACATATTAAGCAATTTTCTAGGTCTGGGCATTTATGTGTGTGCTCCCCACCCCACCTGGCACTCTCTCACATTGGCTGTCCTCTGGGGAGACATCCTTCAAGGCTCAGCCCCAGAGTCACCTCCTCCAAGGCGCCCTCCCTGGCCATGACACGATTTGAAATTCAGGCCTGTCTGTCACAGCAGCCCATCCATCTCTTTGCTACAGAGAGCACTGAGCACCAGTGATAATGATCTTAATTGTTTCCGCGGCAGAGGTAAGTTACACATTTCAGTTCCCCTGAACCGTAACTGAATTCAACTTTGTTCTTGAGACCTCCTTGTGACTCTTTCCACTCCAGGATAGTTGGTCCAGTATGATAGGTGTCTTTTCAGCTAAATGTGAGTATTATCTCATTCATTGCCCAGTTCAGAGTGTAGTTGCTTTAAGAAAAATATTCAGTTCATCAGAGTTTCTTCCCCTCCCATTTTTTGTTTCAATTGGCATCTGGTCACAAGGGTAAAGCATGCAGGTCAGAGTGGTTGGGAATGAGGTTGGGGAGTGGGAAGGGGCTAGAGAGAGGTTTCTCAATGCCACCCTTCTGCCTGCTGGCCTCATCTGCAAGAAGGTGGGTGTAAGAACACCACTTCCGCTGCTGACAACTGTGTCCTTGGCTATGCCCTTATCCAGACTCCTGCCCTCTTCTTTCCTCCTGAACTGCATTCTATTTGCTCCTCCTGTCTGGAAAGAGCCCACTTTCTAACTTCCTTCCCTTCACAATGAACTTCTTTGTTCTGACCAGTATCTCCGTCTCCTTCCCTGCACTATCAGCTTCATGGCTCAGTCTTCATGGCGAAATACTGCCAATGAAGGGAGGTGAAGAAAGACAATTTTTTTTTTTTTGTCACCCTCGGTAGAGTGCTGTGGCATCACAGCTCACAGCAACCTCAAACTCTTGGGCTTTAAGCAATTCTCTTTCCTCAGCCTCCCAAGTAGCTGGGACTACAGGTGCCTGCCACAACACCTGGCTATTTTTTTGTTATTGTTGTCATTGTTGTTTAGCAGGCCCAGGCCAAGTTCAAACCCACCAGCCCCAGTGCATGGGGCCAGTGCCCTAACCACTGAGCTACAGGCACCAAGCCAGAAAGACAAATTATTGAGAAGGAAGACACATCAGGAGTGTTTCACAACCATTTTCCTGATTAATATACTCATTTGTTGGTTGTCTCCATCACCGGGATAGCAATGTCCTGGGGGCTAGGGCCCTGTTTTGTTCACAGTCATATCATCCTCACCTAGTAGAGTGCCTGATACACAGTAGATGCTTCATAAATATGACTGAATAAATACATGAAGATGTGAAAGGATCAAATCTGTACTTTAGTGTAGATAAGTGATTTAAAAGAGAGACAGAGAAAGAGATTGAGCTTGGAGATGAGGGCCTGGACTGAAGTTGTGGACTAAGGAGTTGGATTTGACAGACAGAAAGGAGTTTTTTCTGGCATGGTGTCCATAGCTCAGTGGGTAGGACGCCGGCCACATACACCAGGGCTGGCAGATTTGAACCCAGCCCGGGCCTGCTAAACAACAACTAAAAAATAGCCAGGCGTTGTGGTGAGCGCCTGTAGTCCCAACTACTTGGGAGGCTGAGGCAAGCGAATCACCTAAGCCCAGTAGTTGGAGGTTGCTGTGAGCTGTAATGCCACGGCACTCTACCCAGGGCGACACAGTGAGACTCTGTCTCAAAAGAAGAAAAAGAGTTTCTTCTTCATCTTCATCTTTGTCTTCTTTCTCCTCCTCCTCCTCTTCTTCTTCCTCTTTTAGAGACAGGGTCTTGCTCTGGTGCCTAGGCTGGAGTATGGTGCCAGGATCATGACCCCCTGCAACCTCGAGCTTCCAGGCTCAAGAAATTTTCCTGCCTCAGCCTTTCCAAGTAGCTAGGACTATGGGTGCACACCACCAAATCTAGCTAATTTTTTTTTTTTTTTTTTTTTTTTTTTAGAGATGGACTCTCACTGTGTTTCCCAGGCTGGTCTCCAACTCCTAACCTCAATTAATCCTCCTGCCTCAGCCTCCCAAAGTACTGGGATTAAAGGTATGAACCACTAGCCATCCTGAGAGGTTCATTAAGAAGAACTGAGGCACAGGCAGCAAAAGAAAAAGATAAATTGGACTTCATCAAAATTAGAGACTTTTGTGCATCAAAGGGTACTATCAACAGAATAAAAAGGTAACTCACAAAATGGGAGAAAATATTTGTAAATAACATACTTCATAAGAAATTAATATCCAGACTATTTAAAGAACTGCGAAAATTTAACAATATAAAAACTCAACCCAGTTTAAAAATGGGCAAAGAAAGTGAATAGACATGCTCTAAAGAAAATATACAAATGGCCAATCAGCACATGAAAAAAATTGCTCAATATCAACTAACTACAGAGAAATGCGAATCAACTTCACACCTATTAGGATGGCCATTACAAAAACAATAACAAACAAAAAATAGAAAAACAGAAAACAACAGTATTGGCAAGGATGTGGAGAAAGTAAAGCCCTTGAGCATGGCTGGCGAGAATGTAAAATGATGCAGCTACTATGGAAAACAGTAGGGCAGACCCTCAAAAAACTAGATGCCAAATTACCATTTGATATAGCAATTCCACTTTTAGAATTATGTTCCAAAAGAACTGAAGGCAAAGCCTCAAATAGATACTTATTTGTACACCATGTTCACAGCACAATAACCAAAAAGTGGAAACAATCCAAGCATCCATCAACAGATGAATGGATAAACAAGCTGTACTGTCTACACACAATAACCTTTAAAAAGGAATGAAATTCTGAGATATACTATGATATGGATGAATCTGAAAGATGTTATGCTAAGCTAAATAAGCCAGACACAAAAGAACAAATATTGTATGATTCCACTTATATGAGGCACTGAGAATGGTTTCAGTTATAGAAATGGAGGTAGAACAGAGATGACCAGGGGCTGGGGGAAGAGGGAAATAGGCAGTTACTGTTTAATGGACATGGAGTTCAGCATGGGATGATGTTCTGCACAGGGATGATGGTGATGGTTGCACAGCAATGTAAATGCATTTAATGCATTTAAAACTGAACTGTGCACCGATAAGTGATAAAGATGGTAAATTTGTGTTACATGTATTTTACCACCATCAGAGTAGGGAGGGAGGGAGGGATGGAGGGTGACAGACAGTCAGAGAAAGAGAATGAATAGAGAGGACTTCTAACCCATTGGCTGTGAGGCAAGGGAGAAGGAAAAGCCCAGAATGAGCCCCATATTTTTGGCTTGCGTAACTGGGCAGGGGATGGAATCATTCCCTGAGAAGAGAATTTCAAAGGAAAATTCAGGCTTGGGCCTTAATAATGAGGAGCTCCGTTTGGAACAGGCTGGGTTTGAGGAACACGGGGGCTCCCAAGCAGTGAAGCCTGGGAGGCAGCTGACGTAGCTGTGAGGAGACATAGCTCAAGAAGTCATCCACATCTAGAAGGTGCTTGAGGCCATGGGGTTAAGGAGATAGTGAAACGAGAGTGAGCAGAAACAACACCCAACCGAGGACAGAACCCTAGGAAACGCCAGTATCTTCTCCTGCCACCCCTCACCTTGTGTCTTCCAGGAAAACGTCTCCCAACCGTTGAGACTCACAGCCTCAGCTCTGATGCCACCGTCTCTAGGAAGCCCTCTTTACTCTCACCAAACAGAGCGATGCATTCACTTCTGTGGGTCTCTTGATGCCCAGTGTTCACTGTAGCTGTAGCACCTGTTGCATGGCTATAATAATGAACTGCTCTGTGTGTCTACCCCCTCCCCCAGCTCCAAGGAACCCTGGAGGTTAGGGCTGGGTTTTAGTCATCCTACAGTGCCTGGCGCAGTGTCCAGTAATGTTTGTTAGATGGGACATTTTCTCCGAGGCTTATGATATAATCTTCACATCTTGTCTTTTTTTTTTTTTTTTTTTTTTGAGACGGAGTCACACTCTGTTGCCCTGGGTAGAGTGCCATGGCATCATAGCTCACAGAAACCTCAAATTCTTGGGCTCAAGCAATCCTCTTGCTTCAGCCTCCCAAGTATCTGAGACTACAGGCACCTGCCTCCACACTCGGCTAGTTTTTTTCCATTTTTAGTAGAAATGGAGTCTCGCTCTTGCTCAGGCTGGTCTGGAACTGCTGAGCTCAGGCAATCCATCCACCTTGGCCTCCCAGAGTGCTAAGATTGCAGACGTGAGCCACTGCACCCAGCCCATTTCTTGTCCTTTTAGAAGGAAAGTTTGCTGCCTGGGAGTATGCTGCTTCTGGAAGAAGCTGGTTGGCCATCCATGTGAGAATGACCCGCCTGAGAAATAAGACCCAATCCCAGTCTGGCTTTCAAATTTCTCCATGGAACATACACATTCTTTTCTCCATTGCATATTAAAATCTTAGCTATCCTGATGACCTCCTTTCTAGAAAGCAATTGCTCTGTCTTCACTCCTCATATAATCTCTTTTGTGACACTTTCATCCTATTCTGCCTTCTCTGTACTCATATCCTATGTCATCTCTTCTACTAGATGTGAAACTTCTTATGGATATTTTACTTGCTGTAGTACTAGGAACATAGTAGATGGTAAATGCTTCATAATATTCACTGGATGATGAATTTCCTCTATGACCAGAACCTGGCCTTTCAAATAACTAGACAAAGAAAAATTTACTGAAATCTCTGATTAAAGGGCCTTTGCATCAGTTAGCTATCACTGTGTAACAAAATGCTCCAAAACCCAGTGGCTTAAAACAATAGGAATTTATTATTATATTTTATCTTTCTTTGGGTTGACAAGGAATGAGTAGGCTGATCAAAGCCTACTGGGCTCAAATGGGAGTCAGGGGTTCTGCTGATTTTACTGGGGTAACTTCATCATTTGGAGGTGGCTTAAGGGTTCTTCCCTAGGCTGGTCTTGGCTGGAGAACCTTAGTTGTAGCAACTCTGCTTTACAGAGAACTCTCCCATTCTCTTCCTGGAACTTTTAAGCAGGTTCAGAATATTCTTCTCATGGTAACAATAGGATGCTAGAGAACAAGCCAAATTGTAAGTCTGCTAATATCTGAACCCCAGGGGCCAGGGAATTTCAAACTGCCCCTAGTGAGAGAGCACTGCAAAGTCACTTGACAAAGGGCAAGGACACATGGAGGCCTGGAGAATGGGACTATTAATGAGTATACCACAGGCTTTTTCCAAGTTTTACCTTCAATACATCAGATACACAGGATATTTGCTTTTTGTTCTCTGTTAACTCCACAGTTCTGGAAGGATCTGTCACTATGGAGTGAACTTAATGCCACATTGGGTGAACTTTTGGGGTGCCACTTCCTCAAGGAATTTAGTGCCTTGTGTATCCTTCTGTTACAACCTATTCCACATGGCTCTATAATTACATAGCTGGTCTCCTCTGTTATCCTGGGAGCTCCTGCCTTGTTCATCTAGATCCCAGAGTGGGACGCAGTAAATATCTCTTGAATGCCATCTGAATGATGACACATTCCTGCCATCATGACGTCTTCATTCTCTTACATATTTCATTATCTCATCTTCTAGGTATTGCTAGTTAATCTGTGATGGTGACAATTCATCATTAGGAAGTCACCTGGCTTTTTACTGACCTACCAGGACTTACAGAGTAGTCACCTCAAAAGACTATACTTTAATACATTCTTTTCCCATTCTGTGTTCTGAAAGAAATTTCAGAAACTCCTGCAGTGATGCCGTCGCCTTCATTTGAATACTCTTGAGGGTGACATATCTTTGCCTTGTTAAGGTGGATGGAAT
Source organism: Nycticebus coucang (assembly GCF_027406575.1). Classification (NCBI taxonomy): domain Eukaryota; kingdom Metazoa; phylum Chordata; class Mammalia; order Primates; family Lorisidae; genus Nycticebus; species Nycticebus coucang. The sequence continues at coordinate 22,096,644 of NC_069793.1, read as the reverse complement.
TTTTGGAAACAGCTAAGTCATTTGGATCCAAAGCTGGTGACTAAGGTGGGTGATCAAGCTGGGTCATTCTGAGGACGAAAAGTGAAATGTGGTCAGGAAGAAGTCAGCCTGAGATTCTTTCAGTTTTAAAGCTGTCCCTGGGGACAGCTCAAAGGAGCCCCAGATGGAAGAAAAGATGATGTACCTTGTATGCACGTTCTGCCCCCTCCCAAGGTGACTATTTTGAAGGGGCCCATACGCATCAGATGAGACTGTTCTGATCTCGTCTTCCTTTGTTGTGGTTCTTACTCTTTTGGATCTGTCCAAAACCTAATGAAAACACTGACCCTCTTTCCAGAAAAATGCTCATGAGCTCATATTTTGCATGTAATTTCAGGGGCCCCAGGGGCCCCTTGAAGCTGCTCTGTGGATCCCATGTTAAGAATCTCTGTTTGGAAAGAGCACATGAACAAGATTTAAGGCACTAGAGGACAAGTTTGGTTTTCTCAGTTTCTGCCCACAAGCTCTCATCACGGCCCCCGCCTAGGGCTATGACCTAACAGATTTTCCTGAAATAGTACATGAACTGCGTTTGTAATCTTCTCCACTCGAGATTCCCTTTGTGAGTGAAATGTCTGCAGCCAGCTCCTCCCCTAGGCCCCCATTACACACGCAGCCTCCATGTCATATGAATAGCCGCATTTCAACCTCGACAAGGTTCTTGCTTGAGGAAAAGCAGTTCCAGTTAGGCTCAGGGGGGCCAGGCCAGAAATTATCTTTACTTTCTGCACACAGGTGCCCGGCCATAGCAGCTCAGGAGTCCTGGGTGCCTCTCCCTCCAGAGTCCCTCCCGCCAGCCTGTTTGCTCTACCAGCAGCCACCAGAGGGACCCATTCATTCTGAAAGGACAATGAAACTGTCTCCTGCTTTCATTCCCCACCCCCCCACCCCGGCCAACACACACACACACACACCCACGCAGGCTCCCTGATCAGGGTGTTGAGTGCTGACCAGGCAGAGGATGAGACAGGGGTGTGCAGGACTCAGGTGGCCGTCAGCTGAGGCAGGTTCTCCCCCAGGCCCCACCTCTGTCCAGGCATAAGCCCCAAGGCACCCCTGGGCCCAGCACAGCCAGCCCCATTGCCTCTGAGCTGGCAGGCCTTTCTCAAGCTGTGCAGCAACTTAACTCTTTCCTTTTTAATGGCAAAACAACCGAGGTTTTAAGGGGGGAAATGAGAAATGGCAGATAGGAAAAGGACAGACACCTGTAGCCACTCCTTCTCAAAGATAGCTCCATCACCAGGAGAGAGGTATTTCCTGCCAGGACCCTCACAGATTTATGTTGTCAGGAGGCTACTGAACAACAGGGGAGTCTTTCAGAGGGAATGAAGGGCTACAATTTGTTTGTCAACAGGGTATCTGGGCAGTTTGTGTAGAGCCAGGGAGACACCTCCAGGGTATGAGCCATAGGGAGAAACGAGTTGGCAGTGGCAGGTACGGAACAGACTGAGAGATTGGGGGAAATGACTTCCCCAGAATCATGCAGCCAGAGTGATGGAGCCAAGAACTGAAGCCAGGACTGTCTTGGTCTGGAAGCTGCCACCACCTTTACAAAATGCCTGGGCCTCTCAGGGAAAGGGTCTGCTCTCAGCTCAGGGAATGCTGCCCTTTCCCAACCACCACAGCTCGGCACTCCCCACCTGCACCTGCGGTGTCCACACACATCCCAGAGTTTTCAGGACAACCCCCAGGTTAGAGCTCTCAGGTCCAGCCTGCTGTCAGTCCCCAAGTCCCCAGGTTCACAGCCTCTGCCCCTGAACCAGCCCCCAGAGGCCTAGTAAGAGGAGGGTAGGCATGACAGGGGCTTCCCGTTAGATACTCCAGCGAGGTGTCCATCGCCTATTCAGTGGGGTTTCCCTCAGTGGCTCTGGAAAATGGGCCAACAGTTGCTGACAGCCCTCTCTGAAGGGGCTTTCCTGCCACCCTACCTCAGCTCTGAGAACAGCCACAGCCCCTCTGCTCCCACCTCCCTTTCTTTCTTTTTTTTTTTTTTTTGAGACAGAGTCTCACTCTGTAGCCCTTGGTAGAGTGCTGTGACATCACAGCTCACAGCAGCCTCCAACTCTTAGGCTTAAGTGATTCTCTTGCCTCAGCCTCCCAGGTAGCTGGGTCAATAGACACCCTCCACAATGCCCGGCTATTTTTGTTGCAGCCCACCTCCCTTTCTTAGGACACCTCTTCCCAGACTCAGCTTGGAGGCCCCGGGAGAGGCCTGCTCGGTTGCCAGGGCGACGGCTCCATTGTTCCCGCAGTAGGAGTTAGTGCCAGACCCCTCAGTTCTTGCACCAGCTCTCCTACCATTCCTGAGCCCCTGGAGCTGTCAGGGCCTCTTTGTCACCTCAGGATACATAGGAAAGGCGGACAGCCATGCCAACATCCCATTGCCCACGTCCATGAGGAGGAGGGGAGGGCCTTGGAGCCAGTCAGACATCCAGCCGTCCAGAGAGCAGCTGGTCTGTCCCTTGGGTTACCTGCTCAAGGTCCCTCTCCTGGTACTGCAGCAAGCCTCAGGGCCCACTATAGGAGAGAATATTCCTAGCTCTGGTTTTTCATAGTTTGCTCCACTTTTGCTCAGTTAAAGCTCGGAGCTTAAGATTTCTCTTACCTGTCCTGAATTTTCAGCCAGCAGACAGACCTCACAGGAGAGGAGCCAGACTATGCCCTACCTGAGCCAGCCCACAGTTCCTCACCCAATCATTCATTCTGTAACTCTGACCATCTCAATCGTGCAACAGCACTCACTGAAATGACTCCATCCTGCAAACTAATGTCGTTATAACAACTTTATACATGGGGAGACTCTTACTCAAGAAGATAAAATGATCCAAGTCACCCCAGATATTGAGTGTCAGAGGCAGGATTCAATCTCAGGTCTGCCAGGCTCCAATATCACTGCTTACAACTTGAGAAGCAATCACATTCTCCCCACAACTAAGGGTATCTTAACTATGGCCATGTACAATTAAGTAGATTGATTAGTGACTAAAATTAAAGCCATTACAAGGAAGTTAAGGGCAGAGCATCTAGCACATAGTAGCCCCTTAGTAAGTTTTGCAATGAATGAAGAAATATATATGCCAGGTAGTACTTAACGCATCAGGGCAATAGCCTTCATTACAATCTCTGTGTACCAGACACTGCGTACCAGGCACTGTGATGAGCACTGGGGATGTATGAAAACCAGGCATGTCTGGTCCCATATCTGTGAGACAGGCAGACAAGCATACTGCCCTTATGGTGCAGTGTGGTCAGAGCTACATGGGGGAATGGGGTTCATGACCGACTCAAGTCAGAGGCCCCTCAGGCTGGCCTCGAAGGCATTTATTTTGTTCTGAGCACTGAGTCACAGATTATCTGAGCTGAAACTGATCTCACCATTCTTCTGGTTCAGTTTTCACCTACCTTAATCTTTTCATAGACCACCATTCCCATTTTTTGCCGTATCTACATACCACCCGCTGTTATTTAACTAATATTTTTCTGTACACTGACTCACTTATTAAACTCCTTAAAAAATGTGTGTAAGACAAAAACTTCATCTCACTGCCAGAATTGGAAGACCAACTTCATGCAGAAAATAAATTCACTGTAAACAAAACAATGTCATTAAATTCCAGGGAGATAAATCTTGCTTCAGTGAGCCCTGATTCTGAGACCCACTCTCTTTATTTAAAAGGGAAATGGAAAAGTGCTAGTCAAGTTCTAGAAACACAGAACACAGTTCTGAGCTGATTATTTCTCTTTGACGTAAGAGGTCTGAAAGAGAATTAAAAAGGAAGGAACTATTCTTCATGGGAGAGCTAATGTTATCTGGGGGCTGGCATGCGGTGAGCCACCCCACATCATCTCAGGAGCCGCTCAGTCTGTGCCCACACTTTGGGAAACAATGGAGAGTCCCCCCCCCCCCCACTCCCTATACACAGGACAGGTCAGGACCAAAGGATGACCTCTCTCTGCAGTCCTCTGTGTGGTCCTCTATCCATTCCACTGATCCGTTCCTTTAAGAGGAATAATGTGCTGTGAGCTCCACCATCACATCCCCTCTCCACCCCACCTGCCACCTCCAGATCAGCATTGCTTGGTCTCCTCCCACTGTGCCTCCACACAGCTGGTCTCCCTCTCCAGAGGGGAGCCCCACAGCCAGAGATTCCCCAGCCTCGCCTTCGTGCAACACTCAGCAGGGCCGCAGTGACTCACTGGCCTTCTCCAGATTCTGTGGCTGGTTGGCTTTTGACATTTTCCCATCTAAGCACATTATAAGAAAAATAACAGGCAAGATAGCTTATGCACAGAAGAGGCAAGATCTGATTCTCCAAATCCTGCCCCCCCCAGCCTCACCCCCATGCACATTCCTGTTGCAGGCATCTGAGGGTTCACCATCAGTGCCTCATTCCTTTGCATTGAAGTATTACTCCAGTTAAAATAAAAAGCAATTTAAGAAGGAATTTGCTTATCACACATGTGAATTCCATTTATGTGAAATGTCTAAAATAGGCAAAATACAAAAACAAAAAGCAGATTGGTAGTTTCCCGGGGTCAGGTGTGATGGCTGAAGAATATGGGAGGGTTTTGGTTTTTGTTTTTGAGGTGATAACAATGTCCTATAATTAGTTGTAACGATGGTTGCACAATTGCAGGAATATACTAAAACCTGGTTGTGTAATTTGAATGGGAGAGACAGAGAGAGAAGAAAGAAAGGAAGAGAAGAGAAGGGATCTTCACCAACCCTGTGACCAAAGAAACAACTTCCTGCTTTTCTTCCTGGTCCCTCATTACTACCACAACTGCCCTCTCTCTGTCACCCCCATGAGCCCATCTTCCACTGATCCTTTAATAATAATCACTGCTAACATTCATGGACTGCTGACTGTGTGCCTGGCACTATGCTAAGTGTTCTTCCTTTAATCCCTCGTTGAGGTAATTTGTTCATAAAGCTCACTAACAGGTCACCCTTTGCTCCAGGGCAGGTTAGAAGAATTGGGGTATTTCTTTCCTTCCTTCCTTCCCTCCCTCCTTCCTTCCTTCTTTCCTTTTCTTTCTTCTTTCTAGCTTTCTATAGCTACTTCTACACCCTTCTGCCAGCACAGTCTTCCTGACTTCCTTAAAAAAACAGGTGATACCTCCCCCACCCACCCCATTCCTGTGTGTTATCTACCATCCCACAGAATCCTCTCCAATCCTGACCTTCTAGAGCAGCGGTTCTCAATCTGCGGGTTGCAACCCACGGGAACTGTGTTAAAGAGCCGCAGTATTAGGAAGGTTGAGAACCGCTGTTCTAGAGCATGCACACCTACCTCACATGAGGCCCATCCCCAACTTGGCCCTGCTCTCCCCTTCAAAGGCTCCCGCATCCAGGCTGAGGACTTATCGACTTGCAGTTCTCAGACCACCTCAGCTTGAACTGGTGGTTCATCTCCCCAGCACTTCAGCCAGCCAGAGGTAAGGCTCTGCTCCCGCGATCTCAGGCTCTAAACACCTCTCTCCTATGCAATGACCCAGCCTTTCATTGTCATCGCCTATCCACTCGACTTGAACTCTCTCTTCGATGTCATGATATTTTCTATCCAACCTCAGACCATCCATCAGAATCACTCCAGTATTATTCTGTTTAAAGTTAGGTCCTCTCTTAAACTTGCTCCTTCTTTACCATTAGTTGCCATTTTCTTTGCATCCTCTATCTCTTCCATTCCTTTAGGCTGTCTTCTTACCCCCCCCCCCACACACACACACATATTTTAAAAGTCTTCATGAATTTTACCATCTAATCATAGAGCAGGCTCTATCTTAATTTATTATCTATGGCCATATGAAATAGCTTTGGCTGATCAAATGGCAAAAACCATAGCAAAGTTCAATAGTCACGATGAAGGTAGGATTATAAGGTAGGCTGGCTTCTTCTTACCATGTAGGAGAGTTTAAAGTAATATAATAATGAGCTCAAGGTTGAACTTCATGACTCAAGATACAGTCAGAGAACTAGGGATTTCGTACAACTACTGTAGTAAAAGAACATTTTATGATTTCCCTAATATAATATCTTATCTCATAGAGCTAGAAAGTTGATATAGCCAAAAATCAGATTCTTATCCTATAAGTTGATAATTGACAACATAGATTGAATTCATAGTTTCACCAGATTTCTTATATGAGATGTAGGGCAATGATTAGGAAAGGCCACGCCCAAAGATTAGAATGGTGATATTAAGGAGAACTCTGTTAAATCTGAAGACCTTTAACCTTTAACTCTGCCAAGGTCTCTCATTAATAGGAACAATCCCTCTCACCCTCCCTAAGGAGGACAGTCCTGCCTGAATACCCTATGACTCTTCTCCCACTGCCTGACCCGTCCTCCAGCTCCATGACTAAAGACAATCTCTGTGTGCCCCAGAAGCCAATTATAAAATTGTACCTGGGAGAGGCTTACATGCCAAAACATGCTAATTTAAGTATTAATAAAAACCTGGAGAATAGGCATAGGAATATGTTCTATCCATGTAGGTAGAGAAGAGCATAATTTTCATACTGACTAAATTTATCAGCATGGTTGTGCTTGCCAGAAGTTCTGGAGCCGGCAGCTCGAGAATCTAATAAAAGTTCTACTGTTACTTTAGTTGATAAGCTGAAGCCTGGACTCAGTGATAGTCAAATTGAGTGATAGTCAAACTGAGATGCCAGAATATTCCCAGGCATAATGTTGAAGGAGTATAAAGATTTAGGGAGGTTTGTACGTTGAATTTATCACATGGGACATACAGTAAAATACTATAACTACAGGAATACCCAAGATATGTTCCAACTTTGGTTTGAGACCATGGCAACAAAGCATGTGTTACAAGAAAGTGAGTCACACAAATTTTTGGTTTCCTAATGCATATAAAAGTTGACTTTTCAGTACACTATAATCTATTAATGATGCAATAACATTACATCTAAAAAATGTATGTAACTTAATTTAAAAATACTTTATTGCTAAAATATAATAATGATCATCTGAGCCTTCAGCATGTCATAATTATTTAGCTCTTAGAGGGTCTTGCCTCAATGATGATGGCTGCTGACTGATCAGGATGGTGGTTACTAAAGTTTAGATGGGCGGTGCCTGTGGCTGTAGAAGTAGGGTGCTGGCCCCATATACCAGAGGTGGTGGGTTCAAACCCAGCCCCGGCCAAAAACTGAAACAACAACAAAAAGAAGTTTAGAGTGGCCGTGGCAATTTCTTACAATAAGACAACAAAGAAATTTGCCACATCAATTTATTTTTCCTTTCAGGAAAGATCTCTCTGTTGCATCACATGCAACAGTCATAGCATTTACCCACGTGGTAGACCTTCCTTCATAATTGGAGACAGTCTTCTCAAGCCCTGCCAGTGCTCTATCAACTAAGTTTATGTAATATTCTAAATCATTTTCCTTTCAATAATGCTCACAGCACCGTCACTAGCAGTAGATTCCATAGCAAAAAACCACTTTCTTTGCTCATCCATAAGAAGAAATTCTTCATCTGTTCAAGTTTGATCATGAGATGGCAGAAAGTCGGTCACATCTTCAGGCTCCACTTTTAATTTTAGTTCACCTTGCTATTTCTGCCACATCTGCAGTGACTTCATTCATTGGAGTCTTGAGCCCCTTAAAGTTATCCATCAGGGTTGGCATCAACATCTTCCAAACTTTTATTAGTGTTGATATTTTAATTTCCTTCCATGAATCATGAATGTTCTTAATGACATTTAGAGTGGTGAATCTTGTCCAGAAGGTTTTTAATTTACTTTGCCCAGGTCTATCAGGCATCACTATCTACAGCAACTTTAACCTTATTAAATTATTTCTTAAATAATAAGACTTGAAAGTTGAAATGACTCCTTGATCCATAGGCTGAAGAATGGATGTTGTCTTAGCAGACATGAGAAAAACATTAATCTTGTACATCTCCATCAGAGCTCTTGGGTGCCTTGTCAATAAGCAATAATATTTTCAAAGAAATCTTTTTCTGACCTTAACAGTGGGCTTAAAATATTCAGTAAACCATGCTGTAAAAAGATGTCCTGTCATCCAGGCTTTAAAGTTCCCTTTACAGAGCACAAGCAGAGTAGATTTAGCATAACTCTTATGGGCTCTAAAATTTTCAGCATGGTAAATGAGCACTGGCTTACATTAAAGTCATGAGTTACCTTACTCCTAACAGGACAATGAGCCTGTCCTTTAAAACTTTGAAGACAGGCAGGGTACATGGGCTCATGCCTATAATCCTACCACTCTGGGAGGCCGAGGTGAGTGGATAGCCTCAGCTCAGGGGTTCTTCACAATGCTGAGCAAGAGAGAGACCTTACCTCTACTAAAAACAGAAAAGTAAGTTGGCAGGTGCCTATAGTCCTAGCTACTTGGGAGGCTGTGGCAAGAAGATCTCTTGTTCCCAAGAGTTTGAGATTGCTGTGAGCTATGATGCCATAGCACTCTACCCAGGGTGACAGTGAGACTCTGTCTCAAAAAACAAAAAAACTTTGAAGATTGAAGACAAACTTCTCCTTTCAAGCTATGTAAGTTTTAGACAGTATCATCTTCCAATATAAGGCAGTTTCATTTACACTGAATATCTGGTTTTTAGGGTTGCCACCTTCATCAACGATCTTAGCTAGATACTTGTCGCAGCTTCTACATTTGTACTTGCTGCTTCGCCTTGCATTTTGATGTTATGGAGATAGCTCCTTTCCTTAAACTGCATCAACCAACCTCTGCTAGCTTCAAATTTTTCTTCTACAGCTTTCCTATTTCTCTCAGCCTTCACAGAAATTGAAGAGACTTAGGGCTTTACTCTGGATTAGGTTTGTGCTTACGGGAATATTGTGATGGGTTTGGTCTTCTATCCAGACCACTCAAACTTTCTATCAGTAATAAGGCTTGCCATAGTTTGGATGTTTGTCACCTCCAAATCTTATGTTGAAATTTTTTTTACAATTATTCTTTCTGCCTTTTTTTTTTTTTTTTTTTGAGACAGAGCCTCAAGCTATTGCCCTGGGTAGAGTGCCTGGCATCACAGCCCACAGCAACCTCCAACTCTGGGGCTTAAGCAATTCTCTTGCCACAGCCTCCCAAGTAGCTGGGACTATAGGCTCCCACCACAACACTCCTCTATTTTTTGGTTGTAGTTGTCATTGTTTGGCAGGCCCAGGCCGTATTCAAACTGCCAGTTCTGGTGTATATGCCTGGCCCCTTAGCCACTTGAGCTACAAGCGCTGAGCCTCTGATTTATTTTTTTATTTCAAGAAAATTTATTTCAGAATATTATGGGTATACATACATGTTAGTTACATAATTTGCTTTTGTAAGTTTTAAGTCAAAGTTACAGGTGTCTCTTACACCCAAAAAGTGTGTAATATACCCATGCAATGTACCCACTAGGTGAGAATTTACTCTTCCCCTTCTTCCCCTCCTACCTACTTGAATTGCATTAAGTTTTACTTGCCTATGAGCACTTAGTTGTTGATCAACTAGTTCCAATTAAATATTGATTACATATGGTGTTTGTTTTTCCATTCTTGTGATATTTCATTTAGGGGAATGGTCTCCAATTCCATCCAGGTTGTTATGAAAACTACTAGGTCATCTTTTTTTTTGTATGGCTGAGTAGTATGTCATGGTATATAAACATTACATTTTATTAATCCATTCATGTATTGGTGGGCACTTGGGTTGTTTCCATCATCCTTACAATTGTGAACTGTGCTGCTATGAACATTCAAGTGCAAGCGTCTTTACAATAAAATGTCTTTTTCTCTTTTGGGTAAATACCTAGTAGAGGGATTACAGGATAAAATGGTAGGTCTAAGTTCTTTGAGGAGTCTCAACATTATTTTCGATAAAGGTTGAACTAGTTTTCACCAGAATTCTACCAAAGAAGAACTTGTACCTATATTGCAGAAACAATTTCACAACATTGAGAAAGAAGGAACCTTTCCCCAACCTTGATAAAAAACAAAACAAAACAGGAAAGGACATGACAACAACGACAAACTACAGAGACCAATTTCTCTAATGAATTTAGATGTAAAAATTCTCAATAAAATCTTAGCAAACAGAATTCAGCTACACATCACAAGCAAGCTCCATATCAGAGATACAAGGTTGGTTCAACACATGCAAATCTATAAATGTAATTCACCACATAAATAGAAGTAAATACAAAGATTATATGATCCTCTCAATAGATGCTGAAAAAGCATTTCACAAAATTCAACACTGTTTTTTGATAAGAACATTTAAGAAAATTGGCATAGATGGGACTTTCCTCAAAATAATAGAGGCCATCTGCAATAAATCCACAGCCAACATCATATTGAATGGAGAAAAATTGAAAGCATATCTGCTTAGAACTGAACCAGAATAAGGATGCCTACTATCACCACTACTATTCAACATAGTGCTGGAATTTCTAGCCAGAGGAATTAGACAAGAGAAGAATATCAAGTGTATCTAAATAGGGAAAGAAGAGGTCAAGTTATCACTCTTTACTGATGATATGATTTTATACCTAGAAAACCCCAAGGACTCAATCAAGGCACTCCTGGAATTGACATATAATTACAGCAACATCTCAGGTTACAAAATCAATGTACACAAATCAGTAGCTTTCATATACACCAACAGTCAAGGTAAGAATCAAGTCAAAGACACAAAACCTTTCATAGTAGCATCAAACAAAGTGAAATACCTTGGAATTCATTTATCAGAGGAGGTCAGGGGTCGCTACAGGGAAAAATTCAAAACACTGAGAAAAGAAATTACAGAGAATATAAACATGGAAAAATATATCATGCTCATGATTGGTAAAATCAACGTGGTTAAAATGTCTATACTACCCAAAGTGATTAACAGATTCAATGCAATTTCCATTAAAATATCAATGTCATGTTTTGTGGATCTTGAAAAAACAGTTCTATACTTTGTATGGAATCAGAAAAGACCCTGAATCACCAATGCACTCATATTAAATAAGAACAAAACTGGAGGCATCACTTTACCAGATTTCAGAGTATGCTACAAAGCTATAGTAATCAAAACTGGATAAAAATAGAGACATAGACCTTGGATCAAAACAGAGAATCCAGATATGAAACCATCCTCATATTGCCATCTGATCTTTGAAAAAACAAACAAAAACATAAAATGGAGAAAAGAATTCCTGTTCAATAAATGGTGCTGGAAGAACTGGATGGCCACATGTACGAGACTGAAACAGGACTCATGCCCCTCACCACTTGCAAAAATTAACTCACAATAGATAAAAGACTTAAACCTAAGGTGTGAAACTATAAGAATTCTAAAAGAAAGTGTTGGAAAAATGCTTATGTTGAAATTTAATCCTGAATTTTGAAAGTAGGGCCTAATAGGGGGTGTTTGGGTCATGAGAGAAGATCCCTAATGGATAGATTAATGCCCTGGGGTGGTGGGGAGCAAGAGGTGAGTGACTTCTCACTCTATTAGTTCTTGCAAGAACTGGTTGTCTAATAAGAGCCTGACATCTCCCCCATTCATTCATTCATATTTTCTTTCTTTCTTTCCTTCTTTCCTTCTTTCTTTCCTTCTTTCCTTCTTTCCTTCTTTCTTTCCTTCTTTCCTTCTTTCTTTCCTTCTTTCTTTCCTTCTTTCTTTCCTTCTTTCTTTCCTTCTTTCTTTCCTTCTTTCTTTCCTTCTTTCTTTCCTTCTTTCTTTCTTTCTTTCTTTCTTTCTTTCTTTCTCTGCCCACACTGGCTCCCCCTTGCTTTCTGCCATGAGTGAAAGCAGCCTGAAGTCCTCACCAGAAGCCAAGCAGGAGCCCATGCTTCTTATTCAGCATGCAGAATGGTGGGCCAATAAACGTCTTTTCTTTATAAATTATCCAGCCTCAGGTATTCCTTTATAGAAACACAAAATAGACTAAGACAAGGTTATTTCACTTTCATATCACTCATGTGCTCACTGAAGTAGCACTTTTGATTTCCTTCAAGAAGTTTTCCTTCATATTCACAACTTGGCTGTTTGGTGCAAGAGACCCAGCTTTCAACCTGTCTTCTTCATAAGCGAGGTACTTTCTGGGTTTTGATTTAAAGTGAGAGGCATGTGACTCCCTTTGACTTGAACACTTAGAGGCCATTGTAGGGTTATTAATTGGCCTAATTTCAATATTGTTGTGTCTATGGGACAGTGAGGTCTACAGAGAAGAAACAAGATGGGGAACAGCTGGTTGGTGGAGCATTCAGAACACACATGTCTATTGACTAAGTTCGCTGTCTTATATGGGTGCAGTTTGTGGCACTCCAAAACAATTACAATAGTAACATCAAAGATCACTGATCACAGATCACCTAAAGATGTAGTAATAGTGAACAAGTTTGAAATATTGTGAGAATTACCAAATCGGGACACAGAGACACAAAGTCAGTACATGCTGTTGGAAAAATGGTGCTGACAGACCTGCCTGACAGGGGGTTGCCATAAACCTTCAATCTGCAAAGTGCAATAAAGTGAACCACAATAGAACAAGGTTTGCCTGTAAACCCTCTGAGAGGGACCAGAGCACTCTCCTTTCACCTAGACATAGAGAAATTCTTTAAGAGAGCCCCCTTCAAAAGTGCTGTTCTAACAGCATAAATGTACACCAAGAATGACAATGGGAGATATAGCCACTGATTGTGTTCCTGGCTTCTAATGAAATCCCAGCATGGGCTATGTCATAATACATGGGGACCACAAGTAAAGTGGATGTTGGAGGCAGCAGGGCTAGAGTAGAAGTCAGAAGAGACTGACACACAGGAACCTTTGGTGATAGCTAATTGACCAAGGATACCAAAGACAAAAATATATGGTAGGACTGCATTAAGGTCCTACTTGATCTGCAGAATGAAAAAGCAAACCTAACCATCTCAAGATCTGACAAACTGAGAACAGAGGGTCATAAGTTTTCACTAAATTCCCAGACTAAAGGCAGGTGAATAGAAATACTGTGTGCTCTGTAGCATATGACAGTGCAAGTTTATATTGTAAATCTACCTCCTAATTTTCCCTCAAGGGAGTTGTGATCATTTAGTACAGTGACTGTGCACTGGGAAAAGAGAAAAAACAAACTTTTCAGGGTTTATTACTGGCTCTGACCTAATGCCAGTCCCTGCGCATGGCTTGAGGAGGAATTATTGGGAGTCAGGAAATCAATGGGGTTTGGGCCCAAATTATTTCATAGTGCATGAGCAGATTTACATCTATGGGTGGTTATTTCTGCAGGTCCTAAATGTATAATTGGAACATAGCTACTCAGTGATAGGGAGGGTCTTCATATTGGCTTCCTGACCTATTGATTACAGACTGTCATGATAGGAAAAAATGAGAGAAAACTCCTGGTGAAGCCACTTCAGAACAGAGTGGTGAATCAAAACCAATGCCTCCACTTTCAAAGAGAATCACAGAGATTAGTGGTCCCACAGAAGACTTGAAAAATGCAAGGTTGGTGACCCAGTGGTATGCTGGAATCAGCTCATACAGGCTCATGAGAATTATTATAATTGTTATCACCTATTCATGGAAATTGTTATTACCTCACAACTTCATCTTTAGTGATTCAATTTGGTAGTCTGAAATCAGCCATGGTAGAATTTACACCATGGAAATTGGCAAGCCCTACTATTCAAGGATTACTTCTTTTTTTTCTTTCTGAGAGCCAGTTTACCAGAAAACCACTGGTGATCTCTATCACACTCTCATTTAACTTACCTGTTTGGCTTATGCAGCTATATCTTGTATTTGGAGAACGGAAGGTTATATAAGAGCTATTGGGTTGTGATTTCAATTGTAGCTGCTATTCCAGATCTGGCCTATGTATTTGGCCTAAGAATACAATATCCACACAGCCTCTGCACCTACTGTATCAATAGAAGCATGGATAGATGCATGGATGGGTGGAGGGATAGTTATATAGGTAGGAGCATGTTGCTGCTGCTATTATTCTATTAGAATTTAACTATGGGAATAAAGGTACATTCCTATACTGTAGAGATTAAAAAACTGAAAACTTCCCAGACTCCTTGCAGCTAGAGTTTAGATTGTGACTTAAGGTCTGCCAATGAGAAACACTTGGAGAGACTTGAATTTGAAACTTTAGCTCTGTATCCAAGAATTACAGTCACAGCTTCCTTATTATCACAGCTAGAGTCAACAGCTGCTGTAGTGGTTTCCAGGCACCTCAATTTCTTTCTTTTTTTTTTTTTTTATTAAATCATAGCTGTGTACATTAATGCAATCATGGGGCACCATACACTGTTTTATATAACATTTGACATATTTTCATCACATTGGTTAACATAGCCTTCCTGTTATTGTTATTTGGAGAATAGTTATTGTGTTAAGACAATTATATTCTACATTTATTAAGTTTCACATGTACCCTTGTAAGATGTACCATAGGTGTAATCCCACCAATCACCCTCCCTCCGCCCAACCTCCCACCCTCCCTCCCCTCCCTCTCCCCCTTCCCCATATTCTTAGTTTATAACTGGGTTGTAGCTTTCATATGAAAGCCCTAAATTAGTTTCATAGTAGGGCTGAGTACATTGGATACTTTTTCTTCCATTCTTTTTTATTATTATTAAATCATAGCTGTGTACATTAATGCGATCGTGGGGCACCATACACTGGTTTTATAGACCGTTTGACACATTTTCATCACACTGGTTAACATAGCCTTCCTGGCATTTTCTTAGTTATTGTGTTAAGACATTTACATTCTACATTTACTAAGTTTCACATATACCCTTGTAAGATGCACCGCAGGTGTAATCCCACCAATCACCCTCCCTCCGCCCATCCTCCCCCTCCCTCCCCTCCCTTTCCCCCTTCCCCCTATTCTTAGGTTATAACTGGGTTATAGCTTTCATGTGAAAGCCATAAATTAGTTTCATAGTAGGGCTGAGTACATTGGATACTTTTTCTTCCATTCTTGAGATACTTTACTAAGAAGAATATGTTCCAGCTCTATCCATATAAACATGAAAGAGGTAAAGTCTCCATCTTTCTTTAAGGCTGCATAATATTCCATGGTGTACATATACCACAATTTATTAAACCATTTGTGGATCAATGGGCACTTGGGCTTTTTCCATGACTTAGCAATTATGAATTGGGCTGCAATAAACATTCTGGTACAAATATCTTTGTTATAATGTGATTTTTGGTCTTCTGGGTTTATACCTAGTAGAGGAATTATAGGATTGAATGGCAGGTCTATTTTTAGATCTCTAAGTGTTCTCCAAACATCTTTCCAGAAGGAATGTATTAATTTGCATTCCCACCAGCAGCGTAGAAGTGGTCCCTTTTCTCCACATGCATGCCAACATCTCTGGTCTTGGGATTTTGTGATATGGGCTAATCTTACTGGAGTTAGATGATATCTCAAAGTAGTTTTGATTTGCATTTCTCTGATTATTAAGCATGATGAGCATTTTTGCATATGTCTGTGGGCCGTGAACCTGTCTTCTTCAGAGAAGTTTCTCTTCAAGTCCCTTGCCCAGCCTGCGATGGGATCACTTGTTCTTTTCTTGCTTATACGTTTGAGTTCTCTGTGGATTCTGGTTATTAAACCTTTGTCGGAGACATAACCTGCAAATATCTTCTCCCATTCTGAGGGCTGTCTGCCACCTCAATTTCTTGGCTGTGACTAAGGCAGACACTCCTCTGGGAGGTCAATGATGAGATCCCCTGGATTCATTCCTGGAGTCTCAGTTTAGAGTGTGGTCTTCTAGCCCTTCCATTGATTTTCTAAGTACACAATTCACTCTATCAAATCCTTTTTGGCTTGAAATAGCTCTAATGGACTTTGTTATCTGCAACTAAACTATGAATAATACACCCCCTTTCAAATTTTTCTTTTTCCATAAATTTTCATTTTTACTCTCACCCCCCAGAGATGAACTCACCTCTTACATTTTAGGAGGAAAAAACATAGACATTATTTGGAAACTTCTCAACTTCCTGCCTATCCATCTAAGTCTTCTGGACCCACTACAACCACCAGCTCCTCCATGTCTGTCTTTAAGTACAACCCATTCATCTTTGCTCTGGATCTGATCCTTTGCCATCTCCGCAAATCTTCCCTTTTCACCCTGTATCTTGGACTGCTCCCTGTGTTACTCTGTTCATTCATTTTAGAAACACCATCAAGCCTTTTACATAAAGAGAAAAAAATCCAAACTTCCAAATCCTTTATCTCTCCCTTCCTAGGGCCAATGACAAGCTTTCTAGGAGAATCATCTACACTATTTATCTTCCATTCACTGCTCTGTCCATGCAATTTAGCCTCTGTTGCCCTTACTCCATTGAAAGTGACCTCACAGACGGCACTCTACCGAGGGCAGTAAAGTGAGACTCTGTCTCTACAAAAAAAAAAAAAAACTGTTACCTGAAAGTGACCTCACAGAAGTAACCAATGACTACCTCATGGCTAAATCTGAAGGACCTTTTTCATCCGTTTTTAAACCTGATCTCTCAGAGACACTTGACAGTGCCCACTGTCTCCTCCATGACTATTGTGACAACACACTCCTAGGCCACTCTCTGGGATCATCTGGTTGGTCTTTTTCTATGTCCATTAGAGGCTCCTTATCCCACTTGTGTGTGGAATGAGATTTTCCTCAAGGCTCTGTCCTAAGCCCTACATTTTTTTCCACCCTTGGTAACTGCACTAAAGACCATAACTTCAACTGCTGACAGAGCTCAGGTACACATGTCTGACCTAGACCTCTCCCCTGACTTCGAGGCTATATGTCCAACAACTTTATAATTCATGTCTACTCACTGTTGACATCTATTTCCACTTGTATGTCCCACAGACATCTAATCTCAATGACTTCAAAACGAAACTAATCATCCCCAACATCCACTCTTCCTCCTTAAGTAGTTGTCCTGTGAAAGGCATCATTGTCCACCCAGACCCTCAAACTACATACCCAGGAATCATCTGTAGTTCCCCTTCCCTTGTCCCTCATAACTAAATTGTCACTAATGGATTTCGATCCTCCTGCTGGTGCTCTGTGTTGGTTTCTCTTTTCCCTAGCCCTACTGGCTTGGTCCCACCCTCTGTTCATTTTCTCTCTCTCTCTCTCTCTCTCTCTCTCTCTCTCTCTTTCTCTCTCTCTTTCTTTCCTTCTGCCCACTCTCTGATCTCCCTGACACCCTTCATAATGCCCTCAATCCGTTCTCCAAACAGAAGCCAGATCTGTTCATTTCACTCCCCTTTTTAAATCTCTTAGATCAGTGGTTTCCAACCTTCGGCACCAGGGACTGATTTTAGCAAAGGCAATTTTTCCATGGAACAAAGGTGTGGGTGGTGTATTAGATTCTCACAACCTAGACCCCTTGCATGTGCAGTTTACAGTAGAGTTCTCACTCTTACAAGAACTAATGCCACCAATGATGTGACAGGAGGTCAAGCTCAGGAGGTGATGCTAGCGATAGGGAGCAGCTGTAAATGCAGATAAAGCTTTGCTGGCCCACCCAACACACACCTCCTGCCGTGTGGCCCAGTTCCTAACAGGCCACTACCAGTACTTATCTGTGACCCGGGGGTTGGGGACTGCAGTCCTAGTTGATCTTCCTCCCACATACACACTCAACAAGGTTTTTAAGATAAAGTCCACATTTCTTGTCTTAGAAACAAGATCCCTTGTGATCAGGCTTCTCTAACTTTGCCTCCCTCCATTGACCCTGAAGCTCTACATTAGCTAACGTTAACATGATGCATTTGCTCTCTCCAAGGAATTCCTCCTACATGGAACTCCCTTTCACTCCTTTGCCTGGGCCACTCTTTTGTCAACCTTGGCGCCTCAGCTCTCATCATCTCCCGGAAGCACCCCCTAACTTCCTCGAGTAGAGCAGACCACCCTTTCTTTGTGCCACCCCAGTGCTTTGTATACCTGAACTTAACTCTGATTTGGCATTCGGCTCTAATTTATTACTGTGTCATAGAGGCAAATGTATTTATCCTAGCACTCGTTAACTTGTATTACAAGTTTTTGCATGTCAGTATTCTACCACAAGTCCAAGTGTTCCTTCAGAGCCCAAACCACACTTAGCAATGTGCCTGATACAGAGTAGACATCTGGTGCCTGTTTCATGGAGGAATAAGTAACTTCTGCTTCAATTGCATTTGCTGATGTTTTTTTTTTTTTTTTAATTGTTGGGGATTCATTGAGGGTGCAATAAGCCAGGTTACACTGATTGCATTTGTTAGGTAAAGTTCCTCTTGCAATCATGTCTTGCCCCCAGAAGGTGTGACACACACCAAGGCCCCACCCCTCTCCCGCCTTCCCTCTCGCATTTGCTGATTGTTATGACTTGAATTGTGTCTCCTAAAAACAGATATATTGGACTCTTAACCCCCAGGACCTCACTGAGAATGTGACCTTATGTGGAGATAGGGTCTTTACAGAGATAATCAAGTTAAATTGAAGTCATTGAGGTGGGTCCTAATCCAATATGATTGAAATTTAGACACAGAGAGAGACATGTGTAGAGGGAAACCATGTGAACACTGTGAGCAGGTGGCCGTGTATAAGCCAAGGAGAGAAGCTTTCAACAGATCCTGCCTGGTGGCCTTCAGAAGGAACCAACACTTTTAACACCTTGATTTCAGACTTCTAGCCCCCAGACGTATGAGATGATGAATTTCTGTTGTTTGAGCTGCCCAGTTTGTGTTACTTTGTTACAGAAGCCCTAGAAAATTCATACAGCAGTGTTCCCTGTGCCTGCTAAGTCACTTCCTTTCTTTGAACCTCTAGCCAGAAGCTGGTAACTCCTAATTATTTTCTGGAGTCTGTAAGCATCTCTCTTTCTTTCCAGAATCTCTCTGAAACACACACACGTGACCATTAGATCACACGTCACTTTCTCCCAAGAACTTCCCCTTTTTCTCCAGATACTTCTACTT
This sequence comes from Nycticebus coucang, assembly GCF_027406575.1. Classification (NCBI taxonomy): domain Eukaryota; kingdom Metazoa; phylum Chordata; class Mammalia; order Primates; family Lorisidae; genus Nycticebus; species Nycticebus coucang. The sequence goes on along the minus strand of NC_069793.1, from coordinate 22,077,662 downwards.
TACCAGTTTGTTCCTCATTGGTTAGAACCAGATCCAAAGTAACAGGGGCCTTCCTTCTTTCTTATCTTTCTGAAGAAGCCTAACAGGGCAAGAATTTAATTTATTGCCTGTTTCTGACAGAACAGGGTACCCCCTAGCTGTGCCTATGAGCCCAGTTGACATCTTGCCTCTCAGCTAGATTAAGAACTTCCTGGACAAAGAAAGAAACACAACACTGGGAGCCAGGCCAGGAGTCAGGACCTCCCAGAGCAACATCCTTTGTTTCTCCTTTCATTCCCACCACCACGCTCCATGGGACCATCACCAACTTTCATGACATTAAGTCATGCTACTGTCCTGCTCAAAATTCATCAATGCTGCCCCATTGCACCTAAAATCAAATCTCAACTTGTAGAAGCCTCTCCTAGATTCCCTGGACACCTGTAAGGCCCTTCCAGCCTCAGAATCGTGACCATGTTCTTCCTTCCCCTTACAATGCCCTCTGTCTATCTCCCTTCCCCTCTGTCTGGCCAAGCTTAAGTGTCAGTTCCTCAAAGGAGCTTTCTCTGACACTCCACCCTTTATTAGACTCTCGTTACATGCTCTCAAAGAAACTTGTAGTTATAGTTTATATCTATACATCTATATTTGTGGTTATATGATTAATGTTTTTCTCCCCTACCAGACTGAAAACACCACAAGGGCTAGACTTTTATCTGTTTTGCACCCCAAGGACTCCCCAGTTACTCTACAAATATTTCCTTAAATAAATGAACAAGTCACTCCAATGGCACCAGCTTACTTGGATGAAGGGAATTCTTACCACCATAGAATTCATGTTAAAGTCTCAGCCAACCAATTCTTGGTGATGACTTTGTAATCATACTAAGCTCATGTTACAATTTCAACATTATATCCTTTATTAGATTAGGGTCCCGGCAGGAAGCAGATGGTACTCTCAGATGGAATAATTGAGCAGAGTTTAATAAAAGGACTGGTTAAATAATGTGGGTGGGGTTAAGGGAAACCAGCAAGGGATGGAGCTGGCAACTGTGGAGATCTATTACCTCTCCAAGGCCTGAACAGGTGGAGGATGTGGAGATCCCAGGAAAAGGAGAGAGAGTTGTAACAGAGCTACCCTGACAATGGCATTGGTCTTAGAAGAGGAATTCGAGGAGCCAGAAAATAAAGGGTGGAGCATCCCACCTCCACCCTTCTCCCTCTTCCCAGTCTCCTGCTGGCTAAGTCTGATTGGCCAAACCCAGTAGAAGCCAGGGATCCTAAGAGCCCTCTGATGGATCTGTAACAATATGGCTTTAGAGCACATGGCAGATTGGTGAGTGGATGAACAATGGAGAAAGTAAAGATGTTCAGCCCAAATCAGAGACCACACAAACATCGGTTACTTTAATGAGAACTACTTTGCTGCTTCTATTTTTCACTGATTCCAGGCTTATTTTCGACAATATCCAGTTTTCACTGCAGGTGAATATTTCTCCTCCCTCTTTCTCTCAAATTTTACTTTTTAGTTATGTTGATCAAGCAAGAGATTTTCCTGCCAAGCACCCTTGTCAACGTCCCATTCAGATGTGCTGGTAGAAAGCTCACTTGTTGTAACATCACCCTTAGCTCAGAAGACCCAGCTCTGGTTTTTAACATGAGCTGACTACTTCCCATGCTTGCTCTGTCAAGTTACACTGACAAAAGCAACAGAGATGCCGATGCTATCTGATCTTGCCTTATAGCACACCCACCCCACAATTCTTGCCGCTTCCCAGGGCTTCCAAGTCACAAGGTTCCATGGGGAAGGAGACACTGTCCATTCCTCCAGTCATCTCCCTAGGGCCAGAGCATGCAAGCTGACAGGAGCTTCCATCTCAGAGATTGCAGCTGACCCAGTTCTTGCTCCTGCCCTGGGAGCAGGTCCCCCTGCACATCCTCATGCCTCTCTCCCAGCTCTGGGATTCTGGGGGATCAACCACTCTATCTCCTCATCTCTGTCTCAATTTCTGGCACCACAACGTCACATTCAGGCACCAGCTCACTTTTCTCTCACCAGCCCGTAGTGCTCAACCCCGTTTCCTTCAAGTCAATGATTCTACTGTGGCAGGTGCTGGCTAAGGAAAATTCTGACCCATATGGCCATGGGCTGAATGAGCTCTCCATCCCTAAGTTTTAACATTTCCTATTATAAATATCTTATAAACAGCAAAGAAGTTGTAAACAGTCACCGAGTGACCCAGCCTACTTCTTCCTTCGTCCCCATCTCCCACTCTGCCTCTCCCCTGGTGTCTTGAACCCATCTCCTTCATCTTCCTCAGTGACAGTGCCTGCTCTCCCTTTCAGAGAACTGTATTCTCCTCCTTCGGGCTCTTCCCCCACTGCGTCAACAGAGGAGGTAGGGACACAGGGACTGTGGGATCACCTTGCCCCCCAGCCCAGCAGAGGCTCCTTGCCTCCTGACCTCCAGGAGGATGGTGTATCTCAGAGAAGCACTTACGGGTGAGGATCCTCACAGCAGACCTGTGGCTGAATAGGTCTCCAAAGCAGGAAGTCCTGCCACCCAGCTTGCAGTGTCCAGGACTCAGGGGAATTCGGGGAGGGGAGTGTGACCAAGTAAGGGCAGCTGCCCTGCTCTTCAGAGGGCCTGGGGACTCCCAAAGACGCCTACAACACCCCACCCTCAGGCCTGCTTGGTTTCCTATCCTTTCACTAGGATGACTGCTTTCTTTCCCCCTCTAAATATTTTAAACATTAAAAAAGAAATGCCAAACCCTGAAATCCAAACATAAAAACGCAAAGACATCAGGAAAAGTAAGGAGGGATAAAAGCTCTCAATCGAAGTCACAGGCAAGAACTGGCTCTGACGTCCTTGGGCACCCGAGGGGTTAACCCTCTGCTGCCCGCGGGAAGCCACCTCCCCTATTCTTACTCCCCTCCTATCCTCCCCTGCCCACGTTGAGGCGCGAGAAGGATGGTTGTTCTCCCTCCGTGGGGCTATAGATAGATGGATTTAGTTCTCTATTTTTGCCAAACCAGCATAAGCTCACCTCCACCCCACCCCACCCGCAACGAACCTTTTGTCTCAGCCCTTCCTTCCCACACCAGAGTCAAAGAAATTTCCCTGGTGATGCTGAACCGCGAGCCAGACCGCTTTGGGGGCAGAATGAGATGGATGCCTGGGGAGTGTTTCCCACCACCACTTCCCTTCCTTCTCACACAGACTCTCACCATGAGTGAGGGACAGTCACAGCGCCTTCTGCGTTCCATCTTGGTGTCATTATTGACAGCTTTCCTTGTTATGTGGGCGCAAAGCAGTGGACAAAGGACCCCAGATGATGTAAGCCACACCTCTTACCTCCTTTGAGAGCCTAAAGCAAGGCTCCTCCAGGGAGGAGAGAGCGGGACTCCTTCCAGAGCCCCCATTCTCTAAACCAAATGCTAAATCCACAGCACAGCTCCCCAACAGCAGCATTTTCATCACTCCATTAAAATTACATTTGTCTCAATTTTTAAACAAAAAGGAATTTGGGTTGAGATTCCCGACCCCCCACAGCACAGCACTGTGGGATAAGAGGACTGCAATGGAGCAGCACACCAGAGATTTTCTGACAAAATCCAGCTTACAGGAGTTCACATGCTCCCCTCCCCTGGCCGGAGGCACCCCCAGCGGGTCTGTCATGTAAGCCAGGAGCCAGGTGCTCCCTGAATTGCAGCCAGCTGAGTTCAAGGGTGAAGCTGAAAAGAAACCACACACTCTAGATGAGGGAAAGCACATACTCCTGGGACTGTAAACAGAAGCACTTTGGAAAGCGACCCTTTTCCGGCCTGACAGGCTGAAGTTGCTCCATTGAAGACATGTATCAGGGTCAGCTCATGTGTCCAAGTCCCACAGGTGGGGATGTGTCTGAAAGATGGAGAAGGGGGGTTGGGGAAGGGATAGGATTATGGACACTGGCCATTTATCAGAAAGGCTCTGTTATAGTGTAAAGCACAAAAAAAAATTTATTCTTTCAAAACATATGCATTCTAGTTACTCGTCCTGGAGAGGCATCACTGACACCAAGAGATGCAACTTTGCCTTGGAAAAGATCCAGCCTAGTGCCAAGGATTAGGCAACAAGGACCCAGCGCCCACCCTTTCTTCCCATCCCTGAGCCTCTGCTTAGTTTCTACAGCTAAGGCCAGGTGTGCTTTATTGCCTTAGGGAGCATTGAGAAAAAGAAAGAGCTGAAAGTTTATGATTTAACTTGAATTAAAAAAATCACAGGAACACATATACCCCAAAGAACTGAAAGCGGGATTCCAAAAGATGCTTGTACACCCATGTTCATAGGAGCATTATGCACAATAGCTGAAAGGTGGAAGCAGCCCAAGTGTCCACCACAGATGAACGGTGAAGCAAGAAGTGGTATATCTACCGAAGAAATATTCTTCAGCTAAAGAAAGGAATACAATTCTGAAACATGCTACAACATGGATGAATCTTGAGGACGTTAGGCTAAACAAAATAAGCCAGACAGGATAAATACATGATTCTTTTTACACGAGGTTCCTAGAATAGGCAAGTCACTGAAACAGAAAATAGAATGAAGGTTACCAGGGGCTGAGGAAAAGGGGAAATTGGGGGTTCTTGTTGAATGAGTACAGAGTTTGTTTGGGATGAAAGAGTTCTGGAAATGGACAGGGGTGATATTGTGAATGTATTTAATGCTACCAAATTGCACACTAATAAATAATAACTTTTATGTATATCTTAACATACAGTATGTTTGTGCGCATATATATAATTAGGATCACTAGAAACCCAGCTTTCTATTCTAGAGTTCTTCGTAAGAATCACAGGCTTCTGTAGTCCCAGCTACTCGGGAGGCTGAGGCAAGAGAATCGCTTAAGCCCAGGAGTTGGAGGTTGCTGAGATTTGTGTGATGCCATGGCACTCTACCGAGGGCCATAAAGTGAGACTCTATCTCTACCAAAAAAAAAAAAATCACAGGCTTAGCCAGGAAGGAGTAGATGTGCAGGCCTATTTAATGAATGGCTCCGTGCCAGGGGTCAAATCTCTATCCCAGAGCCCAAGTACAAGCTCTCAGAGAAGCAAGGACTTAATCTTGGATCAGGTCATTCTCCCACCCACTCTTCAAATCTTCTGTGGCAGGTGCTACAAACTCAAGAACAGAGAGGTGTCAGTCATGTCCCACATAAAAAGAAAAGAGGCCCCCAAAGAGGGGGAAAGACAAAATGGGCTCTATCTTAGGGGAGCAGACACAGCGCAGCTTTGTTACAAATATGCAGGGTTGTTGGCCCAGTGTTGCCAGATCTTCCCATTGTGCAAAAAAATAAATAAATCCAAAAGTCTTCTAATCTTTTCACAACTCATTGAAATTTTTAAAAAATACATTGTAGTACACACAAAACACCTTTACAGGTGAGATCCAGCCCAAAGACCACCCATTTGCAAACTCCATTTTTCCAAAGCTAGGTAAATGAGTATTGAGGATTCACCTCATTACCTGCTAATATTTTGATAAATTCTAATTCCTAGAAAGATTTTATCTTAAATTAAAATTTACTACCTTGTAACTTTCACTGTGTTCTTTTAACCACCCACCTCCCCTTGTCATCTTAAACAAGAGAATAGTTACATCTCTTTGCGGTCAGTGAATTTTCTTCCCTGGAATCTAAGTTATTATATTTGAGGACAGTGGCTAAGTCTTTCATCTCAAAGTAAGGATAATAATAGCTAACATTTATTGAGCACATATGTGCCAGACACTATTCTAAGCACTTTACAAGTATTAACTCATTTACCCCTTATAAGAGCCCTGTGAGAGAGGTCCTGTTATAACTCCACATTTTGTAGACACGAAGACTACAGAACAAGAGAGGCTAAATAACATCATTCAAGGTCACGCACCTAGTAAGCAGCAGAGCCAGAATCAGAACACAGACGGTCTGACTCCAAAAGTGATGCTTATAACACTGCAGTGCTTATGAGGACTGTCATAGGCATTCAATAATTGTTTACTGATGTGAATTAAGAGGAAATAATACCAGGTCCTCTCCTGGAACCACAAAATGAACAGGAATGCACAACACCAGTGAGAGCTAGATTCCACCATATGAAGAGATGTAAAACTCGAGAAAGGAGAAAGGACAGCCTTAAACTGTAGTCATGGAGCATCAAGTTAGACTCTAAGCTGAGTTTCCTGATATTAAGGGCTCTGAGCCACTGGAAAAGAGAATATAAAGTTGTTCATTTTACTTTGAAAATCCATTTTTAAAAGAAAGAAAGAAAAAAGAATGGGGTTGGGGCAGCGCCTGTGGCTCAGTGAGCAGGGTGCCAGCCCCATATACTGAGGGTGGCGGGTTCAAACCCAGCCCTGGCCAAACTGCAACAAAAAAAATAGCCGGGCGTTGTGGCGGGCGCCTGTAGTCCCAGCTACTGGGGAGGCTGAGGCAGGAGAATCGCCTAAGCCCAGGAGTTGGAGGTTGCTGTGAGCTATGTGACGCCACAGCACTCTACCGAGGGCGATAAAGTAAAACTCTGTCTCTACAAAAAAAAAAAGAAAAAAGAATGGGGCAGACTAATGTTTCCGGGTTGGCTTTTCAACCTAAGGTTGTCCAGAGGCAAAGGCAAGCGGTATAAAGAAATGTGGCTGCAGAGAATCTTGCGTTCTTCCATTTCCTCACAGGATCCCCCCTACCCAGGGAGCATAAAACAGTGGTCTTCTGAGCATATGAGCCTACTGGTCTCATGTCATGATGGATCCCAAATCAAGGTCATTGGGAGTAAAGAGACCAAGATTCGCAAGTCAAGCACTGTATCCTAAAATATGACATATGGTCAGAAATTGACATGGGATACCCAGAATCAGAGCATATTGGAATGGGAAGATGCTCAAGAAGTACTTTCATCTTATCTGATCTTCCACACACAGCAGGGATGTCTTCTACTGTTCTCCACACTCACCAACCATCCCTCAACAGCTGCACAGAGAGGTGAAGTGAATCACAGATAGTTAGTTCAGGAAAACCTCAAGGAAGCCCTATGGGGCCTGCATAAGAGGAAATTGGAGAACAAAGCACTTGGTACATCATTTACTCAGTAGAACCTTTTTATTGCACGTCCATGTGGACATGGACAGGCAGGTGGAATTTGGTAAATGTGGAGCATCCCATTCTAATACTATTTCTGATCTTATTTTTTGTGACACTGTTGTAAACTGGATTATTTTTCAGTATATTTCTCAGTTTCACTGATGTTGGACTTAACTGTGTGACTTGTTTGGGCCAAAGAAAGGTGGGCAGGGCTAAAATGTTAACAGTTCTGAGCCAAGGCTTTAGAGACCTGGCTATTTTTCTCCATTCCATGTGCTCCAGCCATTCACCAGGAAAAGAACATGCCCCAAGTGGTTCCTAATTTCAGGGAGGATAAGAGAAAACAGACCAAATCTGAACCCAGCCCACGCTCTGGGACCAAGCTTAGCCAACCTGAAGCCTAAAGCAGAGACGCCCCAACCACCTAAAAAACATATAAGAAAATAACACTTATTATTGTAAGCCACTGAGTCTTGGGGCGATTTGTTATGTAGCATTATTGCAGCAATAGGTGGCTAATGCAGACCATTGTCAGTAAACTGGACACCTGCTGTATTTGTCCCTCACCTTCCATTCATCCCTCACTGCTCCTGGATTCCCTCTGAGAAACACCTCTTCTCCACTTCTCAATCCTTTGCTTTGGATAGAGCTCCACCCAAGCTCACTTACAGCTAAGTCAGTGAACCACCACAATGATGGTTCAGGAGAGATCTATACCCAATGAAATTTTTGCCAGGAATTGTGGGAGAGGCACAGACACCCTTTCCTACTGGACTGAAACTAAGGAGTGTGTAAGATTAAAGTTCTGCAGTCATCTTACAACCAGACAGAAAGAGCCTACTTAAAAATGGAGACAAACAGAAAGCAGAGCGAAAAACCAATATATTGGTTTTCTATATTAAATCCCTGGGTGAATCCATGCTGGAAGGTGAATCTGCCCTACAGACTTCTCAGTTACATGAACTAAGAGAAATCCATTTAACTTAAGCCAGTTAGGCTGGATTTTCAGTCACTTGTAACTGAAAGATCCTTAACTCTCTCAAAATGGTTGCCTTTCAACTAACCAACCTCTCCATAAATCTTCCTGGGACAGCTATAGTAGCCAGGGAAGTGGGGGGGCGGGGTACAGAGTGAGGAAAAGTATACAGGCCTTTACAGTATCACGAAACACCAAATAACTGTAAAAGGTTTAACTAATAGTCCAGGAATCAATAACATGTTCTTGCGTAACAGCATTTGGAGAGGGGGGGGTCTACCGCCAGGGCATTTTGGCCAAGAGGCATCCTCCTTTTGACATCTAAAGCAGAATAGAAAGTGAAAGGAGGGATGAGGATAACACCTTTCTTGACTAGTCTCACCAGAAGAGAGAGGCTGGGTTGCTGAGACCCAAGCAGCATCAGAACTGAGGCAAGCCCTCAAACTGTTCCAGTGAGATAGGCTGAAATCTTAGAAGACTTGATACCTGCCAAGGTCACTCTGGGAGCCCCCTGCCTCCAAACAGAGCCCTCCAGACCCACCATTAGTCATCTCTAAGACCTCAAGGATTAGCATATCCCGGGGACCTGTTACTTTTTAAAAGCACCTCTCCACCAAAGATACTCCATATTCATGGAAGACAAGAAAGAGTCTTTGGGGGTAATTTGGGTCCATTTTTTCCTGAAGATATACAACAACCAATTCGGCATCCTCTCCTCCAGTGACAACCCTTGAAACTAGGATGGGGGCAAGCCCTTAAAGAGGGATTCAGAGACAGGGATGGTGGCTCATACCCATAATTCTAGCACTTTGGGAGCCTGAGGCAGAAGGATTGCTTGAGGGTGGGAGTTTAAGACCAGCCTGTGCAAGACAGTGAGACGCTGTCGAAAAAAAAATTAGCCAGTCATGGATGTAGAGGAAGGAAACACTTTTTTACACTGCTGGTGGGACTTCAAACTAACACAATCTTTTTGGAAGGAAGTATGGAGAAACCTCAAAGCACTCAAGCTAGACCTCCCATTTGATTCTGCAATCCCATTACTGGGTATCTAACCCAGAAGGAAAAAAATCCTTTTATCATAAGGACACTTGCACTAGACTGTTTATTGCAGCTCAATTCACAATCACCAAAATGTGGAAACAGCCTAAATGCCCACCAACCCAGGAATGGATTAACAAGCTGTGATATATGTACACCATGGACTACTATTCAGCCATTTAAAAAACTGGAAACTTTACAGCTTTTGTATTAACCTGGATGGAAGTGGAACACATCATTCTTAGTAAAGCATCACAAGAATGGAAGAAGCCTGAATCCTATGTACTCAATTTTGATATGAGAACAATTAATACAATTAAGGACGTGGTGGGGTGGGGAAGGGGAGAGCAGAGAGAGAAAGAAGGAGGGAGGGGTGGGGAAAGGAAGATCAGAGAGAGGGAAGGAGGGAAGGGGGTGGGGCCTTGGTGTGTGCCACACCTTTTGGGGACAAGACACGATTGTAAGAGGGACTTTACCTAACAAATGCAATCAGTGTAACCTTGTTTCTTGTACTGTCAATGAATCCCCCCAAATTAAAAAAATAATAAAAATTTAGCCAGCAGTGGTGCTTTGCACCTGCCTGTAGTCCCAGCTGTCCCAAAGGCTGAGATGGGAGGATCCCTTGAGCCCTGGAGTTCAAGGCTGCATTGAGCTATGATCATACCACTGTACTCTAGCTTGGGTGATAAAGCAAAAGACTTTGTCTCTAAAAGCTTTTTTAAATTAAAAAAAAAAAAAAACATTTAAACATGGTGGAGGAGTAGGGGAGCATAGATAAAAGAATGTTCCCTAGGCTTGGTGCCTGTAACTCAGTGGCTAGGGTGCCACCTGCCCAGGCCTGCCAAACAACAATGACAACTACAACAACAACAAAAAAATAGAGTGTTGTGGTGGGCCCTTATAGTCCCAGCTACTTGGGAAGCTGAGGCAAGATAATCACTTAAGCCCAAGAGTTTGAGGCTGCTGTGAGCTGTGATGCCACAGCACTCTACCGAGGGGAACAAACTAAGACTATCTAAAAAAAAAAAAAAAAATAAAGTGGGCTTAGGAGAGAAGGTAGTATGATGGGAGATGGTTGGTTTGTCTTGAACATACCAGGCAGTTTTATGTCTCCGTGACTGTGGTCGATGAAATTCCCTCTGCAGGAATATCTTCTCTGCCTTTTCTGCCTGCCTCCTCCAGCTCTAATCCGCTTTTGCAGTCAGCACAAGCATCACCTCTCCTGGGACACTGTGATAGGCTGTATTATGGCTCAAAATATTCACTACCCCTTCCTACTTGCCTGATCTTATTGAAGGATTACACTTTCTGCTCCATTTATGGCACTTAGTCCTAAGTGGCTTGATTTGGGAAATGAAACCTGAGTGGGAGTGACATATGCCACTTTGGGGTAGAAGGCACTGCATGATTCCACCATCTCTGTTTTCCCTCTGCCGTGAGACCAGCCAGTCTAATGGAGGGACTGCACCTTTACCCTTGGTTCCAGAAGGAAGAGTGCATGAAGCAGAACCACAAGAGAACTCCGGCAGACGAGAATGTGGGAAAACAAGCCTTTATTGTTTTTTAGCCACTGAGATGCTGGAGTCATTTGTTACTGCAGCATAATGCAGTCCAAGCTGACTGATAACACTCCCTGGGGCCAATTTCAGCAGCTTCTTCTCTTGTTCTCAATGCAGCTCATGAGCAATCCAGTTATATCAATTACCTCACTGTGATATCATTTACCTTCTGCCTTCTCAGTGGACCCAAAACTCTCCAACACCAGAGCCTGGGTCATTTCAACTCTGGTTCCCCAGAGCCTTGTATGAGGCATGGAACACATGAATGAGTACATAAATGGCCAAAGGATCCCAAAGCTCTGCTCTGTCCTTTCCTCCCCAAGGAGTGCAGCCCTCTCCTGAGGCCCTTTGCACATAAATCTTTGTTTTCAACGTGACATTAGGTGACACAATCAACCTAAGTCAAACTAAACTGCATGAAACAGCTATCCTATCCGGAGAAACAGGAATCCTGAGAGGAGAGTGTGGCACGGAGTAGAGATCTCCTTGAGTTTCTAATGTTACAGGCAACCAGTTTTAACATATCCATTAGGGCTGCAGCACCTGAGGGACCAGGGGAAACTGAGCCATCTGCTCAGACTTCTCTTTGGAGGCTGAGAAATCTTGTTTGCAAGGCAGTTTTAAGTCCTCTCCAGGTCAAGCTTTTAGATTGTCTTTTTTACTGAAGGCTGGAAGTCTCATACGCAGCTCAGAAGTCAGGTCCTGTTGCCTCTCTGCTGGAGAGACTTCAGCAGAGAGGCAACAGCTGGGGTGCCCCACGTCTGTCTCCCAGCACCACGCTGGGGCAAGACAAAATGAATGGCTCTTACACCTCTCCTTCGGAGCACTGAGCCAACACCCTCTGTGGCGAGGGATTACCTAGAGAGGGTGACTCTGATTGCTCAGCATGTCTTGCTCATCATAATATTTTCTCACCCTACATCTCTCTGTGTGTCCAACACACACGGCCTTATCACGAACCCTGCGTCAGAAGTACTGCCTCCTAGGGCAGGGAGCCCCCGGGCCAGGCCTCGCTACCCAGTTACCAAGGGCAGCGAGTGCGTCTTCTGGGGGCTAAGCGGAACCCAAACCACAATATTTACCCCAAGGCCTGACACGTGCCAGCCGATCCACACCAAGAGGATGGAAAAGAGCTGGTGTTTTGACTCCATCTCCCCCTGCAGATTCCTGTTTGTTTTTCCACTGCGATGTTCCAAAGGAGTTGTATACGGAAGGGGGCGTGTGGATAGACTGTGCGTAGCCCCACTACCCCACCACGCCCCAGTGTGGTTAGCACCCAGGGCGATTCCGGAGGGAGTAGGGGTGTGTGGGGACACACACCTAGGGGAAAACAAGGTCGCTTTCACTGTCTCGGGTCGACTAGATGGAGGTTGGAGACACAGGACAGAATCCTTGGGAGCAGAGGCGACGTAGGGGCTGGGCCAAGAAATGACCTGCCTAGAGGAGCCGGGACCGGCTGGAGAGAAGCAGGCCCGAGGATGGACACGATCAAGGGGCAACGCCAGGAGCAACACCCCCCGCCCCCGCTCCCACTGCCAAGTGCACGCTGTGGCATTCTGCCAGCACGAAGCAGAGTCACGAGCTGAGCCGGAGCAGCGAAGCGGGCAGGACATCTTCGGCGCCGGGAGACAAGGCGCGCGTGGGTGGATACGGGGAGGGTCCTCATATCCAACTGCACCCCCCCTCCAACCCGCTGTTTTCTTCGGCATCCTGCTTCTTCTCCTCCCAGAGCTAGAAAAAAATAAAACAGAGTGGCCAGGAAAGGTAGTTTACAGAGGGACTGGAGAGGGGGCTTCCCCAGGCACCTGCCTCTCGGTCTCCAACTGCTTTCCCTCCCTACCCCCACCCCCGATTCCCGCTCCGAGGCTCCGCGGCCCGCCCTCGCGCTGGCGCTATCAAGCGGGGGCGGGGGCGCCGGGCTGGAGAGAGAGAGGGGGCGGGGCCGCGCTGCTACGTCAGCAGCCACGAGAGGGGGATCCTGGGCGCAGGCCCCGCCCCCTCACGTGCTCACGGCGCAGGGCCGCGTGCCGCCCGCGTGACCGACAGGCCCCGAGCGGCCTCCGCCTCCGCCGTCGTGCGGCTTCCACGCGTGGGAGGGAGGCCGCGGCGGCGGGCACGGGTCGGCCCGGAGAAGCTGCAGGAACGTCTTCTTGGCAGCTGCGCCCCCGCCCCAAGCCTGGGATATTCCACACCCCCCCGCCCCTCTGTGGCCTGAAGTTGGGGGGCACGAGAGGCGGGTGTTGTGGTGGCGTGCTGAGTTTTGTGCGGGCCTGGATTTGGGGGGAGGAGGTGGAATTTGGTAAAAGAAGGGCTCCCTTCCTTACACCTCTGCGTTGGGGACATGGTGGGGGTTAGGAGGCAGGGTAAGGAGACTCGCCCCTCGCACAACTTGGTTCCAGATTTAAATCTTAAGTTTGGGTGGGAGGCAGACAGAGAAGAGCTTTTGCAATGGGGAGGGGACCCCACAGCTCTCTTTGCCTTCACTGCTGCGCTCGGGACAGCAGCACAGAGCTCAACACGTGTGCAAGAATCCCAATGCCTTCCTTCCTCCCGGGTGGGTAACTCCCTGAGTCCTCCACCCCCCTCCCAGAAATGGCAGACAGAGCACGTGGGAAGAATCAGTGAGGAATGGAGGCCAAGGACAAAGCTGACACCAAACTGAGTGTCCGCAGCAGCAGAATAGAAAGAAACCCATTATCTGTGCCTTTGCGATGTGTCCTCAGGTGACCTATTTTCCTGCAGGGCGTCGGGTGTGAGGTAGTCCACGCAGCCTGTTGCTGTCTTGAAACTGTTTCCACTGGGTGCTATTTGTAATGGCTGGTGAAACTGGGAAGGTGGATGCCTGAGACAAGCACTCCAGAGCAGAGGCCCCTACAGAAAGTAAAATGTCTCCGTAAAAAGCAGTGTACGGTGTGGCACAGAGACTGGGAAGCCACCAGCTAAGCACATACCAAACGCTAGAGGAGGGACAGGGGTGCAAGAGGTGGTGGGGAGGATGCAGAATCTGACCCAGGCCCATTTCCCTGTCTCCCTAAGGAAATCGTAAAGTTGATGTGTTTATTTGAATGGGGTTTGTATTCCCCAGGCAAGGGTGATTTCCCCCAGAATAGTTCATTTAAAGAAGGCAAAAGCTGGGCGGTGCCTGTGGCTCAAGGAGTAGGGCACCGGTCCCATATGCCGGAGGTGGCGAGTTTAAACCTAGCCCTGGCCAAAAAAAAAAAAGAGGCAAAACCTAAGTGTATACAGAGCCTATGTGTTCATTTCTGGGATGACCAGAAAATGGGGGAAATGGATGGTGGATGGCTGGAGGGAGTTGAGTCGCCTTGTTTTTGTGTCCCCGATGTCCCTTGGCTCTGCAGGAGGCCACTTGGCTCTGGACACTCACACATGTTAGGAAAAAGGGTAGTCAATTTAATTGAATGGCTATTGAGTGCCATACACTGTGAAGAAAACAAAGGGAGTGTCGGTAAGGTCCCTGACCAGAAGAAGTTTCTATCTCAAGGGAAGTCCTATGTTCTTGAAATACATAGTTAACACAATGCCTGTGAATATGTACGAGGTTAAAAGACAACGTGAGTGGTGTAGGCAAGTGCTTGGACAGAAGGTGAAAACAATACAGTCCAAGGAGCCAGAGAAGAATGGGGAAGATTTGGATAAATGGAGAGGAGCTTTAGGTACTGAGAACTGCATGAACAAAGGCAGAGAGTGATTGTGACCAGCCCCACTGGTCAGGGAGAAAGCTTGTTTGGCTGGAACAAAGGATCAGGAAACCCCAAAGACCTGCTTGATGAATGAGTCTACTGAGGCCCAAGGCAGAGTCTTCCAGCTTCTCCTGCAGCCCTTACTTGCCCCTCTGTAAAGCTCAGCTATGATCACACAGAACTTTCCTCGGAAAAATGCACTGGTTGTTTATTATTCTCTATCATTGCACTGGAGGCCTTTAATAATTTATCCCAAGCTCGGAACCCGTAGCACAGTGGTTACTGCATTGCTACGTGCATTGAAGCTGGTGGTTCGAACCTGGCCCTGGCCAGCTGGGCAGTAATGACAACTACAACAACAACAACAACAAATAGCCGGGTGTTGTGGCGGTCACCAGTAGTCCCAACTGAGGCAAGAGAATCGCTTAAGCCCAAGAGTTTGAGGTTGCTATGAGCTGTGATGCCACAGCACTCTACTAAGGGTGACATAGTGAGACTCTGTCTAAAGAAAGTAAATAAATAAATAAAAATAATTTATCCCAAACCTACTTGTTCAGACTTATTCCTATTCTACCCTTTCAGGCCCACCATATCCACAGATTGTCCCTGTAGCCTTGAATATACCCTTTACTTCCCTCATCTTGTGCTTTATCTGTATGCTTTTTCTTGTTTTTGGAATGTCCTCTCTCTTCCTTCTCCATTTCTGCCCACTCATCCTTAAAAACACAGCTCAAGTGCCAGCTCATCCCCCAGCCAGATACAGTTTTCATCTGAGTTCCCACAACATTGTGTACTCAATCTCAGCACCTGGAGTTTCACACTGTATTGTGGATAATGTAGAGGCACCAGCCTTCAAAGTAGGTAGCACTAATCTGATTGCTCCTCACCACCTCCACCCCTGTCAGCCTGTTTTGAGCCACTGTCATCTCTATTCTGGCCTGCCATGATAGCTGCCTGACCCTCCCCTTTGCTTCCTTCTTGCCCTCTTCAGCCAATTCTCCCCAGAGCAGCAGGGTGATCCTTCTAAAATATAAGGTGTCACTCACCTGCTCAAAACCCTACAGTGGGTTCCCATCATGATTAGACGTTGTTCAAGACTGTGTGATGGTGAAGACCTATGTTATCTGACCCCATCTATCTCTGACACCTGCCCCTGGCTGCCTTGCTCACTCTGGCCACCCTCACTTTCTTTCTGTTTCTGGAATAAAGTCGTTTCTGCTTCAGAGCTTTTGCACTTAATGGTGCCTCTTAATGGCGTGCATTTCTCTTAGAATGTTCATGGCTCACTCCCTGACTTCATTCATGTCTCTGGTCAAAAGCTCCCTCAGAGAAGCATTCCCTGGCTACCTTATCTGGAGTAGTCCTTCCTACCAGTTACTTTTTCTCCAGAGCCATTATCACTATTTGAACCGTAATATGTTTATTTGCTTATTTAGGTTAGATACTGCCTATCACTACCCTGAGATGGGATGCTTCATAAAGTTAGGAACTTCTGTGTTTTTCACTGATGAAGAACAGTGCTTCCTCACACACAGTAGGTGCTCAATTTACTAAATTAATACATGAGTAAATCAGTGGGTGACTCTTACTCTGCTACTAAACTATATATATTCTCCTTGAGGGACAGCACCATGTTTTTTTTCTTGTTGCTTTTTGGTTTTTTAGAGACAGAGTCTCACCTTGTTGCCCTCGGTAGAGTGCTATGGCATCACAGCTCACAGCAACCTCCAGCTCTTGGGCCTAGGCGATTCTCTTGCCTCAGCCTCCCCAGCACCTGCCACAATGCCCAGCTATTTTTTTGTTGTTGTTGTTGTTTTTGTTGCAGTTTGGCCGGGGTAGGGTTCAAACCCTCCACCCTCGGTATATGGGGCTGGCGCCCTATTCACTGAGCCACAGGCGCCACTCGACAGCACCATGTTTTACACACTTGTCTTGACAAGTGAATTGCAGATTGTGCAAAGAACAGCCCCAGCTGATTTTTCACCACGAATGCAACTATACCTGTTCAAAAGACATGAGGAAATGGTCTTTACTTAAACTTTGTGCCAAGGACGACCCAGACTTCATCACCTTGATCTCCAAAAGGTCAGAACACTATTTCTCCAACTCTGGATTTCAAGTCAGTAATAGAATGTGACTTATACTTTTGGATGAAGTGGAACAATTGAGGAAATACAGAGTGTATTGCAGGTTTTAGGGGTAAGTAATATTTTCTTTCAGTTGTTTGTGTCTGTTTCATGTCATAATATAAAGTAAATGTCTTACTGTGGGCCATGGTCTAAAATCTAAAATCTTTGAAAGTTCAAGGTGCCCGTAGACATTTGTGGACTCCATGCTTATGCTCCTAGTAGTTAAATAGCCAGGATTTATTGTAGGTTGCTTTTGCGCCAGGCACTGTGTTACACTGTTCACAAACATTATCTCATACGGTCCTCATTACAGTTCTAAGAAAAGGGTGTTATTATTATTATTATTCTCATTTGACAAGAGGAGGAAACTGACGTTTGGAGGAAACTGACGTTTGGAGAAATTAACTTGCGGTAAACAGCTAAGCTGATGGCCCACTTGCAGATCTCTCCTTAGCCACTGCTCTGCAATATCTCCAGTAGCATCTATTCTTTAATTTCATATACTTAACTGAATCCCACCACTTGTTCACTATCAATAAAATAGACACTACTTATCTAGCATTCTAATGGGAGATGCTTTTTAGGTAGCAAGTAGGTACAGGGGTGAGTAGACTGTTGCCCTGCTTAGGAGTTTGAGACTCCCTGGTCTAGGTGTGTTCCCATACCTGTGCACACACACACAGAACCTGGAGAGAGCTGTAATTGTAGCTGCTCAAGAGGACTACCTGATAAGCTGTAGTTTTCATAGACCACAGGGAGGAAGATGAGAAATAAATACCCTGTCATGCCCTCTTTCTATCTTTGCTCTTCTTTCCCAGGGCCCCCCATTGACTGAACCAGGATCAAGAGATCTGTTAATGCACTCCCTAGAGGTTAACCTCTCTAGGCACAGAATAGAATGGAGCCAGTTATGTGAAGGGGCATGTGTAGAACCCCCAGTTCACCATCCTCAGTGCAGTGCAGACTAACAAGAATTCCCAAGGCCTTTGAATGCGCAGTCTTGGCTCCTGCAATACCTGACAGCTCATGACAACTCTTCACCTCTCCCTCAAGGACAAGATCTGAACAGGCCAAGTGGGGCATTGTGCAGTCTTGGGCCACACTGCAAGCCCGTCCCATCGCCCTCCCTTTCTTATTCTCTGGGCTGCCAAGTGAGGAACACCAGGCCAGAAAAAGAACTGCCCCCCCTCCACCTACCTAGGCATTTGCAGCTCTGCCAGCACTTGGGCTTCTTGTCCATGATCTAATCATGGATGAGGTCAGTAGGTTTTTATACAGGGTAAGGATTTGACTACTTGAATAGCAGAAATTTATTCCTGCCATGGTTTTTGCATATTTCAGAACTGAAACCTCCTGAGAGAAGGAAGCAGGGCAAAGAAAGGGTGTGTGTGTGTGAGAGAGAGAGAGAGAGGACAAGGGTAGAATGTCATCTTCTGAAGGTATCTTCCTGCTGCTCATACTTGACCAGGCTCTGCAGGCGAATGTGTGGCTGCAATTGTGGCTGAAATATGAATGAATGTGGTGGTGTGCAGGTGCATGAATGACTGTAAGTTTCTGTGAATGAATACATTTGTGATGAAGGGTGTATGGGAGCCCTTGCAAGCCAGGCTAGTGGTTTGCAGGTGCCTGGCTGGCTAGAAGTATACTGATTAGTATGTTTACCAAAGTCTAGGAGAGTTGGGTTGATGGGGAAAGGGGAGGAATACTCAGTTTTATTATAGCACCTCTTTTTTGCTGCTGCTGCCACTGCTGCCAACGCGGCAGCTTGAACCATTGGCAATTGCCTTGCTCTCCCTGAAGCCCCAGAGAAGAAAGTCAGGGGAAAACATGTGGTCGGTCTATCGTCAGTTGAAGGCACCTGCAGCCACCAGGAATTGTCCTTAGATAAACTCTAGTCCCATAGCCTTCTGACTAGTCTCAGTGCTCCTCAGATGAGGTTGAGTAGTAGCTGAGGTTTGATTTTCTCTGACTCTACTCCCCTGACCTACTAGCCTGGCAAGGTAGAATTATGCATATTCTGTCCTTGTCTGAATGTTGAGGATGATAAGATCTTATTCCCTTCTTTCTCCCATCCAAATTTAAGGGAATGAAAGGAAGGGCTTCATTCTTTTAGGAAGTAGTGATAAGCAAAAAATGATTAGTGGTTACAAATTCAAAGGCTGACTTTGTAGTAAAAAAATTTTTTTTCAAGCCCTCTTCATTTTAATTCATGTGATTTAAATACATTTTGGGCTCTCCTCCTTCACCCAAGACCCCCCACATCCTTTGTCATCCAAGCGGCCTCTTTGAGGACCCTTGTATACAGTGACCCTAATTAGTCCCCTCATTAATAGTCTCAGCAGGAGCCAAAGACTGGGTCAAAGAAACCAAATTCTTCTACCACCCAGAGGCACAAGTGTGGCACATTTGAGGAAGGTGAGTTAGGGAGAGAGGGTTGGGAAACATGAAATGAGGAAAATGAAGACTTAACCAAACTATTGTAAACTGCCTTCTTTGAAAATAGAAAAAAAATCTATCATCCCCCCCACCCAAAAAAAAGCCAACTTTGAAAGTGGCATATCTCACATCTCACCCATTTTGCTTCCATGGGGAGGCGCTTTGTATTCATTCACATACGTGATATATAATTTACAGGTATATATGCACAAATATGAATACTTGTGAAATAGACCCCATCAGCTACCAGATTTTTATTAAATGCAGTTTTTTATAATACAATCTAATTATCAGATTCCCTATTTAAGTCCCCCAGATTAAACCTAATCCCATTTTGGTGAGCTGCTATGCCTTTTCTGCCAAGCAGCCATGAAAGGAAGGATCATCCCAGAGTTCTTGCTTATGAATGTACTGTCTCCGCTAAGTGTGAATGCTCCAGGGCTTTGTGTTTGTATGAATGGGGGTTGCATGTGCTGGTCAAAGGCCACATGAGACACATGGGGTGGAATTATGCCTTTAAAAAAATGAATTGGAAATACAAAATAGTAAAGTGTGAATGGCATAAATCTGCCTCACGGCACCGCCTCTTTTTTATTACCCACCACCATAATAGGGCACACTTGTTTTATTAAAATTAATTTGTGGCTTTGCAAATATCAATAGATCAATATCTGTACTTGTGTTCCACCCTTCACTGGGACCAGACTGCTAAAAACAGAGAGCTGCAACACAAAAGATACTGCAGTCAGCTCAAGGCAGGGGGTTATTTTTAGATCAGAAAGAGGGGAAAGGAAAAAAAAAGAGGCAGTTCTGGGTTTTGCAATCTAATTTGGTCCCTTTTCTTAAGGAAAAAAAATCCCATCAATGGCATTTTCCATACAATCTGATTTCTGTTTGGCTTCCAGAAAAAGAAGAAGAAAGCTAGGACTGAAAATTCTGGAGTTTTATGGCTGATTCTAGCTAGTATCCTTTCTTCGCCAGGCTCCAGCTGAATTAATTTGATACTATTTTTGAAAGTCAGTGTTTCTAAGGGAGACCTAATGACGCACTGACGTCAATGCAGGTCAATAGCACACACCGCTGGAACTGGGCGTGCTACACCGAGCCAGAGCTGGAGCCTTTTCAAACAGCCCCAACTCTGCAAATATCCCAGCTTTGCAGGGGGAAAAAAGCCAGGGTTTTGTAAGCATTGAGACCCCCTACCCACCCCCACCCCCAATGTCTTTGAAACTGATGCATTCTTTCCTGGTACAAAAAAAAAAAAAGAAAAGAAAAAAGAAAATTCAAACAGATAATAATCAGGCGCACTGCAGTGCCAAAAAAAAAAAAAAAAGAAAAGAAAAAAATACCTGTCAAAGGAACCGTATGTAATCGGCACACACACATTTACGTTCGGAATGCAATACATATCATTAGGGTCTGTCTATAAATAGACCCGAGCGCGTGCATCGGGACTTAGTCCCAAACCGGGTTTTCGAACGTGGGTGATGAGTTCTTTGCTGTGAACAGTTACTCAGGAGGTGCCTGAACGTGTGAGGGTGGGAGCGTGGAAGGGGGGCTGCCTCCTCTCCTCCTTCCCTCTGGCTCCCCCCTCCTTGCTTCTCTTTCTCTCTCCCTCCCTCCCCCCTCGCCTCCCCTCTCCTCTTCTATTCCTCTCTCATTTCCTCTCTCTCTCTTCTTCTCCCTCTCTCCTTCAGCGTCCCCCCACCCTCTTTCTTTCTCTCCCCTCCGTCTGTCTCTTCCTCCCTCTCTCCCCTCCCTTTCTCTTCTCCCTCTCCCTCCAAGTCTGGCACTGAACGCGAACTGTTTTGCTTTGCTCCGGGAAGAGTGCAGACACATAACGTGAAATCCCGAGCTTTTTGCGTGGTGCATTTAAAATGCTTCCTTATTTATATTACCCTCATTCCCTCACCTCCCCCACCCCCTCACCAGTCCTTCCAAATTTCCCTAGAAATCTATGTAAAGCATGCGGAGGGGAAAACATTTGCACAAAAAAGTGAAGGAGCTCGCCAAGGTAGGTTATTCCGTGCACTGTCTTGTGTCTGGCTTTTGCAAAGTTTATGATGTCAGTTGGTGAATGTTTGGAGAAGTAGATTTGTATGATTGGCCATGATTACTGCCTTTTACATTGAACAATTATATTTGTACAAATTGCCTAGACTTCTTGGGCAGGCTTTCCTGGGGGCTTGTGTGTGTGGTTTCTGCAGGAGGCATGCCAGTTGGAAGACAGTTCTGTAGTGTTAAACGGGAGAGGGGATGTTGTCTTGGCTCCCCCCACCCTAATGTTTTGTGGCGTGGGGGTGGAAGGGTGGGGGGGTTCTATAGTGGGCAAGTGCTTATTCCACTTTGCCATATTTGGGGTTGATTCTCATTCACTAAGTGTCTTTATTCTTGTAATTATTTGGCACATGAAAATTTAGTTCCAAAAAGGCTTCATAAAGTCAGAGCAAAGTGGGGAGTGTGGGAGAGATAAAGAGGGTCAGGGCATGGTGGTGGTGATGGTAGTGGTAACATTTCTTGCATAGAGGATTTAATCTTCTCTCTTCCCACTAGTTGGAGAAAATGCTAAGTCTTTAGTGAGTGTAAGCAAAAAAATTTTGTTAAAAAATGTTCTTAGTAGGTAAAATGGAATTTAAAAAGGAAAAACACTGTTTCCATTGCAAGAGCAAAAACTGCTACAGCTTGCAACCACCTGTAGAGGGAAATCTTTATGCATGATGTCTTAGGGTGGTTGTGTGGAAGAAAACCGCCTGAAAAGGCGCCTGGCAAAGTTTGCAGCAGGAAGGCAAAAGCGGCTGGGTGCTGCAGGGTGAAAGGTTAAATCTCAAAGGCTGGCTGCTCAGCCAGGGTCTCGGGTCTGGGGAGATGCAAGGTTGTGCTCTGTGCTTTGGTGGGCTGAGCTTAAGGTGGAGAAGCTAAATGGGGGAGGGGCCTTGCAGAGTACAAGTGGGTAGTGGGGGAGTCTATTACAGAGTGGGGGGGGGCGGCATTCTGTGAGGTTAGGGATTGTGTGCTGCCTGGTGCCATGTGGTGGGAGGTCAGAGGCCGGTTTTTCCCGTAGGGCTCTGGTCCTCCCTGCTGCTGCACAAATCGAGGTGGTTATCAACAAGTGTTTCTCCTGAGAAGATTAGTTTTGACAGGAACTTCAAGGGTTTTTTTAATCTGGGTAAATCCACCAGAGCTTTATTGTGTGTAACAGAGAGAGTCATTCTTTGTTAGGAAGGAGCTTCAGGAAGAGAGGTGGGTGGAAGGAGAGAGGGGGGCTTTTGAACATTGGCCATTTGACCTTGGGGCTAGAGTTCAAATCCTCCAGAGGGCTGAAAAGGCTGAAAAGGTATCTTTATCCCTTCTCCCGCCCCCACATCTTTCATCCAGAGCTTTATGTTTAATGGGGAAAATTCAGTGCCTGGTGTTGGCCAAACCTCGTCAATGGGAATTCCATGTGTCTGAGAGCAGGATTTTTTTTTTTTTTTTAATCTAGGGAAGCAGGCGGCACTCTCAGCTGTAGTACTGTAATTTTTTTTCCCTGCAAATGATCTTCTAGGAAAGCTGAATCACCTCCTCTCTGAAGAGCAGCCATCTCAGGGAGGTGGAACACAAAGTGGGGGAGGGAATACCCCCCCTTATGGTCCTTAAATATAGATGCAGGGGAACCATTTGAATGTCTGGTTAAAATGAACTTGGAGATTCGGGGATGATAAAAGACCAGAGTTCTTTGGACTAGAAGACCGCCTGAGTGAAGATATGATTTTGAAGGAATAAGTTAGTGACTTTTTTTTCCTGGAGGGCTGGCCAGGTGGTCACCATGACAAGAGAATCTGAGCAGGGATTCCATGCCGAGAGGTTTACGAGAGAGTGCTTGGAAGTTAGAATTGGCATGGTGGTGCCACAGCCTCCTCCTGGAATGAGGATAACCAGAAGGCAACAAGTACAGATGAACGTGGAAATGGGAGGTGAACTGAGGGTACAGACCAGCACTGTCTAGCTAAAGAGAGCAGAGTGGATGGTGAATCCATCCTTAGAAATTTTTGATGGGAAGTAAAACCAGGCCTGTTTGCCTGATACCCAATCATCCACATCAATGAAGGTCCTGCTTCATCCCGTTTTGGCCAATAAAAGAAGGGGAATCATCTTTCACAGTCTACAAGGCTTTGGGTTCCTTGTAATGCTCTTCTCCCATGGAAATGGTTTCTGTTCTTAAGTATTTGTCTCCTTTGGATATAAACCAAGAGGAAAATTGTTACAAGAAAAAAGTCTGGTCCTAGAAATACCGCCATGTCCTCCATAGGTCCTCCAAACCCATCAGTATCTCCCTCTGCTTCCAGCTGTGGTCTCTTGAGTACCATGTTCCAGGACACCAGCCTGTATATACTCTTTGCCACCTTTTTCACCCTTATAGTGTTTTGTGTCCATCAGCCCCCTGAGATCCATGTAAAAGGTCATCTCCATCAGCTTTTACCAGATGTCCAAGTCCACGTCATATCAGACGCATGTGCAGTGTATGAGCCTATGTGGGTGCAAACACCACAACAGTATGCTTGTGGGTCCTCAGGGGTACCCACTATACATGAGTTCACCAGCATCAAAGAGAACAGACCATCGTCTTCTCTGTTCCTCTCTGTCAAGTCTGAAGATGCCAATCGAAAAATGCCACATCCAATTTAGGGGTGGATCTGACATCCCTGAGTGTATGTGGTGAACCTGAATTTGCCTTGGGTTTCCTCATATTCATTCAGGAGTGTCAGTTGCCCCTACATACAACATTGGAAAGCCTTATGGTAGACAGATGTCAACCCATTTATGCGAAGAATGAAGTCAACTTTTCTCTCCACCAGCTTGGATGACCCCTGATGCTTCTCCTTTTTCTGAAAAGAAAAACCAGACATAGAGCCAGCTATGTAATTTGTGGGGCCCAGTACATGAAAATGTAGAGCCCCTTGTTCCAAAAGCAGGGGAAAAAAGTACTGTTAAAGGTCCAAAAATATAAAGCTCTTCCCTTTCTTCCATGGTCTCTCTCTAGACTTGTGACGTTTTTTGTTTGCTGTTTAATGTTGTGCTAAATAAAAGTTAAAATTTTACATTTTTAGCATGAATTTTATCATTAATCATTTTATTGTGCAATGCCAGTGGTAAATGTAAATACAAGAGCATTGAACTCACGGGTAGAATCAACAAAATTAAACAATTCTTATTTCATAGATTGTATGTGAATAGGTATTTCGTTCTTACCAGAACAATGAAAATGTTGAACCAAATGAACTCAGCTGTTTTTACTCCACTTCTTAAAACATGTTCTACCAGCTCCATCTACCTATGGCTTGCTGTTGAGTAGGGAGAGAATGAAAAGAGCAGGAGTCTAGCAAGGTGGCTCATGTCTGTAATCCTAGCACTATACAAGGCAAGAGGATTGCTAGTGGCCAGAAGTTTGAGACCAGCCTGAGTAAGAATGAGACTTCATCTCTACTAAAAATAGAAACGTTAGCCAGGCGTCATGGTGTGCACCTGTAGTCCCAGCTACTCAGGAGGCTGAGGCAGAAGAATTGCCTGAGCCCAGGTGTTTGAGGTTGCAGTGAGCTATGATGACACCATTGCACACTTGCCCAAGTGACAGAGCAAGACTCTATCTCAAAAAAAAAAAAAAAAAGAGCTGTGGAAAGAACACAAGAAAGAAGTGAAATGCTTGGTCATTCGTGTTTCTTAGAACCCCACTGCCACCTTTCTGCATTTGAGCACCTGGTTCATACAGAAAGCATGACCTGTCCGTACGGTCAGTGTCCCCATTTACTCATAGACTTACACTCAGTCTCACGGAGCTCCCACTGGAGTTCTGTACTCATGGGGCACTGCCAACACCACGAGACAGCAAGGATGGATGGGCGCTGGTATTCTTTATTGTGCTAGAGACATCATTTACAAAACACACATTCAAGATAACAGTAAATCTTAAACTAAGCATGGAGCCCTTCTGAGTACAGGACCTTACACAGGTTGCATGTTTCCGAAGCCAGCCTGAACAGGAGAACCCCATTGTTCATCTCCCTTGATCAAGTGAATAATAATCCCATCTGCAGTGAAAAAACCTCTACTGCCTCCATTTTTGATCCATTGAGAGTTTCTTCTCCAACCAAGTCCCACTCTGCGAGAGGTTCTACCCCTTCCTGGTGACAGTGTCACAACTGTGAAGAGAAAATTCATCTGCTGATCTTTTCTGGGTCCGCTGAAGCCTTGGGTTAGAGCCCAGACCTCAGAAATGAAGCACTGGCTCCAATCCCCACCTACCACTTTCAAGCTGAGTTCCATCAGGCAGATCTGTACTTAGGTTTCACGATCTAAAATTATTAATAATAATAGCTTGCTTCATGAAAACTGTGCTGATTATTTAATGCTTATTAATTATGATTTATCTCATCACTGCTTTGAAGTTTATCCAAGGATCCCCTGGCCCAGAATAACAGGTTCTCAGAAATTACTTTGGCAATAAATAGAATTGATGTTGATGTGGAAGAAGTAGGGCTTGGGGCTTAAAGAGTCCAGGGAAAGACAGTCCTATATTCCTGATAGACCCAATAAAAAGGGAACTTTTCCTTCCTTCATCAACTGCCTTCCTGCTCTTTACCTGCTAAAGAGAAAAGCTAGGGGACATCTCAGAGACGAGAAGTGGACTGGGGTGGAAATAAGATAGCATTAAAAATGCATCCAACCAAAAGAAGGAAGATACCATTGACCTTCCATTATTGGTTCAGGGACTTTGAGGATTGAGTTTTTCAAGCTTTCCTTCTTGTCTGGTCTTTTGGGTAAAATATATAGCTTGGTCTAAACTGAGAGTACCTAAAAAAAAAAAAAAAAAAAGAGGAAAAGGAATTGCTCTTGTTTATTCCTTTACGTAACTTTTACTAGCCTTGGCAGCTGTTGCAGTGACAGGCTAGTTAGTGGACTGAAAGACTAATCAATGAATAATTATTTACTGTTCATGATTGAGGCTAGCACAGTGCTTGACCCATAGTAAGCCTAATAAACATTAGTGTACTCTGAGTATGTCTCCTTATTGCGACAATATGTTATAGTGATAGAGCCATGGATTTGGCATCAAACTACGTAGGTTTAGGCAATCAAATAGATGTATAATCTTGGGCAAATTGTTTAGCTTCTTTGTGAACTGCTCACCTCACCTGAACAAGGAGAGTATTCGCATCATAATGCCTACCCCACAGGGTTATTTTGAGAATGAAAAGAGAAATGAGATGGCTCATCACAAAAGCATGTTAGATACATATGTGAAATGTGTTTGTGCATATGTGTGTGCACAAAGGCAGATATTAAATTTTTTTTAAAATCGGGCTTTCATCTCTTTCCCATGCTACTAAGCAACAGACGTAAGTGTAGGCCTCTGATAGGCTGGATTGCGTCCTCAGTACAGTATAAACAGTAAATAGTTCAGGTTTTGCAGCTCAACAGAACTGGGTTCAAATCTTGGCTCCTATATTTAGTTTGGTTATGTGACTTTTGATAAGTTATTTAAACATCTAAGCATGTTTCTTGACACTTATTGGATACTACCTCAAAGAGTTACTATGATGATTTGTTAAATTGATATTTGCAAAGGACTTGACACAGTTCCTAGCACATACCAAGTATCTAATATATTACTTTTACCTTTTATTGTCACTGTTATACCTTTGGCCATTAGTGGGCCCAGGGAAACACCAGGAAAGTGACTTGGGAACATCTCCTCATGAGGCATATACCTCTTTTACTTGGATAGATTCTTTTCTGAAATTAGCAGAGTCATTCTTAGACCTTTCCACATACAAAGGTCTCCTCTTGAGAGATCTGGATACAATCTCTTGTTCTCATACCCTACTGCAGCCAAAGGGCTGGCTGTCCATTGACCTGACCAAGCAAGGGACAGGCCTGGGCTACTTCCCTGGAGAATTTGCTTCAGCTCAGAGTTCACTAACTGTTTTATCTCAGCAGTCCCCACGCCTGAAAAAGGAGACATTCAGGTAAGAAAAAAAAAAAAGACATTTAGTCAGTGCTTAGTATGGGTGTGGGAAGGTCATCTGCATTTGACTCACAGGAGCCTAGAGTCAAGACTTGAGTCTTCTCTCCACTAAGGCAGATGTTCCAAGTTCTCCTTGGATACTATGGTAGGCCCTCAGTGATTCCCTGGAGGAAAGTATTACTATCTACTCCTCATCCAGATCCTCAGTTTCAATGACCTCACTCCCTAATAGAAGACAGAACGAAGTAGTCCCTATGATCTCTTTAAAATGGGAAACTAGTAGCCAGGCACGGTGGCTCACACTTGTAATCCTAGCACTCTGAAGGCCAAGGCAACTGCATCGCTTGAGCTCATGAGTTTAAGACCAGCCTGAGTGAGACCTCGTCTCTACTAAAAATAAAAAAAACAATGGGATGTTGTGGCCTCCACCTGTAGTCTCATCTACTTAGGAGGCTGAGGCAAGACGATCACTTGAGCCCAAGAAACTGAGGTTGCTGTGAGCTATGACACTCTGGCACTCTACCCAGGGTAACAGAGTGAGACTTTGTCTCAAAAACAAAAAAATAAAAAATAAATAAAATAGCAAATACAGTTTTCATAGCAAATACATCCCATTCAATACAGCACCAAGAAAGGTCCAACCCAACAAAAATCAGAAGAGCCTGTGAGAGTGTGTGCCCTTGAAGGGCAGCAAAACTCACCTGCCTTTCTCCTCCACAGCCTCCTGATTTAGGCCTGGCACTCCCCGTGCATCAAACCTGGGAGCAGCAGAAATAGCAGTGCAAATTGGCAGATAATACATAAAATAAAATAAAATGGGAAACTCAATAAAAAATTTCCAGAAGGTTTAACAGATAGAAGGTCAAACACTAGGTTCTAAGGTTATACCAGTAACTAAAACACGAATGCTGCTTGCCACCATGACACTCAAAGTCCAGAGGGTGAAAAAGACCTTGAACGGTCCACATTCTTCTTTGGTGAGACCCTTACCGACCCTGTATTCTTGCACAATGATAAAGCCCTTTCACAAACAGTAAGCCACCATAGTCTCCCTTTTTCTAGTCCAAACTTATCTGTCTTATGTCCTATTCTATTAAGAATCCTTTCATTCACAAACCTATGTGAGTGTGTTAATTGTTATTGATGTACCAATTGCAAAAGAAGTATAAGTTCTATCCATTAAGATCCAGATTTTTAGTTGCAGAGACCCTTGGTAATATTTATGAAGGAAACCAGGCTTTTGTGGCCCTTCATTCTGTTAGAGCCTATGGATTGATGATGTTAGGGTTTGTGGGTTGCCGAACTACAGACTTAACCCTGACCACCACATCTTGAGTAGAGAACCACAGAGCCAGAGATAACCTGCTGTATAGAGAGTAGCTACAACTTAATCTCAGTCTGGAACAAGATTTAGGATCCCAACTCACTAAAAGGTTATTTGCTTCTACTTGTTTTCTATATTTGCATGGATTTGGAAAACAGAAATTGTTCAAGGAGCTGATGAAAGGGACAAGGGAAGATCAAAATAGCCACTATCCTTCCCTGAAAACTGCTTTAGCCACTCCATGAAAGCAAAGGAGTTTCTCTTACTCTATACTAACTTGCTGGTTTTTAAGCTCTCAAGTTTTTAAAATCCACCTATATTGTGCAAGCTGCAGCATGTTGAAGGCTGATCCCTGGTGAGGGCATGGTGCTTTTCTCTCAGGACCTAAAAGAAAACTGGACCACAAATCCCTAATCAGAATGATGCCTTCCTGTGCATCTGCCATAGACCCTATCAAAACGTTAGTAATTCTGAGTTACAATCCAGACCAAAGTTGTGTTTTGGTTTGTAACCTAACATTACTATTCCCAATCAATTGGAACCAATCAATTTACTAAAACCGGTGGTCGAGAACAACAAGTAATTCCATGAATCAGACAGAACTTTTGGTGACAGCCCTAGAGATGAGGCAATGAGGAGAGGCCAGAATGGGCCTACGCCCAAGTCTTCTCTTCTTCCTGGAATCAGTGTTTGCAAGGCTTTTTCAGGCAGTAGCTCCTTCATTGTTTCTCTTCCATGTCACCTGAAGTCCATCTTCTCACTGGAGAGCTTCCATCTGTTGACTTTAGGAAGTGAAGGATTATTAAGCAGTTCCTTGAGGACTTGACAGCAGGGTCTTTGTCATCTGTGATTAAGGCGAGTTACCTCCTGTGAAGTTATCTGTGCGTGTACAGCTTTCCCTAAGAAGCCCAAGTCCAAAGGAGCCAAATGCTTACCCTTAACCAGACGTGGATGAACAGAACCCAGAAAACTTACAAATAAGAGCAGATGGAGTGATGGCTTATAGCTGCTGGTCACATCCATTATCTGGCCAGGGGCAGTGGCTCACACCTGTAATCGCAGCACTTTGGGAGGCTGAAGTGGGAGAATCACGTGAGGCCAGGAATTTGAGGCCAGTCAGGACACTAGAGTGAGACCTCATCTTTATCAAAAAAAATGTTTTTAATTAGCTAAGCACAGTGGTGCATACCTGAAGTCCTAGCTACTTGGGAGGCTGAGGCAGGAGGATCTCTTGGAGAGTTAGAGATTACAGTGAACTATGATCACTGTCAAGTCTTCCAGCTCATTCCCATATTGTAGAAGTCCAGTGCATTTTCAAAGCTGTGATGAAGTCCCTTTTGTTCTGCATGGTGTGACCATCTTGGAGAGGAAAAGGGAGGTAAAATGTTTTATTCTGGAGGTAATATTTTTCCTTCTGAGATGGGATACACTTGCTCTACAGGAATGAGACCATGGAATGAGAAGGGACATAACATGCTTCCAGTGGTGCTGCTTGGGGCTTAACAAAGTGTGCCCTACTGCTCAGGTTCCCCTGATCCTTTAAAACTTCTCCCAATGGTAAATGGAACTCCATTCTTGTTTCTTCTGGAGAACCCAGCCATGGCTCAAGAAGGCGCAGCCCTACATATCAGAATACCAGCTACTACACTTAATAGCTGTGTTTAACTTGTGGACAAGTTATTTAACCTCTCTATGCCTGTTTGTCAACTTGAAAATGGAAATTGTAATAGGAAGTGTTCCATTAAGTTGTCATAAGGATTGAGTGGGATAATGTATACATACCATACCTCTTAGGATAGTACTTGAAGTTAGTAAATACAGTACCCAGTAGATATTGTTACTCTTGATATCATACCAGCAGAAAAGGGAAGCATAGCTCTCATCATTCTTAGCCTTCCTAGATGGCAAGACTTTGCCTTATTCTGGATTCCTTCTGGCTGTGTATCATGTTTTGAGTGGGTGAGGCACAGATCCTCTTGAGTACCCTACAAGAAACGAGGCCACTGTTAATCAAAATGAGGCAGTGAACAAATGTTAATTGTAAGAAAGACCAGAAAGATCTCCCATCATCTCTTGAGGCTCCTACTATTGCATAGATTAACTGTGAGCCTAAAAATAGACGTGAAAAAAAAGGTCTGTGCACTGACAGGTGAGTGGACTGATTGACCTAAGGAATCTAATTAGGGAAGGAACTGTGGAAAAGCTTTGTTCAGAATCTTCGTAGAGAATACCTTGCCACCTTTTGACAGCCATGCTAGGTCTTTTATCTAAGAAGGATTTGGTTTATCGGACATGTGCTTTTAAAGGCTCCTGAGAGCAAGCTATGACCATTTCCTTTACTCTTCTGCTGTTAAATGGGATACACTGCCAGCCTGATGCAAATCTTTCTGGGAGTGGAGTGATGTCTAGGCTCCCCAACTCTTTAATAACAAGTTTATAGAAAGGTCCTTTAGTGGCTGTGAGTTAAGCTAGAACATATGCAAAATACCATGGGCAAGAGAAGTATTAGCTTCGGCCTCAGCCCCAGATCTCATGGGATCAGTCCCAGCAAGAACTAGTCTTTCTATTCCAACTTGGAAATGGATCCCAAGAGTTGGACTTCAGCATGGGACTCAAGATGTCTCTAAAGTTCAGGAACACTTGGGTTATATGAAGGCAGGACAGTGTCCAGGTCCTCTACTGAGAGCTTCAGTTTTCTCTAAGTAAAAGGTTTCTAGTGGAGAAAAACGTTTGTGGTCTCTGGGGAGAGATTTGTTTTGGAGAGAAACGAAGGGAATGTGTACCAGAGAAAGGTTTTACTCTGGAGCTCCCTCTACTGGCCCTTTGATAGAAATGCCATAGCCGTTACTCTGCCCTGCCCTGAGGGCATCAATGTGAACTGTCTGAGCCTCTTGGTACTTTGAAGCAAGGAGAAAGCAGTTGTCCTGAGCCACCAGGCAAGATGAAACTCCGGATGTTGTCTTATTCTGCCTCCTTTATAATTTCATCTAATACTTATTGGGTGCCAACACAGTGCTAAGCATTGTATTTGCATTATTTCATTTAAAACTTAACCATAAACCTGTGTGGCGTGATTTTGCAAATGAGGCAGGTGAGACCCAAAGAGATAAGTTTTTTTTTTTGTCACCAGAAACCACACCCCCTTAGTGACCCGCATCATCCTTATGATGATTCTGAGTGACAATTCAAGAGAAGCAAGAACCAAGGAACAATGTGAGATTGGAGGTGGAAGGTGTTCTAAATCACCTAATATAAATAGGTTGTTCTGGTTCTGAAATTGCTCCATAAACTTCCTGGGCCCTAGATAATTTCACTTCTTTTTTTTTTTTAATGCAGCTTATGAGGCAATTAATTACAGGACAATGCTTGTCCAATCTGCACTCTCACTGTGATACCCAGGCAAAAGAAAGCAGAGTAACTACCACAGTGACTAAGGAGAATTTCCATTACGGAGATGATGCCTTTTTAAATTTGTGGAACATGTTCACACCTATTTTTCTAAAAATAAAATCCCGTGATGTAGGGAGGGCATGTAGCAGCGCACAGCACATTTTATAGGTTGAGAGCTTAAGAAACTGAGGAACTGGTTCCAGTTCCCATTTTGATCAGGGGCAAACAGGAGAATCAAGACCAGAAGTGTCACTCTCATCAGGCTAACTTCTGACTTCACTGTTGGTGTTGGTTGTAACAAAGGTCTAAGTTGGGCTTTTTAATTACAGAAAATATTGTATCCTTACATCTATGTGTTTTACCTATAGATTCTTTCCTGAGTTGCTCCTTTTCCTGTTTTGGGTTGGTTCTTCACTGAACTCCCTTGTTATGGAGCCGTTTGGGAATTAGGCCTTACAAAGCTACTCATCTTTTCACTGTTGTTCTCTTGCCAGTCCTTATTTTAAAGATATCTGGGTTCCTGGGAGAACCCCAAATATTATTTCAATTCTCCTGTACTATAAGAAAATGTAACCTTTTCACTTTACCGAGAACCTCAAAGCATTTCCATATTGGTTTTTCTTGGGGATTTGAGCTATGGGTAAGTAACAGGATTCCTGTTCCTGCATGAGGTGGGGTGCTGGTCTTCAGTTTTACTGCCAATGTGTCTCTAAGTCCACATAGTGCGATGGTGGCTATACCAGATATTACTCAGCTCCCTGACCCCCTCGCTAGGACCTCCCTCTAGCTGTCCCTTCCTCTGAAGGCAGAATGATGTCACAAAGGGATCAGAACAGTCCCTGCTGATAACAAGCAGACTTCCTCCAGTGCCTCCTGAGTGATTGATTGGGTTGTCACTGTCTTAAACAGAGTGGCTGGGTTAAAAACATTTGTCCATGATGTAACCTCCTGGCCCTCAGCTATGAGTGGAAGCAGCTCTTTCTGGTTTGACCCATTAATACCACAAATTCCACTTTGCCAGAAATGTGACTTCTTGATGAACAGTCAGTCAAAACCTGCCAATTTGGAGTGAACTCTTATTTGGACACCTGCTGGTAAGACTGACCATCCCTTTGCTCAACTGTAGCCTTGAGCATCTACTCCCATCCCCGAGAAAGCCAAAACATAGCCCCTGCAGAGCGGGAGGGGAGAGCCAGGAATGAACGCTCCCAGGGAATTGTGAGTGATGAAATGTGGATTGCTGACCCCACGTCCCTTTCCTCTTGCTTGTTGTAGGAGCGCCAACGACCAAGAGGAGACCAGATGAGTTTTCAAAGCAGTCCTCCCACACCCAGGACACACCTCATCCTTTGCTTCCTGCTTTCTGCAATGTTGCTGCTCACGTTCATCTTCCTGCTAACCCTTGCCATAATTACCCCTTCCTGAGCACCATTAGCTTCTCCATTCACCACCCACTCAGCTCCTTCTCTGAGGTGCCCCTCTTACGGGCAGTGGCTTTAGACTCTCTGTTTGGCGAGTTCCCCTTTAAGTTATATCCAGATGCCTGCCATTAGCTTCCCTTTCTCCTATCTTTGCCTTGTGCCAAACTCAGCCCAATGCTCAGCCCCCTAAATCAAGAAACCCACAGCAAATCCTACTTCTTCCAAAATGAAGTTACAAGACAGTCTACCCGAACTGTTACCCTCTGTGAAGGGACCCAAGGTACCTTGAAAACAGATGGAAAAACCAGAAATCCCTTAATCCCAGTCAGATATAGTGAAAGAACTTACTCATGACTGTTGGGACTGATTGAGAATATAGAGGTAGGAGGAGGAGAACGAACCTCAAAATTGTATTACCCCTAAATACAGGATGGAATCATTTAGTTGTTTTTTTTTTCTCCAATTAAATTTGCATTTCATTCACCACATTGCAATGGCTTCACTCTAAACATTTTCATTCAAGACCCAAGGCTTTTCTTCATGGGTCCTGAGCCACAGGTTCCTGGATGGTGAGGTAAGTGGCATCTGCCAGCACTGTTAAGGGTAAAAAAAAAAAAAAAAAAAACATGCTGATGAGTCAGATCCACCCTGTTAGGCCCTAAGATTTGTTCTATTGGTCCCTTTTGGCTCAAATGTCCTTCAGGGATCCCCAGCCCTGCCATCGGTGTTAGTCCAGCCTCACAATGCTAATCTAGACTCTGCAAAACAAAACAGACCCTGAGAATTGACCAAACCAGGGTTTATTGATGTCATAGCATTTTCTTTCTCAACCACGATCACTACAGAAAGGTGCCTCTCTGAAAATCCACCGTACTTAGAAAGTGTACTGATCCCCCTCCCCTTTTCTATCTACCATTATGGATAAACTAGGACTGATGAAAGATCCCAGGTTTTCACATGTGAGCTGAAGGTCTTTCCTTTCATGACAAGACTCAGATCCAGTTCATTATTTAATAGCTTTGCTAATAAGTACAAAAGACAGACCAACCCAGCACCTATGGTCAGTCCATGATTCCTCTATACATGATTCCTCTATAAGTGTGATTCCTCATCTACACTTATTGGATGAGGAATTAAGGAAATGCAATCCCCATTCTTTACTCTTGGCCAGTCAGATTTGTAATGATCCAAGCCCAGTATATCAGCAGCCAATGGCAAGACTGCTTTAATAGTGAATAGATGAAGGGTTCTGCTAATTCAGGCCCACTGTATCCCTAAGAGTTCACAGCTGAGCTCTCTCTGCCTGATGAATTCAGGTGGAGTAGACAATTGTCCATCAATCACAAGATGAAGGTTAACCTCACACAGGTATTCTAAGCATCACTTAGATCATTCTTTTTGTGCTATGGTCCATGCTTTTCAAGCTCTGACACTTTTTCAGTTGACCTCTGCTAAACTAAAGTACCCTGCAATCCTGATCCCCATGCCAGCTGTCCCTGCAGCTTCAGACGCCTGTCATGTGCTTGCTGTGGCTTCTTTGTCTTTGCTTAGAACCTCATCATGAAACTTACTTAGATATTCCTGGGTGACTCCTAGGTCCTTATTCTCCCAAATATGCAAGGGGCGAGCTAAACTGTCATCTGGCTCTGGAAGGTGTTCCCTGACTAGAATTGTTGGTGGGGTGGGGGAGGCTGGGGCATTTGCCAGAGTATGCTCCTCCATGGTGGAGCTGTACAAAGAATGGATTTTGTCTTAACTGTTTTGAAGTTGAACAATGTAACTACTTTCAGGTGAACAGAGACTTGGAATTATTTTGAGTTGCTGATGGCAACCAATAAAAGGGGGGCGTGGCTTTCCTCTAGCTTTGACTGGTCCTTAAAATTTTTACCCTCAAACCTTCAAATATGCTGGCTTCTAAGAAGCGTTTTCCAAGATTGAATGTACTTCTTGATCAGGGTAAGTGATGAAAACGCGTATTTACCAGGGGAAGAGGGTCGTGGAATAGCTTGTGTTATGCATGCCATGGCTTATCTATCCCCTCCACCATGCTAAGAACCCAGTCTTTAAAGTTTTCCAAATCAGGAAAATAACCACAGGTGCCAGTTTTTAAAGGACTGAAAGAAAAATGAGGATGACCAGCTAACTGAAGGGGCAGACCTGCTTCTGTTCTCACCTTAAGACAGCCAACTTTCTTAGAAGACCAGGTCAGGGAGTTCCTAACTTCTCCCTCACACCACCCAAGGGGCTTCCTCAGTGAGAGTAGAAATGTGGCTGGATTCAGCAGCCTGAATGGAGATCAAGGACATCAATAGCCTTCACTGCATCTCCACCTCAAACTGGCTGGTTCCAGACGATTTCCTGAGTTTTGGATGAGGCTGAACTAGATGGGGCTTTCCTTGAAATACGATGAAGGAATGTCTTCTCCTAGGCAGATTGCCGTGAGCAGGGGGCATGTATTATTCTTTAGGA
Organism: Nycticebus coucang; assembly: GCF_027406575.1. Classification (NCBI taxonomy): domain Eukaryota; kingdom Metazoa; phylum Chordata; class Mammalia; order Primates; family Lorisidae; genus Nycticebus; species Nycticebus coucang. The sequence goes on along the minus strand of NC_069793.1, from coordinate 22,042,138 downwards.
GGAATAAATCAGTTATTCCTCCTAAAGAATAAAAGTGTTTGAGAAAGTTCCAGATACTTCCAACTGAAAATCAGGCTACAACTGGAATAGTAAAATCAGAGGTTGGAATAGAGGCAACATGATGGAGTTGTGTGGGCATGAGTGTTAGAGCCACAAAGACATGAATATGATCATGTAGTTTTACAAACTCAAGGACTAAGACTTGTAAACAAGTTGCTTAAACTTCCTGGTCTACATTTCCTCAGCTTTCAAATAGGAAAAATAATACCATTGTTTTCAGAGTGATTTCCGTGCTCAACAACTCTATAGGGTAGGTACCATTATTATAACAACATCTATAGAATTGCCTTAAACAAGGACATTTATGTAAAAATGTCCAGCACAGTATCTGGCATATAGTTGGTGCTTGAAAACTATTGGTTTCTTCTCCCTCCCTTTTCCTTGGGCCAAAATAGTTGGGCTTACTGATGAAGACACCTTCAAGCAAAGAAATCCCCCTTTCCCAGACTTTCTCCCTGATAGATTCCCCTTGGTTCATTTCCTGGGTGCTGGGCTTTTGTCCTCCTCCAAATCCAGTACTTCACCTACTGGCATTTTTCTTGGTGTTTGGAGAGAAGACAACAGGCACAGACAGGACATTTCTGGGCTCTACTGACCTTGAAAGAGAAGAGACTCAGTTGTTTTCAAGGGCTGTGTGACAAGCAGCCTATTCTCACGGGCCCTCTGGGGGAGCATTAGGGGAAACGAGTCCTCTTCGTGCATGGGACGCCTAGGAATAGGCTGGAAACTCAGAAGGCAGTTTTCATCAGTCTATTAATTACCTGGGTCTTTAGTTTGACTGCCCAGACAGGAATTGGGCACCACCATGCTTGGTAAAGGATGGTGGGACAGCTCAGGTCACCAGCTCCAGCCCAGATATGCACCAAAAGACCTGACTGAGGAGTAGGGAAAATGTAGATGCTGGCTGTGAAGAACTGTCTTTCTGCAAATATTTCTGCTGAATTTCCTACCCTTGTTTATTCACTCTAAACCAGTCAGCTTGATTACTGTAGCAGCTGAATTTCCTAGCCCTGTTCATTCACTCTAAACCAGTCAGCTTGATTACTGTAGCAAGGCAGGAACAAGGCAGAGAGGCGCCCTCTTCTGGGAGGGAGGAGCAAAGACACTGACTCCACCATGCAGCTGGAGTTAGATTAATTTTGTCTGCTGCCCTCGAAGAGCCTGAGTACATTTCTTCCATTTCCAACTCTATTTTTTAGAGCTAGTTTCAGGGTCTGCTTAAAGGTGTTAGCGATATTAAATGATTCTGTCTTGGTCTCAACATCAGACACTATAACATCCAGCCACCAAATACAACATACAAAGCAGGTAACATTCTAAATTGCCTTTTCTCTAGATGGTTTGTGTAGTCCACATAGAAACTGCATAGCTTCTGGGAAAGTGCCCACATGAGTTTAATCTTAACCTAATCTCATGTCTAAAAACATACCTACTCTGTGCTTTTAAAAACATGCTTAGCCTGACATTTTTATTAATCCAAGAAGACTTCATTGAAATGCTGCTTGCATTTCCTGTCTTTCCTTTTCATTGGGGTACATCTGATGACCCCATATGATAAACTATCTTCAGTGCAAGAACCAGGGCTGCTTCCCTCTCACTGATATTTCTCCTGACTGCAGTCGCATTCTCACATACATACGTACATGCATTTGTGGAGCTAAAAATAAACAGCTGCTGATGGGCTGCCAGAGGGTGTCCTCTGTCTGGAGCAGACGTCCTCTCTCTCCCTTTCGTAAGCATGGCTCAAGCCACAGACAGAAATTGAGGGTGCTGGACAAGTTTAAACTTAAATCAAAATCTCCAAGGCCAAGTACACAAGCTGAGAGGAACCACAGAAGGAGGGGATACAGGCTGCGCCCCATGATCATTCTCTCCCAGACCTCGTACCTCAGATCCAGGTGGTAACCTCCATAAAATGGTTTGCTGGCATCAAGGAAAACCATTGTCAGGGAAAAGTTGACAGAGTTAAGAAAAGAGAGAAACCATGCATCCAGTCACAACTGTCAATAGCTGTCTGCTTTCCATCTTTCCCCTTCTCTTGGCAGAGGTTATGCCACCTGGGTCTGGCCAGCTAGGAGGATTTGGGGAGGGTGATTTATGTGCATGTGGTTTTGTCTAGCTCTTCCAATCTGCAAGAATTCCCCCACACACACACATCACTCCATCAATAAATAAACCCTTTGTCATGCTGAGGTGTGGCATTTCTTCTGCTGAGAACCTCAGATTCAGACACATCTTATACACCCTGAGACACACACACACACACACAGACACACAGACACACAGACTTTGCCACCCTCACAAAGCAAGCTCCATTCAAATTGGTTTAAAAATAGCACGAATCCATTGAGCTCATTTTTCAGAGATGTTATTTTAAGTAGAAAAAGATCTCTTGGTCTTTGAGAAGGAGAAAGAGGAAACGTCACCTCGCCTTAGAAAGTCCTGATAATGTCGCTGGGGACTAAGCATTTGCAGTCTTTGTTGAATTTTCTCCTCCTCCTCCCATTCAGCAAAAGTTGTTTATTTGCTAATAATGCCCTGCCCTCTGGGTATTTATAGAGGTGGGTTTCCTCTTTGGGTGGCCAGAAGCGGGAGAAGCTGCCGCAGCAAGCAAGCCCCGACCCTCCCCTCTGGGCGCTCTCCACTGCCAGCACTGCCTCTGTGGAGGCCAGTGGATTTGTGAATCAGCTTCTCCCTTCCCCCACACAGGGGAGCCCGGACACGGCTGCTGGCCATTTGCAAAGAGCTGTGTGTATGTGTTTAATCGCAGGTTCATTTGTTCCTGGTCTGGGAGTGTGTCCATCTCTCTGTAACTCGGATCACTGCTCTCTGGGAAGCTGTTGCTGGCTGATTCCGTGGGAGACCAAGCAGGATGCGTGGGCGCAGGAAACAGAAGAAGGGAAAAAAGGAGGGAGGGAGAAAAAAAGAGAGAGCGGGAGCCTTAGAATCTGTTATTTGCGTCACTGGAGGAGCCGGAGCTATATCTGCCCGACAAACACACAGAATTAATCCGAGTTACAGCCATAGCTGTCTTTGCTACAGTGGCCAGATGCTAAAGGGCGGGGAAAGGACAGGCGACCGAGTTTGCACCGGCTGCTAGGGACTTTGGGGAGGGGGCTGTCCTGTTGGGCACGCCCCTGGGGCCCCATACACCCAATGCAGACGAGGCTGCAGCCTCCTCTGCAGCTGCCCAGCCCAAGCCTGGGGTGGCGCCCGCGTCGGCCGCCTCGCCTGCTCAGTGGCTGCGCGGAACACAAAGCCCTGTCTCCGAGCAGAAGCCTCTTCTGGGCTGAACCAGACCCACCAAAGAGGAGAATCTGCACGTGACGTCAGTAGCTGCTGACTGACGCAGGCTGGCAAAGGAGACTCAAGGCGGCTGCTCAGCGCTGCCTTCATGAGTCTATTTTCTGCAACCCCCTCGTAGTGAATTACTAGAACGCAAAACACACACAGAGACACACATATGCAGCTTTCAAAATATACATTTCCCAAGGCGGTGTGTTGCAAACACAACGCGATTTTGCAGAGCGTGGGTGGGAAACGTGGGAAGGGTACGGATGATTTTTTCCCCCTCATTCGGGAATCTCCATCATCCAGCGTTAGACTCTAGAGCTTTCCTGGGAAGCTCTACTTGGGAAGGGGCTACGCTTCCCCCCTTCTCCAGCTTGTACCGAGTCTGGTCAATGGAGACAGGCAGCTCTAAGAATACAACCACTCCAACAGCTTCTGCTGGGGGAGACAGCGAGGAGCTTGCAACAGGCAGAGGCAGAGGGGAGTTCATGGGAAGGAGGGAGAATATAAGAAATATTTGGGTATTTTTCTGCTTTGAAAAACATCTTCTGCAGTAATGCAAGTGAATCTGCTGGTGCAGAAAAAAGTGGGGAGGGGGCGCTTAATGCACATTTAATGTTTTGGACGCAACGTTCCAGCAAAATGCCTTTGTGTGTGGAGGTTTTTTTCAGTACTTGCTAAAAATAGCATCAGGGTTTGATCGTGTTCCAGAAATAGACCGAGGGCTGTACTGGGATAAAAAGCCAGCGCGGGTGGAAGAAAACCTGGACATCACCGCATTCCTCCCCCCACAACTATGTCTGGAAATTAATTGTTGGATTTTTCCTCTCGTCTCTCCTCTTTCCACCACTTTCTCTTTCCTCCCCCTATATTTCTCTTTCTCTTTCTTAAGGAGTTCGCGTTCGGGTAAGTAATATTATGTCATGTGCATGCCGCAGACTGTGAGTATGAGCTGACGCTTACTTTGTGCATGCTCCGGGATTCTTTTTTTGGCTGCTTTTGTAACCCTAAAGAGAAGAGTGGGACTGAATAGGGGGTAAAGGGCTTAGCTGTGTGTGTGTATATATAATATATGATGAATTGGGGGCTGCATGCAAAGGAACCAAGAGAGGGAATTCTTCCAGAACCGGGAATCACCCTGACGAATCTCTGAATCAATAGCAGCTGCAACTCTCTCTTTCGTTATGGGTCGGCGCTGTTGAGCTGGGCTCTCTTGATGGTCCTCCTCCCCTCCCCATTTTTTCTATCTTAAAGGGTAACTAGACACGACTTAATGGGCCATCTCTGAAAGATTAAAGGTGCAATATAGATCAAAATTGCATGGAAAGGCCTGGGTAAAGAGAGGTAAGAAAGGGGGGAAATCTCTATTCCTTTTACAAACCTCCCTGCTCGCTCGGGTCCGAGAACTGAGTACCGCGACCCTGGTCCGTCTGGTTAGGACTCGGTTGCTGTCCATCGAAGATAGGTGCTGAAAATTCCCTGGTCCTGACTGAGTTCAGCTCCCAGCGCCAGGGGGCGGGGTTAGAGCCAGCAGCGGTTAGCCCCGCCCTGAATGCAGAAGAGGGATGCGGGGAGGAGGGGGTTAAGGATGTTCAAAGGGGATAGTCGTGACTTCGGTGAGAGCTTTGGGGAAAGGAGGGGTGAGTGGGAAGGAAAGGAAAAAAAAATTTAAAGGAGGGGGAGCGAAGTGTTAGATTCGAGGATGAGCCAAGGCCCAGCGTTCCAGGAATGGAAGGCCAGTGGCTCACTGCCTTTCCCTGCAGAGGCCAGGCACTGTCTGGGTCTCCATTGCCAGGCTTCCACACCTTCCCGCCAGTGAGTTTAAATATTTCTACCCGGTGATGGTGGTTCTCAAAATAAGATGCGATAGGTTGCTTTATTCGGACCCTCATCCCTTTCCACTTCTTACCCCCTCCATACACACACACACACACCACATTCTGCAATTCTCAGGAGGTGTGTAAGGTAGTATGTTATAGCATTTTTCTCATTATCCCCCCTCCCTTCGCGTCCTAGTCATAGAAGCCCCAAATGAGTTGGTGGAATGAGTGAATTAGAAGGCAAAGCCCAGGAGCTCCTGGTGCGTTGCGCAGAGAATCCAGGCTTGAAAACATCGCGCTGTGCCTCAAATGCCAAAAGCCAAAGGGTTCCAAACTAGCTCCAAAGGAAATTGGGGAGCAGGTGTTCTCCAAATTGCCAAGTGTTACTGGAGAGACCATCAACTCCCTGGGGTTGTGGGCTCGACCCAGACTGAGATTCATTACAATCAGCTCTAGACACTTTGGCCAAACCTGGGCCAGACAGGTGAGAGGGAGGAAGGTTATTAGAGGCCGGTGGGGGCGGGGGGGATGAATATCACCCGCACACAAAGTCATTAAAGGAATAATAAAAATACATCCTCAAACTGGCCCATAAGAATGAGCTGTAGACGATGTGGGAATTGCACTCCAGCAGATCTGCAGTAAGCTGTGTACATACAAAAATCTTTTCTATATAATTCTTTTTAATAAACTCAGGACAGTGAGGTAAGTATCTGTGAGGGCTATCCTTTAGGAGAGAGAGAAGGAGAAGCCAGATCGCTTGTTTCATTTACTTCCTCACTGTCTGGCAACAGCTTCTGGTTTTAGTGAGCTGACCCCCACACACAGGACAACCAGGACGCAGCCCTTAGGGTACTGGGCTCAGAAGGAGTCCCTCTCTGGGACGTTCCCTGCCTGAGACTGAGTATTCAACTCATAATAGTAAATAGAGCTGTTACTGATGTGGAGAATAACACAAATAACTGCACACTTGGTCTTGACAATTCAGCTCAAACCAAAGCTGTTCACAGCCTCTCGGCCCACCCCTCAGCCTCCTCCTCCTTCAAGGGGACCTACCCGGTCCCTTTCCCAAGCCTCGCCCCTCTGTCCTGAAAGTCGCGTGGTTGTGTTTACAAATTCTGCTACATTTGCGAAGGAAAAGTGGGGGTGGGAGCAGCCTCCCGGGAGGGGTGGTAAGCGCAATAAAGCACTCGCAACACGTGGAGCAATGATGGTGGTGGTGGGCTCCAAGAGTCAAGAAGGGGGAGAGGGGACGCCCCATGTCCTCATTTGCCCCGTTCTCCCTCACCCCTTCCCCATTGCATGGCTTAATGCACAAGTTTACCCCCTAAACTGGATCCTATTAAATAATTCAATGGTAGCGGTGTAATTTTGGTTGGAACCAGCACGGATTCCCAAGTCGTGACTGCAAAAAGTGAGTAATGCGCGCTGGCTGCGTCATGGCTCTAGTCACAGTTCATTTCGAACTGAGAAGGAATCGTGACTTCGCCTGGAGACGTCCCCTACAAGGGAGATGGAGGGAGGGGGCATCAAACTAAGGGGAACAGAGGTTGGGGGGAAGACCTATCCAATGAAAACCGCTGCCAGGGGGCATTTGAACTCCGCCGCTCGCTGTCTCGCTCTTCCCTCTCTGCCCCGCGCATCTCTCTCCCCCCTCCCGGCCAGCGCTCCCGGGCGCGCTTGCTCGCTCTCCGGCTACCCGACGAGTCCTCAACAAGTTGGAGGAAGGCAGGAACGCAGGGGTTAAGCTCGGGAAGCCGCAATTACCAAGATCGTGACCCTCCCACACAGTACAGTAACTTATATACTTACCTGGAAGAGCCCACTTTGCCGCTGGGCAAACACCCATGGGGGCGGGGAGGGGTAGGAGAGGAGCGGGCCGGCTGGAGAGGGGCTCCTCCAAGCTGGCTGCAGCGCTGACGGGACCGGCACGCTCCGGTGGCCCCCAGACCAAGGTAAGGAGAAAGGGATTGATGCACAGGTCGGATGGTGGTCGGTAGGCTCACTGGTCCGCTGAGCAGAACTTTTTTTTCCCAGCTGCCACGCGCTGCAGCAGCGGCGGGCACGGACTGTGGAGCCCCCTCTGGCGCGGCGGGCGCGCCGACACTCAGAGGGTGTGTGCTTGCATCTGTCGGTGGCCAAGCCGAGAGGATGTAGTAGGAGGGTGGGTGGGTCGGAGAGCTGCGGGAGGGTGATGGATGGGCGAAGGGGGTGGGTCGACAGGGACTTGCAGACAGCGACTCCCTTGTCTAGAGACATTTTCTCTGGGCGTGCTCGGACGAGGGTGTGTGTATGTGTGTGTACGCGCGCGCGCCCTCCTGCACGTCGATTTTAGGGTGGCAAAGAACAAACATGGCAACTTTCCCCTCAAGTTCTTTCAGTGTTTGCAGTATTCCACCCTGAGTAAGGTTTTCCCCACTGGGGGCTTATGCAGCTAGGGAAGTTAATGGTCAGAACGTCCCCATTGCCCACACCCTTCTTAGGTACTGATGCGGGGGTCCTCAAGAGAGGACTTGGGAAGGGTGGCGCTGCTCCAGAAACCAGGGCAACCCTTCAAAGTTTGCACGGGTGGGATGGAGGGGGAGAGTCTGGAAGGAAAGAGGGAAGGGCAGGAGGGATAGGGAAGGGATACCTCCTCCCTCCTTCTCTAGTCTCCCCCCCACACACACACACTTTCCTGCGCCGGAAGCTGGAATCTCTTGTCTTTATGGGAGCCTGTCATCCAAGGCCTCACCCCTTGCTGTTCTCCCAACAGCTGCAGAATGGGCAGGGAGTGGGGAGCTGCAGCAATGAAAGGGCACCTGAGGCGAATGGTCCTTAGACACCCAATATCAAGACGGGTTTCGGGGAGGGTGCGGAGAGAGGAGCTTCACCTTCCTTTTGAGCATTGGGAACTTTTTTTTATGATGGTGGTGGTGGTGGGGGGGAGGGGTATTGAGACTTCTCATTTTTCTAGATAAAAGCTGACTAGTGTGGAGTTTGGGATTAATTTTATGTTCATCTTTGTCATTTTTCGTCTGCATCTTCTGGCTTGGGTCCCGTTGGGAGAGATCTCTCTCTTGAACCCCTCTTTCCCAATATATCGTGCCGCCCCCTCAGGAATGGGAGGGGTCCTGGACAGCTGTTTTGCAACAACAATATTTTAACGTGTTCCAATCTAGGTTTTGTTGAATAATTAGAAATGGAAATATTTTTTCTCCCTCCCCCTTCTGAAAAAAAAAAAAAGGAAATGTGAGCTCTCTTCTGATTGGTGGGTGACGATTTTAGTCCACACCAATGAGCTGGCGGCCTCGTCTGTATTTATTTAGTGCTCTGGGGGAGTTTTTCTCTTTACGCAGCGCCTGTAGTCACGGCTGGAACCTCGGCTGGGGGACTAGGAGGGATAAGAGGGGATTCGGGGGAATCCAAACTGTACCTGTTCAGAGATCCGCGACCTTGCAGCTTGGGCTGTCAGGACCTTGATAGGGGAATGGGGTGATAGGACAGAGAGGCAGAGATGTTCGGAGTGCTGGGGCGACTGGAGAAGGGTGGAGGCTGGGCTCCTGGATTCCAGGTCCCCCTCCGCGGTCCCCTTCTCGCCTTCCACACACTTCTTTAGGGGTCTGTGCGGGGCTGAGTTGGAGGGATCGCGGAATGTCTGGAGAAATGGAAGCACGACGGGTCTGGGGACCCGGGAGGGGCGGGCGGCGCGCGAGGTGGCGGGGCTGAGCCGCGATGGAGCGCGCTGGGGAGACCCAGCCTGCTCGGCTCCGAGGTTCGGAGACATCCTGGGCTGAAGGCGGCGGCGGCGGCGGCGAACTGAAGAAGCCAGCAGACTGCCCTTCGCGAATCTTTTTGCGGTCTGGGCTTGCTGTACATAACTCAATAGCCGGAAGCCCTTACCCCAAAAAGCATTCGCGGAGGGCGCAATCGTCGAGAAGACTGCAGCCACCGGCGACTTCCGAAGCTCGCGCCTTCGCGAAGCGGCTCTGTCCGAGCCTTCCCCAGCCCTTTCCCTGTTTTCCACAGAAGAATCCGTCCTTTTCCTCTTGCCCTTTTCGCGCTCCCTGAGGCTCTGGTCATCCGCCTGCCCTCTGCGCGGGTCCCCCGCCCCCAACTTTTGAGCCGACTTTATTTCGCAAGGGGAATCGAAGCGGGTGGGGTGCGTGTGTTTTCGGAGAAGTGAGAAGAAGCTAAAATACAATAAAAGTTTACAGAAGTTTCATCTTCCCCCAGCCCCCGCCCACACCCCCCAATAACCCCATTCACTCACTGCACAGAATGTATCTGGTCTTAGGGCCAAGTCAGTACGTGGAATATGAATCAGTTTAGGACATTTCATGGCCATTTTAGACCCTAATAATCGGATTCCGCAATAGGGGGGTAGGGAAGCCTTTGAGGGAGGGGCTGGAGGCCCTCTAGATCTTCTGTCCCTGTGCGTGGGGGACCCCGAGGAGAGGAGAGCCAGGCTGAGTTGGGTAGCTCCGAAAAAGAGGGAAAGCACCCCGGCACCGCCCGCTCCCTGGAGTCTCTTCCACACGAGACTGTTTCCAACCTAATCTGGAGCCTTTTACAGCCTCGGGTCTCCCCCGTCTCCTCTTTTTCAAAACTAAGTAGCACGGAAGGGGGTAAAACAGGCGAAAACTGGGGAAACCCCCCACAGAGAAGGCGCTTTTGAGTGGTGCGGTTGTGCCAGACTCAGCAGCTGAACCGTAGCAGCAGCAGCAGCAGCCCCATCCCGGCCTCTCGAGGCGCCCAGTCCTGGGGAGGGAGGCAAAGCTGCAGGAGTGGGGAGAGTCTGTGGGTCTCCCTCCTCCCCTCCACTCATCGCAGTCGTGACCACTTCGGTTACAAGTGGCACAAATCAGGCCTTCACCACGTTCTGCGCCCCGTGCCCTTCGCCAACTAGGAACACTGCTAGACGCCCTTGCCCTTAGGGACTGGGCCAGAAGGACACACAGACACACACCAGTGCCCAGAGGGGTAGCAATGGACACGGGGCAGGTCCAGGGATACCACAGTCCAAGACCCAGAGGCTTCGAAGCTTCACGTTTTCGGGGAGGGCCTGAATTTCCCCTGCACCTGAACCATCCTTCTTCTAACAAACCAAGCGCCCACCGTCATTCCCTGTCCTTTAGTTAAACACCCAGACTCTATCCTCTCCAGAAAAAGGACAGCACTGCGAAGTGGACAGTGCTGGACAGAGTCGATCTTGTATGGCTCAGCCCGTGGGAAGGCACAGAAGCCTAGCTCTCCCAGTTCCAGGGCTAAATCAGAGACCTCCTCCCCAGATAAAGGAAATTTTTTCTCTCTGAATACGTTTTATGAAAGAGTAAAAGAGTCTCTAAGATCTGCAAAGAAGATGGAGCAAAAGCAAAAAGCTCTGGGGATTTTCCTCCCTGCCTCTCACCTGGGGCCGTCTGTGGAGCGATAGCTCTGCAGAGCGAGAGGCATAAGAGCTACATTAGATTAAAAATAGCTTTACCCTGTGTCCCTCCAGCTCCTCTTTTGTCTTTTGCTTCTTACATCGCCCTCCTCTCCTCAGCCAGAAAGCCCTCCTCTCTCCAAAAGCCTGAATCTTCACGAGATTTGGGAGAGAGGTGACCCAAGAGAAGTGAACTTGCCCAGAAGAGGTTGAGCAACCAGACCTCAAGGTGGCTCGGGGTTCCTGCGCCCCCTGCCCCTTCACTTCTCCCACAGAGGCTAGATGTGGGGCTGGGGCTCCAGGGCCCGAGATCACCGGCCAAAGCCGGCGTCGTGCAGCACCAGAGCGAGTCCTCGTCTCGCCTCGCTTCAGCCAGACAACTGTTGCTGCCTTGAAGAAGCTTCTGCTGCAGCAGCCGCTGGGGTGGCTGCATGCGCGTGGGGCTGGGGCTGCTTACTTTTCATCAGAGCTGGGAGCTTTCGGAGAGGGGATGGGATGGGAGAAAGGACCCCTGCCCCTCGTGCTTCGTAATAAGTGAAAACAGGTTGCTTTTGGTGTCTTTTGATATCTTTCCTTCCCTTCTTAGGATGTTTATATATCAGCCTGAGGCTGGTAGGATCTAATCTCTCCCTTTCACCCCACTTTGCCTTTGCTGAAGAAAAAGGGAAAGGGGGGTAACTTCTTAGAACCCCCAAACTGCTTATGCACACCCCAATGGAAAAAGAGCCACCTCACCTTGGGAGCCAGGGGCCTGATGGAAAATTCCAGGCACTTATGTCTGATGCCAACCTCTGGAGACCCTACAGAAGAAGGGGCAGCTCGAGGAGACCCCTCCTCACCCCAGTCTACTTCTTGGGAGGTCTTGGGGGGGTAGCTGGGGAAATTTGGTCCCCTGGACCCAGCCAACTGGCTACAACTTTTGCCTGTGTTCCAAATCAAGACCTCAGGAGCTAGGGAAGTGTGAAGGGGCTATGGAGCCCACTAAGATCACATGCCCCCCTGCAGAGAGAGGCAGGTGACTGGGCCAGGCGCTCTGCGAGCTGTCTGCCTTGAGCCTACTGCTCCCCATGCACATTGCTCTTCCCCACTCCCAGAGTCTGGAGCCAGTGTTCCTCCTTTTGTCTGGCCCTTTTGACTGTCCTATCCTGTTTTTAGCACCTTGGGCTGCTTTAAGTCCCTCTGCATTGCCTGCCTCAGGTCAGACTGATGCAAAAATAAGGGGCAGAGATTGATATAAAGGTTCTGGGAAGACTTGCTGTGATTTCAGGCCAGGACCTTCTCTGAACCAAGGACTTCTCAACCTGGAGGGATGCATCAGCATCCCAAGCCTAGGTCACTCTTTCCCTAGATGTGCCCCTTCCCTTCAGCCTTTCCATTCCTTGATTTCCTATGAAGTGTCCCAGCTTTCAATCTCTCCCATTCTCTCTCTGAGCCAGCAGAGTAACCCTGCCTATCTTTTGGCCTTCCCAGGGAGTCCAACCCGTCCTGTCCTGACACCCAGAGGTCTACATGAGAGGTGGCCACTGAAGGAGGAGGTCTCAAGCATCACAGGAGATGAAGAGCTTGGATGCATGAGCTTAGGAGTCCCCGGTGAGTGCCCAGATATATCAGCCTTTGGCCCCTCTGCCTGGCCTCCACACATACTCCCCACTTGGTCGTAAGCCATAGGGAAGCCAGGGTTCTAGTGCTTAGGGACTGTTTTCAAAGGCTTAGCCCATCACAGAGGTTACAAGGCAGGCACCTGAGGCAGGCTCATTTCCCATCCTATCCCCTAGGCAGGACTTGGGCCTGGGTGTTTGGAAACTCCCAAAGCCCAGGTCCTGAAGGATGCAGGTCTTACTCAGTGGGACCCACTGTTTCCTCTCCACTCCTACTTTCTAGGCCATTTCAGATCTCTCAGGGGTTCTGGGGATGTGCAGAGTTGAAGGCTCAGTTACTGAGCTCAGTTTGTCCAGAATGCTTTTAAACACAGTTGTTGTCTTTTTAACTGGAGTTCAGCATAGGATGCATAGTTCTATGGGAAAGTTTTAGGCTATTGATTTTTTTTTTTTTGGAGGGGTATGGTATTAAACTCTAAATACATTTACTTTTCCTATTAACCAGCAAAATCTCTTGCTAGAGAGCTTTTGTTTAACTACCTTTCTGAGTTTCAAAGTCATACTGTGATTCTTATTGGGGATTTCAGCTCAGAGCTTGGCAGAGAATTTTGAACCCCCGGGGCTGGTTAGATTTGTGAGGAAGGGAGAAACCGAGTACCTAGCTAATCCTTGGATGTCGTGTGAGCCAAATGTAGGAAGCTGCCAGAAATTTTAGAGGGAAACTCAAGGCTGTGGCAGAACAGAAGCATATTACAATGAAGATCTTCAGGCATTATACAACCGACTATGTGCTATATAAATTAAGTGACTGCTACATGGGTTTTTTGAAATGTTTACATTTCAGGAGTGGAACTTAAATAATAAGTAAATTGACTGGAATCCCCTATAATTTCCACTGTGTAAAGTTAGGATGAGTCCATCAAATCATCGACTGAGCATAACTTCTTTTAAATCCCCCTTTTGAATATAAAGACCAGAAGTTTGCAGTATCTATCTTTGGGCCATAGGATTATTGTTAATTCTAAGAGGTTAACACCACTCCCTTCCCTCCTTATTTGATATTTCAATTGTGCTATGAAGAAATCTAAGAAAATAATTGGGGGGCGTCTTGCCTGAAGAGTAATCTTTCCTAATTATGTTTGAGAAATCCATCAATGGGTTAAACTTCAACCTTAAATATACTATGTAGCAGCAAAAGCTATAATACAATATAGAGTATATAGACTAATCATCTTCATTTTATAAATGAAGAAATGCGTTCGGAGAGGTTACCAAGGTCATGCAGATGAGGCTTGAACCTCGGTTATTTATTGTCCACTCTGAGTATTTTTTTTCCTACTAAATATTTCCTATCACTGCCAAATATTACTGATAATCCATAAACATAATCCCAGACATTATAACAGATTCCCTTCCAGAATGACATGCATCTAGAATGCCAGGGTTCAAAGAAGGGGTTACAGAAAGTTTCTTCTGCTGGTAATTAGCATTCTGGGGACATCTCTAGGTTTCAGAACTTTCATGTCGTGTTGGTCTGCTGAGGAAGTCCTTGGCACAAGAAATTTGCTGTGTCATAGAACCCCAGTATTGGTCTCTTTCGATACCTCTGCTAGCACGAAGCAGCTCCAGAAGGAATGGGCCCCAGTCCCTTACTTCTCTCCTCTGGGTGGCTGTTGATTCTCATCCTTCTTGCCTGGCAGGCTTGATTCTGAGCTATTCCGAGGGTAGTTAAGCCCAGTTTAAATTCTCCCAGGATTCTTTTATAAACAAGAAGGTCTTCATAAGGAGCTTTTGAATCAGGTGGAGATCTGTTTGACCTCTGTCTCTCAGATTTTTATTTGAGAATGCTGCAGAATCCCTGGATCTAACTCCACTATTTCAGTTTTATATATTTCCACCAATGACAGCCATGTTGATGCTATATTAATCACGTCTTCAGAACATGGGAGTAGTAGCCAGGGTGTGTGTTGTCACAAATAAATTATTCTGGTGGCCTTTCTCATAGACTTTCCCTGCTATTTGCTCCCTCAGCTCTTTAGGAGATACACATGCTGACATCTTCTAACTAGGAAGTAAAATTCATTTCTCCACTTAAAAATAAATGGATTGGGAGGAATAAAAATGACATGGGGCAAAAGATACAAATAGGTTAAAAAGGAAAATGAGACTGACAAGCAGGGGAAAGAACTAAACGAGCTAATTCTATCTAGTCCTGACTATTTAGGCTTATGAACTTGAAGAAGCTATTATATCCTCTCTATGCCTCAGTTTCTCTGCATCTAAAATCAGGTTCTTTGGAGCTGAGATCCCAACCATTCATGCGTTTATTCAATAAATGTTGAATGTTTATCTGACAAATGTTTATTGAGTCCCTGTGCCAAGTATCAGGTCTTAGGCTTTGGAGATATAAATAAATTATTCTCTCTTTGATAATCTGAGGAAAGTTCTGAACCTTCTCCCCAGCAAAAAGGAAAAGAAAAACACAGACATTTTACATAAAATTTCAGGTAGTTCATGAACTCCTGAGGCTCCATAGTCCTCAAGTTAGATTTTTTTTCATCTAGTCTCTAAGGCTTACATCTTACCATATTAAGGTTGGAGCGTAGGTTGTATTGCTTCTTGTTTTTCTTTTCCGAGCAGCATTCTCCTGCATGTTTATTGTGATTTAGGTATCTCGTTTTTTGTAGAACGAATATTCATAACTTAGTTCATACTTCAAGTGGCTAGAATAAATGTTGAATAGAAAAATCAGAAACTGAGAGGTAAAGCTGATGTGGGGGGTGAGGACAGAGCAGATGGGGAGCTTTGATGACCAAACCCAGCTTGGTCCTGCAGAATTTCAAAGAGACAATCCATCTTAGGTTAAGTGTTCTTGGCAAAGCTTGGTGGTTCCATGGAGGGAAGAGAGGTCTGTTTTGGAACTGGACAGTGTAAGGTCACAGTGTCCGGATGTGCAGCAAAGATGGATTTCCTTTGGTGCTTTTGGTCACCAGGCAAAAATCACAGCTAGATAGGCCAGAGATTCCTTGAAAAGGAAAGACCAGTCCATTTCTGGCCCTGCTGGATTGGTAGCCCAGAGAGGGGCTTAATGGCAGGCAGTTCTGTTGAGATCTTTGGTAAAGGGGAAATTGGAGGTCTTAAAGATTCCATGAAGAGGTCAGGGTAGAAAGGTTTTTCCCTAGTCTTTCGGATCTTTTTTCTTTGCCGCTTTTAGCACCCTCAGAATTCTTTCTTGCAATGAGGAAGGCCTGAGCTTTTTAATTTTGGGCAAAGGGGCATTTATTGACCTTAGTGCTAATCAGACTATCCTTTGTATGGGCTGTGGGGGAGGTTAGAGACTCTTATTCAACAACCAGCAAAGTCACTGCTGAGAGACGACCTTGGAAATGAAGTGACCCATCTTTTAAAGGTCCAGATGAGGACCTAAACTTATAAAAGCTTTGTGTTAGATTGTGGGAGACTAGGATGAAATGTTTGAGATTTCTGCCTAAGTAAGAAAGTAGCAGGTTGCTGCTGCTGAGGCCAAAGTACAGAGTATAGGAAAATCCATATAAATGCAAACTTTTCATTTTCTCAATTTCCTCATCTGTAAAATGGGGATAATAAAACCACCATAACGTGCGAGTGAGGATTAAGTGAGATTATGCATTTAAAGTGCTTTGCATCTTGTCTGTATCTTGTATCTTGCTCAATGTTAGTTGTTATTATGATTAGGATGATGATTTTTTTTCCTGACACATCTAGCAATGTTATACATGGCTTAGATCACAGAATCAGCAGCCATAGGACCAGAGCTATTCCCAGTGACAGATACAAGATAATCTTTTCTGGAAGCATCTGTCCCACTGCTCCATAGCCTGCCAGTGCCCAGGATTACGCGCTAGGAGCAAATTAGAAGGGCTGATAGAAAAATCTTTTTCTCTACTTTCTGTGTCCCTGCATGAAGATTATCTCTTTCTAGTTTCATTCCCCTTTAATTCCTTGCTTCCACATTCTTTTAAAAAAAAATCTATTAAATTTAACTGCAATTGTTTTTGCAAGTCACCACATCACTCTTTTTACCTTTGTGTGGGGGGGGGGGCGAGTGTGTGGCTTTTCGATCAGGGAAAAAAAGTGATTCACCCAGAATACTTGCCATTCCCTTTTTACTTTCAGCTTATATCCTGTTCTAAATCTTCATAGTTTAGGTGATTTCCTCCAAAGAAAGAGTAAAGAAAAAAAAAATAGCCCCACAAGAATATAGAACACAATTTGCTGTTATAACTGATATTTTCTCTTTCCTTTTCATGCATATTTTATCTTCATTTTTTCGTTCTTCTGACTTGTATAAGACATTGGTCTTATAAATCTTTTTGTTTCTTCTCATACTCTCTCCCTCCAAAATAAAAAAAAAAAAATCTTTGTTCTCTTCCTTATGATCCACTTAACTTGTCCTATCAAGCATTTCTTTTTAAGTCTTGGCTGCTAACTGCATGGGTGAGCCTAGGAGGAATCTGATGGGCTCTTTCCATTTTCTGGGCAACACTAGGAAAAAAGGACCAGGGCCATTGTTTTATCCCTGAACCTGTCAAACACATCAGAGGCCATTTCAAAGAGAAGGAAAATATATGTTGTATTTTTTTCGAACAGTTTAAATTTATTTTATTTAGTTTTCATAGAAATGAAATTGAAACCTTCTACATTTTCACTTTCCCATATTTAAACCCAACGCCTGTGCATTGCTTACGTTCAGCGACTTTTCTTTTTCTTCTTTTATAAAAGCTCAGGGTCATGTCAAACAGCCTAGATAGTGGTCTTGCCAGCTCTTCTTTTCAGCCTTATAAGGGGAGAATGGTGAAGGCAGCATAGGAAGGAAGCAGTGAAACCTAATGGTCAAGAGCAGTGGCCTTGAAAGACCAACCTTTATCAGCTGTGTCCCTTGAGTAAGTTCTATCTCTGAGTCAGTTTCCTCATCTGTAAAATGGGTATATTAAAAGTACCTATTTCATAAGATTATTGGGAAGGTGAAATGAGATGTCAGCAAACACACGAGTGCTTCAGGCCAGTAGTATGTACTCAAGTGTGATTAAGAATTATTGTTAAAACAGGTTCCTTCCAATCCAAGTCTGGATATAGCCTCGGAATAGTTGGAGGATTTGAAACTGCAATAAGGACGCAGAAAGGTGAAGGTGATGTTACTAGGAGTCACAAGACAGGGGAGGAGTCTGAAGTCTAGGACTCCTCACAAATGTCCAGCGCTTACCAAGATTTTCCACGTGTTGTGATTTGGGCTGGGGTCAGTCTGAACCTGAACTAACAGCGATAGTGTAAGGGAGGCTGGCTTGGGGTTTCTTGGCCTCCCATCAGTAGATTCTGGCTAGTTAAATGGCAATGACATTGCTTGGAAACTTTAATACCTTAAGTGGCAAATTACTTAGGTTAGCACTGTAAAGAAGTCATGATCCCCAGGGTCAACTTGTCTTGAAGGCCCAGATTTTAGGTTTAGTTGAAACAAAAAAATCAAGAAAAGAAATAATATCAGCATTTATTTTGAGTTAGAGTGGCTTTGTTCTTTTTTTCAATTAAGAGGTCTCCTTTACCCTTTAAATTTGTGACAAGAGCCCTGGGCCAGGCATAAGAAAATAAGATAGAAAACCAACTGGCTACAGGTGCGGGTTCTATGAACTAAAATGAAATTATTTGGGGAAATCCTGTAATTCTCAGCTGATTATTAGTAAATAAATTGAAAGCATATAAATTAATTTAAAAGGAAGAATGAATTAGATATAACTCTCCAAATTTTATCCTTTAGATCTCTACCAGCTCTTCAATCTTTATACCACACTTAATGAAATATTATTTAAATAAAAGAGAAAAACAGTGGTTCCCCTAGTGAATTTTACTATACCTCATTGTTTTTTAAATTTTAAAAAATTTATGTAGGTAATGGAGTGCAGAGACTGTTATTTAAATCAAAAATTTTAGAAAACATTTTTACTGGCAATATCTTTAATTAAAATTTGCTTAGTGTTGTTTATGAAACATTTAAGAAAACATTTTAGGCTGTAATATAAATGGATGCCTAATCTAGTGTTTTCGTGTATTTGGCAGGTTTATAAAACCCTCATAATTATAGATATTTCCCTCTCAAAATTATCCTTTAAGAAGTTTTACCAGGAAAAAAAAAAAACCTGTCTGAGGTAGTTTTCCATAAGAAATTTTTGCATTTAAATATGAAGCCTTCATAAAAACAGTGACTATCATTTTAAATAACAAACAAATGAGATTTTAAAAATACAAATACAAGCTTATTGCTTTTCTGAAGGTTAGATATTAACTTTTGAATTTATTTTTTTAATGATGCTTTAGAATTCTGGGAGAAAGGAAAACCTTTCTTTAAAAAAAGAAAACCTTTTTTAAATAAAACCTTAAAAAAAGTTTTCCTTTTTTAAATAGACCATGTAATTTTGTTGGCATCTTATGATTAAAAATATTATTTTTTAGTGAGATAGCTCTCTGCTAATCTGTGATTCAAAATGAAATTTTGTGTTTCCTTTTTTTGTGTTTCTTTTCTGTAAAGTCAACTTGTACAATATTGAAGATAATTTATTCCAGTAAGAACATCATTTAACTAAAGCTTAGCTATCTAAGAAGATATTTTATTTAGGACTATAAAATATTATTTTTTCATATGACATAAAGGAAATATAACTTTCCCCTGAGAATTATGTGATGATTCATTAACATGCTTATTTGGGAGAGGTGCGCTATTTTCTTCTGCTATTCATAAATTCATTCCTTAATTTGAAATTAAGACTTCATTTTGAGTTAATATTTTTTGTTAGAAATGTAGTTTTTAGTCAAAATATTTTTTGAGATACAATTTTAAGCTGAAAGCTTTTTTGTTTACTATTTTAATTTTTAAGAGTCTGTATTATAGCACTAGGTTGATTTTATCTCTGTTTCCTTTCAGCATTTGCTCATAGATTATAAAATGTATTGATCTTACTATAACACAGAAAAGTAGGTTGTTTTATTTATAATATTTATACTTACAAGGGTATTATAGTGGCCATTATCTGTTTACTGCTTTGTTTTTTGTCAAAAAAAAATTTAATTGCAGGAAGGCCTTATAATAAATTAATGTAGTATATTCTGACAGTTGCTTGAGGAATTATATTATAGAATTAATAAAGTTTATGGAACTGTTTGGAAATCATTCTAGTTCAAACAATGGAATACCAAAAAAAGAAGTTAAAAAGTATAAAAACCTAGGGTCCCAGAATTGCTCTAAATTATTTTTCACAAATATTCAATTGTTTCTCATATTTTTCATGATGATCACCCACCTGTTGCATTTTAACGTATCATGTCTTCATGGAAACAGAGAAATGAGGTGCTGAAAATGATGACATTCATTGCGTAATTATTTCCTTTCTTCTCACTGCCATTTTTCTGAGCAGACAGGCACAACCCGGGGTCCAGTCTTCTGACATTCACAATTCTTTCTCCATTCTCCCTGTTGGCTCTTAATAGGCACTCTTATGGGAAAAATATGGCTTATAGATCTATTTTTTTAATGGAGTTTTTATGGTAGTCAGGAAGGGAAGTTGTTGCCTGTTAATTCTTTATTTTCAAGGGGGTCAGGATCTTTTCTTTGATGTCATGCACTCCTGGAGGCTAATAAACATTTGCTGAGAATACAGGAGGGAGGCTGTGATCTCAAAAAGTTTGGATGAGGGAGAAATATGTCAGCACCTAGGAAGTAACTCAGACAGGGCAGGGTAAAGAGGGATGTAAGGGGCTTACTCCAACGTCTTGGCTCAGTGATGTGATGAAAACCCCAGAATTGTATGCTCCACATCTGTCTACAAGTTAATTTCATAATGACTCTTTTGCACCCACACATGTGCACGCACACACACATACACATGCTTATTGCTTTTCTGAAGGTTTGATATTAACTTTTGAATTGATTTTTTAATGATGCTTTAGAATTTTAGATTCTTTTTCACCTAGGGGGGTCAAACTCAGCCATTTGTATCTGAAGGTTGGTTACCCTGATGTTAAAACATAATCTCATTCCTCTAGTTTCATTTAAAATCAAAGTGGAGTCTATCTGTCACATAAATAAATAAAATATTGACAAGATTTTTGATCGAAAGAGGTTACTCAGCTCCAAACTAAACCTCAGAACTTTTTTTCACCTCCTTAAAAAGATCAATGATAGAACTGTGTAATTATCTGTGTCTGGCAATGCTAAATCAAAATATCTTTAAATAAAATTTTGATCTCCAGCCTTGATGATCGGGAAATCCTAACTATAACGTCAGAGAGGCCTTAACTAGAATGGTTTTAACATCAATATCATGGAAAAACAAAATTTCAATTCTCAAATTTCTAAATCCTGTGGAAAGAAAAAGAAAACTGACTTTATATTTGTAAATTACCTTGAGAACCTCAAAAGGAAAGTAGTAGACAGTAAAATTATAATTTTTAATGTTACTGTAGCCATCATTATTTACTGATGATTTTGTTATTAATAAAAGTATTGCTAATGAGCAAAAAAAGGAAAAAAAAGAGCCAGGATAATTAAAAGAAGAAAAAAATATAAAAAGAAAAAGGAAAGCCAAAAAAATCTGACTATGGGGAATCACATTTAGAGGGCTATTTGAAATAGGTTTAAACATATAGTATAAATATCAAACAAAATTCTGTGCTGCTCTCTTTTTGCAGGAACACACGCATACCAACCCCAAATTTGTACATAGGAAATATTTTTAATTGATGTCAACCTTATTTAAAACTTCACTGCTGTTAAATCTGCCACCACATTTTGTAAATATACAAATTGTTACTTTTTGAAAAAGATTTATTTTTCCAAAACTAGAGGCAGGATTGCAAAGGGGAAAAGGTCAGTATATCCTTCACCTTGATAATTGGATTAAGGCATTTCTGAGTCAAAACAATGGTTAACTTTTAAAAATCTTAATTACTTCATAACTACACAATCCTTGAAAAAGTGGTAATTATTTTTAAATATCCTGAGTTTTAAAAATACAACTTTGAACAAAGATACTTTTTCCAAAGAAAAGAAAAATGCTAGCAATTTCTGCAGAAACAAACAAAAAGATTGAATCTATTTTATTGATATATTGAAAATGTAGATTGGGAGGGATTGGGAAGAAATCCTCAGCAAATAGGAGATTTTTGATTTTAAGAAAAACATTCAATTTACTAAAAAAAAAAAATCTTATAAGGAAACTGTTTTTTATGTGGAAATTGAATCTTTAAAATACTCTCTTGAAATTTTTTGCTAAAAAATTTTTGAACCAATTTGATTTGCTTTTCTATTTTTCTCTCTTTTTATAAACTGTGTTTATATAACAATATTGATTTCAAAGCTGTGCTTCCTCTTGTAGACTGACTAGTAGTTTGGCCTTTAGAGTTAATGAACTGACTACATTTAGCTAGATTATCTCTGTTTTAGAAGATCCCTCATTCACCTCCATGTTTGCATTCAAAATGTTTTACCCTGTGAAATACATTAGTCACTTGTTTTTTTTTACTTTTTCTTTCTTGATATTTTCTTTTTCTTCAGAATTTCACATCACCTTGCTGCCACCCTGCCAAAAAGTACCCAACCAAAATAAGTTATCCCTTTTTTCCTTATTCTTATTTTTTTTTAATTTTTTCTGCAGAACAAATACCATTTTCTTTCTTTTTTTTATTTCATTTTTATTTCTTTTTTTTTATTAAATCATAGCTGTGTACATCAATATGATCATGGGGCACCATACACTTGCTTCATAGAATATTTGACACATTTTCATCTCATTAGTTGACATAGCCCTCCTGGCATTTTCTTAGTTACTTTGCTAGAACATATTCTTCTCAGTAAAGTGTCTCAAGAATGGAAGAAAAAATATCCAATGTATTCACCCCTACTATGAAACTAACTTAGGATCTTCACATGAAAGCTATAACCAAGTTACAACCATTTTCTTACAGAAAACAAATAATCCTTATGTAGTCAGAGTCCTTTTTATTGAAACCGTTGTGGAATTTCTACATTTGAGGGCTCTTATGTGGCTTTGAGTAAAGCAATCTTGGCGAAATATCACAAATGCACAAACATTTGATATAAACAAAAGTGCAAGACTGATTCTGACCCTAGCAGTACTAAAGCCCCTGTTTATTCTTGGTTTTCTGTGACAAGAGAGGGGCCAGAGGGCTCCATGTATTCTTTTTTTTTTTTTTAGAGACAGAGTCTTGCTTTATTGCCCTTGGTAGAGTGCCATGGCGTCACAGCTCACAGCAACCTCCAACTCCTGGGCTTAGGCGATTTTCTTGCCTCAGCCTCCCAAGAGGCTGTGACTGCAGGCATCCGCCACAACGCCCAGCTATTTTTTTTGTTGCAGTTTGGCCAGGGCCAGGTTCAAACCCACCACCCTCAATATATGAGGCCGATGCCCTACCCACTGAGCCACAGGTGCCACCCAAGCTCCATGTATTCTTGAGATCCATGGTGGGTTCCAGTGACATCCAGCTATAAAGGTTGTGGGGGGTTTCATGGAAGCACCT
This sequence comes from Nycticebus coucang, assembly GCF_027406575.1. Classification (NCBI taxonomy): domain Eukaryota; kingdom Metazoa; phylum Chordata; class Mammalia; order Primates; family Lorisidae; genus Nycticebus; species Nycticebus coucang. The sequence continues at coordinate 22,019,402 of NC_069793.1, read as the reverse complement.
AATGTGGAATTTATGTTGCACTGTGTATATGTATATGCCTTGTATAGAAACTGCAACTTTTCACCCAAATCTGTCTCTAGGAAGGTTTAGTTCAGTCTAGTTGACAGTTTTGAAAACTGGTGAATGAAATGCTTTCCTTGGTTATCTGACTAAAACCAGCTATTATTTTCTCCCTCTGTTGATCTAGTCATTGAGATGTTAGGTGTAAATGAAGAGAAATTACTTGTTAATGCTGCTGATTGGATTCTATAAGTTTGTGTTTTTTTCCGAGTAATCTTCAACTGTAAAGTTAATGTATTTGAAATTAACCTTCAGGCTCAGCACCTGTTGCTCAGTGGTTAGGGTGCTGGCCACATACACTGGGGTTGGTGGGTTCAAACCCGGCCTGGGCCTGCTAGACAACAATGATAACAATATAAAAAAAATAGCTGGGTGTTGTGGTGGGCACCCGTAGTCCCAGCTAATTGGAAGGCTGAGGCAAGAGAATTTCTTTTTTTTTTTTTTTGGAGACAGAATTTCACTCCGTCGCCCTCTGTAGTGTGCTATGGCAGCACAGCTCACAGCAACCTCCAGCTCTTGGGCTTGGGCAATTCTCTTGCCTCAGCCTCCCAGTAGCTGGGACTACAGGTGCCCGCCACAACACCCGGCTATTTTTTGTTTCAGTTTGGCCAGGGCCAGGTTTGAACCTGTCACCCTTGGTATATGGGGCCAGTGCCCTACTCACTGAGCCACAGGTGCTGCCCTGGTTATTTTTGCAGTTTTTGGCCAGGGCTGGGTTTGAACCCAGCATGTCCAGTATATGGGGCCGGTGCCCTATTCCTTGAGCCACAGGCGCCACCCAGCAAGAGAATCTCTTAAGCTCAAGAGTTTGAGGTTGCTGTGAGCTGTGACAGCACAGCACTCTACTGAGAGTGACATAGTGAGACTCTGTCTCAAAAAATAAATAAATAGATAGATAGATAGATAGATAAAATTAACCTTCATTAATTTCTTATTAACAATAACAAATAATAATAATAACCCTTTGTAGGGAGTAACCAAGCAATGTTTTCACCATTTAGGTATTCATTTGAATAAATGAAAAAAATTCTTGAAAATATACTCTCGTGGGTTGATAGCTTTCTACTTCTCCCCTCACTGTGCACACAAAGAAAATATCCACAGAACACACACAGAGGGCAGCGCCTGTGGCACAGTGAGTAGGGTGTCGGCCCCATATACTGAGGGTGGCAGGTTCAAACCCAGGCTTGGCCAAACAACAACAACAACAAAAAAGAACACACACAGAAAGAGAGACAAAGAGACAGAGATCTATTACCCTGGTGACAGAATCTTCCATATATTGGTGTTTGCAGGTTGGCCTGAAGAATGAGCCAATTCCCAAGTCATTTTGATTTTGCTCATTCAACACACAAGGTTAGAATTTTGATAAAACTTGGTCGGGACCCTTGAGACTATCCAGCCCAAACTCCTTGTTTTACACAAGGGAAAACTAAGACAAGCGGGGGTGGGGGTGGGGGAGGCACCATCTTGCCCAAAGTCACAGAGAATCAATGAAGTAGAGGCTATTCTGAAGTTAGAACCATCTAGCCTGAGAAGATCTGACTCTGGGCAGAGTAGAGATGGGTGTTGCATTCCTGGGTAGAGCAAAGAAAAACAAGCGGGGGGGTGTGATGTCATTTCCTGGGTAAGGCACTTTTCTAAGCCAGACTTATCAAAGGCTAAATATCTGTCACCCTTTTCTATATGCCATCAACTGAGTTAATCAGGCTAATTCTTTTTCTCCCTTTTTTACATCTTCCAAAAGAGACATAGCTTAGTGACCTCTCATCTGAATAAGTTCAGAAGTCAAACATTTCCCCTCTTCTTCATGGAATAACACAACAAACACTCGTGAACACCTGAAATGTGTGAGCACTCGGCCATATCACAGTGACACAGGGTAAATGACATTACCCAGGAAAGTGTCTGGCACCCACAGTAGATGTTCAATAAATGTACATTTACTTACTACCTATGAGGACTTTAATCAAGACAGATTTAAATAGCAACAATAAATTAAGTGCTAGCTAAAGGTAAAAACAAAGAACTGTAGCACTAAAGGGAAGGAATGCTTAATTCTGATGGGAGGTCAGGGGTTGGGGAGCACATGAACAGTGCCTAGTAAGCTGAGTAGGATTTTGATAGAAATATAATGAATAAGGGTATGTCTGGCTGTGGAAGCTTCATAGTAAAGGTCTGGAGTGGTGAGTGCATGGTATATTGTGGAAATGATGGGGAGTATGTTGTGATCAGAATACTGGGTGATGAGAATGATGAAGAGGAAAAGGAAACCATGAAAATAATCAGTTGTCAGATTGTAGAGGAATTGAATGTTGAGCAAAGGATTTTGGACTAATCTTCACAGTCATTAGAGAGCCGCTGGAGGCTTTAGGCAGGTTGATCTCTGGTGACAATATTAAAGATAGTGGTTTGGAAGAGCAACAAGATGGAAACAGGGAGAGCCTGCAGGTGATTCAAATTAGTCTTGGTCATTAAGAAAGTCTGCTTGCAGGCAGCGCCTGTGGCTCAGTGAGTTGGGCACTGGCCCCATATACCGAGGGTGGCAGGTTCACACCCAGCCCCGGCCAAACTGCAACCAAAAAATAGCTGGGCACTGTGGCGGGCGCCTGTAGTCCCAGCTGCTGGGAGGCTGAGGCAAGAGAATCGCGTAAGCCCAAGAGCTGGAGGTTGCTGAGAGCTGTGTGACGCCACGGCACTCCACCCAGGGCGGTAAAGTGAGACTCTGTCTCTACAAAAAAAAAAAAAAAAAGAAAGCCTGCTTGCTTTTTTCATTTTTAGTTTTGTATTATTTCAAGGGAAATCAAGAGTGTGTTGCAATGCTTGGTAAAAACTTGAGTGACATGAAACCATTCCCGTGACCAGGAGTGATCTGCAGAGCTATGTGGGCTTTACTTAGGCTTCCTTGTAGAACTCTGGCTATCGTGGGTACCACGTACGGGTCAAGGCCCTCCAAAAAGCTGCCAAGTTATTGAGAAACCTGCTGTAGTGTGTGTTACAAAGTGTCTGTACGGGTCAAGGCCCTCCAAAAAGCTGCCAAGTTATTGAGAAACCTGCTGTAGTGTGTGTTACAAAGTGTCCGTCCTGCCATAGGGAAGGTTCTTGGCTTGGGTGAAAGAATGGCCTCCAGATATCCTTTGTCTTCATCCGGAGTTATGACCTATGTGTCTGGTCTCCTGGGTCACCTGTGATCCTTTTGAATTGTTTCCCAACTTCCTCCCCCCAAATGACTCCTTTGTTCAGCCACCTGAACCTGTCAAGTGTCTGGGCACCATCCCGCCCCAGGTGTATTAGATATAGGCGTCTCTGAGAGCTGTTTTTGAATCTTGTTTTTGACCTTCTTTTTCTAGTAAATCAGTTTCTTGAGCTGAGTCCTTTTTCCTGCCAAACTTGATCTCAGTGAAGTTGATTTACTCTTACAGCATTCCCATTGCTGTTCACACCAGTGTATGCCAATAGGAACATATCTTTTTGTAGGCCTCAGAGTGGGAACCCGGCTCTTCACGCCATCCTGCAGCTCTCTTCTCATCCTGCTTTGTTTTCTTGCACTCTGTGTCTGCCAATTTTCCCTTCTGTCTCTTAAAACTCACATCATTGTCCCTAAGCCCTCTTCTCCCACCCCACTCTTTAAGACAGGGTCTCTCTCTGTCACCCAGGCTATAGGGCAGGGGCATTACCATAGCTCACTGCAACTTCAAATTCCTGGCCTCAAGTGATCTCTTGCCTCAGCCTTCTGAGTAGCTGAGACTTCAGGCACATGCCACAATGCCAGGCTAATTTTTCTATTTTTTGTAGAGGCAAAATTTTGCTATTGCCCAGGCTGGTCTTAAACTCCTGACCTCAAGCGATTCTCCTGCCTCAGCCTCCCTAAGGGCTAGGATTACAGGTGTGAGCCACTGATCAGGCCAGACCCCCCTCTTCCTCTCTTAATCCACTTGGGTTCAACTGCCCTTCCTTCTGAAACTTTTCTGATGCATGCATCAGCTCAGTCAGAGCTGAGCCCTGACTTCCAGGTCAGAGTGGAGTATGACAAACCAGGAAAAGAAAATCTCTTCTGTGCATGCTGATAAGGCTGATGTAGGGTGTAGGCCATAAAAGTATGGGTGTGGAAGTGGGACTTCAATATTACATCCGCACATCCACCCAGCTGTGTATGTGTGTTAGAAAAGCAAGTGCCCTTCCTGATAGAGACCCTAAACCAGATGTTGGAAATCTGGGTTTTATTGCCAATTCTGGCACTGATTTCTCATATCGCTTTGAACAATATTACAGTTTAGGAATGAAATGGAATCCTTTTGTTAGTAAATAGCACACACAATCTCATTCTTATTCCATTTTTTTTTTTTTTTGCTATAGATTTTTTTTTTTTTATTGTTGGGGATTCATTGAGGGTACAATAAGCCAGTTACACTGATTACAATTGTTAGGTAAAGTCCCTCTTGCAATCATGTCTATTCCATTTTTTTTTTAAAGAGGTGGGATCACTTTCTGTCACCCAAGCTAGAGTGCAGGGGCATGATCATAGCTCACTGCAACCTGGAGCTCCTGGGCTCAAAGGATCCTTCTGCCTCAGCCTCTCAAGTAGGTGGGACTATAGATGCATGCAACCATACCTGGCTAATTTTTTAAATTTAATTTTTGTAGAGACAGGGTCTTCCTATATTGCTCAGGCTTGTCAGGAACTCCTGGCCTCAAGCAATCCTCCTGCCTCAGCCTCCCAACATGTGGGAATTACAGGCATAAACCACCACACCCAGCTCATTCTATTTTTATAACATTATTTATATCTATCTACTCAGCTTTCTATCCATCCATCCGCTCATTCTTATATCTGTATAAAAAAACCTCTGGAATGATGTTCACCTAATGGTAATGATGGTTATTTCATGATGGAATTAGTGTGATTTTTTTTTAACTTTCTTTTTTATACTATTCTGCACTGCTTAATTTTCTAAGAAAAGATCACAATACCTGAAGTGGAGTAAACGTTGGCTCGGCTCAGATCTCAACAGTCCATGTGATTCGTAACACTTAATCTCGTTATTTCTGTCTTTTTTTAACCGTGCTAAAGAGGAGATTTTTAATGTCCCACCCAATTCCACAAATTTATGATGCTTTCATTTTTTTATTTACTTAAAAATTACTTTGTTGTTTTTCTTTTAAAGGTAGTTTATACTTTCAAAAACTAATTTCAGATTTTGATGATTTCCTAGGCACATACAAATAAAAGATAGGATGGATGGATAGATACCGACATTCAGGATTATATGGCTTTTATATAAAATGGGATCAAACTCTACCTGCTATTTTAAACAAAGTTATTACATTTAGTTTTACTTAAATCGAGAGAAGAAAAAGGATTGAAAGAGTTACTAAAGTTCAGATAAACACGTTTTTGCAGAAGATATCATTGCTTAAAATATTCCTTCTGATGTTAAGAAAAGATTATGAAATACCTTAACAGGTTGCAGTCACTATCTTTAACCCTAAATGATTCAGTTTTAGTTAGTACTGATTTGTTTCTTGCTATCCAAATTAAAACTTTAACTTTTTTTTTTTTGAGATAGAGTCTCACTATGTCGCCCTGGGTAGAGTGCGATGGTGTCACAGCTCACAGCAACCTCAAACTCTTGGGCTTAGGAGATTCTCTTGCCTTCCAAGTAGCTGGTGTCTGCCACAAGGGCCGACTATTTTTTTGTTATTGTTGTCATTGTTGTTTAGCAGACCCTGGCTGGCTTTGATCCCACCAGCCCTGGTGCATGTGTCCAGTGCCCTAAGCACTGATCTATGGTGCCGAGCCAAAATTTAACATTCTTTTTTGTTCTTCCACCTTCTCTCTCATTTTGATTTGTATTGTTCCATGGCATCATTTTGTTATTAATATTTAGTTGTGTTGTTTTTTTTTATTTGTTTGTTTTCTTGTTTGTTTGGTTTTTTGAAATAGAGTCTCTGTAGCCCAGGCTAGAGTGCTGTACTATCAGCCTAGCTCACAGCAACCTCAGATTCCTGGGTTCAAGTGATCCTCCTCCCTTAGCCTCCAAGTGCCTGGGACTACAAGTGCCCCCTATCACGCCAGGCTGATTTTTCTATTTTTAGGAGGGTCTTGCTCTTGTTCAGGGTGGTCTCAAACTCCTAAGCTCAAGTGATCTTCCCACCTTGGTCTCCCAGAGTGTGAGGATTACAGGTGTAAGCCACCACTCCTAGCTAGTTGTATTTTTTTTTGGCCGGGGCTGGGTTTGAACCTGCCACCTCCGGCATATGGGACCGGCGCCCCACTCCTTGAGCCACAGGCACCACCCTAGTTGTATTATTTTTATTTGTTCATTATCAAATTTTACATTACTTCTGTTCTTTTATATGGCCATAATTCAAAACTTTCATTTAGTATTTATTCTCTTTACTATATTCTTTTAACACAGCTTTTCTATTTTTGAGTTCTTTATTTGGATTATTGTTTAATTGACTGGATTTCATTGTAAACACTTTTTTCTTTTAAAATAGCTCATTAGTACCGTTTCATTGAGCTGTTTTATATATGTTGCCTTTTTTTAAGAAATGGGGATACTATTCTTGGGTCACACTTTATTGCTGAAGAGCTAGCTAGTTATTTCTTCATTGTATCACTGTCATTGTATATTACGGTGAGAAGACCATTAGCACGATTATTTCCCATTATAGATGATTTATATTTTCTAACTAGATGTCTTTAAAAGTTTTTTCTTTATCCTTGTTTTCATATTTTGTTGTTGTGAGTTTCACATTCAATATGTCTAGAACTCAGGATACACTTTTCAATAGGCAGATTCAGTTCTACCTGACTTAATCGTATTAACTGTTAAACCTTAACAAATTACTTAACCTTTTTAATGGCTCTAGTTTTTTAGCTGTAAAGTATAAATAATTATAACATCTACCTTGTAGAGTTGTCAGAATGATCTGAGTTGGGCAGTGCCTGTGGCTCAGAGGAGTAAGGCGCTGGCCCCATATGCCGAAGGTGGCAGGTTCAAACTCAGCCCCAGGCAAAAACTGCAAAAAAAAAAAAAGAGTTCATAAAATAAACCTTTGCCTCTACTCTTAAAAAAAAAAAAAAAAAGAATGATCTGAGTTAATATATTTAAATTACATAGAATAGTTTCTGGCACATAATAAGCACTATTTAAAAGATTGAAATTACTTTAGGAAAGTTTTCTTGTATTAGGTTTAAGTATTTTCATATTTTTTCCACTATGTTGAGTTGCTGCTTTAACGATATCAATTATTATTATTGTTACTGATCATCTTTATCTTCCATGTCTATTGGTTTCTCCCTCATTTGCTTTGTTTTTTTAAATATATATATTTTTCAATTTTTTATTTTATAACTGTAATTTATTTTCCATTGTGCCTGCTCTGCTCTTTGGTATTTTATTTATTAAATTTTTCATAATATTGTTTTGGCACCAATTGTCTCCTCTCTGCTACTTCTTTCTTCGTCTCATGCTGTTGTTTTATCATCTTAAGAACTGTTCTTATTAGGTTAAATGTACATGTGAAGAATTTTTCTTTTCTTGAATTATATTTTTAAGGGTGGTAATTTGTATGTCTTTTGTATGTTGTGTGTGTGTCTTGTATATACTTGCACTGATTTTTATTTTTTTTGACAGCGCTTTGACAGCTCTAGTCATACCACATTTTCTATCTATTTATTTTTATTAGTGTTAGTGACAGCTTGACTCCTATCTCAAGGTATCATTTGTTTTTTTCCTTAGGGTCTAAATTTAAAGAACTATCTAATTTTTTGGTATAGCCTGAAAGCAAGAGTGCAGGGGGTACTCACCAGAGATAGTCTCTGTTAGACAGTCTGGGCTCTGCTTTCCCTCTGGAGGGTTTTTTTTTTTTTTTTTTTTTGTAGAGACAGAGTCTCACTTTATGGCCCTCAGTAGAGTGCCGTGGCCTCACACAGCTCACAGCAACCTCCAACTCCTGGGCTTAAGGCGATTCTCTTGCCTCAGCCTCCCAAGTAGCTGGGACTACAGGCGCCCGCCACAAGGCCCAGCTATTTTTTGGTTGCAGTTTGGCCGAGGCCGGGTTTGAACCCGCCACCCTCGGTATATGGGGCCAGCGCCCTACCGACTGAGCCACAGGCGCCGCCCCCCTCTGGAGGTTTTAATATTGCCCAGTGCCACAGTTCACACTGCCTGGTTTGGGTGGTGGGGAGTATATCTCATCTGACGAACATTGTATTAATTGTTAAACTTTAACAAGTTACTTAACCTTTTTATAACTTTGTTGTTGTTTTATATATATATATATTTTTTTTTTTTTGACAACCTCTAGTCTCCTATCCATGCCCCATTTAGGACAGGAGTCTCCACCTCTGCCAGAGCCAGCCTCTTTATACATGTATTCTGTTTCTCGCAAGCAGTTGTTCACAGCTGTTACCACTACTTCTCTGTAAAGAAAAACACTAGGATATCGTCTCAGTTTACTTCTCACCAGGTTTGGGATTTTCCGTGAGAATTCTCAGGGTTGTCTTCACTTATCTCCAGAGCTTTTGAGGAGTTGGAACAGATGGGAACCTTGCCACTCCACTGGCTCACTCTACCCTAGAATTGATTTCTTTTCTCAGCTGATACTTCTTGAATCTTTTAGTTTTACCCATGCCCCGTCCTTGTTAGTTGCTACTAGTGAACTTTGTTGTTATTTCATTCAGTTTGGGGGAAAGAAGTACTATCTTCCCTCTTGACTCTGGGTCTTTCTCTGAGGTTCATTCACTCCCATCTGTCTTCCTTCAATCTCTCAGAGATATTGAGAGGCTGATAAGACAGTTTAAATAATTTTATGGAATTATGTTTAGTTTTGCAATCAATATATATGTTCATTGTAACTCGTTAAATAATGTAAGGGTATATAAATAGATAGTTCATACCCTCCCCCACAAGAGCCTCATTTTCATTTCTGTGAGATAACAGCTTGGATGTAGGAGGTAATGTCTTCAAAAACACACAGACCTTTTAGAATCAAGATATGGTGTGAATCTATTGTACCAATAATGTGTATGCACAGATTTGGTCCTTTTGTATAACTGGTTGATTTGGTGGAGTGTTCCCAGTGAGGTCTGGGAGATGATTATTTCAGGAAGAATGTAAGCTCCATGAGAGCAAGGATATGGGCTTACCCTCTTGCCACCCTACCCCCACACCCCACTCTTGTATCTTCACTGCCTACAGCAGCTCCTGGCACACAAGAGCACTCAGTGCATTTTTGTTGAATAAATAAGCAAATGGAGGCATAACAGACCTTAGATATTTTTACTTTGAGAGGCATTTATTACCACTTGAGCACAACAGATAAGGCCTGGAAATATGACCAGCTCCAGGCTATTTGAGTTAACGTATGTAATCTAGCTGTACCATCTTGCTTGCTGTCATTGTGGGTTTATGCACCAAGTGCTGGAAGGGGAAAAGCACAGGAACATGGATGGAGGTAGAAGTTTGAATCTGGGCTGGGGTGTCCTCTGTCAAGCAGAAGGGATCATTTCCTCTCTGGCCTACACTTCAAGTGCATGGTGTCTCAATACTCGGGTGAAAGGTGAGAATTACAGGCTCAACCCTGGATAGCATGTTTCAATTCTAAGACAAGACTTTCATCATCAAATTCTCCAGGAAGCTGCTTTGCAGGCACAGGGAGGCTGAGCATGCATGGCCTTGTGCCTACCCAGCTCTACCACCGGAAAAATGACGAGAAAAGTTCCATGCCTCAGGACTGGCAGAACACTAGTTTGGTGAATTTCAGGAGATACAGCTGCAACTGACTTCGCTTAATATTTTCTTCTGAGACAATTTATTTTATTGTGTATTTCTTGGTCCAGAAGGCCAGTAATATCTAAAGTGTACTTTGGCTGTTAATCAGATTACGTATTTCCTCTGCAGGAACGAACACACTTCAGTAATGAGTGAACAGATCTTAGTTTGGTGAACTTTCATGTTTTCCTGAATGGAAAGTGCTATACAAATGTGATTTTATTTTTATTAACTTTGCTATTTAAAAAGTTCATGTTGTTATTTTATTTATTGAGCGTGGTATCCAAGCACTTTGCCCTGTTCAGAGTGCTGCATTTTTTGTTTTGTTTTAAAAAAGAAATTATATTAATTTGGGGGAAAAAAATCATTGTAAGTAGAAGAATTGATACAGATGGATACATATATGTGCTGGGATTCCTAAAGCTCACACATATATTGGCCAGCTTGAAGAAAGATAAGTGATGGGTTATAGAAACAAATTTGGAATAGTTGTTATTTATATTTTGAAATTCCATTGCTTAATCTTAAAAAATAAAAGTTTATTCTGTTTTCATTTTTTTGCTGTTTGAGTTTTGGTTTTGGATACATACATGTGGCAGAAAATTATACTCCATTAAGTTTACACAAAACTTTATTTTAATATTTTACTTCTAAAAAGATTACTTTGAAGAATCAGACAGCTATTTTCCATATTTATTCCTACCTCGATGATAAAGTTATATTAGTATTTAATCCAAATTTGCCTCTTCAAAATTGTGATGCTGCTTGAGAAATATTTAACATAAATGAAATAACATGGAGATTTGTGTCTAAAATTCATTCTTATGTAACACAGGCTTATTTTGAATTGTAATATTTCAACCACATGTTTCATTTTCCTTATAAATTCTCAGATATATCTGACCTTACATGATTCACTGTACATGAAAATATATGTATTCTTTTAAAATAAATTATCATTCTAAATATTGAATAATTTCTTATTTCTCTTCTTTGAAATTATTGAGAATTTTTCATACATAAATAGACCTTAATTTTGGCCTGGACTGGTTTAATTTTGTGATGCTCAAAATTTTCTGGACAAATAATCTTCAGTTCTGTACAACTGGTTAATTTGGTGGAGTGTTTCCAGTGGGAGATGCTTTACTATATGATGAAGGATAACATTACAATAACAGTAATGAGTTTATATGGGGAAAAGTCCATTTTATTCAGTTACTGTTGTTGGAATTTTGTTATTTTGTCAGCGTGGACCTATCTGAAAAATTGTATACTTTAGCTTATTTTTGTGATTTTTAAAATATACTTTTTTTAAGGGCTACAAAAGTAATTTGAAGGCAGCAACTATTATTAATAAAATAGTGGTGTTAAAAATTGAAACACACACACACACAAAAAAAATTGAAACACAAAATGGGAAAATAGTTAAAGCTGAGATTTCCATCATCATCCATTCCTGGCACCAGGTATGGGACTTTTGAATGACTTAGTCTAATTCTGTGATTCCACAATCCAAGCCCCCTGGATTTGGGATGTGTCCTGGCTCACTCTACGATATGCATTTCAACTTTCTGTGTTAGAATATAGTCATATGACCTTTCTTCTACCTCTTAAATGTGACTTGAAAATTGCTTAAAAATTAGAACTTTTTCAATAATATATAGTAGTTATAATGCACTCTACAACAATGTGATTTTATATTTTTTATAAAAAGTCAAGTCACAACTGCCCTTCTGTAAACTTAGCAGGCTGCTATCTTTGGGAGTGTTAAGGCAACGTGGAAACTTGGGCTTCTGAGAGTTAGGTCATCTGTCTAGCAATGATCTTTGCAAGAAGATTCTAGGATTTGCTGTTGGTATGGAAGACTCCCAGGTGGGACAAGAGTAATACTTGGCCAGGTTTTCTGTGGTCAGAATGGGCAGACTGTCTTGTTACAGGAAAGCAGCAGGTAATTAGAGATAATAACCAGGAATTTCTGGGAACTGGAAGGATAAATAGCCATGTGTGCACTGGCCTGGAATTCTTTGTCCCTTCTCATCCCATTTCTGTCTTCGGTGGTCCATAGAATGGAAGTCGGTTTTTCTCTGCGAGTGGTGGATCCAAGAATCAGCTCAGCTACCAACAGGCTGTGCTGTCTCTGGCAACATGCTGAACCTCTGTGCCTGTTTTGTCCTAAAATATTGACCATAATAATTGCCTATTAGTACCAGCGATCATTGCTCTGAGATCTAATAAAATGGAGTTTACCAAAGGATATAAAACACTATCTAAATATAAGGAATTTATTGTCATCATAAGTAATCATTATAGACTTTTCTAGAGAAATTGAGTGGCACCGTTCCTTGCATTCTGAAGTAAACAGTGGACAAGTGTTCCTTGGAGATTGTGTGTGCTTGAAAATACACCAAAGAAATTAGACGGTCTTAATGTGTTGCCTTTGGTATTGTGAATGCAGCTGATCTAATGCCCGAGGAGCCCAGAGTGTCTGAAGGAGGATGCCTGGCAACACCGAGTCAAGAACTGTAATGCTATGACACCCTAGCAAGACAGAAATGGGAAAGACCCTATGAGGTCATTGACCTCGGCCTGAAATATTCCATGAAGGGAATGCTCACAAACGGAGTAGTAGAATATTATTTAAATGATTTAATCTACTTAGTGAAGAAGTTCTAAGAGAGTTACCTGACTGCATTCACTACAATTGGGTACTTTGAGGATATGGAAGACAAATCAGCTGCTTCCTAATCTAACTCTTGGCACATCACTCCCAAAGCAGCCCAACTCTGATGTTCTCTGAGGTGCAGGCATGTCTGTGGCTAAGGGTGCCTTTTTTGTGGAAATGGAATCAGTGATACCTGTATCATTATAGCTTAAGACCATCAGCAAGACATTTTTTTTTGTCCAATAAAGATTCCTGGTTGAGCATCCTGAGAGGTCAGACTGCTGGCAAATAAATTAGGGATTTGGTGAGAGATCTCTTGACCAGAAATAAGAGACATGGCCCATGGACATGGACATGAACATGGATACAGTAAAATGGAACTTCCAGATTGTAAACAATGGAAGAGAGAAGGAAAAAGAAGCTGGCTGGCTCAGTGCCTATAGCTCAGTGGCTAGGGAGCCAGCCATATACACCAGGGCTGGCAGGTTCGAACCCAGCCTGGGCCTGCCAAACAACAATGGCAACCACAACAAAAAGTAGCTGGGCATTGTGGTGGGCGCCTGTAGTCCCAGCTACTTGGGAGGCTGAGACAAGAGAATCACTTAAGCCCAAGAGTTTGAGGTTACTGTGAGCTATGATCACATGGCACTCTACCCAGGGCGACATAGTGAGACTCTGTCTCAAAAAAAAAAAAGAAGCTGGCTGAAGGAGGGCTAAGGACTTGGAGATTCATGAGTGGCTTTGCAAACAATGTTTCCTTTGCTGGTACATTATTAAAGGATTCAAATGGGGATGTCTGCATTTATGGTAGCTCTAGGGACTGAATATTACCTGGAGTCCCAGAATGAAGATAAGAAGCATCATTAAAGATAAAACACACACAAAAAAAATAAATCCCCCCCAATCATCCTACCTTCTGTCTATGTGGTTCATTAGAGTTTACAAGATACTTTCTCAAACACTGGTGCATTATGCCCTCACTCAAAAGCTCAATTGTCATTCTCTTTACTTTGGATATAAGGAGGCTGAGCAATGAAGGATCAAGAGGCAGGACTCAACCACAGGAACTTGGCCTCCAAATGCAGAGCGCTAAGCAGAGGTCCCTGGAGAAGATTCCCACATATCCCCATTGAGTCTTTAACCAAATTAGGATAGCTAGCGCCCTATGTGAAAGGGAGATGAAGTCAAACTGAAATCAGCAGAGCCTTCCATTTGGGGCCAGGCAGTTAATACTCACTCTTGTCTGTGCCCCTTATGGGAGATGGGACATTACTTGCACCCACATAACAATAGCATGACTTGGAAACACATACCTTCCAAGCATTGCAGTGGGAATCAGTGTGAATAGTTCTGTGTGATCTTGGGCCATACTTTTATCTTCTCCAGGACTTGCTTTCGGTATCTATAAAATGAGAATTGCAGTAGTTCCTACTTCAGAGGATTGTGGAGGAAATTAAATTCTTAGCTCAGATAGAAGTACATTCCATGCATAGTATATATTATCTTAGTCATTGCTGTGTTGAGATATTTTCTTCATTATAGAAATGTTCTGGGTAGAACATATCGTGAACTTTTTTGCTTCCTTTTGTGAATTTTTTGACTGCAAGAGTACAAGCGATCATAGAAGAGAAGAGAAAGGATGATGGGCGTGCTGGCGTAAGTGTGCACATACGTGTGTGCATGTGTGTGTCTATCTACTGTGTAACACCACCTGGTAAGGCCTGAGAACCTCACAGCAAACTAAGTCTCTAAGAAAAGAAATTATATTATTCAATGAAGCCCAAACATTTTATTCTTATGAAAGCCCCTCAAACTCTTATTCAGAACCCACGTGCTTTTATTTTACCCTAGCATTTTAAGTTTTCTTCAACAAACACTTATTATTTAATATATTTCAGATTCTGCTCTAAATGCTTTACAAATAACAATTCATTTGATTGTCACAGCAATCATATAAAGTAGGCACTAATAATATACCCACTTCACAGATGAGGAAACGGAGGCACAATAATATAAAGGTACATGTAAAATAATATGAAAAGCATACAATAATAACTATCATATATTTGTGTAGTTCTACATATTTTCTCAATGATTGCCACATGCAATTGTGTTATAAATGATTCTAAATTTTGATTATCTAATTTTCCATCCTACTTTTTTTTTTAGTTTTTCAATTCTTTTTAGAGACAGGATCTCACCCTGTCACCAACACTAGTGTGCAGTGGTACAGTCATAGTTTAGGGTAACCTCAGACACCTGGACTCAAGTGATCTTTCTAAGTAGCTGAGACTCCAGGCAAGCCACTGTACCTGGCCAATTTTTATATTTCATGTATAGATGGCTCTTGCTGTGTTGCCTAGGTTAGTTTTCACTGCTTGGTCTCAAGAGATCCTCCTGTCTCAGCCTCTCAAAGCACTGGGATTACAGGTGTGAGCCACCATGCCTGACCTCCTAGGCCATTTTAGAAGCTGTAGGTTAAATGTTAGGAGACCTTGATGGTTACAAGATGAAAGAGCTGGTTTTGAGATACTAGGTAGAAAAACTATAAAATGCAGTAATGAGAGCACACTGATATGAGACTGTTTAATGCAAGGGAAACAAATCCTACACATTTCAGTACCTTTGAGGACAGACCTCCTGTCTGGGCTGTAACTGGGGCTCATGTTGAGCTGGCCCATCAGGAAGATGAAGTGATCCTCCTTTGAGGAGAAATGTATATTTTTGAAAGGTCAAAATAGCATTTTCTTCTTTCTTTCTTTTTATTTTTTTTTTTTTGAGTAAGAGTCTTACTTTGTCACCCTCAGTAGAGTGCTGTGGTGCCATAGCTCACAGCAACCTCAGACCCTTGGACTCAAGAGATTCTCTTGCCTTAGCCTCCTGAGTAGCTGGGACTACAAGTGCCCACCGCACATCTCCCTATTTTTAGGAATGGGGTCTCGCTCTTGCTCAGGCTGGTCTCAAACTCCTGAGCTCAAGCAATCCACCTGCCTCTACCTCCCAGAATGCTAGGATTACAGGCATGAGCCACCAAGTCCCCACAACATTATCTTAATTTAAAAAGCAGTGCCCTTTCTTTGAAGAAAAATTAGAAAGCACAACCATTCATCAGAATACACAGGAGATTGGTTTCAGGATTCTCCTCACCTACCCAAATCTGTCCATAGGTAAGTCTCACAGTTGGCCCTGCAGAACCCACATGTAGGAAAAATTGGCCCTTCTTGTATGTGGGTTTTGCGTACCACCAACACTGTATTTTCAATCTGCGTTTGGTAGAAGTGGACCTGTGCAGTTTAAACCCTTGTCGTTCCAAGGTCAACTATACACTTAATCAAAGAGAAGAAAAAATACCCATAATCTTATCACTCAGGGATAACATCTTAATGGGTGCATCTGTTTTGTTTGTTTTACAAAAATAGGCTCATTTATGCATTTTTCACATAAGTTGAGAACAGTCTTCTATGTGGTATCTCTTCACTACAACATAGTTTTAAATGGCTGAGTAGAACTTCAGTATGCACATGTATTATGAAGAATTTAACCAATCCCTTATATTGTTGGAAAATTGTCTACTTAAAATTGTCTGGGGCTATTGTAGGTAATGCAGCAGTGAAAATATTTGTAGCTAAATCTTTGTGAATATCTCTAATTATTTCTCACACTAAATTATTGCCAAATTGCTTTCCAGAAAATTGTTCCAAATAGTGAAGCTCTTTGGAAAGCCTTATTTCAAAAATAGTTAAATGAGAGTTAAAATAAGGGGAGGGGGAGATAAGGAGAATCTGGATAAATGAGCCTTCTCCAGTTAGCTGGAGAAGTCTTCCTACTGAGGACGATCTCATTTTTGAATGAAGCCAGGTGTGGAAGGTCTTGCTGGTTCTCTAAGGCCTCCAAAAGCAGGTTTTGTATATTTTCTCCTTTCTCTGCCTGCCCCAAGCTCAGTGTGCAGGTGTTATGAGAGTCGTGGATTGGAATGAAAAACCTGGATCAATTCTCTGTCTCTGCTGCAAGCTGTGTGACATCAGGGAAAATCTCCTGGTTTCTCTGAGTCTCATTTCCTCATCCATAAAATAGGAATAATAGTGTCACCCACTCCTGTCTCATAGGAGCCCTCTGAAGTTTAAAATCTCAAAATTGAGATAACATTTGCATAAACTCTTTTTAGAAAAGTGAAAACCTTTACAATTGTAGGCTACTATGAATATTATTCAATATATATTTAATCTCCCATAGATCTTGTACTTCTGGTAAAGAAAGAAGACCCTTGGCAAGGGGGCATGAGTTCTAATCCCAGATCTGCCACTAACTAGCCTTGACAGGTCAAATAAGTCAATTTACCTCTCTGGAACTACTTTCTCCATTTATAAAACGAGGGGGGTTGTACCATGTGGCTTACATCATCAAAATTTTGATGTGATTCTCATTAGCAACTCTGAGATAAACTCAAAACAGAAATTATTAGTCCCATGAAGAAAACAAGATCCAGAAAAATTAAATCCATACCTATAGTTGCCTAATTCACTTTTTCATCTGCTTTCTTTTGCGTGGCTGTTAGAAGGGGATAAAATGAGGCTCATGTTTCCCAATTGTTACTAGAAAGAAAAATTTGGAATATTGTTTTCACCTTTTTTCTCTAGAGAATTCCTTTCTCAATGTACTTTTCCCTTTCAGCCACTTGAATTGCTCCATTATTGTTTGATTGGCTAAATTCAGGTATAAACAGATTTTAAAAAAATATTTGGTGTCATATAAACCTAGCATAAAACTGTAAATTTCTTACTACATCATGAAATCTTTGAAACCAGGGCATCTATATATTCCTAGAATCTAACATAATGTTTGGCACATTAATGTTCATTATTATTAAAGCCATGGTGGTAAGCAGAAAGGGCTCTAAACAGACTGGTAGGTACTATATTTGACTTCTCTAGTCAACTCTTGGTTTTAACAAAACTAGCTCAGGAGGAGTCCTAGGAAGAACTTATAAGTTATAAGGTACTAGGAAGAAGCCTAGTGAAGTCGGAAGATATGAGTTCAAATTCTGGCTCTGATGTTTACTATGTTTACTAGTTAAGTGGCCCAAACCTCAGTTTCTTCATATGCAAATGAGTTAATAATGCCTACCTGATTGTCATGAATATATATAGAACTAGAATATGGTAGTGACTCATTAAATATGAGTTTCATTTCAGGAAAGATATTACAAGATGGTTTGGGGAGAACCATAAGCAACAGGAGGGATCCCTAAAACACTTTGTTCTTGGGCATGTTTAAACTAATGCCACCAAAAAGTGGTACTTTCTCTTATTGTTACATCCATCAGTGGAATGTGTATGTAGGCCTGCATCCATTACTGTTCATTCACTATCTCGTATATAGTATGTTATACCGTGAATCCAACCTCTTTTCTTCCTGACACCTAAAATAACACACGCATTAAAAAAAACTTTGATATTTTTCCTTGATGGATGATCAGTGAATGCAAATTATTTTAATATGGTTTTTAAATTTAGAGCAACAAAAGCAATAATACAGAAAAACATTTTGATAAGATTCAAATATTTTGTGTTATCTTGTGCTTTTGAATTACTCATCCCATAAGACAATGAGCAAATTTGACCCATCCTTCTAGGTCCATTGCAAATGACTCTTCTTTTAGGAAGCCCTCCCTTCCCCCTGATTCCATATTGGTTGACGAGTTCTTTCCTAGGGCTATTTTTGCAACAGCTCCATGACATTAGTTTGTTCATTCAATGAGTAAAATATATAACAAAATTTTACTGTATAAAACTTCTGTTTAATAGAGTTGTTAGTTCTTTCATCTTAATCCTTCATAACTGCAGACTCCTAGACAGTGAGTGGAACCCCACTGATTCTAGCCTACCAAGGGTACAGATCTCCCCAGTAACCGAAATTGCTCTGATGTGGAGCAAGTGATATCTGGGCTGGAGCCACCACTCTCTTTGTGTTGTCAATAGACTCCTCTAGAGTCTGAATTGGGGTAATTATTAAAACAGTAATGAATATTTTTCAGTACCTCTCATATGCCAGCTACCCATATGTATTATTTCAAATCCTGCCAACAATCATGCAAATTTTCAGCATTTCAGGATGAGAAACTGAGGTTTAAAGAGATTAGGTTACTTTTCCAAGGTACATCATTGTGTACTGACTCTGACTTAACTGGTGGGCATAATCCAGTCCTATTTGGGTTCATAGTAGGTTCTTAGCAAATAGTGATTCCTATTATTATTTTTGAAAATCGTGAGTACAGATCTTCCTTTCCACTCTAGCAGGGTACTCCTATTTTTTTTCCTTTGTCTCCTTCCTGGCTGAAAATAATGACAGAAAAAAATGGTAACTCCCTTTGTATCAAATGATATATTAATAAACCATAGGAAAGTAATTTGAAAGATATAAAGTCCTAATGAAATTTTAGGTATTTTACAATAATAATAGTTATTTTATTATTATTGTTCAGTCCTCATCATTATGAGCCCTTCTGGGTAGGAATTTTATCATTATGAGCCCTACCCAGAAGGGCTCATAATAAGAATGTTATTCTTTGTATTCAAAGAGCAGGTACTTAGATGATGTTTAAAAATATATTGTGCCCATGGCGCCTGTAGATCTGTGGGTAGGGCATCAGCCACATACACCAAGGCTGGCAAATTCGAACCCAGCCCAGGCCAGCTAAACAACAATGACAACTGCAACAAAAAAATAGCTGGGAGTTGTGGCGGGCACCTATAGTCCCAGCTACTTGGGAGGCTGAGGCAAGAGAATCGCTTAAGCCCAAGAGTTGAAGGTTGCTGTGAGCTGTGATGCCACAGTACTTTATGGAGGGTGACATGGTAAGACTCTGTCTCAAAATATATATATATATGTATATATATTCAACTGTATTATGTAATATATGTATGCAAAATATATATATTCAACTGTATTATGCAATATTTATTATGTATATATAATATATATACTATGCATGTATATGTAAATGTATATTGCATAATACAGTTGAATTTACTTGCTTTAAAAGATAGAGTGGGATCTGAAAAAGTCTGGGTTTGGTCTGGGCTGACCCAAAGGCAATCTGGTTCACTGAACAAGTAAGATAAATAGTCTGATAGGATGGGACTCATTTGTTCATTCAACAAATGCATAACGAGCATCTACTATATGCCAGGCACTATTTCAGACCAAGAGAAAACAGCTGTGAACAAGAGAGATTAAAGTCTTACAAAGACAGATAGTACATAAGTAAAATTGCAAAGTGAACTGAGGAATGAAGAAAATGCAAATGGCTGAAGTAACAGAGAGGGAAGAAGTAGGGCAGGGTGTGTGGCTACTTTAGATATGGTGGTCAAGAGAGGCCTCTCTGAGGACATGGCATTTGCTCCAAGACTGGAAGAAGAGAAGGAGTCAACCACATTCAGATGTAGGAGAAGAGTGTTCCAATAAAGATCAAGGCCACAAAGCAGAATTGGGGATTGGCATATTTGAGATGCAGGAGGGCCAGGGTAGCCTGTGTAGTGAGAACAGTGAGTCAGGAGCCTTGTTGTTTAGGGACTATTAGCCCCAGTCAGAAATCTGTGTTTATTCCGAGATTTATGAGAAAGCCATTTGAGGTTTTAAACAAACGAATGATGTTCTCTGACATAAGCTTAAAAACACCTTTCTGGCTGCTGGTGGAAGATGGGTTGAAGAAAGGCAAAAATGTAACCAGGAAGAAAAACTGAAAGGTTATAACTTTTTATTTTCTTATTTTTCCTGGTTAATCTAGTAATTATTATTTGCATTTTAACTTATCATAGCCTTCTATGTATTCATATGATTTCATTTCACTTATATTATAAAAATTGTACAATGTGGTATTTTCATATAGTTTACTTCTGCATATAGTATAAGCCACATTTTTTTTCTTTTTTCTTTTTCTTTTTGAGACAGTCTCATTATGTAACCCTCAATAGAGTGCTGTGGCATCACAGCTCACAGTAACCTCCAACTCTTAGGCTTAAGCGATTCTCTTGCCTCAGCCTCCCAAGTAGCTGGGATTACAGGCGCCTGCCACAACGCCCAGCTATTTTTTTGTTGTAGTTGACATTGTTGCTTTAGCTGGCCCAGGCCAAGTTTAAACCCGCCAGCCTCAGTGGCCAGCAGCCTACAAACAGAGCTATGGCCACTGCCCTATAAACCACACTTTTACTTTTAAAGAAATCCACAGATTGAATGATTCTTCTCTTCCTTGTGTATGCAGTTTTTTTCCACCCCCAAATACTTCCTTTAATATTTCTTGTAGTGCAGGTCTGCCAGTGATGAATGATCTCAGTTTATATTTGCCTTTTTAAAGTCTTTGTTTTGCCTTCATTTTTTGAAGTAGATTTTCACTGGATATAGATTTTCAATTTATAAGCTTTTCTTTTTTTTCCTTTTAGCACTTTAAAGATATTATTCCATTGTCTTCTGGCTTTCATTGTTTCTGATGAGAAGTCATAGACATTTATATTTTCTTTCTTTTTTTTTTTTTTAGAGACAGAGTCTCACTTTGTCACCCTTGGTAGAGTGCTGTGGCATCACAGCTCACAGCAACCTCCAGCTCTTGGGCTTAAGCGATTCTCTTGCCTCAGCCTCCCAAGTAGCTGTGACTACAGGCGCTCGCCTCAGTGCCTGGCTATTTTTTGTTGCAGTTTGGTCGGGGCCAGATTGGAACCTGCCAACCTCGGTACATGGTGTTGGTGCCCTACTCACTGAGCCACAGGCGCCGCCCGACATTCCTCTATATGTGTGCCTGGCTATTTAGTAAAGTTTTTTTTATTTATCTTTGTATCAGCAATGTAATACAATGCTTTGTACCTACAATGCACCTAGGTGTAATTTTGTTTGTGTTGTTTTTGCTTCTTTAGTTTGTTCAGTTTCTTTTTTTTTTTTTTTGGCCGGGGCTGGGTTTGAACCCGCCACCTCTGGCATATGGGACCGGCGCCTTTCTTAAATCTGTAGACTGGTATTTGTCATCAAATGCAGGGTGGGGAATGATCATTAAGTCTTCTACTACTTTTTACAACTCAGTCACTCTTTCCTCTCCTGAGAATTCATTTAAACCTATGCTAACCCATTTTTGATTGTCCCTCAGTTCCCTGAGATCTGTTTTGTCGGACTTTTTACTTTCTGTGCTTTAAGTTCTTTGATCTCTTCTTCTGTAGTACCCAATCTGCTGTTAAACCTAGTCAGTAATTTTTTTTATTTTAGGCATCATAATTTTATATTAATATTTTTATTTGGTACTTTTTATATTTTCTAATTCTATCTTGAGATTTTTCATCTGCTCACCAACTATATCTAGTTTTTCCTTTAGTTCTTGATATATTTTAAAGTTCTTAAATAATAATTCCAACAACTGTGTTATCTATGGGTCTATTTCTTTTTTTTTTTTTTATTGTTGAGTATTCATTGAGGGTACAAGATACCAGGTTACACTGATTGCATTTGTTAGGTAAAGTCCCTCTTACAATTGTGTCTTGCCCCCCAAAAGTGTGTCACACACCAAGACCCCCACCCTCCCTTCTTCCCTCTCTCTGCTCTTCCTTTCCCCCACCCCCACCCCCACTGTGTACTAGGTCATTAATTGTCCTCATATCAAAATTGACTACATAGGATTCATGCTTCTCCATTCTTGTGATGCTTTACTAAGAATAATGTCTTCCACTTCCATCCAGGTTAATACAAAGCCATCTTTTTAATGTTTGAATAGTATTCCATGGTGTACATATACCACAGCTTGTTAATCCATTCCTGGGTTGGTGGGCATTTAGGCTGTTTCCACATTTTGATGATTGTAAATTGAGTGATAAACAGTCTTTTGGCTATTTTTCCCCCTTGGTTGTGGGTTACAGTTTTGTACTTCTTTACATAGCTAGTGATTTTTCATTGTATACTAGACATTGCATGTTTTATCCCTATTTTACAGATTATAAAACTGACATATAGAGAGATGGCACAAATTGCCCAAGGTTAATGGTTAATAGGTAGGGGGTTGGCATTTGATTGCAAGTGATTTGCATCCAGAAATCTACATCTTTAATCTCTATACTGCCTTCAAGTCAGACAAGGGTCATGCTATTGTCCCCTCACATCACTATCCCGTACCTGAACTAAAAAAGAAATTCCATGATAAGTTTGGTAAGTTATAAAATGTTACTGGGATTTGGGGCTGGTGAAAGGCGTTTGACAATTGAAGAGCTAGACACAGGGTTGGTTACAGTTTTTTCACACTGGGCTCTTTTAGTCTCTTCCATTTCATTGACTTCAGTCACCAGTACTCTCTTTTTATGGCCAAGTGACATTCAAGTATGGACAAAAATTGGTAAGGGACTCAGGGAGATTTTCAGTGCCTGGCTTCTTAACATGAAGTGCTTGAGAAAGTAGATGACAATCGTGATGATCCATCTTTTTGGAGATATGAGAAGTTGTTTGGAAAACATTACTTTCTTAAAAAATTAATACTTCATAGCAGGAGACTTTCAGCCTAGTGCTGCTTCTGACTTTGGGGTGGGGAGATTGGTAAGGTGAAAATGGATCCAACAAGGTTGCTGGATCACTGTAGGCTATTTTTTCCCACTTGTTTATCTGAGAGTTGGGATCTCCTTGAGATGAGTTCTTTTTGTGATCTTTGAGATCTCAGGAAGGAAGGATATAGCAGATTGCAGGCTATTATTATGGCAAGATCATTTCTCTTTGGCCACCAAACAGTTGTTCCCTGAGTCACAAACTACTCAATTCAGTGGCTGTTGAACGAAACTGCCTTTGAAATTCAGAGGAGAGTGTCAGTGTGTGCCAAAACCAAGCCCCTGAGTCACCCAGCACACAGCAGGAAGACAGCAATGAGTAGGATCAGAAGTGATGCCAGAACCCACCCCTTGCAGAGAATGTGGATCTTCGAGAGAGTCCATTACACAGAAATCATCCCAGGTCATAAAATCTCACGTCTGCGCAGAAGGGAGGTGCCATTGTCTGTTCCTTCCCCTCTCTGCAGCTTCCTGTGTAGTGGCTCATTTCCCTAAGTATCTTTTTACCTGGATTGAGCCATGTATTACGAATATCACTTTTTATTTATAATGTCTAAAGAAGCTACATTAGACATTATAGTTCAGGAGACAAAATAGGTGCGGTTTGTATTTGGAAATGTAACATCTTATTTACTGGGAAGACCTGAGTTTGAACTGATCTATGCAGAAAACTGTTGTCTTTTTTTCTCTTGTCAACCACAGTTATGCAAGTATTCTATGTAATTGTTATTTTTCTTTTCTTTTTGGAAGGAGTCTCCTGCTGAAGAAAGAACCTAAAGAGATGCATAAGTTCCAGGGAATTTTCCTCTAAGACTAATAACACCAAGTTAGCTTTGACCTTATTTATTTATGTTTGTTATTTCTTCCACATGAAAAATATCTGTCTCCTTCAGAGAACCTGGGCTAGAATTTTTGTTTTCCTTGTGCTGGTTGAAGAAGACTCTCAAACCCTGATGCTGTTTTTTATTTATTTCATGAAGAATTTCAGGTGGTGCTTGACAACTTATACCCCCTATAAAACCAAGAAACGTGCTTTTACACTGTGTATATTAAAGATATCTTCCAACTAACATTACACCAAAGAAATGGAGTCATCTTGCACTATAATTTTTTGTTAAATATTTGGGAACTATTGTTTTGAGTGTCACCCACAGTAATAATAGCCAACTAAAAAAAATGTCCTACTGGAGGACCAGTTAAATATTGGCTCTATTTCTACTTTTATACCTCATCCCTTTCCCCTTTCTAGTCCTTCCAGGAACAAAGCAAGGTATCCCTTCCTCTAGCAAACTGCTTACAAAATTCCATGTAATAAAATGCTGAACTGGAAATAACCAAACATTGCCATCAGTTTCTGAGGATTCCAGAACTAGAAGTCAACCAGAACCTTTGTTTTAGGGCTCGTGGGCCTGGAACACAATTTATAAGCTGCACTCGTATTGGCTCCAAGGTTAGAAATAGAGGAGCACAGTTTTATTGCCTTTGATTATGACATACTGCACATGAACGTCAGTAGGGCTCAAATGTGCGTTGAAGGCAGCCAAAGGGTAAATAAATTAAACTGAAGTGACTCAGAAGACACATAGGGAGCAAAGATGTGCAGAGATAACAAGGGACTTGGTATCTGACAACAACCCCACTTAGAACTCTAGGGAGAGAACCTTATTAGAAAACTCAAAGAGCTGTAATATCACAATGAGTTTCACCTATAAGTGTTCTCAGCAGGCATGCTGAAGAATATATGGATGGTGATTTAAGGGGGCTGGTGTTTATGTTTTAGAAGTCCCTTGGCACTTACCCTACAGTCAAGCCAATGCACTTTTCCTTTTAGACAAACAGAATAGCTGGATCATATGTACTAAGACTGTCCATTTTTTAAAAGACTAAAATATGTCGACATAAAGACCTTGAGCCTTTCCTCAATCTCACTTAACAATTTGCTTCTTTTGGGTGTGGGGGCAGTCTCAAGCTGTCACCTATGTAGAGTGCTGTTATGTGATAGCTCACAGCAACCTCCAACTCAGGCTCAAGCAATTCCCTTGTATTTTTAGTAGAGATGGGGGTGGGTGGGATGTGTCTCACTTTTGTTCAGGCTGACCTTGAACTCGTGAGCTCAAGCAATCCACCGGTTTGGCCTCCCAGAGTGCTAGGATTACAGGCCTGAGCCACCTCACCCGGCCAACAACTTGCTTCTTGCAATAGCTTCCCTTTAAGGCAATAAGGTACCACTTATGGTCACCTTTGTAGATTATGCTTTTGTTTTTATTTTCTCAGTGATTTGCCTTTATTTGCCTTTTTAACCTTGCTATACTTTTGCTGTATCAGGACAAAGCCCAGATGTCCACTGACATCTTTCATCAAGGCATCCATGGAAGGCACTGAAGTCCACTGGTTAGAAAGGAAAAGTGCTTTTGCGTTTGATTAGTATGAAGGTAGTTAGAAACAATGCTGAGTCACACTTTAAAGCAGCTGCCTTGCAAACAAAGTGAGAGGGCTTTACCACTGGCTTTGAAGTCAGTAAACCCAGGACTGGCCCTTGCTCCACCGAGAACAGGTTTCTCAAGGTCTCTAAGCGTCTGTTTACCCTCCCTCTAAATACCATCGTCTATTGAGCATTTATACCACTATATGCAACCTTTTATTCATTTAAACCTCAGAACAATTCTATGGCGTAAACATTGTTATCACTCCCCTTTTACAGATGAGGAAACTGAGGCTCAAAAGGCTGTGAAGCTTGCTCAACATTATAGAACCACTCTCATCAGTTTCACTTCAGAGCCTGAGCTTTTAACTTTTCTGAAATGGGGGTTAATAACAGATTCATTATTGGAGCTGTGAGGATCAAAAGAGATATTATTTGTAAAAGCACGAAAGAGTCACATAGGCATTATAAGGTGTTATAATTGTTAGAACAAGATCACTTAAGACAAGAGAAAACTAAAAAATAGTTATATGGCCTGGTCATGGAAAAGTACATTCAAATGCCTCGATACCAGAGGTTACCAGTTCTATGTAAATCAACTTAAAATTTCCTGAATACATTATTTTTCCTGACAGTGCCCCATCAAAAAGTACCATATGCACATAAATTGGGCAGGATGATGACCATTCCATTTTAAATTGAGTCCTTCTTTAGAAGGCCGAGCAGCCTAAAAGACAAAGAAAAGAACTCTGGGGCGGCGCCTGTGGCTCAGTGAGTAGGGCGCTGGCCCCATATGCCGAGGGTGGCGGGTTCAAACCCAGCCCCGGCCAAACTGCAACCAAAAAATAGCCGGGCGTTGTGGCGGGCGCCTGTAGTCCCAGCTACTCGGGAGGCTGAGGCAGAAGAATCACGTAAGCCCAAGAGTTAGAGGTTGCTGTGAGCCGTGTGACAGCACGGCACTCTACCCGAGGGCGGTACAGTGAGACAGTCTCTACAAAAAAAAAAAAAGAAAAGAAAAGAACTCTGATCCACTTGTTATTTCTGAACCAAACTGTACTGGTGTACATATTTGCTTGAGATATGAGGACATCTCCACAGAAGTTCAGCCCCGACCTCCAGGAGCAATAATGTAGGTTAGTAATCACCTAGAAAGTGTTTATTTACTTTCTTGCAGGGCATAAGAGGATCAGAGTCTGTGAAACTGAGACATAATGTTCCTTAAATCACCACCACAATAAAACATGCATCATGTCAAGTTAATTTTACTTTTACCACCGACAGGTGGTATGTGAAGTAGAAGAGAAGGCTGGGGTCCCTCCTTCTCTTTCTTCTGTTGGCAGCTTGAGGGAGTTAACAAGAACCCCTTAGTCATCACAGGAAGTCCATGGCTACACAGGCCAAGCAGATGGAGTCTCTGATGTGAACAAGCCCATTAACAGAATCGAACAACTGATACTCTTGTTCTAGTTCCTATAATACTGATGGAATTGATTAAAGTGGTTGGTTATTGTAGGGTTGTATAGAGAGATATGAATATAAATGATAGGTAGATCAAAGGTAAAGACACTGTTGTCACCCAGCATATTTCAATATGAAATGTAAACCCATGTCCTGGTTATTAGAAATTGTCCCTTTGGGGGTTTGGCACCTGTAGTACAGTGGTTCCGGCACCAGCCACATACACCCAGGCTGGCAGGTTCAAACCTGGTCCCAGGCCAGCTAAACATCAATGACAACTGCAACAGACAAATGGCCGGGTGTTGTGGTGGGCACATATAGTCCCAGCTACTTGGAAGACTGAGGCAAGAGAATCACTTAAGCCCAAGAGTTTGAGGTTGCTGTGAGCTGTGACACCACAGCACTCTACTGCAAGCAACATAGTGAGACTCTGACTCAAAAAAAAAAAAAAGAAAGAAAGAAAGAACGAAGGAAAGAAATTATACCTTTGGGAAGTCTGGGGACTGAAAGCTTGAAATTCATGCTTATATCTCTTACTAAAAAATTTTTGCAAATTCGTAAGCTTAATGGTGACAATAATTTCCCAGCTAGAAATGGGGATATTTGATCTGAAGAATGTCTTTAGTCCCAGATTATGAGCCTATTCATAGAAAAAGTCTTTCAGGGTTACAGACTTGCATCACATTTAGTGCATATTTAATCATTTGTTTTTATTGAAAAAAGCAACATTTTTTGAAGTTGGAGCTACACTAAAAAATGGTCTCCATATTTACAGGTTATCTTAGCTGATCTCCATCTGCTGGGTTGTAAACGCTCCTGAAAACTAAACTGCCCTTTGCTATAGGTTTGGTTGAATCACAGAATCAATTATGAAGCTGGTATCCTTTTGTCCAAAAATAGGAAAGAGTTTGTCCCTAAACAATTTGAAGTGGTCTTGTTAAGTTGCATGGCCCCCATCCTTCAAGAGGGTAATACAGAGATGAATTGCCCTAGTGAGCGAGACAGGATGAGAGAGCTGAAAGAATTGTGGGACATCTGGGGAACAAGAAGTTTTACTGTTTAGATCCCTCCTGACCCCCTGTTTACTTCCCAGAGCCCTGTGTTCTGACTACTCAATAATAGATTTTATTATCTAAAGTTGGAGTCTCACTTTCATTTTATCAGGCAGAATATAAGAATTACTTTTAGATAGCCGGGCGTTGTGGCGGGCGCCTGTAGTCCCAGCTACTTGGGAGGCTGAGGCAAGAGAATCACTTAAGCCCAGGAGTTGGAGGTTGCTGTGAGCTGTGTGAGGCCACGGCACTCTACCAAGGGCCATAAAGTGAGATTCTGTCTCTACAAAAATAATAATAATAATAATAAAGAATTACTTTTAGAATAAATAGAAAAGGTGATAAACAATATGACCGGATTTTATAAAGAAAAGAACTGCAACTAATTGATGGAATCTACAACTTTTTTGAAAGGTGGTATTATAAACTTACTAGCCCAGCCTCTTTTCTCCTTGATTTTACTAGTTTACAGACTTTGAAGAGAAAAGAGGGCATGAATAAGAAATCATCACATGGAAAATAAAGAAATTAATCCCCTTGGGAAATTTTTTTCTGAGTGAGGAGTATACGAATACATAATTGAGGTGAGCCCAAACCAAAATGGATTATGAAAAGACCATTTCTTGGGCCAGTTACGGTGACTCACGCCTGTAATCCCAGCACTCTGGGAGGCCGAGGCAAGTGGATCACTTGAGTTCAGAAGTTTGAGACCAACCTCAACAAGAGCAAGAGCAAGACCTACATCTACTAAAAACAGAAAAACTATCCTGGCCTTGTGGGGGGAGGATGAGGCAAGAGGATTGCCTGACCCCAATTGATGTTGCTGTTGAGCTAGGCTGATGCCATGGCTCTCTACCTAGGGCTACAGAGTAAGACTCTGTCTCAAAAAAATAAAATAAAACGAAAAGAAAGAAAGAAAGAAAAAGCCATTTCAAAAGGCAACCACATGAATTTTAACATTGAGGTTTATGATCAAAACACTTTTTTTTTTTTTTGGAGAGCATCTCATTTTGTCCACCCCTGGTAGAGTGCCATGGTGATGTCATAGCTCACAGCAACCCTCGAGCTCAAGTGACTCTCTTGCCTCAGCCTCCTGAGTAGCTGGAACTACAGGCTCCCATCACAACACCCAGCTAATTTTTTTTTGTTTTTTTTTGGAGACGAGGTCTCACTCTAGCTCAGGCTGGTCTCAAACTCATGAGATCGGGTAATCCGACTCAGCACCATGCCCAGTCAAAACTTTTTTTTTTTTTGAGACAAGGTCTTGCTCTGTCTCCCAGGCTAGAGTGCAGTAACCTATCACAGCTCACTGCAACCTCAGACTCCTGGGCTCACAAGGATCCTCCTGCCTCAGCCTCCTAACTAGCTGGAACAACAGGCCAGAGCTATCACACCCAGAGATTTTTTCTCTTTTTAGTAGAAATGAGGTCTTGCTTATGCAGGCTGGTCTCAAACTCCTGATCTCAAATGATCCTCCCACCTTGGCCTCCCCAAAGTGCTGGGATCCTAGGCATGAAGCGCTTCACTTGGCCCTCAAATTTTTTGTTTAGTTTTGTTTTGCTCAACTTGACCAGTGATTAACAGATTCCATTTGTAATACCTAACAAGCAAGTTTGTCAGCAACAATTTGTGAGTTTCAACAATACCAACAAAAAGGAAAAATAATGTTGCTTGAGTAATGTTTTAAGCCCAGTTGATTAACAAAATGTAAGGAGGTGTATGGTTTTCAGAACTTGTGGCTAAAGCTTTATTTTCCAGGTGTTAACCTGAAGGAAGAGAAAACAGTTTACTTAAAATGGCTGTAAATGAAGTTTCCCATGAAAGTCTTTCTTTATCAGTATAGCAATAATAACTGTTCGAGTAAATAAGCTTACATTTATTAGAGCTTCTGATTCAATCATATCTTTAACATTTCTTTAGTTTCCCATGAGCCATTTCAAAGAATGATGAGCAAAGCTTTAATTTTTTGCATATTCCTCAAACAATAAGATTTTTTAAAAAGATAACCTGTGTTTTTTGTCTGGTAAAATGATGAATAACTTTTTTAAAGGTTTTCAGCAAAATGTAATAGGACAAATGTTTAACAAATTAAACCATACCTGCATTCAGTTTTCTTTTAAGTAGTCGTTCAGCAACATATTTTTTAAAATACAAATATTTTGTGGGTTTTGGCCAGGCTGGGTTTGAACCCGCCACCTCTGGCATATGGGACCAGCGCCCTACTCCTTGAGCCACAGGCACCACCCCAATACAAATATTTTGTTTCTTACTTTTAATTTTTGTATAATGAGGGTAAAATACTTTTATTTGTTCATAAAAATCTTGGGGGTAGGGGAAGAAGGCGATAGTAATTCACAGTTTCCTGTATACAAGTGCCAAATTAAGAAGGTCTGTAGAGGGCTTTTAAAAGAAGAAAAATAAAGCTCTGGTAAGTTTTAAAACTTGTATACATGTTTCTGGATCATGACTGTTTAAAATGTCAAAAGATTTCAGGAAGCCCTCAGATAACAATCCATCAGTGAGGTTACATGTGGAAGGTAGTGAGAATCACAATTCAAATCACAATTTCAAAACCAAAGAAAAGAAAAGAAAAAAAAAAAAAAACAACTCTGCAGTTTTAAAAATCACAGTCTTTCCAAGCCTTGTTCGGGCTAGTTTTCTGTCTAGACATGCAAATTGAAGTGAAGAGTTGACGCAATTATTCAGATAATTCAAAGGAAAAAAAAAAATCTTCTCACTGAAAAAAGAAGGAGCCTGAGCTATCTGGATTGGTTTGTCCTCACTGATCAATTCACCAGATAATTGCACTTCACCCTTAGAGTTGAAGAGAGATGCAGGATTTGAGTCAGGGAGGAATTTCATGAGCACTTTTTATTCCTCAATGAAATTTGTATAATTTAAAGGGAAAAAAAAACCCAGTAAGACTCTTGGACAATCCTCTTTCAAGAAAATATAAAGTTATTTTTATAAAGAATAAGCAAATGTTGCATTAGTAATGATCTCCCCCCCCCAAAAAATGTTTTTTTCTGAAGACTAAGGTACTAACCCTCTAAGTACCTTTCTTTTTCAGATGACATGACAAGATTTAACAGAAAAGAGACTCATTAAGCTATCTATAAATTGTATGTGATTCCTTGCAGGGATGTTCACATATTTGCATATTCTTATGAATTATATAATTTAAACAAAGGAAAGAATTGTTACCTGTGTATCTAGTACATACTAGGGTAATGATTGATAGATGCTACAATAACAGTCAAGCCATGAAATTATAATGGTTCAGAAATTCTAAAGTAATTACATTAATCCAGTCAACTTTACGTAGATGATCATCTGAAAACATTTTGAAAACCCATTATGAATATGTTTTTTAAAACTTTAAAAAGTGAATATTCACAGAAAACAAAATTTAGGAGTCAATTTTGAGGTCAAAATTGAGTAGAGTAATAGTCTATGAAATATATCAGGTAGTTAAATTAAAATAAAATTTGAAATTCATTCGTGCCAGAAATTGCTACTGCCAAGACCTGTCATATGTTTTATTGGAAAATTAAAAGCATAATACTTAAACTTGGAATAGTTCATTGATTATAAAAAGAAAGCTTAGTTATTTATCTCATTTGTTCTTCAAATATGGGTTTATGGACTCTATTCATTAGAAATACATTAATTTTAATATTGCTTTAAAGGACTGTTCAGATACACACACAATGTAAAGGACAGTTCTACAAACAAAAACATTATCAAAGCAATGTTTCTAGATATTGGACGAGAAATAGCTGTTTTATATTTATAAAAAGCCCAGACCTTAGTAATTTAGATTAACAAAATATAAGAAGAACAAAACCAAAATTAAATGTTCTCCAAATTTAGTTTTTAAGATATTTGATTGCAATTTTGTAATATTTGAAAAATTTTTCAAGATGGCATATTTAAGTATTTAAAATTTTTAACATAAGGCTTTTTAAAGCCTGTGGCAACATACTGGCTATAATCACTAAATGCTAAACTAATGGTACTGTTAAAAATTATTTAACAATTATTAAAAACAATTATATTTTTAACTTTATGTATTTTCAGAATTAAAGTAAAATCTAAAATAATTTGAAAAACTAAATTTTGGTTATTAACAATGTAACATGCCAATTGATTTATGGTTCAAGAAAAAATCATATAAGACTAAAATATGTTTTTTAAAGAATCACATATAATAGATTGTGAGTTTATAAGACATTTTATCACATGTTAGTGCAAACCTTATTTTAAAATAACCAAATATATGGGCATACTATCCCTACAAGTTACGTTGTTTAAATTTTTGCCAAGTAGGAATATTTTGATGAAGGCAAATTGATAACTCTAGAAGTTTATTGTCAATTTAGTCCTGATATATGGTTCTCTAATAATTCAAAAACATGTTAAAAAGAGGAAAGGAAGCAATTTTGGTGTTAATAGTTAACATATGATACTACTAAAACCAAATATAATTCTTTATTTTCTCCTACAAAGAATTATTGGTAATTTCTAAATTTTAAATTTTTAAAAAATTTAAAGAAGCCCATATTGATTTAGTCCTGATATAGGAGTCTATAATAATTCATAAAAATGTTAAAAAGACCAAAACAAACAATTTTGGTCTAATAATTAACATATGATACTATTAAAACCCAATATAATTCTTTATTTTCTCCCACAGAGAATTACCAGTAATTTCTAAATTTCAATATGAAGGATTTCTAATTCACAAATATTTCTACCTAGTAATAAAATTATTTTAAATACTTAAAACTCTCCTTATATTCTTTAAAACAGCTTCAATTCTTGATATTTGAAATACTACTATATGAATTACTAAAAGGAAGATGAACTAGTTTTATTAGTTGAAAATTTTATTTTCATGAAAAGCAAAGTGTTACTAAGATGACATTAATTGCCTGAGACTTTTTTTTTAATTTTTAAATTAAAAAAACACATTAAATATAGCAAACTGCTCTGTAACTATTTGTAAGACAATGGGAAAGTATACAATCTAGATAGAAATGCTAGTTTAAAACATTTGCTAAAGACAAAAAGCAATCTTAGCTAAATCTAAAATTTTAACAATTTAGTTAAGCTCCTTTGAAATTTGTAAAGCAGAATAACAAAATTTTACTTTAAATTGCCAACCATTTAAGTAATTTGGTATTTTACTGCTCAGATTTTTGTACCTTTACGTTGGAATATAAACCTCCTATTTTTTTTCACTTTGTTTCTAAATTCTAAATGAATAGATTCTAGAACTTGTCACAATTCATTTATTAGTTTTGAAAATGCATATAAAAATAATGTATTTTTTATTTTACATACAGATAAATGAACTAGTAGCAAGAAACCGAAACTATATGGCATATTCAACTTTCTGGCATTTTTTTTTAATTGCTAAAACAATGATTTCAGGAAAAGGAATATCTTTATTTTATCTGAGACCCATACTACCTTAAGTAATGTTTTTGAAGGAAAATGTAATATCCTTTACATACTTTCCATTTTACCAATTTTTAGACAAAACAGCTGCAGCTGATTCTAACTTCGATGCAAAATATAGCTCAAAGTATAGTTCATAATCACATCTTACTAAACTAAATATTTACATTAATTTAGAAAAGAATATTGTACCTCCTATGGAGTTAAAAAAAAAGATATCACAGAGAAAATAGAAACTATCATAGAAAGAATCGATCAAAGCTAATTTTTAATACAATTTTAGAATCACACAGAAATGAGGGACTATCATAGAAAGAATCGATCCAAGGTAATTTTAATACAATTTTAGAACTTCAAATCCACAGCTAAATCATTGCATTTATGTTAATTAATTAATCTCCAGTTTTTAAAGTTAAGAATAGATAGCTTAGGTTTTAGGTACTAAAAGGATGTATGACTCTGTTTTATCTTCCTGATGTTTACAAACATCCCATTGTTAGACTTCACTCCGGGCAACCTAGCCCTTTACATTTTTTTGGTTTTCATTCAGACATACAGAGATTACGAAGTCATAGTATTGGTTTTATAGTGCAAATATAGAACTATACCAACATTAATAGAAATGATAGGAATAAGGCCAGTTATCTCCTAAATTTGCTATCTAAATGTTTAAGCATATGTTCTAGATTAAAAAAAAAAAAAAACCTTGGTTACAATTAACTGCACTTAAGAAAAAAAATGTTTCTGAATTTAAATAAAAATAGCATGATTAGACAAAAAAATTATAGTAATGCCTTATTAAATAGGAGCCATAGATAAAAATAAAAATGACGTGTTACTCTTTTATTATTGCTTAGAATTAGTCATTCACTGGATATTAAAAAGCATTTTTTGAAAAAAAGATGTTAGATCTGTCAGCATGTAATTTTTAAATAACTTTTAAACACTTAATATTAAAAATCTGTATTCTTAAATTAGTTGCTGATCTCAATGAAAGCTTAACAATTAAATTGTGTTTATTTCTAAAATGTATTTTCAGATACTCTAAAATGATATTCTTTCTCTTAGATTGACTGAAGAATTCTGATACAGTGCCAATCCTTAAACTCTTGATCATGATAATTTTTTTAAGTTTTGATGTCTGCCAAATATTATAAAAATTTTTTATCTATGTTGAAATAATATTATTAAAAAGAATTCAAATGCACTGGCAAGATTTTGTTTTTGCTTTTTTTAATGTAAATAATAATAATGTTTGAAAACTCTCAATATTGTCCAGATATTTTTGTCTTCATGACATTATTTTTTTCACAAAATGCCATATAAGAAGAAATATAAAATCATGGCTTAAAATATTTTGCAATATGCTCATAAAATAAATATTACAAAGAAATGACTTCTTTTAATTTCTAGAAAAATTGGACCTCATCTTAATAAAACTTTCTTTCCTTTTATAAGCGCAATGTTTTCTTTATTTTCTTTTTTTGTCAGTTTCCTGTGTCTTAATAGGGGTATTCTATTTTGCTAAAGGACTTTCTATTTTTAACTTACCCTAAATTAAAAACATTTAATTTAAGCATTCTCAATGACATCATTATTGGTTCTCACTTGGCAACTATCACTTACATCTCTTTTGCTGTCTAAATGTTACAGAAAAACCCCAAACAAAAAATATTCTGGCCTCGATCACCGTCCACTGTCACTATTGACTAGGATTTTTAAAAGCATTTTTAATTCTCCAGACTTGTTAAGCATCTGAGAGCAACTTACAGGTAGAAAATAAACAGCTATTCAAAAAGATGTTGAACAAATATAAATGTGAATGAAAATAAGCAACAAGACCATGTCACCCCCACCACCATTTTTTCTGGTTACTTCGGCTTAAAAACATTGTGTCCTAATGCAGATTCAGCTGGGTTACAGTAAGACTGCAGAGCTGTGTTCACTTTGTAAACCTTTTTTTTTTTTTTAAACCTGCCTTATAGCCCTGGCCATAGAAAGAGAAATGAAGGAATGTATGAAAGCGTACATTCATGTATTTTTAATTGTATATGTTTATTGAATTCATGGTTCCAGCTAAACTGTGATTTTGTATTATGCAATTGGTAGAGCTTTTCCAGACCTCTCCTTAGAAAGCTTGGAGGTATCAAAACATCGCATTCTATACACCCTAAATAGATATAACTTTTATGTGTCAATTATACTTTAATTTAAAAAATAAATAATTTTTTTTAAAGCTCAGAGGTTCATCTAACCAACTGTCGAACAAACATTGTTGACTTTTGCAACATCATTTAACTACTTAATCAAAAGTGTTAAGCCCTATAAGATAAGATATGAGCATTTGAGAATATCACTCATCCTGACCAATAGTCCATACAATTAATCTTGTTAGCGTCTTTCACCCAATGTCTGGATTTATGTTTGTAATTGATATAAAACCATTACTTGCCCAAACATGATCCCATTCCCTCCTAATTTTTTTCCACATTGGTGGATTTGGAAGTTGACATATCCAGGCATATTTTGCTAGGGAAACAATATATCTGAAGAAACCTCTTTTTTTCCTTTCTGTCCATCCAATCTGGAAAGGTCTAGTAAAATGCTGATTCAGACAAAACTGATTTGCAACAACCTGGATCCCTGTGCATTGAACACCTTTGATAGATTTCCTCACGAAATACAATAATGTTTATAATATTACAATTTCCCAGATGATCAGCGTTATATGATCTTAATGAGGTCCTGGAAGTGCCTGGTATTCAAGTTGTGGCCACCTGTGGTATTTTTGTTCATAATAGGAGTAAGCCTGACTCATGAGTTCTAACTGTACCTTCAGAGAGCTACTATTATATTTTGTTGGTTCCTAGTATTGTTGAATTTTCTCTGCATCTAAGTTTTAAATACATTGTGTCACTCTAACCAACACGGATTATGGTGCATTTGGTCTGGAATTGTCTGACGGCAGAGGATTAAAACCACTTCGTGGTCCCATTTACGGAGTTTATTGCCCCTGCCTGGTGTCCTGGTTCCCCCTCCTCAGGTGTCCTGAAGATATCATACTTCAGCCTCCGGTTAATGGGTTTTAGCATTAATTCCATTTGGTGAATTCCTGGTGACAGCAGCGTCTTTTCTGTACTGAATGAATTCTATGAAATAGGGAAGTCCATAAGGTTGGATGTCCAGTCATGGCAAAACCTTGTATTATGTCCAGAAGGGAATTTATAAGTCAACACGTTCTCCTCAATGTTGACTAGAGAGGATACAATGTTGGCATTATTTTTTAAAGGTAACTACTTATATTTAGTTTGCTCTCCAATTCAAACAACATGTTTTTTTTTTTTAATTGGGATACCAAAGAAAAATCACAATACAAAAAGTGTTAAGTGTCGACACCGAATAAACAGAAATATTATTATTATTTTCAAACACCAGTTGAGAGACTATCTGACTCTGTCGTCGGGATGCCTGGCTTTGATTCTGGGTCTGGTAGTGACTCTTAGTATAAACTTCGACAGTAATTTCTTTGTCTAGAAAAATGGGCAAAAACTCTATCCCATAGGGTTCCTTATAGTATTAAATGAGGTGATGTATGTGTAAATATTTTGGAAAGGTGAAATTCCAGTCCATGGAAAAGAGAATTGGATGGGGAGGCAAAGGTCCTGGATTTTCAGTGTGTGGGTTGTAGGACTTTGAGCAAATCATTTCCCTTCTCTGGATCTCAGCTTCTTTATCCACAAAATGTGAGAGTTGGACAAGTTGATGTCTAAGTCCTCTTGTAGCTTTGACAAGCTGTGTTTTGGGAAGATGATGAATGTTAGGGCAGGTGGCTGTCATTGAAAAGATTGCAAGATGCTGAGCTACACTCAGAGTGGGGGTTTCTAAGGTGGTCTTTGTTTTGTCTGTGCTCAGGTTAGTGCCCTGCGTTTCTGTTCTCTTCTGGCACCTCTGACTTTTGGAGGGCATTGCCTGGGAGGGTACACCAAAACATGACAAGCCCCAGTGCATCCAGGTATCTCTGACAGCCATTTTTGTCCTAATGCCCAGCAGTGAGGTATCTCGCTGTGGATTATATGATGGGGGAAGTTTGGATATTCGGCCACCTCAAGTCCTGTGTGTCTATGAAGTTCATCTCCTTTTAAGAATCTAACTGGATGGCTTGGTAATGAAAGAATGAAAAGGATGAAGGTTCAGTGTGGTTGAGTTTTCACTGCCTTAACTGAAGCGCTGGCCTTAAAATGAAATCTTAATAGTTGAATAGATTTCTTTTTAAAAAAAAACACGCAATTTTGTCTTTCAAAAATTGAAGCTGTTGGTTGCTTGGACATAAGATTTAGACCACAAAGGAGACTAAAATTTGGTGCAATCAGAAAAGAGATGATGGATGGTTTGCCCGGGGGGGGAAAAATCTGTAAGGTTTTTTTTGAACAAATATGGCTTGGGCAAAAAGTAAGGAATCTCAGGTGTCTCTTTCTAAGTATTTAACAAGAATGCTACAAATTAGTAATGGATTTTCCAAATATTTTCCCTCCAAATTGCTAAAGGCATCTTCCAATTTATCAATCCTAATATGCACCATACCACCTCCTTTTGACCCATCTGGTAAAGGGAGATCATAACAGTTAATACAGGGAGAACCCGTGTCAGCTGGGAGGTTGAGGTGGGTGGATCGCTTGAGCTCAGGGTTTGAGACCAGCCTAAGCGAGAGTGAGACCTCATCTCTAAAAATAGTCGGGCATTGAGGCAGGTGCCTGTAGTCCCAACTGCTCAGGAGGCTGAGAGGCAAGAGGATCTCTTGAGCCCAAGAGTCTGAGGTTGCTGTGAGCTATGATGCCACAGCACTGTACCAAGGGCAATAAAGTGGGAAATTCTGTCTCAAAAATAAAAAATAAAAAAAAAGAGGGGCGGCGCCTGTGGCTCAGTCGGTAAGGCGCCGGCCCCATATACCGAGGGTGGCGGGTTCAAACTCGGCCCCGGCTGAACTGCAACCAAAAAAAAATAGCTGGGCGTTGTGACAGGCGCCTGTAGTCCCAGCTACTTGGGAGGCTGAGGCAAGAGAATCGCTTAAGCCCAGGAGTTGGAGGTTGCTGTGAGCTGTGTGATGCCATGGCACTCTACCGAGGGCCATAAAGTGAGACTCTGTCTCTACAAAAAAAAAAAAAAAAAAAAAAAGAACCCATGTCAGGAGGCTGAATGAAGGAAAAAATGGTGCATTTCTCTCTCTCTGTCCCTCCCTCTGCCCTCTCTCTTTCTCCCCCCCACCCCATTATAAGAATTGTTTTCTATTAAACCCTTAGCTGCTCTGGTCTAAAGGTGTCATGCACAATACAATGTGCTATAGATTCTGATAGAGAGTAATCACACTTAGTGGTTTTTGACTTAGAGCTGACTCTAGGGAGCTAGCCATTTTTTCTGATTTGTGGCTTGAACTATGTACTAGGTAGCCTTCATTTCCTGCCCCAGTTCCCTCTTGTGCCTCCATTCATTGCTCTATTTCCTCTTTGGCCTCTCGTCCCTCCTCTCAGGACCATGCCTGGTTGGAGAGACTCTGGGGAGGCAGTGGTGGGTGACCACCCAGAAGTTTGTGCGTGTGTGTGTGTGTGTGTGTGTGTGTCAGGGAGTGGGCAGTGGGGAGGAGGAGAGGGATAAATGGCCAGAATCTTTGTCTTCTTCTGAAAAGTTGTCAGAAGGTCCAGTTCTTCACTTTTGAGTTTGGGTAATTATTCTCCATCGGGACCCTGGTTTACTATCTGGGCTCCCCTCTTTGTCACGTATTGAAGAAGATGAACAATTCAGTGCTCCGCGTGGCCTCGGGTAAGTCATTTCATCTCTCTTGCATCCATCTACAGAGTAATGAGTTGAAATAGATAATTTCTGAGGGAGGCAGATAGAGTTAATCAGGAAGTATTTACTAAATGAGTTTGTGATACTACTGACATTTTGGATGGTGGAATGAGTGCTGGTAAATGATGGCACAGCTTAACTGTCAACTTCATTGTATAAGAAACTTTTTAGAGGAAGAAATATCCCTTTCCTATGAGAGGCATTTAAAGTTTTCTCTTTCTCTCTGTGTGTGTTGAGGTGGATTCTTGAAGCATCCCATTAAATGAGGGCAGGAAGGTATCAGGCATGGACCACCACGGGTGAGAATGAGTGTCCAGCCTGCTTGTCCACCTGCTCCTAGGTTGGGTGACCCCACAGCCAAAACTAGGATTTCCTAATTTTTAGATGGATTCTTTATGGCTCTGCTTTACTTTTTCCACATTTGCCATTTTTCTTGCTTTAAAGGATTTATTCAGGAGAGAGGTAAGGGGAGGTGGCTAACTAACTTACTTATTGATTTTTTTCTGTAAAGTTCTTGGTGACTAAAGGAAAATATTGAGAATGTCTTTGGATTCCAGTTACCTGAACTGGGTTTCAGCCCCATTTTGGAAGCAGTTTGCTTTGATTCTACATACTATTTTTGTAGCTAAATTGACATATGTAAAAATTTAAACGTTCTACACATATGCTTTTGTAAATGCATGTATGAGCGTGTTGGCTTTAGAATGAGGTTTGTAAGGGAATGGCTTGTATCTCAGAGTTGAAGGGCATGCTCACTCAGTTCTGATACTGTTAGTACATCCGCTCCATTTCATATTGTTGTTATAGTCTCTTTATTAAAAAAGAAAAATTAGAGAAAAGCATACTATGGTGTGTTTTGGTTATAATGGAAAGAGAGGGTGTCTTTATCTTTTCTCCATATAGTTGTAGATCAGTGAAGAATTAAAATTTGTGTTTTCTTAACTAGCTCAGTCATATGTGGCTCGTTAAAATTTAGAAAAACAACATAGCACACATTTTAAAGGTGGCCATGTGGATTCTTGGAGACAGGGAATAACCAAAGAGAGAGGTGTAAAAAGAATGTTGTTTAGCTGATCCAAGCAGTGTTCTCGCCCTAAATGGCATGGGAGGGAGAATCGTTGTCAAGACAGCTTTGAGAATTTCACTCTGTAGCTTTGGGTGTCAGAAAGTATAAAACCCTTGGTCATCTTTTCTTGTTTGCATCAGTTTTTGAAAACTGAAAGATTCATATATAAGAGACTTTAGTATTTCTTAAAGAAAAAAAAGTATAGGGCAGCGCCTGTGGCTCAGTGAGTAGGCCGCCGGCCCCATATATCGAGGGTGGCAGGTTTGAACCTGGCCCCAAACTGCAACAAAAAAATAGCCAGGCATTGTGGCAGGCACCTGTTGTCCCAGCTACTGGGGAGGCAGAGGCAAGAGAATCGCCTAAGCCCGGTAGTTGGAGGTTGCTGTGAACTCTACCCAGGGAGATAAAGTGAGACTCTGTCTCTTAAAAAAAAAAAAAAAAAAAAAGTATAGTATTGGGGGCGGGACACAATTATAAGAGGGACTTTACCTAACAAATGTAATCAATGTAATCTGGTTCTTTCTATCCTCAATGAATCCCCAACAATAATAATAATAAAAAATAGTATAGTAGTTTGCAGATGGAATTGAAGAGAACAGATAATCCTAGGTTGCATGTTTATCCTATTCTTCTGAATCTTTCCTACAAAAGGACAAGAGATGCTTTTTACCCTGGTCCCAATGACTGAACATGGCTTAAAATGTACATCAGATCACTCCGTAGTCCTTCTCCCACCAACACTTCTTGTGTTAATCCTCACGCTAGAAAAGTCCCAGTGATCCATCCCCCATAAACTACATCATTCCACCTTTCCCATGTTAACTAAATGACTGAAAGAAAATGAATTGTTTTTAATCTGAGCCTTGATGAATTTCACTTTGTAGAATATCACCACCTTTACGTCTAGTGTAGATTGGGTTACCTAGACTAGCACACCATTTTAAACTACATGGACATATTTAGGTTTTGTGGTCCCCCTTTCCCATTCTCTTTGCTCCCTAATGCAATACCGATTATTAAGGGAAAGTATCTATTTGAAATCTCCGGGATCTTTTAGCCAGTTCTCATCCCAGCTGGGTGTAGTGGCCCACGGCTATAATTCTAGTACTCTGGGAAGCTGAGGTGGGTGGATTGCTTGAGCTCAGGAGTTCAAGATCAGCCTGAGCAAGATTGAGAAGGTGCCTACTAAAAATAGATAAATTAGCCAAGTGTGGTGGTGGGCACCTGTGCTTCCAGCTACTCAGGAGTCTGAGGCAAGAGAATTTCTTGAGCCCAAAAGCTTGAGATTGCTATGAGCTATGATGATGCCATGGCACTCTACCCAGCTTGAGGGAGTGAAACTCTGTCTCAAAAAAAAAAAAAAATAGCCGGGCATTGTGGTGGGCACCTGTAGACTCAGCTATTTGGGAGACTGAGGCAAGAGAATCTCTTAAGCCCAAGGAGTTGGAGGTTGCTGTGAGCTGTAACGCCACAGCACTCTACTGTGAGGGCGACATAGTGAGACACTGTCTCAAAAAAAAAAAAAAAAAAATCCCAAACAGGCATAAGGGCAAGACTGGTGGCTCAACAGAAAACAGGCATGGAGCAGTTCAATGGGGTGTGGATTCCTTAGCAGAACTGCCTCCAATTAGCCACTTTAGAGGTAGCTTCTATTTAAGAGCACATGTGAACTGTCACTGATGACAGAATAGAGACTTCAGAATATCGTTAAGAAAATTAGATTCCAAGTAAAAAGATTAGGATATAGCCTGGGTATTAAAGAATTATTGTTAATTTTGTGGGAGTGATAATGTCTTTATTTTTTTAGAGGTGCAAAATGAAGTATTTGAGAGTAAAATGCTATGATGTCTGTAATTTCCTTTAAAGTACTTTAGCACAGAAAACAGAGAGTTATGAAGAAAATATGACAAAATGTTAATAACTATTAAATAGAGATGATGTATGCATGGGTAATTACATTCTTCCTACTTCGAAAATTTCCACAATACTAGTAAAAAAAAAACCTTTGGGATTCAATATTTTAATGTCAAAAATATCACATTTAATAATAAAATACAGTCTTATTGAGATAATATTTTATGTGCCTGTACAAGAGAGGGGCATGAATTTAAAATTTCCTTGGACTGACAGGCACGGGACATTCTAAGGTGGGGCTTGGATTCTCGGGATATGGTCAGTAACACATAGGCTAGGGTAAAATGAAAATCTTATGCATAAAGCACTATTTGTTGTAGTTTTTAAAAGTGTTTTTAATTCTAGAGTTAAATTTGTAAGAAAAGCACAGTAGACACAAAAATAAAAATAATCATTTTTATTTATCTAAGCTAAGTGCTGAAGTGTTTGGGGTTCTAACTCTGGGGAGGGGGGAATTTCCTAGAAGATGGTCATAAACACTTCGAGACTTTGAATGAATGGATGGGAACTTAGAGCAACCGGTACCGGTGGTATAAGCTAACTGAAGTCTGTACATAATGATGTAAATTATGAAAACATAACTATGCTGAGATGATTTCATTTTAATCACCTTTGGAATGACCAGATTACTGTGCTTCTTAAAAATGCTTTTCTCTTTTGAATGGTTATTACTACGGTAATTTTTTTGGATATATTAGTATCGTATTTGTTTATCACAAAATGTGTGTGTCTGTTTATTGCCATGATGATACAGAAGGAAAATATATCTCAAATAGTGAAGGGATTGTTTCTTGCAATATTCTGGGATACGAAGCCCAGGTCCAGTGGCATTGACTTTAGGTCCTTAGATTCCTTACTGTATAGAAATTCATGCCCAAAGCTACCATTTTAAAAATATATATACCGAGCAGGTACAATGAACACTATTTAGGCGATGGGCACACTTATAGCACACTTTAGCCCTGACTTATGCGTTACAAAAACTATCCACCTAACAAAAATATTTGTACCCCCTTAATATTTGACATAAAAATTGATCTATGAGAAATACATATATATGTATATGTATATAAAACAATTACCTGCACAACCTTTGGAAACCCCACTTTTGTTTATATGAGAAATGAGACCTTTCCTTCTGAACAGCTATGTATTTTTTTAATTAATAAATATGAAATGGACTCATTTTTCCAAATCAAATTCCCTATTTGAAAAGACTTTAAATCTATACTCAGCATGAAGGTGATTTTAATAGATTGGAAGCGTTTGGTAAGCCTGCTCTCCCAAAACTATTGGATGCTGTTGAGTTACTAGTAGCCAAGATGGGCTGGGTCCTAGGAGGAAAGGGCAAATGAGTCCACATTCCTTGATTCCTTGGAATTTGCCTTTTAGCAAGCGAAGAAGGAACATAGTGCATTAGCTAAAGTCCTGGACCAAGAAA